>NC_045674.1:5753471-7067221 GCF_003331165.1 Xiphophorus hellerii
AACAAATGCACATTTAACCATCTTTTAGGTATTTAAAATTCATCAACAAATAATTTTTCATGTTTTACCGTTCAGTTTAACATGCAAAACAAATAAATATTGTTAGATGAAAAACTAAAACAATTTGATTAAACATTTTTGGTGTCGAGTCGCCTCTGATTTATTTACCTCTATTAAATATTATCAATCTTTTATTGGTCACTGCTTGTGTTGACACCGTTGTATCTTAATAAAGCTGAAAAACTGGATCAAAGTAGTTTCATGCGTTAAGTTTAAATGTAATTTCTAGGAGACAAACACAACTGTCGCAGATCAGCCGCATAATAATGTCGACTAGCAATGAAACTATTGGCACAGAGTTGGAATTAAGTGTTAATGAGATTCCCCAGTCTCGCCACATTGACTTATCATTAGTCAAAAAACAGGCCGGTCACCCTCATGCTAACTCAGTGGAACAAATTCCTTGGGAATCATCCAAAAAATCCCCAGAAACCAAAAGAGAGAAGGAAGCCGTTAAATCATAAAAGGTTGACTTCACTCTTCTGAGTGATTTGCCTTATTGGAACAACATGCTGAAGCTGGACTTTCACTGGGACGCTGGATTGATGCAATATGGCAGAGAGCTCTTTGACAGAGTTGCTGTATGTGTTGTAGTGTGGAGTAGAAACGCTGGTGAGCAAGGCTGGTTTTTGTTGGTGGGTTGGATCTCACAGAACAAATGGGAATCGCTAATAACCCAGTTTGTTAAAAAGTCTGGAGCTGGTCCCTGCCTGGCACCTCCGGAGCGCTAAGACGGCGTCCACAGATTTAGACTTTGAGGAAACGGGGCCTATAGCGCTGCGACACACCAAAGTAGATGCCACTTTTGGGGGGTTTTTTTGGTGGCTGAGCCAGGGCCAGATCTAAATGAAGGTTTTAGAGCAGCGACCCAAAGCTGTTTGAGGTGTGGTCTGCCTTGGCGCGGCGGTCCCTGCACAGCATCACACACGTCTACGCAGCCTTTAAAGCTGGAGACGGAGGGGACCAGGCAACTCCATCTCCCCCCATAATAGATGGTGATCTCACACTCTCTGTCTGTGACCATTACAGGCTTAAAAGATGACCACCTAAGAGCAGCAAATGTGTTGGATTACATCATTAAAACAGCAAAAAATAATCTGAGGACACATTGTTGTATCATAGATTTCTGACAACTTCATCTTATGATACATTTTTAATTTAATTCCTTAGATTAACTTTTTAATTTTCCTGCAAACTGATAAAAAAAAGAAAAAGTGAAGTTCAACCGAATGGAGGTGACATTAGTGGAGCTTTTTCCCTGAAGTATTCTCCGTGTCATTCCCTGAAAAAGACAGAAGGCCTCTTCCTGTAACCGAGCCGTAAACATTAACTGACTGCCGTCGCCGTATATCTCTGACACGACGCTCCAATCTGTTCGGTACAGTGGCTGTAAATCTGCGGCTAAAATTTGAAAGGAAATAAGCAACAACAGCAGCTTCCACACCACCAACACATGTTCATCCAGACACCCTACATACTGCTCTGTCAGGGAATTATGTGATTTATCCCTGCAGATGAAGAGAAGTTTAAGTGACAAATATATATATGTGTGTATATATATATATATATATATATATATATATATATATATATATATATATATATATATATATATATATATATATATATACAGTACAGACCAAAAGTTTGGTCACACTTTTTAATTCAATGAGTTTCCTTTATTTTCATGACTATTGACATTGTAGATTCATACTGAAGGCATCAAAACTATGAATAACACATGTGGAAATATGCACTAAACAAAAAAGTGTAAAACAACTGAAAATAGGCCTTATATTCTAGTTTCTTCAAAGTAGCAACCTTTTGCTGTGATTACTGCTTTGCACACACTCTGCATTTTCTTGATGAGCTTCAAGAGGTAGTCACCTGAAATGGTTTTCACTTCATAGGTGTGCCCTGTCAGGTTAATAAGTGGGATTTAATGCCTTATAAATAGTCATGAAAATAAAGAAAACCCATTGAATTAGAAGGTGTGTCCAAACTTTTGGTCTGTACTGTATATATATATATATATACATAGTAATCACAGCAAAAGGTTGCTACTTTGAAGAAACTAGAATATAAGGGGTATTTTCATTTGTTTTACACTTTTTTGTTTAGTGCATATTTCCACATGTGTTATTCATAGTTTTGATGCCTTCAGTGTGAATCTACAATGTCAATATAAAGGAAACTCATTGAATTAAAAGGTGTGTCCAAACTTTTGGTCTGTACTGTATATATATATATATATATATATACGTGAGGACTCCTTATACAACTAAAAAACATTATTGTAAAAATTAGTGAGGATTTTCAGACTAGCTAAAATAAGCACATCAGGTTTTGCTTTAAAAGAAACTATGCACTTAATGTATTAAATGAGGTTTCCTGAGCACTAAAATCTCTGAATGTTTCCATATTAGCTGCGAGCTAAAATAAGAACAAAAACATTTAATAATGTCTCTGTACACATACACTCTCTCTGTCTTTATAAATGTTAATTTAATACAGTGTGAAGTCAGGAGCAGCATCAAAGCTTTTCTGCCACGAAGCAAATTACACGTCAAACACAAATAAAAGAGCTGTTAAATGTGGTAACATAAAAGGAAGCAGACACAGGATTTAATTTGGGGCGAAAAACTTACCAAACATTCTTCCCACCTCTTCTCAGTCTGACACTTTATTTTTATCCACTTGTACAATATTTTAGAAAAACACGGGATAAAATAAACCAGAGATGGACTGGTTAGACTCCCTGCTAAATAAACCACAAAAGAAGTAATAAAGGTGCTGCAGGAGTTTCAAATTGATCTGAGAACTGAAGAATATCTTCCCAGTTATTCATCAAAGCATATTCACCTTTTTTCTGAAATATTTTCTGGTTTTTTTAGTAAAGTGCATGAAAGAATCTACTTTTGGTTGATTAATGTATTGACTAAAATTAGTAGAAGATGATTTTCATACATTAGATTAATAAAAAAATTATTCTGCATATTTTACCTGCAGGTTCATGATCACAGATGTTATAGGGGAAAATTTGATTTCATTCCCAGTCTAATTGTTTGGTGTATCTCTACTATAAACAGTCACCAAAATCACAAAATCCTCAAAAAATGTTGCTAACTCTGTTTTTAATAGGAATTTAATGCATGCTTATATATACAGCTCTGGAAAAAAAAAATTAAGAGCCCACTGCGGTGAACTCCATTGGAAACCTCCTTCAGAAATCAATATATTCCACCAAATATTGATTTCTGAACTCTTCCTGATTAAAACATTAGTTTTGTTGTTTATAAATGAATATAAACTTGTTTTCTTTGCATTATTTGAGTACTGAAAGCACTGCATCTTTTTGTTATTTTGACCATTTCCCATTTTCTGCAAATAAACACAAAACCTTTGCTTTGAATTTCAGAGAAATGTTGTCAATAGTTCATAGAATAAAAGAACAATGTTCATTTTACTCAAACATAAACCTATAAAAAGTAAAATCAGAGAAACGGATCACTTTAAGTGGTCTCTTATTTTCTTTTCCAGAGCTGTTGTAGCATAAAAAAGGCACAAATAATAGAATACTGTATGTTTTTGAAAACTTAAATGATGCTTTTCTTTTTTTACTTTTATTGCAAAGTGAAGTTTGCTTATTTTGAGAGCCAGAAAAGCAGTGAGGAGGCGGTGGATGGATGTTTTCTTTCCGTGACAGCGACACTGAGCTGCGTTCGCTGTAATCCTCCCTGCTGTTGTGACTGACAGCCACAGGTTTTAGCAACACACCTTCCTATGGGATTCTGTTGACTGTGGAAGAAAACTTGCCACCCTAACCGCCGCGGCCCATCACAGCGTTGAGCTCATCACAACCACAAACCCATGGGAAACTCTTTTTATCCCTCGCTTTTCGCCTGCATTTGTGTTTGTAAAGCACAAATATCACTTTTCACAAAAAAAAAATGTCTAAAATGTACATTTATATCAGCTGGAGAAAATGAATTGATTTAGGTGTTAACAGCTCATAAAATCCACCACTTGACTTCAGAGACAGAAGATGATTAACAGTGCTATAAATATCTCAACATATGCTAAAAAAAACAAACAAACAAAGAATTTCAGGTCTGGGTGTCAAAATGATGGGTGTATTTTTAACTTAATTAAGAAAATAGACAGTGGAATATTTTGGACCCACGACGAGGCAGACTGAGGGAAAACACCCACGCCACTGGCCGTCAGTGCTTCGACACCAGCTACAAGATTGAAAACATGTGTGCATTAATACCTGCTCAAATATATAGCCTGGACTAACCTGCTAATAGCCTTAATTTGCAAGATAAACAGTAGAAGAGTTTGACACTCACTCACCATAAGGTGCTTTTCCTCTGCTGCTCTGCTTCTGCTGCCTGCTGAAGCCTTGGAGGGACTGGAGGAGGCGGCGGGGGGACTCCGACAGCGGCAAAGTTACTGCCTGCCTCCGCCATGCTATCTGTTAAAGTAATTTTCTCTCAAAGAGGAATTAATTTCCTTTCTCAGGCGGCCCACAGACTCTGTGGCACAGCCTGCGACGTCCAGCTGGATCCCCAGAGTGTGGCCGTATTGTGACTGTTCCCCCTGTAAAATCTGACTGAGCTGCAAGGTTTCTAAGGCAGCAATAAAATTACAATTTCTTTTATCTATTCTGGAACACAAATTTATTTAATTCGGTGCAAAATGCCAAAGACAACGATGATGTAGTTTGATTTTAATTTGAAAGAATATTTCTGTCATGTTAAATATTTTTTGCACATACAGGATGAAAATATGTCTAAATATCTAAGAAGCATAAAATCACGCCACTTTCCCTTTAATGCAAATAAATATTGGTTATGAACTTTTAAGAAATTCAGCTTTTTAAAAGTAAATGAAGATTCGTGAAAACTGGTTCAACATGAACAGCAGCAATAAAACTCCATCAAATCTTATTTAAGAAGCAAATTTCTAAATAAAAATTAATGGGTTTTTTTTCCAGGTTCCAAAAACATAAATCTTAAGTAAAACCTAATCTAAAGTAAATAGAACTGATCTGTCCAGAGTGTACTCTGCCTTCTGCTTACTGACTGCTGGAAAACCAATTCAACAGGATAAAATGGATGAAATGCATGAATGGATGTTTAAAATACAACAAAATTAGCTTGAATGAAGCAAAAAAAAAAAAAGAAAAAAAACTACAAAAACAACTCGGATCAATTAAACAGGAGAACAACAATAAATAAAAAAATAATCGGAGGACATTTAAGAAGCTGTTTCCCAAAAATTAACTTTTATTTTGAAGGCAGAGCAATCCTTACCAAAACCAGGATTTCATACAAGCCAAATATTTTTGCATTTGAAAGCTACGTCTTCTAAATAAATTTCAGTGTCATCGGCATAAAGCATATTCCTTAAATAATATAGACTATAAAACATATATGTGGCGCACGCTCCATCAGCTGAGCCACCCACTGCCCCAAACTTGTGTTTTGATTAAATTTCAATTTCAGTATCAAAACAATAATCTAAATACCAGGGATGTGGAAATTAACTTTAATCCCTAATGTTGCTAATTTGCATCATAACTACATTAAAGCATCTGAATTATTGGAGACAACAAATGTATTTATTGTTTTTAGTCTGTTATTTTGGTTATTCAACCATCAGTTTGGTGCAAATTGCTGTTTCACCTAATCAGTTTCATGAGTTCAGGAAAACTTGATCTTTTCATAAAATGTCTTTGATAAAAACTCTTCTTTAGAAATGTGGGCATCGTCATTGGGGACGTCTGTGCTACATGTTTAGCATCGAGATGCTACGTTAGGCGTGAAAAGCTTCACTAACGGGCCAAGTCCTTTTTTATACAACTTACACACAACAATTGTTTTTTCCAGTCCTATTAGTTCATTTGTTGAAGCAAAAATTAACCCCCAATGTGCCAAGAAAAGCAGCTTTGTCGCCCAAATCACTGTTATTTGGGGATGTCACTTGTGCGTCAGATTTACAGGTGTATCAGAAACAGAATACAAAGGTTCCAGCTCGGGACTTTTGTTTGTAAAAAGAAACTAATTGCATTAGTTTTTTTTTTTTTACCCCTCCAGGGGGTCTTTTGTGGGCTCTAGTGCCCCTTATATGATAGTAGGCTGACAGGAAACAGGGAAGGAGAGGGGGGAAGACATGTGACAAATATCGTCGGGTCCGGGAGTCGAACCAGCAACGGCCGCGTCGAGGACTGAAGGCCTCCAAATATGGGTCGTGCTAACCCCTACGCCACCACGGCACGCCCTGCATTAGTATTTTTAACGCAGTAATTTCTATGTAATTAAATTAAAATGGAAGCAATAAAATCCCAGCACTAATATGTGTACATGTTATATATGTATATAAAATTGTAAATAACTTCAGGAAATAAGTGATTAAGAATTGGAAAAAAAAAACTGTGCCTGGTATGAAACCTTGAGGTACGCCTCAGATCGTTTTAGGTTATTTGAAACATTAATAACTGAAGAGTAGAGAAATGATGAAAGCCTCAAATAAAGTCAAAGTCAAGTTTATTTGCAAAACACATTTCAGCAACAAGACAGTTCAAAGTACTTTACATCATAAAAACTTTACACAGCAACCAATTATGAAACAAGCAAAAACATTACATTTTGTCACATACTGTCAACAAAATCAATAACCAAATATAAGCTGACGTATTGATTAATGTTCCAGTTGATAGGAATCAAATCAACTCTGAACAGGTGGGTTTTTATCCTCAGTGTTTCAGCAGTTTCCCAGTTTTCTATCACTTTGTTCCCTATTCGTGGTGAGTAATAAACACATGATCTACAAGATTGCATGCAGATGTGATGTGAAGCAAAAATGAGGGCAGCACAGAAACCAAACGCAACAATTAGCAAAACACCATTTCAAAAAGTTAAAGAAACCAGGAAGCATTACGGCGATCTGAGCGTGACGCGAGGATAGTTATGTTCTGGTTTGAGTCCATGCTGACAAACACAGGGTAACATGCTGGGTTAACCTTTGACACCTCTCCCTTCCATCTCCCACTTCCCCTCATGCGACCTCTCTTCCCCTCCGCCCCACCTACAAAGTACCCACGCCGATTTCCTAAAGAGGATATATATAAAAAAAAGGTGGGCACCAGAGGTCAAATCCGAGTCCAGATTAAGCTGCCTTTCTTTCCTAAAGCTCAGCCTTTTTAATAGTGAAGATTTATTGTGCTGTGCTTTTTGGAGGATGAACATATATATGTGGTCAGTGGAGCCTATGCAGCCTGTGACCCAGCCTCCCTCTCACGTTACACCCTATTTATAACATCCCCTTCCTTGACTCCCCTCGTTCTGCAGCTCCTAGGAACCTCCTGTGCTTCCAGCCTAGAGCTCCAGTCCTCTGTTCCTCCTGACATCTGAGAAGCTCTGCTGCAGCTTGTCCTGGGCTCTCTGTTTATCCTGCACAGCCTGCCAACCAGCCGCATGCTCTGGATTACCACAGGACGCCCATTTCTCAACCCCTTTTGCTTTCTGACTATTCCATTTCTCATTTTTTTTCTCTTTTTGTTTCAGCTTAAAGGAAAAGTTAGGGGGAAATAACCTGGATATGTGCTTGTGATTGTTCCTTTTTTTTTTTTTGGTTGGTTTTCTTGACTTCACTCATCCCAGCCTCACTGGAGGGCCGTGTGTGTGTGTGTTTGGGCTCCATGGATCACACGCTGTTCGGCTGCCTGCGCAGCCCCCACGCTCCGGCGCAGGCCCTGCATCCCGCCTTCACCCAGTCCCCCCTGACTCTCCACGGACGCTCGGATCACATCTCCTACCCCGACCTGGCCTCTTCCTCGTCCTCCTCTTCCACGTCCTCGCCATCCCCATGCGTCATCTCCAGCTACCCGGGCGATGACGGCCTGTTTCCCGGCCAGCACCACCACCACCGGAGCCACCTGCCCTCCCAGCAGCATCACCACCAGCCTCAGCACCACGGATCCTGGCACATCCCACAGATGCCGTCACCTGGCGGTGGCTCACGCCACGGCCTTTGCCACCCGCATTCCCTGTCATCCCATGAGAACGGGCCCACGCCGCCGGACCTGGGCCACCCCGGGCCGCCCAGCATGTGCGCCAGCACCCCAACTCTGGGCAGCGGCAGCACCCCAACGGGGGCTTCCTGTGTGCCTGCAGACTTCGGCAGGCAGACTCTGTCACCCGCTGAAGCGGAGAAGAGGAACGGCAAGAGGAAAAGCGACAGCTCAGGTAAGATGAATTCTGGGAGAAAAAGGAAGCAAACTGGAGTAATTTCTTCTTATTCCCACACATCTGCTGGGGAAAATAATCCGTTTTGACACATTGAAAAACAAAAAGACTGAAGTTGAAATTCTTTGGAGATCTTTTTGAAAGGGAAACGCTTTTACATAAATATCAGCTTTTTCCAGCCAGAGCTCCAGGATACCACAAACATCTGTACGCGTCAGTCGGGATCATTCAACAGCTCAGCTGTTGGGAGCTCCGCAGCTCGGATAGAAAAACAAAAAGCGTGTCTGAGAAGCAGTTTGTAGGTGTTGGCTGATTCAGGCTGCAGGCGCACTGAAGCGTGGGGCAAAAGGCCATATCATAACTGCAGAGGCACTTCTCACTACCGCCGCCGTGTTTTGCTTTTAAAAAAAATCACATCTGGTTTGTTGCGACACTCTTCAGAGGGCAGAAAATGAGGTGCACGGTAAAGAATTGATGTCATGGATTGTAAAAGGGCAGCAGCGGCGCCTCGTGCCGCACTAAACGGCCGGCAGATGCAGACTTTTCCTGCTTTTCCTGTTTAAATCTTGTGGTTAATATAAATCACAGTTTGGGGCGTTTCTTAAAAATATACAATAGTCAAGGAAATTCTAGACGGTAGGTGGACTGAGTATTTAAAAAAAAAAGATTATTAGCATTTGAAAATAAATCTTAAATAATCCCCTTTTAATGCCATATTTAGTACATGTTTTAAATTAATACTTTTTAAAAGCAGGGAAATTTTAATAAACTAATTTGCTTAATTTGTAATCAGCTGTTTATAAAAGCTTATTAAAACAAACCAACATGTTCAACTCTTTTTTATTTTGAATAAACTTTAAACAGTTTTATCTAAATTTCACCTGGAGGACCTGCAGAACATTTCCAACCACAATAATCAATTATTATCATGACAAACGGTGAGGTTTGGGTCACCGAGCCGCTTGCTGGGAACATGATATTAGTCAGAGTTTCAAGGAAACAACTCCTCCCTGCTCCTTCTGTCCTTTTAAACACTGAAATCAGAACTGATCTGCAATCCTTTTTGAAGGCGTGTTTATTGTCAAAACTTTGTCTGATGTTTTTGCTCAGATTGCAGGCGAACCTGGCAGGAGACTAAAATGTTATCAGGACATTTTGTGGCATTTATTGTGACAACAACAAAATGTTGTTGATTTTTGGCAATAAATGTGTCACTTCACTTACATGTTCATCATCAAATAGGCTACACAAAATAATCTCACTCATGAAACCAACAGAACCAGTTCCTTTATTATCAATATGCCACAACACAATCTAGTTTATAAAGTTTGTTTTTTCTACATTTCTTTGCATTTCCTGACTGGTTTTATTTGAACAGGCCTGAAAACAAAACAACTGGGAACAATTAGATTTCGAATTTATCCAACAATTTACTGCAGCAAAAGAAAAAATGGCACAATCATGCAACCCAAGCTCATCATTTTGTTTGTCTTCTGCTGAATGATCTGTTATCCTCATGGAAAGTGGTGCAATCACATATTTAATCCACTAATTCTACAAACTACCTCGAATTTTCCTCCGCTGCTTCGAAAACCGAGCTTCTGCTTCCAGATCCCGCTTTCCCCCGCAGCCTCAGAAGAGCGGCGCGTCCTCGCCGCTGTGCGACCAATCACTCTGATTATGGAGGCTGGCTGTGCCGCCGCCTCAGTCAGCTGTCTAAATATCAAGCTGCTGCCTTTCGCATGAGATGCAGCTCTGATTGGGTTTCAGCATCTGGACCAGGAGCTGCAGGGGAAACTTGAATTTAGATGCAGAAATGAAAACAAAACCCGAGAATTAATTTCCCCCCCCTCCAATCTGAATGGGTTTTCTGCTGCTGGTACCCAGTTGAAGCTGTTTCCTCGAGCTCGGCTGCGGCCTGAGCTAATGAGATGAGTCAGGGTGTCTGGTTTCAGGGTAACCTGCTCATTTTTTTCTCGGGCATGCAAGGCTTCGGGTGTCTCTATCCAGTTTATAGGGCTGTCAAGGGAGTGGTTGTCCTTTAAAAAAATACCAGATTTTCAGAGTGGAACAATAAAATGGCTTTAATTTGTTGAGGCATTGTTGTCTACAAAAGTAGGAATGATGAGTAGGAATCTTCTTAAAGCCACTTTGAGTTCGGTTTGCTTGAATTTGAGAACAAAATAAATTTAAAAAACTAATTTTACAGCAGAGGGTTCTACTTTCGAGAATCTATTCTTCTAGCGTTTCCCCTGAGGATCCCTGCTGAACTTTGCCAAGTTCATTTGGCAGCCTCAAACGGCATGCCCCGTCTGGGTGTGTGTGCTTTGCCCGCATTATTCCTCCTTTTTTGTGGACAGATGAAAGTTACAGCGGGGACCTAATTGGTGTGGTGCAGCGGCGGTGCCATAAAAGCTCCCCCGCTCGTTTTAACTGCAGGCCCGCCTGCTCTAAAGCGTCTGTCTGTCTTCTGCTTTCATTTTATTCTTTTTTTTTCCTCTTCTTTTACGCAATGTGTGTGTAAAGGAAAGGCAGCAGGTCAGTTTGTCTGAAGGCCCCGCTTCAGGATCGGCAACTTGCTGCTCGGTTTAAAATTACAGGGAGGGGAAAGCCGGGTCAAAGGGGAGCCAGGCACGAGCTGCGGGGAGAAGCAATACCATGTTTAATTTTACAAAATTTATGTGGGAATTCTTGCAGTTTACGTCTGTGTCTGTTTGTCTTGGCTTCTCAATCGGCCTCTGCATCTTTCCTTCTGGCTGTTTAGGTGGTATGTAGAAGCCGTTCTTCTAATTAGACAGAAAGACAGCACCAACAGGGCTTCCTTCGTCTGGAGGAGAAGAAACCTTAGATGTGTCTGCAGGACTATTTACAGTTTAGCTTGACGCAGACCTGTTGGATTAACGCACGCTGCAGAAACACTGCTGAGTTTCCATAGCGATTGTTGCTTCCTTTAAGACTGGTATGTGCATGTGAAGTGAGTCCAGCAAAGCCGCAGAAAACGCTATAAAACGGGGAAGATTTGAAAGGCAAATTAACAATTTGGAGCTCATTTTGAAGTGCATAAGCAAAGAAAAGCAGCTGTGCAGAACTCAAACGATGTTGGATATTAAAGTTTTTCCTTCATGTCTCATGCAAGTGAACAATTTGTTTTTCTTGTATTAAATTCAGGCCTTACTTCAGAGTTCTTGTGTTCTTAAGGGACTCATTTTTTCGCTGATTGTGAACAACTTTCAAAACAAATCTAAAATGAAAGCAAACAGAGAGTCTGGAAGTAACGTTTCCTGTTTAGGTTTTCTGATAAACTACAGAAAAAAGCAAGTCCTTCCATCCACTTTGAAGCTTTGTAAACAACAACTGGACAGTTAAGCTTGACAGACAGCCCTCACCTTTTTTCTTGCACCTGTCTTCGTTTTCCCTTTCTGCCCTGAGCTTAAGAGAAACCCCTGTGTGGTGTTTGATTTCAGAGTCCCAGGACGGGAACTACAAGCCAGACGTGAGCAGCAAGCCCAGGAAGGAGAGGACAGCGTTCACCAAGGAGCAAATCCGCGAGCTGGAGGCCGAGTTCGCCCACCACAACTACCTGACCCGGCTAAGGCGCTACGAGATCGCCGTGAACCTCGACCTCACCGAAAGACAAGTACGTCCCTGCTTATTCCCGGGGTCAGGCATTACCGAACCCTCCATTAGCACATTAATGCCATGTTGTGAAAACAGAGGCGCCCTCAGGACTAGAGGAAGGCTTTTCACTCGCTACTGTGTTTTGGTAACTCCGTTGCGGGGGCTCATTGTGCTCCAGATGTGACTGCGTCATTGGGCGATCATATTCCAGATGTTCCCGTCTATTCTTTCAGGCGGGCTGCAGACGAGGTTGAAGGAAGTGCTGTCTAGCAAGTCGCTTCCCCTCTCCGAGCGTGGGCCGCTCGCTGTAAAACGCAGGCAGGTGAAATAAATAACAGGAGACAAATGGTTGGAGGAAGGAAGCGGCGCGGGGCTTGTCATTCTGTGACAACCTTTTGGAAGCCGTAACTCACACCTAGTTGACGCGCCGCCAGTGATTTTGGTGGTTAGACGGACCGCAGATCCAACGTAAAAATCATCAGGAGTTTTTAGCTGATGCCTTGGAGGCATATCTAAAAGGTAAACAGGTTTGCTTTGACTTTATGTCATGTAATCCAGTCTAAACTGGTGGAAATGATCTGAATATTGGTTCCTTTTGTTCCTTGGATTTGTTCCTTTGGATTACCTCGAGTTCGGTAACTCGAGGTCCAGGGGCCAACTCCGGCCTGCCGTAGATTGTTATGTGGCCAGTTGTGTGCTTACTGAACTGCTGAATGTGAAAGGATGTTGAATTTAATTTTAAAAATTACTCATCAACTGCAAATACAGCTATTTATTAATATTTTAACAGTTTTTTATGGGTTTTATTAATACATCCTGGTATTTACAATCTCGATACAGCCCAAAATAAAAATGAGTTTGACACCATTTCCTTTAGGTCATCCTTCTTTTATTTTTGGATTATTCCTAATTAGTCCAAAAGTGAATGCTTCAAGCAGTGGCCAACATCTCTGCTGGTGTTTATCAAACTTTAGATTTAGCACGGCATCAAAACACATTTATTCAGAAGGAAAACATCTAAAATATTCAGAATAATCTCAAAAACTGGAGCACAGAGCCTTTGGTTTAGCTACAGTATCTTTGTCTGTTTCTCTATGGAGGTTAGAAGAGAGCAAACTCCACACAGGCACATTTCCTCCTTTCAGTATAAACTGTGTAGATTAAGCTACTATGTGAAGCACTCCACACCAAACCAATGCAACAGTTAATGGTAATAATGGCACGCAGTACCTTTACTTTTTTATTGCCAGCAGTATGTAGAGTACTTTTGGATTTCCAATGATTGAACGGAATTAGGAATATGGCACACCCACTTGTCATTTTATAGAGTAGCCATGGCAACGGACCTCATAAATTAGACGACCAGGTCTGGTTATTGGAGTCGTATCTTAAACCAGATTTTATTCATTGTTTCTACGGAGAAATTGTGTAATTTTAACAGGTGTAGCAGTTTCTAGAAAATAATTTTTTATATATATACCAATAAATTTTTAAGACTGTTTTGTCCAAACTGTCTACTTAATTAGCTTCTATGTAGACTATTTATATTTTTGATAGGCGATCAGAAGTAGAAAATTTCTGAAAAGTTCTTAAACTTGTCCGTGACCAACGGTGCAGAAACCCACATCTTTAATCCTCTTCAGTTTTTCCTTCTAGTTCATGGCTTGTTGAACTTTGCCTGATAGAGGCGTTTAATAATGAACACCATCAAATGTTTTGCTCCCAATAGGCACTAAATAAATGTCACTGTGTAAAAAAGAAGTGGTCAGACAGGTGAGCCAGGGGGAAATGATCAAAGCTTAGTTATTTTGTGTATTGAAGCTAGGAGAGGTTTTGTTTCTCCGTTGGACATTTTGTACAAAGTTAACAGGAAATGAGTTGAAACATACAATTTTGTTTGTTTTGAGTTGATAAATCCATTTCTTGGAGACTTGGTTTGTATGGTTCTTCCTCATTAGTAAGGCGGCCTATTTAATGTTTCCTGCAGAGTGTTAGAAAGTTTAAAACTCCACAATCTACATTTTAAATATATATAAAATGTCAGCTCCATATATAAACTAAATTTGGTCAGGTCTTGAATTACTGATTCATTTATTCAGTCCTTCTTTTGCATCTTTTTTTTAAACGTGTCCGTTCATACTCTTGAAAAAGGATTAATATATGTTTTGGGAATTCAAAATCAGAAACATTCTTGTTGCGTTCCTTCTCATCCAGGAAGTTTAACAAGCTTATGGGTAGTTAGTTAGCTACCACAAGCAGAGTCCTCAAAACACACTGAGCTGGAATAATGCGTAATATTTAAAAAGTTTAATCCAACTTTAGTGTTAAAATTAAACAATAGAAGTCTTAAAAAACACTTAAACTTACCAAAACTGACAGATTCTCTCTAGTTTTCTCTCTGTTTGAGTGACATTTGTCAGAAAGAAGTCATTTGCTTCTTTTTGCTGTAAACTCCACCTACATTGAACGTTAAAACTAAAATATATCCCTTATCTCAGACTTAAGGTGTCAAATTTTAGCTTTAACAGGATGAAGGATGTCTGATCAATAGCCAAAGAAACTACAGATGCATCTGATCCTGGATGACTGAAAGTTAGCCAGTGACGGAAAGTGTTTCATATTAAAGAGGAAGTAAAAATAAAGAACCGACAGCTAAAAAAAACAAAAACTTATGTTTGGGCACCAAAAAGGAAGGGAATAAAAGATATCTGTCTTCAAAATGTGAGGCTAAAATATGTATTTTTTATGCTAAAAGTTATATTTTTTATTGTGTTACCACATTGGGATTTTACTTCTCTAAAAGTGAAATTAATGCACCAGAATCAAAACTAATATTCAATGTGCAGGAATTAGATTTTTTTTTTTAAAACAAAACACCTTTCAAATTAAAATTCTTTGTATTTTCACTAAATTTGAACTTTTTAGCTAGAATTAGCAAGATTTCTCAACTAATGACAGGATAAAATCTGCTTTTCACGTGGAAATAGTCTTCAAAGGCAAAACAAGACAAATAAAAATAAACATAGTTGTAAGTTTTCAAATTTTATTACATAAAATGTCCAATGGGGCAAAAAAAAAAATTTAATTAAAGAAGCTCTACTTATCTTTTCCTTTCTTCATTTAGATCCTGAAATGCTAAAAATAGAAGGTCGCTCTGCAGATTCAAGATTTCCATCTTTTCTGGCAGGTTTTAAGGAATTTTCAAAGTAAAGCAAAGCCCTGCGAAGACACCTGCAAAGTCCAGCTTAGAAAATGTCACATGCTTCATAAAGTTTTGAAGTAACGCTCTCCTGTCGGTTCAAATTACAAAGTCTCAGAAGCTGAGAAGAAAGAAAACTCAGATTCAGCCAGTGTGCTAGCTCAGGGCACGGAGTTTGCCATCCTGCAGCGCTCTCCCACATTGTTGCAATTAATCTTCCAGTGGCATCAAAATGTGCATGCATATTGCGCCATACGTTGACTGTGTGTGAGCGAACGCAGCAGGGGACTCTGAGGTAAATACTGGCATTAACATTGGTTGGCTTGATTTATGCTGCGTCAGCTGTCTGGAGAAATTCGATGGATTTTTAATGTGTTTGGAGGCTGAGAAAGCTGGATTATTTTTAAAGAGGCGTCAGAAAGCAGAAACATCCCACATGGTGGAAGTCTGACCATTTTAGATCCTGGAAGAGGTTAGTAGAAAATTCAGCCTAACCCTGGTAATGTTACCACTTTAGTATTAAAATCTAAAACCTATTACTCCTATTAAAATAAAATTAGAGCAGCTTATTTAATTTCTGCCACTATGCTCATGCTGTGCTGTTTTTACTGGTAGATTTTATGTTGCTGAAATGTGTTTAGTGGCTCACAGATCTCTGAGTTTTTGATGCAAAATTTGACATTACCATATACGTGGAGTCGGGTCGTTCAGACTCTTTGTCACAGAATCTGAATTTCCCCAGTTTGCTTTGAAAGCGACGGGTTTGTGTGACATCAGAGCCAGAAACTCGTCGCCGCCTCAGGCTTGTAAAGAATCCGCTCAGATACTCAGCACCCCCCCCCCGGCCCGCTCAAGACAAACATTTGCGTTGTCAACTAACTTCCTGACCATGTGATGGCTTTGCTCCCCAAAAATAAACCCACCTCCCGCTGTGTCAAAGGGGACTCCCCTCCCGCCCCTCCAGGGCCCACGAGGCGGCTCTCTGGAAGCCTCTGCTGCAGCTCGATGTGTAAACTGTTTTAAGCAACAGCTTAATCATCAAATACGGGAGAGATTGTTGAGTCAGGAAAAAACAGGTAGACGCCGAGTGGCAGGTGGAGCCACATGTCCACATATAAAGGCATCGGATAAAGAAAGTACACACCCGTTCAATTCCAACGCCTTACAACTTTAAATCAAAGAAAAGACGCAAGCAAATCAGAATTAGCGTTATTTAAACAACAAAAACAAAAAGGTTGTGCAAATTATGCGTGTTTGCAAATACAGTTCATTAGTTGATTATCATAAATGATGATAAAATCAGTTTTCTGCTAAGGAACGTACAGATCAGATGCTTTAGAGAAGCAACTCCTGTTGCCCATCAATCTCGGAAGGGTTATAAGGTCATGAGGTCATCTCAGATTAAATTGTTCTGCAGGGAAATTTTTTATTTGAAAGGAAAATATTTCAGATCAATTCATGTGGTCTGCCAATTCAGACAGTGAAATGCTCAAAGAAATTTCAAAAAAATCCAAGGTAACAGCTTAGTAATAAAATCATTTGGTCACAACAATTGATTCATGCTGTTAAATTTTGGAGAAATTTGATGATTGCATCTTGAGGCTATAAAAACAAAACCTTTTAAATAAAAAATCCAAGGCAGATGTAAAAATGAAACATGCTGCGTCCCCATAAATCTGGGAAGGGTTAAAAGGTCAAGAGGTAACCTCACGATTCTCAGAGAAGTGGCAAAAACCCAAGAGTGTCATTTCATTCTCTACAGGCCTCAAAAATTCACATGATCAATGTTAAAGTTCCTGACAGGGCAATTAAAAAAGGACCAAAAGACCTTAGAAGGAATGTGCTTTGGACAGACCAGACCCATTTGGTTGGACCGACACCATCGTCAGACAGAACAGACTTCACACCAGCTGACATTTATGGAGGCGGAGGAATGACGATCTGGATTTGTTTTGTAGCTGTAGGACCAGAGGATGCTGCAGTTTCCGAGCTGACCGTGAACTCCTCGCCAGGGTCGGGAGTGAGGCCTTCGAACTGCAGGAGAATTATTTCAAATCTTCTCTACACAGAAAGAAATCAAGGTTTTCTAATCACACAACCAAAGTTCAGTGATTTGACCTGAAACGAGCAAAAATCTGCAAACCTGTGTGATGGTCAAGTGTGTGATCATTTTTTATTTTACGCTCATAATTATTGTCTGCTCATGTCAGCTGAAAATTAATCTATTTGGCAAAGATGGAATATTTACAGAAATGTTTATTAATGTGCAAACACATTAACGAATAGTGTAAGGATGATAAAGTCATACAGAAAACAACAGGTATTACTACTAAAGGTAGTAGCTGTTGCTAGGTAATTTATCACTTTGTTTTTCATGGAAAACGTTTACATTTTTTTTGCTTTATTTTTTAAACTAAATGACAATGTATTATATCTTATCTTGCACACTTGAAAGTAAATTGTAACCCTTATTTTTTATTATTTTGGTTCATTCTGGTACTATAACAGAAAGGGAGCTTTATTTTTATTTATTTATTCACCAGTTGGAGATGGAGAAATTACACTGGTGTATTAGGGCTATTCTAGATGAGGAAGAAAAAATGAGGTATAGATTTCCACCAAAAATCTCAAATATTTTAAGATTCATCTTAGAAATCTTCTTGAAAAACAATAAAATTTCTCAGATTGAAAAGCCAAAAATTTGTTAGAAAAATGTCATAAAGTTTGAGATTAATCTCAGGAGTTTTCTGGGAAAACAAGAAAATTTCTGATTTTCTAGAGCTGAAAATCTGCTAGAAAAGACTTTTTTGACTTTAGGACTTGACTAGACAAGTTCTGAGAGTAATCTCTAATTGTTTAAAAAAATTTCTAGCAAATTTTTGATTTTTCAAACTCAGAAATGTCTTTGTTTTCTTTATAGAAAATTTCTGAGACTGATCTCAACATTTGAGGGGTTTTTCTGGAAGAGTTTTGACACTTGGAGCTCAGAAATGTCCTTGTTTTTTTCCAGAACATTTTTAAGAATAATCTCAAAACTTCAGAGCTTTTTCTAGCAATTTTTTTTGACTTTTCAGAATTTTTATTTTTTTTTAGAAATTTTCTAAGATCAATGTAAAAATTTTAGATTTTTTTTAAAGCAAATTTTCAACTTTTGAAACTTAGAAATAATTTTTTTTTACTAGAAAATTTCTGATTTTTTTCTTTTTTTTTGCAGGGAGAGGGCGGGGTGCGAAAATGTACTCGTCCTTTTTCACCTACAATGACCCTAATACGTACAGCGTCGCAGTAGCTCTTATGGAGGATTCTCGTTGATTTAAGGCTTTGCTCCCTTTGCAGGTGAAGGTGTGGTTCCAGAACCGGAGGATGAAGTGGAAAAGAGTGAAAGGCGGCCAGCAGGGGGCAGCAGCTCGCGAGAAGGAACTGGTGAATGTGAAAAAAGGAACGCTTCTGCCGTCGGAGTTCTCCGGCATCGCGGCGCTGCATCATTCGACGGACTCCTTAGCCAACGAGGACAGTCATGACAGCGACCAGAGCTCCGAGCATGCGCACTTATGATGGACACCAACCCTTATCCGCCTCGGGAGCTTCCTTAGAGGGAACTGCTGTTGGATGATCCGCCACGTCACACAACGACGCTAAACGAGTGTACAAACGCGGAGGAGTGGAAACAAAATTAGCTGCAGGCATCATGTAAATTTGAAGAACTGAGGACATTCGATGAAAGTTTTATTAATAAATGACAAAAAAAGAACAAAATACAGTGCTTTGAATAAGTGTTTGAACCTTTGCAGATTTCTTGTTTTTAGTTTTTTGTCACACATAAATCAGATTTTTTTTTTTCAATAAACAACCTGCAAAGAGAGTAAATAATAAAATATATACATATATATTTTACATTTATGATTGATTTTATTTAGGGAAAAATGCTTTACAAGCCAGCATCGAGCATTTGCGCTAACATCCATCATTGCGGAGGAATTTTTTCTCACTCTTTATTAGAGAAACATTTATTGTCTTCAAGTCTAACCAGCCATGACAGCATCCAGACAAGTCCAGAATTTGACTAGGCCACTCCTCAATCTTTGCCTTGTTTTTTATGCATTCAGATGTGGATTTGATTATATATTTCAGATCACCGAAGCCCCAGATAATCACATATCCACCAGGTTTGAAAGGGCGTTCTAACTCTTTACCAATAGATAAATGTCAGTGATTTTCCCTTTTATTCTTGAATTTCTTTAGACTTTTGGCCAACTTCATGTTCAATTTAAGAAATTTCCTAAATTTTGATCAATCATTTCATTGTTGACGTATTACTGAGGATGACTTGGACTTATTTTTTTCAGGTTAATACATAAATTCATACATTTTCTATTACCTTTGATATAAACACTAGCTGTATGATTTTAAAACTTTAGGTGTGACAAAAAAGAAGAAATCTCTACAGAGACAAATACTGTTTCACTTCACTGCATCTTGATGATGGAAATTCATTAAAAAAGTAAATAATAAACTGTTAACATTCCACGTTTTGTCTCTTTGCAGGAGCAGCCTGAAGCTTTGATTTGCACTGTTGAACCTTAAGTCTGCGCCTCGATCGGTTTCTACTGTTTAAAATGTAAATTACGCTGTAATTAAGTGTTTGACTACACCAGGTGCCAGGAAATCTGATCTGCCTTGCAAATATGAGCGATCTGTAAATAACTGTTAGTCTTGTCTTACCGTTACAATAAGCCTTTACCCAGACTGTTCAGCTCATGCAGTAATACACACTGACAGCTCGTTAGCTGGCGTTTTTCTGCCTGGAGATGACTCTTGTTTTTGTTTTGTTTTGTTTGTTTGCAAATGATTTGAAACCTGAAGCAGGGGACAGTTGCAAATTGAATAAAACTTTTAAGAGTGGTTAATGAAGTTTCTTGAAAAAAGCTTTTTTTTTTTCCCTCCCCCTCCACCATTTCTGCAGCTTTTCGTCCTTCATCCCATCTGATGGATGCATATTCCACCAAGTGAGGCTAAAATAAATTAAACACTGCAGAGAGTGCAGAAAGCTGGCGATGTGGGCGCATGTTAAATTCACCTTCGCCCGAGGGCCGGTGCCGGGGACTCCTGCCAAGACTCAACAGAACCCACAAAGGATGGGATCCGGTTACCAAATCCAGTTGAAAATAATTTAGTGTCTTGATCTCATCTTTCACCACGTTGTGATTGTGCATGCTAATTTGTCTTAGAGGCACCTCACATGGTATTTGAGGTTTATAATTTTTTTCCTTCCAACCCCTGCAGGCATAACCCGCTGATCCTGAATCGGATCCAGCTTTCTTTCTTTCTTTTCTTTTCTTTTTTGCTTTAGCACTGCAGATTATTCACAAGTGTCGAGGGCTCCCCTGTTTTTCCATTCGGCTTTAAATTTGAACAAACAGTATTTGTAACCGCACACAAATGTGCTCTTGTTAGTTCTACTGCAGCCCCCAACTGCTGACTGTCAGCTGCCGTCTTCACAACAAAAATGTAAGTATATCTGTGACGGCCACAATATCTGTCCTTAGAGGAATTAGTGTGCACCTTTAAATGCATTTAAAGGGCAAGCCGTCCTGTTTAAACCTTATGAAGAACAAAAACATTCAAACTGGATAAATTATTACAAATTTTATTGGCTTGTTGGGACTTGAGAATTTGTTTTAAGATTTCATTTTTTAATATATCTTTTGGTTTAAAATAGAATAAAACAGCACAATATAGGTAAGTATAATGAGAATCTTAATTAAAAAGGACAGTAGCATATAGAAATAATATTAATTTGCTCCTTTTACAAGTTACAAGACTTGAACTTTTCCCAAGCGCCTTGTAGTTGACGTCACGTTGCGTCAGCAGCCACTCTACTGCGCATGTCTCCTTCAAAACACAGGCGAGAATACATTATTATAACTACTTAAACTATTTACAGTTAGGCTAATAAAATTACTTACAACTCGCAGCCAGCGCAGATCTCTTTGCGGCATCAGAGGTTTTATTTTTAGCACATCGATTATGTAACTTCGCTGCATTTTTTATTTTTTAAGGTTTAATTGATCACCTATCTTGATGGATGCAGCTGCATCTTCATTTTACCTCTAATTGTGAACAAACTAATAAATAATTTTATTTGTCCTTTAAAAATGAATTTGTTTTTACCGTGAACAAAACTGCTAGCAAGTTAATATCTGATGTTTGGGGTCATTTTCTCTCGTCATTTATCGACTCGCCTGCATTTAATGCTTTCGGGTCCTTAACACGCGTCTCATTCACTAACGCCAGTTTAGTAGCATAACTTATTTTTTATCACGCTGAGATAAACAGATGTAGTCCACTGACTGACAAAATGCTAACTAATGTTAAAACAGCAAGATTAATACGGGTAACTATGGCAACCAGTGAACGCAGGCCAGCCCGGCTCTTTGTGCTGTCAAGTTGCGCGCGCATCCGCTCTGTTTACAAGCAAACACTAATTTTCCTCTATTGTGCACAAATGTGTTCAAATAAACCTCATCATGAGTGGATTCACAGTGCCACGAAAATATATGAAGAATTTTACAATCATTAATTTTGTTAAACCAACAGAAAGTAATTGTATATTAGAAGTGCACATATTCACAGCTCAGTGCTCACCATTGTCCTTGCACTTGCAACCTAACTCTGGGACACGTTTGTAACAACTTTTAATATCAGTGAACATTACTTTTTAAGTCTTGACAGATTCTCTATTGAAAGCAGATCTAGATTTTGACTAGGCCATTTTTAAATATGGATTTAATCTGAACCATTCCAGTCCAGCTGTGTGTTTAGGGTTACTGTGCTGGTGGAAAGTGAACCAAGTAAAGATTCATCCACTTTTGCCGGCTTTTCTCCGTCGTTGTAGAAAAATGCATGCCCACAGCATAAGGCCGCCCCCGCCATGTTTCACATGATGATCCTTGTAGCCCCAATTTTTAGCCACAAACTATCTTTTAGCTTATCTTTTTTTGCACACAACTAAATGATAAAATGTTGAACAGATAAATAATAAGGAACAATAATAAAGGCTAATAAACAATACATGAATAATAATTTCTCTTATCTCCTTCACTGGCAGACTTAATAACAGCATTTCTCATTGTTTCCTGCTACAATGTCATTCCACTTTGGCTTGTGACTAAAAGAGATTCAGTCTGTGGAAATTATTGTGAAATTGAGCGGGAAGTACTTGTGACAAAAAAATGCTTCAAACAAAAAACATTTTAATTCCTGCTGTAAATAAACCGTCAGTTTCTACACATATGAAGTTTTCTGGGAGCCTGGAAGCTAAATGCTGTTTCGAACTTAAGGTTTAATTTTAGTTCTGGGATTACTGGGTAAATAAGTCTCTGAAACCAGGAGGGAGCTACAGACTTCATAAGCAACTCAGGGATGTTGGTAAAATCCATTCAGTGTCAGAAGTTAGAAATTCCAACTTGCCAGTCGGAGAAATCAGCTGGAACAACCCAGGAAGTTGGTTTTTCCAGTAAGAACTGGGAGACATTCCAGCTACTCCCCTCATTTCAATATGGCTGCTCCCTGCATCAACAATTGTGAACTATGGTGGAAACATGTTTATTTTACAAACACACTTAAGAGTGCATGTAGAGCCTTCAATTCTAACCTGAATAAATTAAAAAGTGGCGTTTGATTCTTCCGTAACAAAGCCCTGGTATAAACCTTCAGTAACCGTCCCGCTGACTCTGACTGGGCGTTTTTGTTGTTACACAAAGCTGTCACTACACCGAGATCCACACTCTCAATTTTGCAAGCAATTAGCCACGATTTTCAGACTTTTAATTGCAAGAACATTTAAAACTATGTAACATTTTTAGCAAAATTCCCAATTATGTGTTTTTCTTATTGGATCTACCTCAAAAGAACCCAATAAAACACGTTGAATGTTTTGATTGTAATGTGACAAAATGTGAAAAAGGGCATGAATACTTTATATATAATCCTGCAACTATTCCAACCCACAGAAGGGTTTTGTAAACCTTCACAAAGAGAAAAGAAAATTATAGATTTGTGCTGCTTTAGTTGATTGGTTGCACTTGTGGTTTGATGCTTGACTTTGTGACATTTAATGGTATTAAAGCTCAATTTGCATAACTTTATCTCCTGCAACTAACAGAACAGATCTGAATCATGGTTCCATCACTTTATCAGTTAAATCACAACTGTCTCTGCGCTGAGTATTACAAATAAATCCACAGTTATACAAGCTGTTATTAAACATATAAGTCCTGCTTGGATAGCGGTACATAGAGACATTGAAATATGACACTTCATTTTTTCTTTCAGAATTTCGTCAGTGATTCACGAGTTTCATATTTACAGCATAAAGCGTGGAAACCCCCCACAGCACCGTGACAAACAGCTGCAATGTGACAAGGCGGCGGGACATCCTTCCCTGCTGGAGCTCAATCATATCCTGCAACTTCCACAGATAAACTTCAAACAGGAGCCAGTTTGCACCGCGGATTCTCGCGATAAAACTGATAGCGTGATTTAGTGAAGAACCCTGGCGTCCAAAGGTAAAGTGGCGTCCTGAGAAATCTGGATTAATACGTGGATAAAGGCAGAGGCAGGATCCAGTGGGCGCTTTAAACCCGTCACAGTGCTTTATTTTGTATTATTTCCGAACTTTATTCAGCAGCTGGTTCCGGATCCGTGTCACAGCTGACCTACTTTCCCTCCTGCGGAAGTTCCCAAAAACAAACAGAAGGAGTTTAAAAGGTGACTCGCTTGAGATTGAGCGCTTTGTGCGCAGCGGTGAGAGGGGCTGGAACACCTGCACAGGTAAATAGAGTCCGGCCATGGCTGCAGCGGCGGGGTCCGATTCCGTTTCCAGGGGTCTCCGGGCCATGTTCTTCATGCTCACTCCAAACGAATCCTCCTTTGAGAAAGTGGAGGAAGTGCCTCAGTATGTTCAGCAGGTGGGTGGACGCTTCTCTCCTTAAAAAAACAAAACCTGTAGCAGTAAATTAAGGCATTTTTTCAGCTTTAGAGACTTTAGGAAGTTTGTTATCAAATAATTTTGTGTCAAAACAAATAATTTCATCTGGAGGAGCATCAAAATAAAGTTTGTAGGTCAAAAGTTAAGGCAGCTGATTATATATTTCAGAATATAAAATTTATAGTTGGTATATTGTGCTTGCATGTTAAATATTTTTCTAATACATCATTTAAATTGTGAAAAATATAAACATTTGTGTTTGCTTGATACAATTTTCTTTCTCTTTCAACCCCTCCATGCTCTCAATACTGCTGGTGTAAAAACAACTTGAGTTATTTTGTGAACTGATAAGTTGGTTTAACCCATTGGTTGAATGCAGCTTTAAACGTGTCTTCTTCCAGGATTAACATGCATTTAGCTGCACCCATCAGTTTCTTTGTCTTTGCTGGAGAAAAGCATCCAAAATTTGATACCAAATCACCAAAAGTTTGATGATTTGAAATGTTAAGGTGTGGTGCAAAGACAAGCAGTTGGTATTAAAGACCAGGCAAACTTTCCAGCAAAACTCCAAAATTCAGAAAATTTTATTTTCTTCTCTCTTTTTCCAGGTTGGATTAGGCTTGGCACAAACTAAATATGAAAAAACAATCTTTACATTCCATTTTCTATTTAAATTACATACTTTATTTTTTGTTTTAATCCTTGAAATCAAAATGTTGTGCATAGAACAACTTTTAAGATTTCCAAAAAAACTGAAAATGTTTTGAATTTTTCTCTACCGGAATAAAGTTATCAAAAATATCAAACTGCTTCACAGAATCGGCATTCAATCTTGCATAATTCAGTGCTGATTTAAAAAGTCTTAAGTGTTGAATATCTTGACTTAGAGCTTATGCCCTTCACATGACATTAAGACCGTGCCATAAAATAAAAAATCAGCCAGAGGGGGGATGATCTGTGCAGAGTTCCTCTGAGGTTAATCAAAAATGCTGAAGGATCCCCATCATGAATGGTGGAGCATGAGAGCTCACAGTCCGCCTTAAAGGAGCAGAAAACTTCTGCAAAGCCGTGGAGATACTTTGGTGGCCGATAATCACGCTGAGAGCATATCTGGGTTCTGGCAAAAACATAAAAACTGGATCGACCAAAGTGGCTTCGTGCTCCTACCTCATCATGTCTGCAGAAATCCAGCTTCTGGACATGGCTGCTGTGCACGTCTCATTCCACCACTGGTGGAAACCAAAACTTTTGCTTATAAAGATCCATATGTGCTGGACCTGTGTGGAATAGCGCTCCCAGCTCGGAAAAGTGGCTACACCAAATCGAAGCCTGGATCGTTTGAAGTGGACTGGAGAAATTTTGTGACGTAGGTCAACAATTTCTCACAATCTTAGTAATACCGAGAAATCACAGTAATGGGAATTATGGGTAGAAAATTTGAGTTGGGAGTCATTATTGAACCCTTTCCTATGTGGAGAAGTGTTGATTTCAAGTAGTCTCATGAATGGAGACAAATCAAATGTGATTTTTTTCTTTTTCACTCATTATTCTACCCTAACCGTCTCCAAATCGTAAATGTTCTGGAGTTCCTTTCTCATTTTCAGCTCTTTTCATAGATTTTAAATTTGATACAAGTCAGGTGATTCACTGGGTATTACTTTCTGTCTCTGAAACCAGTTAAGAGTTTTTTTGGCTGTGTGGTTGGGATTATCGTCTTGCTTGGAGCTGCACACTTGATTCATCTTCAGATTCTTATCAAGTAGGTTCTGGTTCGTTTCGCCATTCATCTTCCCTCAAACCACCATATTCCTTACCTGTAAACTTCTTTTTTGGCGTTGGGTTTTCAGGGTGAAGCACAGGACTTTTCTTCTTCCAAACATGGATAAAGGCTAAACCAAACATCTGAAGCGTTTAGCTTAAGCCATAAGTGAGCAGACTATATCCACTGTTTATATTTAACAGCCATGGCTAGTTTATGGTGAAATGAAGTTTGTTAATGGATTATGGAGATGCACAATATGGCATAAAATTTATATCACAATATATTGTCATAAGTGGTGGTAACGATGTATATCACAAAATGATTTGCATAAAACTTACCATAGAAATGAAATCGCATACTAATTGAGTGGAATGTATCTATTTGTATGTGTTAAAATTTGTTTTTGTGCATTTTATTTGTACGTAATATTTTATGTTGCTGCCTATTATTGATAATGATGGGCAGCAGCTTAATCTCAATGGTGACCACCTGATTAAATCAAATTTAAATGAAAATATGTCTCTATATAGACGCACAACACTTTAATATAAGGGATGTCTGCGTCAAATCCTGCTTTTTCTTCACAGAGTTGCAACTGGACCGTGCAGTTTGCTGCATTTCTGGTATTCAAACACATTCTTCGATTTCAGGTGGTCAAAAAAATTACTTGTATTTCGTCTCTTCCATGCACTTTGCAGATAAAATGTTCTGGCTCCTGGTCTGACTGTTTAGCCCTCCTACTGTCTTAAGAGTCAGTTCATTTAGACCCGACATGATTTTTACTCTTGTGTTTGGTCCGGCAGGGTTGCACTGTGTGCTTTTACAAGGTTTCCTTTTTGTGGTTTCGGGAAGACTGTCAGACCGTGACATCTGCTGTACCTCCTGAGCATCGCGCTAAGACCACTGGAGGGTTAAGAGAAAGGGTCTCTTGGACCCAGCGAGCTTTATTCTGTGCGCGACCCAGCAAAGATCCTGACCCTATGCTCCTGGCTTCCCTGCTGTCTGACCGTGACATCTGCTGCGCTCCTCCTGCGCAACACGCTGAGACCACGGGATGCTAAACCCGAACCAGGTCCTGATGATTTACGTTTTTTGCACCTGCCTTTCTAACGAGTTTTTCCCTTGCGCTCTCATTCACTCTCCTTCTTGCTTCCTTTGTTTTGATGCCAGATATTACATCATCAACAAGCATCACCGCGGTTAGCTGTTAGACCTCAGATCTCTATTGTAGGACAAATTTCTATCATTTCAACTGTATATTGTTTATCTTGCGCATTCCTACTGGACCATGGCTGTGACATTCAGAAGCTTAAAAACAAACCTGCAATTATTTGTATCGGCATGTATTGCAGACTTTTTTTTTGCTTTTATCCAATAACTCAATATTCTGGTAATGAAAAACCTTTTGTAGGCCATCAGTTAATATTATACCCTACTGAGGAATGCTTTCTAAACATTGACAGATTTAAGTGAGTTTCTTGGCTTTTCTACTTAATTTGTAAATTTTTTTTTTTCCATTTCTTACAATGTGTGGACTACTTGGTTTGTTCCTGACACTTGGTGTAAATTCAAAGTCAATAGCAACAGAAATGTACCTTTATTACCTATTACTGATTTTACCTGCAGTATTAACATGCAGCTCACAAATGTATGTTTAAATTGTCTTTTTCTAAATTTCGTCAACATGTCTCTTATCTTGGAAAGTAATAACACCTTGGAGCAACTCAGTTAGTCTGATTGAGGATCTATAGAAGCAGCCACACAGAAAACCTCACTGCCCAGATTAGGGTGATGGTAAGGAGGCCTTCTAACAACAAAGTCTTGGCAGTTACTACCAAATTAAATTAGTTAAAATCCTGGTGGAAACATGCAGAAAACTTTTCATTTATCATAAGGGTATTTGCTGCAGGAACCACGCACCGAGAAAACTATACAAAAAACCTGCTCTCTAAACTTTAAAGTCAAGAAATGTTTTGTTTGTTTGAGATAAGTTGCATTATTTTGTGAAAAATGTAAAGCTGTTTACAGTTTACTTTAGTTTTGAGATTTTAAGACTTGGTTGACATCTTTCTAACTCAAGTACAAACTCCAACTTATAAACAGAAAGTGCAAACATAAATGTAATGGAAAGTGGTAAAACTTTAACTTTTCTCAGTGGAATGACCTCAAGCTGCAGTTTATTTCAGCAATGACTGTAAAATATCCTGAAAAAACCTTTTTACTGCTGTCTCTCTTATTAAATAAATTAAAATGTGAGTATCAGATATATGTAACAACGGATCATGATTACCAGAAAGAAATTATTTGAATCAGTCTTTTTTTACACAAGAAATTGTTAATCAACTAGTTTTTGGACAGGGAGAGAGTTTGCCTGAAGAGCCTCATGAGTTGTTTTTTTTATCACACTAAAATTAAAAAGCAATCAGCTAAAAAGACAACAGAATTGTTGGAGAGGATGAGGGAAAGTGTTGACCCTTTTCAGCTACGTCACTTAATCATTCAAGGCGCCATGATGGACGTCAGAAGTGAGGATTGGGAGTTTTGAACAGAGCGACTGAAATTGTTTTCCAAAGTTGTTTTTGCCAGTTTATTCATGGCTTCTTCTTCTTGTTGGAGTCGAGCTAATTTGTCTGTGAACGTAACACACCTGGTTGGGGCTCGTAGACAGCAGGATTTAAAGAAGTTGGAATGGAAACAACTAGTTTAGAAACTGACCCAAACCTCCTAAAAGTTATGAAATAAGTTTGGTTTGCATCCTTGTCTGTTTGTGAAGTTGACCACACAGCACCCTATGACCATTTTTAAAGTGAAATCAACTAAATAGGAACGATATCAGGCTACACATGTTTTTAGACTGGCTTTAAAGGAAGCATTGGTTGTTTTGATGTCCGTCATGGCGGAGTGAGCGGGGTTCTGGAGGGCGTGATGTCACATGCAAAGGGTCAATATGCGCACTATTGAAATATTTTAGGAAATGATCGTAAATAAAAAAATAGGATATGATCTGTGATGTCTTGAATAAAGTTTTAAGATACAAATTTCCACTAAAACCAGAAGTACTTTGGAGGAATCTATTCAGGACTGTGATAAACAACTAAAAGGAAGTGGAAACACCATTGAGGAGCCAATGGGCTGCAATAGCGGAAAAGATGTTTATAATGGAGAAACTGACACATAAGTTGAAACTACAAGAAGCACAAATGGACAGAAAATGGGCAAAATAGACGATTTACATAGAAAGATGGACATAAATGTTGTTAGCAGGCAAGTAGTTTAATGTGTCGTATGTCTTCTGCATTAAAGCAATGCAAAATCAATAAAGAACAAGCTACAAAAAGACGTAATGAGAGTAAATAAAACAATAATATTAAATATTTGAGAAAGTTTTATACATTAACAGTTTGTTCTGTCCTGGATAGTTGCGGCTCAGAGCTGCCAGTCCTTTTGATCGCCGTCTGTAAAGATTTCTCATGCACAGCATTCCTTTGGCCAGACCAGGTTGTGATGCAGCTCGCCAGGATATTCTCAAAAGACTCGTTCACAAAACAGCTTTGTCAAACAGCTGCCAAAACAAAAGCCTCTCTGAATTTCCTTTGGTCCATAAATCACCAATCAGAGTAGCAATATCCTGCAGACATGAGAAGTTTCAAAAATCAAGGCAACGCCATGGAACCAAAGGCGGTTCGATTGACTTATTGCATTACCTGAAATGTGTAACGTCTTCTGTTTTAAAGAGTAAAACGCATCAGCAACATGTGATGCTTTATTGGTTTTGTTCTGTTTTTGATCAAAACAGGTACTCAACAAATTCCTCAGAGTACAGTTAAGGGTTGTGTCTTGACCCACTGTGTGCAAATGCAAGGAAATGATTCAGCGCTCGGTTTGCTCAGACCGTCCGTCATCGCGGCGTCAAACCTTTGGGACTGAAAGCTGGTTAACCTTTACATTAGTCAGCCTTTTACAGAGCTGCTGCTGCTGTGTCACTTGGTGAGGCAATCTGTCTTAACCACTCAGGCTTGGTCCAAACTGGGTCACCTTCAAGACAGTGACAGCTAATCTGGATTAGAAAAAAAGTCCATAATTCAAGATGTCTGCCACGGTTTGGTGAAACGTTTTAAGAGTTAAGTCAGAACCGGACGAGATAAAGTGCCCAAAGTACTCAAGCAAGAGTAGCACTACTTCCATATTTTTATTCAAGTAAAAGTAAAAGGTAGCTGTCCAAGAAGTTACTCAAGTAAGAGTAACAAGGTATTTGGTAAAAAGTCTACTGAGTAACTGATCAAATTATCATTTAATATTTAAAAATTATACTATCAGAAGTACCAAAGTTTATAGTTAAAAGGATATTTTGGTATTTTAAGGATGAAAATGACAATAATTCATATAAGTAACAAAAAATAACAAAATCAGGCCAAAGAAAATGTTTCCACATCAGTTTCTTCTAATAAGAAACTTATGAAACTTTAACAAAAACTGCAGGTCTGTGTCTGGTGAACTTTTGGTTTAAACATGTTTGATTTTCATTCAGTGGGTAGAAAATCCAGAAATTTTACTCAAGCAAGAGTAGAAATACTTCATAATGAAATTACTCAAGTAAAAGTAGAAATCAAAGCGTAATAAAATAACATTTTTCAAAAAAGTTACTGAAGTATAAATGTAATTGAGTAAATGTAACTAGTTTTTAGTCATCCATTTATTTAATAAAAATAAATTTTTAAGTCAAGCTCACAGTGAGTATCAGTTTTATTCAAGTGAAGCTTGAATAAAATGAACTGAAGCTTCATAATAAAATTACTCAAGTAAAAGTAAAAAGTACAGTGTACTAAAAATTCTCCTAAAGGAAATTTTTTTTCAGAAAGTTACTCAAGTAAATTTAAGTGAGTAAATGTAACTAGTTACTACTTAACAGGTCATAAATAAATGTCTTCAAACCTTAACTGAAGCAAAGAAAAGTGGGCCAGAATGTTTCCGTAATAAGATATTTTATTGCTTAGATATTTCTGCTGGTGTTGTTTGTCCTCTCTCTAACGAAGGGCATTCTGGAACCTTTTAAAAGGTTTTTGCACATTCCAGCTTTTAAATAAAGTGTAACTAAACTTGATGTAACATCGTAACCCCGCCTCGAGAAGGTGGTGTGAGAAGCATAGGCAAGTGAGAGAATGAGCGAAGGATGCTAACCATGAAAATAATAAACCTTTCCACAAAAATACAAACTGGTGACAAATCTAACAACTTTTTTGTGCTATTAGAGACTTTAATGACAAAACATGAAATTGGTGCATTCCTATTTTAAAGTTATCTGGTATGTTACAGGCTATTGATCTCTTTAAATAAAATATGTGCCTTTCTGTTTGTGGGATGCGGCTGTGTGTGTATAAATGTGGGAATTTTCTTTAGCCATTTGGACTCTGGAGATACACATTATTATTTTATCTGGATGATCATTGGGTATCTACAGCTAAGTGACAAAGTTTGACTTGAAATTGAACACTAATATCAAGACAGCAACACTTAGGCCCAATTTATGTAGTGCATATGAAAAAAGTTGATTTGGTTTAGCTGCTCTTTAATAAAACCTTGTTTAAACCTTAAAACTAAATGAGGGTGTTGCTTGTTTTGAATTGCCTTGTTGCTGAAAATGTGCTATATATATAAAATTACCTTTACCTTTGACCGTATTTTCCCAGCAACACAACGATATCAAGATATTCTTCAGGAGTTCTGATCGCCGTCTAACATGCAGCAGTTGATGGTGCTACCGTCTTTCAATTCAGTGACAGTTTCATGTGAGTTCGTGCAATCATGTTTAAATGGAGTTTACAGCAGGTGGCTAAGCACACGTCCCTGAGGAACTCCGCTGATGAGACACAGTTTTGATGACCCAAACCTGCAGAATGACAGCTTTGGGTTGAGTTGTAGTGTTCTTAATGTGCAGTTTATGTAAAAATACTGAGCTATTATTTTATATGGTTGTCTTGCGTTTTATTGTGGGAAATGTCTGCAGCAGGTTTTAAAAACCCAACTTTGCTAGGTTTTTATGGGCACATTGGGGGAGCAGAACAATTACCCCAACAGCAGGGGCTCTTATAATCCACTACCCGGCATGATTAGGTAAACTTGTTGTTGCTGTAGGGTTTGATGGTGCCTGACTAGCTCCCAACTGTTTACAGTTTAAGACCTGCCATCAATTTTTCTTCGCTGTTGTTCTATGATCCCAGCACGCCAAATTAATTAGAAACAAAACAAAACACAATCTTCTAATTTGGGAGTTGTTTGGAATTATGGGTTCGTTGGACCCTGCCAGGTCTCCCGGCTGCTCGGTGATTTGAAAGCAAACAGTATTTGTCAGATAAAAGTGCACCGTCAGCCTACGTGTTTTTTGCCAACATCAGTCATCCATGACCTTACGCTCTCAAAAAAAAGGGGCTCGTTGGGAGAAAAAGCAGACATCTGGTCCACAAATGTCCTATTGCATGTAAGGTTGAATGCAGGAGGAAATAAAACACAATTATTAGATACCACAACAAACAGTTGCACTAAATCTGCTGCCGTATTAAATAGTCTTTACTGTGATTTTTAGTTTATGTGTTGGGAAGACAAAGTAACGCAGGAAAGGACGTTTTGATTGTACTCGAGATCAGAAAGAATCGACCTCAAATGATCCCAATAAAGGGGTAAAAATAACACTTTACATAAAAGAGAGAAAAATATCAGGAGACAGAAAGAACGTTTGACATATGCATGTTTTAAAGAAAAAAACAAACTCATCGCTCTGCATGAGAATCAGCCCGGAAACGATCGCTCAAAGCGGTCAGGAACGCTTGACTGTCGTGGTAAAACTTTCTGCAGGACAGAAGTAGAGGAAAAGAAGGAAGGCTCTCGGCCAGGACGATAATCTCTTTTTTTTCACTGAGTTTGGAGGAGGTCTGCCTGTGTTGCGAGCCCATTTGTTAGCTGCCAGATGTTGGAACATTGCATGTGATCACGGGTCTCTGGTGGTGCTCACGCCTCTGCCTGCACACACACGCACCTGCATGCACGGTCTCACTTCCTGCAGCTCCACCTGCACATGTTCTCCTCTGCGGTCCCATCGTGCCTCCCCTCCTCGCTCCAGCCGGGTGTCCAACCTTCAAACTGAGCGTCCCTCGGTCAATGAGAGCCTTCAGCGTGGAGCTAACCAGTGGGGCTGCAGGCTGCTGAAGTCGCAGCTCTGACCCGTTTTCTGACCCCCTCCCTCACTAATTTGTTCCATGTTTTACAGATCCATTAAGAGGTTAGAGCATGTTTCCAGAACCCTTGGAAAAAGACATGTCACCAGTTGTTTGTTTAGCGTTCAGAAGCTCGAATGAGAAATCTAATATTTGTCGTGTTTAAATTTTCCTTGCTTCTGTTTGATACGTTTTATCGTAATTTTGACATTTCTAATAACTCTGCTGTGGTTTTCTGGACAAACTACATCAGCTCAGAAGGGACAAAACAAATTGCATTGCTTGAAACTTGCAACCGTTCAAGATGTCATTACAGTCTAAATGCAGAGAGATTAAGAAAACAAATTTGATTGACATAATGAGACTGGAAAAATCCATAGATGTGTCCAGTGATCACAATTTGACCATTGGTGTGTTCTCAGAAATAATGTAGATTGCATGTGATAAATTGTTACACAAACATCCAACAGGCAAATAAATATTGGTTTCTTTTTTTAAATAAAATTAGACACATTGTGATTTATTTTTTAGACACACATGATGGCAGCATAAAATGAACAAGGAATGCAAAAGACACATTTTTTGCACCACAGTAATCTTAACTAATGAACTCCTATCCCATAAACTCATACCATGGTTTCAGGTGGATCCTCATTATTAAAAGAAAAAAAAAGATTAAATTATCTTTTAAAAACCATTTTCAATTTCAAACCAAGAATCAAGTCAATAACATCTTTATTTTTGCAAATATAAAAACTATTTGTGTGAAAAAAACTGTTTGAAAATTTGACTCTAATTAAAATGGATGAGCACCTTTCATCAATTCACCATAAATATTGAATTTGAACATAATTTCCATTCATATTTATTTCTGTTGGGCTGCATAGTGGTGCAGTTGGTAGCACTGTTGCCTTGCAGTAAGAAGGTCCTGGGTTCGATTCCCGTGCATGCGTGGGTTCTCTCCGGGTACTCCGGCTTCCTCCCACAGTTCAAAAACGTGACTGTCATTTTAATTGGTCTCTCTAAATTCTCCGTAGGTGTGTGTGTGCATGGTTGTTTGTCCTGTCTGTCTCTGTGTTGCCCTGCGACAGACTGGCGACCTGTCCAGGGTGACCCGCCTCTCGCCCGGCGTCCCGACTCCACTAGGGACAAAAGTGTTAGAAAATGGATGGATGGATTTTGTCCATATCCATGGATGTTGTAATTTGAGACAGTTGTATGTCAGCTTCTCACTTAAGGTGAGGTGTACCTCCAGGCTGTGTACTTGGTGGCCTTCTTTTTCATATTTTTATGTTTTGTTAGATTTTTTTTTAGTTGTAATGTTTCCCACATTTTCCACTTTTTAATTCTGTTAATTTTACTCTTTTACACTTGAACATCTGGCTGATATTTCTGCTGCTGGACTGAATTTGGAGTCTTGTGGAGTTCACCGTTCATTTTAAACCAACAATACTCTTGTATCAAGTCGCTATATGTGCCTGAGCTCAGATGACTAAAAATCCAGCTTCTAATCAGATTCATTTTAAGAATAAACTTGAAAAACAAGTTAAGCACCTTGCCCAGGTTAACTTTGACATGAAGAATCTGAAGAATCTGAAATGTAACAGTCAAGAAAAATCTGCTTTCACAGTCGCATTTGATTAAATCACTTAATTAACTAGTTTATACTGGCAGTAACTCTTCCTGGTGGAGTGGTTGTTGATTTAATTTAATTTAATTTTTTACTTGCTAACCGATAGCATGACTCCATCTGATTCAGCCTGGGAAAAAAAAGCTAAATTAATATTTACAAAATAAATACTAAAAGCATATTCAGTAAAAACGAATGACTGTGTAGTTTGGGATATTATTATGTTTATTTGATCAAATTACATTTACTTATTTTTGTAAAAATACTCTCAGCTTAAAATTACTAAGTAGAATTTAATTTTATTGCATCCATAAGGTCAACAATGTTGAATAATAAATAAATTTTACCCAGTGGAAACTCCACGCCACACAAACATAATTAAATCAATAGTTTTTACTTAAAGTTGCAGTTCTATCTATCTATTCAATTATATTGTCACTTTGTTCCCATATTTTCTTTTTTAAGTTGAAAATTGTCACATTTACTGAATGTTGGTGAGGATTTCTGACAGCCTTTTTTTTTACAATATGTGGGCTCAAACAATATAAATCCAACCTTTCTGGTAACTTTATATTTCTAATATGTCTAAAAGCAACACATTCTGGAAATAACTGAATGTTAGACAGATTACTTTGTTTGGCTGCATTTCATCACTGACCATCCTGCATTTATTTCACTTGGCTTCTATCTGACGTTACTACTTTCTACAGTTTGTTAGCACTGATGTGTAATTCATCCACTGAGCTCATTCCTCCCTCCATCGCTGCTTTGTTCGCATAAATGTTTGCGTTTTTAAATCTGCCAAATCACGGTGGCTTCGGACCTGCCGCTCTGGTCTCGTTCAGCGAAACAAACATCGCGGACCACAAGACATGAAAGTCCTGAAAGGTTTCAGCTCATCCGCCAAAACAAATACTTCCTTTCAGTACAGCTAGTAAAAGCAACGGTGGACTTGAAATGGTGTTATTCTTGTCGAGCTGCGTCCTGACGGCGTGTGTGGGTGTGTGTGTGTGTGGGTGTGTGTGTGTGTGTCGGTGGCTGTGTGTGTGCAGGCCACGCCGTACTTTGTGGGACTGATGCTGCTGGAGCTGGCGGTGGGTGCGCTGATGACAGGAAGCCCTGTAGTTACGCTGAGTGACGGTCTCACCTCCCTTTCTGCTGGGATGATCTCCAGACTCCCGCTGTAAGTCTGCTGGACCCATCGAGACGTAAATATGTGTCACAAAGTGTCACAAAGTAAGGCAGAGGATCCAAGTTATACTCGACTAAGAACAACACTACTTCAACGTGTTTTTACTCGAGTAAAAGTAAAAAGTAGCCATCCAAGAAATTACTCAAGTTAGAGTAAAAAAGTATTTGGTAAAAAGTCCACTGAAGAACGGAGTAACTTATCAAATTATCAATAATTTAATATTTAAAAATTACATCGTCAGGTGGACCAAAATGTAAAGTTAAGAGGAAATTTTGGTATTTTAAGGACAAAAATGATAATAATTCATATAAGTAACAAAAATAACAAAATCAGTTAAAATATTTTTTTTCCAAATCAGTTTCTTTCAATAAAAAAACTCATGAAACTTTAACAAAACCTGCAGGTGTGTGTCTGTGTCTGGTGAGTTTTTGGTAAAAGCATGTTTGTTTTTGTTCAGTGGGTAGAAAATCTAGAAATTTTACTCAACTAAAAGTAGAAATACTTTATAATAATTTACTCAAGTAAAAGTAAAAAGTACAGCGTAGTAAAAATACTCCTAAAAGTAAATTTAAAAAAAAAAGTTACTCAAGTAAATGTAACTAGTTGCTACTAAGTCTGCCATGATGGCACATTTTGCTGGACAGTCAATAGTCCCAGAACTTATTGCGATAAACGATAATATTGTTGTTTTGAGAACATTTATTTTGGTAATAATGACATAAAAATGCAAGAACATATTCTCAACTCTAATGAACATTTAACACTGGAACTGAAAGACATTTTAAATATCCAAAATAAATAAATAAACACCAGAAACAACAAATAAAATGAATCATGAAGTCTCTGTAAACCAAGTTATTTGTCAAAAAAAAGGATAGTTGAGACCAAAACACCAGACTGAAAACTTTTGTCGTTCAGTTTTTGAGAAGAAAGAGGAAAACAATAAATCAAGGAAATGAAAATTTAGTTTCTTTCAATTTGTCATGCAATTAATTGATTTATTGTTTATTGTTACAGGCCTAGTAGACAGAAGAAATGGGAAGGAAAAACAGCTGATCCTAATTTATCATAATTTCTGTGTTTTGAAAGAAAAACATCAACAATTCTTGTGCATCAGAATATATTGTGTTTTTAAAGTAAACCAAAGACAAAATACATAAAAAATCTGGCAAAATAAAAAAAATCAGGAAGCAACAATTTACTTTGTTTATGCAAATTTGTAATTAAAATGAAACATAGAGAAGTCTACATAAGTACTTTTTGGTTTTGTTTACTTGGCAGGCAAATGTGACTCTAATCCGATTATTTATTTTTTTCTGTCCGACTTCTTCATTTTTCTGTCAGAATGACCCGCTTTTGATCAACAACAAAAAAATCGTATTCATTTAATTTCCATATGTGGTGGTTAGTCAGATACATTTTCAAAACCTTTCCACAGATTCTCTACTGAATTTAGGGCTGGACTTTGACTGAACCATTGTAGCATGAAATGTGCTGGAAGATGAACATCTGTCTCTACAGTCCTTTGTGGCATCAGGTCGTTTTGTCATATTTTATGTATCTCCATCTGCCTGTACACACCAAAAAGTACCACGTACCCCACTGTTTTACCGTTACCCCTCCAGTTCCTCGTTGTGGGAGAACAAAAACTGCCTTTTTGCTGATGCAGAGCTTTGACTGTTTCCATCCTGCAGGCTGGTGATGAGAGGCTGTGAGCTGTCGGCTTACCTGTATGTGTGGGACCACTTCCGCCTGCTGGAGCTGCCCTGGGACTCTGCATGGACCTGGTGGCTCACCTTCCTCGGAGTGGACTTCTGCTACTACTGGGTCCATCGCTTCGCTCACGGTACCTGACACTGATGTCCACAAACAATAGAAATCCAGGCTTATTAAAGGGACTATTATGAAAAATTCCCTTTAGCGCATTTATGTACTTCCATTTCAGTCTCTACTGCTTCCAGAAACAATCAAAGCTCTAACAAAAAAAAAACACTCATCCATTCTCTGGCAGTAAGTTAAAGCTTTTTGGCGTTCACAAAAAGAGCCGTTTCAAAAACCTCCCAATATTGACGTCATGATCACCAGACATTCCCTCGTTACCTAGCAACCCCGGCCGAGCCCTGCCCGTCACCCAGCAGCCAAAGTGGAGCCCAGCCCCTTGTGTATTTGTCTCCCGTGGGGAGAAATTTGTCTAAAAAGAAGGGGAAAAGGAAATGACAAAAGTCTTTTTATGGCATTGCATGGCTAAGCATTGGCTTGTATAAAAATATAACAGGTTTTTAGAAGTAAACTTTAAAAAACATACAAATTTTCCGTCCCACTGTCTCTACTGTTTAAAATACTTCTAAGGAGATATTAAAGAAACATTCTTGAATTGATAGTTTTCTCAATACAAGAACAAACGATACTTTAAACAAAGTCAATAAATACATAAAACTAGCACAAATGATTAAATAGACATAAAATTTTGGGCAAAAGAAGCGAAATACTCAAATATTCACTTCATATTTACATGCATCTCATTCCTTTCCTTAATGGCTGCTGGAAAATACGTGTTTTGATGTTGACTTACCATTTGGAAACCATTTGCTGAAGGTCTCAAGGGTCAAAGATGTACAATTGTACAAATTTGCATCTGTTTAAATTCATTTTCACATGTTTAAAGGTGAGCGTATTAACACAGAGTTAGGGGGCGTGGCCAGAAATGGCTTATTTGCATAAAAGTGACAGAGCCCTAAAACATTTAATTCTGAAAGGAGCTCAAAACAGACGGAACTAAGTAGACTGAAATGTTTTTATCTGAGATGATTTTGCACAAAAAATGTAATGAGCATGTTTAATGTATGCTATCCTAACATGTTTAAAAGGAAGCATATTAGGTTCCTTTTAGGCATAAATGAGTTATAACCTTCTTTTTCACCTTTAATCAAAAATTATATAAAAATATAGCCTTTAATGCCGAAGCTGCATTGATTTCCGCAGCGCTTCATTGTGTAGCAAAACGACTATCTTTGAGTTTCTCGTTGCTTTCACAAAGTCCAAACAAAGGCTACAAAGTCAGCGGATGATAAATTGCTTAAAAATGTTGATTTAGTTGCCTTCCCTGCAGGGAGGAGCGGTGAACATGGCAGTCACTTGGTGTTTTCCTGGACACTGTAGAGGAAGCAATTATTTTTGAGTTACATCCAGCTGCTTTAGTGCTGTCCAGATGTAAGAGGCCTCAGCCTCCTGAGAGCTGCGGTCTCAACCCCAGGCTGCCACAGCAACAGGCTGCATATAGTAATGTCTCTGAATCTCCACCGTCCTGCAGCATCTTTTTTAGAAAGAACACAAGCAGAAAATATGGTCACGGCTGTAGCTTTTTTTCTCCTTTACAAGGATTTCCTCGGTGTTTGCTTAGTGATGCACATGGCAGATGTTCAGCTGCCACTCAGTCGGCTGGATGAGAGGTAGGTATTTGTGGCCTCTGGCGATGTTTATTTGTGTCAGTGACACATCAGCTCTCATAGTTTTGGAGTAAAGTCCGCCGCCGCTGTGTTGATATTAGACTCTGGCTAAACAGAAGCCTTCAAAATGTTTCCCTCTGTTGGCCAGAGAGTGTCTTTTTGAGGTAAGGGAGAACATACCGTTGGAATTACGGCTGTCATTTTTAATTGCACTTTGATGTCATATGTGCATGAAGCAGGTTAGACCTTAATATCGTCATGGTGACGATACATCTGCATGTATTTATAATCCCAAAACCTAAAGATCGTCCTTGCAGGAAATGTGATCTCATATGATTTTGGCGAGCTCTTCATCGGTTATTTATGACGTTGCAAGTTTCCACAAACAAATTGTTCTACACAGTCAATAATAATACGAGCGAGGGAATGGATGTTAAATCATGAAGTTATATTCTAGTGCTGACTGCTCGTTTGATGATTAATATGCTGATTTTCTCTATTATACACACATGGTTTATCCACCGTTGTTGTCAGACTCTAAATAAGCTACTGTCTCCATAAAACAGATTAACAGATTAAATCAGTGATTTTTTTTCAGTGATGATGAAAAATGACTGAAGCATTATATCATTATTATTTATTTATGCATCATTATTTCCAGTTTTTTTCCAATGCTTTGACCTGCTGAGGGAATGCGTTCAGTGTAATGCTTTTAGCCCTCCTGCCTTGAGCAGCCATTATTAATTTGGAGGTGACGTCACACTGTGTGTGTTAAAAAAAAATCAGTGATACAAAAGAGTTTTACCCAACTTTTTAGAATAAAAGCAAAATGTTTATGCAGGTGACAAATTTAGCATGTTGTATGTGTTTATTCCTTAGACACTCCATGAAAACCAGCATGTTTTTATAACATATTTATACTTATTATTTATATTTATTTTTGAAGATGTCCTGCTCTCTTCAAACTTCTGATATTTAGTTTGTTCTCCTGACTGAAGCCACTGACTGTTGATGTGAGTGTTGATTCCCAGGTGAGACTGAAATGTTGTGGAGTGACTTAAAATCAAATCAATCAATCAAATGTTATTTGTGTAACACGCCTCAGCAGCACGGCATTTCAAAGTGCTTTACATCACAAGGTCATAGAACACACAATCAACAATTAAAACATTGCATTTAGTTAAGTGCCGTAGTTAAATGTTTCGTTGATTGTTTTTCAAAAGCAACTCTCAACAGGTGGGGTTTTAGTCGAGATTTAAAGGAACTCAGTGTTTCGGCTGTTTTGCAGTTTTCTGGAGGTTTTGTTCCAGATTTGTGGTGCATAGATGCTGAATGCTGCTTCTCCATGTTTGGTTCTGTGGATGCAGAGCAGACCAGAACCGGAAGACCTGAGAGATCTGGAAGGGTTGCTATGACAACAGCAGATCTTTAATGTATTGTGGTGCCAAACCGTTCGGTGAATTATAAACTAACAGCAGTGTTTTAAAGTCTATTCTCTGAGCTACAGGGACCCAGTGTAGGGACTATAGAACTGGCGTGAAGTGCTCTATCTTCCTGGTTTTAGTCAGAACACCAGCAGCAGCGTCCTGGATCAGCTGCAGCTGGAGGACTGATTTGTGTATTTTTGTTTAGCCACTGTTGCATTAACCAATGTGACTAAAGATTGGTAAAGAATCCCTCAAACGTCTCACAGATGAAAGTGTGGAGTGGGTGAGATTTGTTCAGACTGATGTCAGAAATAGCAGATGACTGAAAGAACCACTGAAGTTATTTCAACCAATGGGGGTAAGACAAGCTAACTATTAGAGAAGCATTACTTATTGTGTAACAATGCACATGCAATATTTAGTGTTTGAATAAGGCTGACAGTTTTCCACGCATTGTTTGAGGTGGTCACAAGTATTCTTGGATTTTAGTCATTCTTGGGGTAAATTAATGTAAATTGTAAATAAATTTTTGGACAACATGCTGTGATACACTGCCTGGCCAAAAAAAAAGTCGCCACCTGGATTTAACTAAGCAAATAGGTACAAGCCTCCTATTGGATAAGTACTGCATAGGCGATTATCTTTCAGCTGGCAACAAGTTATTTAACAGCTGATGCAATGAGTAACTCCTCATTTCTTAAACAACCATGGCAAAAGACACATCCTGTGGTCGTGGAAAAGACGTTAGTCTGTTTAAGAAGGGTCACATCATTGGCATGCATCAAGCAGAGAAAACATCTAAGGAGATTTGCAGAAACTACTAGAATTGGGTTAAGAACTGTCCAACGCATCATTAAAAACTGGAAGGATGGTGGGGAACCATCGTCTTCCAGGAAGAAATGTGGTCGGAAAAAAATCCTGAATGATCGTGATCGGCGATTACTTAAACGTTTGGTCAAATCAAATCGAAGAAAAACAACAGCAGAACTCAGGAGTATGTTTAATTGTGAACGCAAAAGCATTTCCACACGCACAATGCGAAGGGAACTCAAGGGGTTGGGATTGAACAGCTGTGTAGCCGTAAGAAAACCTCTAATCAGTAAGGCTAACCAGAAAAAAAGGCTTCAGTTTGCTAGGGAGCATAAAGATTGGACTCTGGAGGAATGGAAGAGGGTCATGTGGTCTGATGAGTCCAGATTTACCCTGTTCCAGAGTGATGGGCGCATCAGGGTAAGAAGAGAGGCAGGTGAAGTGATGCACCCATCATGCCTAGTGCCTACTGTACAAGCCTGTGGGGGCAGTGCTATGATCTGGGGTTGCTGCAGTTGGTCAGGTCTAGGTTCAGCAACATTGTGTGCCCAAAGAATGAGGTCAGCTGACTACCTGAATATACTGAATGACCAGGTTATTCCATCAATGGATTTTGTCTTCCCAAATGGAACGGGCATATTCCAAGATGACAATGCCAGGATTCATCGGGCTCACATTGTGAAAGAGTGGTTCAGGGAGCATGAGACATCTTTTTCACACGTGGATTGGCCACCACAGAGTCCAGACCTTAACCCCATTGAGAATCTTTGGGATGTGCTGGAGAAGGCTTTGCGCAGTGGTCAGACTCTCCCATCATCAATACAAGATCTTGGTGAAAGATTAATGCAACACTGGATGGAAATAAATCTTGTGACACTGCAGAAGCTTATTGAAACAATGCCACAGCGAATGCGGACTGTAATCAAAGCTAAAGGCGGTCCAACAAAATATTAGAGAGTGTGACCATTTTTTGGTGGCGACTTTTTTTTTGGCCAGGCAGTGTATTACAGAGGTATTTTAGTGGATATCATTCATGAAAACCCGAATTCTGCTTGCATCGTCACATGCTGGTTTTTATGTATTCATTGTAGTAATTTTATTTTTGAATTGTAAAATCAGTTTTCTTGGATGTCTCAGAAGCGTGAAAGAATCACACTGTTCTTTCTTCGTTTTTCCCGCCAACTGGGGATGTTTTTCTGGAACCCTTTGAGGTCACAAAGTCATAAGTTCCTGAGCAGCTGCAGTTTCTCGGGATATAAATGCTTTTTCCTCTTGTTACCAGAAAGAAGCTGCTTTCTGCGACCGCAGAGGAGCGGGCTGCTGCCGCCGCCGCCGTCCTCGTGCCTCACTCTGGTCAGCTGAGGTTGTCTCAGTCAACATATCTGAGCTCCTTCTCCTTCCAAATGAAGTTTTGATCAGAATATCCCAAAGTCGGAGATGGGTTTTGCCCATTAATGCTCAGAGCTGGCTTCTGACTGCTGGATAATCGTACTTTATGAGCTGTGTCTTGCTTTACTACTTTTACTTCTTGGAAGAACTTTGCTATAGTTCAAAACAGAAGAAAAGTTGCATCTTTAATCCTATTATGTCGAGGCATAAGAGCAATAAATTTTCCATTTGAATAACGAAGGAAAAATTACAATACATATGCTCAAAATGAGGCAAAGTTACACCCTGTGCTCAGAGGGGGGAGGAGTAAAAAATACATTTTCTCAGTGTAAAATATAATTGTGAGTTTGAGCAGTTTTATGGTTGATTTCATAGTTTCCCTCCCATGACCTCAACATAAAAAGGATCGCTCAGAGATAATTAAGTGGAAGGAATTTGGCAGTCATGTGCGCTGATGCCATCTATGTGCAGGAGACATTACTGGTGGGGATTTCTGCTGCCAGACACTGATTCTGGAGATAGCAGCAGATTGAAACAGAAAACTGAAACCACCTAATCAGCGAGCCCTTTTCAGATTTAGAACTTAATGAAATTCAGGTTTCTACATTCATACACACACGCACACACTCACAAAAATAATAATAATAATACTAAAAGCCTGTGACTAGACCTTTTTTATGGGCCTTTCTTTGCATTTGGCTGCAGTCGGCGTAGACAAACAGCAGTTGTGGTTAAAGCTGAGGCAAATTTGGAACTTCAAACATTTGAATGACCTTTGTGCACACAGTGCCTTTCCAGTTTTGCTCCTAATATCAATATTTGCACGAACCCATATCATCAGTGCGCGTCCCAGAAACAAATACTTAGCTACATTACTTATATATTAAGTAATATGCGCCTTTTCTCACTTGTTTTTATTTAAAAAAAATAAAATCCAATTTAAGATTTTGATAAATGACCCAGTTTACCTGATGTGTTTTTTTTCCACCACAGGCAAAACTTTGTTTTGTTGTCTTTTCTTTTCTGAAGTGCCTTGGACGGGTTTGGGCGCTTGTTTCGGATGCGGCTGTGTTGTTGACAGGCCTGTTGATTCTGTTTATTCTAAACCCGTATCGCTAGCGCCACTAATAGCTGCTCTGCGCTCGGCCTGCATCTTCGTGCAGGCGTGCCGGCCAGGTTGAAGCCATTAATCAGCCAGTCAGCTGTCTGCGTTCTGATTATATGTGAGGTAATGGAGTTACGCTGCAGCCGTCTCGCCGCACTAACGGCCGCCGCTGTTACACTTATAGCACAGAAACATCAGAGTATCACTTATAGACATGAAATGGTATCATTAGCTACTCAAAATGACGTAATTTTAGAGAAAAGAAAAGGGCTTGAATCGGTAAAAGAAAAAAGGGGTTTGTTTTTCTTTTCCTGCTTCTGAAGGGTCTCTTGATGAAAGCCAGTTATTACAGGACAAGCTGGGTAAAATATTTGGTTGTTTTTCAGCGGCGCTGCATGATAAACTATAGCAGAATCATTCTGCGGAAGCATGAAGTTGGATTTCAGCTAAATGTGAGAGAAAACATGAAAACTTTCCGAATTTAGGTCAATTAAAAGACGTTTAGGCATAAGGATCAAAACAATCTAAAGCGTAATGAATGTATTTTTTATTCATTCATGTTTCAGATGATCCATTTCAGTCGCAGATGGACATAATCTGAGTTTTAAATAATTACATTTATTAAAGGGGCAGTATTACATAAAATCTACTTTTTTGAGCTTTATGTCATGTTGTGTTATTTCCTCATCAAAAACATACCTGGAGCTTTGCTTTGATTCTTTCATGAATGTTTGAGAAATCCTTTCATCTCCATGGCAACCATTCATCTGCACAAAACGCCTGGGTGGACCTAGCTCCGCCTTCGACGACGCAGCTTCAGTTTCCAAGCTTCCACCTCAAAGAGCAGCCGTCCCCTGGGACTTCCCCGCTCAGCTCCTTCAGACTAGCCAGCAGCAATTAGCAAACACCTGGTAGAACTGGGCATCTGTGAGCTCATTATGGGAGCTACTTCATTGTGCAATGTTGGTTTAAAAAAGTTCTTAAAGGGTTAATAGAGGAACCATGTTATGATGACTTGCTGAAGGCGGAGTTTTTAGACACCGAGGCCCAATTTCAAGGTGCTAAATTACAAAGTCAAATTTATTTTTAGTTGTATAGCATTTTATGACAACTGAAGGTCACATAACTACTTGATTGTGCTATAAAATGCCACTATGTGGCTGGAAAATACATAATACTGCTCCTTTAATGGGAGTAAAACCATCTTAAACCAACGAGAAAACGTAATTCCTCCCCAAACCTGGTTGGCAGTTTGCTAATCATTATGCTAATACCACTGTGACCGTTAGTGAGATGTTCATTTTCACCAGATCATGCACTCATTACAAAAACAAAAATACGTGTCTCACCAGTCCAAGCAATATTTTTTCAGACATTTTTGGAAAGTAGTCGTTTTTTTTTGTTTTTTTTTGACACATTTGAATCAGTGGTTATGGATTCTCCTATTGGTGCCATTTCTGCTTCGTCTCTTCCTGTGAACTGTCAGCCGTGTGAGGCTCTTAAATGCTATTTAAGGTTTTACCTTCTGGATGAATCAGGAATCAGAACAGTTTTGTGGACAAACAAGGAATTTGACTTTGGCATAAATTTTAGAGGACATAAAAAAAGACTAGCGGTTCAGTTTCTGATTCTTTTTCAGAAAACAAAGGTTTGATGTGAGGGTGCAAACATTTTGTTTCACGACATACCCGACTACTCTGGCTGTAAGGTGTTCATTAGAGGTGTTCGTCTCCGTAGCAACTTGTTTTTGTGATAAGAGTTTTTGTGTGTAGCGCCACCCTGATGGTAAAGTCTGAACAGTTTGTGTCCAGGATGTGTGGGGTTTGCAGATATATCCAGACTGTACAAGTCCTGGATGGAGGGAAGATCCGTCCTGATGATCCCGATTGTTTTTCTGGTCCTGTCCTGTTTTCATAATGAGTCAAATAAAGATGGATGAAAACAGGACAGACTGAATAATGGCGGTATAGAAGATGACCAGCAGAGGCTTTGGTAGGTTTTCCTCTTGGAGTAATTTTTATAAGTTTGTTGTTTTCTTCATTTATGCCTCATGTCTCTCTGTTATTTATGAGCCTTTGATAACTTTCCAGAAGGGTAGATCTCAAATTGTGTCATCTATTCTTAAATTTCCTGATTAATTTATAATTTGTTGTTTGAGATCTTTTAGTCAACTCTATGTTGTCATACAGGTCCTACACTGCAAAAACACAAAATCTTACCAACTAATTTAGGTCTAGTTTCTAGTGCAAATATCTTAGTTTTGTCTTATTTCAAGTTTGCTAGCTTACAAGTAACTTTTTAGTAAGATATAGAAGCTTGTTTTAAGTAAGTAATATTGATGAAAATGTGCTAATTCTACTAGTAGATTATTTAACTTATAACAATACATTTTTCCAGTGTTATAAGTTAATTTAGCTGCCAATAGATAATAAGGAATTATTGAGTTAAAATACAAGTTAACTTGTCTCATTTTAAGTGTCTAGAAACTAGACAAAAATTACTTGGTAAGATTTTGTGTTTTTGCAGGTTATTTAAATTATTTTGTGATTGTAATCAGTTCTGGATGTGAAATTAAACCCAGCTTTCTAAAAATGTGTTTAAGTCTTGATTTAACGGGAAATCAGATGGGGCCAGGTTGATTTGGAAAGCTTCTCGTTTCAATAAATGTTTTCATCATTTAAAGATATTTGCATTCCCACCATGTGTAATATTAGTGCTTAAAGCAGCACATCAGCATTTTCCTTTGGTGGCCCATTACACCTTAACACCTTTTTACCACCCAATCGACTTTAATGTTTTCTCCATTTGTGGATAATGTCCTCTAATTGCGGCTCCCTGGGGTCTGAAATCCTTAATAACTGCAGAAACACTTTCCAAACTGATAGTTGTCAGTGAAATTGTTTCTCATCTGTTCTTGATTTATTAGTTTTTTAGATTGAGAGTAGATGTATTAGCTTCTTCTTTTTTTACAACTTTTGGCTACTTCATGTTATCAAAAAGGTTTTGTTAAAGTGATTATTTTTTTATTCAAAAGGGTTTGGCTTGTGAAATTTGACTAAAAGCCTGTTGATAATTTAGCCAATTCATCATAATTACTTTTTCAATAAAAAAACAGCAAAAATTTCAACACCACTCAGGTTTTTATCTTTGTTTAATATTAAAACATGTTTGATGATCTGAAACATTTACATGACATGTAAAATTGAACTAAAGTCTAAAGGAAAATGTTTTACTAAGCATTACAATATAGCTGTTACAAGAAATGTTTTCTTTTTCTTTATTTTTCTATTGAAGTGTTGAGTTACGTCTCAGATTCATTAGTGTTTGATGTGAAGCGTGTTTCTTGTTTTTCTTCTAAATTTGTTTATTATAATTTGCAGGTGCTTGAAATCCTTGAAAAAATGCCTGAATTTTAGTTAGTTTTTATTTTATTACTAACCTGGGCAGCAAGAATGTGAAGCACTTTCAAGAACTTTCCAAACCTTGAAAATCGATGGATTATATTTTTTTTATTTAATTATTGTTTCGTTTTAAGACCAGTCAGGTGCATTGAGTCTGTTGGAGACATTTCAAAACATAAAATGTTTCTATATTTTAGTTTGAATGTAGAAAACTACCTCAAAAATATTAATAGTAATAAATTATATAACAGTGAATTGAGCCTATGTTTTTTTTTTAATATAGTTTATTTGTGTTGTTTTTGTTTCTAAAATGTGCTGGAAAAGTTTGAAAATGCTTCACAAAGTTCTGGAATTTTCCTGTGGGGAAAAGAGTACAAACTCTTTTATTGTGTACATTTTTTGGGATGTTTGCAGATCATTCCTTTGCAAAAAGCTAAATTAGTCCATTACATTCATCCTGCCTTCTCTCCTGTCGAACCTACAGCCCTCATAAATATTCTGGCTTCACTTTAACCTTATTTAATCAATTATTGTCCATTCGCTGATGTGCCAACACCAGTTCATCTCATCAGACCTGCAGACAGCAGCTGCTATTAACCAGATGTGCTCAGGTCTCCTCTGCTGTCCTCCGACTGAGACACAGCCGATGGATGTTACGCTGCAAAAACACACAAGCTTACAAATTATTTCTCTAGTGAAAATACATAGAGAAAGCTTCTGTTTGCTGACATGTTGCAACTTTTGTGCATGATTTTTTGTACAGTATTGAGATTATAAATGTGATTTCTAGGTATCGACCAAAGTAAGATGATCACTGCAAAAACACACAAGTATTTTTTTTTGTCTAGTTCAAACCTGGTTTCATTTTGGGCCATATCAGAAATCTGAATGCTCTTAAAGGGCCGGTACACATAGATGAAACCCACTAAACTGTTAAAATATTAATAAATACTGTCCCTCCAGGATTCTGTGATTGCTTTTGTGGCATTTTGTAATCAAAACCACATACTTTGTGATGCTAATTTAGAAATATATGTAAGGACTTTTTATATTTGTGCTAATGTATGATGTCAAATGTGACTTCTTTTTTTATTACTTGCCGTATCAATGATGGATTATAACCTGACATCATGTAAGGCTGAGTCTATTAATTCCAATGTTTTTGACCAATTTTGAGAAAACTTTGCAGTAAAATCAGAAAAAATGTGGGGGTCTGTTGATTTTGTGTGAATTTAGAGGATTTGTGAAAAACTGGAGGAACTTATTAATGTAATTTAGAGTCCAGAGGGCCACATTAAAAGGTATGGCGGACCAAATTTGGCCCCCAGGCCATGAGTTTGACACATGTGGTTTAGTTTCTAGTGCAAATTTCTTAATACACTTGAATTAAGTTAAAACTAACATTAAAGAAACTCATCAGCAAGATATAGGAGCTTGTTTTAAGTAAATAGTTCCTTAATTTTAATGAAAAAGTAATAGATTATTTCACTTATTACATGGATAAAATGTCTTGCTATAAGTAAAATAATCTGCAAGTGGAACTAGAACTTTTTCATCAATATTTTGAAATTATTGACTTAAAACAAGCTCGTATATCTTGCTGAAAAGTTACTTGTAAGTTGGGTTTGTTTTATTTCAATTGTGTTAAGGTACGGTACCACAAATACTTGGTATCATTTGTTTTTTTGCAGTGTTTTGTTTAAAAACGGAGCTCCTCCTGTCTGGGGGACGGAGGGCTGGGTCAGCATGGCCCCCCAACAGCCGGGGCTCCATAAATCTTCCCTGTGACGGCCAGTTCCTGGCTCTGCACAGGTTGTACGGTCTGACGGCGAGATTCAGGCCCCTGGCTTGGTTTGCTGCTCCTGTTGGTCTGATTTGGTCAGGATGTGGGACTTTCGCTCGCGGCAGCACAGGAGATGAAGTGAAAAGCCTCCCGGGAGGCAAAGACAACATTAACAGTGATATACAGGTTTCTGTCCAGGCTGGTTCGCCTGTTGAAAGAAGGTGAAAGAATTTCCCTTCATTGAGAATGAAGCCCCAGACATCACAGAGAGATGGCATCCGCCGGGCCTCGAAAGCGAACGGCTTTAACAAAGTGTTGAAAAGGAGGCTTGTTATGATCAGCGAGGAGGCTGCTGAGCTAAGCAAAGGCCCCGGCTCGACTGTCTGCTGCCCTCATGTGCTTCCCGCGCTGCACGGACAGACTTTCCTGTGTCAGCAGTGCTGATGGACGAGCTGATCTAGACTGCAGACATGGCTGAGGGAAAACCTCCGCTTGTCCAACGGATGGGGGGAGGGAGTGTGAAATATAAACACAAACCATTTCTTTATCTTTGTAAGCTGTAATGTTAGCCTTAGCAGGAAAAAAAAGTAAGAAATATGTGGATTTAGAGACTGTTTTGTCTCTGGACTGACCCGCAGTCTTTGTGTCCATATTTTACAGGAATGCCTCAAGGGTATTTGATCATATTTAGTACAAAATGTCTCTTGGACTCTATTAATTATTCAGAGATCACAGGGAAGTCTCAAAGCACATTTTTTGGGCTTTTATACAAACATAATATCCACAATAATCTGACTGTAATCTGATTTTCCAAGTTTTCTCTGACAGAAGCATCTTGGTCCTTTTAGAGAGATTTATAATTTTCTCAAATCTTTTCGTTTTCTCAATGGATGAGATGAAAATTAAACCGTAGAGACCAGCAAAGCGCCACAAGATGACAGTTACTCCTAACATTGACCTGGTGTGAGATTACAGTATTTCAATTGTTTCTATGCTTTTCCTTTTTTGTGGCCATAATATTTTATTTCTGCTCTTTGGTTGAAATATTTTTCCTGTATCTTCTGTTGCCTCTATATTTAGGTTTGGTAGTTATACAACAACTCTCAGACCTTAGAGCTTTCTCACTTATGAAACTCCTTAATCTGCTGTAAAATATCGATTTGAAAATCTTTCAACTGTTTGGGAGTGAAACCGAGATAAAAATATATGATGGTGAAGGTTTTAAATTTGTTTTTACCCATTTTTGTTAAATATTCCTCTTTCTTGTGTCAGTTGTCCAACATGTTGGCTGCATTTCCAAACGTCTTGAACGCCATGCCAGGTAGAGGTTGGTTTTTCAAAATAATGAGACATTATGCTATCTTGCTGGCTTTGCTGTTGCTCCTGGATGTATCTTGACACCAACAACTGATGTATAAAGAACCAAGGTGTTATGAGAAAAGACCCTAAAATCACACAATTCAATCATAAATCCTGGATTTTAGAGTGCACTGCAAAAACACGCAGTTTTACCAAGTAGTTTGCTCTAGTTTCAGTGCAAATATCTCAGTACATTTAAATTAAAACAAAACTAACAAAAAAGCAACTTATCAATAAGATGCAGGAGCCTGTTTTAAGTAAATAGTTATTTAATTTTGATGAAAAAGTAATAGATTATTTCACTTATAACATGGGGAAAATGTTGTTATAAGCAAATTTATCAACTAATAGAACAAGTAGTTTTTCATCAATATGAAGAAATTATTTACTTAAAACAGGGTCCTATACCTTGCAGAAAGGATACTTGTAAGTTAGTTTTGTCTTATTTTAAGTGTAATAAGATATTTGCACTAATACTTGGTAAGATTTGGTGTTTTTGCAGAGCGTAAAGAAAAGCGAAAGATTGGATGGTGAGCTATGTAACTGCAATGTGAAACCTGCTGGATGAAGATTTGTTAGAGAGCAAAGTAACGTTTTTTTTCTGGATTTCATAACTCAAAAAGGGAATATTAATGTTAATAAAATACGTTTCTACCTCACCTGTCTCTGTCGCTCCGCAGTTTTCATGCCATGTTTGTCAGAGCCGTAAGTGGGCCTGACCGGGGTTAGTGTGTTTGGATTAGCGTGTGTGACTGAGCTGTGTGGACAGCATGAAGTATGGCAGCGGCTGAGGAGGCTTCGGTCCACCATCCAGAGGAGTCCTGCGCTGCCTGTTTGGGTTGGCACCCTGTCCAACGAGCCCTCCAGTCCAAACACTGGAGGCCTGTTCACAGCCCATTACTCCTCTGATTGACAGCGCAGCCCACCATTCAAAAGAATGCACACGAAGGGTGTTGCATATAAGTGCCAGGAGTTTGTCGCTTGGGGTGATGATTTAGAGAGCTGATTGATGTCACTATAAAAGCGTTTTATAAGGATGTCATTTTGAATCTACCTCCAAAATGATTATTTTTTTTTTGTCTTGTCCAATTTTTCTTTTATAGCGTCGTTATTTAAGGTACAGATCTGCAGTCGTGTCCACTTAGAGCTGCACTTTACTGGAGCTGGATTTATGGAGCTCAGCAGGACTTTGGTTCCTGCATTTATATGACTCTGGTTATGTAAGCATTGCTGCAACCACAGTTGAGTTGGACGTAAACAGTGTCTGTCAAAGTCTAACTCTGCAACGCTACATAACTGTGGATAATTTGTAGCTCCTTGATTATGTGTCATACTCCCATTCAATAGTGCAGAGTAAAAACGTAAAACATCATCCTGAAACAAAACTTTCTGTGCTATCAGTCCATAGCTTCTTTTAATGCTGAAATTTCAATGTTGTTAAATTATAAACTTTGCTTTTTTAAATTTATTAATAAGGCAATTGATAGTTGATTAAAGGACCTATTTTGTAAAATCCACATTTTGCACTTTTTTCTTCTTCTAATTGGGTCTCAGTTGCTTCTAAAAACAAACACCCAACCATTTTTGGCAATACGTTAATGTTTTGTTGTGTTTGGAAAACGAGCCGTTTCAAAAACCTTCAGATTAAGTCATATGGGACAGATTGTGCCGTTACCTAGCAACCTAAACAGAGCACCAGCATGTTTGGTCAGCTGGTATTTTGGTGCCAAGATGAGGTGATTTATTTTTTTTGGCTGCACCGAAATTGGTTTCTTACCCAAAACTGTAATGGAAAAACTTTTTCTGCATCACACAAGTCACGTAGTCAGCAATCTGATTTTGCCACTGGCACAAACCATGAAGAAGAAGACAACAGTAAGTAGCTGGAGGATGATGGCGCAACATGTTTTTTATGACTTATCGCATAAACAAACTTATTCAGGTCATTTTTAAAGTTGTGTTTCTTATTTAATGGAAACACCGCAATTGAAAAATTGTGTTTTTTCAGCATTAGGGGAATATTGACAAGGTTTTGTGCACATTTTGTAAAAGAAGCACACAAACATTTCCGAATACAAGAAAATTCACATTTTGCACTTTTTTGTTCTTCCAGTTGGGTCTCAGTTGCTTCTAAAAACACCCAACCATGTTTGGCAATAAGTTAATGTTTTGTTGTGTTTGGAAAACGAGCCGTTTCAAAAACCTTCAGATTAAGTCATATAGGACAGATTGTGCCGTTACCTAGCAACCCAAGCGTAGCTCCAGCATGTTTGGTCAGCCGGTTTTACCATATTTTGTTGTGAGTAAATCACCAAAACATGACAGAAAAGAATTGATACAAGTCATATTTTACTGCATTAAACAACAATGTTTTCAGGACAAATTAAAAAAAACTAACGTTTCTTGAGTAATCAGGTCTCTGATGAGCAAATGGATCTAGATGGTTACCTAACAAGCAGCTTTGAAGGCTGCTTGTTAGGTAACCATCAACTTTATCAACAAATCAACTTTATTTATCCCAAAGGGAAATGAAAATAAGAGCTAAAGATACAGTAAGTATGAAATAGGCAATAAAGAAACAATAAATAGCAGGAGGCTCATCAGAGACCAGAAACAGGATTTTAAAATGTCTTTTTATTAACAGGGAGTCTCAGTAAAAGAACTGGTGTGACATGATCCAGTTTTCCATTTTCGTCAGAACTGCTTGAGCTTCAACTGACCTGTAAATACACCTTTACATAAATCTATTTTACTGACACAAACCAAACTTCTTGCTGTTTATTGTGTGTTTAACAGCCAAATTAACAGCTTCTTTATATTAACAGCTTCTTTATAGTATTTTCTTCGTGTTTCTCTTTACTTCATAGAAAAACATCTGCCTCTAACTCCATTTCTAGCAGCTTCCTCTGTCACACCACCCGTCTGCAGATGAAGGCTTTCTGTAGCCTTCCTATTTTTCTCTTCTGTGTCAGCTCCACTTTCAACCTCCGTCCATTATATCTGGTTTCCCTCTTTTGCGTATCCGAACCATCTCAGCCTTCCTGCTCGACCGTTTTTTAAAATCTTGTCAGATTTGGTCTGGTACAGTGAAAATCTTAATGTCTTAACAGTAGATGTGTTTATATTTATCTTATCATTGTGCAATTTGACATTTTGAAAATAAATTTGCTTAATGGGAAAATTTTTTGCCAAAAAGTTTTTGTGACAAGATGAGGTTATTTTATTTTATTTTTTTCTGTACCAAAATTGGTTTATTTTGCAAAATGGAAACAGTCACAAGATTAACCATCAGATTAAACCACGAAGAAGACTTGTAGGATCTTGGTGTTTAATGACTTTCAACTGACCAAATTCAGTCACGTGTGATTTTAATCGTGTTTATTATTTAATGCAATTGCGAAATTAGTGGAGCATTTACAAAGTTTTGAGCACATTCGTAATAGTGACATGTTCACTACTCTCTTTTCATGTTTTTCATAAATGTTTTAAGCAGCCTGCATGGCTGTGCTTCAGTGCGAACATGTGGCCATTAAAGTGTGAAACACCTGAATTCAATCATTTGGATGGATGAGCAAATATTATCAGCGGTATTGTTCATTTTTACTACAAAGCTAAACCTCTTGGCTGTCTGACAAAGTTCAATAAAAAAAAACAATCAGTACATCATGAAATTTTGCTTGTCAGGGTGTAATGAATTGCTTTTTAAAGTGGCATAATAACGCAGCCTGGTATGGCTAATGCTGTTAGCATAGCTAATTAGGAGACTATCCTCAATAATGTTTAAAGTTGTGTGAATTTTGTCACACAACTGCAAAAATTCAAAATCTTACCAAGTGTCTTTGGTCTAGTTTCTCGTGCAAATATTTTTGTACACTTGAATTAAGACAAAACTAACTTTGAAGTTACTTTACAGCAAGTTATAGGAGCTTGTTTTAAGTTAAAACTTCCTTAATATAGATGAAAAAGTACTTATTCCATTGGCAGATTATTTCACTTATAATATGGGAAAAATGTCTTGTTACAAGGTAAATAATCTGACAGTCGAACTACCTTTTTTTCATCAATGTTAAGGAATTATTTCCTTAAAGCAATCTTAATAGCTACTTGTAAGTTAGTTTTGTCTTAATTGGAATAGAATTTAGACCAAACATACTTGGTAAGACTTTATGTTTTTGCAGTGTTATGACATGTGGAAACCACTCTTGTAACTGATTTTATGATTTTTAAACCATGATTAGCCTTGTTTTGTCAGCATGAGTCAGCTAAAATTAAAGGCACCCAGTTTGCTGCTGATATTTTCTTTTAAAGCTGAGTTTTGCTGAAATATTACAAATAATTTCCTTCATATTTTCTCTAAGTCTCATGCACGGTGCCATAAATATCCTTCACCTGATTAGCGTCCACACATCCTTGTTATTCTCAAGAAATCCAGATTTAGAGATCACCGGAGATCTGTCTTCTGTAGCTTTGAATTTGGGCTCTGTGGTACTGGTTCTCATCGTCAGCAGGGCTTCCCTCCTGAATAAGCCCAGCCAAACTATGCAGCGTCCCACCGCGTCCTCAGATGAGGACATGGGCCTGCAGTGAAGCTTAGCAGTTCCAACTTCCTATCAGTGACAACAAGCATCAATCTTAGCCGCCCTTCGTCCTAGACCCTGCCAAGCGTGGCTCTAGTGAAGTGAAAAATTGTGAATGCCGTAGGCTGCTGGAATTAAACAAAGGCTGGATTATCCTCTCAGTATGTCCCGTAGTGGGACTATTCATCGTCGAATCCCCCATAGTTCAGAGCGGAAGAAATATAATAATTTTTGTTCTTGGCTGCCGCTGATCCAGTCAGGTTTCTTCCCTCTTGCTTTACCTCACTCGTGCTTTCTCCGAAGAAATGTAATTTGTTCTGAAATGTCCAATGAAGTTTTTTGAAAAATTAGACCTTTCAGTTTTTAATCATCCTAAGAAAAAAGCACACCATTTAGCCACCATATGTTCTACCTAAAATAACAATCTTTGTGACTTTTATCCAGTCACACCTGCTAAAATCTAGTCTTAACACTTAAATAAGAAAGGTGTGAAGTAACATTCAGGAGCAGTAGCTTTCACTTGGGGTATCCCAAACACTTGAGGAATTAAAACTCAGCTTCACTTATTAAAGCCTCAACAGACAGATGGTGGCATGTCTCTGCTTTCAAAACACTTACCTTCAGTTCTCAGCTGTGTGTTTGTTCAGGTGTTGCAGACCCACCACACAGGGGTTCATGACTGCTGGCTGCATTAAGTTTATGGATCGCAGGAGTTGAAGATTTTAATTTTAAATGTTTGTGTCAGAGTGATCCATGGTAGGCAAAGCTTCTGCTTTCTGTGAGATGTTGCAACTTTTGTACACTACTTTTCATAGTGTTGACATTATAAATGTGATTTCTGTGATGTAATGGAACTATTTTATGCGCAAGGTTACGTTGGAGTAGAACCGGGAAGTGACGTACACACTAGAGCCGACAACACATTGTTCTATAAGGTGAAATGTATTAGTGTTGTGTTCAACATTAAAAGACGTTTAAACACAATACGGGTGGCATCATTGACTCTGCATAACACTACAATTTAAGTAAGATGGTCACTGCAAAAACACTAAAACTTACCAAGTATTTTAGTGTTTCTACTACAAATATCTAAGTACACTTGAATTAAGACAAAACTAACATAAAACGTAGCAGCAAGATATAGAAGCTTGATAATTTATTCATGAAATGTATTTTTTATTTACACCTAAGGAGAATTTAGAGAGACCAATTAACCTAACAGTCATGATTCTTGTGAAGCCGGAGCACCCGGAGAGAACCTACAAGTTAAAAATAAAAAAATTTGTTGATGATTATATTTGATATTCAAACATATAACACAGTGTACAGAAATAACTGCTTACACAAGCGACAAGTGTGGAAGAATTAACAAAGCGAATGAGCAAAAGAGAGCAAATGCAAAACAGAATAAGGTTAGTATTCACATGGTTAGTAGTAGACATCTATACCATAAATGTTGTTTTGCATTTTGGTTGTGAATGTTTACGCAATTCAACAATTCGGGGCACACTTTCTCTGAGCTCTTCGTGTCAGTTAAACCTGCATCAAAGGAGCTGCTTGTTTTGTTTTCTGCTATCCCCTCATCTACAAGCTCATCTTTCAATGCTTCTCCCTCCTCTACAAAACCAACGTTGTTGTTTTGGAGACCAGGGAACCTCATGTTTGAGAACAACGGACTGGCCAGTGACGTCTTCTCTGCCACAGCAGAAGCAGCGATCAATGACGTGACAGGAAAGGCTGCGTTGTCGGCAACAGATCCTGACCGAGGCAGACACAAGGAAACTTTCTCTTCCTCTGTGCAAATTTTCCCAACCGGGCCAGTTCTTACTTTGCAAACAGTGACAAAATAGTTCCCACGGATTGTGGTGTCATCCCGAGCACCATTTTGCGATGTTCTGGGTTTACGTCAAATTAGCTCAACCCGAACAAGTAGAAGCCACGAATAAACTGGGAAAACAACGTCAGTCGCTCTGTTCAAAACTCCCGTCCCTCGCTTCCGACGTCCATCACGACGTTACTGCAAATATTTTGCTAAACAGATACTTATGAGTTAGTTTTTGTCTTATTTCAACTGTACTAATATATTTGCACTAGAAAGAAGACCATAAATATTTGGTAAGATTTGGTGTTTTTGAAGTGATGCTGTTGAGCAAGAACACTAAGATTTCATAGTATTGGATAATAAAGCAGAAGCTGAGGAGGCGCTGGGCGGAGCCATGTGCGGAGGCCGCGGTTGTCCTGGGTTTGGTTCCTGGTCTCGGACCATTTGCTGCATGTCTTCACCTTCTCTCTCCACCCTGTTTCCAGAAGATCTACTGTTTTTTAAAGGTCAAGAAAGCCACTAAATAAAAAAAAAATAAAATAAAAACAAATGAAGTAAAAATAGAACATGAAGTTGATTTTTTGAACATATGTGAAAAAGATATTTACAGCATGAAACATAATGTCAAAACTTTGGTTTTTACATATTTAAAAGAGTGAGTGAAAGTATAAACTTATCAATATCCCCATTCCTTGTTCTACAACTGAGTTTTAGGGCCACACTGAGAAAATTGTTTTTTAAAAATTATGAGAATAAAATCATACTATGGGAAGTCATAATATTGCAACTTTATTCTTGTAATTTTACAACCTTATTGTCATTATTTTATTTTTTATTTTTCTTAGCATGGCTCTAATATACTGTTGCATTATCCACCTAATCTTAGATTTATTACAATATTTACATATAACAACTAAGCCTGTATTTAATCGCTTATCAATATAGTATCTGTTTAACTTTTATTACAGTGGATCAACAATTATCACACTAAAACAAAACTAGCATCAATAACAGAATAATACTATCAATAATCATATGTTTACATTAAAATAATGTAAAATAATTAACAGTTGTTTGTTTGGACATTGTCTAAGTTTGATATTCAAATTGTTCCACAGTTTAACTTCACTTATTGATACACAAAAGTTTTTATAGTAGTTCTGAATTTGCATATTTTAAACTGTGATTTCCTCTCTTATATTTTTGCTACAGTCTTAAACTTTTTTTGAATGTTTTCCGATAATTATTTTTTATTTGTAGACAGTTGTCTGTAGTTCTATGTCAGTGAATTTTAATAATTCAGATTTTACAAATAGTGTGTGATTGTGTTTTTCTAAACATCCAACCTTATGGATTATTCTTATTGCTTATAGTATTGTTATTGCCTGTAGTGTAATCTTCTAGTAATAACCTCAGATCTGAAATGAAAGTAAAAACATAAAAAATGTAAATATTTATACAGAAACAGTTCCACAATAGAAATACTGCTTGTGCTAAATATTTCTACTCTGTTGTTCTGGTCTTTGAAAGTCAAAGACAAGCTAATTTATCAGTAGCTAATTAGCTACTTTAGCTAGTTAAATCTGAGTTGACAGAGTAAACTGGCTAATTAGCTTGTTAATCAAGGTATCTCGCTATAAAATTAAGACCATATTCAATGAAATTCAGCACAAAGAGCCACATTTATGTACCTAAGGCTCAAACTTGTACGGTATTTGAAGGCTACAGTTCTCTCTCAGACGGCAGCAGAAGCAGAAGTGGGATGGAAGGTGCCAAAAAGCACAGGCCAGACGGGGTGGTCCGGAAACGGCTTGGGGATCCAGTGAAACTTAACAAGCATGTTCCCGTTGGATGTTAAAATGAAGTGTAACACAGATATTAATGTAGCAAGTATCACAACATAGCAGAGGAATGCAAACTGGAGCACTGGGACATCAAGCTGGAGGCGAACCAACTGCAGCCAAATACCCGTGTAGTCATAATAGCTCAAACTCCACCAGTCCAGTTTCAAGCGTTACGTTTTCAGCACAGCTGGCCAGGAGTGTTTTTAAAATGGCTCCTTCTGTGGGTGGAGGTGTATAGTTACTCGTCTAGGGAGGGAGTAGGGCTTTGTGTTGGGATAAATCCCTGGTAGGGGTTTGGAGTCCATGCTTGAATCTCATATCGTTACTCTGCTGTTTACCGCTCTTTAGCACTTATGAGTGTGAATGCACTTTTTTGTATTAAGGAGGCCAGTCAAGGGCACAAAAGGTGTCAAAAGGTGCCCCACTAAAATAGCAGCTTCTGCATTCTTGGATTACAATAAAAAGTGGGCCAAAGCTTGAATAACAAAACAATTTACTTACCCAAACTACGCTAAGCTAAACAGGCTAAATATGTGACTAGAAAATTTAGCCTGTGCCATCAGCCACTGTAGCAAACTAATCTACTGCGTAGTTTTTGCATACTACGCACATGACATAATTAGCCTGTGTAGCTTAGCTGGTTAGCATCTCGTCTTTTGTATGTTTTTAAGGTTGCTCTGGTGTAAAGGGAAACACTGTTTATGACATAAATCATGTGGTGTGAATTCAGGTAAAGTCGGTAATTTGATCAACATGTCAGGAAGGAGGAGATATGCGTCGGTTTCTAAGCTAGCTGTTTCAAACTTTTCTACACACCGTCATCTATGAGCCCCAACCAGGTGTGTTTACAGACAAATGAGCTCGACTTGAACAAGTAGAAGCCATGAATAAACTGGCAAAAACAACTTGGGAAAACAATTTCAGTCGCTCCGTTCAATACTCCTGACGTCCATCATGGTGCCTGGAATGATTAAATGACGTTGTTGCAAAGACTCTACTTGTAGCACTGCTATGCTAACTCTATTCAACTTAAGATTACAAAATGCAAACAGTTGTTTAATTGCTCCCCTTTTCTCCTTTATGACGAGTTTTTTGTGCAGTAGTCTGATGCTGCTTTTTCATCTTTCCATGATCAAACATCATAGATGAGATGGTAATTAGCTGCTTGGCTCCAATCTAATGTGTTTAACAACAACAAAATGGATTAATGGTGGTTGTTAAACAACAAAAGAGGTATTTCATTCCTCTACTGACAAGCAGTGTGAACAAAACACTAAATATATGAGCAAACTGATTAATGGCTTTGGTGGGAGTCAGTAGACTGACCAATCAGATACCAAGGGTAGCCGATGGCCCATTGTGAATTAATCAATCAATCAAATTTTATTTGTATAGCACATTTCAGCATCAAGGCATTTCAAAGTGCTTTACATCATTACAAACACAAAAACACAAAGTCAGGCAACACAGAATCGACAAAACATTACATTAAGTCAAGTGCCATCATTAAATTCGTAATTGATTACTTTTCAAATACAACTCTAATCAGGTGGGTTTTTAGTCGAGATTTAAAGGAACTCAGTGTTTCAGCTGTTTTACAGTTTTCTGGAAGTTTGTTTCAGATTTGGGGTGCATAGAAGCTGAAAGCTGCTTCTCCTCGTTTGGTTCTGGGGATGCAGAGCAGAACCAGAACATGAAGACCTGAGGGGTCTGGAAGGTTGATACAGCAGCAGATCTTTAGTGAATAAACTCATTAATGTTGCCTCTTGATGTTCTGTTTGTAATGTTTTAGAGGTGGCCATCCTCTGGGCTGCTCACCAGGTTCACCACAGTTCAGAGTACTACAACCTGACCACGGCGCTCAGACAGTCGCTCACCCAGCAGTTCACCTCTTGGGTAAGTTTCTACTTGTTCTTTTCTAGTACAACTCAACAAATCCAATAATTAACTGGAAATTATTAACAGTCTAATAAGCATCGTCCCTGTAGTCAGAATTTTCTTCTTCCAAATGTTCATTGTTGTTCATTACTGAAATCACACATCTAGTTTATTTATCTGCTGCTGTAAATAATCACTAAAGCTCTAAATCTGCAAACAATAAAACCTTCAAATGCTCCAACTTGAGTGATGCTTAGAAAGCTGTAGCGACAAATCTGTTCACACTGAAATGTTTTGGCACTGAATGAATATGGTGGTGTTTGAAACCCGATCACTACCAGAACATTTAATGTCTGGGACGTAGCGTTCCGCCCGGTGGCTTTAAAACGCGACACCAAAACAAATCAGAGCAGGAGAACGCCCAGCTACTACTGAAGTCTGATATTTGTGAACATTACGGTTTCCTATTTGGCTGCGGTGACGATGGAGGAAAAAAGGTGGACCAAACCAAAGCCTTGTCAGTGTTTATCAACAGTGACGAGCGTAATTAAGTTCGCTCTCTACTTTACACATTACTGACCTGAGATGATGTCATGTAGTCTTTAGACCAGCAGATATAAGACCACACACCGGAGTTTAAATCTGTCCACTACATACACTGACTTATATTAAAAAAACTAAAGTGACTTAAACAAGTTTCAATATCATGTTTTGAGAGTCTTATTTAAAAATTCTTGAACAACAGCGACCATTTTTATTTGTTTTTATTGTTGTATGACCTTTCTATAGATCAGGAGTCTGCAACCTCAACAAATCCACCTCTTTGGACCTTCCTCAATGGCTCTACCTTTTAGTGCTTTCACACCGAACGCGTTTCGCGTGACAAAAACGCGTCTGACGCTTTGAGTTTGAGGCGTGTGCATTTTGAAGTTACTCTAGACGCGTGTTGGGACGAGCCGCTGTTTTCCATTGTCGATCTCTTTGTAATATGGCGGATGAAATTGAGAAAGTGGTACCAAAATATTATGCAGTGAAAGCATAATGTCTTTACTGAACATTTTGTGTTCGGTTTCTATCGAACAAACACCGGTGACAGCTGATGACGGATTGAACCTCTTGCCTTCTTTTCCTCTCCCGGTTACTTTGAACAATAGCAGATTAAATGTTGAGAGTAGCTCGGTTTTATTCACTGAAATCAATAGGATATCGCTTTGAATTCACCAGACAATTCAGAGGTTTCGTGAGTTTCTCAAGCTAGCTGGGCGCTGGCGAGGGTTTTTATCAGCGCCGTTTTTGTCTCACCTGAGTCCAGTTTGATGACCTGCTAACCCGCATCAGCGCCTGCAGAATTGGTTGACACTCTGTGTCCAGCAGCAAAAGTTCTGATTTTCTAACTCCCGTGTTGGACGCGCTTGGCACGAGTCAAACGCTCGAAACGCGCCGCGACGAGTGTCCACATAGACTCTGGATGCTCAAATCACATCACACCATTTGGCTAAAGAATAAATGGAACCAACTAATGTTTTAAATATAGATATAATAACAAATTCAGGTTTTTAACAAATGTTTTTTTCCTGCACTATTTCCATTGAATTTCTACAAATATGACACTAAACGTAATAAGACGCTTTTAGATCTGTTGTTTTTTTTGTCATTAAGATGGAAGCTGAGATTCTTTGTTAAATTTTACATCATTTTACATGAAAATGAGGTAAAAAAAAAAAGTCAGAAAAACACTATCCATCCTATTTTTACAGAATTCTGTTTATATTCATTTTAAATCCTAAAAATAGACATAAAAGGGTGGCTATTTAAAAACTATAACAAATTTTAAAAAGAAAAGACTCTGAACCAAATGAATCTCAGTAAGTAAGGGAGCTTGTTGAGTGACCCTGTTCTACAGTAAGTATTTTCTAAAATTACACTTTCTCAGCTGCAGATGATATAAAATAGAGTTTTTTGCTCATGATTGTGTATTAAATTGTTTGACACAGTGTCTTGCTTGCCTCTTTTGTCCACTTCAGATCTTCTACCTTCCTATGGCTCTCGCTGTTCCTCCCTCTGTCTTTGCTGTTCATATACAGTTAAACCTTCTCTACCAGTTCTGGATCCACACTGAGGTAATTATGAAATGCTTTAAATATAATAAATAAACAAACCTGTGGATTTTCTAAAAAATTGAGCTGCAGCTAAACACCTTGGATTATCCCAATATGAGCTCAAATCTGCAGAATATTAATATTTATGTATTTAGTTAGGCCTTAAATTGAAAAACACATTTTTATTAGACGATTTTAAACATGGCAGTCAGGAATATTCTGCGGGGGGAAAAAAAGCATTACATTTACTTTCTGTTCAGCGCTTGCGTCGTGTGAGCGTACCCGTCCATTTCCTGTCGCTAGGCAGAGTTAATGTTTAACTGAAAACTCTTTAAAGTTATCTCTCTTCTTATGCCAGTTGCAATTTGTCGGTTAAGTCAGGCTTTCTCGTCTCGGCGGTGCAGTGTGGAACCTGTGTTCAATAAAAAATAATGAGATTTTATGAAAGATTCCAAACAGAAGCACAACCACTCTGTCTGCCTTTAGAGTGACTGGGAATATCACGTTTACAATCCCCAGGACCATTACAGGCAGTGGGAGGATTTGGAACGCCCTCCCTCCATCTTTTAGTGCACTATTAGAGAAAAAAGTTGTAATAATCACAATTTTCTCAGAGGATGTAATTTATACCTCCTTTATAGACTTTCTTTCTTTTTTTTTTTGATGTCATGTGAATTTACTGGCACGCTATTGGCCGCAGCTTTAGAGCTGAAGTGAAGCGGCGCTCTTTCATTCGAGATAAAACTCTCACGCTCAGCAGCCATTACGTGGAAATAATGAAACATTCGGTCCAGACCGCACACGCATCTGCACCGATAGATCAGATCAGGTTCAGACCAATGCAGAAATATAAACTGGGCTAAATTTGACTGATTGAAGTTGATATTGTGGAACAAAAAACAATTAAAGCTGTGAAGTTTCAGATCTTCTTCCGCAGTGAAACACATTTGCTTACATTGTTTAGTTTGTTTTATTCGTAGCGATGGTGTTGCTAGAATCATTACGTACGTGACTGAAGAACGTAACAAACATGCATATTATTAGAGCCACTCAAACGTATTACAGTATACAATTCTTATTATACACATATGCCTATTAATACACTTAATACTTAATTATATTTTTCTTTCACTATAATACTGAAAGAAAAAAGAAATAAAATGCACCAGTTTTTGTTGTTTTTTCAACAAGATAAAAAAAAGTTTAATTAAAAATTAAACCAGAAAACAAACCCGACTATTCTTCACTCACATGCGTCTGGTCTTGGACATTAACGAAGATTACTTTGTTTGGGTAAACCTTTAATTGAAGGGCTGTGATAAGACAGACATAACACCAACATGAAGGAGTTTTCCTAAATGTTTACTGTTGTCATCTAGTATCATTCTGTAAATAATCACAATTTTAATGCTAAAAGTGTCTATAAGTTGCATTAAAAGTCCATTAAAAGTGACAACTTTGCATTAAAAATGTCATTATTTACCGAATGACACTTAATGATTCCTTCATGTTTATGAGAGATGTCATGTCAGTTTTGTGCACACTCCTTAAAATAACATCTTACCAATTGTTTGTTTGGCAATATTTACCCAAGATCGTTATGTTCATTCAGAAATGACAGTAAAATTTGATTTGTTGTTCATTTGCTTCTCATTACCGGGTTAAAAGGTAAGTTCCCACAGTTTTAGCAGCATTTTTGTTTCCTTGTTGAATCAACTCTTCTAAATAAAAAGATTATTTGATTCTCTGTTGTCATTTTGACGAGCCAAAACAATAAAAACATATCTGGTGAGATCATGTTGTAAATGTTTGAAGTGTGAAAATACTTAATTTATGTCATTTTATGCAAATAAGTGTTCAGAATTGTAACTTGGAAAAAGAAACATTGTTTAAAGAAGAAACTTTCATACGTAATGCTTTGTTTTGTATATTTTTTACTAAGCTAAACCAGCTCTTCGTGTGAGAAGACAGAAGTCGTCCAAGTGCATTAATTACACCCCACCGCATAATAAAAGCAGCAGCAATTCTATTTGCAGAAATTAATCTACGAACTGGAAACCATGACAAGCATGCCCAGAGACTGGGAATTACTGGGTGTAAGGCCAGAGCTAAATTCAGTTAATTTAAGTTCTTTACAGTGTTTCTGCAGCACAACTTCAAAACAAACATGACAAACGGCTTTAAAATCATATTGAAGACAATCAGATTCGGTTCAAATTGACTCAAATCAATCCAGTTCATTCTATAGCCAAGTTAGCTTGGAGGAAATATGCAGGTGGTTGATAGTCTTTACAGGTTTTACAGAAACCTTCTGGTTTCTTAGTGCGTATCTAGTTTCTATGTTGGAAAACAAAAACTGTGCAAAGTTAACGGTGGCCATATTAATAACATCCATTCATTGTGTTGTACTGGAAGAACATCGGCTGAAAACCTGAGAAAGAATTCAAAATGTTTTATAGGAAATTACCATCTGGAAATTTTCAAGTGGAAACAAAAAGATTTACACTTTCATGGTACAATACCTGTTAAAAGTTTTATTTAAAAGATCATCAATGTGAAAAATACGTGACATTTTCCAGGTAATCAGAGACCTCGGACCTCTAGAGTGGATCTTCAACACGCCCAAACATCACAGAGTTCATCATGGTGAGTCAGTCAGATGTTCATAAAATACACCAATCATGTCTGAAAGTTTTGTAATTATGTTCACATCACAAAATGTGACTTCAACAGGAAGAAACATTTACTGCATTGACAAGAACTATGGAGGAATTCTTATTATCTGGGACAGATTGTTTGGTAAGAAAAATCATAGTTGTCTTCATTTCACTCCTAATTTGATATCCTGAATTTATATAACTTACTTGTTTGATTTTTCTTTTGTTTTGTTTTGTTATTTTTACTTTTTATTACCTTAAAGTAAAACTATAGATGTAATTTTAAAGTATTGCTACAACTTCCTGGTTGTATTCAGCCTTGACGTGTGTACTGGCTTGTCACATGATCCCCAATGGGAAATATAAGTTTATTGATCATCCATTAGTTTAATTATTAATGGAAACTAAACATAGAACGAAGAATTGGGAAAAGATTTCTGGTGTTTTATACTCTAAGTCAAAGAGCCATTTTGCTCTCAGACCAGATTAAAAAAAACTTTAGAGCCATAAATATTGCACAATGTTTTGCAGAAACAGCTAAAAAAACATATTTAATGTGTACTTTATTGATGTTTTTATGATGTGAAGCCCTCTCAACTGCCTTGTTGCTGAAATGTGCGGCATAAATAAACTTGATTGATCAAATTTAGATAAAAATCTACTTTAGAAAATGTGTTCCAGTTTTGAAAGAACAGCAAGTTCATCTCTAGTTCTAGGATTTAAAGTCAAGATGAACATAAAATTTAGCAAAAAGAGGATGAATAATTTTTTTTTGTAAAATAAAAAAGCACAGATTCCAACCCATTGACAAAAAATTTTATTAAAAGCATAATACTAGTACTTTTAGTATAGAAATCTAATAAAAATATTGCAGAAAAATTTTAAAAGCTTATAAAAACCTGCATTTGTTATTATATGTATATGTAAAATATTAGCAGGTTCTTTTAATTTTTTTAGCTAAAGTTACTAAGAATCATTGTGGACCTGACAAAAAAACACTTCAATTAATCAGTCAAGTTTATCTGCATTTCAGCAACAAGGTGCTTTACATCATGAAAACACAAAGTCATAGAAAACACAGTCAACAACCAAAACATTACATTTTGCTAAGTGGCATCATTACACATCAAAATGTTGGTCAGTGTCACATTTATTATGGTTCAAAAGCTAAACAGCTTTTAGTCTAGATTTAAACAAACTCAGTGTTTCAGACGTTTTCTCCAGATTTGTAGTGCATGGAAGACGAATGCCACAGGTTGCAGACTCCTGACCTAGCCAGAGACTTTTCTGAGAGAATCTTATTTTGATCTGCATTTATTCCTCAGGTACGTTTGCTGCAGAGTCAGATAAAGTCATATACGGCCTGGTGTTTCCCATCAAGACGTTTGAGATCCTCTACGTTCAGGTTGGTCCTCCCATCTGATAATGAGCACCTTCTATAGGTGAAGCCTGAGCTCATGTTCCCTTTGCTGGCTCTGGGGCCTTTTCCTAACCATAATATTATTACTCTATTCCAAACAAACTGCTCAGTTGAGGTGAAAAAGGCCAATAAAATAAAATACCAGGTGGATGTTATAATTAGTGTCGCTGCCCGCGCCGTTAGCAGAGCACAGCGTGAGCTATGTCCTGCCTAATGACGGCAGAAGCGCTGCAGCTCCAGATTAATTATAGCGGCTCTTTGTTTGGTCGCATTTCAGGTAAATGTTTTGTTGTAAGCTGATGTCTGACGTGTGTTTCTTTTTCTTTCAGTTGCACTACTATGTATATTTATGGAAAAGATCCAGAACTTACAAAACCGTCAGTGACAAGATGTCAACTTTCATCAAAGGGCCGAGCTGGAAACCCGGTAAACGTCGTCTCGGTGACCACGTCGACAATCCCAAGGTTTGCAACATTCTTGACAAACAACGAGAAGAAAGAAGGGGAAAAAAAAGTGAAATGCCCTCAGGCTTCATTACCAATCATTTTGACACACACAAAACACAGGCCCGAATGACTCAGAGCATTCTTTCTTGAAGGATTCATATATTTTACAAGTTTTACAAGAAACTGCCACATGAAATAAAAGCTGCACAGCCTCTGTACAGGCGTCACAATAACTTCAGTTTCAGCGTCTTTAAACAGAGTTTGCAGGACTAAAACCGCATGCAGTAAACTGTGGATGCATGTGTGTGTTGGAGCAGAAAAAAATAAAGGTTCCAGTTGAACGCTTCAGTGGTTTGCTTTGAAATAACGCCTTTGGTGTCACACATTTAGTCCCACAAGCGAACAAGGGAAAAAAAAAAACTCTCAGACTTTGCATCCAACAGATCACTTTAAAGGCATTAAAAAGATTCTGCTTGAAATTTCAGTGAAATATCTTGGATTTATGAAGGCAGCTTTCACTGACGGAGGTAAAATGAAGGGTTGACTGGATGTTTTGGTGCTGAGAATAAGCAGAGCAGAAGGCTGGAATACCTACACAGTCGGGGTGGGGTGTGGGGGGAACCCACATGTGACGGGTTCTTCAAGATTATGGGAAAAACACAGGATTACAGGACAAGACAATTCTTTTATCTGTTTTTTCCTTACCATTTTAGTCCAAAAAGGTTGCAGTTTTATCATAAACCTCACTGTTTTAGACACAACGGGAAAACAAAAAGAAAAATGTCCAAATTGGTTAGAGAAGTCCTTGCTGTTTGGCAGAAGAAACTGCAGCCAATAAATCCCACATTTCTTTTTAATGGAACATAAGAACATAACTGAGCTGAAACTTTAAGGCCATATGTAAAATGTTCAGCTCTTTTTGACCCACTTTTACTTAAAAAATCTTTCAGGGATGTCCTAAATGTGTTGCCCTTTTACATTTTTCCTTAAAAATAAAATCATTTAGCTGTGATAACCAGATGTGTGCAGATTCTGTATTTTCTCTACATTTTTTTTTTTTTTTTCCGTTTGTGTTGTAATGCACAACTGGCATAAGAGCCAGGGCTCCTTGGTTATTATGTGCAGCTGTTCTCTCACATGAAAGTCCAGTATTAGGAGATTGAGTACTATTGACATCTTAAGCTACTGCTGGTGCTTTAGAGCACCATTTAAACACTACAGGTTACATAAAACATTTTTACCGTTACCTCAACCTCAGCTACGTTTCTTATTTGAGGATAGAAAGGAGTCTGCAAGTTCTCAAAGGGTTTGGGTCAGGTATGGAATCGGTCTGTCATTATTGCTTCATGTTTGAGGCCTTTTCATGACTGGCTATGCAGCTTATTCTGCATAAAACTCATGAATGTTTCAGACTTTGAAAGATCCAGATGTTTTCCTGAACCACTGATTGAAGAATGAGGTCTTTTCTGCTTGGTGGTCAGTGCCTGTAAACGGCTTCCCTTTGGTCACACCACTCCACTTGTTGCGGTCTGCTAATTGCTTATCAGATTTTTACAGCATTGCTTTGCTGTTCGCTTATAACAGTGCTCAGCTCAGACAGCCTTTTGAGTTTTTCCTCGTTTTGTGTCGCTCCATGTAGCTCCTCAGTATTTTGTCATCAGGCACGCTGCACAAAAAATCTCTGGAATATTTTGTTCCACAGTGTTGATTTAATTGTTTACATCTTCCTTAAAGGGGATATGTTATGCAAAATTCACATTTTGAGCATTTTTGTTTTTTCATTTGGGTCTCTACTACTTCTAAAAACATCCCAAGTGCTTAAAAAACCCACCCAGACATTTTCTGACAATAAGTTAATGTTTTTTGGTGACCCTACAACCCCAGTGAATCCTACTACGTCACCTAGCAACGCAAGCTAAGCTCCAAAATGCTTAGTCAGCTGGTTGTATGGCTGCTGAAAGACAAAAGTGTTTTGTTGTTGACTTATCGTCCAGAAACCACTTCCTGCATTCTTGCTGGTTGTACAGGAGACTCTACTAATGTTTTTCAAACATGTACACTTGTATAGTTGCGTATCTGTTTGCAGCCATGTTCAGGTGCGAGTGTAAAGGTTGAGTTGGGGGCGTGGCCAGCAGCAGCTTATTAGGATTTAAAGTGACAAGAGGCAATAAAATGGATAATTCTGAAAGGAGATTAAAGTAAGCAGAACTGACCAGACTAAAATTTTACTGTCTAAGAATAATTTTGTGCCAAAAAAGTTGTTCCATGTGAAGCAATTTATTTATAATATTCCCACACAGTCTGTAAAAGCATTGAAAGGTGTAGAATTTGATTTAAATTAAATCTTGACAAGACAAATGTTTAGAATGCCTTAATTAAATAATTTTTTTTGTGGATCAGGTAACTGGAAATGAAATACCTCATGGTCCCAAATGGTCGCTGACATTTCAAGTCTATGTGGGCTTACATTTCCTGCTGGTGCTTTGGACTTACCACAAGTTGTTTGAAAGCAAAATGGTACGTATCTCTCTTTCACATATCACTTAAAAACTTCTGTTACACTGAAAACTATACCAAGTATTTTAGGTCTGGTTTCTAGAACAAATATTTTAACTCACTTCAAATACAATAATTTTTAAACTATATTTACTTAAAAGTATTTACTTAAAACAAGCTCATCTTGCTAAAAACTTACTTGTAAGTTGTTTTTTTTCCCCAAGTATATTAAGATATTCACATGATAAATTAGACCAAAAAACACAAAATACTTGGTAAGATTTTGTGTTTTTGCAGTCTAGAAATGTTAGCGATGCTATATCGGTGCTGGATGTTGATATTGCTCAAATCAAGCATGAGATGGTCAGTGAAGGTGGCTCCAGCCGCTCAGCTGTGTTTGTTTGCCAACATTATTTGGGCCAATTAAGCGGTTTGTTGTGGCTTCTTCGTGGCGGAGTCGAGTCCTGTACTTATCTGGCAGTAAAAAATCAACTCAGCCTAACATCATGACAGGATGACGGATCGACATTGCCTTTTAAAACAACCTTTGTCTATTATTTTCCGACACGCCAAGAGACCCCCTTCTTCCAGCCGGAGGAAAAAGAGGAAGCAGGTCTCCCCAGGAGTTATCTTTGGAAGCATTTTTTTGCTTTTTTCCCTACGGGCATAGTTTTGGTCAGCCCAAAAGTGCTGTCACACCCATCCTCTTTGAAACGGCAAAATAAAATGTCCTGTCTTCCTCTTTTCTGATCGCTACACTTCTTCTTACACTCGCGGCCCGCTTTCAAAACACACACACCCCCACACGTCTTCCCTTCTGAGTTGAGGTTTCCCCTCCCTGTTGGCGAATGAGATGCCAGCTGGTGGTCCGGCAGTGAACACAAACGCCTTAATTGTCGAGTCAACCATTTCCCAACCCAAATAGCCTTCAGGATGCAGCAATCAGGACTTGGAGGGGAAAATAACAAAGTGAGCTCCTTGGCCAAACAATAAATCATGTCACGGTTATGTATTTATACCCACATGTTCTCAAGCCGGTTATTTAGTCTGACAATTGATGATACGCTGCTGTACAGTAAACGGGCTCTGCGTTAATTCAAAGTCATAAAAAAATAAAAGCAATGGAGCTTTCGTCATCATTAGATCAACATTAACCAGGCTAAGAGATAATTGAAGGCAGCAGCATTAGTTTTTATCAGGAAATTGGTCTCTTCTGGTAAAAATAGAAAGTATAATAAACTTGTTATAATTAAATTAATGCAGGGTTGATGCACTTGGTGCGTCTTGATCAGAAATCTTTTATCTGTGTTGTGTTTTTTGCATTTTCAGTGTGCAGCTTCCTTATGAAAAACAACAACAAAAAATCTATTTCAGCACAAACCACTTTAAGAGTCTAATGATACGCTTGAGCTAAAATCCAGCTGAGACGGCGATCTGTTAAAAGATATACAATATGGAAAAAGTGTTAACATTATGTAATCATCTGAAGAATCTTTTTACATGTTTTCACTGGTAATTTGTTTGTTTATCTTTGGTGATGCAGAATTGTTAAAAGTTGATTAATTCCACATTCAAAGTCGTGACTCTAGCGGATCAAGTCCAAACCATTATTATATAAACAACATGAAGCATGTTGGTGAGATTAAAATACACTTTAAGATTAAATTCACCAGGGGTATGAATAATTTTGGACCTGTCTCTCTGGCCTATTTTAATTTTAATTTTATTTATTTATTTCAAACAGACAAAAAGTAAAAACAAGAAAAGATTAAACTAAAACAAACTATCATGCCCATTGACATACAATTTTACATTATTTGTTTGAAAAGTAGCAGGTAGAAGACATAAGATCTTATGATTTCCCGCCCCTTCAGATTTATTAGCCAAAACAACAGGTGCATTTCTATTTACTAAACAAATAAAAGACGATACTGCTATCCAGCTGAGCACTGTTGCCTAGCGACAAGAAGGTCCAATCCTGATGCATTTAAATCATTTTAAACTTTCAGTTCTTATCAAACAAACTTTTACATCCTTTGTCCTTTCTTTCTGTTGTGCAGCTTTTGAAAAATTTCATTTTCAGGATCAAGTTTATTTCACTTTATGAATTAGGATTATGTGTTTTGTAAATAAAAGAGTTTAAGCGTAATAATTAGCTTTGGTTGTGTTCAGGGACTGAACAGTTAATGAACTGTGTTCTTGTTTCTTTCTGTCTGTCCCATTTTAAACAGTCAGGACAGAATGAATGACAGGTTTAATTCTCTGCAATAATTTACAACTTAAAGACAACAAAATCTGAGCTGACACTGTTGATACTTAAACTGTCAACTGAAAGCACGTTTTTAGCATAACTTACTAAAATAACATTTCAGAACAAAGTACTGGAGTATTTTTTGTTTTTTTTTGTTTCAACTAACAGACCAACAGACCAAGCTTTCCAACATTCATAATAATGACAGAAATAATAGCCTGAGTAACGAGTTAATCTGCTTGTTGTCAGGAGACGCAGTAATAACAGTCGTTTCTGTGCTTGCAGCTCAGTTCTGCCACCAGATGTGGAGCTAACATTTTGGGTCGCCACAGCTGGAACAGCAGCACAACGCTGGACCACAAAGAGTTTGAAAATGAACCACTTATTCCTGTACAGTTTAAATATTACTAGAGTCTGACATTATTCTGCTCTGATATAAGGGCTTTTGTTCACTTTGGGAAACAGATTTTTTTAATTTGATATTTAGGCATAATGGCTCTCACTGTGGTTCGCTGGAGTCCCAAAGCTTCAGAAATGACTTTGTAACCTTTTCCAGAGTAATAGATCCGAATTACTTTCTTCCTCATTTGTTTCTGAATTTCTTTGATGTCTACACTGTAAAACATTTGAGCCACATTTAGTTGTGTCTACTGTCTTCTGCTCTTTAAATCAAATAAATTTAGCCAGTTGGTGTGTTGGTGAAAGATAAATTTACAGCAGTAGGTTGTGTTAACTTTTTATTAATTTTGTCAAACCTCCAAGAGTTGAATAAACTAGAGTTTTTAGGTTAGCACTTAAAGAACTGAAAGAAGAAAAAGACAGGAGTGGGAACTATTTCCCAGAATGCTTAGCGGCATGTTTTTGTATCCTGAGATGAACGTGCGTTACATTGATCCGACTCTTGTGTTTTATTAAGGCAAATGTTTATTTTTATGTCCTGTTCACACTAAATATTTTGAACAGAATTCATTGTGATGTTTAACAAAATTCACTATCAGATCAGAAATTTTGTTCATGCAATTTGAAGCAAGAATTTTAATTATTCTAAAGTAAAATAAGTATTTATTTTAACTTGATATTGTGAGTAAAATAATAGAGAAATGTGGCTCTTTAAATAGGAGACGGCAGTTTTTTTCTTGCATGTTGTGAAATAATTTGGTTTAAATTGCAGCATTAAGTTAAAACTCGCATTCAAGATTAATGAAGTTAAAAAACAATGTTTAAACAACGTGTCTCTTGTTGTTAAATCAACTTCATGAACTTTAATTTCTGAGTTAAAACCAAAACAATTTTCTTGTCGACTTAAATTGCATTTTCAAGTTAAACCACCTTCAAATGTTTTACAGTGTAGCTTTTGAGGATCATCTGCTGTACTTCACTTTCAGGCAGGTCCTATTTAAATGATGATGATCACTTTTTGACATTAAGCCATGTAGGTTTGGATTTTTTATATGTTAAAGCAGCAGTGTGTAACATTTTATATTAAAATTAGTTTTTTGATATTTCTTAAAGTTATCACTTTGTCAGTTTGATATGAAAGATAATCTGTGAAAAAATTGAGCTTTTCTTCCTTCTCTCTATGGGACAGCTGTCATCTAAAAACACAGCTTTGTCAGAATCATCCAATCACAGCTAGGAGGAGGGTCTTAGATCTGTCAATCATCCTCGTGTATGTGCTCAAGACCTCCCCCTTTTATCTCTGCTTCACCACAAAACAGCCTGTCACAATGCTAAGGCTAGTTAGCATGACCACCGATTACAGTTTTTCTGTAGCGTTAAGTTGTTTCCCCGCTGATAGCACATTGATCAGCGCGTACATGAGCATGATTGATCAGGGTTTCCTTAAGAAAATTTGCTAAGCAAGGAGGTAGGGTTGGGAGGACAGTGCACCAGCAGCCCGCCGTATTTATGTGTTGAAAATTGTTAAAAGTAACAAGAGTGGGGATCATAATTTGGAAATAATAAAGTGTGCAAAGCTTAATCCGTCTTTTATCTGTTACTATTAATGGTGTTTTAAAAAAAACTATTCAAAACTACTTTCAGCCTGCTGGGGGAGCAAGTGAAGGAAATCAGGAAGGGGACAAGCACTTTTTCACACCACTGTACGTTGAAAGCGAATACGAATGACTTTTTTACATTTGATTAAAAATACTTGGACCAAGGTTTTCTGTGTGGCTGTTATAAATTTAATCGGATAAAAGTTGAGAACACCCATCCACTGATTTGTTGACACTATAACTGTATCCTCTCATATGAAGACTTATGAAGTAAAACCCATTTTATGGACTGTGATGCTAGGGTAAGCGTAAAGATACACTGCATGGCTGCTTCCATTGGATGGGTTTATTTCATCCTGACTGTATACGGTGTCTTCTCCTGGGTATGGGAGCAGTGAGATTTGGCTGTTAGTCTTTGTATTGAGTGTCAGAGAAACATAAACCTTAGTTTACAGCATGCAGCATCCTCAAGGGACGCTCGGCTTCCAGCTGCTGCCCGCAGCCAAGGCCTTAGGTTAGAGAACACATTTTAGCTCCAGGACTTTGTGTTTGTGTGAATGTCCCAAATAGCTGGGAAAAGGTCAGTGGGAGTCTGGACGGGATCTTTGCTCCACTGTTGGTTGTTTTGGCTCCTTTTTAGGTAATTTGTTCAGCAGTCTGTTCATCTGTGGTCAAATCCCCTGTCAAGATGACCGGACCATCTCTGCAAACTTTGGATGTTTGAGTCCAATGGCTGCAGTGTTGAATGGGTGCCAGTGCACTCGCGCTGAAGGTCAGACATGTTTAGGTTGGCATTGGCAAGTCAAAGTTGAGCAGCCGTGTGGTTGACAGCCGCTCTCCCATGAAGGTCTCCTGCAGATGTTTCTTTACCAACCATGATATTGATTTTAGTTTTTTTAATGTATTTTTTCCTCATATTTCTCATGGAAATTGTGTTTCTATCCTAGGTGCTGTCTCAGTTAACTATTTTTGGGATGACCAGCTACGTTTTGCTTACCCTCACCTCCCTGGGCTTTATCATCGAGCGAAGGTACAGTTTGTGCAGCTTCTAATATCAGCATAAAACAGCTGAAAATGTTTATGTAAAATGCTGTAATTGTATTTTATGTAACTTTAGCTGTTTCAAATTATGATCTCAAACCAAAATAAATTTATGTGAAAAGTAATTGGCCGTGTTAATTCATGAGTTAACATTTATTTGGTCCGATTTCCCTTTCCACATCCGGGCCTTCATCACTTAAAACAGAACCCGTCTGACAACGTGAAGTAGGCTAAAATATCTTAACCCACATGTGTCAAACTCATGGCCCCAGGGCCAGATCTGGTCCGCCGAAGCTTTAAAAGTGGCCCTCCAGACTCCAAATTAAATCAATAACTCCAGCAAGAATTGTTTCCACAATCCAACATAATCTGCTGAAAACTTTTGAAATCTCCTTCAGATTCATCTATTTCTTACAAAATTTTCATTTTAATTTCTGTCAGCATCATCTTAAGGGGTTGAAAAGTATAAAATTTAGTAACAGATAGAAAACCAAGCTCAGTTTGGAGGAGGACATTTCTAGGACTTTAGGATAACGGCAATAGCCATTATCCAAAAATTGAGAAAACCAAAAGACTGGTGAACCGTATCGGGGTAGCCATGACATTGAAAGCACTGCAGGGTTTATTTGCTCCAGGTAAGGTCAGTTCTCATGGCGTAACAATAGGAATGAGACTGGGTAAGCTTCTATGGGAGGGGTCCAAGGCGAAAACCACTGCTTACCAAAAAAAAAGGCGCAAGAACTTGCCAATAAAACTTTTTGCGTTCCCTGTTCAGAAAATATTCTCTTGACTGGTGAAACAAAGGCTAGACTTCTTGGAAGGTTTGCAGAATTGAGTGAATCCGTCTCTCTGGTCCAGCCATGCATTTGTGAAATAAAACTTAAGTTGGTCAAAAATCCAAAGCACATCAACAACTCGCAAAATTAAGACGAAATGAAAAGGTTTTAGAGTGGCCTAGTCAAAGTCTGAAATTTAATGGAGATGGTAAGTGTAGATGCAAATGTTTGATGGCAGCTGTTGACATCAAATATTCAGTTTCCATGGAAATTACTTTTCCACGTAGAAACCGGTTGGTTTCGATAGATTTTTCCCTCAATAAATTAAATCAATCTCAATGAAATTGACACTTGTTTGTTTATTTTGTCACAAGTGTGACGAAAAAGTGAAAACAATCTGTAACTGTTCTCTGATTTTATGCGTCTGTATCTTCAGGCCATCATCAGCCTTCTTGGAGACGATTCGCTGCGTTGTCATGGTAACGCTGATGCGGTACAGCTACCTGAGGTCCCCCTTGCCTTTACTCTCTGTCCCCACTGAGGTGAGCTAAGCTACCGGTGCTACAGATTAAGATAAAGCAGGCATAACTAAACATGTTGGCTTTTTTTAGTTCATTTTGTTTTTCTTCGACAAACCTTGGCACCTCGAAATCCTCCCCGTTCAACTCAGCCTTAAATGTTTTGGCCAAACGTTTTGGTGTGTTAGGCTGCTGGCAGCAGATGTTTTCTGGATTTGCTGGCTTCAGACAATGGAAAGTTTCAAGCTGCGAAGGTTTGGCAAACTTATTGTGTTTTTCTTTTTCTCCTAACTTATATACTTCATTTATCAAACGTCAGATGTCTTCTTCTTACTTCTTTTTTTCTTATGCATGCAATTACTTCATGGTTTCTGCACCAGGGACGAAGGTCAGCAACCTCTTTGCTTCTCTACCTGGAACACTGTGGATATATGTTTGTGCTCAAAATATCACTTCAATCTCTGTTTTTTGTGAAAAGGATGTTTTTACAAAAAAAAAAAAGTTATAAAAGGTGCAGGAGAATAAGAGAAAAACAGCAGATGCGACATTCACAGTATTCTGATGACTGTGTACACAAATTGTTAATTGACTGGGTGGTGCTCAAAATAATAATACTGTTGAGTTTATTTAGTGATGTCATTCATTCGTTGACCTTTATTTGCACATCATTTAGGATAACATCCTACTTTGATTTGGAAGTTAATTGCATTGTGGAAAACATATAAAGAAGTTCAGAAATTTACAGGCTTCTGAGCTAGAATGATCTCAAATGCCCTACAATGGAAAACAAACCCAGAAACACGAAGAAAACAAAAATGACCAAAACAACTCGTGCAACTGGTTAATTGTTTATTACCATGATGTGATGGTAACATTTCAAGCTAATGGGAAAAGGGAACACTGCTGCACAGCCATCTAAAAATACAAATTGATTGAATTTGAAACGGAAAAGAAATAATTATTTCTACAGCTGCCTACATAACATTTTAATTGTTACACTCATAATGTTATCTACCATGTTTTATTATTTTATTTGGATTATTTTAGATGGAATTAGCATTGGTCAGTACTAGTTTTGAAGCCTTTTTCTATTATTTTCTTTATACAGCGTGTTAGACTTTTAACTAGTGGACACCAGATGACATGTATTGATTTTTACCTTAAAGGAGTAGTAAATAAGCAAAGATGCTCCAATTAATTAGCATTTTGAAATGCAGAGTGTTAAATTTGGCATATTAACTTAATTATTTGAAAATAACAGCTATAAGTTGGCAGGTTTAATACTTTTGTTTTTAAAATTTGAAACAGAGTAAAATGTGTGATTCTATCACGAGAAAATGAAATCAAATGGTTCTCTTGGGTGCCCCCTGGTGGTGTGGGCATTGCCTTGGGCCGGCGCTGTTGATGGGTAACAGAACTGTGGGAGCCTTTAGATCAGGAGAGAATAAGGAGTTGATTGGGGGAATGAAATGCATGATATTGCCTCAGTGCATCTTTAAATCAGACGATTTTCAATGTTTCCCCGCGATGTGAACAATAAATATTGGTCCCTTTAGCTACAGCTGCAAATAGTTTACATAATTTTAGCCATGTGTAGCTATAGTTTTACAGATGATTGGGTTGAGGTAATACTTTAGGCTCCATCTGTCATGAAATGCATCAACAAACTTTGATTCAAATATCTCTGCACTCCCACCTTACCTCAGCTGTACAGCTGCAGTCGACTCCGATGACAGATCCACCCATGCTAGCAAAGCATATCTACGGTTCATGACGTTGGTTAAATGCCCCCTGAGATTATTTTGTCAAACAGGTGAGTCCTCTGACCCTTCAGAATATAACACCTCTTGTAAATGTCCTGAGAGAAAATAATTATGTTTGACAACTTGTCTGGTTTCAGAGTCCTGTGTGTATAAAGACTCAGATAGTGCAGAAAATATGTTGGACCGCAAAGCCTTTGTCCACTTACGGACAGCAGATGTCAAACTCCTCCTTGGAATTGAATATGTGTCTGACAACCTAAAATAGTTAATTTATCACAGCATTTTGAAAATGAGTGGTGTTTCGATTTGTTTCAAGTTTCTTAGTAGCGCTTATTTCACTTTCTCTCCAGTGCACATGTGAGAATATTTGGAAAGTAAATCTATTGCATAAACTGCTGCCACATATGACGGTGGATCTGTAAACATGTTTTACATAAAATTCATGTGTAATATGTGTACATTTTAAAAGTTGCCACAGCCTAATGTCAGAGTAACAATGTTTGTTCTTGTGGTGTTAGCATCTCATGTTCAGTCCTTTTTTAGACATAAATTTCAGTCTTGTTTGCAGTCTACAAGCTTCCCCAAGCAGTCAAATAATTATTGGCCAAATAAGTGAGAAAACTGGTCAGATCCCCTTGTTGTGTCATCCTTTCTCAGCATTAACCTTCATCAGCGCAGACAAACTGTATGCATAGCATAGCATGTAAAGAAGTAATGTTATCATCCAGTCATGTATGTAAATTTTATTGAGCTATTTTTTTTTCTGAAACAGTGTTACTTCTGGCTCTGTGTTTTAACGGTTGTGTAATGTTATTCCCCTGAATTTATAGATTTAGTTTATGTCAAACATACCCTCTGTCCTGGTATTACAACAACTCATTTTGGGACTCAGAAGTGCTACAAATTAGTGGTCTTTGTTTATGTTTAAGACAATGGTCTTCAGCCTACAATGGATAAGAGGAGGAGTTTCGGTATCTTGACATCTTATTTACAAATGAGGGAAAAGAGAGTGGAAGGTGAAAAGACGGATTGATGTGGTGATGAGAGAGCTGAACTAAAAGGCAACGCAATCGATTTATTTATCGCTCTACGTTCAATCCCTTATATGGTCATGAGCGCTGGATAGTGCATGAAAGGATAAGACTGTGGATAGAAGCAGTGTTTTTGCGTTTATCATCTTGCAGTCTGCTTTTAGGATGAAATTGCTTGAATGTTAGTTGTTTTGCTTTACTGTTTTCCATACGTGGAACGGGCAATTTAGAGACTCTTCTAAGGCCTTTTTAATGCCATTACCAGACTGAAAGGTGCTGGACTATTCTTTCTTAGCCATCTGATCTCTCTTTCAATCTCATCTTGATGCTCATTATCATTTGAGTAATGAGAATAAAAATCAAACTAAATGTTTAAAAAGGACAAACCTCCTTCAAAATGCTGAGTAATAATGTAATCACATGCACCTGATGTTACTCAACAGGTTATTGCTAGGTAACCAGAGAGTGAGTGAGTTGCTAGGTAACCAGAGAGTGAGTGAGTTGCTAGGTAACCAGAGAGAGAGTGAGTGAGTGAGTTGATGCCACCAACTTAGCTTAGCTGGCTGAGAGAGGTTGAACGGTTAAAGCCTTTTCTGTGCCTACATCCCCCAGAATGCCGAGCGGTTCTGGATCGGAGTACAGAAATCTATTGAATATTTTATCAAGACATATTATCTACTGATATTGATCAATATGTGTCTATTGATATATTTATTTTTATTGATTTATTTTCTGGTCTTTACTAGGAATTGCATTTTTTAAGTGTCTGTTCTTCATCTTTTTATTGTCAATATTATTTTAATTCTTTAAAATGTTCTTAAAATTGATATTCATCTGTCCAAATATACTAGAAAAACATATAACATAAAAAAACACTACCTTCTTTTTATTCATCAATTAATGCATGCAAAACAAAAATTACAGACCAACAAAAAGAAGTATGGATCTACAAAATAACCGGATAAGAGAACGAATAGCAGGAACAAAAATGAACAATGAAACAAAACAAGTAATCATATTTTAAAATGGATACATTCAGAACAAATAAAAAACAACAAAATTGTTTAATATATGTGGATTAGGGTATTTTTTTTTTCCTCCTTTGATCGTGGCTGGATGTTTCAGCATTTAAAACTCGTACTTGAGCATCTTCAAACAACTCCTGCGCGACATTGTGTTCCCCCGGTGCGTCACGGCCCGTTTTCTAACAATTGTGTGAGTTGTGTGGTCTGTTTTGTGTGAGTAAAACGCGTTTGAGCCGGGTGCTAAGTCCTGCCCCGCAGCCCTGTGATCTACGAGGCCAGATGCGTCGCCCAATTGACCATAAAATTGGCGTGCCTTTCTGGCTCTGGCAGCTCGACTGTAGATGGAGGCTGACCTCTCATTATTTACCCTCCCTCCGCTCCAGCTGCCTCTTTTTCTCCCTGCACAGCCCTGACTGCTTGATGTCCCGGCCGGCGTGAATCAGCGCAACACTTCTGGAAACAATTAGTGTCGTCTGCCACTAACTAGCTCAGACCATTGAGATTTGCCATCGCCTCTCTTACGTCCTTTGACTCCACATCTGGGCCGCGAAGGTGTTCAAATGACAACCCAAGGTTTTCCCACCTTTTCTTTTTTTTTCTCACCGTGAAATCTAATAAAACTGAATTAATTCTTTTTCAGAAAGCGACGCCTGAAATGAAGCGCATAAGCAGCCAGCTGGAGAGCGAAAAGGCCTTTTGATTTATGCTGTACATGCTGCTCTGCTGTGTCACTGTGCAGATGTTTCTTTAAGCGATTCATTAGGGCTCATTTCAAGTCGCAGTACATCAGGTTTAGCTGGATAACTGTCTTGCCTGCAGGTGGGGGCTCTGAGAAAATCCTCGCAATTTATTCACAATGGTTTCTGACATATTTCCTCCCCTTTGTTCAAAAGTACAGCAAAGAAAAAGAAATTGAACCCACCCCCAAATTTTAGCCTCCTATAAAGATATACGATTTTGAAGCTCTTTGTTGCGCTGAAGGTTTTGAAGTTGCGCCAATCAATTAACAGTCTGTAGAAACAGAGAGGGGGGCAATTCACATTTAATTGTGTTCAGACTCACTGTACGTTTGAAAGGAAGGGGGAAGAAAAAATCTACAAAAACTAGTTCGGTTTGTGGTCCTTCAAAACCAGTGGTGTGATATACTGCACCCTTAAAGCTCACAGTGGTATTTATAGTGGCTCTGGAGATTTCCCTTGTAAAGCTGCAGGCTTGACCTGTAAACCAGGGCTGCCTCTCGCTCCCAGCCGCCCACTCGCCACTCAGAAAAACCCACGTCTGCGCCACTCATATGATAGTGTGCGAAGGAGTTAGTGTGTGTTTAGTCGTAGGCAGAGTGTCCTTGATACCTTATACCAGGGGTGTCGAGCTCATTTTCATTTTGGGCCAAATCATGAATGTCCTCAAAGAGCCGGTTGTGGCAGAATGTAATGACAAAACTGCATTAACAACATTAACAAATGTTTAAAATATGAATAAATGGTTGTCTCTGCTTTTGAGTACTTTTTAAAGTTAAATTGAACATAGTTTCAAATAGTTGTAATTGGCAGTATTGCCAGTAGTGCTGTAATTTGATTAATAAATTTAAGCACACAATTGTAATCTGGAAGATTTTTCGTGGCTCTCTAGAGTCTATAGGACCACATAAAAATATAAGATGGGCTGGATTTGGCCCCCAAGCCTTGAGTTTGACATACGTTCCTTTTAGAAAGCCCTGCAAACTTATTAAAATATAGAAAAAACTTTAGGTAAGGTAAGTAGGTACTGTAAATTTATTTCTATAGCACATTTTCAGCAACAAGGCAGTTCAAAGTGTTTTGCATGAATTAGAAGGAAATACAAACAAAAGAAAGACAGAAGGGTAAAGTAGAAAACTAAATATTGGTTCCCCATGTTTAATAAGAATAAGTAGAACATAGTTTATAAACTAATAGGGGTTTCTATGGATCTTAATTTTGTTCTGGATTAGTGAAGTATAAAACTAAATGTTTGTTCCAGTTGTTCTGGGTTGACTTCTAGATTTGTATAAAGCTAAATGTTTTTCTCCATGTTTGGTTCTTGTTCTATGTTGCTAAGCAAACTAACAGGAGTTTCTCTTGCTCTGTATTTAAATTTATAAGAGGATAAATTCACATCTTGTTGCAGCAGCATGATCTAACAACCAACTTTTAATTTAAGTAATTGCATTTGTGTTCATACCCCTTACTTTTAACACCCCAAAATACAATTATTACAGTAAATAGTCAGTCTGTGTGTAATTTATTCTCTCTATAAATGTAGCTTGTTCAGTGAAGATGCATTTTGAAAAACATTAGAAAACCAGCAGGAACAGTAAGTACAAACCTGTCAACACATGACCTGTAGTGGCTCTGAGGGAGCTGCAGAGATTCCTGACTCGGGTAGGACAGGCAGTCTGTGCATCCTTAAAAACTCTGAAATTAATGGATATACAGGCCTTTCTTCAAAAAATGTGAGTTGGCCTGGAATGTCATTGTAGGAGTATTTAGTCTTGTGTTATGTAGTTGGGTTTTTTCTCGCTGGACTTTTCTGTCAGGCATATGTTTTTGTCGCTCACAGACATCTTGAAGCTACCGTTAATTATCTGCTAACATGCTAGCTAGGTAGCTTTTTTTGCATCCATCATTGGTAAGTGGAAATTTTTTCTGACAATTAGCTTAACAACAGTCATCTTCGTCCCTTGATCACTTGTGTTTGCCAACCCATATGAAGCCTGGTGTATTCTATGAAAAAAGCAAACGAAAAAAAACTTTTAAGTTTGGCACTATGGGGGTTAAAGGTTTACAGAAGCACAGAAATAATGCCAAGAGCCACAAACAAACCCCAGAAATTTCACAGTTTTTGTTATGCTTGATTGTAATACAGCAGAATCCCCCAACCTTTCTTTGAATTTATATCATTTCGGACTTAACTTTTAGTCAAGATGGTATTTTTAAAAGTCTTAAATTTGACTCGTGATGCCTGCAGATACCTTATAGGAGAATCCACCAGACTAACTTGTCATTTATGGAAGAATATCAAGAATAAAGCTGTTGATGAAAGAAGAAGAGGGTCCCATTTGCAGTTTATCTTAATCTTAGTATTAGACTCGTCAAATGATCAGTTGAGGCGAACATTAAACTTTTTGGCCCAAATACAAAACTCTAATGTGGGGAAAACTAACACTGCACCATTCCCATAGTGCACTGTTCCTCAGAGATCATTGCCCTGCATGTCTGAGGGATTCATGTCTCCTGCCAAACACATCACTTCAATAAGTGGGTGATTAACAGGCTTCTGCAGCACTTGATGCAAGCAGAGGAGGTCATGCGGTTATTTGAATCAGGTGTTCTGGAACAGAGACGCATCTAAAACATGCAGGGCAGTTCTCCCTGAGGACCGCAGTTGAGAAGTGCTGCCATAGTGAAACATTTTGGTGGCAGCATCATGTTGTGGTGAAGCTTTTCGTCAGCAGGCACGGAGCAGCTGGTCGGAGTGATGGGAAAATGGCTGGAGATGCATATAGAAAAATCCTAGAAGATAAACTAACTGAGTGGAAACTAATCATGATTTATATGAAAATCTACCCATCTGTTGCAATGGCTCAGTCAAAGTTCAGAAAGAAATTCAATGTAGAATTTGTGGCAGCTGATGTTGAGAGACTCTGTCTATATGACTCTATTTTTACACATTTTAGTCTCTGTGCATGTAAAGGCATTTCTAGTTGGCATTCAGTATTCACAGTTTAAACCTTACTCCAACTTATGAGGAAAATGTTATTATTTACCATTGGGTTGGTGGTTGTTTTGAAGTAAATACCTAAATTATTCTTTTTAAAAATGCAGCTTGGGGAGCTGAACTACATGGGCTCAATCCGATTGGCTGGGATTTACACATTTACAAAGCAGCCAATCCAGAAGTGCCATTTATTGTCCTGGACGTAATCTGTTATTCCATTAACCATAAAACTGTGCAAATTGAAATTATAAAAATAAATTTGCTTAATGCGTCAATTAAAAGAAAAAAAAAAAACACAATTTTTTTGATAAAAAGTTTCTGCACTTAGATGAATGTTTTTCAGCCATATTGAAATAGACAAATTAAACAAAACTGCAATGGAAACTCTTTTTTTTCGCATCACAAGTCACATGATCAACAGCCAGATTATACTACTGGCAGAAATGACAAAGAAGACGACAGGAAGTGATAGGAGGAGGGATTGTTTTTGTTTTGTTTTTTTCAGACAATGTGCAGCTGGCTCCACCACAGAATGCGTCATTCAAATGAGTTGAATCTCTTCTGTAAAATCACAGACTATAGTTTCCCCAAAACGCCACAAACATACCCTCTCCCAAGGATAAGGCGCTGATGTCTCCTCTGATTGGCTGATAGACAAGTGCCATGGCTGAAATATATATACAGAACTGTTTACGTCTGTCGCTGCCATTATTATTAATAACTTTTCGCGTGAACAAGCTTATTCACATGTGATTTTACTTTCATTTCTTATTTAAAGCAAACACTGAAATTTCAAAATTGCTTTTCTTTTTTTTACACTAGCAGATTAAAGACAAAGATTTCTTCATATTTGTAATGGAAACATAGATACTAATTGGCTGCTACTGTAGGACAGGGATGAGGAAGACTGTAAATGTTTCTTCTGTTTTATTGCCAAGACCGTTTCCACTGTGTATATTAATACATGAGGTATATTTTCTGTTTGAACAATTAAAATAGGAGGTTATAAGCATGGGCTGCCACCTTATCGTGGTGGAGGGGTTTGAGTGTCCCAATGATCCTAGGAGCTATGCTGTCTGGGGCTTCATGCCCCTGGTAGGGTCACCCAAGGCAGACAGGTCCTAGGTGAGGGACCAGACAAAGAGCAGCCCGAAGACCCCAATGATGAAGGAAAACTTTGGACTTGGTGTTCCCTCGCCCGGACGCGGGTCACCGGGGCCCCACTCTGGAGCCAGGCCTGGAGGGGGGGCACGATGGCGAGCGTCTGGTGGCCGGGCTTTTACCCATGGAGCCCGGCCGGGCTCAGCCCGAAGAGGAAACATGGGCCCCCCCTCCCATGGGCCCACCACCCGTGGGAGGGGCCAAAGGGGTCGGGTGCAGTGTGGGATGGGTGGCAGCGGAGGGAGGGGACCCTGGCGGTCCGATCCTCGGTTGCAGAAACTGGCTCTTGGGACGTGGAATGTCACCTCTCTGGTGGGGAAGGAGCCGGAGCTTGTGCGTGAGGTCGAGAGGTTCCGGCTAGAAATAGTCGGTCTCACCTCGACGCACGGCTCTGGTTCTGGAACCAGTCTCCTTGAGAGGGGCTGGACATACTTCCACTCTGGAGTTGCCCAAGGTGAGAGGCGTCGGGCAGGAGTGGGCATACTTGTTGCTCCCCATCTCGGCGCCTGTACGTTGGGGTTTACCCCGGTGAACGAGAGGGTAGCATCCCTCCGCCTACGGGTGGGGGGACGGGTTCTGACTGTCGTTTGTGCTTACGGGCCGAACGACAGTTCAGATTACCCACCCTTTTTGGAGTCCTTAGAGGGGGTACTGGAGAGTGCTCCTCCTGGGGACTCCCTTGTTCTGCTGGGGGACTTCAACGCTCACGTGGGCAATGACAGTGAGACCTGGAGGGGCGTGGTTGGGAGGAACGGCCCGCCCGACCTGAACTCGAGCGGTGTTCTGTTGCTGGACTTCTGTGCTCGCCATGGATTGTCCACAACGAACACCATGTTCAAGCATAAGGGTGTCCATATGTGCACTTGGCACCAGGACACCCTAGGCCGCAGTTCGATGATCGACTTTGTCATCGTTTCATCGGATCTGCGGCCGTATGTCTTGGACACTCGGGTGAAGAGAGGTGCGGAGCTGTCCACTGACCACTACCTGGTGGTGAGTTGGCTCCGGTGGTGGGGGCGAAAGCCGGTCAGACCTGGCAGGCCCAAACGTGTTGTGAGGGTCTGCTGGGAACGTCTGGCGGAATCCCCTGTGAGACGGAGCTTTAACTCCCATCTCCGGCAAAACTTCGAACACGTCCCGGGGGAGGTGGGGGACATGGAGTCTGAGTGGACCGTGTTCCGTGCCTCCATTGTCGAGGCGGCCGATTGGAGCTGTGGCCGCAAGGTTGTCGGTGCCTGTCGCGGCGGCAACCCTCGAACCCGCTGGTGGACACCTTCGGTGAGGGATGCCGTCAGGCTGAAGAAGGAGTCCTATTGGGCCTTTTTGGCCTGTGGGACTCCGGAAGCAGCTGATGGGTACCGGCGGGCGAAGCGGCATGCGGCTCGGGCGGTTGCTGAGGCAAAAACTCGGGCGTGGGAGGAGTTTGGAGAGGCCATGGAGAAAGACTTCCGTACGGCTTCGAGGCGATTCTGGTCCACCATCCGGCGTCTCAGGGGGGGGAAGCGGTGCAGCACCAACACTGTTTATAGTGGGGATGGTGTGCTGCTGACCTCTACTCGGGACGTTGTGGGCCGGTGGGCAGAGTACTTCGAAGACCTCCTCAATCCCACCAACATGCCTTCCACTGAGGAAGCGGAGCCTGGGGACTCTGGGTTGGGCTCTCCAATCTCTGGGGGCGAGGTCGCCGAGGTGGTTAAAAAGCTCCTCGGTGGCAAGGCCCCGGGGGTGGATGAGATCCGCCCGGAGTTCCTTAAGGCTCTGGATGTTGTAGGGTTGTGTTGGTTGACGCGACTCTGCAATGTCGCATGGACATCGGGGGCAGTTCCCCTGGATTGGCAGACTGGGGTGGTGGTCCCCCTGTTCAAAAAGGGGGACCGGAGGGTGTGCTCCAATTATAGAGGGGTCACACTCTTAAGCCTCCCTGGCAAGGTCTATTCAGGGGTCCTGGAGAGGAGGGTCCGTCGGATAGTCGAACCTCGGATTCAGGAAGAGCAGTGTGGTTTTCGTCCTGGTCGTGGAACACTGGACCAGCTCTACACCCTCGGCAGGGTCCTGGAGGGTGCATGGGAGTTCGCCCAACCAGTCTACATGTGTTTTGTGGACTTGGAGAAGGCGTTCGACCGTGTCCCTCGGGGAGCCCTGTGGGGGGTTCTCCGGGAGTATGGGGTACCGGGCCCTTTGATACGGGCTGTCAGGTCCCTGTATGACCGGTGTCAGAGTCTGGTCCGCATTGCCGGCAGTAAGTCGGGCTCGTTTCCGGTGAGAGTTGGACTCCGCCAGGGCTGCCCTTTGTCACCGATTCTGTTCATCACTTTCATGGACAGAATTTCTAGGCGCAGCCAAGGTGTTGAGGGGATCCGATTTGGTGGCCTTAGGATCTCATCTCTGCTTTTCGCAGACGATGTGGTCCTTTTGGCTTCATCAGATCGTGATCTGCAGCTCTCGCTGGAGCGGTTCGCAGCCGAGTGTGAAGCGGCCGGGATGGGGATCAGTGCCTCCAAATCCGAGGCCATGGTCTTGAGCCGGAAAAGGGTAGAGTGCCTTCTCCGGGTCAGGGGGGGTGTCCTGCCCCAAGTGGAGGAGTTTAAGTATCTCGGGATCTTGTTCACGAATGGGGGAAGAAGGGAGCGGGAGATCGACAGGCGGATTGGCGCAGCGTCTGCTGTCAAGCGGGCGCTGTACCGGTCCGTCGTGGTGAAGAGAGAGCTGAGCCAAAAAGCGAAGCTCTCGATTTACCGGTCGATCTACGTTCCCACCCTCATCTATGGTCATGAGCTTTGGGTCATGACCGAAAGAACGAGATCGCGGATACAAGCGGCCGAAATGGGTTTTCTCCGTAGGGTGGCTGGGCTCTCCCTTAGAGATAGGGTGAGAAGCTCAGTCATCCGGGAGGGACTCAGAGTAGAGCCGCTGCTCCTTCACATCGAGAGGAGCCAGTTGAGGTGGCTCGGGCATCTGGTCAGGATGCCTCCTGGACGCCTCCCTGGTGAGGCGTTCCGGGCACGTCCCACCGGGAGGAGGCCCCGGGGAAGACCCAGGACACGCTGGAGGGACTATGTCTCTCGGCTGGCCTGGGAACGCCTCGGGATTCCCCCGGAGGAGCTAGAAGAAGTGGCTGGGGAGAGGGAAGTCTGGGCCTCCCTTCTGAAGCTGCTACCCCCGCGACCCGACCTCGGATAAGCGGAAGAAGATGGATGGATGGATGGAGGTTATAAGCATTTTATGGGGCGTCTCAAGTATTTAGCTATTCATAATACTGCAGGTCCAGTGTATAGACATATTCTCAAAAGTCTTGCAGCAAAATATTTTTTTTCTACCTCTTGACCATATATTTTATATTTTGGACTTTTTCCATCAACTTCCTTTCATGTCATCATTAAGTGATGCTTCAAGTCATTAAATCCTCGTAATAAACAATTTTTCAAACTACTAAATTATTAAAGACCGCAGTTTTCATTTGAGGCAACTATGAAGTATCGGCCGATCACTGATCTCTGAAAATTAAAGGAATCGGCACCGATAAATCCGCTGGCCAATAAATGTGAAGCTGGCTCTACAAGCTAAAGGATTTTGACTCCGTTTGGCTCCAACCTCAAGTGAACGACAACAAACAATTTCAAAACCTGATTAACAAAACAAAACTTGATCATTTTCATATTTAACTTGACGAGTAAATTCATTGGAGTGAAACTGGGTGTAGCAGGATGGTAATTTGTTTGTAGAGCCGTTATAGTTTATTGGATGGTAATCTCTTGCTTTAATTCGTGCCAGTGGGTGTGTGTGAGGGCGCATTTACTGCGATAGTCTGTAAATGTGGTGGCATGCAGGTTGTAATAATGTAACCCAGGATGGTGTGCTGTGTGGGCTCCTGGTTTTGCCTGAAGGCACGTGAAAACAAGCTCCGCAGCCGAGCTCAGACACCGTGCAATCAGCAGCAACTTCAGAGCCTTTTCTCTTAAATGACCACTAGCTGTTAGTGAAGTCGTAGCAATTTACGAGGGGAGTTCATAAAAAATACACCTGTCTTTGGTTGAGAGAGAGACGGTGTTTCTTTCAGATTAACTTCAAGAGTTATAGCTGCTTTTATTGACATCCTTGTATTTTCTTTTTTAGTTTTTCCCAAACAGATTTTTTTATAATTAAGAAGGCTTTGGTTTGTTTTTCTTTTGTAATTACTGAATTGTTTCCTTGCAATTAAAGAGTTTATGGTGTGGAATGGTGGCTCATGCAAATTAAACACTTCGCAGGCAAAATTAAAACAATGAAGTCTTTTCTATTTCAGAATATTTATTAAGAAAAACATTTTCCAACCAGGATTTTCCATCTTTTCATCCCTGTGCCTTTTTCCAAACTAGAACCATCTTTGACAGTTTAAAATGGAAAGATAAATGCTTCCCAGCCAAACGTAGAGGTCACAATAATATTATTAAAGTCATACCTAACACAAAGGCTGCACCTCAGCACCAAAGGACTTTATCTTCAACTTTATCCGTCTCTAAAAATGCCAAATCCCAAATCCCACCCTGTTTTCCATCATGCCTGCTGATCAGGACTGCAAAGGTTAAAGGGTTTCTGTTGTCTGATCGTATCTTTCCCAATCACTGAAACTCAGGTGTGAGAGGTTAGCCGGAGCTCCCTTTTTTTAGAAAGCAGTGAATAGTAGCAAAAGGCAGCGCTGAGGTTAACAGGCTTCTTTGGAGCTGTGGAAACTCGGTGAGCATGACATCATTTGAGAGCTCACAGGAATGGAAAGGAAAGGAAATCTCCTCCCAGGGAGAAAATAGGAATGGAAGAGGGGGGCTGAAATAGGAACGCTGGGTTGGACTGCTCTGGAGTAAACAGCGGGGTGGTTCTGCGTACACATACAGTGTGAAATATTATCAGTCAACGTGCAGGGGTTCATGCCCGTCAAAGAGTAACCGCTCGGTTTACGCTGTCACACCGTTTGCCAGGTAGAGCCACGGAAATCCAGCAGCAAGTGGCCTTTTGGGAGTTTTCTAGCCTAATTTAGTTTGGCTTCTGTGGAGTTATAGTCTTAATATGGCCAACTTTGACTTGCTCTTAATTTGTCTTCCTCTTTTTTGTGCTTTAATTCGCACAAAATTCGTCCAGTTTTTCACGCAGCTTTGGCGCTACCGCTTCAGGCGGATTGATCCCGACAGAAACTCCTTTGAAATGCACATAAAGCAGAAGCTGCTTATAAATCAGCGCAAATGATTAAAGACGTATTAATATCCAGTTGAGAATTTTGCAAATTTTTATTTGCAGAAAATATATCAAAATGCTGCTGAGAGCAGGCTTGGCCACTTTTCTTTCCACAATGTTTCCAGCTGCAGCATCTTGCCTGAAGCGAGCTGGAAAAAGTTTCTTGCTGCCAGGATCTGCAAGGCTGTGGGGGGCTTCAGACTCCGAAAGACTTCAGATCCTGTGTTGCAACATTTTAAGTGATTAATGTTAGACAAAAACTGGAGAAAAACAACTACATTCTCCCTGTCGGCCTGTAAAAGCTAAAATAATTTGCAATTAAAACCATAAAATAAGCAAGAGTTTAATAGGAAGCATTAATCAATTGAAATAGATCAGACCCAAATCATAACAATTGAATAAAATGCGAGCCTACTGAGTGACACAAAGTGAAAAGAAAGATAACGAATCAGCTTTAAAACTTTGTTTTCCATGAAACATGTCCTGGAAAAAACCTCTAAAATAAATCCATCCTTTATTTCAGTCTCAATGTCTAAAACTGAACATTTTAGACAAATGAATCCTTTAATAGGATGTGGGTAACGGGGAGAAAAGCCAACGATATGAAACAATTATCCTTACTACGTTGTTGATGCAACATTCATCAGAAATTGCTAAAAAATAAATGTAACATGTTTTCATACTTTCTGTTTCTCTGCAGTCAAAGCGCTTACAAAAACACCCAACCATTTTTTGGCAATACCAAATGTTTTTTTGGTGCCTAGAAAATGAGTCTTTTCCAAAATTAAGTCATAACTGCGTCCCAGCCTATCACCTAGCAGGACCAGCAGAGCTCCAGCATGTTTGGTCAGCTGGTTTTACCGCTGTATTCTCTGTGCAATGGCTGCTGGAAAAGGCAAGTGTTTTGTTGTTGACTTACCACTTGCTGCAGTCAAAGCTTTCAAGCGCTTGGCTGTGCAGGAGGCTCTACTTCTTGTACCGTTCTATAATTTGTTAGCAGCCATTTCTAAAGGTTTGCTCATCAAATATCAAAAGATGGAGAGTAATGAGACATTAGAAGTCCTCAGTAGGTCAGGACCCCACCATGCGGTCATGAGGTCCTCTTCAGACGTTAACCTAAAAATTTAAAATTATGATGAGAAAGCATGTAGTTGTCTGACATTTGAAACAGGACTTCAAATTAAATGAAAGCAGTATGTTGGGGAATACACCAGGTGTTGAATCTGATTTTATTGTCATTTTATAATTTTTTAATTTTATAAAAATGCTTACGCATATGCTCACCCAAGACTGGGGGGTCATGACCCGCATAGATTTTTATTTTGTATGTTGGGAGCTCTAAAGTTTGGGAACCACTGCCCTAGACTGTTTTATATGAAGGAATGGATGAGAATGGTTACATGTGTGAGTCTCTTACAGGGTAGAAAGGGACAAAACTTTGTGAAAGACTGAGAAGTTAATACTGAATTGCATTGTAGGACCCCATTACTGGATGTTTATTTAACTTTTTTTCAGACGTTTTTACTTTTCATTTGGCTTTTGTTATATTTTCTTATTACAATTATAGTTGTATGTTTGGAACCAGTAGTAATGCTTGTTGAGGATTTCTTCAACTCAGAGGCCTTCACCCCTCTCTCTGCAGATATTGCTGAAAAATCAAGGCGGGATGTTCATCTGCTTTGTGCTTAGTTAATTTTCTGCTTCATGATCGCTCCCTCTGCCCTCCTGAATGTCAGATCTCTTTATTTTCTAATCTTCCAACCTTAAAATAGAAGCTCTGATCCTGTCTCAGACGTCCTACTCATTGTCTTATCCAAATAAACCGCAACTTTGCAATCCATCTTTGTTTACCGGTTTTGTTGCGGTGCCAGTGCCTTGACTCGCGCTGACAGAGACGGATGAGCCGATTGTCGCTGATTGGAGCCTCATTGGACTACCCAGAAAGCCACCCATGTGGCAGGAAAACAAAATGACTTCAAGAACATTTGGCCACCAAACTTTTCAACAACTGAGTCAGCTAGCATTCTTTTGTATCAGCAAACAGATTGTCAAGATGTGTCACTAACAGGTCGTTGGAGTCGCATCACACCTCAGCAATGTCTCCTCTTTGCTCTATTTAAAATGCTCAAAATATTAATTTTTCATTTTAAAACTGGCTATCCCACCCCCAGCGGCAATAACTACTAATTAGTGTTTACAGTAAATGCCGATAAGTATTTTTACATCATTTGTAGGACTTTAGAGACTCTAAGAGTTGGACTAGCTGGTGTGATTTGATCAGTAGCTAAGTGGTATGAGTGTTGCCTTGCAGCCAGAAAGTCCTGGGTTCAAATCCAAACTGGAGCCAATTCTAAAACATGATTATTAGGTAAATTAGTCTCTCTAATCTGTCCTACAGAAGAATCACTCTTAGACTATAAGAATTTAGTCTGCCTGTTTTGAGCTCCGTTCAGCATCTTTTCACTTTAAATCCAGATAAGCTGCTGGCCAAGACCCCAACTCAATATTTATTCTTGCACATGAAAATGGCTGCAAAACGATGTTAAATTATACAACAGTACATCTTTGAAAAGCAGAAGCAGAGCCACATGCACAACCAACAAGAAAGCAGCAAGTGCTTTCTGAATGTTTAGTCAACAACAAAGCACTTTTCTTTTTCAACCCGTCCAGCGCAAACATGCTGGAATTCAGGTTGCTAGGAGACGGGCAGAGCTCCGCTGGGGTTCCTAGGTGATGGCGGAGGGTTGCTAGGTAACGGCCTGGGCTTCACTGGGGTTGCTAGGTGAGGGGCAGTGCCTTCTGATTTGTGAACTTACATTCTGAAAGGCTTGGACTGCTTTTAGAAGCAAAAATGTGCAATATTATTTATATTATATTATTTTTTTGTGGTAAATATGAGACACTTGTGTTCTTTTAGTCAACAGTGGTTTTAGCCTTGGAGCTCTCCCATTCATTCTTTTTTTCTCTTTATTGTTGAATCCAGAACGTAGTCTTTAACCGCAGCATCAGAACTTTAGATATTTTTCCAGGTTCTTTTTGACCTCCTGGATAAGAAATTGATTTGCTCTTGGAGTACTTTTGGTTAGCCAACCACTCTTGTTCTTTCTTTCCCTGTGTGGATAATGACTCTCTCCGTGCTTCCCCGGAGTCCCAAAGCCTTAAAATTAGCTTTGCATCCCTTTTCAGACTGATAGCTGTCGATAACTTTGTTTCTTTCCATCAGGTTAGGAGTTATTGTTTCTGAATTAGACTACTTCATGTTGTCAGACTGTAATTTCTTGATTCAGCAGGTCTGACAGTAATTAATTTGTGTCCAAATGAATGAAAAATACAGCTTTGGAAAAAATAAGATACCACCTAAAATGATCAGTTTCTCTGATATTACTTTTTATAGTAATATGTTTGAGTAAAAAGTACATTGTTATTTTATTCTATGAACTACTGACAACATGTCTCTCAAATTCAAAGCAAAGATTTTGCATTTATTTGTAGAAATGAGAAATGGTCAAAATAACAAAAAAGATGCAGTGCTTTCAAATGTCAAATAATGCAAAAAAAAACAAAAAAAAAACAAGTTCATATTCATTTAGAAGCAACAATACTGATGTTTTAACTCAGGAAGAGTTCAGAAATCAATATTTGGTGGAATAACCAGGAGATTTTCAATGGTGTTTAGTGCAGTGGGCTCTTGTTTTTTTTTCCAGAGCTGAATCTACTTAACTAGTTCATTCATTATTTTAAAAGAGGCATAAATAGTTTTCATAGAGGGACCAGTTGACTTGAATATCTTTTCTTGCTTATTACATAAAACTGAGTTTTTTTTATTGAATTCAGTTTGTATTTATGTATTTATTTCAGAAAAAAACAAAGAAAAACAAAAACGTACTGTAAATGCAACACCCATATGCAATAACACTCAATCACATAATTTAGTGACTGGCTTACTCTGATTACTTTGTCCGTTATTGAAATGTGCTTGATTATCCGAAACATTTAGTTTGGTTAAAAGCCAAAAGAGAAGAAACTTATAAGGAGTTAAATACTTTTTCATAGATCTTCTTTGGTTTCATTGTTGTTTTTCTGCGTTTTTGCAGCACACTGCGTTCTTTTCTTTACCTCTGTTTCGCCACCCAGGCATCTCCGGTGGATGATGAGATGCAAAGTGAATTCAAGACGCATGAAAATGGACGTCCTCTGGGTTTTTATCTCATGTTTTCAATGTGGCGTGGTAATCTGCATGAGCTGTTGTTGACCCCCACATGCTGTCCTCTAAGAGACACAAAGGCCACCCCTGCAAATACCAGATGTTAGCAGGAAAAACATCTAAACAACTGTAGCATTTTAAACTGGCACACCATCAGACTGCGTTGTGTTTTGCTACGCTTTCACATGAAGCCTCTGCTGTTTAACATGTGTTTTGTCTGGCCGCCCCATGTCCGTCTTTCTGCGTTGAGCGCGTGGGAGTGTAACTGCGATATTTCTCATGGCAGCGTTTCAGATGGAGCTGCACGGAGCCTCTGGTGGGACATTAACCTGCTCAGTGTATCCTTCCTGAGTCTGCCGGGCGCGCAGGCTGTAGATCTGCTCGTAATGAACGCACAGGAAGCGCTCCGTGTGTGAACAGGGCTGACAGAAACTTTTCCACATTACCCCTCAGCCTTTTTAAAAGGGTTTAATTTATGGCGATTATTTCTTTCATCTATGCATTGCTAACAATGGAAAGTTTATGAGCTTCTTTTAAGTAAGTTTGGTGGAATTAACAGATGTCATGTCAGCTTTCTTTGTTAGGAATGAACCATGTAGCTTTGCAGATTATTTGATTATTTGCTTGTGGTGTGGATGGATATCATGGTCATAAACTTTCTGCTCCTTTCTGTAGCTTTTTTTTTTTTTTGCGTTAGGCCATTTCATTTAATGATTACATTAATTTCTATCCATTTTCAGTAAAGTTTCTTGGTTTTTGACTTGAATCATCCCCATTTCTCCACAGTTTGCTTCTGAGGATTCAGGATTTCCTGTAATCTTTGAAATTGGTTTTGATTTACAGTTTTTCAAGTTTTCTGAGGTTCTTTTGATGTATTTCAGGTCTTCTGCTGCCATTCTTTCATTTTGAGTAGAGAAGCGTTGATCAGAGCCTGCTGGTCCGATTTGTGGTCTCCAGTTTTTGTAAAGCACTGACCTTTAAATACAGAGTGTCCAGTTCAGTTTCCTTTTTTATTGTAATGTTCTGCCTTCCTATTACCTCCTGAAAGGTTTGCACTCTCTTCCTGCCTGAATAAATGTGTCTCAATATGTCAAGAAAACACAATTTCTTCAAAAACAAAATTGTTGGTCGTCCTCTAACTTTTCAAAACAACTTGTTGCTGAAAACCCAAGTCATTTTCACTCAGTAACACCATCCACATTAAAGAGTCAGTGGAGCGTCGCATGTGATCAGAAAAATGAAACTGATCAAGCTGAAAACGACCAAAGTACGACACTACTAGTGCTAGTTATAAATAAATGCTGGTGGAACTAGAACTGTTTTTTTAAAATCAATACTAAGGAATTATTGACTTAAAACAAGCTCCTATTTCCTGCTGAAAAGTTACTTGTAAATTATTTTTGTTTTGTTTCAAGTGTTCTAAGATATTTGCACTAAAAACTAAAGTATTTGGTAGGTGTTTTTGCTGTGTTCAAATCTGTGGTTTTACACTTTCTGTCACTTAAACTTTGTGCATAAAAACTCAGAATGCATTTTTCAGGAACTATTAAGAAACATACTTCATATTTCCACAAATTCAGCACACTACACCCACCCACCCCCGCAGTGCATTGTGAATTATCTTGCAGTTCAGTTCAGGCCGGGTCTGGTGGACTGTAGGCAGCCATATGGAGAGGGAGCTCTGGAAACATCCCATTGCAGGTCATATATCACATGTCTGACAGCAGCCATTCTGCCTTGTTTTCATTTCAATCACGAGTGCAGCTGTGCTGGAGAGCAGCGAGGTTCTGCGATGTTAACCCACTGAAGGCTGGAAGTTTATTACTGCTGGTACTGAAGTGGGTGTTTGCAGGATCTCGTTGGTGCTTTGTGTTCATCAGCGGCGTCCAGCGTTGCTCAAATTAACTGGATGCTGCCAGATTGAGTTTCTAAATGTTTGATACTGTCAGAGCAAATGGCTCCAGTTGGTATTTTGTAGGTTATTTTACTTTAGATGCAGCTACAAAAAGTACATCAAAAACAAAACCATCATTTTCCACATTTTGATAAATTTGAACAGAATATTTTCCACATTAGCGTTGTAGCGATTGTTGTTCTGGGTTCACAAAAAATAAATGTTAACATTTTGAAGCAAATTGCTGTCACACAGTTTCTTATTTTGTCACATTTAGATCTATTAAAAAACACTCTAGAAACACAAACAAATTCTGTGGAAGATGAAGTCCTAGCAGATATTGTGAAATAACTTTTGAAGTTCTCCTAGTTTGAATACTGCATGTGCATTGGGATCAAAGGTGTCAAATTTGTTCTACTGTGCTAACAATTAGCTGAACTGCACTCCGTATAAAACCCCAAGTGATTAAAATTAGTCAAAATTTAAGGTTTCACTTTGTTTCAAGCATCCAGCATGCTGAGGTTAGTGAAGCGTCTGGTGTGAAATAGTGTTATGTGATTGCTACAATATTTATTTTGAAGCAGTGGTAGCATACATGTCAATTTCAGTCAAACCTGCAGCTTATCAAAATGCATTTTACTTACAAAATGAGACTTAAACATTATTTTCATGACAGATGTAGTTTAACATGTAGAGTGCAAGAATGTATTGTTTTTTATTAACAATACAGTAAAGATTTCACAAATCTCAAAGCTCCATTCTAGCTTTGTCTTTTTCAAACATTAATTGTAGCCAAAACAGTGGAAGAAAAAAAAATTGTTTTCTCTCCACTGTAGTAAATATTTCATAAATATCTGTTTTTCTTTATAATACAATTTTGTTTTGTCTGGTTTATGGGGGTTTTTTGTGTTTTTTTTCTAAATTTGAATTTCATTTGATCAAATAATATTCAGGATTATAATCCTGGCTCTCCTGCTGGCAAGGCAACAGCTTTACTGGACAATAAATTGTACCAGAAGTTATTGCGATAAACGATTATTGTTTAGAACAGAACAGTATTACTGTTTTGAGAGCATTTTCAAGTAATATAATGGCAATAATGACATAATAATCCAAGAACACATTCTCAAAGATCAATAAACTTTAAATTCTAATGAATATTTAACACTGTAAGACATTTTAAATATCCAAAATAAACAAACAAAACGACAGAAACAACAAGTTAAATAAATTATGGAGTCTCTGTAAACAAAGTTATCCTTCAAAAAAAAGGGCTAAAGCATTTGACTGAAGTCTTTGTCATCCAGTTTTTGATAGAAAGAGAGCGAGAGAAAAGAGAAAAATTACTGAGCTCATTATAATATATCATGTAATTAATAGATTTGTTGCTTATTGTGTCAGGGCTACTAACAACTGCCCCACATTGCAGCATAATATATGATTTGAATATCAAGAAACATGACCAATCCTCCCTTTACCTCTGGAGCTTTTTCTCTGCGGTGCATTACAGCCTCTGACCACATGCTCTCCCTGGATGAGTTAAGGTCAACAGAGTTGTAGAAACCTCTTTCAGAAACCACATACTTTAGGCGTTTTGCATTACGACGCTTCGCTAACTTCCCTTTGCTCAAAACCAAGTGAGTGTGAGTCGATGTGCTGACCTCTCCTCTTTGGAAAAGATCGCGGTGCTTATTTGTGGACGATCAGACCTGCTTCCTTCCACATGTAATCTGTCCCACATGGACTTCCTCAGAGCGTATTAAAATGTAGCTCAGACGGAGGATAAATGAGGAGCGACGAACAGAAGAAAAATAGGTGCCCTCCACATGCGGCTTCGATGGGAGCTCCTTGTCATGTTCTGGTCTCCAGTTTGAGTGAAACATGATTTGCGCATTTTTTTGCCAGGTTTTCGCTCTGCTCTCCATCGTTGTCCATCACCAAAAAAGAAAAAGGAAAAAAAAAAGACACGCCACAGCTTGTCGTTCTGGAAATCTTCCATCTGTTTTGACTTCAGGGAGTTTGGAGTTTTAGCCACTCATGTTTGATTTGAATTTAGGGGATTTCATCTCATTTTTGACGAAAGCGTAGTGATCTTTAAGTCTGACGTTTTTCAGGCCCATTTGAGAACTATCGATTAGTAATTACAGATGAGAGATACTTTTACTGGAGAAACCTCTTTGCTTTTATTTAACCTTTTTTCATTGGAGATCTGTTAAAAGTGCTTTTCTTTATGTGATGCAAAAATAATTACTTTTCATTAAAAAAGAAAATGGAAGAAAGAAAAGTAAAAAAAGTTTGTATTTTTTCTTGTTTAGATGTTTTTGAAATTGTCATCTTTGTTGTATTAAGTCTAAAGATGTTGCAAAATACTGAAATTGATTAGAACCATAATAATTAGTTATAAAAAATTTACATTAAGCACTGAATAGCAGTAGAAAAGGTCATAAGAGTAATAATGCATTTTGTGTCAAACAGGAAATTTCATATATTGAAGTTTTCCTAAATTATTTAATTTACCTATTTTATAAAATATTAGTTAAGTTTAACTGATGTGCATAAAAAATACAAATATTTAAGAAAATACTATAAATATTTATAAAAATGTTTTTGATAAGAAAAATTAAAACCAGAAATGAATGTATTTAAGAGATTCTGCTTGTGTACCAGAAGCATTTTAAAATCATTTTGATTTAATAATCCATTTTTCTTTTAAATAAAAATCCCCGTGATGATTTCTCTAAGATTTTTTTTCTTCAAGTCCATTTGAGTTCATCTGCCTGAACAAAACATTTTTATATAAATGCTAAAACTACAGGTTGTCCTGTGAATGTGGCTCAGTGTCACTAAAGGAGAAATCCACCATGTTTTAATCTGACTGAATCCCCTCGGCTTCTGCGGCTCATCGATCATTTCGCTCCTGTTTTCTTACAGCAGGACGGCTGATCTCAGAGCAGGTACTGAGACGTCAATCCCTCACAGAAAAACAGCTGCCGTGCCGAGAAGAAGGAGGAAAATAGCTCTTTTTTTTTCTTCCTTCTTTCTCCTCTGACAGACAGCGTTCTGCTTTTGGCTTGGGCTGAGATGTAGGATGCAGTTTATGGGCCAGAACTCAGCGAGGGGTGGAGACACCCCCCTCCCTCACCTTGTTTTCTCCGAATAGCGGAGTCCCCCACGGCTGCGACCCCTGTGACCCGGTCGGGAGAGTGTCAGGAGACGGGACCCACTACTTAACCTCTGAAGTCACATTTTTAACATCATCCTGAGACCGGCAGCATTTCACAGGTCTCACTGTTTTGTCTCAGTTACTGTCACACTTAGCATTTTCTTCCAATTTTTTAACTGAATATATCTACATCAGTGGTGTTCAAACTTGTTGCCAAAATTGTAGACTCAAAATAGTCACAGAACAAAAAAACAACCTAAAATCAAGCAAATAAAGTAGCTGGACATTTATTGTAGATTTTTACGACAGTGTGTTGCATTGGAAGGACTGAATTTCCACCAAAGACTGAGACATTTTGTGATTTCTTTTGACATTTTCTAGAAAAATCTTCAAACAAATGTTTTTGACATTTATTATTCTGAAATATCTAACTTTTCTAGAAAATTTCTTATATTAATGTAAAAGTTTGATTTTTTTTTTCTAGAAAATTTCATTGTTTTCTCTAGAAAATTTCTGAAATTATTCTCAAAATTTGAGGCTTTTGGCAGAAATGTTCTACTTTAATTTTGCATGTTTGCTGTATTAAAAGAAAAACGTAGTTTTCAGTTTCTTTTTGGCTCAGTTGAATAAATCGGGATTTGGGTCACTTCCCTTCCAAACGTTTGCTGTATTTAACCTCGTTTAAAAAAAGAACAGAAGCTTATTTGGCTGTTCAGTAAATGTCTCTTGGCATTATTGGTGATAAATAAGATTTTATTGGTGATAAAATTTTGCTACCAAAATTATGTTGGTAACAATTTTTAAGTCTCCATCTGAATCTACGGGCCAAATTTTTATCATTTTTTTAATCGCAGTTGGGGGCCGCACAAAGTCAGTCCAATGGCCACAAACGGCCCGTGGGCCGCACTTTGGACACCCCTGATCTACATGATCTAGTTGCTTTTATCCAAACAAAAACAGCAGCAAAAATTTGTAATGCTGCCAAAATAAGATGTTGACTTTATGATGTATAATGAAGTTATAGTTAGTTTGTTTACATCACAAGACAGCTAAGGCAGGTCCAAATCGTTTATAGATATAATAGTTCACCAGTGATCTTTGTTTCAGTGTTGTAGAGTTTATATTTCTTTATTAAAGCCAACATGTTCAACACATTGAAGCTTGAATCAGATGAGCTACAGCAGCAGGAGACCACACCGGGCGCTCAAACAGGAAACTAAGGCTACAATTTACACAAACTTAGCAAGTTCAACCGCAGCAATTTGTAAAAACATAGAAATTGAGTCTTAATTTCAAGCACTATAACTTTCATTAGCATATCGTCACCTTGGTAAAGTAATGACCTCTAAGTATTTTGCCAAAAGCTTTTTCTTTTTTTGCCTGAAACATGTATCGGAAAAAAAGAGATGGTGATTTTTTTTTTTTTTTTCTTTTGCCAAAATCACTTTTGGCTAAAATGACTTCAGCCATTATTTTAAGAAAGGGATGACATGGGAGATTAAGGAGATTTTAATTAATCTTTCTGACCTTCCAATAATCTGTAGCTGCAACCACAGACGAGCCAGATATCAGCATCAAGGTAGACCAGGGTTACGTTTTTTAATATCACTACAATATGTATCTTTTTATGTTTTAAATACTAATTCCCACAACAGATAAAACGTCTATCTTTAGCATTCCATGGTGCAATCTAGAACAAGCATGAGGCGACAGTGGATAATCGTTTGCTTCTTTTGTGGATTCATCTTGGACATTAGCTGCGTTTCCATTACAGATGTGCGCAAATCCTTATTTATATTCTGCTAATGTCAAAGAAAAACAATTTCACAATTGCAGTATTTTCATTCATTAAGAAAATTAATTAAAATCAAATGTGGATAAGCTTGTTCTGTCAATAAGTCATTAAAAATCATGGCAGCGATGAATATAAAGTTACATGAGATGATATTCATAATTCAGCCATCAGAGGAGACGCCGACGTCGTATTCAGGCGTTGGAACAACAAACCCTTTAACCTTGTGAACGGCTACATTTTGGGGAAATTGTAGTCTATTTTACAGAAATGCTATGGATTCAACATGTTAGAATTACACACAACGTTTTATGAACTATGTGATGCTGTGAAAGCTCTGATGCAGCCAGCTGCACATTGTTTAAAAAAAAAAAGACCAAATAAAAACAAACCACTTCCTGTTGTCTTTTTTGTCGTTTCTGCCAGTAGTAACATCTGGCTGCCAATCATGTGACTCATGTGAAATCCCGCTGTAACAACCAGGTGTGTTACGTTCACAGTCAAATTAGCAAATGAGCTCGACTCGAACAAGTAGAAGCCATGAATAAACTGGCAAAAACAACTTTGGGAAACAATTTCAGTCGCTCAGTTCAATACTCCCGTCCCTCACTTCCGATGTCCATCATGGCGCCTGGATGGTTACATGACGTAGCTGCAAAGGGTCCATAGCCAATCCTTAAAACTGCTGAACTGTAATTATTTATGCACATTTACGAGAGGGCCTTAGCATAGTGTCTAATATAATTGTTTTAACTGTCGAATAATCATTTTTATCCTAATAAACTTCAATTATCATAACAAATATGAACTTAATTCATCCTCAGGGTCTGAATAAACTAAGACTGAATTTAGATTTCTTCAATGGTCAAAAAACACCTCACCTAGTATAAAACAATTAATCAAAAAACAAGAGTTTTTTGGAAATTGTTGTTTCCATTAAGCAAATTTATTTTGGCAATTTCAAATTGCTTAATTGTATGGTTAATAAAAACACAGCTACTGTTAAACCGATAATCTCTGACTAAATCATTGTTCTTCAGCTAATCTGAAAACAACATGAAATGTAAACCTCTGTGCAGAAACTCGCTGATATGACCAGGTGTTTCCACTCTGTTGACTGTTAAATATTTAGTAGCAAGAAAATTTTACGACTGAGCTTACGGCACAGGTGGCATCCTTTCACAGAGCAACTCGTTCTTCCACAAGTGTTTGCAGACTAGCCCTAAGCTGTCAGGAAAGCTCAGAAATATTTTCTCTCCTTGTTTTGAAATATTTATTTTGAATAACAGACCCTTATAGCTTGGATGTAAGAAGAGAGGTACCAATCACTCTTTTACATAGAAAACCATGCTAAAACCATTTAATTAGAGATTAGCATTAGCATGTTTTTGTTTCCGTCCTCCACGACTTTCAGCAGCTGATTTCTGGTCTTCAAGCTGACAATTTGTTTTAAAATATAGGAGATTTAATTAGTATTTTAGCATCAAATCTTCATTAGGAGATTATCAACATTATTGATTGTAAGAAACACATATCTGACTTTTTAGAAAAAGTTCAAGCTTTTACAAACAGCTAAAATATGAATAATTGTTACATTTCCATTTAAAAGCCATCAGATCGCTTATAATTTTAAGTGACATGAAACTGTGGTAATTTTACTCAGTATCAGCTCATACCTTAAAGTAAATCTCATTATTTTTGTAAAATACCGAACCAGATTCACATAAAACAAACTGAATGTCAACATACTCAACTGTGTAACACTCCACCATCAGTCTCTGCAAAAATTATTTTAAAAAACATCTGGTCTTTATCAGGTTACAAAATTATTTAATGATAACCGTAACACGTAGCAGATGTAACTAAATCCTAAACCAAGTTTAAAATAAAATAAACTATTTAAAAAGTATAAAGGTACCTAAACACTAAAGACGTTTGATGATATTGCTTAATAAACTGTTATGTTCTTAAAGAATAATATAATGTTCCCAGTAGACAAATTGTGTATTTTTGTACCATGGAGTTTCCTCACTTACAAAAATGGTTGGTTTTTCCGTATTTTTTGAGTTTATCAAAATAAGGAAATGGAAACCAAATTTTCTACATTTGTTTCGTTTTCTTGTTGCACCAAACTCACATTACGTAGCCGCTCCATAACTGAGGTTTGTACAGAACCAAAGTTTATATGCACCACTAAGCCCCTAAATCTGTGGTTCATGACTAAAACGAGACAGAAATTAAACTTTCTATGGCTGCCATTTTACTTCTTTGTTAATCCGTAGCAAACATTGATGATTGAAAGGTCTTTGAATGTAATTTGTGATTTTTGTCACTAAATAGTAAAGCAAAAATGACAAAAATGATCTTGGCTTGAGCAGGTTTTGCCTGTAAGATGATAAATATTGGTACTATTAAAAGTATGCTGTTCTTGCATTTTAAAAACATATTTAGTTACTTTGTATTATGGAATATGCAAATGGGATTTGGGATATTTATTAAAAATTAAAATCCAAATTACTTTCAATTGAATGTAAGACCTCTATAATATTGTTGGATAAATGCAGTGAATTTTAAAGTTAGATAAAGTTTTTATACATTCAGAAATATTTTTTCAGCTTTTGTAAAATCGTATCGTAGAGAAATAAAAGCTAAAGAACCTAAACAAGATGAGCAAAAAAAAGAGACACAAAAACAGAATATTTGTTTTGGTTTTTTTTGTTATCTTTTCTTAACTGAACTTGTGACATTTCAGCGATTTAAATCTCCACCTTAGCTGTTCCATAGATTGATCCCCTGTTTGTTATGAGTCCTCCTCTTCCAGTTTGACATTGTTCTGGTTTCAGCGCCTCGCAGACGTGTGTTGGTGTGAAACGGAGCTACGCCTGCAGCTCTAACCCTGTGTTGGTTTTGTTTAGGCCTTTGTCTCCCTCTCGCTGCTGTACTGGGCCCTGCAGAGCTTCTCCCAGCTGCTTAGCATCAAGAAGAAAGACGACTGAGGCACCGACAGGATCCAGGAAGAACGAAGACGTCTGGATTCAAAGGATTTCATCTTAGCATGTTTTGATCTATCAATCTATTAAGTTGTAGTTTATTAGAAAAAAGAAACGGAATTGGTCCAACTTCTGCTTGATTTTAACCTTTTAATGCACAGCTGCTTCAAGCTTGTTTATAACAAAAGCTTAATTATGCAAATGAGCCATTAACAAAGAGAAAATAGGCTGATAATTTTGCGGAAACATTATTCATTTTTAGGAGGATTATATTTAAAATGTCACTGCCATCATAGATGCTGCAGTCCATAGTGAAGGACCAATCGTAACATTTCCAGATGAGGCACAAAACAACATATACCTCTTATCAGATGGGTGCTGTTCATACTGAAGCTGATGATTTCAAAGCTAAAACAGAATTAATGCTCAACAATGTACCGTCTGTTTTCCATTTCTCATTTAAATAAAAGTGCTTAAATTCTTTGTGTCTTTTCTTAATCCCTTAAATTACATGAAAGGAAAATTATGCAAAGGCTTAAGCAACACTAGATTTTTAATAATATATTTTCTTTCATGCCTGCGGCTTGTCAGCTTTGATTAGATTTTGAAACAGCGGCTGAATTCATCCTCACAGTTTCCAGATCTTGTGTGGGAGTAACAAATGGTCCACAGCAGATGGTGCTGTTATCACCCGTCATTAGTCTCTTTTTCATCCAGCATCCTGTCTTTAAAAGGCTCCACTGTTCACATTTTATTCAAAACCAGAACAGATTTTTTTTTCAGAGGTTAAAAAAAAAAAGAAGTCAGTATTGTGAGAAAGTTGCAGCAGTTTGACGTTCGTATTTACAGTTTTGAGATACAATTAATTGTGGGGATTTCTGTTAAAACACATGAAAACTGGCTCGTACTTTTATTTTCCAGGTTCATTATTGTAATCATGTGATTACAAATCAGTCAGGCAGCTGGTTCAAAACTCTGCCAACACGAGAACGAAATCCCAGCACCTCTAAGATCACTGCAATAGCTCCCTGTTTGAAAAACAAGAGATTAGTAAATCGTGTTATTGATCTGCTGAATATTTTTTGATCTTAACACATCAGCTGCTTGTCATGAACCAGAACCTTTAGGGCTTTTTTTCCACCGTCCGTATAATTTTGTAGCCCTGTCCGTGTCAGATAGCATCTCGCTACTTTTGAAGGTTCTGTGTTGCATTTTAAAGGTTTTTGTCGGAGTTCAGGTTGAGGCAGGAGTCGGACACACGGCGGTCCAGGTCGTGGTTGAGACCGTTAAGTTTATTGACAGCGGCTTCACCTTCCGAACCACAAGCGAACACTACGTGTTAACACAACTCTCATTAAAGCAGTGTTGTTTTTTTGTTTTTGTTTGTTTGTTTTGTTTTTTTCAAATACAGCACATATTAAAAAACATACAAAACTAAGTCATTAAACCTAATATTTGGCTCTAGTGAGGAGCTAGCGATCAGTGTAGCTTAACGGTGTTCTCAGAGCATCGTGCGCATGCGCATTAAGAGGTCTGCGACATTTAGAGGAGCTGTCAGTCCAGCATACGCGACAAGATTTTAAAAAAATGTTTAAAATACGCGACAAGATACGACAAAAGTAAGTAAATAAATTGTTTTCAATGATAACTGGATGGATGTACATGCGCTGTCATGGTTTCAAAGTACGGTGTTCATTAAGGGACATGGTACACCAACCACCAGAGCCCACGGCACAAATATAACATCTTGGTGGCTTCTGCTGACATATTTAAGCCACTGCCTTACAATTACTGTACAATTTTTTGCATCATTTTATTGCAATTTTATGTAAACGTTTTATGATTGTTTCCATGTAATGTGTTACTCTTAGCTCTTGATCCGTAAGCTACATTTCCATGAACCATAAAATTGCAAATTGGAATTAAGAATGGAAACACACCAATTAAGAAAAAAACGAACTTTTTTCAATAAAAAGCTTTTGCGCTAGGGGTCTCAAACTCCAGTCCTCGAGGACCGGTGTCCTGCAGTTTTTAGATGTGCCACAGGTACAAAACACTGGAATGAAATAACTTCATTACTTCCTTCTTGTGTAGATCAGTTCTCCAGAGCCTTAATGACCTAATTATTCTATTCAGGTGTTGTGCATCTAAAAGTTGCAGGACAGCGGCCCTCGAGAATGAGGTAGTTTTTCTTATGTATAGAAAACTGCATCGTCATGTGACCAACAGCCGGACATTGTGGGAGGAGGATAATGGCAGCATGATATATATATATATATATATATATATATATATATATATATATATATATATTTATTACTTGAATTCAATTGCGTTACATTGCAATTGCAAACTTGTGTCTTTTAACGATAACGGAACAATTTCTTTGCATACATTTTTAATGGAAAGGCAGCTGCAGGAAAACTGTGAAATCAAAAACCACATCATCAATAAATATAATCTAAAATGATTTTAAGTAGCACAGAATTACAAAGAAAGGTTCTGGATTTGCACTTTAAAGCAATTATATGAGATTAACACAAATTATGATTAAAAAGTTTATCATTCTTGTGCCAACAAGGTGTTTTTTCTCCATTTTTGCATGGCAAGATAATGAAGGGGAGTTTACCTTCTTTTTTTTTTTTTACCAACAAAGTAGCACTAAAATCAATACATTTCTAACTGAAGTGAAATGAAGGAGTTGTATTTAGTATTTTCTTGTTTTAGTGTTGCATATGAATCCCTGTATTTAGAAACCTGCTTGCTGTTGCTTGGTGATGACTGAAGATCACATTCAGCTTGTTTTTTACATTCAGGATCCTAAAAATCAATGCTGACGTAGTTTTCTGCTTAATACTTTTTTCCCTCTGCAGTGTAAAGTGACTGCAGATCTTTTTTGGCTTTATGAATATTATTTCAGTAAGTTAGGAATATATTTCTCATTGAAGTGAAAATAAATGTGGCATTTTTAGACTGCATCAGCAGGAGAAATACCTTATTATTTAGAAATTTGACCAATATACTTCATGTTTATCCTCATCCTGATCTCTACATGACTACAAAACCTCACAATATATTTTAAAAAGAGCTAAAAAAGGCAACATTGTTGAGGTTTATGTATAGGTAAATGCTTTCTAAAAAACTGAATGAGTCCAACAAATTTACATTTAAACAGTTTATCTTTACAGAAGAGCTTAATTTGAAAATAAAATGCTCTTTGAAAGATACAAATGCTTCTCTGTGCAGTTAATTTGTTTTTTAATCACCTGTTGGCTTATTAAAGTGATTTATCAACAGGCTATTGACCTGACATATTGATTGGAGTTTAGTGCGGACTTCACCGGCGAAGAGGAGGGAAATCTGCCTCACTTGACAGAGTAACAAAGAATAAGGAAATGCCAGTAAGGCCTTAAAGGGGTAGTATTATTTAAAATAGACTTTTTGGGCTTTATTTTATGTTATAATGTTATGCTGGTAAGGATGATTTTAAAGGATTTATAGAGGAGTGACATTGTGATTACTTCCTGAAGGCAGCATGTCGGAGCAGGAGTTTCTTAAAGAGACAGAGGCCCAATTTCAAGGCACTAAATTACAAAGTCAAATTCCTTTTAAGTTTTATTTCATATATATATCATTTTTATAAAATAATTACTTGACTGTGTTATAAAATGGCAGTATGTGTCTAGAAAATACATTTCAACCAAACTAGTGGTGTCCAACCGTTTTGCCACATGGGAAAAAAATACAAACTCTGCAGTCCACAAGCGTTTATAAAAATAAAAAAATAAAACATTTTTTATCTGGTCAAAAATATGTATAAAGATGTCAAACTTTATGAAAGAAACGAAGAAATCAGATCATTTTTGGAAAGTTAATTTGTAAATGACTATACATTTAAAACACAGAATGGAAAAATTAAACAAATTAAAAGCATTTGATATATTTAACCAAACTAAATTTGCCAATTTAGTAGATCAATGTTGAATGAAACAAATAGTTATAGTGCGTTTAAAAAGTATTTGTGTGTTTACCTCAATGCCGGCGTTTCCTCGCTTTTCGACATCATCATTTCCAAGTTTCCAGCCTTTAGAGTTTCTCTTCTGTTCGGTCCTGCGGGTGAAACAATCCTGGGTAAACAAACAAACTTCTTTCCTCCATGGTTACAACTCCAAAAATTACAGTTTGCTGAAGTTTGAGTTTCTGAAAGGAATCTAATGGGATAATCCTTCATGTCCTGTTTCTGCAGTACTTCCTGTTTGTCCTCACAGTTACTCAGTCAAGTCTGTCCAATTCGTACTTTATCCATTAAATGCCTGAACTGTAGAATATATGCCTCTAAACATTAGTTTCACACAACTCAATAAACTTGCATCTGGTCAGTTATTGGATTCTGTTCATGTTTCCACACATTTTTACAAAATCTATTTCAAGCAAGGCAGTAATTTCTGCAGGTTGCTCGTCTCTGGATGGAGAAGCCAATCCAGCAGGTAACTTAAATATTTCTAATGGGACCATAGACATGTAATTCACATCAAATGTCCACAACTACTTGGATAATCCAAAGAAATTAAAGAAAATTACTCCACAAATTAGGTTGTGGTAAAATTGTGTCAAAGTTCAAACATGAATCAAACTGAGAATCTGTGGCGAGACCCAAAAATGGATGTTCTCAGTTTGACTGAGTTTTCAAAGAACAGTGAGCAGAAATGTCAGCCTGTATGTGAAAAGCTACTGTAGATTTGTATCTTTAATTGCAGCAATTTGACTTAAATACTTGATCAGTCAAGGTGTCAATGCCACATCGACACTAAGTGCTTGTCTAAGGCTTGAAGCGTTCGCCTGATCATATTAGATGAGCTTTTAATCCATCACATGGCAGATGGGAACAAATGTGAGCAGCCTCCTCCGGTCCACAGATTGGTCCAGTGACTCATCCTTTCATGTTCATTATCATACAAAGAAATCCTGCAACACAGCACTACTGTGTATGAGCACAGAGAGGACATGTGACAGCACAAGACGGTTAGCAGGCTGAATTTTAACGTCATCACAGGCAGGAGGAGCGAAGTGGAAACATTAAATATGCTTTTTATCGGTTATTTATGTAGAAAATTCAACTGGAATCAAACACACATCTAAAATGCACAGGTTGGATTATTCAGTCAATTATTTTTATTCTTGTCAGTCATGTGTTAATAATTAAAAATACTAAAATTCATATCTTGCACGTTTTAATACTTTCATTTGGGTCTTAGCTGCTTCTAAAAAAAAAGCCAAAGCTCTTTAAAAAACTCCTCATAGTCGGTTTTTGGCAGTAAGTTTGTGTTTTTTGGTATCTGGAAGAAAAGTCGTTTCAAAAACCTCTGAAATGTAACGTCACAAATTAGCAGGCGCTACCCGTTACCTAGCAACCTCAGCTATGCCCAGCATGTTGCCTAGCAACCAAAGCAGAACTCCAGAATGTTTGCACAGCTGGTTTTCAAATTCAAAATTCAAATTCAAAAATACTTTATTCATCCTAAAAGGGAATTAAATGCTGTTGTAGAGAGTTACTGAAGATGGTGATGGCTGTTGGCAGGAAAGATTTCCTCTTATCGCTGTATGCGCTGTACAGAGGCTACAGGAAATGACAAATATTTTGTCGTCGACTTAACATCCAGAAACCATCCGCTGCATTCTTATTGGTCGTGCAGAGGGTTCTATTTTTACTTTTCAAAGATGTTACGGTTGTATAATTTGGCATCTGTTTTCAGCCATTTTCATGTGCGAGTGTTAAACGCTGAGTTGGGAGGCGAGGCCAGCAGCAACTCATTAGGATGTAAAGTGACAAAAAGCTCATTCTGAAAGGAGCTCAACATAGGCTGAACTGATCAAACTAAAATCTCATTATCTGAGAATAATTTTGTGTAAAAAAAATTTAACGAACATGTTTTGTACAGCCAATAGACCTATCCTAACCTGTTCAAGCTAGACAGAGATTTAAAGAGGAGCAACAGAAACAAATGAGGTTGAGCAGTAGCATAATCCAGATCATTTTACTGTGGTATATCATTTCTGTTGCTTGGAAATGTAGCTGTTCATATGTCATTACTGTCATACAGCAACAGTTTACAGTCAGAGGCTTCTTCAGAATTGTTGTAAGACTGACTGCTACTGGAAATCCCTCCTGCCAACAGCATCACCATCTGAAACAACTCTATGAAGATCCTTGGATGATATGAGTTATGACAACCTTTAATCTCACTTTGGGATAACTGACGTATTTTTGTACTGAATTGGAAAGAGTGACAACGCAGGCGAGTTGCGCTGAAAGATTAAACTCTTAGTGAGGCTAATTTTAAATCAGTTTTAGCTATAGATGTATTAAATATCAAAGATTTCCTGCACAGACACTCATGTAATGGTTCCATCATGATACACAGCGTTCTACCCCAGGCTCCACGCACACACACACACGCCCACCCACTCGCTGCTATTTATAGCCCTGTGGGTAGAAAATGGGGTAGAATTGATATATGTGCTCTGCACAGCTGGGTGGGGTGTTGTGCTGGTAGCCAGAGTTAAAAGCTCTTGTTTTACTACGATTAAGAAAATTGGACACAGTCTAAAAAGACAGATTCAGCATTAATCTTTTCCATTGCAGCTACACTTTAAAACCTAACAATATCAAGCACAGATTTTAATAATTTAAGCCTATCCTTAAGTAGCACTGACCACACAAATTGCTTCTTTGAAGGCTAATGACACACAATCCTGGAGGGTATGACTCTCTGAAATTACATTTTTAAAGACAAACATTACCATAACCCATTTACTCTTTCCACCTCTGCAGATCCTGAAAGTGGAAAGTCATGCTTTGTTTGATTTATTTACTAAAAATGTAGAAGTTTTCTTTAAGGAGGGTCTGCATCAGCTTCAGTTATTTTGCTAAGAGGAATGTGGAAACTATTTTCAGTCTCTAGCTCTAGTTTGAGTTGGTGTCTTACATAATTTCAAAATAAAATTAATTATTTTTGGGGGTTCTAATCTGACAAAAGTGAAACAGTTTAAGGGGTATGAATATTTCAGTTAGATTCAGCCATTTTGCTAAGATGAACATGGAAACTATTTTCAGTTTCTAGCTTTCCTCAACTTTTGACTCATCGTTTCTTGTCATTTCACAGAAGTCTGTAAACATTTTTTTCTGGTCTATTAGCTTTATTATGCTATCAATTTATAAACATATTGAATTCATCATGACAAAACAGCAAGAATTTCTGAAGTTGGGGGAAAAGCATCAGTGAATGATGTCCATGAACAGAAACATTACTTTTTTTTTCTCTGAATGTGACCAATTTCAAAAACTGACTTGCTTTAGGACAGGTTCTCTGTGTGCAAACAGGAAGCTCAAAGGTGGGACATGAAATATTTGTAATTCATGAGGTAGCTTAAATGCAAAAATCTGACTTTTGTCATGAATTTTTCATTTAAAAAACTGTTTTCTTCACATCACTTGATTAAAACTGCTAATTTCAGTTGTTGTTGATAACAAACAATCCGACTTGTTCCCATTTTCTGCTTTGCTGAACCTTTAAGGTTTATAAATCTTCTAGAGCAGAGCCCAGACACCCTATATCTGGGCTCGGCTATATCTTGTTCTTCCGGCCGGTAGATCTCGTGGCCGCTGCTATTTAACGGCCATTTTCTAATGAGCCCAAACTGCAACATCCAGCTAAATCTCACACAACAAACTCTTTCTGCAGGAGACGTAAAAGGCTGTCTCTGTTCTGCTTTTCCGAACAGAACCTTTTGACACGCCGTTTCCAGGAATAATCATCACGTCTTCATCTGAACCTTAAGTTAACCTTCCCTTTACTGACGCCTTTTACAGGCTTCGCTCCACCGGAAGCGACGGTTAGTCCAACCAACAAACCGCAGCATGAATCGAGTTTCATCAAAGATCACCGACCCAAATGCGGGCAGCCCGCCGTGGTTCGTGATGTAGCGCTGCCTCTAGGCTGTCTGTGTAGGTCAGGTGGGCGTTTACATCCAGAGTGGGAGAGGCAGCTGAAGTATTGATATGTCCCTCACATGTGACCGACACACGGTGACTGCGGGGCACAGGATGGCCTTTCGCTCTGCGTGAACAGTGCGACTGACATTTAGCTGCTGCTGCAGAGGCTTTGCATTGTTAGAAAAGTCACACAGATGTGGGAATCCTGGATTAAAAACACGCAAATATAAGGCAACAAGATAAATATGGCTGACAAATATTCATACTGTTTAATGTTGTGTCACAATTTATTTTAGTGAGAAATTATGAGACACCAACTCAAACTAGCATACAGCTGTGAAGTGAAAAAAACAAACAAACATGTTTTTGATTGTTTTACAAAAGCAACGACACTAAACATACAGGAAGAGATTCAAAAGGAATGGCCTAGTCAAAGTTCAAGCATACCTTTTAGTTGAGAATCTGTGACAAGACATGAAACTGGTGTTCACAGTCAGAGAAATGCTTAAATAAAGCACCAGCCTTTATTCCTCAGGACAGGACAGTGCCCTTCTGAAATCTTTACTTTTCCTACAGTGTATTGTGTTTGGTTCAAAACAGCACATGTCTACTGGTTTAATATAGAAATCAATAATACACAGACATTATATCTTAACACTGCTCCAGTAAAAACAAACAAAAAAAATTACTCTACTAAGTTAAAATGTCTCACCGTCTCATCTGATCGAACTATTTTGCTTAAAAAAGTGAGAAAAAATATCGTCACATTTTAAGGTACACTGTAAAACATTTGAAGGTGGTTTAACTTGAAAATGAAAGTCCACCTGCTGCCTTGAAAATGCAAACAAGAAAATTGTTTTGGTTTTAACTCAGAAATTAAAGTTCATGAAATTAATTTAAGAACAAGAGACAAGTAGTATAAACATTGTTTTTTAAGTTCATTAATCTTGAATGTGAGTTTTAAATTAAATCTGTGATTTTAATCAAATAATTATTTCACAACATGCAAGACAAAAAAACTGCCCTCACCTCATTAAACTGCCACATTTCTCACATTTTACTGACAATATCAAGTTAAAATAAATACTTATTTTACTTTAGAATAATTTAAATTCTTGCTTCAAATTACATGAACAAAATTTCTGATCTGATAGTGAATTTTGTTAAACATCACAATGAATTCTGCTCAAAACATTTAGTGTGAATGGGACATAAAAATAAACATTTGCCTTAATAAAACACAGGAGTCAGATCGATGTAACGCACGTCCATCTCAGGATACAAAAACATGCCGCTAAGCATTCTGGGAAATAGTTCCCACTCCTATCTTTTTCTTTTTTCAGTTTTTTAAGTGCTAACCTAAAAACTCTAGTTTATTCAACTCTTGGAGGTTTGACAAAATTAATAAAAAGCTAACAAAACTTACTACTGTAAGTTTATCTTTCACAAACTCACATTTAGGTTCAAAATCAAAAACTGGCTTAATTTATTTGACTTAAAGAGCAGAAGACAGTAGACACAACTGAATGCAGCTCAAATGTTTTGCAGTGCATTTATTTGTAAACATTACTGTTTTTTTTATTCTGTTTGATCATTATTTGCTACTTTCAGTTTATTTTTCCCATGAAATCCCAGTAAAGTGCTTTGAAGTAAATGTTTATATCATAAAAACATGCCTTATTTTTCGTCCTGAAATCCCTCAGGTTGTTACTCTCAGCTGGCCGACGTGAGCAGCTGAAAACAGGTTGGCGGTGGGATGAAGAGAGAAAAGAGGTGTGAGAAAACGAGGGAGGCAGTGTGGAAGCGGTGGATGAGAAGACCTGAGGGTTTTTAGGAGGAGGGGGTTAAAGATGAGCGGCAGCGTGAGGAAGGGGAGGGCAGGAGGGATGTGACGTGAGCGAGCGGGAGTATGGAAAACCCAACACTGGATAATTCCTCTCTCTCTCTTTCTCTCTCTCTCTCTCAACCTCCGCTTTTCCTTCACTCAGCGTGTCACTACTCCACATCCTTGATCGTCTTCTGACCAGAGGGGAAAAAAACAATCACTCCACCATTCATCCGCGCTAGCAGTGACATGCAGCACGGAGGGCGGCTGCTGCTGCTGCATACACAGAGAAACATTACAACCTCAGAGAGGATCCAGTCAGGAGCAAAGCCAGAAATCTGACTCAGGAGCTTCATTTCCAGACATCTGTTTTCCTCCTCAGCCCTGCAGCAGGTGAGCAGCATCTAAATGTGTCACCGTATTGATTCTCATTCAACACCTACTGAGTCTCCTGCTTGATGATAGTGATGCTGTTTTTTTTTTTACTGCACCACTGGAGCAGCAGCACTGCTGTGACATTTGCAGAGCTGGTTGCACTGCAGAAAGAGGGAGCAGATGATCGCAGTGCACAGCAGGAATACACTCAGAGAAGCAGTTTTATGTAACATCTCTCACTCGGCTTCTTCTTCTTCTTCTGCGGCTCAGTTTTTGCAGATTGAAGTTTTTGGTTCCCACACATCCAGCTCTGATGCATTCTGTAACTCTCTGTCATCATCTCTGTAATTTGGATGACGTTCGGTTAATTGTTCAGGGAATTTCTGCACTCACACGTCAGAGAACAAACACACCCACAGACGGGTCAAAAACAAATCAAAATCTATTAACGACCCGATAAAATGGTAATAAAACAACACACCAACGTACGGTGTTTGTATTCGCAGCGACGCAAACAGATTTCAGTCATTTGAAATTAGCCTTCACATGACTGAACATCCACTTGTTGATCCAGGATTTCAGTTACGACTAAATGGGTCAGAGCTTCAGGACCAATATAGATATGATTCATACAACAAATGTTCAATGAAAACACAAAACAGAGAGAAAACAAGGTTCTGTCAGCAAAAGGAGCTAAACTGTGATGGCTGACTCATGGTGGTAAGTTCTTTAAGTTGATCCAGATGTAGAAAAAAAAAACCTGAAATTGATTAATTTTAAGGTTTTAGCTCAGAATCTGAGCCTCTTTTTTCTAAAAATGCATCATCCTGTATTGCATTACTGGACACCCCAAAATTATCCAGATCCATCACTGAAAATGTTATCGTCCTTTAGTGAGTCGCTGGATGTTGGATCTTTCTTTGTTTTAAAATAACAGCTAAAAAGTTTTTTTGTTGGTTTTTTTGTTGCTGAACTGAATCAAGCAACCAGTCGTGCTGATTATGAAAAACACAAAAGCAGCTTTCAAAGATTGTTTTTTTCTCAACAAGGAGTTTTTTTTACATGCTGCAGAAATGCCGCATGCAAAAATCTGAACCAAACAAGTGTTTTTGTGTTTTGGTTTTTAACTTGTATTCTTCTTAAAAAATACAAACCAAACACTCAGAAATATAAACACATCAACCACGGATGCATTTCAAATATGATGCAAAACCGAAACACTGGCTAAAACCAGAAATTGTTGTCATTAATCTTTTCCCTTCACATTAAGTAAAGCAATTAATCGTGTAACGTGAACAAAGGGAAAAAATGATGGAGTCCAAGAGTTGTTAGCATTTCTAACACAAATGCATCCATCCATCCATTTCCAGGAAAAATGTTCACAGTCCAAATATTTTCATACTCCTTAAACATTTATACATTTTACCACTACACAGGCATAAGATTCAAATTATTTTGTTGGTATTTTCTTTAATAGATCACTACAAAAGTAATGCTTGAGAGATGAAACATAGCTTTCAAATATTTCTAGAAAAAAACATCAGACAAAAATGGTTTGTTTTTACATTTAGGCCTTTTTACTGCAATGCCCCAAAATAAAATCTAATGCAGCTAACTGCCGTCTGATTCCTAAGCAAACGGTCAATATGTGTTTTGTTTAATCTCAGCTTAAATGTAGTCCTTTGAATGCCACAGAGGTTATTTACAGAACATTAGTGAACAAAAACATCAAGGATCACAGCGGGTAGATCAGAAAGACGTTCAAAGCAGCGTTAGGTTATTAATACATGAGTTTGACTTTCTAAAATGCTCATGTATCAATTATATTTTGTATTTTTACTGCATCTGTGCTGCATTGATGCAGTATTTCTCGCAAAAGGAGCCCCAATCAACGTTTCAGACGCCTGACATTTTTGTTTAAAAATATCCTTTTATTGGTCTGAAGTAATTTTAAAATTTTCTCACACTGAATTTTAGGCTTTAAGCATCTGTGAATCATAAAATAAAGGCTAGAAATGTTTTCCCCATACCATATGGAGAAAACATACAGAATGAATGAATCTATATAATACATAGCAAAAACATTTAACTTTTCCACAATATTCACATTTTTTAGATGAACCTGGAGATAAATGTGTTTTCATAAACCTCTTCAGGAATCAATAGGCTTATGAATACCCTTAGCTGACACCACCCACATGGAGGCTTATATTACCTATATTATCTATAGTGGTCCTCTAATATGACTTATAATATCTATAATTTAATTCAAACCACCTACTAAATATTAATACACTTAAGGCTGCACAATAAATCAATAACAATATATATCATGATAGACACGTGATCAAAATCAATAGCTAATACATCTGATAAAATATTTAATATTCAATATATATAAAATTCACCTTACTCCAATCCAGAACTGCACAGCATTCTGGGAAATGTAGGCAAAGGAAACTATGTTAGTGGAATCAACACATTCACTCACTCTTTGGTTACCTAGCAACAACTTGCTGTGTTAGAAGCAGTTTCAAGTTCCCCGTGCCCCAACTACGGTTACCTAGCAACAGCCTGCCGAGTAACTGGCGCAGCAGCAGTTTAAGGTTTTTTGCCATAAGTGTCTCATAACTTCTTAAAAGTGTTAAAACTCTGGATAAAACAGAAAGGTGCCAGTTTGGCACTATCTCAGTTATTTACAGCAACCCTCCTAAAGAAAAATTTTTTAAATAATAATTATCGACAATTATTGACTGATATGTAACGCTTATATTGTGATAAATATACTGGAAATTTAACAGTTTGGACCTGGTGTAACTACCAGGAAACACTTCCAGGGACGGATGTCACATCAGGTTATCTAATTTATTGTCACACTAATGCCATCTCATTCATTTTAATTAATTTGGCTAAGAAATTTAACCTATAATTAAAAGTTCTCTTCTTTGTTTTCTCCTGGCAAAAAGGTTGATGAATATTAGCAAAATCTGGCAGAAATGGATGCAGCAGAAGGAAAAATGTAGAAAGTATGCTCCTTTAAAATGAGTGAGCCTCCAACTGTTGCTGCCTTCAAAGAGAGACAATGAGATTCTCTGTGGGCTGAACAAAGCCAAAGAGAAGCTGCATCTGACCTGCTCAGCCATTTTCTCTGACCTTTTCTTCAAAGGAAGCAAAGCAGAAGGGTAAGAAGGTGACTGCAGCCGGTGATGGACCTGACCGTCTGACGTGTGACGTCCAGGGAAGGCTTGAAGAACGTACCGACAAGGACCGAGCACAATGAGCGGTCAGGACAAATGGGTCACACTGACCCCGGCAGAGTTTGCCCTGCTGCAAGAATACACTCAGTGTGAGTAATTTATGCTCTCATTTTAATTTGTCTGAGTTCAGGGCAGTCTTATTGATATAATCCTCACATGTAACTTTTGCACGTGACGTCACAGCCATTGCTGACGTCAAACAACCTATGGGCTCAGATAAAGCCTGTCAAAAAACTGACATGTTTGTAGCCTAACCTAACGTCGTTTTTATTTATTTGATTTGACTTTAAAAATGGTGATGGGATGCTGCGTGGTCAGCTGCACAGACAAAAGTGTAAACCAAACTTGTCATTTTATTTTAGGACTTTTAATGAGTAGAATAACGCTGTCCTGTGTTTTTTTAGTAAGTTTTTTATTGTCTGAACTGCTCTCTCAACTTGTCCATTTGACTGAGGATAAAAAGACTTGAGGTTGTATGTTTAAAACCCAATTCTTCCTAAAGTCCACCATCTCTTGGCTCACCAGCTGTCTGCCATTATCAGAGACCAATTCATCCGGCACACCGTGTCGTGCGAATACAGACTTTAGTCCAGTGATTACATGTTAGCTTGGTGTTGCATTTGATTTGATGATCTCCGGAAACTTTGAAAAATAATCCATACACAGTAGGTACTCTGCACCTCTGAAGTGAAACAAATCTATACCAGTCTTTGCCCATGGTCTTTCAGGTACTTAGTATAGTGTCTAATATGACGCTTTTTAACTATTAATTAATCATTTCTTTATCCTTTAAATGATATTTTCTGTCTCCTAATCAATGGAGGGTGGAGCTACTTTGATGACAGTAGCTCCACCCTATCCATACCAATCAGTGGAAATGCAGCATTGTGTTATTGGTGATGTATTTTAGAATTGGGTTAAAACACACCACTGCTCTCCAGGTGGTCACACCTGCTGATTTGCTTTATTTATGAAATTATGTTGAAACACCAAGGTTGTACTTAGTATTTTTTCTATAACTGTCTGATATAACAGGTTCTTGATCACGAAACATGATCAGTAGTTAAGATTAGAGAAGATTAAGAATACCTTCTTGAAAACAATCTCCCTAGCTGACTTATAACATCATAAATGAAAAAAATGGAACTGCTTCAAGTTGACAAAGAAATCTCGGCAGGAAAGCAAGGTGTTTGATGGGTGCTTAACTCAATCACTGTTTTATTAGTGGAAAGTTGGCAGGATTTCTGCTTCGCTGCGATTGCTAATCCTCCATAGTAAAACAAAACATTTACGGAGGTCGCTGCACCACAAGCATAAACAAAGCTTCTGTGATAGCATCAAAGCATGGATGTAACTAAAACAAAAGTGCTATCACTGTGGTAACACCACAACATAATGTTTGGTAAGGATTTTGACACGGCTTACTCCAAAAGGACAGGTTAATTTGCAGATTAATTTGCTGCACATAATGTTATATTCCTTCTCTGGATGTTTATATTATGCTTTGAGGTGTTGGCATAGTCCATCATTTTCATAACAAACCATAAAAGATTTCAACAACGGTCACTGCACACACACTGGTTCTGGATTGACCATCCAGTTTGGTGCTTCAGTCCAAATTCTGCTCTATATCCTTTATTACGTGAGCATGCAGTGATTCTTTTTAGCTGACAGCCGTAACATTAATGGTAATATCTGTTAAAATATTTAAATTGTAGCGCTGACTGAAACGTTTCCGTAGAAAGACAAAACAATGTTCTTTGAACAGAAAGAAGGTTGGGTAAATTTCCAGCACTGGACTACAAATCTCTTGTTGCTGCCTCAGGGTTGCATTTAAAATGATTACAATGCACTTTCAATGGTACATAATACAACTCACAGATGTTTGAGCCATTATCTTTATTTACTATTCAGAGCACACACAGTGAATCTGAATAATGAATGTTTGTCCCCATAAATGCCTTGTAGTTATTTGTGTTGAAAATAACAACTTTGTTCTCGAATTGAATACAAATCTGGACCAATAAACAGACAAGGGAACTCAACTCATACTATATACTATAAAATCATTTCCAGTTTCAAGTTGTTTTTATTCATGTTTGTAAAAATTGGTCTTGGTTTTACTAACTCTGAATTAAAAGTGCAGTCTGTAACTTTTATACAAAAAAGTTTTTTAGTTATTTTTCTTTTATATATTTGTTAAATTGTAACCATGTTATGAGGCTCATAATCTGTGAAAAGATAAATTTCCTCCACTTTCTCCCTAAACTCTTGACCAGAAACAACCAATCAGAGCCAGGAGGAGTGTCTTAGTGCTGTCAATCTTCTTAATGTACTCGCTGCTCAATGTGCTAATGGCAGACAAAAAATTACTGTTACAGAAAATCTGTTTATCTGCCATCATCTGTGGCCTTGCTAACTAGCTCTAGCATCCATAACAGGCTACATCAAACACATAAAATCTTACTAATTAGTTTTGATCTACTTGCTAGTGCAAATATCTTAGTAAACTTAAAAGACAAAACTAACTTAACAGTAACTTTTTATCAAGCTATATAGGCTTGTTTTAAGTCAATAATTGGCAGATTATTTAACTTATAACAAGACATTTTTCCCATTTTATAGCTTAATTTATCTGCCAATATTATTAGATATTTGCATTAGAAAGTAGACCAAAATTACTTGGTAAGATTTTGCATTTTTGCAGTGTATTAGTTGCTAGCAGAGAGCAATGAGGGCAGGGGGAAGAGATGATGAGCAGCACCACTCAGAGAGTGATTGACAGCGCTAAGACCCTCCTCCTGGCTCCGATTGGTTGTTTCTAATTACCACTGTGAGAAGAGCGGAGCTCGATTTATTTATTTTTTTTCCCAGATAATCTGTCTCATAACATGCTGTCATGACATGACAGTTTCAACAAATATATAAACAATATTTTGGTAAATGTTACATACTGCAGCTTTAAGTGCAAATATATTGTATGTAACTGTAATGAAGAAGTACAAGTTTAAATAGCAACAATAGTTAGAGGAGAACTAATCTGTGTTGCTGTGCATGTGGAGCAAAGATGCACAGCTGACAGATTTCAGATAATCATGTTTCCAGAAGCTCCTGGCTGCTCTGCATGCACTCTGCAGCTCCTGGTTATAAAACCTCCTGTTTGGTAACAATAGGCATTTCATCCTCCATCTCCTCTCCTCTGCATCTCCCTTTCCCCTCATTAAAGCGAGCTGTGCACACTTTCATAACATTTTAATAGCTGTGTGCCTCACCAGGTCTGACAACAATTAGAGTTACCCTTTCAGCAATATAATTGCTTATGTGAACATTCGCAATATGCTATTCAATAGAGACGGATTTAGGTTGCTTTTATAGTTGAAGAAAATAGCCTGTGTTTATGAACCTAAATCCTGACCATGACTTAATTGTAAATTACTATTTAGTTGTGCCTGGAGAGTGTGGCAGACCGGTAATTAGTGGATTTATTATCACTCTGCTTGCTCCTAAATGTTTCTTGCGTCGATGGTGCATTAATAAAGATGGTCAGTACTAATGGCACATAGTCCACTGTGAGGCATTTATTTATTTTCACTGTTGGTGAAATGGATTTGGATTAAAGAAAAAATTCAGAGCAATTAGTGCAGGAGACAAAAAAAGAGGCAGCAGAGTTAGAAATCTTAGCAGCTCTTATAATTATAACACAGATCTTTAAGAGGCATTTCTTATGTTGTAGCATCAGGTTAATAAAAATTAATGTTACAACATAGAGCCCTGCTAATACCACTCATCCTTCCTGTCTCTAATCCATATATATGACCTCTTTTTATGCAATTATATAGCTTATAAACCTCTCATTACTCCTCACCAGTTCCCAATAGAGATCAAAACATCTGCAGCAATGGCCGCCTGAAACGCAGATTTTCTGTAGCAATTCAAAAAGAAATAATCTGCTTAAATTCCTCAACACAAAGCTGTGTAAAAGCCCTTAATGCAGAGTGTGAAAACAGATGTAAGTTTGGCTATAAATGAAGCTGAAAGTGGTGACATGTTGTAAACATTTCTCCCTCAGACTCTACCAAGAAGCTGAAGGATGTGTTGCAGGAGTTCCATGGAGACGGAGTGTTGGCTAAATACAACCCAGAGGAGGTGTGTGTTGACTTTACACTGCATTACATAACCAATCGTTTATAGTGTAGTTTCTTCTCCATGTGCTGAAAATAAAATCCTAACATGGGTAAGTTATTTAGGTGAGGAATTTTAAACAAACACTGAAGTGACACCAATTAAACCGAAGACGGTATAAAGTCAAAACTCTGATGTGTCTCACGTTCGACTCCAGTTAAAACAATGAAAGTGTCTTTCTGTATGTTTATGTGAATGGTTGCTGTATACAAATGTATTATAAAAATGTAATTTAAACTTGACTTATCTCTTCCTCATGCTTCCGTTTAAAGAAGCAGGAAATCCTCAGTCAGGTAAAAATGTTATAATTTATTAAATTTATATATAGAGTTGAAACCAGATTTTTGCACAAACACGTTTGTTCTCACTGTATAAAGTTAAATCAGACCAAACTTTTCTTGTTTTAGCTTAGTTAGAATTACCAAATTTACTTAAAGTGTTATACTTTGTTGTTTTTGTTTTTAATATGTTTTTAATAATGTTTTTAATATTATGTTAAGTGTGTGTAATTGTTTATGTAACAAATGCTTTTTTATGACGCGGACACCAGGAACAGTAGCCATTGTTACGGAAATGGCTTGGCGATCCAAATAAACAAACAAATATCAGATATTCAGATCTGAATCATTTAAGGAATATGAACAATCAGTACCAAGTCATAGACCGATACCCACTGGCTCTACAACGGAGTGTACTAAGGAGGTTCATCAGTCTGTGGAACCAGAAGCAATCAGGTTCTGTGCTCTATAAATCTGAAACAAACTTACAGAAAACTGCAAAACAGCAGAAACACTTAGTTCCTTTAGATCTAGACTAGACTAAAGACCCAGCTGTTTAGAGTTGCTTTTGAACCATAATAAATGAAACATTAATCAACGTTTTGATTGTAATGGCAGCACTTGGAAAAATATAATGCTTCAGTTGTTAATTTTTGTATTTTTATGACATAAAGCACCTTGAACTTCCTTGTTTCTGAAATGTGCTGTACAAATAAACTTGACTGATTGATTGAGACTTGATTGGGGAAGAATCCTGACCATTCATCTGTTTCTGTCTTGGCTTTAGGAGATTGACTTTGAAGGTTTCAAGGTCTTCATGCAGACTTTCCTGGAGAGTGAACTCCCTGAGGAGTTCTGTCAACATCTCTTCATGTCGTTTAGCAACAAGGGACCCAGACCCAGTCCCTCATCTGCTGACAAGCCCAGAGTCTCTGGTAAGTGTAGAAAGAAACCTCTCTCCACCTCCCAAGGCAAACAGCCAGTTGTAAACACAGCAGATGTTGGTGTTACGTAGATACTCGTATATTTGTAATCAGATGTTATAATTCTGCTGCAGCAACCAGCCAGGTGGCATGAAATGCAAATCGTAGAGTCTGCCAATTCCCTTGGCAGGGGCTCTGTTTGTTTTTAGCATTTACACTAAATTTGTTTAGCGTAATAATGCCAAAAAGACGGCAAAATGGAACCATAACACATTACAGCAGGTACCGGTTGTTTTGTAGTGTCAAAATGACTGGCTCACACTTGATGTAGAGGCTGAATTAGCTGCAAATTTTTATGGTGAGTAAAAAATAAGTGAAATCTCAATTGTAATTGTAGCAGTGATTAGGGTACTAAAGACTAGATGTTAAAGACTAGGGACGACTACTGGATCTAATGTCAGTATTTATTAAAAACAATGCCATGAATGATTGCTTCCAGTACCATATATGTAGAAAAACAAATAAAGTGAACACCACAAAAATAAAACATACAGTACATAGATTAACCCATAAAATAAACACAAATACTGCAGTTAACTTTCAAGATAAATGTGCACAATGTGTTCAGTCACAGATTTCTCCACTAAATGACACCAGTCAGCACAAAGTCCAACTGATACACATTGAATAAGGAGTCCAGGATTTTATTTGTCCAACTATTTGAGGGGAAACTGTCCAATTTGTCCTCAACGGAGAAGAAACAAATAATGATTTGTGTGTCAGTATAGTGTGATAGAGGGACCGTCACAGACTGGCATAAAACTAAGACAGAATTTTATAAAACGATTAATCATTATACAAATAATCAAACAGGGTGGTGGCAGGTTAATCTGGATGACAACAAGATGGCAATATTCTTTTTTACATTGAGCCATGTTTGTTTGGATAGCTTTATTATTTATATTTGTTTAAAATCTTCTCTTTGCATTAACTCAAGCTATATTTGTCTGAACATTTGTTTGATGATCTAAAAACATTTAATTGTGGCAAAAAAGCAAAAACCCAAGAAATTTTGGGAGGAAGCAAATCATGTTAGTTTTTTTTATTACTGGTATTTACATTCTTTTCACACTCTGACTTTTTAATATTTCTAAAGTCAGAGATTTCTATTGGTATTTCCTTCATTAGTTTATTACCTACATTGGTTTAAGTTTCATTTATTATGCATTTCATTTATTAACATATTTACTGTTTGTATTTTACACTTTGGGTGACATCTTTTTTTTTTGATCAAGGTCTTTTTATTATTTTTTACATACACCACACACACACACATACACAAAAAAAAAAAAAAAAAAAAAAAAAAAAAAAGACTAACAAAATATACAACAAAAATCCCTCCCAACCCTCCTCTCCTATACCGGATCTACTACCCCAACAAGAATACACCTTTTATTCATACATCAGCCGATACAAAGCACAGGTTTGCACACAAAGAACCAATATTTGACCTTTACACAAAGTTATCTGCCGAAATATTCCCGACATAAGATATAAATGGCTGCCAGATGTCAAAGAATTTGTTTACAGATCCCCTAACAGTATATCTGATCTTCTCTAAATGAATGTAAGACATAACTTCTCTTAACCAATGTCCATATATTGGAGGATGTGGATCCTTCCATCGAAGAAGAATGAGTCTTCTAGCCAGTAGAGAGCAGAAAGCTAACACAGTCCTCTGATGTTTGCTAAAGGAGGACTCTGCTGGAGCCACCCCAAAGAGAGAGATGAGTGGTGATGGACAGACAGTTTGTCCAAATATTCCTGAAAAAGTGTCAAAAATGCCTTGCCAATATCTGTGTAACTTTGGACAAGACCAGAATGTGTGTAAAAGTGTGGCTGGAGATTGTTTACAACGATCACACGTCGGATCCAAGTCCCTTTTGAATTTGCACAATCTGTCCTTAGACCAGTGTAGACGATGTACTACCTTGAATTGAACTATAACATGTTTCAGACATATTGAGGACGAATAAATATTTTGAATAATTTTTTGCCAAACTGTGTCTGATATGGACTCCTCCAAGTCCATCTCCCACTTGACCCTCAAGGAATCTAAATTGGTATCATTAAATGAACTGAGCAGAGAATAGACTCTACTCATAGAGCGTCTTGTTACAGACTTGCACATCAAAACCTCATCAACAAGAGAAGTTGGTGGATGTAAAGGAAAACATCCAGAGTTTGACATTACAAAATGTCTCAATTGTAAATACCTGAAAAACTGTGACTTGTGAATGTCAAATTTCTGTGTGAGCTGTTCGAATGAGGCAAACTTATTATCTATATAAAGATCATTTAGAGAAGTTATTCCCTTTAAACTCCAGGCATTAAAAACAGAATCCATTAGTGAAGGAGCAAACATGTGATTATTTGATACTGGAGCAGATATTAATAATTCCGTACTTTTAAACATCCTCCTGCACTGATTCCAGATTTTTATTGTGTGAGTTATAACCGGATTAGAAGTATAAGTTGAGATTGGTTGATTAAACGGTAACCGGGAGCAGAGTAAAGCAGAGAGAGAGCTAGCCGTAACTGAATTCCTCTCTAAAGTCACCCAAGTGGGAGCAGGATTGTCCTCTCTCAACCAGTACAGTAAGGCTCTAATATTAGCCGCCCAGTAATAATATAGGAAATTGGGGAGTGACAAGCCACCAAGACCATGGGGTAGCTGTAGCATCTTACAGCCTATTCGCGGGTGCTTTTTATTCCAAATAAATGACGACAACTCACTATTTAATTTTGTAAAGAAAGTCTTGGTGAGAAACACTGGCACGCTCTGAAATAGATAAAGTAATTTAGGCAGTATTGCCATTTTGATTATATTGATTCTACCTCCCAAGGATAGAGGCAGAGATGCCCATGTAGTGATGTCTTTCCTAAGGTTCACCAGGAGAGGCAGATAGTTTGCTGTATAAAGATCTTTATGACTATGAGTAATCCAGATACCAAGGTATTTAAATTTAGCAGGGCTAATTTTGAAAGGAACTGGACCCATATGCTGCACTTCCATTGGAGTCACAGGCATCAATTCACTTTTTTGAAGGTTAACCTTATAGCCAGAAATGTTTCCAAACTTTTGAAGTAAAATAAGTAACTCAGGAATACTAGATAAGGGATCTGAGATATAAAGAAGTGTATCATCAGCGTATAGGGAAACTTTATGTTCAGTGCCAAGCCGATTAATACCTTTAATTTTGGGGCTGTTTCGCAAAGCCACTGCAAGTGGTTCAATTGCAATTGCGAATAAAAGTGGCGAGAGTGGGCATCCCTGCCTCGTCCCACGTTTCAATTCAAAATAACTGGATAGATTACTGTTAGTGCGTACTGCTGCCATTGGCAAGGTATATATCAACTTCACCCATGAAACAAATTTAGGACCGAAGTTAAACATCACCAAGGTCTTAAATAGATAGTTCCATTCCACCCGGTCAAACGCTTTCTCAGCGTCCAGCGAGATTAAAATTTCATTACAGTTGTGACTGGGCGGGGCAGAAGTATACAACACATTAAATAGCCGCCTGATATTAAAGAAGGATTGACGATTTTTAATAAAACCAGTCTGGTCAGGTGAAACAATTGTAGGGATAATCCGTTCGACTCGTTTTGCCAACATCTTTGTGAGAATTTTAACATCAGTGTTTAATAACGATATTGGACGGTATGAACTGCAGCTCAAGGGGTCTTTATCCTTCTTTAAAAGCAGTGAAATTACAGCCTGACGCATAGACAGCGGCAATAAATGTGTGGCCAGGGACTCCTCAAAAACTGATAGCAACAGGGGAGAAAGTAAATCCAAAAATTTCTTAAAAAATTCTGCCGGGAAACCGTCTGGTCCTGGAGATTTTCCATTTTGCATATGTTTAATTGCAGAGTTAATCTCAGCTAAAGAAAAATTTCTTTCCAATTCGTTAGATAGATCAGAACTTAGTGAAGGGATTTTAATATCTTTAAAAAAATCATCCAATTCAGTTGGGTTAAGTGAGGCTTCAGAGGTATACAGAGATTGGTAAAATTTGCTGAAACATAGACTAATTCCAGCATCCTCACAACATTTTACACCATGATCATCATTTATCGCTGAGATATCCTGTTTAGCTGAACGTTGCCGTAGCTGCTGCGCAAGAAGGCGTCCAGCCCTCTCACCATGCTCATAATAGCCACACCTAGATTTGGATAATAAATATTCGGCCTGTTGGGTAGATAAAATGTTAAACTCTGTCTGAAGTAATACACGTTTCTGAAGAGAGTCTTGTGTAAAAGTATGGGAGCATTCCCTATCTAATTGTAGAATCTGATCTGTTAACAATTTTAGCCGTTCGATACCTTTCTTCTTTTTGTTTGCACAGTAAGAAATGATTTGACCTCTCAGGTAAGCCTTTAATGACTCCCAAACAGTGCTAAGTGGCATCCCAGGAGTCCGATTAATATCAATAAAAAACTTAATTTCAGAAGTAAGCATGTCGACGAAGTTTTCGTCAGATAAAAGTATGGGATTAAGTCGCCAAGGACGATAAACTGATTGCATAACAGGAATGTTCAGTTTCATTATGAGCGGACTATGGTCAGAAACGACTATAGCTCCATAATTACATTCGCTCACTAAAGGTAAAATCCGTTTGTCGAGGAGAAAATAATCAATCCGGGAATAGCTCTTATGAACAGGGGAAAAAAACGAATACCATCTTAGGGTCGGATTTCGAAAACGCCATACGTCAACCACTCCATAAGTGTTAAGAAATGAATTAATTGACTGGGCAGATTTGGAGAGAGAGATCCTTCCCACTGTACTACGATCAAGGGATGATAGCACACAGTTCACATCTCCTCCAATTATAAGATTATGTGTTGAAATATTAGGTAAATTTGAAAAGAGCGTGTTAAAAAATGTTTGATCATCCCAATTTGGAGCATATACCGAGACTAAAATAACTGGAAGTGCATACAGTTTTCCAACCACAATAACATAGCGTCCAGCAGCGTCCGTTTTAACACTGGATGCCGTGAATTGCACCTGTTTACCAACTAAGATGGCTACCCCTCTCGATTTAGATTGGAAATTAGACTGAAACACCTGACCGGACCATCGCCTACATAGATTTACACTGTCTGCTTTACACAAATGGGTCTCCTGCAAGAAAGAAATATTAGCATCAAGTTGTCTTAAATGTGTCATAACTTTCCTAAATTTCACTGGACCATTAAGGGATTTCACATTCCAACTCACACAATTAACTGGGTGACTGTTGATGAACCTATTAGTATTAGGACTGCTCATGAATGGTCAATCAGATGTAGTACAGTATCCACAAACCATCACAAAAAGGTAACCTGACAGAAGGCATACTCAAAACAAATAGATCCAGTATAGTCCCACCCCTCTCTCCTGAATAACCACGGAGAACCCAACAAACAAAAAATCCACACATTTGTGCTTGTACTGGGGAACTTAACTCCCTGCCTGGGCTCCCGCCAAAGCTAAATAACAGTAATAAAAAAAAACAACACAAAAAAAAACAAAAACAAAACAAACAAAAAAACAAACAAAAAAAAAGGGTTCCCCTACTTTAAAATATTAATGTCGTTTATGCTCCTTGCTGCATTGATACAGTAAATGCATCACTAACCAAGATCTGGACAGACCCCCTGCGAAACCCTCGTACATAGAACACAAAAGAAGAATATTGTCCCTCAGAATAGAGTCGAAAATTAAATCAAGATATAGCACGGGACATAATGTCGGAAGGTTCCGTACAACCTGAAATAATGGAGCGATGGGGATTGGACCTGCAGTTAACGTCGGTCCTCGCTGGCCGTCGCTGAGATGATTTTCTTTTTAACGTAATCCATTGCTTTATTGGCATCCAAAAACTCCTTGTCTTCTTCCCCATGAGAAATGCGGAGCCTAGCAGGAAAAAGCAGGCCGTAACGAACATCTCGTCGGTTGCGAAGAAGCCTCCTCACCTCCGAAAACGCCGCCCGAGCCCTGGCCACAGCCGCTGTATAATCAGATGTGATGATAATCGGTGCCTCCTTGAAGCGAAGAGGGCCACGGCTCCGGGCCCGACGTAATATTTCCACACATTCTTGATAATAGTGCAGCTTAGCGACAATAACCCGCGGCTTATCGCCTGACTTGCTCCCACTGCCAGTGCGATGAACTCGGTCAATCAGTGGCGCTTTATCCATCTGTAGCACCTCTGCTAGCAATTTAGCCACTGCTGCCGTGGAGCTGGATTCTGGCGTCTCGGGAGCCCCAATGATCCGCAAGTTGCACCTTCTCATGCGCCCTTCCATATCGTCACACTTCTTTTTGAGCCCATCAACTTCTTCTTTCAGCTCCAACACAGTGGTGCGTAGAGTAACAACCTCATCGGACCAGGTTGACAAGCCGTCTTCTACCTCTTTGACGCTTTGTTTAACGTGGTCTAGGTCGGCACGAAGTAGCATTGTGCCGTTAGCCACTTCCGCTCTCACCGCTTGTAGCTCTCCTTTAATAAAAGTGAACTCTTCAGCCAAAGCCTCTTTTATTTCGGATTTAATCACAGCTGAGATATCGGTTTTTATAGCGGCAAGAATGTCAGACTTCAAGGAGAGTGCGTCCGCCTCGCCGCGGGAAGGGGAAGGAGGTGCTGAGCTTCCGGCTTTAGCAGTAATCTGCTCCGAGGCGGTATCGGGCCTAGCAGCCGCAAAGCTAGAATGTTTGCCTTTCCTCAAGTTTGTCGCCATTCTTCTACTCTTCCAGGCAAGAATCACTTAGAGGTCGAGTCCGGACAGACCTAATACTCAGAACAGCAAGGACATTTAGTAGAGAACCATAAACTAAAGAGGTTGAAGCGGGAGCCCACGCGAGGCACGTCTTACTCCTCTTCCGCCATCTCCATTTTGCACATTTTTTTGGACTGCAGTTCCTTTGGGTGACATCTTTGCTACGGTGCTGAAGTGTTACCAAGCAGTTGTGCCCTTGAGATATTTAGCAACATTGTCAAATCTCTCTGTACAACGATCCTGCTTGTTCATGTTACAAAACCGAGGCTCCAGAAAGTCACTGCAGGAATACTGAGGCAATAATTTCAAGAACTAACATGTAGTTTTGTTGTTAGACTGTATGTGGGATATTTTGTTTGTGAAGTAGAAAATATGAAGAAAAAATCCAAAGTAGCTGCCTTGCCTATTAAAAAGCAACGGTAAAATGATTTCCTTTGATTAGTGGAAAGTGGAACATTGATCAGCATATTTGATGTACATTAGATTGATGATTGCCATATTGTGATGTTTATTGCTTTTTTTCATAATTAGCACTTTGAACTGCCTTGTTGCTGAAGTGTGCTAATAAACGAACTTAACTTTGACATTATAAAAAGAAAAAAAAACTATTTGTTTGCACTTTTGAGGATTTCTTTTGCCTTAAACGGGACGTGTTATGCAAAATTTACATTTTGAACATTTTGGTACTTTCATTTGGGTTTCTACAAAATCATCAACAACTGCTATTCCGCCTCTTTAACTGTCCAACTTCTCTCACCTTGGACTCTGTGAAATACAAACATCTGTTATGTCCTAAAATCCCTCCAGCTTTTGCATTAAGTAGCTTTCTCTAGTATTAATAATTATCCCAATTCTTTGTCAAATCCTTGCTGGAAAGAAATGTTGTTCCGCCTCTAACCATTTAGGTTTATTTGTTCTTTTGTGGTAATTTTTTCCATGAATAAGAAACGTTTTTGTAAAACTACATAATGTAGCTTGTACGTCCTCAAAATATAGGGAGTGCTTTGCAGATATTTAGAGAATATGCTCAAAAACTTTTTCAGAACTGTCCTGGAACCTTCAATGGACGTAGAAGGTTCTTTCCTGATACTTTCCAGAAATTGACTTTGCTGAAACATTTATTGAACTTAATATGTAGTTTTCTAAAACTTTTTTTCTAAAACTACATATCCATGATAGGAACATTATGAAAATTTTGGCTGGTGGAATCAACTGACTCACTCACTCTTTGATAACCTAGCAACTCACTCACTCTTTGGTTACCTAGCAACGACCAGTTGAGTAACTTGCACAGAAGCAGTTTAAGATTTCACCAATGTGACTCATAATTGCTGAAAAATAAAAAAAAATACAGAAACTCTTGACAAGAGAGGAAAAGGTCACGTCACCAGTTTGCCAGTATTTCAGATACATAGATCAAAAACCTAATCAATAAGTATTGATATTGACTGATATGAAACACTTACTGTATGTCCTAATATGTTTTTCAGACATATTCTCCAGTTCTCATTCCAAGATAGTTATACTCTGCAAAAAAATAAAATCTTACAAAATGTTTTTGGTATAGTTTCTGGTGTAAATATCTTTGTAAACTTGAAATAAGTAAAAAAAACAAAAAAAAAAACTTATTCTTAGCAAAGTAACTTTTTAGCAAGATATATATGCTTGTTAAAAGTAAATATCCTTAATATTGATAAAAATTTCTTGTTCCATTGGCAGATTATTTTACTTATCACAAGACATTTTTCCTATGTTATAAGTTAATTTATCTGCCAATAGAACAAGTACTTTTTCATCAATATTAAGGAACTATGTAGTTAAACAAGCACCTATATCTTGTTGAAAAGTTACTTTTAAGTTAGTTTTTTTTTTCAAGTGTAATAAGATATTTGCACTAGAGTGTAGACCAAAATTACTTGGTAATTTTTTTTTTGTTTGTGCAGTGTATAATGTACCTTCTAGGTTTTGAGAAAATTTAAGAATTTTTTTCTTTTAACATAATTTCTTCAGTCTTTACTCCTATCTCATTAAAAACAATAAGATAGGAATCACATTAGCCTGTTTCTGTCCATGGATCAGTTCTGTGAAGATAGACACCCTAACCAGCAGGTATTTGGGGTAACAGAATCATTCTTGGAGGATGTTTTGACCTTTCATTTGTGTCCCCCTGCAGGCCTTAAGCTCATCAAAAGCAACTCGACTCCTCTAAAGACCTCTGCCCCTCCCGGTCCTCTGGATACGGTGCAGCTGAAGGATATTGTGTTTTACCTCTCGCTGCTGGAAGGCGGGCGACCTGAGGACAAACTAGAGTGTTAGTATCATCCTATGTCTGATTCTGTTATCGTCATGAAGTCAGAGGCAAAGGTACATTGCATGAACCAGTGACAAATAAGGTTAAATGTTCAAGCTGTAGTGGACCACAGGGAAGCTTTTTGACTGATTTAAAGTCTATTTTAGGCTACTTTTGTAGCCGTGGTTGCTAAAAGATGTTCCCTGTTTTGTCAAGTTAATTTGTGGGGGAATTTTAGGCTACTTAATACTCTAAGCAAAAGTATGTATCACCTAATGTTAGGAGGTATTAGTTAGGGGGTTTGTAGTTAACAAAGCTACAAACTTTGTAGCATGTGCACTTGTAGTTAGCACATGCTAACTACAAGTGCTATGTTAGCATGACTTTTGTTTGGCTAAATTAGCATTAAAGAAGCCCTGTCCATTTTAAACGTGTTGCAACATTTTGGTACTTGGAAACAGGGAAAATGGTAACAATCAACATCAAGAAAATATTGCCATATGCCAGTAGTAGCTTCCTAATTATCTAAAATAGCCATCTGTTATTTTACAGTGCATAGCAATAATAAAATAGCGATATTTTTAAACATAATACATGATTTTTTAAACCATTGTACTGGAGAAATCTAAAAAATAATATGTTCTTACCCTGTAGAGAGCTGAAGTTAGCATGAAAAAGGGGTGCTTCTATTTTAAATGTTATCTGTATAAATTAATTAAAACTTAACTGAATAATTCCCACTTTAAATCAGGTCCTGATTGAAGTTAAAGCTGGACTAAATTATGCTGCAATGATTACAGATTATCTAAAATAGTTTGTGATTTGAAGAAATAGATTATTTTCAGACATAACATGGGTTTTCTATGGCTGTGCTAAACAAAAAAAGTTCAAAACTAATCTCATTAGCTAATTGTGTTATTGAACTGCTGCTAAAACCACACTGATTAAAGTGTTTTATACTGGTTTTGTTCATTCGTTAGTAGGTTCTGATCTTATAACATTGATTTTCCTATGAGAACTATAACGATTTGTTTTACAAAATGGCAGTCCTTCTAAGCTAGAGTCATGTTTTAGTCAGAAAAGCACTTACTTTGGAATGCGGTTTTTCTATTTCAACACATGACCACCCAAACAGACCACTTCAACTTTTCCTTCTGTAAACAAGGTCAACCAAACACATTTTTGTCATTTAGTAAACAGAGCAAAATCTTAAGAAGTGTACAAACACAATGAATAACGAAGTAAAAACAATGGTTTACAGTTTAGATCATCTGCATTAAAACAACTCTGACAATGACAACCAAAAATGTAAAAATCTGTCAATGATCTATCCGTGACAGATAGATCATTGTCAAGGACCTGAAAAGGTCAGCTCTGTTGACCTCTTCAGGTCAACAGCTTTCCTGATCTGAACAAACCTTGCGAGCCAAAACAAGCCAGCTGTTTCAGATTCAGTACTATAAACATCTGATAAAAGACAGAAAAAAATAAGGTTCTACATCCATTTAATAAAATCAACCTGAGATAAATTTATAATATAATAAATTTTTAATAAACCAGTATTTAGTTTATTTAGAACAGAATTCTGTTACACTTCTTAATTGGGATGAAGTGAGTCTTTATTAGAGTGATGTTTCACTGTAATTCTCAGTCGCATGTTGAATAATTGAGAGGAATGGCGCTCGTTAAGCATAGAGATTACTAAATAATTTAAATCACTCTTCCTTCATGACTATTTCTGAACACATTGTGAAACTAACTCCAAGTGATATCTCATTGAACCTGAGGTTATAGTCTTGTTACTTCATTGGAGGAGGGCTCCCTCTGCTGGCTTGTTGATGACTGCTAAGCTGATTTATATAGTTTATGTTATATATGTTTTTATGTACAGTATAAAACACTACACTACAACTACAACTTGTTCTGTAGTAGTGTGACGTGTCCTTTAAGTCATCTTACGTCCTTTAAGTTGTAAGATAATTGTTATGTAAAACAGAGCACAGTCTTTCACTACATGGTAATCTTACTCAGATACTTTTTTGGGAAAGCAATGAGCAAAAATGCTTCCTGGAGATTTTACTTACTTTTTTTAATGGTATGTTGTAACCTAAATTAATATCAGTGCTTGAAAAATGTTTAAATAGATTTGCAAACCTGATGATCACTGGTTGGAGCATCAAACATTTTTACTAAACTAAGCAAATTCAATGGTAGCTTAAATAACATTTATACAATTTTTATACTTTAATCTGATCTTTGTCATCTTGTTACAGTTTCAGCGACACCTGTGTTAAAAGTGAGCTCAGATGTGACTTAAAAAGTGACAGACATCAACAAAAAAATGTTAAAAATAAAAACCTTCAGCAGAATAAGGCAGTAGGAGACCTTCATTTATACTTTTATTAGATGAAATTTTCATGTAAATTCAAGTATTGTTCTTGAAATTTTATAATTTGACTCAGCAATACACCCACATGTGTAATGCTCTGTGTTTAGAGCAGTGACGGCTATGACGGGAATATATCCATCTTACTAAAAACAAACAAACTGAGTGAGACCCCCTCTAAAAACACTTATAACTCTATTTTATTAGTTCAAACCCCAAATATATCTTAATATCAACTAATATACACAGAGAAAACCGTATTAGCGCTACCGCAGAAGCTAACATCGCTAGCTACTGAATTTCTTATTTCCGCTACTGGATGATCCAGCCAATCAGCGAGAAGAAAAATAAATGCCGCTCCTGGATTGGCTGCTTTGCAAATATCAGCCAATAGCCGCGGGGTGGGCAACTCCAGGCGTCCAGGGCCGGTCTCCGGCAACTTTTAGATGCATCTCTACTTCAACACACCTGAGTCAAATAATGAGGTCATTAGCAGGACTCCGGAGAACTTGACTGCACTTAGGAGGTGATTCAGCTATTGGATTCAAGCGTGTTGGACCAGGGAGACATCTAAAAGTTGCAGGACACCGGCCATCGAGGACCAGGATTGCCCACCCCTGCAAATGGACCTTACCACAGGGGCCGCTTTTCATTGGCTGATGCCCATTCTACGTGGTCACGTGCGTGGCCGTCTCACAAACACACTTAGCTTCCCGTTAGCTAAGTACAGCGTAATGGCAGCACTGATACAACTTCTACACCTTGAAGCCTGTCTGCTACACAGTCTTACGTTAGCTAAACAGATCAATATGCAATGTGTCTGTATCTGACATACACTAAAGATTTTATTTTAGCAGAAAAGGCTTTGGACTAAACTGTTACTCGTGTTAGCCTCTCTAGCACCAAGTACAGCTAGTCAATCAACCATCGCTGTGTTCAGGGAAGCGCTGATTAATAATCGAGAAATAAATATCAAGCCTGGAAACTTGATATCGTAACGGACTGAATGTTATGTTTTTAACGTAATATTTGCTCGTCTTAAGGGGCGCAGGCGGTTGCCACGGTAACAGGTGTGCTTAAACTACAAAGAGAGAGAGAGAGTAAAAAGGTAGGAGTGGTTTTGAGTTGATCACCTGTTCGGGTTATTTTACCATTGTTTACCTTTGCTGTGGCGCATTACAGCCGCTGTAGTTTCTAAACGTTGGACTAATTACCTCGTTCGTTTGTGAGTTTACGTCATTCACAACAAACATCAAATAGAACAAATATATTTCATACACAACAAATGGCTTCTACCGTGGTAAATATGTGAAATTAAATTAATTATATCCCAGCTTCAAAAGATTTGCCTTTACCTTTACAGAGCTCTTTGGTTCCTCCTATCATTCTGTAGCTTCTCATATTGACGTCATCAAACCAAATGTCAGATCTACCATAACTGACTGACACCTGCTGGCCTCAGGTTTGCAACCAGCTTGTGACTGAGAAACCAGTAACCTCCTCCCAGATGATGACATGAACTTGTTAGTTCCTCTGTCCATTGTAGCAGCTGATATATTGTGAAAATCCGGTAGAAATGATGCAGTAATGCTTGTGAGACTTGCGGTCACGTGGGTCGGTTGTGGGCGGAGCTTGGTAAGGTCCATAGCGAGTCAATTAGGATAACATCAGGGGATTTTAGCTTCCAAAGTTGCATTTTCTTTCAAATATTTGATTATGAAAAAATATTTCCATAAATATTATGGAGTCATTTTCCACAGAAAAATCTGAAAATAGATGAATTTGCAAATAGATGAGGGCCCACTATGCATAATAGTACTGTTTTTAGGATTTTTTTTTTTTTTTACTTTAGAAACATTTTTTCTACTCTTACCAAATATAAGCAGGTGAGTTATTGCACTTGATAATTCTTATGATGTGTTATTGTCAAATAAGGCACCATTGGTAAATTAAAAAATATTTTCTACTTTACTTTCATCTGTCCAGAGGAAGTCTTATGATTGAGTTATGCAGCTGTCTCCTGAGCATGCAGTCTAGTTACACAGAGTCCTGCTGATGCAATAAATATTTGATGCAAATGCAAAGCAGAAACATGTAGATGTTGCATTGACACCAACAGGCAGCCTTTCCAAACCAGCCATTGTTGTTCAGTATTTTTATAACTTTGCTGTCAGTAACATTCTACCTAATCACTATCGTATGCAGAGTGAAATGGAGCTTTTAGGGTTTTTGGTAACTTCTTTGAAGATTTTGATCTTAAAGAAAATTTGCTGAAAAGTTTGGCACATGACTTTAATGTTTTCTACATGTGAATAATTGCTTCTCACTATTGCATTTCTAACATCCCTGTTGATTTTGTTCTTTGGCAGTGTGTTAACACACACACATCTTTCTTGTTTGTCAGTTTTAGGCTCACATGATGTGCAGCCTTGGGTCTTTCTGCAGCCATCCCACATCAGATAAACATGTTTTTATCAATCTGACAGCACCTGCACCTGAGTAACAGCAACAGCTTCTCTAAAATAAACGTCTCTGACAGATCTGCCTATGCACACTGTTTTGTTACCATGGAAACAGCGACTTGTTGATTGTATAACAGAAACAGACTGGGGTCACAGCATTTAAAGAATAGACATGACTTCTTCTTGCAAAAATAAGAAAATAATACATATGTGAGATTTTCTTACTCCATTTTTAAGAGACGCAGGAGGGTGCAATCATATGTTGAATATAACTTTACTGTCGATGTTTAATTTGAATGCAAACAGCTTACAAGTTATTATGGGTCATTTTCTTTTTATTTGAAGCCACTAGAAAACATCAAAGAGTAAAATTATGTTTTATTCCACAGTTTGCCTGTAAATATTTACTTTAAAGATTGCGGAGGTGGAGAAAGCATTGATCTAGATTCTATATTCTAGAATCTAGATCTGAAAATGTGGTTCCCGAAACACTCGTGGTCCGCGGGCGTCCCCTGGTGGTCATAAAGGCACTGCGTGTTAACGACCGTTTGTTTGTCGTGACGTCAGCTCAAAGTGCGACACTACAGCTAGCTTACCAAAGCATCATGTTTAAAAATAATAGTGGATTAGTGGCTTAAAACCGGGTCACTCAAAAGAAAAACTGAATAGAAAACAACTTTAGGACAACTTGTATGATCGGAGGAAGCTAAGTTATACCTCCTGAGAGTTTTGATGTGTCGATGTTTTACAGTTCACTTCATGCATGTGAGCGATTCGATTCTTTTGAACGGCTCTAAGCCGTTTACGGTAAGACTCGGTGAGAACTTAGTTTTTTATTTTTATTTTACTTGCTTATGATGCTCTGCTCACACCTTATTAGCTATTGTTTTTATTTAATTGAAGATTACTAAATTAAATGAAATACAATAGATAAATAAATGGGTGCATATATTTTTTTATATTTAATGGTACAGAAGAGGATTTTTGTTTTTGCCAAATTAAAGAAAAATAGACAACTAAAGTCTATTTTTCTTTAGTTGTGCTTCTAAATTACAAATAGGTCTAAAAGTTATTAATGCACTTCACACTTGGTCGTAAAGAACAACTTCTTTTTTGATTGTCTTGTGTTTGACATAATTGGAAAGCTTAGAAAACCATAAAATTGAAAAACCACACTTTTCACAATATATGAATGACTCAAAATGCCCTGAGTGGAATTGTGTTAAGAGAAAAATATTTTCATTTCACAGTTTGTATATATTAAGATGTTATTGCGGTGGAATTTCGAGTTAGGTTGTCCATGAGTGTTTGTTGAATGTGTAAAGTGGTCCTCAGCCTGAAAAAGTTTGAGAAACACTGACTGATCTAGGACTAATATTTTGGTTTATTTTTCATTTCCACAGTTATGTTTCGGCTCTATGACACAGATGGAAACGGATCGCTGGATAGCTCGGTGAATATTTTTTCCTCTTTTCCCTTTCAAGTCAAGCGCATAAATCTGTATGTTTTTTCCCCCCCAATCAACAAAGAGCTGGTATGGATCATCAAACATTTGTGCACAAGGAAAGAAAGGCCTGTAAAAATCTCATTAAGTGTAACTCAACATCTGGAATCCTACCAGGAACACAGGTTGTTGGCATTCAGAGCAAACAAAATCACTAAGATGCCATTACGAAGCTGCGAAAATGCAGTGAATTAATAAAACACTGGCTAAGAACATATTGCCTTGTAGTCAATTATTGTGCAACCCCCTCAGTTTAGTCCTTACTGCCTGTTACTGCTGCATGCACACCTGTGCTCAGGGGCATCAGGTGTCCAAACACCCACACAAACACACCTGATCCCTCCCTCCAGGTGGCGCAATGCGGTCTAAATGTACGCTTCACCGAGCTGCAACAAGCAAATCAAATCTGGTTCATTTAAGCAGAAAGTTTTTTCTGGTTTATTTTTCCCTCATGCAAAAAAGATGAAATTCTGTGCTGCTTTTCCGGTGAGGCTGAATTGGTCCAATTATTTGATGTAGAAGGGTGTTCCGAAATGAATAAATTAGAAATATGTTACACTTAGTATTGTAATTAAAAATGTTTTACTCTTATTATATGGAATCATTACACATATGGATAGAACATTATTGATAATAAAACCTTAAATGTAGTTATTTACAAATTATGGCCTAAAAATTGTGTCCATATTCTGCAAAGTATATTTCTATCTATACACAAAAAAAAAGAAAAAATTTAAAATGTCGGGGGATTTTTACTGTAATTTAACTGTTTATCATGTTAAATTTACTTACATGTCTGTTAATACAAAACTGTTATTTTTTTTGTATTTTTACAGTATATTTTCTTGTACATTTTTAAACACTTTTCTTATTCAAAAACTGAAACTTTAAGTATTTTTAGAGTATTTCTCAATTTTCAAATTTGTTTTGTCATACAAAAACATTAAGTCTGTGTTATATATTAAATGTGTTAAATATATTGTAGTTGTACTGTAAAATGTCATATTGTCACCTTCCTAAAATAATGGCTTAAATCTTATTTTATAACAATCATTTTCATGCAGCTAATAATTTAGCAGTTTGTTTTCTCTTGACCAGACATTGTGGTATTAAATGTATTTAAAGGTTCAGATATTTTATTGTAAATGCATTTTAATGAATCCAATATACTGACAAACATTTTTCTATCTATCGATCTAACTATATTTAGTCATGTTAGTTCTACAACAAAATAGTTTCATATTGTTGAAATTTCCTCCTGTTATCTATCTTATAGACTAATATAATAAATTACAATATTGAAAATCTGCTCGTCAAGTCATTTCTGGAAACAATTTGCTTTTTAGAAACATTCTCTATTTTGATACCTGAATAAGTTTGTTTTTCAATCTTTGTTGCTGCTCTTAAAATAATTTAACAAGACATCTAACTAATTTATGAATGGAAAAAAAGTAAGTTTGTAGGTAAAGTTAGTAGGAGGAAGTCTTTAAAAACACTCATTGGTGGAAGTTGGGAATAAAATAGGAGAGTTTTTCCAGTAAGATCCATATTAACACCAAAACATGAACTCGTGATTCTACTCTACCAAAACATGAACCTGTGATTCTTTTCCCTCCACTTCAAAACCGTCCTTAGCATCTTGATAATCCAGTGTGGCACCAGACACAAATGTCAGGCTCTCTTTAATTAAACCATCAGACGAGGAGCTCTTCCCACACCGCCTTTGTTTCCCGCTGTGCAGCTCTTCTGCACGTGTTCCCAACCTGCTATTACCAGCTGTTTATCAGTCTCCATATTGGAAGGTAAATACTGTATTTCTATGCCTGTAATGACCGTCTGTGATGCAGGAGCTGGAGCACATTATCTCCCAGATGATGCACGTAGCAGAGTACCTGGAATGGGACGTGACGGAGCTCAAACCGGTAAGAACAACATTTTGCCAGGAAAATACATTAGAAAACATGCTTCATTTTAGAGGTATTCTGATGAAAACTGTGGCACTTCTGGAAAATGCATGCAAAATTTTGCATTTTGCATTCATTCTTGTTATATTTGCAAGAATATAACATTTAATTTTGTGCATATACTCACTGGAAAAACAATTCCAGAATAAGTATATATTGTATTCTACAAAACATGTACCACAATTACTGCCGTTTTCAATTAAATTAGTGCAATCAAAGGAATTTAATAACTTATACTTACATTTTTAAAAGTTGATCAGTTACTCAGAACCTTAAATTAATATTATGTTTTCTGTATCGATGGATAAATATGATAAATATTAAATACATATTAAGAACATTTTTACTGGAGGAGCAAAAATGTAAATTATGTGCGTGATATGTAAGGTTTGTAATTACACTAAATCAACTAATGTGACTCAAAATATTACTGTATTGTGTTCTACAAAAATTATATAAACACAAAATTATACCAAGTATTTTTGATCTCGTTTCTAGTACCCTTGAAAGAGGACAAAACGGGACTTTTTCATCAATATTAAGGAAGTTTTCACTTAAAACAAGCTCCTATTTCTTACTGAAAAGTTACTTCTAAGTTAGTTTTGTCTTATTTCAAATTTACTAGAAACTAGATCAAAAATACTTGGTATGATTTGGTTTTGCAGTGTATGTACCACAATTATTGGTGTTTTCAATGAAATTAGTGTAACAAATGGATTTCAGTAAGATATACTTCATTATTATTTTTAGTTTATCTGCTTGTTAGACCTTAATCTTTACAACATTAGTAAACTAATGCGGGGCTTTCTGTGTCGTTGGATGAATATGAACTATTAAACATAGTTTTAGTGGCGATGCCAAAAGGTGTGGAGCAAAAATGTAAATTATAAGTGTGACGTTTCAGTTTGTAACTGAAAATCCAAACTGTTTTATGTCACAGATCCTCCAGGAAATGATGCATGAGATCGACTACGATCAGGACGGTACGGTGTCCCTGGGGGAGTGGATCCAAGGAGGCCTGACCACCATCCCACTGCTGGTCCTGTTGGGTCTGGAGACGGTGAGGTCACACAGAAACCGCCTGCATCTGCCACTGATAACACAGGAAAAATTAAAGAAAACCTGAATGAAATCTGCAAAAGCAGGTAAAAAAAATACCTCTTCTTGGTTACCAGATGGAAGCTAATATTCAAACATACTGAAGTTTTGCTTAATTTCTTAAATTTTCCATCATTTCTCATTTTCATTTGACACCATAAGGGCGCTTAAGAGAAAATTACCTCCTTGGTGTGTCATCAAACCTTTTAATTATCAATCAGTGTTTAATTGTTGCTTTTAATTTATTGCCACAGCTACATCAGATATTGTTTTTTCTCAATAATGCAAAAAAGAAAAAACAAAAGAAACAGTGAAACGTTTGACACCGTTTTAAAAACACATTCATAAGACAATTATTTAACACTTTTCTTAAGAGCTTGTGTATATATGTCTTACACCTTACAAGTGTAAATTAGCTTTATTATCCTCACCTCTCCTCTTTGTTTAACCTGATTTCAGATCCGTCCGGCAAGGTGATTATGTTAATTACTCTAAATTTGACACATCGTTTCTCTAATTACATCATGTAAATAGTAGTAATAAGAAGAATAAAGAGAATCACTCTTAGGCATATGTTTCTGTTGTAGTAGCTTCGTGTTTGTGGTGTTTCAGTGGATTTTTCCACATCTTTATGATCTATTACTGTTAAAGTTTTTCCAGCAACATAAAGGAGTCTATATTTATAGTTTACACACTTCTTTTCTAATTTCTCTCCGGATCAAATGTGATTTTCTGTGTCTCTGCCTAGTTTTTGAACCTTCAGTCCTGCTCCATCATGCTGTAAACTATTAAAGAATCATTGCTGAACTGTTCCAGGTCTCCTGATGAAGTTTGAATTTGTTTCTTTATTCAGTCTTCAATTTTCTTGGTGAGGAATTGCGAAGAAATTGACTCTTAAATAAGAAACAAGCCTATAAACTGCATCAGGAAGCTTCACTGCTGTCTCAACGCTAAATTCTTCAAGATAACTTTGTTTTTCTTCCACTTTTCCCTAACAATAAGAGGGAAGATTCATCACACAGTAGTGCAAAATCAATTTGCACACTGTAAAACATTTGAAGGTGGTTTAACTTGAAAATGAAAGTCCACCTGCTGCCTTGAAAATGCAATTTAAGTCAACAAGAAAATTGTTTTGTTTTTAACTCAGAAATTAAAGTTCATAAAGTTGATTTAACAACAAGAACATTGTTTTTTAAGTTCATTAATCTTGAACTGAGAGTTTTAACTTAATGCTGCAAATTAAACAAATAATTATTTCACAATATGCAAGAAAAAACTGCTGTCACCTTGTTAAAGAGCCACATTTCTCTATTATCTTCACTCATAATATCAAGTTAAAAATAACTGCTTGTTTTGGTTTAGAATAATTTAAATTCTTCCTTCAAATTGCATGAACAAAACTTCTGATCTGATAATGAATTTTATTAAACATCACAATGAATTCTGTTCAAAACATTTAGTGTGAACAGGACATAAAAATAAACATTTGCCTTAATAAAACACAAGAGTCAGATCGATGTAACCCACTTCCATCTCAGGATACAAAACATGCCGCTAAGCATTCTGGGAAATAGTTCCCACTCTTGTCTTTTTCTTCTTCCAGTTTTTAAATCCTAACCAAAAAACTCTAGTTTCTTTAACTCTTGGAGGTTTGACAAAATTAATAAAAAGCTAACAAAACTTACTGCTGTAAGTTTATCTTTCACCAACTCACACATTTAGGTTCAGAATCTAAAACTCACTACATTTATTCAACTTAAAGAGTAGAAGACAGTAGATGTGGCTCAAATGTTTTATAGTGCACTTCATGCAGAATCCCAGTTTGTTGTTGCTATTTTTTTATATATAAAAAAGGTTATTTGCTGCCTTTCTTATCAAAGGATACTCATCTCTATGCATGCAGAAGTTCACACACCCACCTGCTGCTAATATAAATGTCCTGTTCAGATAGCGTCGTGGTTATTCTTCACCATTCTCAGTAAAAGATGGTTCCATTTCTAGCTGGTGTTTTTTACTGAAGTCTCTTTATTGGAGCTGAAACTTTCACATTTTTGATCATTTGAGAAACTGCAGTTGCTGCACATGAGGTTATTTTCATGCTAAAAAGATGATGGCTGCACACTTTTTTCCCCGTTTTAGTGATTGTCTGCTTGCCATTACACAAAAATTTTAAACTAGTTACATTTTTGGAATAAATTAAATTGCCCTTTTGCATAATAATTTGAATACAATGAAAAGTGTCACTAAAAGACATCAGAATGCTTTATTAGCTAACCAGAAAAGATTTTTATTGAATGTAAAAAAAGAAAAATTGCATTAGAGAACAACTTCCTTATACTAACTCTGAGGGTGCAGTTCTTACATTGTCCACTAGATGGCTGCATTTCTCTGTCTTCATTTAAAGTCCCAACCAGGGCTCGTTTTTTATTTATGAATGAATGAATGAAATATTTCTAATAATTGAACTCAAACTGAATTCAGAGTTTCCTACAGAATCTTTCTCATTGCTACTACAGCAAAAAAATAAAATAAAATAAATAATGATAATAATAATTCACTGTCTTCCACTATAAGAAACACATGGAAAAGCAATAAAGCTCTTACTGTTGTTCATGATAAAGTAAGTAATGGATGTTTCTGTTTGTTCAGAATGTAAAAGATGATGGGCAGCACGTGTGGAGGCTGAAGCACTTCAACAAACCCGCCTACTGTAACCTGTGTCTCAACATGCTAATTGGGCTGGGGAAGCAGGGACTCTGCTGCTCATGTGAGTCTGTCGCCTGACGCTCAGCTTTTCATCTCTAAATACACAAACTCATCCGTTGTTTGGATGCTTTGACATTCTTATTTGGTTTCTAATAAAATCCTCCCATCTGAAAACAGAATGTTTTAATGCCGTAGCTTATTCTCACACTGATGTTTATTCAGAGGAGAAAATTTATGTTTGGATTTTTTTATTTATTTATTTATTTATTTTTACATGAAACCATGCTTTCATTTTGTCAACATTTCTCAAGGTTGGATCAAACAGAGAGAAGGATTTCTGGATATTATTGTTTGCAGAGTTCAGGATTCTTACTGATTCTCTCATCTGTTGAGGTTTTCTAATGATTTATTTACAGGAACTAAGGCTGCGTTCACACTGCAGCCTAAATGACCCAATTCCAATTTTTGTTTTGCCATAATGCAACCTGTATCTGATCTTTTCATGACAGTCTGATGAAAACTGTCTGATGAACCCATTTTTTTGGGGTTCATCAGACAAAAATGGGTCGCATTTTTTTCGAATGCGACTCAGGCCACTTGGGTTTTCAATACGCATCTGATTCAAATGTGACCTGAATCTGAACGGTCAGGTCGCATTCATCCGACATGAACGACATTGATACTCTACAAATGTCACTATTCTGCGTCCTGATACGCACAAGCGGGAAGAAAATCAACAATCATGGTGGACTATAACGAGGAAGTTGTTAATCTGCTGGCTCCGGTTGGACAACACCTTCAAATGTGTAAGTTACGCTCCACCGTTAGCATCCATGTTTACTTCTGCAAACATTGAGCACTTCTTCTTCTTTTGTTTGGCGGTTGGCAAAACACTGAGCATGCTCTGAATGTGTGACCTTATTGCGCCCTCTACCGTGCATGCGGGACACTTTTAGGTTGTTTGCAGTTCACACTGGAGAACACAAACAAGCCTCATATATTTGGAAGTGTGAACAACAATGCCAAAAAAATCAGATTTGATAAAAAAATTGGATTTGGGTCACTTTAGGCTGCAGTGTGAAGCCAGTCTAAAGCTGTTGATTTTGATGTCCAGTTAGCCATTTCTGTGCTGATTTAGTAGTGTGTTTGGATTGTTAACATTTAGTATTTATTTGCAGAAAAAATAAGGAAAACAATTCAGTGCTTTCAGACCTCAAATAATACAAAGAAAATGAGTTCATATTCATTTAGAAACAATAACACTAATGTTTTAACTCAGGAAGAGTCCGGAAATCAATATTTGGTGGAATAACCAGGAGGTTTTCAATGGGGTTCAGTGCAGTGGACTCTTCATTTTTTCCAGAGGTGTATGAGTTTTTATGGATTGTTTATTTTATTCTGCCTTTTATCAGTTTGCAAGTATACGGTCCATGAGCGCTGTGTGGCTCGCGCTCCACTTTCTTGCATCAAAACGTACGTGAAATCCAAGAAAAACACTGAGGTGAGTCCTGACAATGATCTTCTGCTGCAACAAATATTACTCAATCTGTTATTAAGCATTGCTTATTACCAGGATAATATTTGAACTCTAAAACACACACATCATTACTCGTTTGGCCTCTTGTCTTCCTTTTCTCTCCTTTATTTCTTGTTTCCTCCTGATTGTTTTCTTTCCTTTCTGCTTTCTTTAATTGCCGTGTCACTTCTACCTTTGTATACATCTTGTTTTTCTGCACCACGTTTTTTTTCTCGCTGCTTTTCCACCCAGTATGCCGTCTCTCCTCCTCTTTGCAGGTAATGCATCATTTCTGGGTGGAGGGGAACTGCCCCACCAAGTGTGACAAGTGTCACAAAACCATTAAGTGTTACCAGGGCCTGACTGGGCTCCACTGTGTGTGGTGTCAAATCACGGTAAGCCACCCCTCGCTGAGAGGCAGCCACCTCCTCATTATATTCCCACTGCTTCTTGTTGTTTAGGCTTTCATTTTGGCACCTCTGATACCTCACAAGTCATTTCGCCAATTTACACTCAGAAAACACTTGTTTGCAGCTCTAAGATAATAGAAAATAAGACGGAGACAGCGACGTGTGCATTTGCAAATAAACCCTGAAAACGCAGCTGAAATATTTATTTCTGTTGCCACTAGTTTGAGGTTGTTAATAATAGCTTCCACCTCCTCCAGCTCCATAACAAGTGTGCTTCCCACGTCAAACCTGAGTGTGACTGCGGACCCCTGAAGGATCACATCCTGCCCCCAAACTCAATCTGCCCCGTCGTCCTGGTAAGACTTCGCTTGTTCTGGTCAGCGGGCCTCGAGGCGGAGAGAGCCTTCGAGACCTGATGATCCAATCATCAGACCTGAGTTCTCCTACTGTGCTTCGAAGTGGCAGCAATTTATTTTTTAGAACTTTATTCTGAAAATTGCACAAGTGTGTTTGAAGTGGATAAAAGTGTTCCACCATAACGCAATTTTCTTTCTAATCAGCTGCAGATTTCTCTTTTATTTTGGAGGAAAAATAATTAGATTTTCACCTTCAAATTGGTATAGAATAGACTTTATTAATCCCCAAGGGGCAATGACTTATTCGTTGACAAGCTACTCCATCTAAAGTGTTAAATATTAATAATGCAAATATAACCATAAGAGATAAAGTAAATACAAATATAGTATTTTTTATATCAGGTTGCAGTTACCTTTATTGCCACAAGCACAGAAGTGACTAACATTAAGGAAATTTATTTGATTGGCAATTATCTGCTAATATATATGTGACACCTTATTGAGGAAAGTATTAAGCCCAACTTCTTTGACCTCTGTGGCTATTTTTCTTTTATTGAATTCTGGTCTGTTTTAATAGTTTGATCTGCACCAATATTGCCACCAGCTTTTAGCAGGGGGTATTTTTTTTTCTGTGTGATCTTACATAAATTGCTATGGTTTTTAAGCAATGCATCAGAATTTTTCAGAAAAATTCACCTTTTTCTCAGAATTCTGACTTTAATCTTGCAAGATGAAACGTTAGTATTCTGAGAAAAAAAAATCCAGAGTTTTAAATTTTTTTTTTTCTTTTTTAGTGCTCTTAATCCTCTTCCACATCATTGTGCAGGGTTTCCGCGCGGTAGTGAAAGGTAGTAAATTAAATGAGCTCAAATTAAGGCCAGTCAAAGGTAGTAAGAATACAGGCCAGTAACTAAAGGTAGTAAAAGGTAGTACATTTTTCATTGATGCTCACATATTGTCTTAAGTTTGTTTTACTAAAATCTGTATAAAAAATTATAACTACCGTACTGGCAGGACCTGAGCTGTCACTGATAGACTCCAAGCTGCTGTGCGCATGCGTTGTGTTGGAGCCGCCTAACGTGTTGAGACTAGCTAGTCATTTTGCGCTTTGCCATGGGAAAATATACGTTTTCACAACTTTGGCTCGATGATCCGAGATGCAAAGATTAGGGATGACCGAAGTTGAAAAGTAAAACATAGCAAAAAAAACATAAATTAGCAGAAATTAGTATAAAACCTGAAATAGTTGAAAAGTAAAACAGCAAAATAAATGGCATAAATTAGCAGAAGCAGAAATGAGTTCTGATATCTGGATCTTGTTTTGTGCTGCTGTTTGGAGTCAAACCTCGAGCCGTTTTGCTGTGTCACTTCAGGAACGGCAGTCGACTCTGAGAAAGGACTCCAGGTCCAGTCAGTCGAGTCGAGGAAAGATGCAGAGGGCGAACTCTGTCACAGTGGACGGCCAAGGACTGCAGGTTAGCCTCACATCGGACATATGTCTTGGCTTTTACTGACATTTCAGTACATAAGTACAAAGAAATTCACACTAAAATCACCCAGTAAATGTGTGGCGATCAGTTAGTTTCATTATTGTGTCAAGAATTTGTTATAAAATGGTTGAAAATGAAAAAACATATATTTTACCAAAGGAAATGAGGATTATTAGAACTCAATACCACCGTATATATTCATTGTAAGGTCTTGAAAAATGTGCTTTCTTTCATTGCAGCAACTTAACTGCCTTGTTGCTGAAAAAGTACTATACAAATAAAACTACTTCTTCTTCTTAATTTTCACATAAAAAAATATAGAAAAACCCAACCTTTAATGTGAAAAATGCTCTTCAGGAAGGGAAAAAAGCGTTCTTCTCGCTAACTTGAATGTTTCCATCCCTAAAAATTCCCACAAATAATATAAAATAAAGTAACCGAGGCATTTTTTAATTTATACTTTACAATTTTTCAGTGGAGTAATTGAAATGATCCCAGTCACTCTTTAAAATGGGAAGGAACATGATTTATAAGCAAGTCTTATGTGTGATAATCTTATTAAATCAGGAAATGGCAACTGGAAAGCAGCTAAACACAAAATTATTTCTAACATTTTATGCATCTTTGTTCAGGTAGCTGATAAAGAGTTGAGTAAAGAGTGTAAAACAGATGACGTCTTTGTAACCAACCATATGTCACCCAAACTCATTGAACTTCTGATCCAGACAAAGTTTTAAATCAGTTAGATTAGAGAAGCTACAGGTGGTGTAAAGACAGCGATATCGCCTCTCATTATCAGCATATCAAGCCAGTTTCCTGTCGAATCTTAAGATTTGATGTGAGCCTCTGCAGTTGGTGAACACCGCCAGTCCTGCTGGTAATCAGCATCATCCATAATCAACATCCTGATCCTGTGCCAGCACGCCGCCGATGGAAACCCAGCCGCCGTCTGCGGCGAGCGTTCGTCTGCGCGCGGCTTTAGGAAAGAGAAATACGATGAATCAAATCCCGGCCACATCCATCTCTGCCTCTCGCTGGCTAACCAGCGTAATAATCAAGATTATTATTTATAATTACAGGAAGTAATGGATCACTCTGGACGGGACAGGGAGCTCATTAATTCACCCTCGGCCTGCTGGGATAGCAGACAGGGGGAGTTAAGTGCTTCATCTGTGTCAGGGAGAGCACTGGGCGAGTTGTTGCAGGACAGTTCAAACGGGGTGTGGGCCCGAGGCTCAAACCGAGTCCAGAACCTCAAGCAAACTGGGAGATTATGTCTGATTATATGTTTGAGACAAGGTATCATCACATTATACCCACAACCTCTCACCTATGACCTATTATACTTCCTTGATCAAGTTAGGATGGGTCTATAGATCAGGGGTGTCATTTACGTTTTGGGCCAAATCAATAATTTATAAAATTAAATATTATTGAGCATCTTTTCAGTCCCTCCAGAATTTTACAATTACTTTGTGATTGTGATTTGTAAAAATCAAAGTGCTTGTGATACTAATTTTGAAATATCTGCTATATTTGCGCTTATTTTGAGGCGACTGTGGCTCTTTGGTAGTCGTCTTGCGATCGGAAGGTTGTAGGTTCGATTCCAGCTTCCTCCTGCCACATGTCGATGTGCCTCTGGGCAAGGCACTTAACCCCAAATTGCCTACCGATCTGCGTATCGGTGTATAAATGTGTGCATGCTTGTGAGTGCGACTGGGTGAATGTGACTCTAGTGTAAAGCGCTTGAGTGGTCAAAAATGACTGGAAAAGCGCTATATAAGTTCAGTCCATTTACCATTTATTTATGTCTGTAAATGCGACTTTTTATTACTCACTGTATAGATCATGGACTATAAGCTGACATCAATTCAAGCCGAGGCAGCTGTTTAGTACAAGTAAGAAAGTTTTTGACAATGTTTGAGAAAAATCTGAAGTAAACTCCCAATTATGTATTAGTGCAAAAAAGTAGGGGGATTTGTTGATTTTGTATCGATTTCCATGATAATTCGGAAGAAACTAGAGGGACTGATTGATATAATTGGGCAGTAAACAGATAAAAGCTGCATTAATTTGATTGATAACATAATATTTAAGCAAATGTAGTGTTTTCTTTAGAACTTAGAGGGTCATATAAAAATCTTTGGATTTGGCCCAGGGGCCTCAAGTTTGACACATGTGGTCTATAGGCTATACAATTCTTTTTTTTTTTTTTACACAAAATCATTCTTAGATAATGAGATTTTAATCTAATCAGTTCTGTCCTTTTTGAGCTCCTTTCAGAATGAGGTGTTTTAGAGCCTCTTGTCACTTTAAATCCAAATAATCTGCTGCTGCTTTCCATGCCCCCCAACTCAATGTTGGGGGGCAGAACTGGAGCCTCCTGCACAACCAACAAGAATAGTAAGTCAACAACAAAACACTTATCTTTTCTAGCACCATTGTACAGTGCATACAAAGGTAAAATCAGCTGACCAAACGTGCTGGAGCTCTGCTCTGGTTGCTAGGTCACGGCGAATCCGACTCAACGATCAGGAGGTTTAGGAAACGATTCGATTTCCACTCACCAGAAAACATTAACTATTTTTTAAGCACTTTAACTGTTTTTAGAAGCAGTAGAATAACATAATGTACAAAAATGTGAATTTTGCCTAATAAGCCCCCTTTAATATTTGTATTATTCCAGATGTTTTGTGAACATCAGGGGACAAACAACATCACAGAGACTTAGAAACACAGCAGAGAGCAGATTGATTCTAAAATTATTTCCCAAACTCTGAATAAATAAAAGAATTTAAGCCATCATACAAAAATCGAGTATTGCACAAGTAGAAACCTACCAAGTCATATGCATCCACCTAAACTGACAGACTGGACAACCAAGAGCTCCATGGTAACTCTGGAGGAGCTGCAGAGATTCACAACTTCTGCCTGTTACACATTTCCAGGATGAAATGTGTAAAAAAATCTGCAAGAGGCTGACAGGAACTCTTATAGGTTTTTATATCCTTTTAATACAATATCAATATTAAACATATAAAATACAGTAATGTTTGTGGGTCAGGGTGTTGCATTTATGCAACATTTTCCATTTTCAAAAGGTTTGTATTAAGATTAATTCTTTTGAGCTTAACCTAAAACCCATTCACAACTTTTAAAACCCTCTTTCTCTTTTAAATGGACCGTATAAATAACATTTCAAGGGAAAAGTTTAGGTTTCCACATAGAAGACTATAGAGCGCTCCCGTTCCCGGGCTGGACCGGTTCACAGGAAATCTGTGCAGAATGCAGGCAGGCAGTGCAGCGCTTGGAAGTGCCATATATACTTGATAAAATGTCTGAGGGATACGGCTTGAAAGTGAATTCCTGTGAAGCATCCTGCAGTCTCCAAACACCGAGGCTTTGTTTTGACATCTTCCACACAGATCACAACAATAGAGGGCACTCATCCTCTGCTGGTGTTTGTCAATCCAAAGAGCGGGGGCAAGCAGGGGGAGAGGTAAGTACACAACCTGTCTCAACATGCTACAAGGGGCCTCTGAAGCAGCTACAGAGGGGAGGAAGCAGCATGGCCGCGGGGCTGACGGCTGCTTTTTGACTTAGTCAAATAAAAACACAATCTGATTTACCTAAAGCGCCGGCCGCCTCGGAGAGAAACTCCTCTCACTGCCGGCTTCAGTCCCTTTCTGTAACCCTGGGCTAATTGGGTTATTACTGAAACATATTCATTCACTTCTTATTATGCCGGCCCTCATCTGTTTAAATTATGAGATCAAAATATGACTTCAGCCAGTTGATATAATGAAATTGAAATTAAAATGAATTAGTCTTTCTAATGGTTTCTCCTCAAGGGGACTTTAGACATTTTTCCGCCTTGCTGCCCAGTCCTCTGGCGTGTCGGTCTGATCAGAGAAGCTCTGTGTTTCCCCCCATTCACCGAGTCAGCATGTGACGGAGTCAGCTATTACACTTTCGCTCACTGCTGTTTCCTGATTTTCTTTTTCTTTTCTATTAGAATTTATAGAAAGTTCCAGTATCTCCTGAACCCGAGACAAGTGTACAACCTGGCCAAGAATGGACCATTGCCGGGGTACGTTGGAAAAAACCTTGTGCTAAATCAGTTAGCGTTTATATTCATTTCCATTCTGGCAAAAAGAAGGCATTGTGGGACCAACTCTGAGGTTAATGCTAATGCAGATTTTAATTGCTATTGGTTGGTGTTTGCACAGCAACCAATCCAGGAGCGCCATTACTTTTTTTTGACACTGATTGGCTACATCCCCAAGAGAGAGATAGGGAAGTCGGTGGATGTTAGCTTATGATGTAGTGCTAAGATGATTTTCTCTGCGTGTATTAATGGATATTAAGGTATATTTGATGTTTCAACTAATAAAGTAGGCAGATAAAGGTGGATTTTACACTGCAAGAACACAAAATCTTAAGTATTTTTGGTCCAGGTTCTTGTCAAAACGTCTTGGTACACTTGAAATACGACAAACTAGCTTATAGGTAACTTTAAGCAAGATGTTGGAGCTGGACTTAAGTCAACAATAATATTGATGAAAAAGAACTAGTTCCATTGGCAGATTATTTGATTTAACAAGATTCTCCTCGTGTTATAAGTTAAATAATCTGCCAGTATTTTTCATCAATATTAAGGAATTACTAATTTAGAACAAGTTTTCATATCTTGCTAAGATGTTACTTGTTAGCTGTTTTTGTCTTATTTCCAGTGTACTAAGATATCCGCAGTAAAAACCTGGCAACATTTTGTGTTTTTGAAGTATTGTCCTTAAATGTTGATGCAAATCCCATTTTAATATTATGAATGATAAACAAAGACTCCTTATAGGCCTGTCACAATAAACAATAAATCAATTAATCGCATGATGTTTATTTGCATAACTTATTGTTTTTCTCTTTCTACCAAAAACTGGATGACAAAATTCCTCAGTCTGGTGTTTTTTTCTCAACTAGCCATTTTTTTAGGTCAATTTTGTTTACAGACACTTAAGTCATTTTATTTGTTGTTTCTGTTGTTTTGTTTATTTATTGTGGATATATAAAATGTCTTCCAGTTCCAGGATGATTCCAGTTGGATGATTTTCAAAATCATCCAAATGATTTTGAAAATTTCAAGTTTATTGATCTTTAAGAATGCGTGCATAATTATGCCATTACCATTAAATTACTTTAAAATGGTCTCAAAATAACATTATTGTTTATTGCAATAACTTCTGGGATAACTTATTGTCCAGCAAAATTTGTTGTACTGAGAGGCCTAACTAATTATATTTGGAGAAATGACACATTTTAAAAAAAAATATTTGTAATCTTAACAGAAATGGATTGCATTTAACTAAAAAAAAACAAACAAAAAAAAAAACTAAGACAATCCATTTGTCATTCTGCTTACTCTCTGTTGTTGCTCACATATAATGATCCCATCACATGCAAGAGAGGCCTTTAGCATTACAGCCTCCAGTTTCTCCTCCCTCACACACCCAAATGAGGTGAGTTCACATATAACACATCCTGGAGACGACCGTACCGAGCCGGATCCGCAGACAAGTAGCGGCTCTGTATGCATAAGACTATATGAGAGCTCATGACACAAATGACTGACGGATGCAGAGTGGGTGAAGCTCTTGCCACACAACATGTGATCACGCATGCAGACAAGCAGCTCGCCACAGCCCGGTGGTGTGGACGGCGCCGGGTCCCCTACAGTTCACGTTTGTGATTAAGAAAATGAATGGATCATTTACATGCAAGAGGCTCCTTCACTTTGCCGCCTGCGTCCAGCAGCATTCGGGACACGCAGGAATTTCTCGCCGCCGTGCTACCATGTTGTTTGGCTTTGATTAGACCTGAAAAACAGCATCTTTTAGATTTATAAAAAATAAATAAACAGCAGCACACCGCTGCTTACAAAAGGATCCAAGAGGCTTGAACTGCATGTATGAGAAGACAGCCGAGTTTTCAGCACCAGCAGTTTCATTTTGTTAATTTTCCTCTGATCAGAACCAAAAGCATCATCTGGTTCTGGATGCAGAGATCCTGACAGCATACGCGATGACCTTCCCCAGTTATAACCTAGTTAATATTTTGCCAAGTGAACTCACCGCAGCTCACATTAGCAGGGTGAGCAGTCACCATCGGACACTGCAGCCCAGGCAGCCGCGTACACTGCTGTCAATTAGCTGCCTTTCTAATCAAATTACAGCAAATTAAGTGTTTGTTTCTTGGTATTTAAATATCCCCAAAGTTGCCTTTCATGTTCACGGCCGTCTGTTTTTGTGTCTAATGTGGTTTGTGGCCCCAGTTGGAGAGTAATTGAGCGAGTCATTTACCCGCCATACGAGGCAGTGAGGCTGGCTCATTCAGTTAGGGCTTTGTTATTGTGAAGGAACGGAGGAAGTTGGACTGAACATTGCCTGTCATGATCCAATTAGTCCCTGAACAGACAGTGTACCTCACTGAATGAATAATATCAATGCGACATGTGGTTTTTTTTTCTTTTTTTTTTAGTGAGATTAGGTTCAGTTTACAGTAAAGTAATATGCTATTTTAAAAAATATGTTGTTTAAAATCTCAAATACAAGAAACTGTAAGAAAAACTAAGATGTTAGTAGAAGAAATCTTAGGAATTTTGAATCATTCTTTAATGTAAAAAAATTACTTTCCTGCTAATCACCGAAATAGAAAGATTAGGTTCAGTTTACCACTTTGTCTTCTAAAAATTAGAGGACAATTTTTTAGAGTGTCCTCTAAAAAAAAGGACACTCGTCCTCTAAAAAATAGAGGACAACATTTTTTAGAGGGCAATATAAATTTCTGTTTCAAAAACATTAACTTTTATCATTGCAGTTTGAACTTCTTCCGAGATGTTCCTGATTTTAGAGTATTGACCTGTGGAGGAGACGGCACTGTGGGCTGGATCCTGGACTTTATTGGTACAAATTACTTATTTTCAAATATTTTGTTGAAAATCCACAGAACAGTTTCTTTCAAGCATTTTCTGTGATTTGGGGGAACACAAGAAATATTGGTAAATTGTCGTTATAGGGGAAAAAGAATGCTTAATCTTTAAATATGTTGTAGTTCAAAAGTTGGCCTGATATTAACTTTTGTTTCACATTGTGCTTGTGTCCAAATATAGTTGTACAGAAATGAAAACTATTGACTGAATTTTGAGCTCTATTTTTCACAGCATAAGTGTATATTTAACTGTTGTGGACACCGATAACTAGAAAAATGAGTTGCTCTGACCATAAAGCACTTTTCATAAACATTATGACATTTAGCTGAATAATGCTAACTGTTCAATTCTAGCGCTAGACTAAAGTGCTAGCTTCAATTCAGATTTTATTTGTCCTCGAAAGATTACAACCGTCAAGCAGCAATTTAGTTTTGACGTAATTTATTTGTCATGTTATTCGCGTAGATGTTGTATTTACCTTCACATCTTGTTCAGTCCTGCCCATGTTTTATGTTGTCCCTGCATGGTTCTTGTTTGAAATAAAGTTATTGGTGAAAAAAAGAGAGCACGTAAAGAGAGGAAACGGAACTGCTGAAACGGAACATTCTTCGCCCCCTTCAAAATAAGAGCATGAATATAAACAGAATTCTTACCAGAATGTTTTCGGAAAAATTTTAGTAACATGTGAATGTTCAAGTACAGCACACACTGTATGTTTTTTTTTATAACTTTGTAATTTTGTGTTTTTATTACTTAAAGTAAATATACTTAATTGATTTAAAAAAAAAAACACTTGACAATTATTCACAATGAAAATAATGCACCTTATACTTGAATTTGCCTTACATTTCTATAAGAATGTGTAGTAATCTATGAAACAATAGCAAAACAACTGTCCATTTCCTTTATTAGACAAATTTCATTTATTTTTATTGGTTTTTGGAGTCTCCGTTGCTCAGCCTTCAATGGTAAACCATCATTTATTGGTCATATATAAACACCTTGAACGAGCTCTGTGCTGTCAGTGGTGGCCAAATAGGATGATTACGTGAGAGAGGGAAAACGACATATTAGTCATCACTTAGAAAAAAAAATCTCTCCTCTGTTTGTACTTGAAGGTGTGTTACTTCTTCATTCTCTCTAAAAATTGCCTCAATTTTTTTTATCAATCAAAACAATGGTAGGTAATAACCGTCAGGCAAAATGTGGTTTTTGAAATTGGCTGCACAACTGGAAGTCCATATTGACTTGTTTTTACAAGCAAAGGTGCAAAATGGATTTGATTTGTTCGTTACAAGTTTGTGTTGTGAATTTGCCCTCTGGGTTTGACCTCTTGTTTGACACACTGTTGTGGTTTTTGTCCCACTGCTCCAGATAAGGCCAACCTGGACAGGAACCCCCCTGTATGTATACTTCCTCTTGGCACGGGCAATGACCTGGCGAGATGTCTGCGATGGGGAGGAGGTACTGAATACATATCAGGGAATAATTTGCTTTGGTTTCGCCTAATGCACTTTTTTAAATAGAGGAGAGATTTGTACTCTTGATTTATCATATAAGGATGTTAGGAAAAAAAAGTTCAGAGATCAGGAAATACAAAAAAAACCTAACGGAGTGCAGCATTTAAGAAATTAAAACTTTCTGTCATGCGCTGATCAGTCATAACCTGATAATTATAGATGTGTTTTGTTGATTTATGCAGAAATGTCTGACCATTTAGGTCACTTAAAAATGTAATTATCACTTGAACAATTATCTTGTATGAATATTTTAAATCAGTTTTGCAGTTTATTAATTAAAAATGTGAGTGTTTATGAGGGAGATGCTTGTTAGTCCCTCTTACACGAAGCACTTAATTTTAGTCATACTCTTTGGAAGTTTTCACATTTTCTCACATTAAAATCACACTTTAATGTATTTTATCTGGTTTTTATTTAATAGAAAAACACAAAGTAGTGCAAAAATCTGAACTGGAATTAAACTAAATAAAAATGTGAAAAGTGTGGCAACTGTTTGCATTCTGCCCTTTCTGAGTCAATGCTTGTTTTTGCTGTTACCACAGTGATGAGTCTCATGCAGCTTTGTGCATCTAGAAACTTGATTTTTTGTTTGCAAAGTCGTTCAAGCTTAGTCAGATTGGATGGGCAATATCTATAAACATCAGTTTTTTAGTCTTGGACTTTGACTGGGCCATTCTAACACCATTCAGTTGCACTGCTGACTGTATATTTAGGACAGTAACTTTTCTTTAACCCTGTCTGTCTGCTGCGTTCCTTAGTGTTTGTTCTTTAATTTTTTCTAACAAGCCTCTAAAGCCAACACAGAACAGCTGGACTAAATTACAGAGAGTGTTTTTATTTCTGAAGGCAGTTGACTGCACTGGATTTTATTTAGCTGCATCTGATAAAAGGAGGTTAAATACAAATGGGCAGAAAAGCTCTGAGTTATTTTTTTTTCTTCCATTTTACATTTATGCACTACTATAAGATGCTCTTTCACATAAGATCCTGATAAAATGCACCCATAACATGTGAAAATGTTCCTTTACGTGTTTTAATTTCTCGTCTGTCTTGTGCTTCTCTGAGGCTATGAGGGCGAAAACCTCCTGAAGATCCTTCGGGACATTGAGAACAGCACAGAGGTGATGCTGGATCGCTGGAAGATCGATGTGACATCTGCTGACAAGGAGGAGCGAGGGGACCCGGTGCCTTACAGCATTATGAACAACTACTTCTCCATAGGAGTGGTGGGTCTTGACACTCAGACTGTACATACGTTTTATTTTAACAAGTTCCACAAGAAAATTATGATAAAAATCAGATAATCTGTGGTTTTTGATTGAGATTAATTTAGTTTTTGATGGGTGAGAATGAAAAGTGATGCTGGATGAAAAAGAAATAATTGATCTCCTAAAAATTTGTGTCAAACCTGAAGAACTGTTTCAGACTTGGAAGTTTTTGATATTTACACTAAAACCTGTGTCTTTCATAGGAGCTTAGGACCACAGTTTTATGCATTTCAAATCAAATTGAATTGTATTTGTGCAGCACATTTCACTTTCAAAGGTCAAAGTGCTTTACATCACAAAAAACCACAATTGAGACATTACATTTTTCCAAGTGTCGTCATTAGACATCAAAATGTTGGTCAGCTTTTTCAATTATTGTAGTACAAAAGCAACTCTGATCAGGTGGGTTATTAGTCTTGACTCAAAGGAACTCAGTGTTTCAGCTGTTTTGCAGTTTTCTTGAAGTTTGGTCCAGATTTTTGGTGCATAGAAGCTGAATTCTATTTCTCCACCTTTGGTTCTGGTTCTGGATCTGGATGCAGAGCAGAACCAGAACCAGAGGACCTGAAAGGTCTGGAAGGTTGATATAATAACACCGGATCTTTAATAGGGAAGCACCAATTTATGGGCGCCTTTTTCCTTAAGTTTGAGAGATCGGTGATCAGCCGATACTTACATGCGAAGCCGATCTTTTCTCCCTCTGCAAGTCTGAAAACCAACCACTGTCCTCTTCTGCTCTGCTGTGAGAGAAGTTTTACTGACAGACGAGGTCATGTCTACACATTTGCAGTTAACAGTTACCCCACTCTTACCAATCCAGCAACTTTTTTGCTATAATTAGCAACATTTCAGACAAAAATTTGGTGTCAGCCAAAATCGGAATCAGCAGGTCAGGCTTTTTAAAGATCGGTTATCAGTGATATACCAAAAAACTGCAGTCGGTGCACGCCTAATCTTTGTGGTGAATTGTGGTGCTAAGCTGTTTGGTGATTTATAAACTAACAGTATTTCAAAGTCTATTCTCTGAGATACAGGGAGCCCGTGTAGGGACTTTAGAACTGGGGTGATGTGCTCTATCTTCCTGGTTTAGCTAAAATTTGCAAATATCAGCTTTTCAAGACTGATTCCTATAATTTTATTGCACATCTTTAGGATGATGTGACATTTTCTAGATCTGAGAGAGACTAAAAAATGTCAATATCACATATAATTAGGGATGTTTTTTGTTTAATCCAATAATTTGAACAACAACCGAGGTGATAAAAACACATTAGTTTGTAAAATAGTCTAACATTGAGAATGACAGTTTTTGCTAAATATAAAGTCCAACAATGCCTTTATAGACATCTTATAGTGAAAGGTCAAGGTGTGTGTGTGCAGGTGGGGGTGTGTGGGTGTGGGTGTCGGGGTGCTCTGCAGAAGTGTAACCAAAGCAAACATTTGTAAAATAAAATATAAAACCACCTCCATCAATATTTGCATCTGCTATTAAAGGTAGAATTTAAAAAGTAATACATCGCAGCGCACACACAGCAACAGCATAATCATTTAATTTATTTGTTTTGAGCACATGGTTAGCACGTGGTTAGGCCTTTATTGAGATGTGCTCAAGCTGTAACCACCTCTGATCGATAAATAAGCCTTGTTTTGCATCTGCGTGGGGTTACGGAGCCGTCGGCACCTCCTCTGTCCATCTCTGGGATAATGACTCTGATTTCACGTAGCTCATGTTAGCCATTACCCATAAATGTCAGGGGGAAATATGGTAATTGACATTTGCAGGTGTCTGAATGGATCCACTGGGGGTTGTGAGATTTGTACGGACTGTGGCAGAGACATAAGTGATTCATGGCCTCACAAATGTTAGTTGAATAACACCTCCATCCCGGGCCCACTAATGACCATGTTTGAGGATAATAAAGGACAGGTCTAGTTAACATTGTGATAGAGGAGACCAATGGTTCCAATCTGTCTTAGGAAGGAAACATATGGTGGTGTCTGCAGGGGGGAAGTGTTTACAGCATTTTCTGAGGTTTTATTGCAATAATTTCCTCCTGTAAATGCCAAAAGTTACTCATTTTTGACTGCACTTTACAGTAAATGGTTGACGTGAATGAAAAAGGTGGTTCAGCTGGAGAAGAGAAAGGGCATCAACTAACTACAGATTGAAAATATTAGATTTTACTTTTTTTAACATTAGAAAATACGTACCGTAATAGCACTAAAAGTTCATTTAAAACAGTGTTTCTCAAACGTGTTCAGGTCCACTTAACCCATTTAACAAAACCTCACATACCATCTAACTTTACATTGCACCTCAATAATCTTTATATATGACCAGGTTTTTATTCTAATTTGATTTAGAGAAATCAGATCTTCTGACTAAATTGATTAATTATTTTTTTTCACATTATCAGTTCATTTCCGTTAATATTTCTCATCCAAAAAAGGTTTTAGAATGGAAAATTGTTTTCTAACATTTATTTAGTTAAATATTACAAACTTGGATTTCTGTAAATTGAGTAATAAACACTGATGAGGGTAAGTACATGTAAATTAAACATTTCATCTTCATCTCTCCCCCTGCTCGTCACTCATTGGTCCAGATTCTCAGGAAACCAATCACAAGTCGTGCATTTTGCATTCATAGTTCAGAAAGTTAATCTGATTGAGCAAAACCAATGTGATTTTTGGATTCAGCACATCAAAATTACCTTAAAACAGTTGAAAAACCCCAGACAATATTTTGGCTGTTGACCAGTGAAATTAATGATGTAATTCTTAGTTATTTGAAAAATTATTTTAAAGTAGTCTGAATTTTTAAATTAAAAAAATATGATTATTAACTTTAATAAAATATTTACATTTTAATATCTGAAGATTCCCTTTTAAATCTGCTGGCAGCTTTCATGTAAATAACAACTAGAAGGTAAAGAAAAGACTCATTATTTTCTTTAGTGAGTGAAACTCGTGAGTCTGTTTTGATTGAATTTGAACTCCAGGGAAAGGATTTGGTTAAAAAAAGAGCTCATGTAGGTTAAAGGTCAAATTAAGTCGGTCTCTCTGGCTCATAAAGGCTTTCTAAACTGTTACTTTAGCTCTGCACTGCAAAAACACAAATATTACAGAATATTTTTGTTCTAGTTTCTAGTGCAAATATCTTAGTACACTTGGAATTAGACAAAACTAACTTAGAAGTTACTTTCCAGCAATATAGGAGCTTGTTTTAAATGAATAATTTCTTAATATTGATGAAAAAGTACTAGAGCCACTGGTAGATTATTTAATTTATAACCTGGGAAAAATGTCTTGTTAGAAGTGAAATAATCTGTACCATTTTATCAATATTTACTTAAAACAAGTTCCTATATATCCCTGAAAAGTTGCTTGTAAGTTAGTTTTGTCTTATTTCATATGTACTGAGATATTTGCACCAAAACTAGATCAGAAACGAGACTTTGTGTTTGTGGATCAGTACCCAGCAGGCGTAATGATGACAAATGAAGTTGTTTGCGGGGGATTAAGGAGACTTTGAGCTCTCTATGGATTTGGGTGTGATATAATATTTTCTATGCATCAAATTTTCTCCTTTTTATTGAATGTGAAAAAGACTACAATAAAGATTATGAGGCAAGTGAAGCTAGTAATTACTTTGGAGATTATGCAGATGAAGAGAGAATTGCTTCTGCTGGATTTCAACACATCAGCAGAACCAGCCAACATGGACGCCGAAGGTTTCCAGTTTGGTGAACTGAGTTCAGTCTCACACACTGTAAAACATTTGAAGGTGATTTAACTTGAAAATGCAATTAGAAAATCGTTTTGGTTTTAACTCAGAAATTAAAGTTCATGAAGTTGATTTAACAACAAGAGATACGTTGTATAAACATTGTTTTTTAACTTCATTAATCTTGTATTGTGATTAATAATAATCACAATACAAGATTATCGTTAATCTTGTATGATTAATGATACAAGATTAATGATAATTCCATAACTTCCTATTAATTTATGGGAAGTTCTTTCTTCCCATAAATTAATGCTGCAATTTAAACCAAATAATTATATTTGTCAATATGGAAGAAGAAAACTGTCCTCACCTAGTTAGAGAGCCGCATTTCTCTATTATTTTCCTCATAATATCAAGTTAAAATAACTACTTATTTTACTTTAGAATAATTAAAATTCTTGTTTCAAAAATTCTGACCTGATAATGAACTTTATTAAACATGAAAATAATTCTAAAATAAACATTTGCCTTAATACAACACAAGAGTCAGATCAATGTAATGCACTTCCGTCTCAGTATACAAAAACATGCCGCTAAGCATTCTGGGAAATAGTTCCCACTCTCTTTTTCTTCTTTCAATTTTTTTAAGTGCTAACCTGAATACTCTAGTTTATTCAACTCTAATAAAAGTTAACGCAACTTACTGCTGTGAGTTTATCTTTCACAAACTCACAAATTCAGGTTCAGAATCTAAAACTCACTAAATTTGTTTGACTTAAAGAGTAGAAGGCAGAAGACGCAGCTAAAATCAGCTCAAATGTTTTACAGTGCACCACGCTTCTTTCATACGGAGAACCGTCTTTTTTTTCTTTTTTGTCTCCTTTATGTAAATTCCTTCACCCCAACCTGCCACAGCCCAATGGGACGGGGAATTAATGGCGCCATCCCTTTGGGAGGATGTGGAAGTGACGTGAAGTGTAATGATCTCAATCAGGGCCAGGGGTGAGAGACAGAACTAATCACTGAGCGCGCTCCGCTACCATAATGCAGTCAGGCCCCTAATGACCGCGGCTCTCCTGTCAAAGCCATTACTCTCCTCTGTGGTGAAAGGCACATCAAACCGCTGGGGCCCACTCATAATTGGACTAAACTTTGAGCTATGAGAGGACATTACACATGTCCTGTATTAATTTGGGTGCCAGATCTTTACATTGGTAATTATTTGAGTGAATGAGTGAGATTCTGACGTCTCACTACGGCCCTGCTGGAGCTGAGGTGGAGTCCAGAGTGGATAAATATAACGCGCTATAATTTTACAAACTATTTTAAAATTGACTCACTGGACTGTGTTTACTATGACAAAGGTTTTGATCAAATTGTATGTTTTCTGTATTTAAATTCTTTATTTATTTACGATCATTTTCTAAGTTTAAATTTAAAATTTTATGCCGCTAGAACATAAAAAAAATATTTTGAGTACAACTAAGTATATTTCCAAGTTTATCTATTTATTTACTTACATATTAATTGTCCCATTCTTTAGTAAGGCAAATGAATAAATATAACATGTTACAATTTTATAAATTATTTTAAAATTGACTCACTGGCCTGTGTTTACTATAATGAAGTATTTACATTCTGGATCATTTTCTGAGTTTAAATGTATTCATTTGAGCTGAACAGAAAAAAAAATTATATATTTTCAGTACAGCTGTATATATACATATATATATATATATATATATATATATATATATATATATATATATATATATATATATATATGCTTTTCTGTATTTATTGACATACATATTAATTGTCCCATCACTATGTGTAAGTTAATGCACTGAAATCAACTTAGTTTTGTGTTTTACAAATTTTATAAATTGTATTTTCTGTTGTATAATTTATTTATTCGTTTATTGATTAGATATTCCCCAATCTTAATTTGATCAAATTCAGTATTTTCCTTAATAAAGATCTTAAGTTCAAGTCAGTCTGACATATATTTAGTTAGTTATTAAGTCATCTAGTTATCCACAGTTAATTTGATTTATTTTCAGAGGTTTTTTCTCTGATATAAGTCACAATTTGATTGTGTTTATATAAACATACAGTATGTGTGTGTGTGCTGAAGTTTCTGTTATGATTCATTTGTATTTAATCTTTTTTAATTATATAATCTGTATGTGTCATAGGATGATAAACAAATCATCCTTATATTAATCAATTAATATAAGTTACTACATTAGTAGCTCTTCATAAACTGTATCTGATTGGTGAGCTTTGTTTTTTGGTATCTACTGTTGAAATATTTGTATTTGTTTCTGAATTTAAAACCAAATTAGCAGAAAACGCAGAAAAGTTATCACTCATTTTTGCACTTTATTGCATAATCACAAATTTCTAAATGCTGCTGTAAATTACAGGTATTTTTTAGTTATTTTTTCTCTTTCGTGACATTTTGTTTATTAATTTACCTCAAAAGCGCAGTGAGATGACAAAATCAGTGGTTAAAATCAGTGAGCGCTGCTGCAGAGCCACAGCTCTGCTTGTACACATCTCAGATAATAGACCTTAAACCAAAGGGGAGACATCCTCTCCAAGCTTTTGCTCTCTTGTTTGCAGCTATTGTCCTGTTTGTAAGAAAATCGAGTTACAATCTCTCAGATACATCCATCACTTCACCCTTCTGGCTCGCGTTGGAAGCGCGAGGCGAGTCTGCAGGGATCTTGAAGAAATCTTTTGGTCTTCTGCTAACAGCGTCTTGAAAAGACATCAAGAGACGCCATTGATTTTTCTCTTTTGGCTTCTCCTGAATTTCTGTACAGAGAGCTAGCAGGGGGTCCTCCCTGTAGGTGCAGTTTCAATAGTGCCACTCAAAATGGAGCGGGTCAAAACAGATTGCTTTAGCAGAGGGGGGAGAGGGAAATAAAAAAAAAAAAAGACCATAAAGTTTACAGGAACTTTTTTTATTCGCTCTGCCTTGAACAAGTTTGCTCCATTCGGTTTTCCACAAAAGGCTGTGCCAGAGTTTTTCTGCTGACACGGACTTGGAAGTGTGAATTAAAGGAAATTTCTGGTATTACCTCCCTGAAGCTCATTATATTTGGTTTCACACTGTTGCGGGCTTCTTATGAATTAAATAAACTGCAGTTTTTCCATTTTATGTGACTGACTCCTTGTTTCCACTCACAGACGCTGTGCGTTTGTGTGTACAAACTTTTTAAGGCTCCTAAGAAGTGTTTGAACAGAGCGAAGTTGTTTTTGCCAGTTTATTTGTGGCTTGGTTGTTTTGACGTCCATCATGGCGGAGTGGGCGGAGTTCTGGAGAGCGTGATGTCACGGGCAAAGGGTCAACATACAGTATATATATATACATATGGTTTTCATCTCACATGTTCCTGAGTAATATCAGCAGTTCATCCATTCACCCATCCATCCATTTTCTAACACCCTTGTCTGTAAAGGAGTGCTGGTGCCTATCTCCAGCTGACGTTCCGGGCGAGAGGCTGGGTTCAGCAGTTCATGTTTATATTTAATATTTTTTTTATTTTGGTAAGAAGTATACCATTTATTTTACAATCAAGTTTGTCCTTTATCTGCTTTGTGCTCCTCCATCCACTATCAAAACTCAGAAAGCTGTTTGCAAATATGTCAATTGAAAGTTAAGTGGAAGGAAAACGTGCTTTAGAAAAAACTACACAACCAGCAAGGATCAAGAAGTTTGATCAACAAAGTGACCAAGCTTGAGGAGTCATTTTAGATATTTTACATATTTATGCATTGTTTATTTTAATTTTTACAGTGCCATGCTAAAGCATTTATCCTTCCTGAATGTTTCAACGTTTTATTTTTACATTAGTACCACAAATGTCAATGTATTTGTTTGGGATTTTATGTCAGAGACCACATGAGAGCAGTGAATAGCTGTAAGGAAGATGGAAAATGAAACTTAATTCTTATTTTCATGGATGAAAATCTGTGTGTTTGTATCAATTCCAACCTAGCTGCAGATATTTTAGAGTACGTTTCTAGAAAGTAAAAGTTTTGGTTCTTTCCAAAATGCTACAAGCTCAGCCAGATTGAGTGGAATGATTCTGATCCTTTTTACTTTTCTGTTGAAGAAAAACGTCATGCAAATCAAAACTTGAATACAACAACCTTTACAAAACTTATGGTGGGGCGTCTTTTCGCCCCAAAATAAATATAACAAAAAAATATCTCAACCTCCAACATGTGAAATGTCTCTGATTGCATTTATTGCCTCAGGTTACAGAGAACGAGAAGCGGAGGATGGGGGAGGTGGAGAGTAACTTACAGGAAGAAGGATGGTAAACAATTTGGTCGGCAGGGCGATAACAGCATCCTGTAAGCTTAGTTGGGATCTGTGATTACTCACAACATGTGTTAAATTAATTAACCCGTATGGAGACAATGTGCTGTCTATAATGGATCTTCAGACCCTTCATCCTATAGAAGCACAAACAATGAAAACCTGGTTAGTTAGGATGCTACTCAATCCGTCAGTAAGACTTTTTGTTGTCATTTGATACTTTTTGAATTAGTCCTAAATAAAAGAAGCAATATTTTCACATAGTGATGTGAATGTTTTCTTGTTTCTTCTGTTTAATGTGTCAGATACCCACAAAATGTTTATTGTCAAAGAGAAATGTTTTTTTCCGTTTTTTGGGGTTTTTTTAGGTAACATGGAGTTGTCAGATTGGCTCCATTAGAAACTCACGTCTATTTCTGTCAATTAGATCTGTTGTAATAAAGTTAAACCAATTTACAGTTAATTAATAATTTTACAAGGTCACTTTTTCATACAAGTCGAGGTTTGTTTAAAGTATCATCACCAAATTCTTATCTCTCTTTCAGGATGCATCTATTGCACATCGTTTCCATGTGATGAGAGAAAAGCACCCTGAGAAATTTAACAGCAGGTATGTTGATGCCATTTGACCTTGTAAACATTTTTCTGCATTTAACTAAATTACAATAGTGAAGACACAAGATAAGAAGCATAATGACAAAACGTTGAAATTAAGCTTCTTAGAGTAACCTTGGTTCTTTAAAAGTTGTAAAAAACAATTTTTGAGTTTATTGAGAGTAAACTTGGATATTGCTGGGTTTCAGATGATGTAGCACCAACGTCTCCCAACGCAGGTGGAGGGCCAGAAGTAAATGCAGCCCATTCGTTTCTGTTGATCCAGCATCAAAATGTCTAAAGTTTGTGTCCTGTACGGTTGTTGCAACCGTTCTAATAGAGAGAAAAATAAACGTTATTTTCGTGTTTCGAAGGTAGTTGGTCAGAAGGGAGTTAGTTTAAAAAAACTTACCAAAAAAGAGGAGAAAAGTGGATCAACAATCTACAGCTAAACACAGGAGGTGCAGAAACTAACAATGCCAGAGTTTGTAGCGACCACCTTCTAACAGGTAACGACCGCATCGTTTAAATTGTATTTTCAGATATTTTATTGGACAGTTACTTAGAAGGACAAGCATTCATATGTAAGGTAAGATATATTATCTTTATGCTCTGGCGTCGTTGTCCTCAGAGTGCTAATGTTGTTAGCAGCTAGCTCAGTGCCGAGCCACGGATAGAAAATATAATGTTTATTCAGCGGTACTTTCATGCTAAAAAAAAAAAGCTAAATAAATTAAATATAACCTACCCAGCCATACAGTCACAGTGAGCTGTAACTGTTCCCCCACATGCTTCGTGACAGACATGAACATGAGGTTTCTGTAGATCAGAGCGAATCGTTGGCCTACATTGGACCTGAATTCAGTGTCCTACAGTGACTCAACATTAACATACAACTCCAGCATAAATTTGGGTTTACAGAAGCTAAATAAATTATTTACCAGGAGATCCAGGCTCATAAAAATAACACGGGTTAGTTTGTTGTTAGCGATAGCATCATTATCATAGACTAATTCAGAGGTGGAAAGTAAATTTTTTACCGGCCATTCAGACATTTCACCTGCCACTGTTTTGTTTCCTTTCGATTACAAACCCCACAAGTCCAAGCAAATTATAGAAACTGTATGATTTATTCTTAACTCTATGAAAACCAATTTACTGACAATAAGTTTACCATACAGATGTATACAGAATAATTTAACATAAAGCATGGACACCTTAACAGGGCTGTAGTGTAATAAGTTAATTTGAAGTAATTACTAATGGCAAACTTTAACTACACAATCCTAACATTCTTGCAATCATATGTTGAACATTTCCAAAGTTTGGCAACAACTCTCCCTGATAGTATTTATTAAAGATGGTTCTAGTCATTTTAAAAATATTTTTAAATTGTATCAATAGCTGTTTTCTATCTGTTTCATTCGTTTTCCATTGCTTATTACGTTTTCTATTGAAATTAACAATTATTACTAAAATATCTCAGAACGTGTTCATTATTAATTCCACATGCCATCATCATCATCATTCTTGTGTTACTCCAGAGTTTTTCTGACTACCTGGAGCTTAGTGTTAGCTTCCCCCTCACACACACCTGCCTTCTTGAATTTTTTTCTTTATGAACATTTTCACTCCTTCTTACCGGGCAGCAGCAGCAGCTAACCTGAACTCTTCCTCAATCTGTCCTTGGTCACGTCTCTCTCATCATCCTCCTCCAACAATAATAAAGCCCCTGAATCGCTAATTCCCTCTCCTCCGCTACTGAATCTCCTCCAACGGTCAAAGTTAGCGTGGTAATTAACATATCATTTAGTTTGACACGTTTTTCTGAATGGGCTTATGCGCTTTTTAGCTTTTGTCGTAGTTTTTCAGACCCGCCCCGTCTCGTATCCGCTCATTTTCTTGGACTCCGGTTAGCAGCAACCGTTAGCTCAAATGGCGCTATTTATAACCTTAGAGGAGGACTGAGGGATTTCATTGGATAAGCTCAATGTCCGTCAATAAAATCAACCAATGGGCTGCCGCGGTAGATAAAAATTTGATTTAATATAATTTTTTTGTTAAATTATGACAGCGTGAGCTTGCCATGGTGGCGTAGCGGTTAGCGCGACCAGTATTTGGAGGCCTTGAGTCCTCGACGCGGCCGTCGCGGGTCCGACGATATTTGCCGCATGTCTTCCCCCCTCTCCTTCCCAGTTTCCTGTCAGCCCACTGTCATTTAAGGGACACTAGAGCCCACAAAAAGACCCCCTGGAGGGGTAAAAAAAAAAAAAAAATTATGACAGCGTGGGGCTGCCAGATTTGGACATTATGTACATCAGTCTGGACTCCAGACGGTCAGTCCTCCCCTGGAAAGAAGTTCAAACTGAATGCAGCTTTTTTTTTTTTTTCTGTTCAAATTGTCAGCCCGCCACAGTGGCGGGTGCGTTGCTCCAATTTACACACCACTTTATACATTTACCCGCATTTGGCCAGTGGGGGGTGCTAATTTCCACCCTGGACTAATTACTTAAAATAGCGCAATTCACTACTCACCCTGCAGAAACAAGTCAACAGCCATTTAATGCTTCCTTTGATCCTAAATGCTTGACCCAACTTGAAACTAAATGCTTGTATTCTCCAGGCTTTTGAAAACTTTCTTCTGGCTCGTCGTATAATATGAGTTCTGCAGCTCCAGTTAGTTATGTGAATCGCCTCGGCACAAGGTAAATCCTCAAGATTATAAGAGAAGTCTTTTTTACAGAGATAATACGGATCATATCCTAAATAAACGCATATTTTATGCCTCATCTGTTCCAGCCTATTTAGGGCATTAGCATACTCGTGATCAATTTGGCTTTGTTTTGAACTGGAGAAATCCCCTTCCGGACCTCCATCTGAATTTTGCGCGTCATCCGGGTCACGTGTCTGAAATCCAGCAATTGGTATGTTACTTGTCATATTGACCCTTTAGACGTGACGTCACCCTCTCCAGAACTCTGCCCACTCTGCCATGACGGACGTCAAAACAATCAACGCGCTCCTTTAAAGCTAGTCTAAAAACAGACATCTGTAGCCTTTCTATTTTTTTATTTATGTAATATATACAGTTAACATCCTGTCCCACATTCCATTCACTAGATGGTGGTAATGCATATCTAAACGTTGCTTTACAACCGCCGCAAAAAAATAGAAGAAGAAAGATTTCTGTAGCTTAATATCGCTTTTATTTAGTTGATTTCACTTTAAAAACGGTCCAAAAGGATGCTGCGCGGTCAGCTGCACAAACAGGCAAATATGCAAACCAAACTTGCCATTTTATTGTATAACTTTTAATGAGGAAAGATGCGGCAGTGATGGATAGCAGCCGAGGGCTGTCACCCCTTGGTGTAATGGCGGATTTGCAGTAAACACTTTTTACAAGGTAAGAAGATTAACCTTCATATACTTTATAAGTATGATTAGAAAGATGTCGCATTATGGAGATGGTATGTGTCTAACCATTAGTAACCATGGAGACAACGCTACACCATAATGTAGCCTGGCATGTACGGAAAAAACTGGTTAGCATCTCGTCTTTAGTACGTTTTTAATGTTGCTCCGGTTTAAGGAGAAACGCTGTTTATGACATAGTGACATAAGTCATGTCCTGTTAATTCAGGTAAAGTCGGTAATTTGATCAACACGTCATCAGGGAGGAGGTATGGGTCGGTTTCTAAGCTAGCTATTTCCAACTGTTGTAAATACCGCCGTCTATGAGCCCCAACCAGGTGTGTTACGTTCACAGACAAATTAGCTCGACTCCAACAATAGAAGCCATGAATAAACTGGCAAAACCACGTTGGAAAATAATTTCAGTCGCTCTGTTCAATACTCCCATCCCTCACTTCTGACGTCCATTATGGCGCCTCAAATGATTTAGTGACGCAGTTGCAAAAGGTCAACAGATTCAAGAATTATAAAGTCATTCAAAGTTAACATTTGCTTATCTTCCTTCAGTCGCAGTAAACAAGGACTACACTCATTTTCTTCAGCTGCAGATTATTTTTAGATTGAAATGAGGCTTTTTCAATGACACACATGCAAGATTGACAATTTCAAACTGAAAGTTTTCATTTAAATCAAACTAAAAATAAAATGTCTCAGCAACCAGGTACGGTGTAAATATACCTGCAATTCATTTGCAGGACGTGTTCATGACAACATGCTTCATATTTGCTCTTTGTGGACAGGCAACATATTTAGCATTTGTGATTATCTCGATGAGATGTGTTCACCTTTTGGAGATGAACAAATGTGGCGTCTGTGTTTTCATCAATATTTAACATCATCCAATACGTCTCCACTTACGCCAGGGAGTAATTGCAGGCCTAATTGAATTTGCTTGGCTAGTTTGACGTCGTGGATCAGTCAGACTGATGACACACTGGCTCCTAATAATCCCATTTGTACTCATTATCATATTTTACTCTGGTCTTAGTACAACATTCATATAACCAGCTTTTCCTCTCCATTTCGAACATGAGCCTGAGAAATGGTTTCAGTGGAAGAGAATGGTGCTTGGAATAAACACTGGATTGTCCTTTAATGCAGAATCCAAACTTTTTGGATGCCTCTAAAAAATGTTTTAGTATTTCTAAATGTAAATGCGAAAACTATTTAATTGTTGTATTTTTACTTGCTACATAAATAAACTAAACACCATATTTTAATGAAATAAGCAAAGCAGTCAGATTTCTGCTGTTCTTTGTAGAAGGGAAACCATATCCAAAATTTTTTATACTCTCTGTTGCTCATTTTCCATTTGAACATTTTAAACGTCTATCTTTTTTCTGTTTTTTTGAACATTCTGGCGTCAGTGAAAATCTGGATCTGCATCAAATGCCTGAACCAACAAACAAATTTGTAGGTTATTCTTGCTCTGTGATCAAGACAAAGGGCCACAAGGGGGCTGCAAATGGCTCCTGGGCCACAGCTTGGACACCCCTGCATTAATGGTTACCAATGGTTGGATAAAAAAAAAAAAGACAGCGAGCAGGGAAATGATAAATCAGCTAAAATGTTCTGATTAAAACAAGGCGCTGCAACTGTTATGGAGTTTATTTTATAGTACAGATGTTGGTAAATACAGTTCTTGGTGTCTGGATCCAGGTTCTCTGCATCCCGGTTGGCCCAATGTGAAAAATGATTGAGATATTTTAAGAAAATTATTCTGTCTGTTATTTGAATTCAATTAATAATTTACGCAGGGGGAATGAGTTTAGGATCTCTCTATTACACACTATCCTTGCCAATTCAATAATGCATGATTATAGTTTTTCAAGGTAGCAGAGATTTTGTTAGATTTGTCCAAAGGGCTTCATGTCCATTGGAAGTTTAATCAAACTTACCAGAGTCATTTTCCTGCAGCTCGAAGCTCTGCCTCAGAAAACTCTCTGACAATTTAAGAATGGCCTTGGAAAGGTGAGTTAGCTAGAAATTAGTACAGGTAGACTGCAAAATTAAATAAATTCCTACAGAGATCTGTTTAACATAATAAACATAAGAAACTTTTCTGGAGTTCCTATATGCTGAATTTAAAATCTGCAGCGATGCAAACAGAACTAATTGATGTAATGCCAAGTGGACTGGAGCCTTCACCAAAAGCAGGAAGAGAACAATAACATAAGTCATTCTGAGTAAACACAACCAAAACAAACGTGCTAGAGGGAGAAGTGGCTCCTTGTTTCATACGGAAGACAAAAGAAGAATCCTACAACCTCTAAAATCTGTTGTTACTCCATTTTTATTTACATTTTGTGAAGAAGGAAATTGTACTCATGTCTTCTTCCAAGGTCTTTGTGTTGATTCCTTCTGTAGTTGTTGATGCAGCACCTCCACAGGTAAGGAGGGGAACAGGTTTTTCAAACAGTTTAGTTAGTTTGACACAGTGCAGTGTGAAAGCAAATCTCACCAGCTGAAAATGTAACAAATCAAACGAAGTCTACTGGATTACCAGGTGTGAAAATACCTTCAGTCTTTTCCTGTGGTATTTCTCTGAGAGAAGGATCTTTCAGCATTATTCTACACACAATCTCTCTTAATCATCCACATTCCTGGGTCTCTCCTTTTCCTGCTCTGCATGCAAGTTTTCAATAGGATTTAGCTCTTAGAACTGAGACGGTGATGGATGTGTGTCCATTTCTGTGTTGAATTTTTCCATTTGATTTGGATCGTTATGCTTCTAAAAGACCAGGTTATGACTCCATATTACCAGCACACGCCACCAGAGTTTTAAAGAAGGTTCATGTTAGTATACAGTGTAGAAACAGGCCCACATCATCATGGATTCTCTACTGCACCTAAAGGCAGGTATTATGTGTTTTCAGCCAGTGAAGTAATGAAGTAACTTACCTTATGAGAATGCTGTCTACATCAAAAATAACTTGAAACAAATTTGACTTTGCGTAACATTTCACTCCTTGAAATTAGCCTCTGTTTCCTCTGAGCTAAATATTTGATCATCTTAAATTACAGAGTAAGTAGCAAAATTAAGCAACAACCCTCAACATGAAGGTGGAGTATTGTTGATGAAACGAAAGGGTCACATGCGTTTTCTCTCTCGGCCTCACTTCATTTCTCCTATTCTATCCATCTTCTGTATTTGCACCTTGGGGTGATTACCACGGCGAAGGTGTGAAGATTTGACACTCGGCAGATAGATTCATTTACTGCCACTGCCGGACCTGGAGGTGATAATGAGGTCGAGGATTAAAAGTAGACAATCAGTCGGGCCGTGACGAAGGCTGCGCCCTCTTCCCTCCCTGCTCCTCCTCCTCCTCGACCGGCTTGTTGAAATACTCCGTTCCCACCCATCCACCCCACTCTTTTTATCATCTCTCGTGTAATTACATGCTAATCTCCGACTCAGAGGGAATAGTGAGATAAACAGGGAAAGAGAAAAGCAAGAGAAAAAGTTGTTAGAGAAAATTAAGACACTTTGATGTTGTTTTTCTCTACCTAACTGTGTTTATTGGAATTCACTTAATATTACAGGTTAAAGTCCAGGTGGTACAGATAAAAGTGAACTAAGTTATGATCTTTATTTGACTCTGAATTAAACTGAAAGCTTCAAAATGAACCATTACATTTACGTTTTATATTTTTATAGTTGCATTGTACTTTAATTCAAGTTTGTTTGTATAGCACATTTCAGCAACAAGGCAGTTCAAAGTGCTTTACATCATAAAAACACGAAAGTCATAGAACGCACAGTCTACAATTGTAGCATTTAATTTTGCCGTCATTACACTTCACATTATTGATTAATGTTTAATTTCTAATGTTTCAAAAGCAACTCTCAACAGGTGGGTTTTTAGTCTAGATTTAAAAGCACTCAGTGTTTTGGCTGTTTTGGGTTGTTAAATGGGACCCATCACATTTTTGTATTTCCATTTGGGGCTCGAATGTTTCTAATAACAAGCCAAGAGCTTAATAAAAAACACCCATGCCTTTTAAAATAATGTTAATCAGGTTTTTTGGTGTTTGGAATATGAGCCGTTTTGAAAACCTCCCGATTTTAAGTCACAATCAACAGGGCTGTTACCTAGCAACCGCAGCCAAGCTCAGCCCATCACCTAGCAACCCAATCAGAACTCCAGCACATTTGGTCAATTGGTTTTACCTCGGTTTGTGCTGTACAATGGCTGCTGGAAAAGACAAGGGTTTTGTTATTGACTTACTGTTCAGAAACCACTTACTGCATACTTGTTGGTTGTGCAGGAGGCTCTACTACTGCTTTTCAGGGATGTAAGGTTGTATATTTCCGCATCTGTTTGCAAGTATTTTCATGTACGAATGTAAACATTGAATTGGGGGGCGTGGCCGGCAGCAGCTTATTTGGATTTAAAGTGACAACACTCCCTGAAACAGCTCATTCTGAAAGGAGCTCAACTAACCAGACTAACATCTGATTATCTAAGAAAGATTTTGTGCAAAAAATGTAATGAACATGTTTTATTTAGCCCATACAACTATTGTAACTTAATAGGTCATCTTCAAATGTGAGTCCATCTGTCTGACAGCAGATTCTCAACTCAACAGGAGAATTATCCAAACCTGACACAGGGTGGCTGAAAAATAAAATAATCACACTGTTTCAATGGCCTAGTCAAAGTCCAGACCTCAACCTAATTTTTGTTGTCTCAACCTCAGTGAGTTGAACCAGTGTTTGAAAGAAAAGCGGGCCAAACATTCTCCGATCAGAAAGTCTTTAATGAAAATGACTGCTGCTTACGATTCTTTAGGCTGTTGAATCAAGAGGTGTACTTAGTTTTTCCACACACAATATTTCCCTTTCTGCTTTCAATTCTTGATAAATAATCATGTTATTTTATCCACAACCCTCAAAGTATATGAATTTATCCTTCAGGTGGCTCCAGTGTAACACTCTACTTTATATATGTTTACTTCTTAGCTACTTGTGTAATTTTTAATTCAGCATCTGTGAAATACTTTTCCACGATGGTACTGGTAATAACATGGTGGAAAAACTTAATTGGCGCAATTACATTCATCTTCCTCCAGAATAAGGTGCTTTCTGATGAGATGGAGGAGGTTTCAAAGCATCCCGAATGACTGTAATTTGGCTGGGCAGGGCTGATGTGAAGCGATTAATTTGTTCGTACTGCATAACTCAGCCCACCTGTAGATGAGCTCAAAGACCAGAATGACAACTATAAGTAGGTAATAATTAACCAGATTTCTCTCAGAATGCTTCACTTTTTCCCTCCTGGGATCTGAATCATTTCTAGTTTTGTTTGAAAACAAACCTGGCTGCATATTTCACACTAATCAAACAATGTCAGATGTGTGTGGCTTCACCTGAAGCGTTTGTTTATTCTGTGGCCTCCATCGCCGCGCCTTGATGTTCCCCTGATATTTGCTATGCATACCCAGGTCTATTTTTGGTCCTGAGACTTCTAACACTGTCAGCGCTCTCCTCTGGAGCCTCTCTGCCCCCGTGCGCCCACAGGCTCTCGCTGTGCTGTGTAACCATCCTGCGTTAACCTTTCCTGGAGGCACAGGGAAGCCCAGGCATGAAGCTGTCTTTAGCATAATGAGTATGTTCATCAAAGCCCCGCCATGTGCTGGTTGGGGCAGCCCGATCCACTAACACACACAAACACGCCCATGCAAATGTGTGTGTGTTTCGTGCTGAGCTGAGAACAGGGCCACAGGTGATAGCACTTTATATTACACATGCACACACACACCAACGCACGCACCCTCACACAGAGAGAGGTTTGCATGGTGGACCTCTGCAGCCGCCGCCCTCAGACCTCATTTGAGGATGAAATCGTTTATGTGACCAAAGTGTCATTTATAATTAATGACCACTTGTGTGTAATTTAGAGGGATCTCACCTGTGGCCCTGTCCCCAGCTCAGTGGGAGCACGCACACACACGCCCACCCACGCAAACATAAATGAGCCCAAGAGAGAGCTGGTACAGGCAAGACTACACTGTAAAACATTTGAAGGTGGTTTTACTTGAAAATGAAAGTCCACCTGCTGCCTTGAAAATGCAACTTAAGTCAACAAGAAAATTGTTTTGGTTTTAACTCAGAAATTAAAGTTCATGAAGTTGATTTAACAACAAGAGAGAAGTTCTTTAAACATTGGTTTTTAAGTTCATTAATCTTGAATTGTGAGTTTTAACTGAAAGCTGTGATTTAAACCAAATAATAATTTTACAATATGCAAGAAAAAACTGTCCTCACCTCGTTAAAGAGCCAGATTTCTCTATTTACTCACATTATCAAGTTAAAATAACTACTTACTTGACTTTAGAATAATTTAAATTCTTGTTTCAAATTGAATGAACAAAATTTCTGATCAGATAATGAATTTTATTCAATTCTGCTCAAAAACATTTAGTGTGTTACCCTCAAGCTTTAAAATAAACATTTGCCCTAATAAAACACAAGAACCAGATCAATGTAATGCTCTTACATCTCAGGATACAGAAACATGCTGCTAAGCATTCTGGGAAATAGTTCACACTCCTGTCTGTTTCTTCTTTCAGGTTTTTAAGTGCTAACCTAAAAACTCTACTTTATTCAACTCTTGGAGGTTTGACGAAATTAATAAAAAGTTAACACAACTTACTGCTGTAAATCTATCTTTCACAAACTCACACATTTAGGTTCAAATTCTAAAACTCGCTGAATTTATTCAACTTAAAGAGTAGAAAATAGTACACAACTAAATGTGGCTCAAATGTTTTACAGTATTTATGCAAAATTCAAGGATAAAAAGAAAAACGGAATACAATCAGTAACAAAAGCTAAGTTTTACACCTATACGTGACTTTTATGCTTGTTTTTTGTTTACATGCAGACCATTTCAACAAATATGTTGAATATTTGTTATTCATGAAAGAGGCCCGGTCTGGAATGACCACCAGAGGGCACTAGTGGTCATATCACATGGAAATCAAGGGTTTCCACGTGAAACCCGGGCAGTGCCCGGAGCATCTGACGATCATTCAAAACATTGATTGACACATTAAATCTGAAGAGTGTTTATTAGCATATATAGCTGAAGCCAAAATTTATATGCACTGTACAGAAACATATTTTTTTCTATTTACTGTCTGACATTAAATTACATTTAGAATTCTTCTTTTGCACGTGTATGTATTTCCATTTGGTTCTCAAACAGTCAAAGCGCCCAAAGAGACATCACCCAGTTGCTTTTTGGGGGTTTTTTGTCTTGAAAATGAGCTATTTCAAAAGCCTTCTCAATGTAGAATCACAAACCAGCAGGGACTGCACCTCACCTAGCAACACCAGCGAAGCCCAGTCTGTTACTTAGCAACCCCAGCAGAGCCCCCCACCCCCCCAGTCATCTACCTACCTAAGTGAAGCACCAGCATGTTTGCTCAGCTGGTTTTAATGCTGTATGCGCTATACAATGGCTGCTGGAAAAGACGTGTGTTTTGTTGTCGACGTACCACCCAGAAACCACTTGCTGCTTTCTTATTGGTTGTGCAGGAAGCTATATTAATGCTTTTCAAAAACGAACACTTGTATAATTGTGCATCTGTTTGAAGCCACGTGAGGGTGAAAACAATAAGTCGGGGCCGTGACCAACAGCAACTTATTTGGATTTTAAGTGACAAGAGGCCCTGTCAGTTTTATTAATATTGGGATTATGAGGAGAATTGTTTACTCCTTCAAAATCAGAAGTTGACATACATTTCCTCAGTATTTGGTTGCATTGCCTTTGAACATATGTTTGACTTTTTGTTTTTTTCTTCCTCAAATTTCTCACAACAGTTTGCTGGGTTTCTGGGCCGTTCCTCCTGACCAAACTGGTGAAACCGGGTCATATTTCAACCCTTTTTTTGTGGGACTTAGATCAGAGCTTTGAGATGGATCCCAAATGTTGACCTTGTCTGACTTGGCAAATTTGGTTGCAATAACTATCGTCATCGTTCATTAGGAAGATCAGTTTGTGTCCAATGTTTAAATTGGTTGTTTTCTCATGAAACAATTTACTCCATGATGCTAAAGTTTCTCCCCTTTTTCAGCCAGTGTTGAAACTGTCATTACGTTCAAATACTTCAATTTTAGTTTCACCAAACCACTGGACAATTATGTTCACAGTGATCAGCATTAACCTCAACCTGCATCTTCAAAATATGGTTTGCTGTTGTTCTGACTTAAACTGTTTATTGCCCAAGAAAATTCTTCCTTGGCTGATTTTGCAAAGATAAAGAATTTCCCTAAGCCTTCTAAAGAATTTATGTATTGTTTGTTTAAGAAAGTGTCGTAATCATTGCAGTGCAACAGCGAGAACTACATTTTTCAAGATGCTTGCTGAATCTCTTAAGGCAAGACAACACAGCTCAAGTCATTTCTCAAACTGCCATTCGAGTCAGAGAGCTCTAGGCGGTGTCATGTTAAACAAAACAGTGCATTGATGCAATGCACAAAGACTTGGTTATGTCAATGCGATATTTATCACCTCTGATCAAGAAGAAATTAGTGTGAAAATAAGGTCGTAGATCACTGTGGGTTAGATTAAGTGTCAGAGGGGGAAATAAATCAATGGGTATGTCCTGCTTGGTTGGAGTGGCCAGTGGAAAGTACATCTGAAGGTGCTGTGGCCGCAGGACAGCGATGCTACACTGGAGTTTATTGTCTCTGACATCCTTTAATATGGTGACCAAGCACCATAAGCCTGAAGAACAGTGAGTTACACCATTTGTTCTTCCTTCTCTTAAACAGCTCTCCTGTTTCTTGTGTGCTGCCGTTTTCCCTAAAGCTTGATATCCTCTTATGAGCTTTCTGTTGTTTTATCCGAGCCACAAAGTTTGAATTTATCCCTCTCTTTTTCGGTTTTGTTTTACAAATTTGTTTGTGCAAATAAATAACACCTCACTGTCGCTGGAAACCCGAGTCACTGTTGTGTTTGGGGCCGACTCCATCTGATCTCGCATGCAGACCGCTAAAGTTATTACTGCAGCATGCTTTGCATCGATACTCTGCAGATATAATCACAACAAAGACACAGAGGCCACTCTGACAATTGGAAACACACGTTACGCTTCTCATGTCTTCACTCAGTTGTTCTCAGAAAGCAAAATAACAAATAAACTTTTGAAATGTCCTGGAAAGATGCAGGACTCTAATGTCTGCCAGCGGTTTAAGTAAATGGACACTTTATGTTCACCTTCGTTACACCTACCATAAAATAGGGGCCTCCTAATCCACCTTAAAAGTATCATCTGACTCTAATGGCCTCCCTATTAATCTGCCCCACAAAAACAAGCCGGCCACTGTCGAAGACTCTCCTCTCTCTCAAATCAGATGAGTCCGGTGTTTGGCATCAGTCGACAGAAAACAAACGACAATCTGATCCAGCCAATGAGATGCTCCTAATTACCTAATGAACATGCACATGGAGTGATTTGTTGCCATGGTGTCCTTGTTAGGTTAAGTGGTGAGAATCAATAGGATGGTCAGTTGTTGTCTTTCACTGCATTTCTTCTTACACCGAGATTTGGCTCAAATTTGTACCAACATTTGAGAGTCATGAGACGACCTTTATATTATTCTGACTTTGCTAAAATAAAATCGTTTGACTGCAAATAAAGAAATTTTATGTCCTCTGTGTGAAATTTATAGTGTGGTCATGCACTTTGTGGCTATTTTGTTCTATTTAACAATTTCAAACTCAATTTGTTTATTTGGGACTAATTTGCAACAAATGCTGTCTTAGGACAATTTACCTGACAAACAGACCCAATTCATACCAGAAGCATTAAATTAAATTAATCTTTGCAATCCAATTATAGGAACAGATTGAAACATTCCAAGTTATAATACAACACAGTCACATCTAGTTTATTAAATTAATTGGTTAAAATATGTGTAGCTCAGGAGACGCAGCAATCTCACATCCCAACCCAGTTTCTTCTGATACAGGTTTTCATATAAATAAAAAAAACATATAAAAAACCTATAAATAGAGATGCTCCAGTCAGACTTTTAGTGGTTGATATGAAGTTAGTTTTATTTGAGTTATGAAAACAAAGCGCATCAAAGAACATGCAGCAGCCTTTGCTAACTGTGTCTACATCAGTTTATTTCTCTCCTGTTTGCTCTCAAGTACTGCATTTCAACTTAGCCTAACTCTCAATGAAACTGATTGACATATTTTTTTCCCTATAGTTTCATTATAATTATGACTAAAAGGCAGCTGATTAAGAATACATTTTAAATTCTTAAAACTTTTAAAGAACCAAAAGATTGGTGCACCAACTCTGATTCTTTTTAAGTAGGTCAGAAGACAAAGTTGGAAATCATATAACTCAAATTAAGTAGAAATTATAACAACTGCATTGTCCAACTATAATGGTTGGAGAAAAGTGTTAGAAGGATTAGAAAGTGTTAATGTATTGTTTAAATCTTCTAGTTTACATTTGCAAACTCCCTGCCAGCAGCAGGTTGTGCACAGGAATAAAAAAAAATGTTTTTATGCTTTACCTAAGGCACCAGCCTTCACTTGATATTGTAAAGCATAAAGTGAGGGAATATCCAGAAAGGCTAATATAAATGTCAATGTCAAATTTATCCATAAATGTTACATTTATTTTAGAAGCAGGTTTAAAACTGCACCAAAGTGCTGGTCACAAACGATAACACAATAGGATAAGTTGATGAAAAGACAGAAAAAATACTACAAAAAACAAGTAGATAAAATAAAAATAAAACATTTATTTTTTAAAGTCACCCTCTCTACGTTCTGGTTTATTAATATCTAAAGCTTCTGGATGATCCTGCTTCAGATTATAAACCCATTTCTTACAAATGCATTGTCATTTAGACCCAACCCAAGTTAATTTTGTTTCCATGAATAAACAATTTTGTATCCACATAGGCTACTTAACCGTAATACCTCAGTTTTTTCCACACTGAAATGTTTTGAGAAGTGAAAAGGTTTAGATCTTGTGTAATTGAAAGGAATTATGACTAAGATATTCTTCGGCTTGTGTTATGAAAAATAATGAAGCAAAGCCTGTAATCAAACCCAAAAATTATGCACTAGGTCATATGAAGAGTGTTTCTTTTTGAAGAACAGATAATCACCACTTGTTCTGAACTCCACCACAAATTAAAAACTGTTGAATTTACCACAATCATCATATCTTCATCAGCCCTTAAAAGCATCGGGTCGGCTTCAACCGAAGACAAAAAGTGCTTGTAATGTGTTCGCCTTTCTTCTTGCTGTTAACCACTAGCTTTGAATATGTTTTTCAGAGCAGTCACCTTCATTTGCTTATTTGCAAACCTGCTCCAGCCTGTGTTCCTGCCTCTCCTGGCTTTCTTTTGATTGTTAAGATTATACGGATGGTACAGTGACATCCGTCGTCACTCTCTGGCTTTTAACCACTTCAGTTTGTGTTCCCCACACCCCCACTGATATTGACCATGTTGCATGTTATAAATCAACCCAGAGTGGGGCTACCTTGCAAGTACCCTAATGAAAACTCATTTATAAAGTGGCTAAATGGTTCTGACAAAAGTCCTAATGAGGAAATCAATAGTTCAATGATTGTTACTCTGCGTATACTAATACGTTTTGCTTGTAGTGCTTTAAATCCAACTAAGAGAAAGCTATTTTTTACTGTTGAGTCCTATATGTCTGGACTGTTGTAGATTTTTTGGAGATAATGTACATCAAACTTATGTCAAAAGATAACAAAGGTAGCATTAAAAATGTTTTAAGGAGTGGAGTAAGTTGTGTATAAGAAAATAATTTTAAAAAGCTCAAGTCCTGACATTTGATTGGTGTCATGAGAAAGCATCACACCAGCATGCAGACAGATGGTGGCTCACCCCTGCAAGGTCATTGATCATCAGCATTAGCAGCTGGGAGTGTGTGCTGCAGGAAGCCCGGGGTGCAGCACCCCAGTCCTCTGTTAATTGCAGGAGCAGGTAGATTAAACTCTCATGCTCCACCCTGTGCCTCATTGTTGGGCCTGCATCTCTAGGTTTGCATAATGTGTCAAAGGCCCCCTTAACCGCAGATTATCATTATGATTCAATATGTAATTACTGAAACACATTATGCATCCTTCAGAACGATGAGTCAGTGGTTTAAAGGTGCAAATCCAGATCCGTTTAAAGTTGGAATCAATATTGATGCACCGGTATGTATTTTTCTTCATATACAGTAGACTTGAGACAGTAAAGTGCATAAGGTTGAGATTTTGATGTGAAGAAAACACCCCCATGTTTCCGCTTACCTTTTATTCCTGGTCCCTTTACAGTTCCTGCGTCTTTTCTTTTTTTTCAGAACAAAGAATAAGCTGTGGTACTTTGAATTCGGCACTTCGGAGACGTTTTCGGCCACGTGTAAGAAGCTCCATGACTTCTTGGAGGTGGAGGTAAATCAAACTATTCTGTTTGCGCCATGCTAGAAAAGGAACAAAAGCAAAGAAAAACATCATAAAAGTTCCTGCTTTTATCTTCCTTTTTTATGAACTCTGAATTGAAAAACTAATCTTCTCTGCATTAATGGAAATATTAAACTGGCCTTAAGGTAAGAATGATTGCACAGCTAAAGAATATTCTGGTCATCCTCTGTTCCATAAATATGCTAGTTTCAGCTTCAGAAAATGTGTTGACATGTGAGGGCTATCTCTGCAACTCCCCGCCTGCTTTTCATAGATCCCCAGTCCAACACTCAGGTAATTAGCCCAACGTGACCCTGCTGTGTGCGATATTGAGTGATAATGAAGCTGGTGTCTATACAATTCATCTTCCATCTTCACAGAGCTATCCACACAGTGTAGAGGTCTTCATCAATTAGCGCTCTATAAGTAACTGCAATACTATTGAGCTGCAAGTAAGTAGATGAGAGCCGATCAGATGTGTTAAAATCCACTCTGCAGGATTCTGCCTTTTAGACTTAACAGAGGACACTTACAATGCTCTTTTCTTAGCTTAACTTAGCTTATAATGTGGCTTTAAATGGTAAATTTAATTTATATAACACTTTTCTAGCCATACTGACCACTTGAAGTACTTTACACATTAGTGTGATGCTCTATGAGTTGGTCAGTATAACCAGAAAAGCTTATTAACTGTGGATGCTAGCCATAATAAGCTAATATTTACATTACCAAGTTAATTAAGTTAACACAGTTGTTAGCTAGTGAGGTTTGTCAGCATTGCTAAAGTTTTGAAGCGGCATGATAATAAACTGTGAACATCAGTGTCACATAACATGAATTATACAGAGTTGTACTTGGCAGCCACTGAAACGATTTGATCGACAGCTTATCACGTTCATTGATTGGCTCGCAATTTATGTCACCGAAAACTACAAAAAAACATTTCGTTTTATTATGAGAATAATCAGGAGCAGCGCAGGATCGCATGTGGTAACTTTTGCAGCAGAATGATAGTGAATTAGCAGCGCTGCTAGCAGCTAACTGACATGCTCTGACATGCAGACAGTAATAACGAAGAGAGAAACCGTGCCGCTGTGGTCAGTTTTCTGACGGAGCTGCTGTTTGCATCGACTGTGTGAAACACCAGAACTACATAATATTAACTTGTGATGTGAATTACATTTTTTTCATTTGGATTAAAAAATAATAATGAAGTTAATGCATGACTGTTGGTTTACATCTTTTAAAACATAAAGTGCTGGAAAGTAATTGTGAAATAATCAGCTGACTTGAACCTTTAGCATTGTGTTTGGGCCAGCAAGGGATTTCTACAGAACCGAACCGCACATTAACCGGTTAGAGCTTGACTTGCCAGCGGAAAAGCGCCTATAGTTGCTCATTAGCTTGCTAAAGTTAGCATTAGTAAACTCACTATTCTGGATGTTAGCATGTTGACATTAGCATTAGCATTCCTAAGCACTGGACAAACTTCGTGATTCTCTGAAATAATTATACTGGATCTAATGACACTTTACAATATGTCATATTAGATCAAACTTTGCTGTATCAGCCACTTTTCACAAGTGGAAAAAAAATATACACCAGTAAGAAACATTTTCCTTATTGGTCCATTAATAATAAGTTAGCAGTTATACATAACATGCTAATTTCATCTTCCCTTCTGTTTTCCTTCTCGTCTGCAACAGTGTGATGGCATCAACCTGGACCTCAGCAGTATCTCCTTAGAAGGCATTGCTATCCTCAACATTCCCAGCATGCATGGCGGCTCCAATCTTTGGGGCGAGAGCAAGAAGAGGCGAGGTCAGCGCAAGGCAGGAAAGAAGAGTCAAGAAAAACGGACACCAGTGGTCGACCCCAAAGAGCTCATGTTTGCTGTGCAAGGTAGCTTTTCAACATCATACATTCATTTGTCTCAGAGGTTTCTAAGTTAAATTATGCAAATAAAAAGCTCACTGTGGCACAAAATCACACACAAATCTGGAAAAATAAAAGTCTCTGCCACTTCTTATTGTGGTAGTGGAGCTAAAATGTTCGTCTTTTCCGCAGTATCCTCCTTCAGACTCAGTCAGTTTGTGTCCTTGCTCCTTTCAAATAGATCAAAGACTAAACTTTTAGCTAAACTTTTCCATTGTACATTAATATTTCACCCATGACAAGTTGAATCACAGACAGCAGGTTTTGTTTGCAAAGAAAAGGTACAACCATGTCACTGTGTGGAACTGTCACTTGGGTATTAATGGCCTGTGTAGGCGGCAGTGGACAGGCGCAGCTAATGGGAGCGGACTGAGTAAGGTGTTGGGCAAACCCTTGAATCCATTTACGTCAAAAGGAAACCCATCAACGATAACATATGAATGAACAAAACAGAAAGAGTCAGCCACTCTGTGTTAGGTGGAGAAATGGCTACAATCACCAAAGGGAGTTATTGGGAAAGAGATAAGTAGGAATTTAACTCTTTTATTTCTAAAACACTAAATCTTACCAAGTATTTGTGGTCTGGTTTCTAGAGCTGTGATCTCATGGAAAATGCCACATTTCAAGCAAGATTTGAATTCAGTTCATTTAAATTCAAGAGTGAAATCAAACATTTGTGCATGGTGACTTTAAATCTTATTATAAACATAAAACTTCAACATATTTCCTTCGAAGAGCCCCTTACTGGCCTATGTCTGTCCTCATCACTATTCTGGGTATTTTAACTTTGCCACCTTTGGATTATGTGTGGACATTTTCCCACTGCTGTCCAATAAAAGGTGAGAATGATGATTCTCACCTTTTTTGCTTTTTTCCAAAAGCAAAAAAATGAAGTTTGAGTGGTTTCTCAGCAGGATTTTTGACTTAAATTATGTCCTGATTTTTGGAATAGGTAACAAAAATTATCTTTTATTTCTTATCTTTTTACTGTGTAAATCATATTTGGTGGGCAGTTACTGAATATACTGATAATAAAATAAAAATTTTTAGTCAAGCAGACAGGTTGAGAATAAAATGTGCTTAACACTAAGAAAAGAGGGATGAACTGTTTATTTTAATGCTTTATCAGTGGAAGAAATCCTGCATATAATCCCAGAGTTCATATTTGATTCATTTTCCATCACTCATCATTTATGGAGGTTTTTCTTTTTAATTTACCAGTTTAATACATTTTATATTTGGTTGTTTGTTTTGTGTTCATCTCTGACGGCTGGTGTGAAAGTGATATGCTGCATGTTGTGAAGGATTCCTGCTGTGCTGGGTGTGTCTGGTTGTGGATGTTAAAATCAGCGCTGACGAGTCGGCGAGGCTCTGCAAACATGGCTGCAGGTGATCCCCAGTGAGACTTCACTGGTCCGAACATGATTGGTAGAGAAACTGATCTCTGTGAAGACGCCTACGAACCTTTATTCTCATGTTTCTGTTTGTTTTCCGTTGAGTTTTTGGATTATTATCTTTGATTTCTCTGGTGGTATTGTGCCTTCAGAGCTTGCTAAAATATGTGCATTTCAGCAGCTGCACTATCAAATATTAACAAACAAGCTTACAGAAAAATATAAAATGCTCTAAATCAAAGCAGAAACTGATGAAACAGGAAACATGTAGAGAACTATTTATAGCCCTGTAATTTTTCCACTTTTTGTGCCAAACAATGTATTTTAGTGAGATTTTAAATGATAGATCAACACAAGTTAGGAAAATGAAACGGCTCCAAGTCCTTTACAGTTAAAAATCTGAAAATGTGGCTTGTGCTTGGATTACGCCTTTTAGGATCAACACTTCTTTTTAAAATCAACTTTACAATTATCGCTGCCGGTTTTTGGGCTAGGTTTCTACACAGTTTTGCACACCTAGATAATCTATTTTTTCAGGTACATTTAACAATTTAAAGCTTCTGTTTTAGTCTAATCTGACCTTCCAGATGTTTTCTGTCATATTTTGTGGCAAACAGTTAAAAGTCTGAAAATTATATATTCTTTTAATTGAATAGAGTTTAACCTCTAAATCCCAAATAAATACACTAGAGACTAAATATGACAAACATTTAGGGGTTTGATCAGTTTTTCAAGGCAGTGTACCTATAGTTGGCGAATAATTGGAGCTAATTTTTCATCTAGCACTTACACTAACTCTGGAAACATTTAGCACACTTAGCTTCCCCAGATAAATTCAAAAGCACAAATTAACTTGGCTGTTTTGTAAACTTTCAGTTAAATTCAAACAGACAAAAATTAAAAACATGAAAAAATGCCCAGTTGACATATAATTTTACATTATTTGTTCGAGAAGGAGCAGGTAGAAGAAACGCGATCTTATGATTTCCTGCTCTTCTCATTCTCATCAATCCACAAACATTTAAATCTCCAGATAAACTTTAATTATTTCCACATTTTATGACACGTAAATCTCACTTTCTCATCCTTACATGTACAATTATTTGTACACAAACGTTCATCAAACATGTAAGTTATTAATGTATAAATTAAATTCATGCTCGAGGTTTGTAGACTTTAAAGCGCAGATATAATTTGACCTGGCGTTAGCGCGTTAGCATTAGCTTCCATGTATTAGTAACAAAGTGTTAGGTTGCTTCTTCTTTATTTAATATGGGTTTTTTTTCTGTAAGTTTGATCAGTTCAAGGCCAAACCTGCAACAATGAACACTCCATTAAATCTTGAATAAAAATCAATCGTTGCAGCGTTGGAGGAGTCCGAACCTGGGAAGGCTCTTAGCGTGAGCGAGGAGTGTGTGTATTTGCTCTGCGTTCAAAGCTGTGTTTGTTTCGCTCTGTCTGAGTCTATTGATGTGTGTATTTATCCACTTGTGCTTCATATGTGAGAATGGATGCCCTTGTGGAAGGTGCCCTCAAGGAGAGCGGCCTAACTTGTCAGATCAAGAGAACGCCGTATTTATAGGTAAACAAAGGAGCGGCTCGGCCCACTGGGGCCCCGCCGAGCACCATCCACAGATCAAACTGTTGGGAGGGATTTTATCTGGTGAAACGGCGTGTGTGTGTGTGTGGATTGGCGACTGGTGGGTGGCTAAAAATAAATAAATAAATAAATAAAATGTGACCTTTCGGGAGCTGTTAAATCGTCCCGCTGGTGACGCCAGGAGACAAGCCCCTCAGGTGGAAGGGAATGGCTGCAGAGTGAATTATTTAGAATGGGACTGAGGTTTCGCGAAAAGGGAGGGAGGGTTCATGTGTGGGTGGAAGGGGGTTGACGTCGAGGACTGATCCCCCCTGACAACCCTCATGAAGCTTTCGTCGGAGGATCGCCCCCTCCCTCTTCGTCCCGCCACTCCTCTTTAGTTTTACGTTCAGCTGATCTGGTCCAGCGCCGCTCCACCGCTGCCCCCAGCCCGTCGCTCCACATGTGTCAGAGCCGCCACCGACAAGAACTCCGTCTCCACTCACGCTAAATCTGTTTTATTTTTGCCCATGCAGATAATCAGGAGTTGAATGAGGCATATAATGTAAGATCTGATTATCTTCGTATACAGCGAATGTAAAACTTTTGTAACACTTTTTATTTATTAAAGGGGAAAAAGGCAAAACAACACTGTAAAAACTCAAAATCTTCTGGTACAAATATCTTAGTTCACTTGAAGTAAGACAAAACTAACACTACAAATAACTTCTAAGCAAGACATAGGTGCTCAATATTGACTAAAAAGTACTTCCCCTGGCACATTATGTCCCTTATTTCATAATTGTTACGCCAGCGAAGCCCAGTCCATCGCCTAGCAACCCAATTCTAGTTCCACTGGCAGATTATTTCTCTTACAACAAAGCATTTTTCCCATGTTATAAGTTAATTTTTCTGCCAATGAAACAAGTACTTTTTCATGAATATCTTGCTAAAAATTTACTTTTATGTTAATTTTGTCTTATTGTAAGTGAAAAAAGATATTTGCACTAGAAACTAGACCAAAGATACTTGGTAAGATTTTGTGTTTTTGCAGTGAGTCCAACCAGGTTCTATGTGAAAAAGTAATTGGCGTTTTTACTAAATCATGTCATAACCTACATTGTTTTGGATCCATTTAATTTGGCCTGATTGCTGTCTGACCTATGGAGTCAAGAAACATCTTAAAGGGGCAGTACTCTGTATTTTTCAGGCATCTAATGCCATTTTATAACACAATCAAGTAACTATGTTACCTACAGATGTTATAAAGTGCTTTATATCGCAAATATGACTTAAAAGAAATGTACACTCCTCTTTCTGAAGGTCCACATTCAGGAAGTTATCACAACATGGCTCCTCTATTAACCCTTTAACAGTGTTTTTTTATCACCGTTTCACTGAGAAGTAGCTCCTATAATGAGCTCAGCAGATGCACAGTTCCACCTGGTGTTTGCTAATTGCTGCTGGCTAGTCTGAAGGAGCTGAGTGGGGAGGCGCAAACCTGTCTGACAACATGAAGTAAAAGAAGCTAAAACATTTAAAAACACGACAAATCATGCACTGGTCTAACAGAAATTTAAGAACAGATGAAAAGAAAAGTCTTTGCGATCTTTGACATCTATCGGTATGAGACTTGGGGAGTTTTTGGGGAAAAAGATCAAAACTGGGTCGTTAAGACTGCCACAAAAAAGCAGATTATATGTCGCATTTTGAAGAAAAAAAAAAGAAAAGCAGATTTGGGTCAAATTTGCGTGTTTTGTGACTGTATGGTGATGCTTTCCATTCTACGCTTTGAGTTTGAGTCTCAATGGGAGGATCGGCCTTAAAGCCCAGAGCCAGGAGGTCAACCTGCCGTGGACTGTGTGTACACAAACTCTCCCACTCTGACCCTAGAAAGCTCCGCACTCACCGCTGCGCTCTCAGATCGGGGCAGACGCCTGTCCATCACCATGGTGACAACTGGACACCAGAGCTCGGCAACAGCATCAACATCTCACCCCGAGCAGCGACATCGGCTGCGACACTCCTCCAGGAAACCAACCCGACTCCCGCGAACACGACAGCCGCCGAGCTCCGCGGCGTGACAGCGAGCTAACGCGCTCTCACGCACCGCGCGCCTGAAAACGGCTCTTTGTTTCAATTAGTATCTGGATCCTCCCAACAGCGCTGCAGCGGCTTCCTAATCTGTGGAGGGACGAGTCGACGGAGCGGGCCCCTAGAACAGATGGGCCCTGCGTGACGCTGAGCTTCCAGCAGGGTCAAAATCAATGCTCATAACTGAAAAACAGCACAGAAATTAATAATTATATTATCACAAGATTGCTCTGCATTGCCGGTGCAATCTAATTAATTGCTGTTTTGTTTGTAGCTTGTTGCCTCTTTTCCTTTTTTCATTTTTTTGATGGGAAACTGTGAATGTTGCGCGTTTCGGAAGCAAAAACATGAAGCGAGGAACTCGACATCTCTTTTATTAGCCTTCACCTGCTTCCTCTTTCCTCTCTCACGTCTTCATTCCTACATTCTCTGCTCTGTATTTATTTGTAGAAAACAGTTTGCAGGATATTCCTGTGACCTTTTTGAGCTCTTCCTTTCTGTGTGTCAGATCTGTCTGACCAGCTTCTGGAGGTGGTGGGGCTTGAAGGAGCCATGGAAATGGGTCAGATCTACACGGGCCTGAAGAGCGCCGGTAGGCGGCTGGCCCAGTGCTCCTCTGTAACCATCAGGTCAGTATTTCACACGCTGTACTTATTCGTAACCTTGTAAAAAATATATATCTTTTATTTTTTATTAAAGTGATCCAGTCGCAGTTTTTCCATCAAATCAAAGTTCACCAAAGGAAACTCTGGCCTCTAGAAAAATGTTTTGTTTTTGTCAGCACCAACTCCGAGCAAGAAAGAACCACTTTGACAGGAATTGGAGGCGTAATATTAGAGAATAACATTCAGAGTCCTGGGAGCGATGTGTTTATATTCTCAGTTACAGAAGAGAAAGTAAAGCAGTTGCTGACTTTCTGGTTTACTTTTAAATGGAATATATTTGTTGACACACATGGACAAAATTGTTGACGTGCCTCATGCTGATGACCAAAAACCCACAATGGTCACTGAAATAAAGCAATAATAAAACTGTACTTAAAATTGAACAATGAAAATCAGAAATTGTTTTTGAATTTTGGTTCAGGCCATGGTCTTGAGCCGGAAAAGGGTAGAGTGCCTTCTCCGGGTCAGGGGGGGTGTCCTGCCCCAAGTGGAGGAGTTTAAGTATCTCGGGATCTTGTTCACGAATGGGGGAAGAAGGGAGCGGGAGATCGACAGGCGGATTGGCGCAGCGTCTGCTGTCAAGCGGGCGCTGTACTGGTCCGTCGTGGTGAAGAGAGAGCTGAGCCAAAAAGCGAAGCTCTCGATTTACCGGTCGATCTACGTTCCCACCCTCATCTATGGTCATGAGCTTTGGGTCATGACCGAAAGAACGAGATCGCGGATACAAGCGGCCGAAATGGGTTTTCTCCGTAGGGTGGCTGGGCTCTCCCTTAGAGATAGGGTGAGAAGCTCAGTCATCCGGGAGGGACTCAGAGTAGAGCCGCTGCTCCTTCACATCGAGAGGAGCCAGTTGAGGTGGCTCGGGCATGTGGTCAGGATGCCTCCTGGACGCCTCCCTGGTGAGGTGTTCCGGGCACGTCCCACCGGGAGGAGGCCCCGGGGAAGACCCAGGACACGCTGGAGGGACTATGTCTCTCGGCTGGCATGGGAACGCCTCGGGATTCCCCCGGAGGAGCTAGAAGAAGTGGCCGGGGAGAGGGAAGTCTGGGCCTCCCTTCTGAAGCTGCTACCCCCGCGACCCGACCTCGGATAAGCGGAAGAAGATGGATGGATGGATGGATGGTTCAAGCTAATAATTTAAGAAAAAAAACTGTTTTTTTTTTTTCAGCAATAGTTTCAGAATTCTGAGAAAAAGTCAGAAATATTTTTTAATTCAAAACTCTGAAGTCACTATTTTGAGGTTAAACTCAGATATATTTTTAACTTTAAAAGTGTAATTCTGAGGAAAAACTCAAAATTCTAAAATTTAAAGCCAGAATTCTGAAAAAATTCAGAATTTTGAGATTAAACATTTTGTTTTTTACTTTGAACTCAGAATTCTATGATGAAATTCAGATTTTTTTCAGTGTCCCTAATCCTCTTCCTGATTTAAATCTATGAAAGAAACACTGAGAAGGTTATAATATAATTACATTTTATATTCTATTTTACTTTTTGGTGTAAAAAATAGACTTTTTTACTGAGTCATTTCCTGGATGGTTACTTTATACTTTTATTTGAATGAAAATATGTTGAAATAATGATACTCTGGAGTACATTTTTGGATACTCTACCCACCCCATCATAAATCTTTGATTATTTGTTAATTTAAAAGCCTATCAGGTGCAACAGGACTTTTTACAGTGCTGTGTTTGTAACCTGCAGAACCACTAAGTCCCTACCGATGCAGATTGATGGTGAGCCGTGGATGCAGACTCCCTGCACTGTAAGTCATGACATGTATTCACTATTTCTCAAGCACAAACATTTCGCTTTGCTCCACCTTAATTAGTGGCGTATCACAAATAAACAGCAGCTTTTTCATCCTGTCGGAGGTGACTTCAACCCTTCAACCTGTGAAATACTTTTAAAAACATCTCAGTTTCGATCGAATTTCACTAATTATTAACAACAACAGCATGTATGCAAACACACCTCAGTTCTTCTGCATGCATGATATATTTACACCATCGGTTCATTTGCATTTTGACGCCACATACAACATGTATCACTGATATCTAGCTCTGACATAACCGTCATAAATGTAAATTTCTGCTTTATTTCCGGTGTTTGTTTCTGATGGGAGTATTGACTCCAGTCATTTCTTATTATTTATCAATGCTGTTATGTTTTTTAAACTTTAATCTTTAATTCAGTATGACTTCATTTGAGTTCTTCCTTCTGATCCTCCCCTCCTTTTGTGGCCAGTGTCTTGCGTCAAAAGGTGCATCGTAAGGAAAATCAGAAGCGCCAAGTTCTTGTTTAACGATGAAAGTGAGTCTATAAAAGCCCGTAGCGGCCACAAAGTCAGAGTTCAACTCTAATAAATGGCAGCTTCCCTTTGAAGGTGAGGCGCTCCTTTAAATGCAGATGGAAGCTTCGCATTGAGTCTCTAATGATGCTCCGAAGCCGATAACCCTTGATGGTTGATCCGAGTTGCTCCATCAAAAATTTCATAAGATCATGTAGCATCATTGCTAATTCAGACTTTGTTGGTCTGTGAAGCCAAAATTTTACTATAAATTATGATGCACATATGTTACCATTTGATGTCAGAGTCATGCATCCGAGCGATTCTCAAACTGTGTCGTATTAAAGCTCATAGATGTGCATTTATAAACCATTTGACAAGAACCCATATGGGAGATTGCTTCTGTTGGTGATGCATTACTGAATTCATATCTGCATGTAGATGACAGTGTATGAAATGAAGCATAGGTTGTTATATATCAAGATAAGCGATGCGTTTAAAAGAAAAGTAGAAATTCACTTTAAAGTATTATTTGTCTGCTTCGGAAACATTGTAAGATCTTCTGCAAACTGGTGTGAATATTGCTATTAAAATATTTGAGACTTTTGTTGCCAGTAAAATTTTTTGTTAAACTTCTTAGTCAGACTGTGGGAAAAAACTGGGGAAAAAATAGGAATGTGGCATTTTTGGCTACAGCTTCTTTTTCTGTGCAGAAGAGTGGAAGTTTGTCTGCTGTACCATTTTTGAGGATTTTACTGCCAGGTATATCAGGAGGTTTGTGTTTTTCTGCTGCAACAAATTTCTGCTTGCACTGCCAACAAAATGATCCTTACAACTTATAACCCCCAGTTTTGATTAATAATCCAAATTAAACGAAACCGGTGTCAAACATTTGTGCAGTAGAAATTATTGCTTGTGCCGCTATCATTTTATAGGTGCCTTCAGAGGTCATCAAAGGTCAACCAGTTCCCCACACATTTAGAAAACCAAACAAATTTGGTGTCAAACGACGGTGATACTAAAATTTTAGCTGCACAAACGTCATAAAATGAAATGTTTTTATATTTTGTTAATGTGGAGCGGGGGGCAGGATAATCTTGTTTTGTTTTTTTTCAATCTTAAAAATGATAGCGGCACAAAGTATCATTTTTGCTGCACAAATGAAGCATGGTTGATTGACACTATATTTTCTTTCATTTTGAAAATGTGGACTGTCTTCTTGACCTTTGAAACATTTCTTAATATCTTTGAAATGATTGCAGCACAGACAGCACATTGGATTATCACCATAATTTGTTTGATTTCGTAAACTCGGACTGGCTGGTTGACCTTTGACCTGCTAGAATATTTAGTAATATCTTTGAAATGATCGCAGTACCAGCAAAAAATTTTGCTGCACAAACGTTGACACCAGTTTTGTTTAATTTGAAGAAGGTTGTGTGGAGGGAAACTTTGCTCAAGTCCTGTAAAAACTATTTTATTTAAATCTCAAGCCTGATTCACTCCAGTTTAAGCCAGACCGCTCGCAGTTTTTGCGCTGCTCTGTGACGTCTGCGTTCTTCTTCTGCAGATGTCGCTTCGGTGTCGTAAACCGTTGACACTGAAGTCTGAAATCTGAAAAAATCAGATTGAACATCCAGACCTGCTGCGCTTTAAAATTAATTTCTGTGTTTTCGAGGCTCCCCAAACGAGCTTTCTCTCTGTTTTCCTCTTCTTCCAGATTCAGATCGTCCATAAGAACCAGGCTCACATGCTGATGGGAGCGCCGCAAGGCCGCAGCTTCCTCTCTTCAATCCTCAGACGAACGCGCTCTGAAAGCAAAGACTAAACCGTCGTCGGATCCAAGTCGTTTCAAGCTCCTGCAGAAGCAGCTGTGGGAAAGTTTCATCAAGACCCAGTGGTCCAGTTGAGGAAGGGACTCTGACGCCTGTTTGATAGCCCAGCGGCCGGTAGCGCGCTGTAGCTTCGGTTTGTGTTGCCTGCAGCATGAAGATGTCTCTGAGATTGAATCCAAAATAAGCTGTGATCCGAACAGAGTTTGATCTTCAGTGAGCTCCAAAAATACCCCAGTTATTTCTGGAAGTCCACCTCTGTTCTTGTTCTATTTTCTGTAAAAATGTATTTTATTTTTTTGCTGTTGTCCACTGTGCCAATTTGAACAACCAAATGGATAAATTATGCATTTATTAATTTAATAATTTTTTGTTATTTATGCTGATTTTCATGTATTTCTGCATTCACCCGATGCACGATGGAAAGTAAAAACGGTTGCTAATGACTGTAAGGTGTAAAATCTGTATTTCACTCATGAATGCTTCAGATTAATTTGCAATATTTTCCTTATGAGTTGTCCGGTTTTTATGCTACTCTTTAAGTGGGAAACACTTATTGGTTATTCATAAAACATGCATGCTCCTTTTTGTTGTATGCTGGGAGATTTCTAGGAAGTTTCGCCAATTCTGTGTACATTTGCTGTTGCATGAGAAAAGCTACAAGTTTGAAAATATTGTGGGCATTTTTAAATCTAGGCTTTGAAGCACTCATCTTTAGTTTTATCATTGAGATGAATGAATTTTGGTAGAAAATTGACATAAATCATAGAGCAAATACAACAGCCAAGTGTGTAAAATCACAACAACATGTTTGGTTCTCTTGAAAGCATGAATTAAACACCAAGGTCTCAAAATAAGATTACTTACTGTGTTTATAGTGAGTTACATTCGTACAGCCAACATTTACAGTTGTCCAGAGGCTTTTTTTATTGTCTTTCATGCAAAAACACAAAGTATTACCAAATATTTTTGGTCTAGATTCTGGTGCAAATATGTTATTACACTTAAAATGAGACCAAACTTACTTACAAATAAGTTTTAAGCAAGATATAGGTGCTTGTTTTAAGTAGGTTATTTTTTAATATTGATAAAAAAGATACTTGTTCCACTGGCAGATGATTTCACTCATAACAAGACATTTTCCCCATGTTAATTTTGTCTTATTTCAAGTGTAATAAGACATTTTCACTAAAAACTAGACCAAAACTACTTGGTAATATTTTGTCTTTTGCAATGTAGTAAAATTTGCCTGGACTTTTGTAACACAGTTGCTTGCTAAAATAATCACGCCATGTAAACTTATAACTTTCACTCACAATTTGTTATGTTTCAGCTAAAAACGGTAACTATGTCTTTGTGATTTGCTGTTATATTCTGCCAAAAACACAAAATCTTACCAAGTATTATTGGTCTAGTTTCTAATGCGAATACAGTTTAAATAAAATAAAACTAGCTCATAAGTAACTCTTCAGCTGGAATTATGAGCTTCTTTTAAGTCAGTAATTCCTTAATATTTATTTCATAAATATACTAGTTCCATTGGGCAGATTATTTCACTTATAATAAGACATTTTCACCAAGTTATAAGTGAAATAATCAACCAGTGCATCTAAAACTGGGTTGCTAGGTAACGGGCTGGGCTTGGCTGGGGTTGCTAGGTAACCTGATTATGAAGTACACGGTAATAGAACTTTTTCATCAATGTTAAAGGAATTATTTACTCTAAACAAGATACTATATCTTCCTGAAAAGTTACTTATGAGTTCGTTTTATCTTATTTTAAGTTTAATAAATATTTGCTCTGAAAATTAAACCAAAAAAATACTTGGCATAATTTTGTGTTTTTGCCGTGTTTGAGCCATTTAACCCATAAAAGCACTCTTACTGGCACTGATAGTTATTCATTTCTGCGTATCGCCTTCACTTGCACCAAAAGCATAAACTGTTCTGGATGTTTTTCTGATTTACTGTAAGAGCCTTGTTTTTTTTTAAAAATGCATGTTTTTCTGAGAATGACCTTTGGACTGGCTGTTCCTCTAAAAGTGCCATCCGTGACGTGGAGACTAAGATCAGAGTCTCACTACTTTCTTGTGCTTTGTAAAGTGCAGCATTTGTACAGTGAGGTTGTATTTTTGTACACAGTATGATTTATTTTTCCGCTTCCTGCTTCACTCTGGCTCTCTCGCTCTGTTGTTGTTGCCCACAAACAACTTACGTCTGCTAGCACTGACCGAGAAAAGCGATAGAAACAATTAAAGGCTTTAGCTGTTTGATACAGTCTTCTGTTTGTCTTGTATTTTGCAGTAAAAGTACAATTTTTACTCTTTCATGTTCTGCAAAACAATATGTGACAATTTGATTGTTGATAGTTAAAATTTTTATTTTGTAAAAATCTTTGGAGATCTTGAGACAAACACTGTTAGGCACTCAGAAGGAATGCAGTGGAACCAGTTCAGAGTTCATTGAATCTTCCAAATTATTCATAGAAAAGTTGCGTTTTTGCACATTTTATAGAATATTGTAGCAAATACCTAAAATATTGTAAATAAATACCTAGTCGGTGCAATGCTACTTAGCACACTATTGACTGGCGTTTGCACAGCAGTCAATCCAGGCGTGCCATTCATTTTAATGCACTGAGTGGCTGTATTCCTAATAATGCCAAAGGGTTTCCACTGGACATTTTAATGCGTATTAAGATACATTTGGTGTTTGAACTATTAGATTAGCCAGTCATAAGCATTTTCAGAGGGAGTCTTACAGATTTTAGCTGTGGCTGTCCAAACGTCATAAAAACAAAAAAAAGTTCTTAAAGCTGCAGTATTTAACTTAGATATAAATATATTTATTTACATATTTGTTGAAACTGTCACTATGTCATCACAATATGGTATGAGACTGGTAATATGAAAAAAAATCTGCCCTCTCCCAGTGCTAAGTAGAAGCAACCAATCAGAGCCAGGAGGCGGTTCTTGGCGCTGTCAATCACCCTCTGTGTGGTGCTTCTTCCCCTTGATCTCTGCTACTCTGTAGCCAGCACAGCCTGTTATGATTGTTCAGGCTAGGAAGCATGAGGTCATAAATGGTTTTCCTATAACCATAAGTTGTTTTTCTGTCATTAGTACCTCATGTACCTCAGCGAGTACATGAGGTTGATTGACAGCGCTAAGACCCTCCTCCTGGCTCTGATTGGTTGTCTTTGATCAGGAGTGGCGCATTTCTTCTGACGGCAATAATAGCTCAGAAAAGAGGGAGAGATCGATGTTTTCAAATTATCTCACATTTTACTGTCACATCTTTTTTTTCAAATAAAAGTTACAAACTGCACCTTTAACTTTTATAGGAGGACATACATAACTAAAATATATCATTACATGTGTTCCTGTTGATGTACAAATATGTCAAAATGCAGCACAGCTAGCATCAACAGAAAGATAGAAAAGCAGCAGCTCAGTGTATGTTTATTTTTTATTAATATTAACCATTAACCGTTTTTGGTTATTTGGCATTATATTAATGAGGAAAATATCAAAAATATAGAAAACTGGTGATGAAAATTACATTAAAGACTAAAAAACAAATTTAACAGCTGCTGAGCTTCCAAAGATGGTATCTGGTTTTATCTGGGCTGCAGGATTTGGTGTGAAAACCAAACGCAGCTCGGATTTTTATCGCTGCGTCTTGATTGTAAAAACCATCAGCTATTCCCAGGTGTCACAGACTTTATTGCTGTTTTCTGGTAATTTTGCTGAAATCTGCGTTCTCCCGCCAGCGTTTTCTCAGAGATATGAGCCACTTCTGGGAGCCAGCCGGGTGGGCAGCAGCACTTGACCTGCGTTTCTCCGTCGTCGGTGGAGTTCAGCAGGAGTGGCACCGCGTTTCACTTCACATCAGCTTCACCTGCCTGGTAATGGATCCAAGATGGCACCGGCGTGACCGCTGCTGACGGCCGACACGTCCGTCTTTCTGTCAAGAGTTTCCCTCAATGGTAAACTTTACTTTCAGGGATTTCACCTCAAACTATTCTGTTAGTTCAACTGGAAGTTTACAGGCAAAATAAACTGGAAAAGACAAATTATGCAAAAAAAAAACCAAAAAACTTTTTCTATTAGATTAATTTCAATGTATGCTCTTTGAATGTTGGGAGGTAAGGCAGTAATATATTAAATACTAGTAAATTCTTTTGGTTCATTCTGGAAACCAAGCAGCACATTTCTTAAGTCGGTTCAAATAAGCATAAATATAATAAAAATTAAACATTATATTTACCAACAGAAGAAAAATGTGCCCTTATAGAAAAGCTACAGTAAATTTTTCCTTTTATTTTGTTTTCAGAACGTTGACTTAACTGTAGCATTTTTACAGGAGAATATATATAAATAAAATATAAATGTGTTGATGTTTATCTACCAATATGTTACAAATCCAGCACAGCTAGCATCAACAGGAAGATAGAAAAGCTGCTACACAAAATATGCTAAATGAGATTTTTTGTATTTTGATTGTCTCATTGAGGACAACAATCAAAATGCAAATTTGGCTCCAGGCGCCATTTTTGCAAGTATCACCACTAACTATTAAAGTAACCCACAGACATTTGTTTTCCATTAAACTAGCACAATGACGTGTTGGGGCCATTGTAGAAAAAAAGAAGAGTAAACTTCTGAGAAAAAAACTCAGAAATTCTCAGATTAATCTCATAATTTCTGTTATTTTTTTCTTTCAGAAATGTGTGTAAGAAGGCAATTTCAGCAATAATAATTTCCAAGAAAAAAACTCGAAAGCTTTTTCTCTGAAATTTTCAACTTTTCAAAGTCAGAAATTTTAACTTTTTTCTGGTGAATTTCTGAGATTAATCTGTGATTTTTTGAGTTTTCCACATGAATTTGTTGAACATGATATTGGAAAATTATTTTTGAGAAAAAACTTCGGAGATTTTTTGAGAAATGTTCGACTTTTCAAACTCAGAACCTTATGACTTTTTGTAGAAAATTTCTGAGCTCAATCTCAGAATTTCACTGAATTTATTTTCTCTGAACTTTCTGAGTTTTTTTCTGAAAAATATCTGAGATTAATCTCAGACTTTCTAAATTAGTATTTCCTCAGAAATTTAACAGGGGAGATTTGGGTAAAATAAGCAATAACATATTAGCAAATTCAGCCATTTTTCTTGGAAATTTTCTACTTTTCACAGAACTTGGATTTTTTTTTTTTTCTAGAAAATGTCTGACTTTCTGAGGTACTGTAATCCATCGTGGATTGATCTTGCTAAAAACTCAGATTAAATGTTTAAACCCGTACTTTTATTCCTGCAGAACATTGTTGCTGAATTTGCCCATAAAATAAATGAAAATAAAATCGTCCCACTGAGTACCTGGAGCAGTTTTACCCGGTGACCTGCGCATCACTTCCAGGTCAGCGCCTCCTGAGTCTCCGGCGCTCTCAACAATGTATCCCTTTACAGGAGAGGGAAGCGCTGGCGCTAAAGCGAGTCCCTCTGGAGGCTCTTCAAAACACCGTTACCATGGCCACGAACTGGACCGGGTAGAGAAGTGAGTGGCGTGTTTGTGTGTGTACACACTGTATGTGAATGGAGCCCAGGAGGAATGAAAACTGAGTGAGACGAGAGGAGAGGTGCAGAATGTCTGTTTTTGAAATATTATCCAAGTCTGGAGCGAAGTTATTCCAGATAATCTGACAAAAGGCCATACTTACTTACTTACTTACTTACTTACTTACTTACTTACTTACTTACTGACTTACTGCTGATACCGGAGCCGCGTACGCGCCGTTTCACTGCCAGCAGCTATCTGATCCACTGAAAGGCTTTGACATCCAATAGGAGGCGGAGGAGCGCGGCTCGTTTCCATGGGAGGCCCCGGGAGGCGATGCCAAGCCGCCAGGAAGAAGCCCAGTGCGCGGGGAGAGGCGCAGACAGTCGCCGGAGCTGGAGCCGATCCTGCCGGCCGCTGCGTGGCTTTCTGTGCGCGGATGAACACGACGCGAAGGGGAAAGGTGAGCAGATCTCCCCCGCGTCTCCTCCTGCTTTTTGGTGCGCCCTCTAGCTCCGTGCGCTCCTTTTTCCTGCTTTCTGATTGATACCTTTACTTTCTATTAACACCGAATATTCGATTATTCTTTAGAGAAACTGCGTTTTAGAAAGAGGCTGAAGCAGGAATGTAATTTACTTCTGTCTTTCTGTCTCTTTTATTTTAAGCGACGCTTTGCAGACCTGAGATCGTGGAGAATGGATGGAAATCACGACCAGCAAGTTCCTTACTGTAACTCTACAGTAAGTAACCAGAACTAAACTTTAAAGAGTTCATATAAAACTAGCTCTTCTGTCCCACTGGCCCAAACTACTCAGTTAGTAAATGCAGTTTTATCTTGATTTGAGCAGCTTTCAGATTAGATTTATGATTTTTGTTTCTTTTCTTTTCAAACTTTTCACTCTTAAGAAATTACAAATTATGCATCTAACTACGGTTGTGCAAGTAATCAAATGTGTATTTTTGTTTTAATTTCAGCTGTATAAAAAAAAACAATTATATGCATGATTTTTTTTGCCACTTTCCTTGTTCGACTTCTGCAATCTGTTCATCTAAACCTGGAATTTTGTTGAATTCATTTATAAATATTTGGATATTCTCTTCAAAATTTGTATTTTTCAAAACAAACTAAAAGCTTTTGCGACATTTAAGATGAATTCAGAGACAGAGAGACTGTATTGGTCGCTGCAGCTTTGTTTCAGTCTGCTTGATGTGATGCTATTTGTTGCATTTTCATTTAAATTACATTTTGTAAATAAGCAATATTTAACAAACACATTATTGCTTAGACAATTTTAGGTGGAAAAGTTGTCCAGAAAATTACCTGAGAGTTGAGAATTTCTAGTAATATAAGTGTTTAAAATCAATAATCAAAAGATTTCACCCTGTTAAGCAGCAGTGAGGCTTCAGTGAATGACCAATTCAGTTGCTTTTACTCAGAAAATAAATAAAAATCTCTTTTTTTTTTTCCACCAGACGCTGCAGAAGAAGACATCTTGCCATGAGAGTCCAGCAGACGACAGAAAAAGAAAATTCATTAAGTCCGACCTGGCTCTGGACACTGAAGGTGGGTGCAAGACGGAGGGAGAAGTTAATTTCACGGCTTCTAAACATTTAGCAAAATTCAATTGGCTCGCGGCCACCTGCGCCGCCGCTAACTACAGAATCTCAATTACAGCACAGCGGCCTGTGATGGTCCTCACAAGCCTCTGTCAGCGGTCAGACTCACAAATTGACTCGTTATTAGCTGCACACTCTGAGCTGCAGCCAGTCATAATGAACTCGGTTGTTTCTGACACTTTGTTTTGTCTTTCTTCTGCCTTTTCTCCCCTCAGAGCTTTTCCAGGACCTCCGTCAGCTGCAGGAGGCATGGCTGGCAGAAGGTGAGTGCTTCAGCCCTCAAAGAGGGAAGCAGGAGAGGTTGAGAGGTTGTGGTGGTGATACAGTGAAGAGAAAGAAAGAAAGGAAGCAGGCTAGAGTTGCATGCCTTGCGTCGCAGTCCAATTAAAAGCCTGTGTGGAAGAGGCACCTTGTGTGTCATGCATACATTAGAGACTGTGAGCGAGCGAGGGGTCTGGAGGGAGACCGAGGAGGCTCTACCCAGAGAGTGTCATCACAGATTACCAGGAGAAGGAGACGCTCGCTGTCTCTCCTGCTTTTGGCAGCAGCCAACACGCTGCGCGCCAGCCGCCGCCGCCACAGCTCCGCTGCAGCCCACCAACTCTCTCTCTCTCTCTCTCTGTTTCTCTCTCTCTCTCTCTTTCTCTCCCCGTTGCTTCCTCTCAGCACTCGTCTCTTTATCTTCTACAGCTGTACTTTACTATCACCTTGTCTTCTTGAATTTCACTTCTTGGTGGCATAGAAAAAGAAAAAAAAATGGATCTATAATTTTTTTTTTCTCTCAAACTTCCCAAACAAACCCGTCTCTCAGAGAGGCAATAAGTTTTTGTTTTTTTTTAATCGTCTTTTTGCATATTTTTATTTTTTTTTCTAATGGCAACACTTGCTCATGGTGGTCTAACTGAGACGGGATGCTTCAGGATTTAAGCGCGAGCGTCCTCTTTCCGTCGTGTCTGCAGCACCGAACTTTTGGTAAAGATTTTATTTCTATTTGTGCATGTTGGACTTTAAGATGCAACATAATAATTTTATCTCAGTTTTTGTCGTAGTTAGAGAAAAAGTTCCATCTTTAGGAACTGAATTATTGAAAATGTTTTGCAACATAAGAGTTGCTGTAGTTTCAGATTTATTCCAAAATTAAACTAAATATATTTTGTAAAAAACAAAAATTTAGTGTAAAAATGCTAAATTTCTAAACGGCAGTTCTGCATTAATATTCACCATAAAATAATATAAAAAAGCACAAATATTTTTGAGATTGCGGCAAATTGTGCAGTGCATTGCTTAATAAATTTTATTTGTATTTAAATTTTGTTTAAAAGTATATTTAAGGTTCAAATTAATTATTAAAGTGTTTTATTTTAGAATATAAAAATAGAATATGATTATATATTTATTATATTTTTGGTTAAAAACCTAAAAGTTTGTGATTTCTGCTCCAATATTTTTCTAAGTTGCGTAGATTTAACTCCAGTGGAAACCTGCGTTTACTCTCAGTCTTTTTTAAAACCCGATTGAGTCGTAGAAAAGTAAATTCTCTCGACAAAATGGACTCAATCATTTATAGAGTCCCATTTATTCTTCAACCAGAATCTTTTAAAAAATGGGAAGTATTCTTTGTTACGGATCCTGGGATATTTAAACGACTCTGAGGCAGAATTAGCAGTAAAAGAGTAAAAGACGTGTTTTTAATATTTAATAACCGAAGTGATGGAATGAAACGGCGGCCGGAGAAAAAAGGTGTTCGTGTTCAGGATTACAGTTCTGCCTGTCATGGGCCGATGTGATGATGTACGGTTCAGGACTGTGGATTTAATGAATGACTTCCTGTCCATTAAGATGAAAAGGAATACCTTCCCATTTCTAAGATTTATCGGTTCAGGTAATGGGAAGAAGACGTGGAATTATGAGGGGCGGGTTAAATTTCCGACTCCAAAGACGGAGAAGTTGAAGGTTTGTCAAATGACGGATAAACGCCTGACCCCCTCCGGCACCTCCACCTGTCCCTCTCTACTTCCTCTGTAACTCACCCAGAAGCTCTTTATTTAAAACAAAACAACAAAAGAAACATATACGTTTTTATAGCTTTTTCCCTCCTATTTCACACTCGTCTTTAGTTTTAGTAAATCCTCGCCAGTTTTAAAATCCCTTTAAATAGTTCCTGGGTTTAGTTTTGCAGCCTGTTTGCTGTTCTGGTTTTTGTGAATGATTTCCAGCTCTGCCGTTCTCCCCGGGAGTTTGTTGGCCCATTCACAGACTGACTCACCCATCCTCTACTTCCTTTCAAACCCCCACACTCCACCGCGTGCTGCTACCCTTTTTCATGCTACAAACCAACTTTTAACCCTTTTTTTTTAATGCTTTGCTTAGTTTTACTTGGTTTTTAAGATTTTATTGCATGTGCATTTTCTCCTCTTTATCTGTTAATTGTTTACTCTCCTCTGTTCACACTTCTGATGAGAGGGAATAACAGACCCCTGACCACATCAAGAGTGATAAAAGTGGAAAAATCTCTGTTTTTTTTCATTTCGAAGACCTCCAGACACGTCAAGACACGCTACTGGTCGTGTGATAATGAGGATTCACCTCTTTGTGGGTATAAATAGAAGTGCTAATGACACATTTAATATGTCTTTTTGCTGCACAGAGTCAAACTTGAGGGTTGCGGGGAAGCTGTCAGCGAGTGTAAACACTCTGGAGATAAATATGTGCAAGCCTAATTGGAGCTGGAGCGGAGCAGGCTTCATTATTTTAGCATTAGCCGGGTGCAGGTGAGGCGTTCGCTGGGTTTGGGTTGGAACAGACCTGACTCGGTAGGTACAGGTGGATCCACCAGTGGGGAGGAAGCCAATTAGATACTGGTAACAATGGGTGATTGGCTGCTGGCAAACGATGGGAAAGCCGAGGATGCGGCGCAGTCAATGGACGGGGCGTCCTCCGGAAGTGGATCTGGGAGGCGGAGAGGGAGCCAGACGGGAAAAAATGGAAAAATCTGCAGCAAGCATGTCAGTGCAAGTCAGTTAGGGTCGATTTATATCTTCGTTTTAATCAAAAATCATTTTATACACAGCTGTGGAAAAAATGAAGAGCTCACTCAATTGAAAACCTCCTGGTTATTCCACCAAATATTTATTCCTGAACTCTTCCTGAGTTAAAACATCAATATTGTTGTTTCTAAATGAACATGAACTTGTTCTCTTTGCATTATTTGAGGTTTGAAAGCACTTCATCTTTGTCCTTATTTTGACCATTTCTCTGCAAATAAATACAAAAATTTTGCTTTGAATTTCAGACATGTTGTCAGTAGCTCGTAGAATAAAAGAACAATGTTCATTTTACTCAAAAATATACCAATAAACAGTAAAATCAGAGAATTTGATCATTTTAAGTGGTTTCCTATGTTTTTCCAGAGCTGTATATATGCATATATTTAGATTTGATTCAATAATCATCAAAATGAGAACAAATTCTTTAAAAACAATTTAGGTTTGATAATAAATGCAACAGAACTAGCATTTAAACATTAAAAATGCAAAAAGTATTTAAAAAGTAATTCTTTTTTTTGTTTAAAATCATATTATCGCCTCAATTTTACAAATATTTTTGCCAATAAAACTGCAATTAATTGAGATTTTTTTTAAAACAGATATATGACGATATAATCACGGTTTTTAATACATTCCAGCATCAATAACATGAAACAAGTTAAGTTTGTAAAATGTATATTTAAGAGTAAAATCTGCAATTCAATTATCTGCCAACATTTTTTTAGAAGAATCAAGCAGATTTTACAGAAATTGGTTTAATGATTGTTACATTTTTTAAAAATGCTTATGGTGGGCATGAGGATTAAAATATATTTCATAGATTTTCTTCATGAGTTTGAAATGTAACCAGAAGAAGTGGATATAAAGCGACTCGGTTCTGCAGAGATCCGTCTGAACGTGAGAGAAAAATCCTCTGCTCCGTTTTTTCTCTTCTCTTTGTGTGTTTAGCTCAAGTTCCCGACAATGACGAGCAGTTTGTCCCAGACTTCCAGACAGAAAACTGTAAGTAAGAAACATCGCCGCTCCGTCTCGTAGTTGGTGTGAAAATCCACCTCTTTCTTTTAAATTTATTTTAAACATTGTGTGTCTCTCGGTTCGTTCGTCTTTGCTTTTTATCTGCAACAGATAGACGTACGGAAACTAGAGTTTATCACAATCTGTTTACCTCTTTCTCTTGGTGGTTAATTTGCATAAGGAAAACATCAAAATCTTGAGGCAGACTTTTTTTAAGCTGATATTTTTATCTCCCAAACGCCTTTTAAGTGACGTTTTCTTTTTTTAAATCTCCCACGGTAACCTTTTCTCAAAGGGCTTCTGCATAAACCATCCAGTGTGGCTACGTTTTCTAAATAAGGCACGGTAAAATTAGTTACTACATTTATCTTTTTTACTGGAGGGTCGGCTCGTCTTGCAGAATAAAAACAGCTGCACTCTTTTTTTTTTACACAATTTGTCCCATTGAATATTAAATTAAGTTTCTAATAATACTTGCAGAAGTGTTGCTGATGTCTGATTTTGTGCACTCAGCGATAAGGAGAGCGCATAAACATCACCTGGTTGTGAACGTTGGTTTCACATGGAGGCTTGGCACGCTCCGTCTCTGGAGGAAGTGAAGCCAAGGTGGGGACAGAAATTGAGAGAGTGGAGCTCAGTGGGACTCGGATCGAGCACATGTCTTTCAGATGAGCCAAAATACGCATGAAACTGTGAGAAAAAGCACAAAAGTGTGCGCCCACGCCATGATTTCCATCACCCTTTAACCTCAAGAGCAACATCTGAACAATGTTTGCAGGTTTAAAGGTTTTAAATATGGTTAAGTTGGAAATTTCATCATCAATTTTGATAATACATATTTTTAGAACCTCATTTTATATAATAAGTTGCATAGAAAATTGTCACTTTTGCCTAATTTGCAAATAGTGTGAGCAGCTGCACTGCAAAAACAAAATGTTACCAAGTAATTTTAGTCTAGTTTTTAGTGTAAATGTCTTTCAAGTAACTTTTCAGCAAGAAGTAGCCTTTTTTCCATAAATAATAAGACCTGTCACATTAACAAATGATCCTGGACAATAAATTATCGCGATAAACGATAATATTGTTGATTTGAGACACTTTTCAAGTAATATCACAATAATATTGTAAAAATAACACCGTGAAAGATCAATAAACTTCAAATTCAAATGAAGATTTAATACTGGAACTGGATTTTAAATTTCCAAAATAAATAAACAGAAACAACAAATAAAATGAATTATAAAATCTCTGTAAACTAAATTCTCCAGTTGAGACTAAAGATTTTTATCATCCAGTTTTTGGTAAATTTAATGTTTTAATTGTTGCTCTATGACTTTGGATTTGTGTGTTTTTTGTGATGTGAAATGCCTTGGTGCTGAAATGTGCTGCACAAATAAACAATAAAACTAGAAAAAAGATCAATTGAAATTATTGAGCTCGTTCTAATTTATCATGTGATTAATTGATTTATTATTTATCTTACAAGCCTATAAATAATTCTTTAATATTAATGAAAATGTACTACCTCTACTGGCAGATTATTTCACTTACAATGACATGTTTTTCCCATGTTATAAGTTAAATAATCTGCCAATGTATCCAACACTGCGTTGCTAGGTAACGGGCTGGGCTTGGATGGGGTTGCTAGGTAACGGCGCCACGCCGGATGATTGTGAAGTAAATGGAACTAGAACTTTTTCATCAATATTAAAGGAATTATTGACTCCAAATATATCTTACTGAAAAGTTACTTATGAGTTATTTTAGTCTTATTTTAAGCAAACTGATATATTTCCACTAGAATCTTTTTTGATTTTGTGTTTTTGCTTTGAAAGAAAGAAAAAAAAAAACATTTCAAAATCGTGTGTGTAAATTACCCAATGATGAGTTCAGAACCAGAGGTCACCAAAACTGTCCCGTTGTCCTTCAGGGGTAGCTGGGGTGGGCGGCCATGATGCCAGGAGGCTGCTGACCATCTGAATTGTCCTGTTGGCAAACCTGCCGCAGACTGGAGGGGCACTAACAGATGGCGGGGGGGTGAGGGCGCCGCGCGGGGCCGGGCGCTTGAGCAGGCATCCCAGCCGGCAGCGATCCCATATGGGTTTCACCGGTCCGAGAGACGGAGGCGCGGCCGCTGAGGTGGAGGTGGAGACACTGAACAGAATGAACTGGAAGGAAAGCGGCCATTTTGTTTGTAAAAATACCCAGTAGGTGTCTTTGTTGGTGACGTCCATAAACACTCAATGAGACTGAATAGTGCAGATTTTTTTATTCCACTGCAACAACACAAAATCTTACCAAGTATTTTTGTTCTAGTTTGTAGTCTTAGTTCACTTGAAATAAGTCAAATTAAATTAAAAGTAACTTTTCTGCAAGATACAGGAGCTTGTTTTACAATTCCTTAATATTGACGAAAAGGTTCCAGTTCCTTTGGCAAATTACTTAACTTATAACAAAACATTTTTCCTGTTATGAGTTAATTTATCTGCCAATAGAGCAAGTTCTTTATCATCAATATTAAGGAATTATTTACTTAAAACAAGTTAGTTTTAAGTTAATTTGTCTTATTTCAAGAGTAACAAGAAATTTGCACTAGAAACTAGGACAAAAATACTCGATAAGATTTTGTGGTTTTGCAGTGAAATCAAATTTATTTATTTTTTCAGTACCAACATTCAAATGATAGAACTGTGAGAAAATATATTCTAAAATACATAGAAAAGATAACTCTGTTGATGTGGTTAAGCCATCCACATAAAGGCTTTAAATGTTTTGACTCAGTTAAAACTCACGTATCAGTTTTATGTCACGTATTTGAAAACCATTAGCGACAGTTTATTCTCTGTCCTGTCAATCTGTCCTTTATGACAGAACATGTCGACTCAAAGCATTTTTTTTTTTTAGATTTAAAATATGAATAAATATATTAGATTTCATAAATCCAAATGACAGCGACACATTTATTCTGAAAATATTCATGTTTGAATAAATACTTAATTAGCTGGCTAGCTACTTTTCTAGCTTGTTGCTAAAAATTATTAGCATTTCTAAGGGGAAAATTTGTTTTACAGTATAAAAATACGATCTACTCATTAATTTTGTCTGAAATTTAGATTGTGACGGGATTGTTAAACATTTCTTTTGCTAGCTTGGTACGTGGCAAACTAGTAGCTAATGCTAATCATTTTTGCTAGTATGAAACATTAACATTAGAAAAAACTGCGTACTATTGATCGATACATAAAATAAATAAACTAGTGTTTAGTTTGTCTGAAAATATAAGATGAATATTTGGCTAGCTTGCTACGTAGCTAGCTACATACAGCATATGCAAATCAGTTAGCAATAGCAACGAACAAATGAGTTTATAAAAGAACAAATGAGTTTATAAAAGTATTTTGTACAGCTTAGTTGATATAATTTTACACAATTTGATGTGTTTTATCATAAGAAGCATTAATTTAAATTTTGCTTTTGGATATTTGACAATAATGGCAAAACTCCAGTCTTTTGCAGTTTATTAGCCACCTTTTTCTTTTAAAGAATTTATTAAAATAACAATTAATAATTAACATTTCCATCATCTGAAAGTGTTGTCATACATGTTAATTTGGGAAACATCAGAATTGAAATCGAAGTATTGTCTCACTTTAACCATTTTGGTTTGTTGTTGCCTATTGAAAGTCAAAAGCTAAATGGGGGTTTAATGTGTATGAATATTAAAAACAATATTCCTATGAAGTCATGAAAATGGTAAACTTAAAATCAATGACCGGTGAACATTGTTTTAGACATAGAAAGCCACGTTAATCTGTTTCTTTGTGACAGACGAACTCTCAGTGATGAAAATGTTTAAATTGATAGAACAGCTATTGATACTTAAGTTTGGTTTTAAGGCTTTTATAAGAAATAATGCCTGGCAATTACTGATTCTCATCAACAGACATTAAGAAATTATGCACTTCTACTAATTTTTAAAAGGTTATCATTAAGGTTAGATAACTAAATATGGAATAAAATCCACAACAATTGGATTACAGTTTGGATATTTGTTCATATCAAGACGTCTTGATGAGAAATTTGACAATCAGTGATTTTTGTGATTTGTTCAACTGTTAACAGAAAAAAATCATATTATCTCAAAATTAAACTGTTTTTTGATTTCTGTAAATGTCAAATATCACCTGGCTTTCTGTTGTTTGTATTTGTATCATATTTGACACATCAACCTTTTTCAGTTAGTTAATGACCATCAAAAATAAGAATAAAAAAAAAAATCACATTTAAACGGCGTTTACCTCTTTTATAAGATTTCTTACTCTGGATTTTGCTTTTCTATAGAGAATGCGTAAATAAACATACAAATAAATAGTCAGATAAACTAATTTTGCTGGACGATAAATGGTTCCAGAAGATATTGCGATAAACGATAATATTGTTTTGAGACCATTTTGAAGTAATGTAAAGGTAATTCCGTAAATAATGAAAGAACACATTCTCAAAGGTCAATAAACTTTATTTTCTAATGAACATTTAACACTAAATATCCAAAATAAACAAACAAAACAACAGAAACAACAAAAGAATTCATTATAAACAAAATTGTCCTTCACAAAAAGGTATAGTTGAGACCAAAATAAAAGATTGCAGATCAGCTTAGAAAGAAAAAAAAGAGGAAAAACTATAAGTCAAAATGTAAATATAATTATTGAGCTTGATTTAATTTGTGATCAACTGAATTGATTGATTGATTATTGCAACGGAATTTAAATCAATCAAAACAGAAAGTAAAAGTAAAAGAATCAAAACCAGTTTGCATTGGTTTAAATTGTAATAATGACCTAAACGATCCAGTAAACTTTTGGTTCATTTTGTGTTTTTTCCACCTTTAATTTCATGACCTTTACATGTCGAACAAGCAGGACGGCCTTCCTCAATGTCAACTTTCTGCTCTCCGCCGATCAACCAGCATGCGAAGCAAAAGTGTCACAAAGCTGAAGGAGAATCGGGAGAAATTTCTTTGTCTCAAACTCCAACACAGATGCTTACCATTAGCATAACTTAGCAGGGAACGAAGGAGGAGAGGAGGTGTAAAATGAGGCCACACGTTGCCGGCACAAACGAGCCGCCATCATTTAACAGCAGAGCCGAGCGCCTGCAGCAGGTGAAAATGGAATGGGAGGTTTTTCACCGCTGCCAAAAGACCTGAACTTTTTTATGAATGGACCGGAGAAATATCTGCCAAACGTCGGCTCCGGTTCTGCCAAAATTCACAATTTGCTCCTAAGAGTTCACAGCAGTTTGGGCCAACAGATCCGTCACCATGAAGTGGTTGACTGAAACGAGCTCAGTAATTCCTGTTTCGTTTTTCCTCTTTGTGGCAGGTTCACTTGTGTATTTATTTAAACATTCTCCACAGGAAAGCAAGATCCACGTTAAGAAATGTAGGTAGTTGTGAAAAATAAACAGTAAATCAATCAGTTCGATTAAAACAAACTCAATAATTTCTATTTGCATCAATTAGAGTTTTTCTTTCTACCAAAACTGATCTTCACTTTGGTCCCTTTTTAACTCCTTTTTCTTTGTTTTATTTATTTATTTTGGATGTTTTGTCAAACGTTTGTTAGAATTTAAAGTTTATTGATCTTTGAGAATGTGTTCCTGCATTATTTATGCCATTGTATTTCTTGAAAATGGTCTCAAAACAACAATATTATCGTTTATTAATATAATTACAATAATTTCTGGGACAATTTATTGTCCAGCATAATTTGTTTTTGCATTTATATTCAAACATTCTCTATAGAAAAGCAAAATCCAGATAAAGAAATGTAGATAGTTGTGAAAAATAATTAAAATGATAAAAGCTGTGTAAATGGGATTTTATAACTCATCCTTTTTTATCTAGCTATTAGAACATCAAGTTTATTTGGTAATAATGTTTACTTGCATTACTACCAATATATTTTACTATTATTACCAAATATTTAAAAGCAAAACTTAAATGAATGCTTCTTATGATAAAAAAATACATCAAATTGTGTAAAATTATATCTACTAATCAGTACAAAATACTGTTCAGAACAACATGAACTGGATCAAAGAGGCTTAAGGGTTTTTGACAATAAATATTTTTAAAACGTCATTACTATCCACACAGCAAAGACCTGAGAAAACTAATAAATGTTTAAGAGAATGGCACAAAAACATTTGCATTAAAAATAGGCCTGATAATTGCTCTAACTACCTCTCTCCTTTCCATCTTGATTAATCAATATGTAGATAATGAGAGCAATCAAGCCATGATGGGCATGACATTCTGGACTAAAAAGGAAGTCTCTGCTTCAGTCAGAGGCGAAGCCCTCGCTATTGATTTGTGTACCTTGGCACCCTGCTGACGAAATCTATTGTGACATTTCCATTTCTAATTTAAGACCCTGTGCTGCTGCACATGTGAAGCCATTGTTGCGACCTGATGCGGCGATCAGCCGAGTCTTTTCTCAGGGACTCTCACGCTTAAACCGAGTGACTTTGACCACTTAACTTTAATTAAATGAAGAAATTAGAAATAGAGTTTTGGCCCCTGCTGGGTTGGAAATTAAAATTGTTTATTTTTTGTGTTTGCTGCTCACGTCCTGTTTTGGGAAAATCCACTTATGGTTTCAACGTCTGCGGAGTTTGATACAATAAAAACGTAAAATAAGCATTTCAGTGCTCAAATATAATGACAGACAAGATAAACGATCATATCAGAAGATTTTAGATCACAAAAAATATAAAACCTTATTAAATTTACATTGTTTTCTATTACTTTTTAAATTTCAGTACATAAACTGCAAAAACACAAAATCTTGCCAAGTATTTTTGGTCTAGTTCTAGTGGAAAAATCTCAGTTCACTGGTAATAAAACAAAACTAACTTATACGTAACTTTTTAGCAAAATATAGCAGCTTGTTTTGAGACAATAGTTTCTTAATATTGATGGAAAAGTTCTTGTTCCATTTGTTTCATAATCAACGGGTGTTGCGCCGTTACCTAGCAACCCCAGCCAAGCCCAGCCCGTTACCTGGCAACCCCAGCCAAGCCCAGCCCGTTACCTGGCAACCCAGTATTAGATACATTGTTTCACTTGTAACATGGTAAAAATGTTTTGTTATAAGTGAAATAATCTGCCGATGGAACTAGAACTTTTCTTTAATATTCAGGATTTTTCACTTAAAACAAACTCCTATTTCTTACTGAAACTTTACTTGTAAATTAGTTTTGTCTTATTTTAAGTGAGCTAAGATATTTGCAGTAGAAACTAGATCTAAAATACTAGAAATACTAGATTAATAATACTGCAGTGTTTAGATTTTTGCCGTTGTGTCTGAACTACATTATACTTACAAGGTATTTTATTTTATCAGTTGACTATCCTTTCATTTTGAATTATCATTTAAATTACAAACTCCTGTGTAATCTAAATATTTGTCTAACTTATTTTGTTTATTTGCTTTCATTTTTAATATCTTCTGTCACATTTACACATTGTTTGATCCATAGTATTAGAAATTACTTTATAGATTTCTTTGGAGACATTTTGTTCATCTTCCTCAGTGGTAGTGCTTTAAAGTTTAGCTTCTGTGTTAGCAACTAGCATTGGTCATTTAGCTGTTTAGCTTTTCTGTCATGACCTATAAAACGGATTTAATAGGTTTTTTTAATCTTTATGTAAATTAAACTGAGAAGATTATTTACTCCAGTTCAACTCACAACTTGTATTTTCCACCAAAACAACTAAAAGGTTTCTGTTATACAGATTAAAATCCTTTAAATGAGATTACAGACATGTCCAACATGTTTCCCTGAATGTTTGTAGCGTAGAATTGTGGGTCCCATCCTTCCCCTCCTCCACCTGTTGCTGCACATTGCGGGTCAGCTGGCTGGAAGGAGCCTACTGCTTTTTCTATGTGTTGAAGAAAAACAAATTCAGCAGCTGAGGTACATTTTTGGTCTCAATAAACAACCATACAGTCGTTGTGTGAGAATTAAAACTGAGTTAAATGTATATATATTTATTTTTCTCAAACCGTTAGGTGACTGAAAATAAACAAATTCTGACTTTTATATCAGACTCTTTCTCACAATTAGATTTCTTTTTTTTCCCAAGTGGTTGCAGTCGTCTTCCGTATCGGTTGATAATCAAACCGATAACGATTTTAATCGTTACGATCAAAACTCAGATGTCATTCTGACTCTGTAACGTCTAAACGAGCACCGTCAAAAGGTCTCCCCTCAGGAAGTGTCTTTTTGACCTCCGATCGATGACCTGGAAAGGTCAGGCCCCCAGCGAGGGCTGCGAACAACCCCTGGGGCCCGCCGGCATGCGGGGCCGTGCGGCTGGGCCCCCAGGCGTTCGGCGGACAGACCCCTGCACACGCAGCAGATGTCAGTCAGTGGAGAGAAAAACCCAAAACAGCTGCTGGATCTCAATGTTTGATCTGCAGATTCACTGACAGTTCATCAAGTTTTCATCTCTCTGTCTGCTCATGCATTCTGCACTGCAAAAACACAAAATATCACCAAGTACTTTTGTCTAGTTTCCCTGTTTTTTTCCTAATATCCCAAAATTGCTTTTAGAAGTCACTTAATTAGTTAATTAACTCCACCTGTGTGCCAGGATAACACTGCAAAAACTCAAAATCTCAGCCAGTTTTATCTTTACCAACTGAACCTTCCAGAATGTTCTCAATAATCAAACAAAATTATAAATTTTCTTCACTAAAATCTGTTAATGCTGAAAAAATACAAAATCTTACCAAGTATTTTCTGTCTAGTTTGTAGTTAAAATATCCTAGTGCACTTGAAATAAGACAAAACGAACTTACAAGCAACTTTTCACCAGATACAGGAGATTATAAAGTCAATAATTCCTTAACATGGATAATTAAGTACTTATTACATTATAACATAGGATTCAATCAATCAATCAATCAATCAACTTTATTAATAACTCTGGTAGATTTGGTTACAGTGTCAGCTTTGTTTCCAGGCAAGAAACTTTACATCGAAACAACAATAAATATGAATATAACATGATTCAAAATGACCCGGTTTCCAACACTAATAAATATTAGAAACCATAAAAACAGTAAAAAAAAAAAGAAAAAAAATAGAGGATCTTTAAATACGGTATCCTTATTAGGCATTTTAAAAATATAAATAAAATAAAATAATATTAATACTATGCTAAGTTAAATTTTGGAAGCTTATGGCAACTGGAAACAGATTTTATAATTCTAGTTATTTTTACATTTTTGGATGAAATGTCTTCATCCAGATGGGAGGAGCCTGAACGGATGGAGGCAGGTAACCTCTGAACCTGCCTGGAATACCTGGATTATTTAGGATTAACTGGAAAAATGTTTTGTAATAAATAAAATAATCTGCTAATAGTACTGTTAAGAAAATCAGTATTAAGGATTTGTAACTTAAAACAAGCTCCTGAAAACTTTCTCTAAGTTAGTTTTGCTTTATTTCATGTGTATTAAGATATTTATACTAAAACGTAGCGCAGGGGTGTCCAAAGTGTGGCTTGGGAGCCATTTGCGGCCCTCGGAACAATTCTGTGCGGCCCTGGATCACCGTTCAGGCTGTTGATGCAGATTTAAAAACATCAGGGAAGTTTTCACTGATGCAAAAACAAAACATTCATCCGAGTTTTTGCTTTGAATTTCATTTCTTTTAATAATAAAGATTAGTTAAAATATTTTAGGTTAGTGCATGGTTTGCTGTTTCTGGCAAACTTGCAGGACTTTTTTTATTTTATGTTTTAAATATACAATCTACATAAATCTGACTGCTTTAATGTGTGTTTAGTTTATTTAAGAAGTAAGAATAATAAAAGAAAATAGTTTGCTGTTAAAACTTTGTGGTTTTTCAACTCGACATTTTTGACCCCCAGGCCAAAACGTTTGGACCACTGACGAAGACCGAAGTACCAAAAACCGTTAGGATTCTGAATTTAATCTCAAAATACTAAAAACATTCTTAGTATGACATCGTGTGTTTTAACGTGTGTTTTGTTTGCTTAAACTCGAGTCAGAATCAATTCCCTCTCTCAGAAATCTCTGTTTAATCTCAGAATTCTGAATTTAATCTCAAAATTCTGAATTTAATCTCAGATTTTTTTCTCTGAGGTCTCACTTTAATATCAGAATTGTGATTATTTTCAGAGAATTTTAACTTTAATCTCATATTTAGTTTCTCAGAATTCTGCTCTTAATCTTAGAATTGTGAAATTTTTCTCATAATTTCAACTTTAATCTCAAAATTCTTGGTATGATTTTGTGTTTTTTTTTTAAGTGTGGGATCGGTTCAACTCAAGAGTCAGAACCAATCCCCTTTCTCATAGTTCTTAATTTAATCTCAAAATTTTAATTATTTTCTGAGAATTCTGAGGTTTAATCTCAGATTATTTTCTTGAATTATGTTTAATCTCAGATCTCTTTACTTTACTCTTTTATTCTGACTTTACTATCAGAATTCTGACTTTTTATTATAATCTTGACATTAATCTCAAAATACCAAAAATACTTGGTATGATTTTGTTTTGTTTTTTTTGCAATGTGTTGCGTTTGCTTTCAACTAAAGAGTCAGAACTGATCCTCTTTCTCATAATTCTGAGTTTAATCTCAGAATTTTGACTTTATTTCTCAGAATTTTGACTTTCTTTTCTCATAATTCTGACTTTAATCTGAAAATACCAAAATACTTGGTATGATTTGTGTTATTTTTTTGAAGAGTCCTTCATTTTTGCTCTCAACTCCAGAGTCAGAACCGATCCCCTGTCAGCGCAGCGTGGGCCGACTCGCAGCGAGACGCCGATCGGCCAGGCAACCCGAGCCCGGCTTCATTCTGACCGACCAACTGGGCTTTCCTTCAGAGACGCAGTCGATTAGATTAGCGTTGATCACGACTCGAGATGATGGGATGTTAATCAGGACTGATCAGGCACTTAACAGCCTCTCAGATGGACCGGGCTCACGGTGGGGGCTGCAGGCCCCCCGGCCCCGCCCGGCCCGTCGGATCAATGCGCCCGTTGCTGTCGTCTGGAACGTATTGACAGCCTGCTGAAAGCAGATAAAGTATTTATAGGAGCCCGTTTTATGATTGTCATATTTCACCAGCAGAGCCCCCGCCAGGAAAAACAAATGAGATTTGAAGTGAGCTGTTTGTGTCAGTGACGGCCTGAGACGTCAAAATGGAGGACAGATGGAGTCGGTGTTGGTGCATTTCACTGCAAAAACACAAAATCTTACCTTTCGACACACGAAATGAGACAAAACTAACTCAAAAGTATCGTTTTATTTATTTCCCGATAACGGTCTTATGCAGACGTAAACACAGGTCCAACTTTGTCCCAGTTCATTGACATTTTATTCATGCAAATCTTCATTTTAGACATTTAACCTACGATAAGTATAGATGTTGTTTAAATCTGGAGACGACCGATGTCAGAGTCAAATTTATTTATACATCACTTTCAAAAACGGGTCAAAACTACAGAGAGTGCTACACAACAGAACTAACAATAAATTACCGTAAATTGGTGAAAAGATGTTTATTTTTCTGATGAAGGAAAAAGAAAACAAAAATACATTTCTCTCAGATAAACATTAACCCCGTTAAGAAAGGCTACACTGTAAAAAAAAAAATCTGTAAAATTTACTGGCAGCTGTCATGACTGTTGGTATTTTACCGTAAATTTTACAGATTTTTTTTTTTTGCAGTGTAATATTCATCAAATACGTCCATGAACATAATTAGGGTGAGAATAACGACAATAGACATAGGAAAGATTAAAATGAAAGTAACAGTAATACCAATTGTACAAAATAAATTGAAAAGATGTATAAGTAAATACAGGTGTTTCAATATGGATCTATTTAGATTGAAATTAAAGTTGTTTTTTTCATAATTAAATCTTAATTTAATTCTGTCTTTCCAGTTCATAATACTGGAAGTTTATGTTTTTTTTGCAATCAGAATTAAGACTTTAATCAAGAATTTATTGTCTTTGTTTTAGGTCAATAGTTATTTAATATTGATTAAAAAGTTCTGGTTCCATTGGCAGACAAATGTACTTATAACAAGATATTTTTCCCATGTTATAAGTGAAATAATCTACCAGTGGAACTATAACTTTTTCACCAATGTTAAGGAATTATTTACTTAAAATAAGCTCCTACATCTTGCTGATGAGTTACTTTTACATGAGTTTTGTCTTAATCAGATATTTGCACTAGAAACTAGAAAAAAAACGTTATAATTGTTTGTTTTTGTTTTGTTCTGTGTGTAAATTACACTGCAAAAACACAAAATCTTACCAAATAATTTAGGTCTAGTTTCCTGTGCAAATAAGACAAAACTAACTTACTAGTAACTTTTTTGTAAGGTGTAGAAGCTTGTTCTAAGTAAATAATTCCTTAATATTGATGAAAAAGTGCTAGTTCTATTGGCAGATTATTTAGCTTCTAACAGTAAATTTTTCCAATGTTTGAAGTTTTTTTATCTGCCAATAGAACAAAAACTTTTTCATCAATATTAAAGAATTATTTAGTTGAAACAAGCTTCTATATCTTGCTGGAAAGTTGCTTTTAAGTTCATTTGTCTTATTTTAAATGAAACAAGATATTTGCACTAGAAACTAGGCCAAACTTACTTGGCAAGATCTTGTGTTTTTGCAGTGCATGAGTTTATTTTTCCTTAGAAATGTACCTTTAGTATTAAAGTTGATGTGAAATGTGTCATTGGACCCCGGGGTGATTCAGGTGTGTTTGTCTCTTTGTCTCGGCGCTGCAGTGGCTTTCCACGGACTGCAGCTGAAGATCAAGCGGGAGCTGCACAGCCCGTGCTCAGAGCTGAGCTCCAACTGCAGTCAGGAGCGGCCCTTCAAGCTCCAGTATGGAGAGAAGTGTCCGTACAGCATCAGGTGGCCTGCCGCGCTCTTCACCGGGCCCGGTTAAAACATGGCCGACGCTTCATCTGAAGGGCTGTGCACAAGACGCTGAGATGAAACCTGATACTAACATGGAGGAGTGTTCATGAATGTTTGTGACTGCTGTTATGAATATTTACCAACTGTTATTTGGTAAACAAACCAAATAATAACACTTTATTTAGTAAAATTACCAAATAAAGAGTTATTATTTGGTGGATAATGACACTCGTAATGCAGAGTTTACACTTTTAATTAACTTTTAATCAGAGTTGGGTAGTAATGACAATAAATCAGTTACTCGTATGATACATTAAGATTAGCTCAATAATTTCCATTTGCATGTTTTTCTCTGTTTCTACCTAAATATTTTTGACTGACGTCTTCAGTCTGATGTTTCGGTCTGAACTAGAAAATTTTGTTTACAGAAACTTCATGATTCATTTTATTTGTTGTTTCTGCTGTTTTGTTTATTTATTTCGGATATTTAAATTGGGTTAAATGTTCATTAGAATTTGAAGTTTTGTTCTTGCATTATTACCGCTATATTACCTGAAAATGGTCACAAAACAACAACATTATCATTTATTGCGATAATTTCTGAGATTATTTATCATCCAGCAAATTTTTTATCACTACAGGCTTAGTGAGAACTAGTTACATTTAATCAATTACATTTGAATAACTTTTTGGGGAAAAAAAACAAAAAACTGTTAGGAGTATTTTTACTATTCTGTACTTTTACTTGAGTAATTTTATTACTTCAGTAAAATTTCTGTATTTTCAACCCACTGAATGAAAAACAAACTTGTTTTCACCAAAGATTCACCAGACAGACACACACCTGCACTTCCTGTTAAAGTTTTTTATTAAAAGAACATTTTCTTTTGCTTGATTTTGTGGGGGGAGGGGGGGTTGTTACTTATATAAACTATTGTTATTTTTTGTCTTTAAAATACCAAAGTTTTCACTTAACTTTCCATTTTGGCCGTCTAATGATGTCATTTTTAAATATTAAATGATTGATAGTTTGATCAGACTTTATACAAAATACTTTTTTACTCTGAGTAACTTCTTGGATGGCTACTATTTACCTGAGTACAATGTTTGGGTACTCTGCCCACCTTTGATTTTAATGCATGTTTTAATGCAACTTTGCATTAAAGGTGTCATTATTTACTGATTGACACTTCATGATAATCGTCATATACGTTCATAAAAACTCCTTCATGTTTATAAAAAGGTGTTATGTCTTTTGCACAGCTTTTCAAATAAAGTGTCACCAAAACTTGTATTGTTGTAACTTACCCAGCTTGGCTACAGTAACCTATTTCAACTAATTTGTGTCGCTCTGGACTCAGTACCCTGACATGTGGATTGTTTTGTTGCCGCAGTGCCTATGAGCAGAAGCACCACACAGGAATGAAGCCCTCCAGCCCAGTGACGCCCCCCTGCAGCACCCCGGTGTCCCCCCTTCACCATGGCTCGCCCACACCCAAACCGGACCGGACTTACGCTCACATCCCGCCCTCGCAGCCTCTCCCGGACAGCGCCTACTCCATGGACCACAGGTACCGCCGCAACGTCACCATTAACTCACTGGTTGCCCTGACAACTGACTGTAATGGTGCCAGTGTGTTTATGAATTTATTAATTGGCCAGAGGGGAAAACAACTTTGGCAGAACATTATTTTACTATTAACACTAGTTAATAGCAAAACACACAAATTTAGGGAGTATTTGTTTTCTAGTTTCTACTGCAAATATGTTATTACACTTGAATTAAGACAAAACTAACATAAAAGTAACTTATCAGGAAAATATAGAACCTTGTGTTATGAAAATAATTCCTTGGTTTTCATGAAAAAGTACTAGCTCCATTAATTGCGCCGTTGCCTAGCAACCCCAGCCAAGCCCAGGCCGTTACCTAGCAACCCAGTATTAATTCCATTGGCAGATTATTTCACTTATAACATGGTGAAGTTGTCTTGTTGTAAGTGAAATAATCTGACTGTGAAACTATTTTTTATCAATATTAAGGAACCTGCTAAGATTTTGTGTTTTTGAAGTGTAAAAAGATACTTTAAAAGGCTTTAGAGCATTTTGGAGTTGCTCTGTACTTTCACTGAGATTTTTGCTTTTACAAACTTTCATTCCTGCCTTTCTGAGGGAAAAATTTGCTTCTTTGGGTTAAACTTCCAACAGTGTCTTCAGTCAGAGGCTTCTTCAAATTTGCTGCAATACAGCCACATATCCATGCAATAGGCAGCTACAGGAGATCTTTCCTGCCAACGGCCATCACTATCACTAAGAATATGAGTTAATTTGAGTTTAGTATCTTTGAATTTGAGTACTTTTGGCTTTCTTATCCCCCTACAACTTAACAGTGTTGAAAAATACCTAAAATAATTAATTGCTTATAGAAAAACTGTTATTTTCCTTTCTCTTTTATTATTTCTCCCATTTTCTTATTCTAATATTGTGTGCCTAATGTGTCTGGTGACTGCTTTTCCAGATTTCGACGTCAGCTCTCTGAGCCGTGTCACTCGTTTCCCTCCCCGCCGACGATGGCCCGGGACAGCCGGCCCATCTACCACCGGCAGCTGTCGGAGCCCAGCATCCCCTTCCCCCCTCAAGGCTTCAAGCAGGAGTACCCGGACCCCCTGTTTGAACACCCGGCCATGATGGGAGCGCCGCTGCCCCACGCCTACCCAGCCAGCATGATGATCAAGCAGGAGCCCAGGGACTTCACCTACGACTCAGGTGAGAGGCGAGAACAAGTTAACGATTTGATTTCACTTTTTTCACCCGCAGAAGATTCATTTTAGCAGTGAGAGATAATAAGCAATAAATCAATTGATCAATTCATTTGCTTTTCTCATTGTTTGTGTAATTCAGTTAGTTTTTATTAGTTCTTTGAGTGTGTTTGCTGGTTTTTAAATGTTAAATGTTTAGTTTCAGATTAGTTTTTATTTAGTTATTGTGGTAGTTTCAGTTTTTCATATGTAGGTTGATTTAAAGGTGCAGATTTCAAAAAGGTTAAAACTATTTTATTTGGACATTATTATGTCATCACCTTTACGTTACTTGAAAATGGTCTTAAAAAACAATTTTATCGTTTATCGCAATAACTTTTGGGACAATTGATCATCCAGCAAGATTTGTTATTGTGACAGGCTCAATGAGAGGGAAGAAATTGACTAAATATTTTTGTTTAAATAAATGAATTAGTAATAAATAATTAAGGGTAATTAATGGGGAGAAACTATAGCTAACTGGAATTACATTGAGTGTTTATTAAAGTAACTACTAACATGTTGAAATTGGCATAATATCCTTTGTTTTTGTTTATGAATCTACTTATTAGAATTTCAAACTGATGTGAAAAAGATTTTTTTCTTCCCCTCACACAAGCAGTTTACGTCAGCTGTCGGCAAATTACGGCGCTAACGCTAGTCTGTCAAATGGTGACAGCGAACGTTGTGATAAAACACCAGTCAGCTGGTTGGTCAGCGATAATTGAAAACATTTTTAAAATGCTATCTTGTGTTGAGTATTGATTTCCCAATGCATAATCACAATACAATTAGGCCTGTCACAATAACAGATTGTGCTGGATGATAAATTGTCCCAGAAGTTATCGCGATAAACGATACTATTGTTGTTTTCAGAGCTTTTCCAGGTAATTTAATGGCATAATAATGGAAGAATCCATTCTCAAAGATCAATAAACATTTAACACTGGAGCTGGAAGACATTTTAAATATCCAAAATAAATAAAGGAAACAACCAAAACAGCAAATAAAATTAATTATGAAGTCTCTGTAAAGAAAATTAGTTGAGACCAAGTGACCAGTGAAGAACTTTATCATCCAGTTTTTGGTAAAAAGAGACAATAAATCATGCAAATTTAAATTATTGAGCTCATTTTAATTTATCGATTAATTGATTTATTACCTAAATCCAATACCAATACATTGATCTTTTCAATTCTGCACCTATAAATCAACCAAAGTATGAAAAAACTAAAACCACTACTGTAACTACTAAAAACTAAACTAAACACTTAACATTTTAAAAACTAACTGAATTAGACAAACAAAACAAATGAAACCTTTAATGAAACCCAAAAGCTGTCCTAACCCTGCTGAGAGGAGACATTATGAGAGGGGGCGTCGTCTATTGAGTTTGCCTGTTATTACAGTAGAGGCGGGGTTCTGGTCGGGGTCCGCGTTGTTCACCACTTCCTGTAGAGCTTTAATGGAGAAAAGGAAAGAAGAAGAAGAAGGGTTGGTTTCAGTCCTCCCACTCATGTTAGCTCCCTCTGGTTGGACACTAAAGGGAGCTGGTCAGGAGGCGGCGCCGCAGCGTGAATGAACATCCGCTGGACCGTTGGGTTCATTCACAAGGAGAGACAGAGCTGTGTCCAGTCAGGAGAAAAAACATCGATGAGATGAGTTCAAGAAAAGAAACTCATAAACTGCTGCGACTCCATCTGTGTGCCGACCAGCCGCAGTAGCTGTTTTTCTTTTTATTGAAAAACCAGATAACTGTGAATTTTTGGTGTTTTCTCGCTCCTCGGTACAATAGATGCGCTCACCAGGTTTCACAACTGTGTGGCTTCTAAATACCAATTAACACCACTGGATAATGCCAGAAGAAACACATGGCTGCTCTGCTAAGACGTCCTACGTCTCGACAGACACTCTCTTAGTAGCTACTTGGTTGTTTCTGGCCCGTTGTCAGCGCTGTTATTCTCACAATCAACTGATCTGAATCTTTTAATCAATTATTTTTCTTAAATTTAACAACATAATGAAAGAAGTCTGGATCACATATAAAAACTTAAAAAACAAACAAAAACATTAAATAATAATTAGAGATGAACCGATCTGATATTGATATCTGTATCGGTTCTGATATTGACAATGTGCCCGATCTATGCAGTCTAATTCTATGCTTTCAGCTCTGAGTGACGTCATTCTTTATTATTTATTTTACATTATCTTTAGGATTTCTAATTACACTCTCTGAACCATTTGAAAGAAGATTTATTTTTAGACGTTTGACCAATTGTTTATGTGAGTTTCACTTGCTTTATTGAACAAATTAAAGTTGTTTTTACAAGTTTCACCAGGTTTGTGAAGCTATTGGTGAGTTTAATTGAGGTGTATAGTGTAGAGTTAACAAATTCAGAATATTTATGTCTTTGTTTTAAAAAAGGAAACATTTTAAATCAATGCAGCAATGTTTTTCTGTATCGGATCAGTTCTGGTCAATACTAAACCTCAGATATCTGTATCGGTATCAGAAATTTAAAAAGTGGATTGGTGCATTCCTATTTACTAAAGTACCTAAAATTACCTAAAACTACAGATCTCCATCTGCTAGAGATGCTAATTTTTTAATGTTGGTTCTGATTTTTAGGGTCACGATTCAAATATTGATTCAGAAAATATTTTTCAATCAAAAACCAATTGTTCTATTCTAGCAGTTTACAGATTCTGTTTAAATTAAAAAAGGAAAATAAACTATATTTAAAGAAAAATAGGTTGTGCATAAAATGAAATTAAATTACTAGTATTAGGTTAGTTTAGCTGCCTGCCTTTTTCTTAAATTAAAAAAATACCAAACAATTTTTTTCAAACAAGTTTTTAAAAAGAAGAAAAAAAGCAATCAGAACAGAGAAAACATGTGCACACATAACCAAGAACAAAATAATTTATTTACTACTACTTACCACACTTATTTAATCCTACTTCTTATCTCAGTTTAATTAAATACATAACTTACTGACTCAATAATTATCAAAACTTTGTAATTAAAACCCTGTTATAATGTTAGTGTGCCTGTTCAATACACTGGGCTAAAAAGCCAACAAATAAATTATATTACATAAAGAAATGTTTAAAAATACCCACCCTGGGTGATTGGACGCGTAACGCGATGTGCATTATCGATAGCGATAGCGATATGCAAATGAAGCAGGAAAAACAAAACTTAAACATATTTTAAAATCGATTTTTGAGCAATTTGAATCAATTCCCAGGACTACAAATTGCTAGTTTTTCCCAACAACTTTCTACATTCCTTTTACTTTGTAAATGGTAAAAACAATCAAAAAACTTGTAATAGTACAGTCAAACAACATCAAACATCACATGATGAATAAAAATAAACCCATTTAAAGCGTAATTTTGGTGTAAAAACGTCTCCAGCTGCAGTGCAGAGGCAGGATGGAGGATGAGGGTGTGTTTATTAGCAGCCGCCGTTCAGCATGTTGACAGCAGCAGGCCTGTCGGAGAGGATGGGAGGGGAATTGTAATTTCATTAGCAGCAATTTCCTCTACAGGCCCATTACTTTGATGGAGCTCAGAGAAATGTTTATGGGCCTAAATGAAGGGCCTCAGTGTGTTTATTGAACATTCGCTCTGCTGCATGTTCGGCTGCTTTCTTCAGCGCAGCAACTTTAGAAAATGGATAAAACATTTTGAAAGTGTTTGATACAGAAATATTTTGTGATTACATTGTTGTTGTTTGGAATATTTGATTTTTGTTGAGGATATCAAATATAACATTTCTGAATTTTTTTTCATGCTCGGTTTTTATTTTACTACGTATTAAAAGTGTGTTTGAAACTTAAACAACAGCTTCACTGCAAAAACACAAAAGTTTACCAAATGTTTTTGGTCTAGTTTCTGCTGCAAACATCTTTTTCTTGAAATAAGACCAAATTAACTCACAAGTAGCTTTTCAGCAAGAAGTAGGAGCTTGTCTTTAGTAATATTGATGAAAACGTACTATTTCCACTGACAGATTACTTCACTTATAACATTTTTCCTGTGTTTTTTATCGATATTAAGGAATTATTGACTTAAAATAAGCTCATATTTCTTTTTGAAAAGTTACTTGTGAGTTAGTTTTGTCTTATTTCAAGTGTACTAATATGTTTGCACAAGAAACTAGACAAAATACTACTGATATACTAAATATTAAATGCAAAGATATATTGTGTTATATCCCAGTTATTGCTAATAAAATTTTTTGATTTCTAAGTTTTGTTATATTTTCCTTCTCATGTTGAAAGCAGGAGCATTAAAGTTACTGATTAGGTAAATTTTTATTATTAATGTAGATCAGAGGAGCCATAGTTTACAGCTTCAGCTAACATGTGAGTGTTTCACTATTCACTATTTAGCCTTTTGGCATTTATTTCAAATCACTAAAATACACTGAAAACATGGTTTTGGTTTGGAAACTAAAGAGGGTCATGGGTATTTTTGAAACATTTTACAAAGTTTGTTCTGAAAAGATAAGTCTTAAGCAAATGTAAAAGTCAAAATGTTCCCATTTGTTAGTATATTTGCTTCCTTATCTTGTGTGGATGGATAAAAGAAGAATTCATTGTTATCTGGTTGTCTCTACTAAATAGAGATACAATACATCGCAATAGATAAATACATTGTTTTGTTTGCGTTTGATGTCAAATATGCTAAGATAAGACCAGTTTAAATGAAAATGCTGCTTTAATTTTGTGGTTTTATATATAAAAAGGATAATTATAAGTAATTTCTATGTAGTCATTTATCTTGAAACATTCTTTAACTTTTCTGGGTTTGATGTGTAATAACTAGAAAATTATTACAACAGTGCAATGTTTGTCTTGGACCAGTTTTAGAATATTTTCTCAATAGGACAGTGAAATAATAAATGTGTTAAACTGGATAAATAAAAATGTAATCTATCCATGTTATGTAATGGTAGATTTAGCTAACTTCAGCTTCAGCTAGAGTAGCGCCTTAGCTAGCTTGCTGCAGCAGGAAAATACAGAATATAATACAATGTGGTCTGATAGCTTATTTTGTCCAAATAAGATTGTGGAATGGCATTTATAATAAATTAATGAGTAATTTCACACAGTTATTTATTTTTTTTTAATCACTGTGTTGCTACGTTAGCTTTGGCAAAAGAAGTGCTAAAATAATTTTCTGTAAAAGAAATAAACTAACTTCTATTAATCAAATTTGATTAAACTGGTTAGAAATAGTTTTAGAAAAATAAACATTAATTATATTTAGCTTTCAAATAAAATGGCCACTCGTGGTCTGGTGAGTTAGCTGTTAGCTCAAACTTTAGCTCATCTGCTACCATAGTACAATGTTTTGTAAAATATGACCTTTCACCAGGTCATCTTGCTTTTTTTGTTTTTTAAATGGGGTGGAGGTGTTTGTGAGAGTCAAATATGAAAAAATGATATCAAATGATTTTCAGAAGGTATGTGACCAACAAATATCATATTAGCTTTAGCTTACATGGTACAATTCTTGTTAAAGAAAGAAACACCTGCAGTCCTGATAAGTGGTTATAAAGTAAAACGTGGAAACAAAATCAGAAAACAGTTTACGATGTGAAGTGGCTTTTCTTCAACCATTTTCTTCGGTTAATGTCCGCCATTGCACAGGTTTCTTTTTGTAAAAAACAGACGCTAGCACCAGCAGGTTTGTTCCAAATAAAATAAAACTGTAGTGGCATTTTCTGTCCCCACGTTATGAAAACCTTACATCATATCAACACGTGTTTGGATATTGTGTGATGAACCAGTGGAGAGGCCCAGGGCCAGCATTCACAGGGAGATACAGTTCGCTCGCCTGTGGCTGCAAGGCGTTACAATGCCGTTGCTGGAGGGCATTTTCTTTAATCAGTGCCGCTGGTGCATTGATGGAACAGGCTGTGGCTGCTCTCAGAAAGCTGAGATCGTGTTCTTATTGCAGCCTTTGGGCCCTTTAACACCCACTCTCGTTCTTGCCTGGCTTTCAGCAGAAGTGCCTAGCTGCCATTCTGTCTACTTACGGCAAGACGGCTATCTGGCTCACACTAACAGGACTGAAGGTACTAACGAAGACGCCTGCTGATGTCGTAATGCTGCTTCATGTGACGTTTCCCCTCTCAATGTTACATTAAATTGATCTAATATCTGTTTTTATTTAAGGTTGTATGTTTGACAAAGTGGTGAGGCACTTCTACGACGACACCTGCGTCGTACCTGAAAAAGTCGAAGGTGAGTCAGCGGACATTTCTTAGCATATCTGATCTGTTTTTAGTGTTAAGGTGTGTAAAACGATGAATTTATTCTGTTTTCCATAGGTGACATCAAGCAGGAGGCGGCCCTGTACCGCGAGGGCCCGTCCTATCAGCGCCGAGGCTCGCTGCAGCTCTGGCAGTTCCTGGTGGCTCTTCTGGACGATCCGTCCAACTCACACTTCATCGCCTGGACCGGCCGTGGCATGGAGTTCAAACTCATCGAGCCAGAAGAGGTAAAAACCTCAGAAATACTAAATATTTATGTCATATTTGTTAGGAAATGGTTTCTTCATAAGGTTTTTAGTAGATTTTACTAAACATTATGGTTGAAAACTGAGATTTTTGCCACTAATATTTATTCACTCCTTGTGGCAGGAAGCACACTTTGCTCTGATTTAGGCCTGAAATGATGAATTGGATTAATTTTGATTATTGAAATAATCATCAACTAATTTAGTAATCGATTAGTTGTTAACTTGAGTATCCAGACTCATAAAAAGGCCATTTGCTGACTGCAGACGCATCGTTTGCAACAAATGATCAAGCGTTCGTGAAAGGAATGTTGTCTTATTGCATTTTATACAATAAAATGTTTACTTTGTCACTTAATAAAGCAACTGGATTATTTGTTTATTTAGCATAATTTAATACATTTCTAATATTGTATAAAACAGGTTTATGTGTTTGAATGAAAAATCTGATTTTCGGACAATAATTGTCATTTTGCTGTGAAATTAAAGGTCTGAGACTTTAATATTTTTTATGAATCAGTTGAGGAATCTTCTGGGTTCATACAGTTCGTAGAAATTTGAAAGATGCTCAAACTTTAATGTTACAAAATGTTTACATTTTTTATAGTGTTTAAACTGCCAGTCTACATAAGTACATAACATTTTGTAATAAATTACTGAGAACTGAAGTAAATTTTATTGGTTATTTTGTCTTTTATGGAAATGACTGATGTTTTTTTTCTAATCTGTGTATTGGATGTATTTTCAAACCAGATATTTACATATGTCATATAAAAAGACATATTACCGTCTTTTCTCATGTCTGACATTAAATTAAGCTGAATTTTCTCTGTTTTATGTCAGGATTACAGAATGTTTACTCTTTAAGTTAACACACATTTTCTCAGTATTTTCTAGAATTGCTTTTTAAGTTGTATGACTTTGGTCATATGTTTTGGGTTTCCTTCCTCAAGCTTCTCGCAATAGTTTGCTGTAATTTGGTTCCTTTCCTCCTGACAGACGTGATGTAACTGAGCCAGATTTTTAGGTCAGCTTATTCACACACACTTTTACCACTGCCTATCAATTTCCTGAGGGCCTGAGATTAAGTGGTGGCCACTCCAAAAGATTGGCCTTGTTGACCTTAAATTGACATTTTATGCAAAATTCACATTTTGCACATTTTTATATTTCCATTTGGGTCACAACTGCATTCAAAACAGGCAAAGTGCTTAAAAAAACTAAATTTATTTTATAGCAATAACCTCATGTTTATTGGTGCCTAGAAAATGAGCCATTTCAAAAACGTCCTGATTGTTAAGTCAGAATTGAGGGGCACTTCCTGTTACCTAGCAACCCCAGGCAAGTGGAGCCCTAGTGGAGCTCCAGCATGTTTGTTCAGCTAGTTTTTCCACTCTATGTGCTGTACAATGGCTGCTGGAAAAGACAAGTGTTTTGTTGTTGATTTACTGTTCAGAAACCACTTGCTGTGTTCTTGTTGGTTGTGTAGGAGGATCCACTTCTGCTTTTCAGTGACGTATGGTTGCAGCCATTTTCATATGCGAGTGTAAAAATTGAGTTGGGGGGCCTGACCAGAAGGAGCTTATTTGGATTTGAAGTGACAAGAATTCATGGTAGTTTAAGTTAAATCTCACTTGATATGTAGGTTTTAAATGTAGATATGTGGGTTTTTAAATGTCTATGTCTAAACATAGACATAGACAACAAAGTCTGTCTACATTTATGTAAACCTCTTTACTCTAATTTCCATTTGCATGATTTATTGTTCTTCTCTTTTTTCCAAAAACTGGATGTCAAAAGTCTTCAGTCTAGTATGTTGGTCTCAACTAGGCCAGTTCTGTTTACAGAGACCTCATAATTAATTTTATTTGTCGTTTCTGTTGTTCTGTTTATTTATTTTGGATATTTAAAATGTCTTCCAGTTCCAGTGTTAAATGTTCATTAGAATTTAAAGTTTATTGATCTTTGTTCTTACATTATTATGTCATTATTGCCATTATATTACCTGAAAATTGTCTCAAAACAAGCAATATTATCATTTATCACAATAACTTTTGGGACAATTTATCATCTAGCAAAATTTGTTATCGTGACAGAACTATTCACTTGTTTCTTTTCTTTTGTGTAACAAAAGGAAGTGGAATAGAATAATAACTGCCCAAGGTGTTTTGTTGTAATATCATAAAGTCAAAATGAGAATTTAAAAGCAAAATCAGATAATATTAAATTATAAATCAGTCAATTTTCAAAAGACATTTTCCTAACGGCGCAGCTCTAGCTGGTGGTTAAGTCTGGATCTGTGCATGCCCACTCCACCCACAGTGGGCCTCAGTTACTGCTGTGGGGGGTTGATCAGCGGGTGGGAGTGTAGGAAGCAGGAGACAGATGAGCAGGTGGCAGCGGTCCACGGAGCCCGGCGGTGGGTGGAGGTGCGGGCCAGCCGCAGCCACCAGGGGGTCCATTCATACCATCAGGTGACGTAGCAGACAAACGCTAGCTAATAGCACCTGGCTTTACAGGTGTAGGATAAAAACAGATACATGGAGCACCGCAGAAACCTTACCAACTATTTTTGGTTTCTAATGCAAATATCTTAGTTCACTTGAAATAAGACCAAACTGACTTGCAGGTAACTTTTCAGCAAGAAAAGTCAATAATTTCTTAACAAGACATTTTTCTCATGTTAAAAGTAAAATAATCTAGCAACTAGAACTTTTTCATCAATATTAAGGAATTATTTACTTTAATTAAGCACCTATGTATTGCTGAAAAGTCACTTATAAGTTATTTTTTAATTATTTTAAGACAGGTAAGATATCTACACTAGAAATTAGTGTAATACTTGTAATATTTTGTGTTTTGTGGTTTAGTAAAATTTGCCTACACTTTCATAATATAGTTGCTTGCTAAAGTAATCACGCCCTGTAAAGTTATCTTTCACATAGTTACAGACAAAAACTGCAGCTATGTCTTTGTAAAATAAAATCTTTGTGATATAAAGATTACCAAGTACCAAGATTACCAAGATACTTATGGTACTTAATACTTGGTACTTGGTATGGTGTTATTGGTACAAACAACCAATAATACTTGGTAAGATTTTTATGTTTTTTGTGCAAAACACAAAATCTTACCAAGTACTATTGGTATGGCTTCTAGTGTGAATACTTAGAACAGTTTAAATAAAATAAAATTAACTCATATGTAAATCTTCAGCGAGAATTATGAGCTTCTTTTAAGTCAATAATTCCTTAATATTTATTTTATAAATGTACTAGTTCCATTGGCAGATTATTTCACTTATAATAAGACATTTTCACCAGGTTATAATCTGCCAGTGGAACTAACACTGGGTTGCTAGGTAACAGGTTGGGCTTGGCTGGGGTTGCTAGGTAACGGCGCAATGCAGGTTGATTGTGAAGTAAATGGAACTATTCGTTTTTCATCAATATTAAAGGGATTATTGGCTCTGAACAAGCTGCTATATATTGCTGATAAGTTACTTATGAGTTAGTTTTGTTTTATTTTAAGTGTATTAAGACATTTTCACTAGAAACTAGACCAAAAATACTTGGTAATATTTTGAGAGCAGTAAAGCTGGAACGAGAGAAGATGGAGCGAGTGGTGGTGTGAGTTTGGACGCGATGCCGGATGGTGGGTGGTCTGCTAGACAGGTGCTGTAACATCTGCTGCCTCCTCAGCTGGCCGTGTTGACAGGCTGCTAATGAACACATCCCTGGTCAGGTCTGCACAGTCTGGACGCAGAATAATTACCATTATTAGGACAATACAGATTAATAAGTTTGTTTAACATTTCAGCTGCTGCTGCTGCTGCTGCTGCTGGCTTCATGTGAGGGAAACCATCTCTGAATGTCTGGGATTGTTTTCATTTTGGCGTTCAGACTGTTTATTTTTGTTTTTTGCTTGGTAAAGGTGGCGCGTCGGTGGGGGATCCAGAAGAACCGGCCAGCGATGAATTATGACAAACTCAGCCGGTCGCTTCGCTATTACTACGAAAAGGGAATCATGCAAAAGGTAAAAGAAAGTCTTCATATGCAGAGAATATATACATATATTATTTTTTAAAATGATAATCTGCAGAATGTTTTATCTTTAATTTACCTATGAAACTCATTGATACCCCAACTAATTATAAATTCCATTATTTTTATTTTTATTTTTTTCGTAACCTTTTCCTGACATATATTGATATCACCACTCAGTTGGCATGTACTCTTGTTATTCCCATTTTGAAGAGAATTGGGTGAGTGAGTATTAAAGAAAATGAAAAAAATGTCTCAGTTGTAATTATTTAATTATAACCTGCCAGTGGAACCAAGACTTTTTTTAATCAATATTGAGGATTTATTGATTTAAAACAAGCTGATATATCATGCTGAGTAAGTTACATTTAAGTTAGTTTTTGTCTTATTTCAAGTGTACTAAAATATTAGTTCTAGAAACGAGACAAGTATAATTGGTCGGATTTTGTGTTTTGCAGTGTAACACAAGCATTTGTCTCGACATCAAACAGGGAAAAAAACGCTTGTGTTTTTTTATCGACCAGGTTGCCGGGGAGAGATACGTCTACAAGTTTGTGTGCGACCCGGAGGCCTTGTTCTCGATGGCGTTCCCCGACAACCAGCGGCCGGTGCTGAAGACGGACATGGAGCGTCAGATCAACGAGGAGGACACTGTGCCGCTGTCGCACTTTGACGAAAACATGGCGTACGTTCAGGAGGGGCCCTACTGCCAGCCGCACCCCTACAGCGAAGGCTACGTTTATTAGCGACACGCGCACCTTCACTCCGCCGTGCCGCCCCCCTCCTCCGTACACCTGAGACTGTCATGTCCTCTGATTCACAGTCGCTCGGGGAAAAAGACTGAACACACACAGAGTGGCACTTCCCTCAATCTGCCCAACATCAACACACTCACTCATCTTTGCTCTTGTCTTTCTGGCGTCCAGAGAGTGCACTTTATGGACAGGAACAGCACCAGAGTCTGTGTGTTTGGCGATTTACCCGTTTATGTTTGTACATTACAGCTGAACGCATTCTGTTTATCTTTATTTTTTATTATCATTTTGAGCATGAGGCTGGAACTTCGGCTTCCTGCAAAAGGAACTCGTCTCTGCACATGTGAAGCAAATAGAAGAAGGAAAAACTCTTGTTTTGTCCTAATGCAAACATCTTGTACTGGAAATCTAACAATGCTTCCACGGAGACGAGATTGTTCTTTGACAGACTGACGCAGTGGTGAAAAAAAGGACATTTTTAGCCGTTTAGGTGGGAACTTCCTCCCCTCCAGGCTGACCCAGCTCTCTGCCATGACTCCAACCAAACTGTAGATCTTCATCATGTAGATGTTTTTGCTGTAACAACATCATTTCCTCATCAACTAAAAAAAAAAAAACAACCTTGTGGGTCACAGCTACAAGGATGCACTGGAATCTTTTAGGATAATCATCAGAGAACTCGGTCGCTGTGTAAAAGAAAAAGAGAAAAAAAAACTGATTTGTATTCATTTTTCATTCAGGTGTTCAGTTTTTCAGTGAAAAACAGGTGACTTCTATGTACAGTTAAAATTAATTCAGAATACCTATTGCATCCCCAAATTTCAATAAGTGGATTTAATCAGCAAAAGAAAAAAAAATTTTAAATATTTTTCTTTACATTTTTTCAGTTCAGTTCCAGGTGAACGCAATGTCTTTGTTTCTGAAAAAATAAAATAAAAGTTGCTCTGCCATCATTAGTTTGCTTTTTGGTAAAACAAAAAGAGCTATTTAGAAGTTTATAATGTGGTGAAATAAAGGAAGTCGTGTTATATTATAATGTTGTATAATCAGGTACATGCACATTTTGTTGCTGCTTCAAATTGTAAGTGTATTTTCTAGTCAAGGTAAAAGGAAATCAAAAAACTGAAAGCGTTTCGCAACTTTGGCCTGCTGCTCTGATTTGTTTTTTTTTTTTTTTTTTTTTTTATTGTTTTTTTTTCATCCATGCATCCAGAAAAAAAACGTCTGGTCTGTCTGTTTTGGGAGATTTACATATGTGGGATGAGATTGGCAATAGGAATGTTCTGTAATAAAATAGTAAAAAAAAAAAAAACTCAATTATGTCCACTTGTTAATGCTTACATAATTAAACAATCACATGAAAGGTTTTGTCAAAAGATTTTTGTGCTTTGTTTGATATAGGCATCATTTGGTTTCTGGTTTTAAAATATGTCACAGTTTTAAAGGATATGATTTGAAAGTAAATTTTTCCATCATACTGTTTCTGTGATTTGAATTCCTACAAAACTACACTGACCAAATCAAGGAAATTTACCTGCCTGCCCTCCCCATGTCATCCAGAAAATTTGTTTAGGGGGAAAACTGGATAAATTATTGCTTAAAATTCACTTTTAGATAAGGACAAAGTCTTCTGAAAACAAATATTAGCTAATGCTAATTAACTAATACGATAATGGTTTTTTTGCTAACTTTGAAAACTTTTAATGCAGTTACTTTCCCTTAAATAACTTCTAATTTTTTTCTGGAAAAACTAAAAGTATTTAAAGTAATAATTGACTTGGCTGTTTTGTAAACATTCAGTCAAATAAATAATTTCTCTGTTGAAGTTTCGGTTGTCACGTAGTTAGACGTTTATGTTCATGCTCTTATTTTGAAGTGGCGATTTACGCCCCATTTCCATTTCCTCCTCTCACGTTCTCTTCGTTTCTTTTTCACTAACAACTTTATTTCAAACAATAAAAATACAAGAACAAAATAAAACATGCACAATGTAGAACAATATATAAACATTAATACCGTAGAAAAGGTTAATTATGTTAAAATAAATTCATGTAGTCTTTCAAGGGCATAATTTGAACTGAAGTTAGTGCGTTAGCATTAGCTTCTGTGCTTTAAAGCTAGTAGCAACTAACTTCATTTAGCAGTCACATGTAAGCTTTACACATGGGAATTGCTGAAAACACAAACTTGTGCTTACTTGAATGTTAAATGTTTTGTATTTAATAATTAATTAAATCATATATAACATGGAGTAACGCAAAATGCTTCACAGAGATTAAAAACAGAAGGATTTTATATATATCAAATAAAATTTAAGTTTGTTAAGACATTTTATCTCTCATTAACAATTATTAATTGACTTACAAAATAAAGTTTGGGTTTCTGAGTTGCATTGTGAAGGAAACTAAAATGTGACGACTAACAGATCACGGCTTCTTTCCTAATTTCTAATTTAGTCTGGGAGGAAAAATAAATAAAAAGCACAAAGCATTTAACCAAAATGACACCTGAAGAAAATCAATGCCTAATTTAAGACACCACTTTTTCATGTAGGTGAATTGTTTCTGTCTTTTGTTTCTCACACACACACAAAAACACTGCCTTAAAGTTATTATTTCCTTCTTGAAAGTGTCACTATTGCTAAAAATCAATGACTAATTTAAGGAAGCATTGTTTAATTGCTTCCACTGATGGGAAAAATGAAAACGGATGTGTAAGTAATGAAAAAAACCTACTTGCCTTAATTTGTCAGAGCAGGTTACAAGCCAACCCCATTACAGTCTCTTCTCTTGGACTTATTTATTGATTGTCTGTAGTGTTGGGAATTGGCCTTAACTTAAACACCTGATTGCTTCCCTCAGGATATTTAACATCTAATCTGACATATACACACAAGAAAACAGCTGAGCAGCTTTTAATACGATCAATGTGATTTTTTTCCCTTAAAAATTACAATAATCTAGATAAAAGAAACTGTAGTATAAAAAATAACAGTATATATGTGTTATATAAAAACAAAAAGTAGAATTCTGTAGTAATTGACTGATAATTTGACAGATGACATTTGTTTTATAAGAATTAACAATGCAGTGTAATTGTTTTTGCAAAATTTTCAAGATGCATTAAATTAAATCAGACAACATTTATTTTAGTTTTACATTACCTCTGTGAATTCACCCACAAAATGAATATTTTTATGGAATAAAATTTTAAAAAACTCCAAATGATACATTTTTATTTTAAATTAGACCGCATTGAGTAAAAGATAATAATTTCCCAGGTGGTTTGTGTTATATTTCAAAATGGATGGGATTTCTTTTTCAGGACTTTTTACTGTTTTAGATGTTTTCAAAGTTGTCCGATAAGGAATTGTAAAATATTTACAGGGAGAATATTTTTGTGATTTCGGAACTAAATTGCGTTTTAAAACCTAAACTGTAACATAAAATTAAGAATTTAAACATCCATCTGACTGTAAATGGAGTACACTTCATCCAAATCTGTATTTTACAGCTTTTTTCCTGTTTTTATCTTCTTTGACTATTTTTAAACCTACTTTAATAATACCTAAAACAATAATCAATTAGTTTCAAATTGTTTATTAAAAATGTTTATTTGTGAATTGACCCTCATAGAGAGATTTTCCTGATAAGTTTTCAAATATCAGTAGTTTTTATGAGTCCTGTTTTTGTTAAGAACAGATAGAAATGTTTTACTGGAGGATCTTTCACTGATTGCCTCGGAGGCTTGCCTGCGGTTTGACGTCTGCTGTTTAAATGAGCTTCACGGTTTCGGACCAGACACAAATGACTGTGGTATAAATTCAAATGCCCGTCATTGAAATCTGATGCAAATATGTCGGTGCTTTAAATATGCGGTGGCTTCTCCGTGTGAGCTGCCGCCCCGGCCACCTCTGCAGCGCGCCGAACAGCCTGAAGGTCACTCGCAGGATTACTTGTCTTACACCTTTTAAAGGCGATCTGTCGCCAAGGCCGAAAATCACCATGCAAATCCTGTTATCTGGCCCCCGCTCAGGAAATCAGGGCCTCGGCCTTCAACATATTCACCATTTATGGACATATGTTTTACATCCTGCGCCACCGGCCAAACCCCTTCCCACCTCTTCTGCACTCCCAGCTAATATTCTGTGTATCTGTAGCTGTGAATTGTGGTTCTCCCCCACTGTAGCAAACAGATGGCCACTCGATTCTTGAGTCATCACAAACCCATTACGAGAGCGACTCGTCCTCAGCCAGGCCGCCCTGATTCGTGCCCGATGGCCCTCGCCAGTGTTTGCTCAGGCTCTTAAGTCATCCTCGGGCTTTGTGACACACTGTGTTTGCTCGGGTTAAATGGCTTGTGTTGCCCTCGGTGTCCCCTGATTGGCTGTGACACGGCGGTGTTTGACAGGCGAAACCACACCGAGCCGTCCGCGCTGCCCCAAATGTGTTTGGCTGTTTGAAATAAGTCGCCTTTTTTGAGCTCCGTGTTTACACACCAAAAAGCCCTGAGTGTGTTTCTATCTGCGTTGCCGGGGTTTATCAGTGGCCGGGCCAGTGGGCATAAATCATTCAGAGGTAATTCAGAGAAACAACATGGCTTCCAGGAGGCAAAAGCAGGGAAATTATAACGCTACGATAATGGAGGCGCCTATTACTGCTGCTGCTGCTGCTCCAGTTTAAGATGGAGAGGGGAATGATTTTTATAATTTACAACGCTCTATGTTTGCGAAATCTGACAAAATGCACCTCTGTAATGAAAAACTTCCAGACGTATACCTATGTTCAACACGTTTCCCTTTTTCATCTCTTCTTTTTGATGGTTAGACTGAAATTTCAAAGCTAGCTCAGGTCAGCCTACTGCAGCAAAAACTGATTAAAGTTTACCTAGTAGTTTACCAAACCAAAGGTTTATTAAAAGGTTCTTTTAATAATCTTTCACCTTTTTTCTTCTGACTTGAGGTAGTATTAATGTTTCTCTGTGGAAGGAGCTAAAGATTAAGGTAGTTTGCATTTTTTGCAGATTTAAGAAAAAACTAAATTAACTGCAAAAACACAAATTCTTGCCAAGCAGTTTCTAGTGCAAATATCTCAGTTCACTTAAAATAAAACTAAGCTAACTCATAAGTAACTTGTCAGCAAGACGCAAGAGCTTGTCTTACGTAAATTATTCCTTAATACTGATCAAAAAGCACTTGTTCAATTGGTTCATTATTTCACTTATAACATGGGAAAATGTCTTTATTAAGGTGAAATAATCTACCAATGAAACAAGCACTTATTAATCAATATTAAGTAATTATTGACTTAAAACAGGATCCAATATCTTGTTGAAAAGTTATTTGTAAGCTAGTTTTGTCTAAGTGTAGTAAGATATTTGCACCAGAAACTAGACCAAAATTATTTGTTTATTCATCGTTTCATGGCTACCTGCCTCTTCTTTCTTGAATTAAATAAATTTTCCATCTAAATCTGCCAGTGTATGAATAACTTTGGGTTTTTTTAAGGTTTAAGGTGGTACCAGTTGTTCTGAATCATACTTTATTTTGCTTTCCCTCCTTCTCAACACAGACAGTGACAGTAATAAATAGCCTCTCTGGTCCAGGTTTAGAAAGCTGTGAAATTGGATATTGAGATGCTCTCTGGAGCTGCGGGTCGGGAGTAGCTTCAGACTAGACTGTGGGAATCGTCTAATCCGATCACCGGGAATGTTAGACGGGCTAATCGCCTAACAGGCCGCGTCTCTTTTACCCACTGGCCAGCGTAGGAGCTGATGCCAGGTTCTTTTATGAACGGGTCCTTAGTTACACCCAGACTCACTGGAACATATTAATACATCATCCTTCTCCAAATATTAATATATCTGGGTCATAACAGCACAATTAGGTCTGTCATGATAGCAAACTTTGCTGGACAATAAACTGTCCCAGAAGAAGTTATGGCAATAAACAATAACATTGTTGTTTTGAGACCATTTTTAAGTAATATAATGCTAATAGTAATGCAAGAACACATTCTCAAAGATCAATAAACTTTAAATACTAACAAATATTTAACATTGGAGCTGGAAAGCATTTTAAATAACCAACATAAATAATCAAAGCAACAACTGAAATTAATTATTGTACAGCACATACAGTGGTAAAATGAGCCAACATGCTGGAATTCAGCTTGGGTTGCTAGGTCCATCCATTCATCTTCTTCCGCTTATCCGGTGTCGGGTCGTGGGGGTAGCAGCTTCAGAAGGGAGGCCCAGACTTCCCTCTCCCCGGCCACTTCTTCTAGCTCCTCCGGGGGAATCCCGAGGCGTTCCCAGGCCAGCCGAGAGACATAGTCCCTCCAGCGTGTCCTGGGTCTTCCCCGGGGCCTCCTCCCGGTGGGACGTGCCCGGAACACCTCACCAGGGAGGCGTCCAGGAGGCATCCTGACCAGATGCCCGAGCCTCAACTGGCTCCTCTCGATGTGAAGGAGCAGCGGCTCTACTCTGAGTCCCTCCTGGATGACTGAGCTTCTCACCCTGTCTCTAAGGGAGAGCCCAGACACCCTACGGAGAAAACCCATTTCGGCTGCTTGTATCCACGATCTCGTTCTTTCGGTCATGACCCAAAGCTCATGACCATAGATGAGGGTGGGAACGTAGATCGACCGGTAAATCGAGAGCTTCGCTTTTTGGCTCAGCTCTCTCTTCACCACGACGGACCGGTACAGCGGCCACTTGACGGCAGACGCTGCGCTAATCTGCATGTCGATCTCCCGCTCCTTTCTTCCCTCATTTGTGAACAAGATCCCGAGATACTTGAACTCCTCCACTTGGGGCAGGACACCCCCCCTGACCCGGAGAAGGCACTCTACCCTTTTCCGGCTCAAGACCATGGCCTCGGATTTGGATGCACCGATCCTCATCCCGGCCGCTTCACACTCGGCTGCGAACGGTTGCTAGGGAAGAGATGGAACTCCACTACGGTTGCTAGGTAACGGCACAGGCCAGACAAATGTGACGTTAGATTCCCGAGGTTTTTTAAAACAGCTCATTTTCCAGACAGCAAAAAACATGAACTCAATATGAAAATAACATCTGGGTGTCTGTTTTTAGAAGCAGTAGCGATCCAAATGGAAATATAAAAAAGTGCAAAATGTGAATTTAGCATGAAAGGTCCTCTTCAAACGTTAGTTGTGGGGATATTTTGGTGCGTCATTTTCATTTTCATTTTTTATTTTTTATATTTTCCAGTCCAATTCTGCATGATAAATGCCATTCTTTTCATAGAGAACGCTTTGAAGTGATTCACTGCACTCTAAAAACATAATTTTTAAGCATTAAGCTAATGTCCGAGCCCCAGCTCTGCTCCTGGACTTCTGGTCTGGCACGCCACCACACCACCCGTCTCTTCACCTTCCACAATGTCGTTTGATCTCACCGATTGCTGTCGGCGCCACGGATCAGCCTCACCACAGACCTCATAGCCACAGCCACCCAGAGAGCTGGCCAACCATCTGTCGCCAGGGCCCAGAAACCTTGTGCGGCGAAAGAGGGCCCAACCCCGCCCCACCCAGCCGCCCCTTCAACCCCCTCCTGGAGCCCATTAGCTCTCCCTAATGCAGCCAACGACGCTCCAAACGGGTCCCTCACAGGCACAAAATGGACCCCTACTTATCCTACTTAATTCCCAAATGAGTTCTCTTTGGCATATATACATAATTTATCTCTAACTATTTGTCACTTACAGCTTAGCAAATACTCGAGTTTATATTCTTTAAGGTTTGCTGCTGTTTTAGATTATTCTAGATTAGAAGAAAAATGTGCAAAATGGAGGGAAAGAAAAGCAAATGAGGTTTAAATAAGAAGAATACCAATGTAGATGAAGACAGATATCACAGGGTAAATTTAGACTACCTCACATTCATAATACCTAATGCCCTTTAAATAGGCTTAAGAAGAAGACTAGAAATAGTATCTAATAATTAATTACTTGCAGAAGATCCTCTTTTCCTTGCTTTCCTTTCCACAGGCATATTAATTCCTTCTCTGCGAATATGTGGCAGCCATGTCAAATCTACTAAATAATGCACCTGTTACTGCACACCTTAATTTCATAAGGAAAGGGAAATTCACTAAGTTCTTGCTGGTTTATTTAAAACAGGCAGTTATGTATATTAATATATATATATCATTTATTCCTGTTATAGTTTGTTTTGTGGTATTGTGTCTCCCTGCACAAGTTAATAAAGGTTGAAAGTATGCAAAAGAGTTGTGTGATTATAAATTAGATTAGCAAGAATTGTTTGGGATGCAACTATTCACTCATTTATTCTGAAATGTTTTGGGTGTTTTTGGATTATAAAGTTATAAAGTCCACTGCGGTTGGATTATAAAGTCGCTCTACTTTCACATTGTGGTTGTTTTATGACATTCTGAGTTTCAAGTAAATAAAAAAAAAACAGCTTAAACTTCCTAAGCTCTTGAAATCAGAATAATAAACCGAGGAGCTGAAAGTTTCTCACAAACCCTGACTTAGAAATCCAATATGGCTGCCGGAGGGATAAAATCAAATAACACATTAAATTGGATGACACAACTCTAATTTTTACGCATGTTTTTGCTCTGTATCCATATACACATTTATGGCCTGCAGCGGTAGTTATATTAAATCACATTATTCCTATAAAAGCTATTCAATATTTAAGGCTTACTGTAAGTTTTCTCTGTCGTAGCATGTGTCATCTTTCAATGCCTTTGAAATGTTTGAAGAGTAAACTTAAAAAATACTAAAATATGGTTTTAAGTAAATAGGCTACGTTAAAAAAGCCACCATTTTTGACCCATATCTGTTTTTTATCATGGTAGTCTGAATGGCCCAGTTATCTCTTCAACAACCCAAAACAAATCTGATTTGTGTCATTTTCATAAATGATAATAAATCAAATGAGAATCTGATAGTATGGACGATCATGCAAAAATAAGAGAAAATATTTCAGTAAAAAGTCAGAATTGAGCATCACAACTTGCTGTGTGAATGTGAATGAATAGGACAAATTAGCTACGACTGTTAGCATTAGCTCATCAGTATTCATACACAAATCATTTCCACAAGAAGTTTTGCAAATAATTCATGTTTGGTTAAAAATATCCTTACTTTGTTTTATTGTAATGACATGTAGTAGCATTGTAATAACATGTAATTGCACTTTGTTCATGTTTACTCTCAAGACTATAAATGTGTCAAACAGAGTTTAAGCATTATTGTAGTTTGTTCCTGATAATCTTGCCAATCTTAAATTAAGCTAATATTAAGAAAAGAATCGCTAACAATTGTCATCTAAAAGGGGGAGGAGAGCGGTTGCTTTAGAGTTAAAATAATGAGGGAATCACAAAAAGTAGCAATGGTATAATGGTAGCTTGTTAGCTGTAGCATGCTAACATTAGCATTTTTGTTACATCTTTATCAAAACATTTTGAATATTTGGATCCACATGGAAAGCTTCTGGGAAAAGTTGCTTGAAACACATCAGTATGTTTTAATAATACTGTAAAAGCAGTAAGTCTATAACGTTTGCAAAAAAATTGTTTTTTACATATTAAAACTGATTTTATGTTGTGACAGTTTGATATGAGGCAGATAATCTGTGAAAAGATCGAGATCCTGCACCTCTCAGTGCTGTTATTTCAGTCTGCAGAAATTATTAAAAACAACCAATCAGATCCAGGAGAAGCGGCTTAGTACTGTCAATCATGATAGTGTATGCGCTGATCAACTCACTGTTGCAGGAAAACTTTATCAGCCATCATTGGTGGTCATGGTAACTAGCCTGAGGCTAGCTGTAGCATGGCAGAAAGAATGAAGGAGGCTGGATTAGACGAATGTTAGCAACTTTTCCTGACTAATATTTAGGTCATACGTTTATTCGTGTACAAATATGTGTGTGTAATATGTCTGCTTTTTATCTCAATCATTAAGAATATAACAAATGTGTGAAAATTCAAATAAAAATAATGTTTACAAAAAGAAAGGAGGAAGCTGTACAAGAGCATGATTGACAGCACTAAGCCCCTCCTCCTGGCTCTGATTGTTTCTGACAGAGCTGAATATTTGTTCATATAGGACCAAAGAGAAACGGCAGAGGAGATTGATTTTCTGACTATCAGGACATTGTGATAATTTTAAGTTACGTACCGCGGCTTTAAATCAAATCAAACAACAAAAAGAAAACTGTTTTCCAGAAAGAAAAAAATAGACCTTGCTGCGGTAAACAGTCATATTTAGATCTGCCTTTCCAAACATGTAATAAATAGGAGTGACAAAGATATCTCTGTCACTCCACAAAACCCGCAAAACAAGCGCTCCTTTTTCCTCATAAGCCTCCTGAGAAACAAAGGCGTAGTGTGATAGCGCAAGTGGCTCGCTTCCAGCATCGGCTGCAAGGACGAGTCGAGGAAATGAGCTACAATCTGAGCTAATGCAGAGACACAAAGGCTGCAGGGTCAGGCCGTGGCAGCAAGCTGACCACCACCAAACCGGTCATGTGCGAGGAGATTCACTCCGGACCCCTGGCGTCTTGATTTGGCAAACAGAGTGCAGGGGGAGCGAGCGCTGAGCCAGGACAATATGTTTTTTCAAACGTCCCTCCGCCAATTTTTATTTAGCTACAAGCTGGCACGTCTGAGGAGCCCGTGCAGCCAAGACGGTGCATGCAAGCGTGATTTTCAAGATGTTGCAAACATCAGGCTCCAATATGATGCTGACCTTGCTAATATCCAATAAATCGCAAATGAGTTGTGTGTCTCTGTAATGACTGCTCCAGTGCCGCTTCTGATGAAGCATTATGAGCTGGTAGTCAGAGCAGAAAACAAATCAACAGGTTTATTATTTACCAGGAAAACTGATGAAATAAAATAGTTTTCTGAAATAAGAAATTGGTTACTTTTCCATTTTGACTCAATTTGAGAGGCCAATAAAGCCTAGTAGAGATTGAGAGTAGTCACAGCAGTAATTTTGCTGGCTAGCTGTAGATTGCAAATCACGGCGAGCAAGGTGAAAGATAATAGTGGAGCCCTATATTGAAGACCTGCGGTACAAAGAGTAACGGGGGGAGAGAAAAACAGCGACAGCGAAAAAGAGAGGGGGCTCTTTATTTCTTTCTTTCTGGCTTTTTAAAACAGATGGTTCCTTATGTGCTGAGCGGAAGTGTCTGTTAACTCAGTTGGCTCGCGACTGGTGGCTGCCGGCCAATGACAACAACGGGATCGGGGAGTGTGAGCAACAGTGCAGTTTGCTTTCTTCAGATGCTCTGCGAACAGAAGGATGGCAGCCTGTAAATACTGTTGCACGGCCACCAGAACGTTCTGGCGCCCATCGCGCCGCCGCGGCGACGGAGGCCCGCTTTGCCTCGCTGCAGCAAAGTGTCACTCAGATGATAATAACAACAGTGTTATTTTACAAGTTATGAACTTAAAGTGGCAGCATGTTTAAATGAAATTATTGTAGCACTTGATATTTGTTTGCTATTTTTTATTAACTCACCTGCTAAAATACTACAAATGGAAACTAGCTTAAGCTAAATCTGGTGCAAAGCAACTTTTATTAATGTTTTAAATAAACTAATACACTAAACTAAGCAAAACGAAAAGCTTTTTTTAATATGTTGTATTGTGCCTACTTCTTAGGCCTGTAACAATAAACAGTAAATCCATTAATCACATGATAGTTTCTCTCTTTCTATCAAAAACTGGATGATAAAAATCTTCAGTCTGGTTTTTTGGTCTCAACTGGACAATTTAGTTTACATAGACTTTATAATTAATTTTATTTGTTGTTTCTGTTGTTTTGTTTGTTTATTTTGGATACTTTAAATGTCTTCCAGTTCCAGTGTTTAATGCTCATTAGAATTTTAAGTTTAATGATCTTTGAGAATGTTTTTTCACATCGTATTATTACCATAATATTACTTTAAATTGGTCTCAAAACAATATTATCGTTTATCGTAATAACTTCTGGGACAATTTGTTATCGTGACACGTTACTTCGTCCTTTGTGTCCTCTTCCATTTTATGTGTTGACATTACACGTTCTTTCCGTCCTTCCAGCTAATTGGATATTAAAGCTGAAGTATGAAACTTTTTTTTTATATATATGTTTTTACATATTTGTTCAAACTGTCACCATTTCATGACAGAGTGAGACAGATAATTAAAATAAATTTTAGATTCTCCCAGTGCTACTGTCAATAATCTGCAGAAATGCACCGCTCACAGTCAGAAACAACCAATCACAGGCAAGAAAGAAGGTTTTAGTTAGTGCTATCAATCAAGCTCATGTCAGCGCTGCTCAATGTGCTAAGATGAAGGAACAACTCACCTTTACAGGAAAACCATTTATCTGCTGTCTCTGTTAACTAGTGTAGCATTCATGACACGATCTACTGCAGCATAGCAGAGAGAAACAGGATACACAAGCCTGATTGACAGCACTAAGACCCTCCTCCTGGCTCTGATTTGTTGTTTCTGGCTGAGCGGCAAATTTCTGAATGGAAGCATTGGGCGAAGAGCTCGGCTTTCTTATAAAATACTGCCACAGCATATAGACAGTTTTAACAAATATGTAAAAGAACATGTTTTTTTTTTAAAGTTACATAAAAGAGATACACAAAATATGCACATACATATTTTTATATGACGGAATTTAATAATCAGAAAAAACATAGCTTTGCCTCTCTTTCAGTTGATTTCTATGACCCACTAACAGTAAATAATAGAAATTTCTCTCCAGGTAAAACCAGATTGGCTGCATAGAATGAGCCTGAAGGAAAAAGAGTTTTAAAAGGAAATGTAGAGTAAGAAATAAGTGTGCATGTCCATATTTCTTCCATGCAGGATAAAGAATTTATTTTATTCAGTAATAGTAAGCCCACTCTGTCCAAGCGTTCAAATGTAGTTTTTCTTTGTTTGTTGCCAGGACTCTCCAAAGCTTTCCAGATGGTTCTGCGATACAAACCATCTGGAAAGTCCTCAAAGAAACCAGCGATAACCAAGAAAACAAAACTAAAAATAAAATCCAAATAGAAACCAGCGATAACCAAGAAAACAAAAATATAAATAAAATCCAAATAGAAACCAGCGATAACCAAGAAAACAAAACTATAAATAAAATCCACAAAGAAACCAGCGATAACCAAGAAAACAAAAATAAAATAAAATCCACAAAGAAACCAGCGACAACCAAGAAAACAAAAATATAAAGTTAAAGAAACACTTTGAAGGTGTTTGGATCAAAGTGAAAAGTGAATTTTCATGGGTTATCTATAAGTTTTTAGTAACCCCTGTGTTGGTTGTTGTTACATCTTAAACTTATTGTTGCAGTATTGCATTACTGAAGTCAAGTTTATTTGTGCAGCACATTTTAGCAACAAGGCATAGAAGCATGATAAAGTTATCAAATTAAATGATATAAAAATACATCTTCATTACTTTACAGCAATTATTGTGAAGCACGTGTCAAACTCATGGCCCAAGGGCCAAATTCGGCCCGCCATAGCTTTTTATGTGGCCCTCTAAATTCTAAACTAAACACTAAGTGAGCATAAATATCATGTATTCAATCAAATCAATGTAGTTTTAATCTGTTTACTGCCTAATTATATCAATCAATCCTTCCAGTTTCTTGTGAATTATTGTGGAAATTCACACAAAATCAAGAAATCCCCTTACTTTTTTACGTTAATACATAATTGGGAGTTTATTCTAGATTTTTCTCAAAAATTGTCAAAAACTTTCTTACTTGTACTAAACAGCTGCCTCAGCTTCAGTTGTCAGATTATAGTGCATGATTTATACAGCGAGTAGTAAAAAGTCGCATTTACAGACATAAATAAGCACAAGTATTTCCAACTTAGTACCACAAACATTTTGATTTTTATTGCAAAAAAATCACAAAACAATCACAAAATCCTGGAGGGATTGAAAAGATGCTCAATAATATTTAATTTTATAAATTCATTGATACTTTAACGGGTTTTATCAATACATTCGGCACAACCGGCCCTTTAAGAGGGTTCATGATGTTGATTTGGCCCAAAACAAAAATGAGTTCGACATCCCTGCTGTAAGGTATGTAACTTCAATATGAAAACTGAGAGCCAAACATATGCATCTGTAAGTCTGATGCACATAATGAGCGCTGGTGAAGGTGACATGCAGAAGAAGGTGACAGTGCTAATAAAAACCCTCGGCTGTGTGACTCCTGTGAACCACAGATCAAGCTGTAGGTGGGGATGACTCCTTAATTCATATCAACACCAGACTCTCAGCAAAAAGGTGCCACTTATAGGACAAAATCTGAACTTATTTGAGGATTTATAAACATTTGTTTGGATTTTATTGGGCCAAACTTCAAATATACTGTATATCTCGTCTGATACTAGTCTGGAAGAAAAAAATGATAAATACAAAGTTTTCTCTGATTTTAGTCCAAAAAGGGCCAAATTTTATGGTTTGTTTTGTTCAGTTTAAACAAAACAGTCGCAGAGAGGCAGAGGTGGATATAATACCCATACATTTTACTCAGTAAAGGTAAAAAGTAGCCAAGAAATTACTCAAGTAAGAATAAAAATTTGGTAAAAAGTCTGCTCAAGTGCTGAATAACTGATCAAATCATCAGACATTTAATATTTTAAAATTAGATTATCAGACAGACCAAGATTTGGGTATAAATTTTGGTAGAAGACAAAAATTACAATTATTTATATACAGTACAGACCAAAAGTTTGGACACACCTTTTAATTCAATGAGTTTCCTTTATTTTCATGACTATTGACATTGTAGAATCACACTGAAGGCATTAAAACTATGAATAACACATGTGGAAATATGCACTAAACAAAAAAGTGTAAAACAACTGAAAATACCCCTTATATTCTAGTTTCTTCAAAGTAGCAACCTTTTGCTGTGATTACTACTTTGCACACACTCTGCATTTTCTTGATGAGCTTCAAGAGGTAGTCACCTGAAATGGTTTTCACTTCATAGATGAGCCCTGTCAGGTTAATAAGTGGGATTTCTTGCCTTATAAATAGTCATGAAAATAAAGAAAACCCATTGAATTAGAAAGGTGTGTCCAAACTTTTGGTCTGTACTGTAGGTAGCAAAAAAAAAAAGAAAGAAATCAGGCAAAATACTTTTTTGTCTAAATCAGTTTCTGCCAATAAAAAACTTCTGACCAACCTGGAAGAAAACATAATTATTCTATTATGATGACAGATGTCATTTCATATCAGTCGACATCAATAATTATTGATTTTTGTTTTTGTTTTAAATAAGTAAAATGCCAAACTGGTGACATGTCCTTTCCTCTTTTATCCAGTTTTCACTCCGTGCCGTTTTTTATTTTTAAGCAGTTCTGGGTCACAGTGGCAAAACCTCAAACTGCTGCTGCGCAAGTTACTCACCAGTTTGTTGCTAGGTAACCACAGAATGAATGAGATGCTAGGAAACCAAAGAGCAGAGGTGGGTAGAGAACCCAAAAATTGCATTCAAGTTAAAGTAGCACTACTTCAACATATTTTTACTCAAGTAAAAGTAAAGAGTACAGCATAGTAAAAATACTAAGTAAATTATTTCAAAAAAGTTACTCAAGTAAATGTAGCTGAATAAATATAACTAGTTATTACCTAACTTTATATACAAGCTAATCTAAAAACAAAAATTAGAGTTATTTAAAAAAAGTAAAATAAAATTTTAAAATTTTTTCTGGAGAAATGACAATATACTGCTGCTCTAAATAAAAACACCCATGAAACTCAGACCAATCACACAACAGGTCCACACAGAGAGGGAGACGAAAAGTTCACCATCAGGTTGGGACAAGAAGAGACGGACAACATGAGGCTGAGAACAAATGACGACAAAATGTCACAGCTGCAACATCGAGAACTGATTCAGGCAATTTAGCCGTCCAGACCCCTTTAAGTCCCGACGTGCTTCGTTCGAAGTGCTGAAATCGGTTCTCATCGTCGTAGACGCGTGACGAAAATTGCGTCATTTTGTTCTCAGAGCGGCATCCGCATGCCGGACTCGACACGGTCTCTGGTCTCTGTCAGAGCTCTGTGGAAAAGTTCAACATTTCACTGTGAAATTTGAATACTTTAATGTCTTCAGATCCTCTAAAGCTTAGCTATTTCTATAACTAATTGGGGACAGTTTTCATGTCTTAGCTGTTAGAAAAAAAAAAAGCCCTGTTAGTTAGCTTAGCATTGGTCACTCCAGCACAAACACTAAAGCCCTCCCTCCCCTCAGCCTTGCTGGGCGGCCATGTTTGTCCGATTGGTCCAGAGTTTGTTACAGTTTGTCATACAGATATACACTCAGACATTTCTCTTTAACAAACCTTCAGTTTTTGTATCTGCAGGAGACAAGGATATTGTGTATATTACATGTATTTGAATGATTCTTCACTAAATAAGTTCTATAAAAATAAGGTGAATGGTTGATAACTCCTGGATGGAAATTGTAAGTTGTCGTTCACAGAGGACGTTTGCATAATTGTGGCGTTAGCTCTGAGAGCTTTTCGTAAAAGCAAAACAGATTTTTTTTTTTGTTCCCTTTTCCTTATATGCACATTTCTAAACAGTTTGACTTTGGTTGAATAATATGAGAAAAAAACTCAAAGCCCGCCTTGTATGAGGGAATAATTAAATTACTAATGCACTCTATACGTCTTCACACCAAGAGGTCCAGGAGGCATAATCAGTCTATAGGAAATTTGTCTAATTAACCAGCTGATGAATCAGTATGCTAATGAAACCATATTGATACAGTTCCGTGGATCTGATTTGGGTCTGGTGTGTAAATGAGATCAAATCAGAGCAGTGGGACAGTTGCTGTGCTAAAATGATGTCTGGCAATATGTTCCTCCACACAGAAAGTAATAAAAAAAAAACACACAAACACTTCTCTGTCTATCCATATGGCTGCAAGTGTAGTGCATCTGGCTCAGCATGCCGTATACAGTTACCAACTTATATTTCCAGTTGTATTCGCACCTCACGATGCCATGTGCAAAGTGAAAATTAAAGGCAGAAGGCTTGTGTGACGGGATTAATTAGACGGAGGCCAAGTGAAGTCACACTCCTCGTGGCAAACGTGCTCCAACCCTCAATTACTCACAGCGAACAAAGCAATTAAAAGGTCTGTCCTATGGAGTTACCTGGGACTGGATTGTGAGTCGTCTCCAGTGAAACCCCCAGGGGCAAACGAAGCTCCGCTGGCCAAGTCCACAGGTAGGTAATTACTATTGATCAACTGGCATTAGAGCATGTGGAACGACATTGTTATTTTTGCCAGCTCTCTATTTTAGGTGGCCACTTCAACAGCAGGATGGGTTTTTGAGCATAGATAGAAAGATAGTCTTCTTATGGCTCTTTATTTACATTATTTTACACTGACCCATAGGATTTTTTAAAGGGGCAATATTATGTAAAATCTCCCTTTTTAAAGCTTTACATCATGTTATAATATTATTCCCTCATCATCACTCCAAACATACCTGGACTGTTGCCTGGATTCTTTCATGCATGTTTGAGTAATCCGTTAATCTCCACGGCAACCATTCAGCTGCGCAAAACAACTGGGTGGACCTAGCTCCGCCTTCAGTGACGAAGCTCCTCCGTCAAGCTGCAGTTTACTAACTTAGTAGCTTCTGCCTAACAGAGCAAACCCCGTCTGAGCTCCTTCAGACTAGCTAGTAGCAGTTAGCAAACGCCTGGTGTAACTGCGTGTCTCCTGAGCTCATTATGCGAGCTGCTTCTCAGTAAAAACGTTGTGAAAGGGTTAATAGAGAAGCAATGTTGTGACGACTTCCTTTCAGAAACAGTAGGAGCTTTTAAAGAGGTAGAGGCCCAAATTCAAGTTGTTACGTTACAAAGTAAATTTTTTTATATTTATTCTTTTCATAACAACTGATTAAACTACTTAATTAAACTATAAAATGGCAATATGTGCCTGGAAAATACACAAAAATGTTCACATCTTGAAGACATTGTTGAACTTCACAAAACAGTATTTTATAAACCTGGAAAATAGACCAGACTTTGTGTTTTCCTGGTGAGTTTTCACCACTCACATAATGGCTCTATGGCATTATGAAGAAAATATTCTGGATTACCACTGAAACTGGCCTTGTTGTGCTACCCACCACCTTAGCTCTGCGGAGTAACAACGGCGTCACAAATGGCTTCAAACCAGGATGCACTATGGACAATTAGACTTTTTCTCTTGTTCAATAAAGATGTTTCACCAAGAGAATCTTCAGTTCTTGTTGTATTGGTATGTAGTAAAAGACTTGTAATGGTCAGACTCATAGTAAGAACCATTAAAAAAAAACAAATGGGGCAATAACACAGTCTTTTATTTCCAATGTATTCATACATTTAATTCTTCAAGCACCAAAAACCACTGAACGAAACAACACAAAAACATCTAAAGAAAACATGAGCACAACTTCCTTCTTCATAAAATGTGAATAGAAATGAAGTGGCGTTAGGTGTGAGACGTTGTAGGATTTCTCGTTTGTCTGTGGGGAAAGATTACAACCCATTTCTCCTGCTAACACTAAACCCGCGCCTTTGTTTTAGTTGTATTTACCCAAAATGCCCTGCTTCATAGGCCACTTCCTGATTTTGGAGTGAGCTCTTGTTTGCTTTTCATTCACATACGCATTGGAAACTCAACAGTGTTTAGTTCAACTTTGTTTTGTAGGCGGTCCAGAGTTAATCTTCTTGCGTATTCACGTATCCCCAAACAAACCGAACTTTCTAGCTAAATTAATTAGAGTTCGACTAAAGCGGACTGGTGTGAATGCCCCATTAAACACCTGTACCAGAAACAAATCGATCAAAGCTATGGCCATCTTACTATACTATACGTAGGCTTTGTCAGTTGAACTCCAGTCCAATGTAGATTCAACGTACACAGACTGTCCATCGCTACATTCATTGGGTGTTTAACATCTAAACAATGCTCTTTCACTAACTCTCCGGCACGCCACCCTTCAATGGACTCATTCACACCCACTGATATACGTGGGTATATATGTCTGACCAGGACAGGGACCTCGGGGCAGGGTACACCCCGTCACTGCAAGACACACACACCACTGACCATGCAGCCACACACACATTCATTTGCTGCCGCCTTCGGACGCCCAGTGGATTTAGATTGATTGCCCCAGAGTCGTTTTTCGTTTCGAGCCAGAACGAGTCACCACCGCATTGAACTGACAATGTTTACTTGGTGTGACTCTTTCACTGAGCCATTGTCTTATTCAAACTCTCTCCTGTTTCATCACTGCCATCAGATTTCCCCTTTTCGTTTCTTTTGCCACACTTTCTCTTTTCTCCAGCAGCTTCTTCTTGGACGTGACTTTGCCTCAACAAACAAAAATCCTTGAGGGATCAGTAATTGGAACACAGGTTACTGCCTCAAAGCGGCGAAGTCCTGTTGAGAGTGTAGAAGTCCATCCAAAAAAGCATCTATTCTGGAGGTTCTTGGATTGATTTCAAAGTCCAGTGTGCCTGAAACTCCAAAGGATGAACCAAAGAGACTTCTAAGAAATTATTATCCTACCGCACTTATTTTTCTTTTGGTATGTTTTAATTCCAAAAACAATGTGATTTCCCGTTTTGAACTTAAATACAAAGTTGTTTTTTTTATATAAAAAAATGCATCATCTCTGTGTGGAGTCTGACTTGTTTTCCCATCAGTGTTTGGGTTTTCTCCAGATCTGGGATGAGGAGTAGAAAGCAAAATGTTCAGTAGTTTCATCTTCAGTCTGGCAATTCTGTGTGGAAATATCTATACACGAGTTTTCGTCCATATGCACATATTCTATATGCAATATATATTTAAATATTTTCCTGTAAAATCAAAACTTAATAATTCTGTATGATTTATTCCTGTATTTCTGACCTCTGTTCCCAAAAAACAAAAACATGGAGATAGAAGTCCAACTAATAACCTTCTTAACTGTGCTTTAAAGCCATCTATTATGCAAAATTCACATTTTGCATGTTTTTGTACTTCCATTTGGGTTTCTACTGCTTCTAAGCACAACCAAGGCACTTAAAAAACACCCATTGCCACTTTTTATGGCAATAAGTTCATGTTTTTTGGTGTATTGGAAATGAGTTGTTTCAAAAAACTCTGTAATGTAATGTCACAAATCAGCAGGCACTACCTGTTACCTAGCAACCTCAATCCATCACCTAGCAACCCAAGCTGAGCTCCAGCACATTTATTCCATTAGTTTTACCGCTGTATGCTGCATACATACGCTGTACAATGGCTGCTGGGAAAGACAAGTGTTTTGTTGTTGACTTACGATCCAAAACCCACTTGCTGTGTTCTCGTTGGTTGTGCAGGAGGCTCTACTTCTGCTGTTCGAAGAGATTGTCAACGTAAATGTTGAACCGGGTGGGTGTGCCCAGTGGCGGAAAAAAAGGTGGTCAATATAGTCAGAACTGAGAAAACTAAAATCTCATTATCCAAGAAAGATATTGTGCAAAAAATTTATTTAATCCGTAAACATATCCTAACCTGTTCAAGGACTCATAATAGGCCACCTTTAAAGTTTTGAAAAGGTTTACATTTGGCAATATATAGCTCACCATACACCTAACAGTTGTTTTTTGTGTGTGAAACGGTTTTGTTTGTTTCCTTTAAGTGATTAATCTTTCTGAATAGAATCTCATGGCTTGAATGTAAAATATGTGTTTGGAGAATGTTGGCAATAGCAACATTTACCCCTGCTTCTTTCCGGTTCAGCATCAACACATCAATCAGAGATTAGAAATTAATTACTCGGATATCAGATTGACTGAGAAACAGCTCTGCTTCTGCTGTGCTGCTGCTGCTGTGTGAGGACACGGCTAACGAAATCAGGCTTCTCCAGGAAAGAAAAAACAGGCTCAAATCCTTGGCTTAATTCTCATTGAAGCCCCCAAATTGACATGTCTCCCTTATGATCTTGACATATTATTAAGATTTAATGGCGGAATTATGATCATTAAAACAACATGACTGATACAGGGGGCAGATGATGAGCTATTCATTTAACCTACTCTTCCTGTAATAATATTGAAACAGACAGTCTGCCAGTTATTAGATCATAATTAGCCGGTGCAATCTGTACGGAATCCGAGGAAATGACGCCAAGTTAGCGGCACGGCGTGGCTCCGCTCTGCGTTTCCACATGCAGACGTCGACAGCTTCTCTGTGCGTTAAGGCAGGCTTTCTCAGTTAATTTCATGAAAGAAACAAAGTGTACAGAGCATGGGCCCATGTCTGAACAGGGAGGAATATAATGAGCCAGATGGTAGTTAATGAAAATAACTGGCACTGTTGTCATTGTTGCCACCCAAACACGAGGCTTTGTTTGTGTTGGTGCTTTCAGCGGCCCACTGAAACCAGAAAAAAATACTTTATCTCTCGCTAATTTTCCAACATAGCCAACCGCCACACCCTGGCTCTTCTTATTTCCATACAGTGCATGTGAGCACTCCAGTGTGTGCCAGTTTAGCAATGAAAAATATGCACCCTCAGCTGTTTTATCCTGTTCTCAGAGAAACAGAGAGAGAGGAGAGGAAACACACCACCACACTGTCGGCGTCCCTCTCTCTTCTAGCTCCCCCCTCCGGCATTTCTGCAGGTAGCGTTTGCCAAAGTCGCCCCATTAATAAGCAACATATTTGATTTGCAATGTGAAACGTATTATCTCAGGGCCTGCAAAGAGATTAAAAAAAAGACACAAGACGTATGGTTGGGGCAGAATTATTCAGCAGAGTGTGGGAGAGGTGTCGTGCTGCCCCGGGGCGCCAACATGCTGTGGATGGGTGAGAACGCCGAGCTGCGAACATGGAGCCCGCCATCTCAGACGCCCCAGGTGAGCACGGAGCGCAGATCCCGCAGATAGACTCCATATTCCTCGTCACAACACCGATTGTTTATCACATGCGAGAAGCTCAAACAGCTGAGCAAAATGCTAAAAAAAACTCTAAAATTCAATGCAGTTGTGGCCTTTATAAGTCACTTATGTGTGATTTAATCTCCCTGAAGGCCTCAGATGATTATAACCAAAAAATTCAGGGAGAAAGTTTAAAACCAGGGTTTAACATACCCAAATCCAATTTAGTCTTTCTCAGAAGTTACAAACTACATTTCAATAATCTTGGTACTGGAATGAAGCTAACACTCCGTCAGAAGTGTAAGTATCAGAAAAAACGAGGATGGAAAGTGAAATTATTTGGATTTTTATCTCCCTTGAAATTATTATTATTTTTTGCACTATGCAATATATAAACTTTTAGAAATGTCACAAAAAAGGCTACAAAGTTTTGTAAACCATAGATCCACCTGTGGAAAGATTGATGTGGAGGAGCTAAACTAAAGCAAATTTTACAGATGTTTTAGTAAATAAATAAATAAAAACTTTGGCACAAGTTGGCATCATCTAGAAACCTGGGGATTTACTCATTTTTTTACTTTATAAACTTCTTTTTGCATGTCAAAAACTGCATGTTTTTTAAATACCAACATTTACTTTTTACTTCTTATAATAAAACAATAAAAAATGTCTCATTTTGATTAGGGTTGAAGTTTATTCTTTGGAAATCCAATGTATAAAAAAGGAAAAATTTAGACAGATTTACTGGTAAGAAGAAATTATAAACATAAGTTCAGATATTTTTGGCACTACCAGCGCTCCATACAATGGTGTTTTTGATGAAGGTTCCTGGCCACAGACGTCTGTCTGATCTGCAGCCTTTGCACATGAACTCAAAATGCTTTCTGCTCAACTCAAATGCCCAAATGATTTTTTGTCTTTTTTTGCCGTTGTGCACCGAAACCAAACAATCTATTCCGCAAAATAAACCAAAAACATACAGATAGAGAAAAATAAAGCTGAGATCTTCCCCTGGTGCTGCTGGGGGAGTGGCTATTATTAAGTAAATAATCAGTCTTCACCCAAAAACCTGGAGAAAATCATAAGAAGTTGTTTTTATTATTTCCCAGCGACACAGCAAACATGTTGAAGAAGTTGCTCCAATCAAATGAGACCAGAATTGAACTTGTATGCCTACATGCAAAAGATGCAGGAAACTAGAGCTGCACATCACCCAGAACACATGGCAGCATCATGCTGTGGGGACAGATGACAAAGCTAAATACAGAATAATCCTGGAAGAAAAGCAACTAGCAGTTGCAAAATACCTGAGATTGTAATGTGAATGTTCACCTGAATGGATGAAAGCATTTTCATATGTTAGGTCAGGTTGTCAAACTCATTTTGGTTTTGGGCCAAATCCAGATCATAAATGCTCTTAAAGGGCCAGTTGTGCCAGAATGTATTGATAAAATCTGTTCACAAACTGTTAAAGTATCAATGAATTCTTAAAATTAAATAATATTACTGAATATATCTTCAGTCCCTCCAGGATTTTGAGATTATTTTTATTATTTTTTGCAATAAAAATCAAAGTGTTTGTGGTGCTAATTTCGAAATATTTGAGATAAAAAGTCGCATGATGGTAAATGCAACATTTTATTACTTGCTATATAGATCATGGACTTTAATCTGACATCAATTAAGGCGGAGGCATCTGTTTAGTACAAGTAAGAATGTTTTGACAATTTTTGAGAAAAATCTGCAATAAACTCCTAATTATTAGTGTTAATTATTATTAGAATCTAGAGGGCCACATCAACAGCTGTGGCGGGTTGGATTTTCCCCGCAGGCCTTGAGTTTGACACATGTTAGATGGTCTAGTCAAAGGCTTTTACCTTAAGGCTAAAATTAGACTGTGCTTTCTTAGCAGCTGTTCAAAAACACATGAGGTATCTCCCCTAAAGTAGGGCGATAAATGTTGGTACTTGAGTCTGCATCAGTGAAAATATCAACTCAGTTTTACTTCAACTCTGAGTCCAATACATTACAGAGAACACAGCGACGTCTTTTTAAAGAAGTCTGACTGATTATTTATATTTGTAAATTTGATCTTCTAAATTATTGATCAAAAACTGTGTCTAATGTAAAAGGAACTTATTTCCGTACAACAGGAATCATAAAAAATGTTAAAGTTTACGCCTCACTTTGGTCAGTGTCCATCTGGTTCAGCTGTAACGCATCGTGGATGTTTTAGGTTCCACATTTAAAGCCTGTCTGCTGCACGTACAATAAATTATGAAGGTTTTACATTCATAACTAAAGAAATTAAATGTAATTAAATGTGCATGAACTTTCTGAATATGAAACATAAAGTGATTTCCCCCTTACAAAGGAAAATTAGTACTTAATTGATTCCAGTTTTTGGGAAATTGCTGCAATTTAAGTATATCTTGTTTTTAATTTGTTTGATTATTATTTTAGATTTATTGCTATTTTTTAAATCAAACTTAATTTTCTTATTTTATAATTTTTCTACCTGTACGTTGTACTTTGTGTTGTAAATATGCTATAAAAAATAAACTTTAATGCTGAATTGTTTAATCAGGATTCAGTAAATTGAATAAATGACCAGAGTGAGGAGTTTATACTTTAATGCACGACGGAATCTAATGATTTATGAGCATTTAGATTATTTATACTGAATCCTCTGGTTTATTTTTGGGGGATTTTTCATGGCAGAGTCATTTATCTTAATTAACCTAATGAGGATCGACTTGAATCTGCTTCCGCTGCTGATCGTTCCCCTTCACTAAATCTCTTGTGGCTCAATAATTGTGTCGCTCATGACCCAGAAGTTGCACTTTCTTCATCTGTGGATCTTTGCTCTCTCAAGTCCTACTGCCAAACTCTTCACACCAAGAACCTCAAACCTAATAAGGTCTGAGTTGTAAAGTTCAGGGACTATTTTTCCAGGCGTAACAGGACAATCTGGCCTCTGTCAGGGAGTGGCTAGCAGCGGTGACTGTGTCCTACGCTGATTACCCAGCTGATGGTTCTCCGTTTGTCACCGCTCCTGCTAGCTCCAGCGCACAGCAGCAGGGTTTCTTGATTACTTAATTGCTTGTAAGAGCTCATTAAAGCTTCCTATCCATCATAAGTCGTATGGCGAGTATCAATTTCAGAGTGAGAGATGGAGGGAGAAAGAAGACAGAGAGACGCTAGGAAACTCTGATGAGCAATTAGTGACGTGCGATGCTTTTGAATTGTCTGTATTTTTTAGGGAGTGTGTGGGATTCATCACATGGATGGATGCTGCTGCATTACCAAGTGATAAACATGTCCTTACTCTCAAAGTTTTGACGCAAAGGGGCATTAAAAAGTGGATTTTTGTTTTAGAGAAGGTGTAAAACCGAACATTTTGAGTCAAAAACGTAATGTTTCAATCGGCTGAACACCTTTCTGACTCTTTCCTTTCTGATTCCCAGTAACGTGGATCTTCGTGGGTTGTGGACTTTTGCCATCGTTTCTATTTCTTCTTCCCCAAAAGGGAGTCATTTATATCGATAGCTCAGAAGAGCTTTAGAAGACACTCACAATCTTACCAGGTGCTAAATTAGAATTGGATGCTGTTCGTATTAATTGGTGATCATTTGCAAAGCGGGTGGAAAAAAACGTCCTGTGCCAAGAGCAAGTCTTACAAGCCCCCAGCTGGGGTTGTCAGGGGCAGGCTTGTTGGCATTGTGGCAGCATATGTTTGGTGCCAAGAACACCATTGATTTGCATTTCTTTTATATGAATTTTACAAAGCAGAAATGCTCTTTTGTGCAGAAGTGATCCCAAAAGTGAGCGTTGCAATTAATCACAAGTGAAATTTATCGGCTGATGAAAAGCCATAATTCTACTTGCAATCTTTTTTTTTTTTTCCTAAAAAGAAAAAGTGGCAGCATCTGCAGCGCACTCGCTTTTTTGATGAATGTGCCTTTAAAGCCGTGCAGTTTGGCTCCATTTAAAACTGGCTTGAAGGAAGAAAAACAGCAGCTCGATCTTTGAGATTCTGCAAATGCCATAACTCATGAAAATAGTTCTTCTGTCTCCGAAAACAAGCACTGCATAATGCCGTCGAGTGACGCAAATGTGAAAAATTGCCCGCATGATTTAAGTTAGACGAATTTTAAATAACATTTAGAATTTTTCAGAAATTGCCCCAATAACACATAATAAAGATGCAAATACCTCTCAACATTCGACAACCTGCTTACAACAACCACACAGTCGTTTCAAATATTGACTTGTACCCATTTGATTCTCCTACCGCACATCATCAGAACCTATTGGGACATCTAATTGATCCAATTAACCAATTAATTCTTTGGTAGGATTAGAGACAATCGCACTTGTATGTACAGAGACGGGCCGGCTCTGCCAAGAGATGGACACGCTCCAGGTTTTTTGCTTCATCTCCAAGGTGGCTCCAGATGGGTTGGGGGCTTGAGACTCATCTGTGGCCAACTGGTCCAAACCTCACACTGAGACTCGCCTAGAGGATCACAAACCGGCACTCCTTAGACCCAACAAACATCTTCTTAGTAATGTGAAACCCTAATTAAATCAGTTTTAATCTGTATTTACCTGCAGCCTTCATGGACCCCTTGCATGTTATTGTTTATATCATGATGGAGGGTAAAAAGACTATTCTTTCTATGCTCTGACGCAGCAGATTGTTCTACCGTTACAAAAATCAAACCTGGAGACATGAGTGTTATTAATTTAGCGCAGTGCGCCACAGCAAATGGAGAAATAACGCAGAAAAACTGTTGAAGAACGATTCAAAGCCACTTTTTTGTCAGCTACACTACACGCAGGCTCGTTGCCATGGCAACTGACAACAAGGCCATTAAATGTCTCAAGATTCAACACCAAAAAAAAAAAAATCACTCAAACATTTCCCACACAAAAAGCAGAACATTTTGTGGTTATTAATAAGTGATGGCTGTGGTAGATTAGCTACAGCTGCTATTAGCTAAGCTAACACTGCAGTGGTTGATTAGCTACAGCTGCTATTAGGTAAGCTAACACTGCAGGGGTTGATTAGCTAATTTAAACACCTGATCTACTGATGATCTGTCTGAGTTGGTTTTTAGGTCACCTTTTTTATTATTTTTCAACCAAACCAAAACACCAAATTCCACATCACATCTACATGTAAAGATGGTCAAAGTCAAGCTAGCATAACTGAGCTACTTCCCTCTCACTCTCTACTTTTTTTTTTTTAATTAAAACTTTTTCCTCCTTCTGAGGTAGTTTAGCTCATGTTGACAATTGATAGCAAAGCACTGCATTCCTTTTCCTTTTATATATCAGGCATACATTTAAGATTTAGCGTGTTTTATTAATAATTTAACAGCTAAAACCAGTGGTAGTCACCGTCAGCCAGCAGCTTTTTGCCCTCCAGCAGGGAGATTGGGGCGGCAGTTTGCAAACGTGACGTTACGCTGCTAAGGGATCCATGGATGCTCCATGTCTGATTCCTTTATCCTCAATATTCTCATTATAAAAACAGCTGTTAGATTTTCCTTTTACTTTGATGTATGTCCAGATGAGCAAAAGGAGAAATCGATAGATAATTATTGATTAGGTTTTTGTTTTAAATATCTGAAATAATGCCAAACTGGCTTTTTGTCTTTTATCCAGTTTTCACTTTACGCCATTGTTTTTTTATTTCTAAGCAGTTGAGCGACGGTGGCAAAACCTTAAACTGCTGCTGGGCCAGTTACTCAGCAAGTTGTTGCTAGGTAACCACAGAATAGGTGAGTTGCTAGGTAACCAAGGAGTGAGTGAGAGTTGATTCCACCAACCTAGCGTAGCTGGCTGTGACAAATTGAGAGACTAGTCTTTTCATCTGCCTACATCCCCCAGAATGCTGTGCGGTTCTGGCTCAGAGTTCAATGAATACTCTATTTATTGAATATTGAATATTCTAGCAGACGTGTAACCTATTGATATTGATCATGTCTGTCACAATATATATTGTTATTGATTTATTGTCCAGCTCTAGATGTAAGCAGTGATAAAAAACCTAAACAAATCCAGCCATCCATACTGACCATTATCACCATTATGAAAGTGAAAGGCCCAGATGGTAGTTATATGTAATTTTTACAATATAAATGTAATAATAGTGCTACATTAAAGCAGCTGTGACAAAACTGTGGGTACAAACTTCCCTTGTTTATCTGTCTACCTCATGTCCTCCACAGAGATCCCCGGTGATGAAGAAAGGAAGGACGGAGTCCCACAGAGGGCTGTGTGGATGAAACTGCGTCCGTCCTCCCCACTTGAACGACTCACTGAAAGCCTTGAGTTATATTCCTGCAATTAGCTAAGTATCCACAGAGGCTCTCTGTCCCTGTCGACTTTAAGGCTCATCCCTGTAGATACGACGCAACAACAAAAAACAGCAACAAGACGAACCAACAGGGGGAAAAGAAAAATCAACGCATCAAAAAACAAACTTTACACAATGACCCCGCTTCATGTTTGCAACTTTTTTTTCCCCCTTACACCTTGCATCTTTTCTTCTGTCACGAGCATAAAGGGTAACGGCAATCCATCCCTTTTTTCCTCTTCCAAGGATAATGATTTACAAAATGCCTCTCATCAAAGAATTCATTAACAACGAGCGTTAATTAAAAAATAAATGAGTAAACATCAATATCAAATCTCAGCACTGTGGAAGGGAATGCATTATGCAGAGTAATGATGTTTGAAAGGGGCTTTAGCACCTCTGTGGGACTCTTTTAAACCCCTTACCTCTTAGGCAGTTGCTTATTTTGCAACCCTTTGTTGTTTAACAACAAAGAGAATGGGCCCTCATAATGTTATATTAATCAGCGGATTAATATTTCAATTTGATTTGCTTTATAGTTGAGGTGCTGTTGGCATTTCCATTTTCCCTCCATATGTGCAGCGATGTTAAGTGGTATCATTACCATTTTCTACCTGGGGGTTCGGGGAGATAACAGGCACCAGTGATAGCTCTATTCTGAGGGGGGAGAGGGAGGTTTCTGCGTGGGGAGGAGGGCACTCATGCATTTTTTAAAGGTCCTTGTTTGGTGTGCCTTCACATCCATTATTCTCAAATGTTTCAGGCAAACAGCTGAGTCACAGACTTTCTGTCCACCACAGAAACACCCCGATGATCTGAATTAGGGTCAGTAGTTAAAAACGAGGTTCCATATATGTTTTATTTACATTCTGTTTGACAACCATGAGCTAAATTAAGGTCTGCTGTTAACCAGCTCATATCGTCTATAAGAGTATAAATGAAAATGACAGACAGAAAGTACACTTGCTAACTTGTGACTGCGTTTAATCCATCTATATTCAAAAACAAAATACCAAGAGCTGGAAAGGAATGATAAAATTTATACAGCTGGTCCACATTTGACTACAAATTTGTGGCACTAACCCAGAAGCACTGATCATAAACATTGGTTCTGACGATGCCAAACCGCTAAATATGGTAGCAGAAGCTAATGCTAATGACACTTGACATTTTACTTTCCCGGTTACTTTGAACAATAGCAGATGAAATACAGAGTTTCTGGGTTTTATTCACTGAAATCAACAGAATGTCGCCGTTAGAGCGTGTTTGAATTTACCAGATAATTCAGAGGTTTTGAGTTTCACAAGCTAGCTGGGCACAAACGACGGTCGCTATCAGCACTGTTTTCATCCCAACTGAGCCCAGTTTGATGATTTGCTAACTCGCATCGGCGCCTGCTTCTCCTGGTAGGACACCAACTACAGGCCACCACATCACATAGCAGAGTCTCTCTGATTGGTTGACGCTCTGCATCCAGCGGCAAAAGTTCAGATTTTCCAACTCCAGTGTCGGACATGTCAGACGCTTTGGACGCATGTTGAACACTCAAAACGCTTCAGTCACAAAGAGCAAGACGCACGAAAAGTGTTGCGATGCGTCCACTTTGAATATAAACCAGATGCTCCTGATGCTCAAATTGTGTTCAGTGTGAAATCAGCATAAAGCTCTAATATTAACCATGCTGTGTCCCAACACGCCGTCAGTGGGGTCAAATTTGTTATTGGAGAACTAAATGTAAATTTGTGCTTCAGGAAGTGATTCTTTGGAGCAAATCTTTCACTCGTGGTTTCAGTTTTAGAGTTGTTGAGTATTGCTAACTCTTGATTTTGCCTGGTAAGGTTTTGGTCCGAGAGCACAGATTTAAAGTGATGCATTCTGGGTACAGAATAAACATAATTTGGCGAACCAAGAGTAAACTGAACTGTTGTGTAAAATGTAATTTACAGCGAAGAAGACTTGGGTAAGTTCAATCATTAAACTTTGTTTACACCAATTTGTTTAAAAGAGACTCACCAATAATCAATTCTTTGTGCATTGTTTCTTAGAGGATGAAGTTTATAAAGAAAAAATATGTAAATATTGACCTCCCTCCAAAACTTAGCTTCATTGTTTATTAGCCAACTACAAAATGAATCCTTTGCAGATTAATATAACCTGTCAACTTTATCTTACCTTTCTTACCTGAGTCTTTAGCTCATCACATCTAATCATGAGTACTCTTCAGTCTTAAGGAAAACAGATAAGCAATTAAGACATAGATTATTTGTCATAAACATCATTGACTACCATGCAAATGCAACATAATTGCTCAACAGACCTTGAGTGACAAGTCATTAGATGATTGTTTGCAACGCCTGATTGCAATAAGACAGGCGTGTCTTACTCGATACATAAATGAAGTTAAGTGTTGATAACTTTGATTCCTGCTCAACACATGAAAAGTGACTATAAAGAGCAGTTCTGCTGCAGCACAAATGCTGCTTTTTGTTGTTTCACTTAAAGCTCTGAAGAGCAGACTTGAGAAAGAAAAAGATCTGGGATGGTACAGGAAGTGTAGATTGGGCATCACAACAAACACGTCTACTGATGTTAGTAGGTCAAACTCAGAGTTTGTTGAAAAAGAAACTAAAAAAATATGAAGAAAATAAGTTTTGGTTTCCTCCACAGTAATGTGTCCGCCTATAGATGAGAAAAGATTTGTTTCCTTTTGCTTCACAGATGGTTCCAGTGAAACCAGGAGACGATACTAGGGCGGCCATGAAGTCACAAATAACCACAACAATTTGGTTTTTTAATGTCTAAACCAAAGCAGGTGTTTTTCATGATCTTAATCTCATTATTTTAAAGGACATCAATTTGAACAGATACTAGAGAGCAATTATGTACCTGAATTAATTTGTAAAAAACAAATAATGAATTAAACAGCTCTGAAATACCCTCATATATATACATTTTGACCAACATCCTGAGGTACAAAGTGCTTGTGAAAATGTCCAGTTTTCTGTCTTACTTCTGGAGAAACAGAGAAGAACATTGTGAGAAAATTGCCAATCTTCCCAAGAGTGAACATTGCATTTGTGAGAGAGCATGCAAACCCTTCAAATCCTGAGCCAAAAAGTAGAAATGCTTGACCAATATACGCAGCACCACTTTTGAAGCCAATCAGCACAAAGACTGTCAACGATCAAACAGAGCGGCGGAGGGACGATGATTTGGGCTCCTTTTGCAGCCACTGGACCTCAAAACCCTGCAGTTACTAAACTCCACTGTATGCCAAAATATTCCAGACTGAAATGTGAGGACAATGACCCAAACACAGCTGTGAATGCTGCTAAATGCAACAGAATGCATGAAATGTCTGTTGCAGTGGTCTAGTCAAAGTCTAGTTAGTTAGTTCAGAAAGAAAATGGGAGTTAATTTTGTCCTATAAGATCAATATTTGTATTTTTTTTACTTTGGATGCTGATCATGTTGTTTTAGAAACATCTCCACCAAAGCAGAGCATCTTTTTTAAAATAGATTTAAAGTTGTTTATAGAACATATCGCCAGTCTAAAAGAGCAGTTTAAACATTTGAATCCCTTTAGGGCTTTCATTGTAATTGTTCATTTACATGATTATCAAATCTCCATTTAGTTAAAGTCTGTTGAGCTTAAATAGATTTCTTCAGGTAGATTTCCATTAAAAACCAATAAATGGTTACTGTGCGAACCAGCTGGAGTTCTCCCCAGTGCATCTCTTTTTCCAGATGATTTAAACTGTTCAGAGATGCAATCATTTGCATGTGAGGAGCTCTAAAACATGCACTGGTGGACTTCTAAAAACAAAGCTCAAATGGCAGTTAGCTTAGAGGAAACTCTGCTATATAGTACTGCCTTTAGATGGTAGGTTGAATACAGTATGTTCACAATATAATAGAGTAGTTTGTGTTTAAACCTATTATGCTTCTTTGCACAGGTTAGGATGGGTCTGTGGGATATATAAAACATGTTCACTACATTTTTGCTCTAAATCATTTTTAGACAATGATATTTTAGTCTATTCAGTTTCGAGCTCCTTTCAGAATGAGCTGTTTTAGGGTCTCTTGTAACTTTAAATCAAAATAAGCTGCTGCTGGCATGTGAAAACCGCTGCAAACGGATGCGTTTTTACAACCATACATCTTTGAAAAATAGAAGTGGAGCCTGCTGCACAACCAACAAGAATGCAGCAAGTGGTTTCTGGATGATAAGTCAACAACAAAATATTTGTCTTTTCCAGCAGCCATTGTGCAGCTCACAGAGTGGTAAAACCAGCTGACCAACCATCCTGGAGCTCAGCTTGGGTTGCTAGGTAACGAGCTAGGATTTGCTCGGGTTGCTGGGTAATGGCGCAGTGCCTCTATTCTGGAGGTTTTTGTAACGGCTCATTTTACAGACACTAAAAAATATTAACTTACTGTCAAAAAATATTTCAAGCTCTTGGCCTGTATTTAGAAGCAGTAGAAGCCAAAATAGAAGTTCAAAAAAAATTTCATTTTGTGTAATGCTTCTCTTTGAGCATTACTTTTCAATCAGTTAGTCCACTTGCTAAGTTTTCCATAAAACGTAATAAAAAATAATATTAAGTTAATATTTTTTAAATAAAATAATAATAAAAACATTTAGTTTTTGTTATTACTTAGAAACTGTGGAGTATTCATTACTCTTACAAATTTAGAGCACACTTAGAAAGTTGAGAGAATACTTACTTATACTTATCTAGCAACCCAGAAGTCCAGAGGATACTTACTTACTTACTTACTTACTTTCTTACTTACACTGTTTTAGCAACCCAGAACGGGGATTAGAACTTGGAATCCAGAAAAAACTAGGAGCATAGAAATATCTTTTCTTTAGTTTATTTACTTTGGATCAACATTATTAGCTTTTTCTTCTTTTGCTCTTTCTTTTGTTTTTGTTTTTATTTTGTTTGTATTTCCTTTTAAATCCTGTATAGGACTTTGTGTTGCCTTGTTGCTGAAAATGTGCTATCTAAATAAAATTACCTTTACCTTTAATTGTCCCCTGTTTTCTTAAAGGAATTTTTGTATTAAAAGATCAATATTTGCCTAATTGTTGCAGTGACCTCAGTGACATCTGTGGCGATGTGGACGTGCATGTGTGTGGGGGCGTGCATGTGCGTGTGCGTCGGCACACACGAATGCCTGGTAATGTGTGTATGTGAATGAGCACGTGCACCGCTGCCCTTCATAATCAGAGGTCTTAAAGAGCCCCCTCTCTGCACGGTGAATTGCTCACAGCTGTGGGCCCCTTGTCGCGCTGGCAGCATTGGCTCTGTCATCGCGCGTCCGCCTATCTGACCTGCTAATTTGGAGCATATGTAAGTGCTCTTAAAGTGGCGGGCCTTTTGACATGCCACAAACAGCAGCTGTGGCAGCTGCCCCGAAGGAAAGCTTTATTTAATTCAATTACATCTTTTGGAGATATGTAAACGAGGAGCTTCGGGGCCGGGAAAGGCGGAGCAGGAGGAGGGAAAGGTGGGTGACAGGGAGGGTAGAAGATGAAGGGGGGTGGTCTTTTCGCCCCTCACCACCCTGCCGAAACTCATAACACCCCTCTTGCTTTCGCTCCCAGAAGACCCTCAACCCAGTTTGATCATCAGCGGCCTCCGACTTGAAACCCCAAAATGTCAAGGCCCAGGTGGCTCAATAGGCAAATGATTGGCTCCTAAACACCTTCATGCCCCCCACCACCCCTGAACCACTGACTGTCTCCCCAGTGGGGGGAGTCTGAGGGGATAATCAGGGTCAGAATCCTCTGCCACACTGATCAGTACGTCTCAACCCCCGGGCAGCCCTGCAATTAATGCTCTGCTGAAAGGGAGCGAAAATATTCACCATCTGGCAATTAGGGGCTCATAGGCTCCTCGTTTCTGCCTCTTTGGGCTTAAAATGCAATTGTGATCTTATTCTTTCTCCACCCTCAGCACCTCGCACTGGCCCAAGGCCCATTCTGCCGCGCCGAGGGTCTTATATAGGAATGAAGGAGCACAGGATCGCAATCCAGGGCAATTCAGAAACCCCTCTCGTTCCTTAAATGGAGCCGTAATAACAGCTCTTCTTGTTATTTACTCCCCCTCCACCTTCTCCTCTCCATCTATCAGTGCTGAGGATTCATCCCATCGCTTGCTCTTTCCAGCCCCAGCTGCTGCGGCTGGCCTGAAAAGGGCCTTTAGAGAGAAACTGGTGTCATCATGATCAAATTAACTCTTTCTCTCATGATGGGAGCAAAGGTTGTCAATGGTACTGTCGTCTGTAGGCAGTTTTTAAAAAAAACACTTCAATGATGTTATGATTAGTCATTTTTCTGCCAACAATGGCCGCCAAATGCATGTGAATGCCCTTTGGAGTCAAAGAGGATCGCGAAGCTGTTGAAAGACAGATTCTGAGAGACGTCTGACATCTTTCCAGGGTTTTTTTTTACTTTTCCTCCCTACCTCTCTGCTCCACACAGTCATTGTGAAATTCAAATCTAGGGATGACAAACAGGCGTGATTACATGTGCCATTGATCTGACTAGTTTTGAGTTGCAAATGTGAAACCTCGACATTTGGCTGGAGTAACTCAAGGTCTCTGGGACAATAGGGAGGCAAATTTGAGGAAGTAGAAGGTCGCAGATTCCTCCGCAGACAGAGACCTTGTGGATGCAACATAAAGAAAATGTGAGGTTTTGACAGATCAGGACACCAGTAGATGTTTTTTGGCCCAGTCGTCTTTCAAAATAGCTTCAGTTAAATTAGGTTAGCAGACTTTAGTTTCTGCACAGCATTTCAATCAGTTTCACGTCTAAACCTTGACTACACTGAAAAAACACAAAACCTTACCAAGCATTTCTGGTCGTGTTTCTACTGCAAATATCTTGGTACGCTTGAAATAAGAGAAAACTAACTTACAAGTAATTTTTAAGCTAGATATCGGAGCTTCTTTTAACTCAATAATTCCTTAATATTGACGAACTAGTTAAACTGGAAGATTAAAAATGTCATATTATAACTGAAAAGATTTGAAAGAGGAACTAATACTTTATCATCAACATTACGATGTCACCAGGTGACTCAGAGCCCATCCAATCACTGAACAGATGCTTAGAACAGATAAATGTGTGGATGTGCCAAAACTTTCTCCAGCTGAACAGAAACAAAACTGAAGTTATTATTTTTGGACCTAAAGAGGAACGATCTAGAGTCAATGCACAGCTTCAGTTATTACAACTGAAAACTAGCGATCAGGCCCGAAACCTGGGAGTAGTGATGGACTCTGACCTGAACCTCCAGAGCCACATAAAGACAGTTACAAAGTCGGCCTTCTATCACCTGAAGAACATTTCCAGGATTAAAGGACTAATGTCTCAGCCAGATCTAGAGAAACTCGTCCATGCGTTTATCTTCAGTCGTATTGATTATTGCAACAGCGTCTTCACAGGTCTGTCCAACAAATTAATCAAACAGCTGCAGCTGATCCAGAATGCTGCTGCTCGCGTTCTCACTAAAACCAGGAAGATAGAGCACATAACACCAGTTCTAAAGTCCCTCCACTGGCTCCCTGTAGCTCAAAGAATAGACTTTAAAATACTGTTGTTAGTTTATAAATCACTGAACGGCTTAGCACCACAATACATTAAAGATCTGCTTTTATTGTATCAACCTTCCAGACCTCTCAGGTCTTCCGGTTCTGGTTTGCTCTGCATCCCCAGAACCAGAACCAAACGAGGAGAAGCAGCTTTCAGCATCTATGCACCACGGATTTGGAACAAACTTCCAGAAAACTGTAAAACAGCTGAAACACTGACTTCTTTTAAATCTCAACTGAAAACCCACCTGTTTAGAATTGTATTTGAAATGTAATCAATTACAAATTTATTGATGTAACTTGACTTAATGATTGATTCTATATTGCATTGTGATTCTGTGTTTGTTATGATGTAAAGCACTTTGAAATGCCTTGCTGCTGAAATGTGCTATACAAATAAAATTTGATTGATTGATTGATTGATTAAGGAGTTAATGTTGAGTTAAAACAGGCTCTGATATTCTTGATGCAAAGACACTTATAGGTTAGTTCAGTCTTGTTTAAAGTGCACTAATGTATGCACACTAAAAATTAGACAAATACACTTGGTAAGATTTAGTATTTTTGCAATGTGCATCCTTGAATCCTTTCTTCGTCAGCTATTTTGTTGAATATTTGTTGATGTGTTTCAGTTTATTGTCCAGTTGACAACAGTTTGGGCCAAGCTCCAACTGGGACACGGATGTCCCCACAATTGACTCTAGAAAACTTTGGTAAATAGAGGAATTCCTAGTATTTTCATTAAACTTAAGGTGCAAAGGTCCTTGTTTGATTTTCTTCAAACATCTCTACATTTGTCTTATCTGTCCAGAGAACTCTGTTGCAGAATCTTATGTTCTGTCAGATGCAACTTTGCTGACCTAAAACTTTCTGCCAAACTCGTTTTACAGAGAAGAGGCTTTATCATTCACTCCTTCCAACAAACCCACTTCTAAGATTGACAGATGTGTTAAATGGTCTCTACTTGTGAACAAGACTCAACAAGACTTAAAACTGTTTGGAAATGACCTCATAACTCTTCCAAGATTAACGGATATTACTGATGTTTGCACATCAGAGCGCCTCAAACGGTGGCATCTCAGTAGCACTTCATGCGATACTGCAGACACAAATGACTGCTTGGATGCAATAGGACAGTGTCTTTCAAATGTCATGTGTTCAGGCGATAACATATTTAGGTAGATTGTAACTGCTCATTGTACACACACTGAATGTAAAGGCTGTAAGATAGATGGCTAAAGCATATGCATTTGTCCGATCTTTTGCAATACAATCCCAATTTTATATTTTTCTGATACCGTCCATACCTATTTTGCACAACAGGAAATGGTGCAAACACCTGCTTTTGTAGAAACATCCACACTCGCCGATTGCTTTTGAGCAGCAGATGCTACTTTTCCTTTAATGGGAGACGTTTTCACATCCAGTTCCTTTATTTTGGTTTCATATGCAAAAATTAATTAAGAATCTATTGCACATTTCTTTCAAGATTTTAAAAGTCCATCTTTCTAATCTATCACCAGATCTTGTAAGGTCATCGTCTGCTTTCTCAACACAATCCCCTGCTTTGCCTCTCCTTGATCCGTTGACCCCGATCTCTCTCATCTTTAATTGCCACCATCCCTACAGCAAGCTGCCGCCATCGTGCTTTCCTGTAAAGCGATAGTTACACACTCTGAATTATTAACAGTCATTATCAAAGCTTTGTGCTTAACTTGTTTTGTTGTAGTGTTAGGTTCCTGTGATCTCGGGCAGTCATTACTTATTAACAAACTGGATGCTTTTCCCCGAGTCGCCGCCTGTTGATGATGTGCGGCTTTAATGACGCGCTCATCCTGTTTGCCCCCGTCTCAACGGCAAAAAAAATAATATTGGGGTTTCACTTAGGGGGATGAAATGCACTGCAAAAATTACTATTTATTGGCCTAAGATTAAATCATTATCATAAAGGGAAATTAATTAAACCAGTATTTTTCTGCAGAGTGTTTACATATCCAAAAAGTGGATTTTTTTTTCCATTTATGTGTGAGAATAGTTGGATGTGTCCAAATACATCCAGGAAGAAGAAGTGCACCAACTAGCCTGATAGCGCTGGCAGGTATTCCTGTATGGTGGCAAGTTTGAAATAAAAAAATTATCATTAATTAATTGATTTCACAACCATTTTATTAAAGATTATTATTAAAGATTATTCTAATAAAGCAGCCAATCCAGATGCATCAGTCATTTTCCTTGGCGCTGATAGGAAGCTAACATTTTCCACCTCTCAGATGGTAAATGTTAGCTTCTGCGGAAACGTTTAGGCAGTTTCCACTGTGAGCATTAAAGAATATTAAGGTATATTTGGTGTTTGAACTATTAAAATAAGCAGTTTGAAGCTTTTCTAGAGGTGGTTTCAGGTGATTTTAGCTCAGGTCCCCAACTCCTTCAATACCAGGTCACCATTGTAGCTGAAAGTAAAAACTTAAAACAAAACTTCAGAGATCAATCCCCCTTTATGCATTTCTACTTCATGTGTGTTGTCACATTAAAAATGTAAACAGCTGACAGCACCAGAATTAAATATATATGTTTTTGTACCACACTTTGTCAAGCTTAAAAATTATAACAGCAAATTAGGGCAATTGTAGATAAAGAAAAAGGGAATAACTTCCCACCAACAATCTCAGAAAATTTGGGATTAATCTCTGAAATTTTTCAGAAAAAAACTTTGAAATTTTCTGAGCTTGTAAAGTAAAAAGCGTTTGACCTTTAAGTTTCAAAATCAAAAACTTTCACCTTTGAGCTCACAAAGTTTTCTCTAGAACATTTTTTAAATTGATCTAAAGGGTTTATTTCTCACAAGTTTTCAACTTTTGGAGCTTTAACGGCCCTAATGCCATTTCATGTGAAATGGAGTTATCTTCCTGGAACTATTGTCCTTTATTCTGTATTATATTGTGTACTGCTGTGACTGGGAAAATAGTTACTCAACAATTCAGTTAATTTATTGTTTTCAGCTTTTAGATAGTCACTGTGATTTTAGCACACAGTATAATAATTCACTACATACAACAATGGTGGTGTATGACAAAAACAAATGCTCTCTCAGTTTCTGTTAGTTTTTGCAAAAAGACAAGCTATAACTTGAAGAAGATTGAAGATAAACCTTCCCTTTCACACATCTGTTATTCGGATCCTCAAATTCGCTTCACAACATTAGAAATAGCTGAAAAACTGTTAGCTGTCTGCTAAATATATTTTACAGTTTCCTCTAAATTCAGACTTTCAGATGAATGCTTCCAGTCATTTAGTCCAGAAATATCTCCAGTGACCTTCAAAAACAACCACCTGACTCTAAACTCGACCCTATCCAAATGGGATTAGAGTATGGAAATAGTAAGACAAACATTGAGGGCAGAAACCGTGTCAGACAACTGTGACCACCGCGCCCTCTTCTAACCCCGCCCTGCACCACCAGACAAACAGCGAGGGAGAAAGAAAAGCAGCAGATATCGCACAACAACACACCATGTCTGAGGAGCTTTAATATGCACTTAAACAAATCGCTGAAGGGTCGAAGAGGCCGCAGCTCATCAAGCCGGGACACTTTTTTGCACATGCAAATGCAGCGTTTGTGTTCGGGCTTGGCATACTGGAGCCAGACACAGACCGAGTCTTCACCTGTGAGACCTCCACCTGACCAAAACCCCAACAGGAACCGACTCGGTTCTCCTTTCATCCAGCTTTCCGCTCCGTTGTTAGTCAACAGCTGGTGGCTTTGTGCTTTCACCTGCTCTCTCTCTGTGGTAGCACAATGCTTGGTTTGTGTTTGTCAAGTTTGGATCGTTAAAGAAAAATAAATACTACAAAATGAACAGTCAGGCCTGTCACAATAAGGAATAAATCAATTAATCAAATGATAAATTAAAATTTCCAGTGGCAGGATTTATTGTTTTTCTCTTTTCTTTCCCTGTTTTTACCAAAAACTGGGTGACAAAAGTCTTCAGTCCAATGCTTTGGTAATTAATAAATTTTATTTGTCGTTTCTGTTGTTTTGTTTGTTAATTTTGGATATTTTAAATGTCTTCCAGTTCCAGTGTTAAATATTTAAAGTTATTGATCTTTGAAAATGTTTCCTTGAACTATTATGCCATTACGCAGTTATTATAAATTACTTGAAAATTGTCTCAATAAAACAATATTATCGTTAATCGCGATAACTTCTGCTACAATTGGATACCGTGACAGGCTTATGAACTGTATGTTCACGAAATTCTTATTAGATCTGTAACACCAGTCACTGCAAAAACACAAAATCTTACCAAGTATTTTTGGTCTAGTTTCTAGTTCAAATATCTTAGCACACTTGAAATAAGACAAAACTAACTAAGAAGTAAATTTTCAGTAAGATATCGGAGTTTATAGGAAACTCATCATAGCAATAAGAGGCTATGTATTATGTTGGTTTTGACGTTGGGCGGCATGGGTCAGGTCTGCCCTGTGCGTTGTCTTGAAGGCATGCCGCCAGGCTAAACTGTGGAACAGATTGGTTTCTCCCACACTAGCAGATGTTTGTGAAGCTTTATCATGTGTTTTATTCAGTGTGACAACTAATTGCAAAGAAATAAGTATTAAGGAAAAGTATTTTGCAAATCATGTTCATTTGTCTAAGGTTAATTATTTAAGTTAAGGTTTGCATTTTCCCGAGTGCATTCATAAATCTTGTGAATTTTGTGGTTCACAAGATTTCAGTGAACAACTTAAATCTTGGTTTAAGTGGTTCAGCACTTACCATACCATACCAACTTTATTTATGAAGCACTTTATACACCGGCAGGACCAAAGATTAAAGATTAAACCAAGATTTAAGTCCTGAAGTCCTTAAACATTACAATTGATTAAATTGTTAATATTTAGTAGAGTCTGAGTCTATTGTAACTTACACTATGTCAGCATGGTAGTCTAATTTGTTTTATAGTTAATGTTTGATCGATATTAAAGCTCTATTGGAGAGAATGTGGCACACGAAAGAAAAGGTGGTTCGCCCAGGGCACCAAACAGGCTAGAACCGCCTCTGTCTGTATAAACCATCGTCTACCCAATGCTGGCCTTCCCAACAGAAATAAAGCAGGTATTGGAAATAAACTAATGAAGTTTCACCACCTTCATCTGATTTTTTAGTCCTTTATTATGTCAAACCTCTTGATCCCCCCACATTCTCACTCCATCCCACTTCCCTTCGGTCAATGCCTCTCTTAGTTTCCGGACCGTCCTCTCTTCCCGTTCTCCAGCCACCGATCTACTCCGCTCCCCCTTCTTCTCTCCATCCCTGCGTCGAACAAATGGGTAATAAGCACCGCTTTGTACGTGGCTCCTTTCTCAGATCCAGAGTGAAGAGTCTGATTAAATAATCATTGGAGGAGCGGTGCGCGTGCGGCTTCCCTCCTCCCCGCTCCTCACCTTGGGGACATATTGTCCCCTGTCACTGAAACCTCGGGGACAGAAGGCTCCGCCGTGGGGAGGCGCAGTGGGAGTGCGGGGAGCTGATGAAATGAAGATCGGGTAATGAAGGCATGGCCCATGGCTTCCGCGGCTCCGCCATATGTTTCACCAAATGCAAATTGCCCCCTATTCAAACAACTTTTTCATCTTGATATATGCAAATGTGTTTATAAATACTGCCTTATAAATATAGCATTACAGTTTGTGCGCTCGGAGTCGTTTTCTGCTGTTGCGAAGCGCAGCAAGACGAGATTTAACGAACACGTTCGGACTTGGCAGCGGCTAATGGAGTCCTGGGGAACGAGATGCAAGGTGGTCACACTGACCAATCAAAATGAACCTCGGCTAACACCTCATCCAATTAAAAATAATCAAGCAATCACAGGAACCAATGAAGACAAACCAGAGCTTTAGCCTTTGACATTTCAGAAATGAGGGCTATTTTTTTTCACTCCATAATCTGGGAAGAACAGTTTGGGGTTTTCCCCAAAACTAAATCTATAATCTATAAAAAAATATAAGTGCAATAACAAACAAAAAGTTCAGAGTGTTTACATGAGTTCAGCTCCTGTGGGGTAACGTCAGCTAAACGCTAAAAGCTCAGATGTTTGAGTCTGCTCCACGCTCAGAGCGATGAATCCAAAGCGTCAACATCAAAGAGGCAAAATGTTAAATAATCATAAAGCCTTGATTGCACCCTAATTAGCTTGATTGAGCTAAACAGCTAATATATTTCTCTTCTGACCTGGAAAAAAGTTTGCAACACATCTTTATTCTTCTGAGTGAGAAGAAACAATAAAGTCAAACAGGTTTTATCTCAATAAAAGTACAGATTATAGCCTACATTGTTATTGGGTAAACTCATACATCATTCAGACCCCTGCACTGCAGGGGGTGCTGTCACATTTCGATCAGATTGTAAAACTCCTGCTACACCGCTTGACTAAACCTTCATCAATGCAGCAGCAGCAGCGGCTCTGGACCGGACCACTTCATGACTGAAACAGGCCAAATGGGTCAAACCTGCTGAGAATGTACTGCATGATGTGTCATAGAAAGCTGTAATAGTCACTTATTAGCATATTTTAATATAAAATACATCATTTTACTCAGTTGGCAGCCATTTTACCCGTTTATGTTCCCATTTTTGCACCTGTAAGAAAACAATTTCATATCTATGCTAAAAGCTGCAGTATGTAGAAGTTATCATAGCCTGACACGAATGGCAGGCTAAGTCTGAGTCTATTGTACATACTTCATAGATACTTCATACAAATTTCTTCAAACAGAAACTTTAATTGTTTATTGTGTTTAATGTGTTGCCTTATTTCCAATTAAACTGTCCTAGAGTTTCACACCACAGACTGAAACGCAATGACTGTGGATGAACAGTTTCCTTGTAAGAGTAAGTTGTTTCTCTGCCGTTAAAACATTGAACAGCGCATACACTAAGTGATTGACAGCGCTAAGACCCTCCTCCTGGCTCCGATTGGCTGTTTTTGGTTGGGAGGAGAGCATTTACTCAAACGGCAATGGTAGCTTTACAAAAACTGTCAAGTGGTCCAGTTTCTCGTAGTCCACCTGAAATAAGGCAAAACTAAATTACATGTAACTTTTAGCAAGATATAGGAGCTTGTTTAGTCATTATTTCCTTAATATCCATGGAAAAATACTTGTTGGGTAGCAATTAGTTACATTTAATTACATTTACTTGAGTAACTTTTTGGAAAAAAATTTTGTTTTAGGAGTTGTTTTTTTTTTTACCACGCTGTACTTTTTTTTTGCTTCTACGTGCGTAATTTTATTATGAAGTATTTTTCTCTTACTTGAGTAAAATTTCTGGATTTTCCACCCACTGAATGAAAAACAAACAAGTTTCAACCAAAAATTCACCAGACACAGTTTTTGTTCAAGTTTTTTTAATGAATGAAACTCATTTGGAATTTTTTTTTTGCCTAATTTAAAAAAAAAAAAATTGTCACTTATATGAATCATTGTAAATTTGGTCCTTAAAATACCAAAATTTCTACAAAACTTTACATTTTGGTTCATCTGATGACGTAATTTTTTAACATTAAATGATTGATAATTTGATCAGTTACTCAGTACTTGAGTAAACTTCTTTACCAAATACTTTTTTACTCTTACTTGAGTACATTTTTGGGTACTATGTCCGCCTCTGGGTATAAGTGAAATAATCTGCCAGTGCACTGCAGATTACTGAGCACTTTTTCATCAAAATAAAGAAATATTTATTCATATCTATTGAACATTATGGATTACAAATAAAATGACAGCAATACAATAAATGATTGATAGAAGTGGATAGAAGTGTAAACTTATTAAAACACACCCGTTCTCCAGCAGCATCACAATTATATATGTGTAGCAGTAAACCAGATTATATCAGATTCTCGATTAATGCAGAAAATGCAACGATGTGCTTACAATACATACATAGGTAAAAGTATTACTAAGAGTAGCTGTAATAGTATTAACATTAATAACGTTAATATAGGTGCTAATAATGCTTCAACAACAACATATCAAGATGGTTTCTCGTATTTAGCATAGACCATTTCTTCACACAGAAATTTTAATTGTTCATTGTGTTTAATGTGTTGCCTTTTTTCCAGTTCAACTGTTCCAGAGTTTCACACCACTGACTGAAACGCAAAAAACGAACATCTCTTTGTGGTTTCAATCTGGCAAGTTTTGAATTTGAGATTATAAAGTCCTTCTTTTTTATTGACTTCCAAAAACAACCTCCTATATCTTGCTGAAAAGTTACTTGTAAGTCAGTTTTGTTTTATTTCAAGTGTACTAAGATATAAGATCAGTAGAAACTAGACCAAAAATACTTGGTAACTTTTTGTGTTTTGCAGTGCATTTATCCAGATGCACACCTAGAACCAGATTAGACATGTTTAGAAATATTTTTAAGCTAGTTTTGAGAAGATTTGGATCATGAAAACGGTCATCTCGACTCAGAATCACACCACCAGTTCATGTGTGAGTCCAGCAGCCTTCAGATCTTGACGGATGAGCTGCGTTTGTTTCTGTAAGCTGCTAGCTCGCTGTCGGCTCATTAGCCCGAGTGCTCCTCTGCCAATTGAGAAGGGTTAACAAACTGGATGCTAATTAATCACAGGCAGAGACGACCTGACGTGTAACAGCAGACAAAGCAGCGGCGAACACGGCTGCCGTGCAGGCGTGATGCTCAGGTGTGGTTTGTGAGCGAACGCAGCACCACACAGGCCACCGAGTGTGTGCACTGCTGTGCAAAAAATGACAAAGTAAGCAAAGAAAGCAGTGAAACAACTGTGTGATCACAGGGAGTTTAGAGGCAGACTAGATAGGAAAGGGTGTGACTGAAGCCTTTAATTGGCCTTATGAGAAAGTGAATCTGTGAAGTGGATCCAGTAATGAAGACGTTTTCACGGTATGTTAACTTCTGGGGCGCACGTTTCACTTTTTGCAGAAAAATACCTTCCCATAAAACCGAAAAACTTGGAAAATCAAACATAGCTCCATGTTTTATTATTATTATTATCAAATAATTTATCCAACATAGTTGTTTTGAATAAAATATTTTAGTGGCATTGATCTGCAGCAGAAGTGAAAAAGGTGAACATTTTCTCACCTGAGATACTTAAAGTGTGCAAACATTTTATGTCCAGTAGGCTGAAGCAGTGTTAGGTTTTATTGCATCCATCTTCCTGTTACCCATTTCGTATTAAAAACCAATATTTACCCAACTTTCTATCTATTACCTACCTGTTAAATGCCTCTTTATCTTTTTAAGTTTACCTTTTCTCCCATATACGTGTGCAGGCATGGTGATAATGAAGAATAAGATAAGAAAATCCTCCTCTGAGCCAAAGCTCTGCGACTTTTCATCAGATTTTAGCAGCTATTTAACCTTCTTCTATTGCATATTTACATTACTGCAACTCCAGCCTAAATTATTATTTTTATGGAATTATAAAACTTGGTTTGATACTATTTACATTTTTTCCCCATCACTGACAAAATATTAATCACATTTTTAGACATAATTTGAGGAATTTTTCCTGTTTAAAAGCCAGTTTAGCTCAAAATCCCTAATTTATGAACGAGCATGTAGATATTGTGGTAAATATACTTCTATAATTATATTATTAAGGGTGAAGTGAGTGTGCTGTACTGTATGTGTCAATCACAAGTGAGCTCCGCATTTAAAGCAACAATAGCGACCTCTACTGGCTTTATGAGGCTAAGACAATAAAAAGATACTTTTAATCCCTTCTTTTCAAGAAACCAAAATTATAAAGAAAAAATGTGGACTGTTATTCAAATGTTAGTTTTTTTCTTTTAGTATTTCTTGTAATGTCTTGTTTTATAACGATTTTTTTCCCAGTACATCTACCACCGTTTGACATGAGGAATAATTTGAAATAAAGTGGATTTAGAGCATTTGAAAGAGTGGAAATTATTTTTACTGGGACAGAATATAACCAGTAAAATACCAACAAGAAGAAACTTGTCTGTCTGGACAAATAAACTATTCCTGTTTGTATCATTGTTTGCTTCTTTTACACCCAGTATCCCCAGTGGAGTTCAAATTAAGCATCATTTTCAAATATAAATTTATATATTCTGTAGTATTCACATTTTTTCCTGTTTTGATAACATCCAAATTCATAGATATGCAGCTTCTCACATGTGCCCACTAGAGGGCAGAAGAGGACGATCTGATTCAACACAGAAGAAGTAAATATTTACTTCAGAAACAGACAAAATAATTTACCTTCTATTTCTAGATGGCTACCTCTTCTAAGTCAGATTATTTTAAGCCAAAGATTTTAATCCCGTCTTCATTTATTTGGCATTTTTCTTCCGAGAGACAGATTTATTTAATCGACCAGAAGTTTTCGGGCTTCCGGGTCTTTCAGTAGTATCTATATGAACTCTGATTTTTCTTTCACTTTCCGTTTCCTTCTCATACCTGGTGTTAACACCTTGTTGTACAATGTAAGATTAAAACATGTGGAAATCAGAGAATTGAAGGACAAGCGAAGAAGAATCAGTCCAGCAGATGAACCGTATCTAAAAGGAAGTGACATCATCATCGTTCACCTTGTTGGTGCTAAAGTCTTGAATTAGTCAAACTGTGTTATCATTGGTGTTTTTCAGGGATTTACTAAATATTTATTTTTTATGATATGGGATTATTTAGTCCCTGTGACAGAAACAGGCTGGAAAAGGTACTTTTTAGAGAAAATGGGAAAATATGTACAGAAAAGTTGTCACATGCTCACACCAGAGGGCGCTAGAGGACAACTTGATCCAACAGACTTAAGTTGACGTGAAAACGTAAATTAATCACGTCTCTATAACTTAAACAAAATACATTTCCTTCCTTTTGTAAATCACTTTTCATTCCTTTGACTTATATCAGTGTACAAAAGTTTTCAACCTACATATTTATATTTTCCCTTCTAGCAGCCTATTGGTGTAAAAGTATTTATATATATATATATATATATGCTTATTTTCATTCACACCGTCCTGTCCAGTGTGAGCTTAAAACTTGAGAAATCTGGTCACCTGTAGTAAAAGGATAATGGTCAGGGCTATAAATACAACTATCTGCAGCAGATAAAACTAATTGGACACCCCTTTAAGACATATGATAAAAAAACTAAAAAATAATAATAATTAAGCACAGACTTGTTAAAAGACCAGAGATCCATCATCTTATAATGAATCATCGGCTACGTGCCCCATGTTCAGCTAAAACCTCTTTGAAAAACATCTTTTTGGTGCTGAAATACAATTTATTACCTATCAAACTGTCTTATTTTGGCATTTTACATATTAAAAATGGAAAGAAATCATATTTGTGACAGACTGGGGGAAACGGAGAGGCTAAAGAAGTTTGTTACTTGTTTATATAATACTGGTTTAAACTTTGAAGAACAGAGAAGTTAGGGGACTTAAATGTGACTCATTATACTACTTTGAACAGGTCAGGGACTATATAAAACATGTTTTTCATTACATTAATTACATAACTCATTCTTAGATAATGAGATTTTAAGCTCTATTCAGTATTCATAGCTTTTATTGCCTAATAACATATTTACATAGTTAATCATGCTTCCTTGAACATGTCAGTTAGTAAATATATTTATGGGCTATACAAAACATGTTCAAGACATTTTTTTTGCTCATAATCATTCTTAGATAATTACATTTTAGTCTTGTCAGTTCTACCTGTTTTAGGTTCTCTTGTTACTTTAAATCTAAATAAGTTGCTGCTGGCCACGCTCCCACCTCAAAATATACACTCACACATAAAAACAGCTGCAAACAGATCCGCAATTATACAACTGTACATGTTTGAAAAGCAGAAGTAGAGCCTCCTTCACAACAAACAAGAATGCTACACGTGGTTTCTGGAGTCAACAACAAAACACTTGTCTTTAACAGCAGCCATTGTACACATACAGAGGTAAAACCAGCTGACCAAACATCCTGGAACTCAGCTTAGGTTGCTAGGCAACGGTCTGAGCTTTGCTAGGGTTGCTATCCAATGGGTAGTGCCTGCTGATTTGTGACGTTACATTCTGGAGGATTTTGAAACAAGTGATTCTCCAGACACCAAAAATCATTAACTTGTTGTCAAAACCCGACTGGGTATGTTTTTAAGAGCTTGTGGTGTTTTTAGAAGCAGTTGAGGCCCAAATGGAAGCTAAAAAAACAAAAAATGTGAATTCTGCCTAAAATGTCCCCTTTAAAAACAATGGATTAATGAGGAGAAAAGGCAGCCAAAGAATAAGAAGCTGACATGATTTTCCTCATAAGTGACAGGAAAAGTGATTATGAAATCATGTAAAGGATGTGTGAGGCCTCGTGATTTATCCACTTTTTCTGCGGTGCTGCTGGAGTTGAGCCATTAGGCAAATCTCAGGATTTATCTATACCACCTGATCCACTGCTGTCACCTTTCGGGCCGTGAACTCTGCGTAATCAGAGTCAGAACAGCAACACGTCTGCAGGCCCAGAGCGCTCAACAAGAGGAGCCACTTGTTGTGCTTCAGGCACCTTGTAAGCCTTTGCTTCTCTCTTAAAGAGTTTGTCAAGCAAATCCAGATGGGTGGGGCCTGCAGAGATTACATCTTCCAGCTGGTCCCAAGTCTGGTGGGAATCCTCAAAGAGGATCAGGAGAAGGAAGATGAGGACGCAAAACTCACTCAACAGTTGGAGAGTAGAAAGCTACAGATGTTTTATTCATTTATTACTGAAAATACATGGAAATAAATCAATCAAGTTTTTTTTTCTATAAACATGAGCAACAAATATTTTTCAATGGTCACCAATTGTGAAACGAGTAACAGACAATCCATTTTGTCAAGTGCCATGATCAAAATTATCGATCCAAAACAAATGTGTTGGTCAATATTCCAGATGTTATGTTTCTAAAGCAAGTTTAAACAGGTGAGATTTTTAGTCTGGATTTAGAAGAACTCTTTCTGGAAGTTTGTTCCAGATTTCTGGAGAATAAAAACTGAATTCTCCTTTACTATGTTTGGTTCTGGTTCTGTGGACACAGATAGATCAGAACCAGAAGCCCTGAGAGGTCTGGAACAAGAAAAACAGATTTTCAGTGTATTTTCGCTGCTACACTGCAAAACCACAAAACCTTACCAAGTGCTTTTGGTCTAGTTTCTAGTGGAAATACTTTAGTACACTTGAAATAAGACAAAACTACCTTAAAAGTAACGTTTCAGCAAGAAATAGGAGCTTGTTTAGGGTAAATTATTCCTTAATATTGATGAAAAACTGTTAGTTCCACTGGCAGATTATTTCACTTATAAATGGGAAAAATGTCTTGTTATAAGTGAAATAATCTGCCAGTGTATCTAGAGCTTTTTCATCAATATTAAGGAGTTATTTACTTTAAAAAAGCTCCTATACCTTGCTCACTAATTAAATAAAAACTACTTGTTAATTATATTTTTGCAGTGTAAGTTGGTCAGTGATTTATAAATTAAGAAGTGTTTCAAAGTCTTTCCTCTAGGAAGCCAGAGTAACGACTTTAAAACAGTTTTTTTTTTTTTAAATCTTAGTAAATGAGGGTTTCTACGTGAGTGAGGTTCAATTTCCAGAGATTTCCACTGAAACCGCTGAAGGGAATAACAATGTCACATATAATCATGTCTAATTATACAGGATAATATTCTCTCAGTTTTTATATTTAGTGTACAAAGAATAAAACCCCGAAGCTCCTGACAGAAACATTCATTACTGAGAGACACCCACAGGTGCCTGCTGTTTGCATGCAATCCCACAAGGTGTTTTTTTTTTTTACAAATTAAAATGTTTTCTGAGAAAACAAAAGGCACTGAGACACGGAGAGCTGCTTTCACTCACCAGAAACATCGTCTTGACTACCAACATCCACCCCGGTGCTCGATACAGATAACCCCCCACGGACTGGAAGGCAAAGCTACCAGCACACACACACACACGCGCAGGCCCACACACACGCAGAGACACATGAAGCTCTGTTCCTCACACCGCTCTCTGTGCTCACATTAGGAGCGCTCCCTGCAGACATTCATTGCATTAAACAGTCAGGGAGTTGCATGTATGCATGGGCCGTAATTGGCGGATTAAAAATTCCTACACAGTTGTGGCACTGTTGACTTTGCCGTCTCTGATCCCCCAGTGTATTCGTTTCAAAGGACTGTTTGGTGAAAAAACATAAAACACAGTTAAATGTGCAGCCTGAGTGTGGTGAAACACACACACACAGTATAATTGGGGCCTTTTACATCCAGATAAATTATGCATAAACTAAATGGTGAGGGTTTGGCCCCTGCTGATGTGAAAACTGCAAAGGATTTTGCAACACTAAAGGGAATCACTGTAAAAAATATGAAAAATAGATGAGCAGGTTTGCTTGTATAGTAATTTAATCATTTCTACACATTTTGTTATTTTTTTATCAGCACATAGTGATATTTTATAGCACATTCAAGCAACTATCACCTTCAGTTGCTTTAAAGCTGCTGTGTACATCAAATACAACTTAAAAGAAATATTACTTCATAATTTAACGCCATGAAATTGGGTCTCTGTCCCTTTAAAAACTCCTGCTCTTTCTGAAACTCTGCCTTCAGAATGAGCAGGCTCCTCTATTAACTCTTTAACAAAATGTTTTACCAGCGTTTTACTAAGTAGCAGCTCGTCTAACGAGCTCAGCAGATGCCCAGTTTCAGCAGGTGTTTGCTAATCGCTGCTGGCTAGTCTGAAGGTACTGAGGAGAATGGCTGCTCTGTAATAGGAAAGCTCAGTAGCTTGGAAACTGTAGCTTGGAGGAGGAGCTTTGTTGCTGAAGGCGGGGCTAGGTCCACCCAGGCCTTTTGCACAGCTTAATGGTTGCCATGGAGATTCAAGGATTTCTCAAACATTCATGAAAGAATCAAGAAAACACTCCAGCTATATTTTTGATGAGGGAATAAGACTGTAACATGATGTAAAGCTCTAAAAAAGTCTATTTTACATAATGCCGCCCCTTTAAATACAGTTACTATTTATTATAATAAACCAGATTAAATTAAAACCAGAAACAGAGTCGGTTTGACGGGAATCTTGATTGTTGTTGGGATCTGGGAGCAAAAGCCTTTCCCAACATGCAGACACACGCACATTCTCTCCCACACACAGAGATAGTAAATCTGGGTTTAATGCTGGAGGCTGGGTGGGGAAATAACCACCGGCTAAATACTGGTGGTTTCTTCATGGCTGGAAAACGACAATTATCTTTCCTCAGTTGTGAAAAAATAATTACATATCTAGTTGTTTAAAGGAGAAGCACTTTGTGATTTGAAAGAGGAAAAAGTCCCTTTGCTGCTCCTAAAAAGTTTTACATTTAAAAAAAAAAACTTTTTTCATCACTTTATAGTTTACTGTTGCTGCCTTCTATTGGACTGCAAATGATTATATTTCAGCTGCAAGTTAATTGATAATTACTATTAGCAAGACAAGATGATAAAGTTGTTTTTTTTTTTAAATATATGAGTATGTATATGTGTGTCAGTTTGCTTTCTAGAGAAACTAAAGCACTGATACAATTTGTAGACAAAATGTGTGTCTGCTGCTTATAACATATACACACCAGCACAGTAGAAAAGCAACATATTTAGTTTTAGCTTCAAGCTGTGAAAACATCACAGTAAAATTCAAGCATTCAAGAAACAGATGCAGCATCTTGATTCAAACATTTTGGATGAAAAAGTAAAAACATTAAACTTTCTGTAATCTGGTACCAAACTGCCTGTATTTGTTTCAAAATTATTTTCAATACATTTACTAACATTGCCATAGAATAATGAAGAAATATAAGAAAGCAGGTAGACAGGTGAAAATAAACTCTTATAAAAAACTGAAGTCCAGCAATGTAACAGTACCTGCGTTTACTCTGACCTTAGCTCTGCGTAAATTGGAGTTAGCTTAATTAACAAAAAAAAAGTTTTTTGATAAGAAGATTTTGCGCTAGGATGAGGTTGTTTTTCGGTTTTATCGCAATAAATGTATTTTTGCAAAACTGCAACTTGTTCACATGACAGAAGTCACATGATCAACAACCGGATGTTACTACAGGCGGAAAAGACGAAGAAGACGACAGGAAGTGGGAAGAGAACGATAACGCGGCATGTTTTTAATGGCTTATTGTGTTAAATTTATTCGCGTGTTGTTATTTGTGTGCCTTATTTAATGGAAATGCAACAATTGCAAGACATTTTTTTTGACATTAGCTGAACAAATTACCTGACAAAGTCTTGTAACGGAAACGCAGCTAATGTGATCTGACAAAGAGCAAATGTACTGAGGTACATTCAATCACGGGAGGTGATTACTGAACAAGGAGTGGAAAGAGTGAAGCTGTGAGAGAAGGAAAGTAACTACAAAACTGAAGAGAATACACAGCGAACAAAGAAAATGTAAACAAACCAATTTAAAGCAAAAATTCAGACAACAGAGAGGCTGCAAAGAAATAACAGAAAAATTTCAGTTAGGTTTTCATAACCATAATCAGAAACTGTCACTAAAAGCTGAATAATAAAATGTATCACAGCCTAGAAAAAAACCTCAAGAAATTTTACATGAAAGGAATGTATAAAACCTTAAAGCAAAACACAAAACCAAAGTCTTAAAGTTCATGTCATATTTATGTCTTAAACCAGATTGATATTGATTTACAGGTCTTTAATGTCTCATTGTTTCACAGAAATCTGTTAGGAAGTAAAATAAATTATTTCAAATAAATGATTTATGCAGCAAAGTTTGCATATCTATATTAAGAAGCTGTACTGGTAAAATCCTATTAACATTAGAGTGAAAACAATTTAAGCTGTGAACAGCTTAAATGTTTCTGGTTTCAAAGAGAAGGCAAAAGATTCCTGAGGTTCTTTCCCACCAGAGCTGAGGGCGTAATGGGTAAAGGATGAAAGCATAAATCAGGTTTTATTCTGAAAATGAGTCAGTTTTAATGGCATTTGAAGCTTCCCAACATTTCTCCCAGTGCATTCCTCCCCATTAACTGGATCCGTTCTGACTGTACCAGCCACAGTGTGTTACCTGGCCCACCGCTTCACCTCTCTTTGTCACGGAAAGTGCAGTGAGCTGGCCTCAGTGTGATGCAGACACAGAACTGCAGTTTTTGTTAAGGTTTCATAAGTTTTTTTATTGAAAGAAACTGATTTGGAAAGATTTTCTTTTGCATGATTTTGTTATTTTTTCTTACTTATATAAATAATTGTCATTTTGGTCCGTAGAATACCAAAACTTCTACGTAACTTTATGTTTTGGTCCATCTGATTTAAATTTTAAGTATGAAATGATTGATAATTTGATCAGTTACTCATTACTTGAGTAGATATTTTAGCAAATACTTCTTTACTCTTACTTCAGTAATTTCTTGGATGGCATTAATGGAATATCGACAAAGTTTTGCATACACGTGTAATGTGATGAAATGTAATGGAAATGCAGTATGAGATATTTCTTCCTACAGAGGACCTGACATGTTGCAGCTTCGGTACTTTGGTGTTTTTTTGTGTAAAGCTGTTAATAGAGGCCACCAGCCTTCGGTTAGCATTTTATTCATTTATTGCTGTGCTGTTGGGTTTGTGGTATCTAATCCTGCTATTCTGAGAGTGAGACCTTTCTGTAACCTGCTCATTGTATTTCAGTTTTGCATCCAGTTTTCCACTATCATCTGCCTCATTTCCTATTTTCTGTAGGGTTTCCTCTTTTTTCTTCTTGAATAAGAGCCACATTTTACTTCCTCACCTGCTTTTGGTTCCCTGATTGCCTGTTTAGTGCCTCGTGTTGATCACTGTCCTGGTAGATTTGTTCTTTAGCTCTCACAGTTTACTGTCATGTTGCTGTTATTTCAGTTCTATGATGAGATTTGTTTTTCTTTATCAGTTCCCCATTTTCACACTCGACCTCCCCTGTCCATTGTTTCAGTTTCTCAGCTTCAGGGAAGTTCATCCTTTGTCCTCAAGTTTCTTGCTTCTTGGCTGCTATATTCTGGGCCCACTTCTTTAAAAACACCACAGATTTATCCGTATATCTTCTACAAGTGTTATGTACACTTTTATGTCCTCTGTACATAACAGATCACAAATAAATTGAATCTGGATGTGCTGAGAAGACAAAAAGGACACTTTGCTACTTTTTTATAAAATTTGTGCATCATATTAATTGATCTAGTTTCTAATTTAAATATCTTAGCACATTTGAAATAAGACAAAATTACCTAACAAGTAAGGTAAGGTAATTACCATACCTTAAGGTAAGCTCCTATATCTTGTAAGAGGAGATATAGGAGCTTAATTTGAGTCAATAATTTTGGAATATTGAGAAAAAGTATCAGCTTCACTGGCAGAATTGTTTTTCCAGAAGTTATAGGTGGAAAAAAAAAATCTGCCAGCTTGTTGTTTTTCTACAACATTCAAGAACTTAAATCAAGCTCCCATACCTCTTTGAAAGTTAGTTTTATCTTATTTCAACTGTATTGAGATATTTGCACTAGACACTAAACCAAAAATACTTGGTAAGCTTTTGTGTTTTTGCAGTGCGGAGTCGTGTCTCTTACAAGAGATTGCTTCCCATGAAGCCAGTTTAGCTTTTGTGCTGAAAGGAAAAAGCCTACTTGTAAGGGATCTCAGAGATAAAGGCTGCAGCAGTTTAAACGCATGGCTTCCAAACAACTGAAAACAAAAGAAATTTTACACCTTCATCCATTTATGTGGTCTTTATGGGGCTCAAATCCTGATGCAGTTTAAACAATGGATAGCCATAACCAATCTTTTCTTCTAGATAAGGCGTCTAGATGAAACAGCCTGAATGGTTGCTCTTGTTTGCCATATATTGAGGTTTTGAGTTACAAGATTGTCCCTGCAGAGTGAATTCACTGCACCTGCACAGGAGAACGTCAGCGAGCTGCAGCGGAGCAAAAGGAGCTTCATCATAAAGAGTGCTGGCCTCCGCGTTTGCTCAGTGACATCATTGCTGGCTATCAACCTCATAATGGATGTTTGTTTGCAGAGTAGGCGTACGAGGCGCATCAGCAGCAAGAAGCACAATGTGACTTTTATGTGCTGCGGTTGTAGATCCACCAGACCAAAATGGAAGCTTTAATTTAGCACAGATCCTTCCTGTGATCATAAATCTGAGGCAGACCTTTTTCTTTTTTCTCATTCAGTGAAATGTATGTCCTTGGATCATTAACTTTCTGTAGTTAAGTAAAATCCACAAATTATTCTCAGATGTTATATTTACCAACCAGTTATTTCTTTCCATTAATGTTTGAGACATGGGCAACAATTAGGCAGAAAAGTGTGAGAAAAAGCAAGTTTTTCCCTTCTTCTGTCAAAGATAACTAACTTAACTGTGGGGAAATAATAACAATAATAGTAAAAGCCATACACCAGAGAAGCAGTAAATTAAAATTACAGGAGAATGAAAAAAATACTATGATGCAAGGATCTGACAAATGTGTCATTAAGCTGAGAAACTTGAGCTGAGAAAGATGCTGGGGGTGATTACTGGATGGAAAAATGGGGAGTCTGTTGAACCAGAAGCTGCAGCTGTGATAAAAGTGTAAATGTGGAAAGAACTGAAGGTAAACTATTTCCATTAAACATATAATTGCTTAAATTGAAAATAACTTTGCTTATTTTGAAAAACCTCTTGTTCTAAGACGAGGTGTGTTTTTTTTTAGGTTTTATTGGCTCTAGTGGCCTTTATTTGATAGTGAATTGACAGGAAAGTGGGTAATGGGAGAAGGGGGAAGACATGCGGCTGTCGGCAGGCCGGGAATCGAACCTGCAACAGCTGCGTCGAGGACTAAGGCCTCCATATGTGGGTTGTGCTTAATCCCTGCACTACTTCAGCACCCCCAATGGTTTTTTAGTCTTATCAAAATTTAAATATTTCACAAAACTGCAATGAAAACGCACCATCGCTAAATTATAAATATATCTCATGGGCCTGTCACATCTGCCTTGATTTTTAATGACTTGTTGCGCAAAGATGCTTATTCATATGTGATTTTAATTTAATTTGTTATTTAATGGAAATACCGCATTTGTGTCTTTTCAACATTAGCAGAATAGCGACAAAGATCTTCACACATTTGTAATGGAAATGCAGCTACTGAAAGGGAGGACTAATCAACTCAACACAGGAAATAAACCAGATCAATAACTTACCGGTGGGAGAGTGATACAAGAGCACAGAATATATCTGGAACATAACAGTTAGTAAAGGGAAAACAGAATTCAAACATAAAACAGGAACTAATGTCAACAAACACAAACAAAGTGTAAATCTCTAAGAAACACACAAGTAGAAAACGAAACCCCAGATCCAGCCGCTGATTGCTCCAATGATGCAGGTTTTAACCAGTTCTAATAATTTATTCCCGGGTGTTGAATGGAAAACCCATGATAAAATGCAAATTCTTGGGAACTCAATTTTGTAACAGGCTTGATGAAATCACAGAAATCCAAAACAGAAACGCTAATCTAACTATAGACTGGCTTTCCATCCTCATTACAGTTGGACTCCCATGATGTAATGGCGGAAACCAACGAGTTTCCTGGTCAATAGGCAAACTAACCGGGAGAGTGTGTGGCTTTCCATTATCGCTTCATTAGGAAATAAAGTAGGGCTTCATTCCTCCATGGATGTGAAGGCCTTTGTTTGGACCCAAGCTAAAGTAGAGCCCTGTCTTTTCCTGTTTGTTTCAACAAGTTTAATAACTAGAGGTTGACCTAGTTGCCTTGTCTTATCTGTGTTCTCTTGTCTCGGTGATCATTTGGGAGAAAAGACAAATAAAGGGGATAAAAGAGTGAGTTTGGGGGTACATGGAGCAGCCCTTCAGCCTTACCCTGTTGAGAAATGGGACAGCTGCGGGGAAACAGCCAAACCAACCCACATATTCTGCCTGGTCTCATTCCATAAATAGAACAGCAGCATCCATGAAGGCATGTGCAACAACTGATGCTGCTGATTACACCCGTATTGTTAAGTTAAAAATGAAATAACCAACACAGATTTCCTTAAAGATACAAACACTGGATTATAAAAAGAGATATTATATTAGAAATTTTGCTCATCTGAGCCTGTTTTAGCTCTCTGCTGAGGTATAATTAATCTCCCATGAATCTCTCTGAATAGATTATAAGAAACTAGACCATGGACTCTCTAATCATTCTATTATAGGTCTAGTTTCCTATAATAGATTATAAGAAACTAGACCATGGACTCTAGTCATTCTATTATAGGTCTAGTTTCCTATAATAGATTATAAGAAACTAGACCATGGACTCTAATCATTCAGTGCAGTGAATAAAATGGTGACCTCCTACTTTCACCCACTCTCACTTTCAATTATTAACTTGCTAAAAGAATCTTCAGAGAAGAAAAAGCCAGTTTATGTTAGGGCTGAGAAACATATCACAACATACGCGTTTCATATGAAGTGATATTGATAATTGTTGATTAGTTAAATGTTTTAAAAATTTGAAATACGTCTAAACTGGTGGCATGACTTTTAATGTTTTATCCACAGTTTTCACTCCATGTCATTTATCTTCATTTTTAAGCAGTTATGAGGCACAGTGGAGAAACCTTAAACTGCTGGTGCTCCAGTTACTCAACAGGTCGTTGCTAGGTAACCACAGAGTGAGTGAGTTGCTAGGGAACCAAAGAGTGAGAGAGTTAGTAGATTCCACCGACCTTGCTTAGCTGGCCATTAGAGGTTGAGCGACTAAATCCTTTCCACTGCCTACATTCTGAGTTCAGTGAATATTCTATTATTGAATATTGAATATTCTATCAGATATATAATTTATTGATAATGAATGTGTCTATATATTGTTATTGATTTATAGTCCAGTCCTAGCTTAGGTTTCACCTGTCAAAGTATTTTAGACTTTTAGTTTAAAGGTGTAGTGTTATGTAAAAATCAACCTTATGAGGCTGATTAAGTACTGAGGAGTTTATATTCCAGCAGGACGGTGAACCTAAACTTACATCCAGAGATACAATGTGTTGATTTAAACCAGAGAATGCATGACACACTTTTCAGATTTTTTTTGGTGAAAATTTTAAAAACACTCAATAGTTTGCTTCCACTTCGGCTATGCACAACTTTGCGTAGTGCAATCCCAATAAAACACAAAAAAAGGATTTTAATGAGGAAAAAATAGGGGAAAAGTACCTACTTTTTAAGAGCAATATGTACTCTTTGTTGTTTCTCATCATTACCTCTAATCGAGGTTGAAAACCTAATGTTAGCCAAGAGATAACGAATTTATCCATTTATCTTCGTTTAACTAAAAACACAAATCAGTTTGCTAAACACTTTAATGGGCACATTCAGTGTGGGAAACTCACAACATAAAGTTCTTGTCCACACACAGATGCAAGCCGTTCAGAAACCAGTTCGTCACTGAGATTATCAAAGTGTTTGAACAGCAGCAACTGAGTCACTCCTTCTTTTGAACATAAATCATGCAAAACCAATTTAGGACAAGCCGTGCCATTGTCATGCCAGTGACCTTATTTCACCACAGCTGCAAGGAAGTAATAAATGTTCATTCTGCCAGAGTTTACTTCTATCATTTCCTTTTACAATCCTCCTCTCATATATTCTGTTAATTATGTCGCTCGTCATCCTGAGGTTTCAAAGTTCATTTGATCATTTGTTTCTTTAAGTAAATACGTTGTCACCCTTCAAACGTGGATATCATCAAAAGACTAAATTTAAAACCCTCTTATCAGCCATGGCACATGTAAAAACACCAACATGATGCAAGACAAAAGGAGCTCAATAAAAAGGGGAAATCTTGTCAGCATTCCCAGATTAGGGTTTAAAGCAGCTGACTGAACAGGAAATAAAGAGAACGCCTTCAAAACGCCATATTCCGTCAAAAGCCATAAGGTGGTGTGTGTTACGGTGAGATTAAATTGGGGTTGGGTGAGAGAAAGAGGAAAAAGCTGATAAGGCTTTTCCTGAGCGCTGCTTGTGTCCACGTGTTGGTCGGTCAGAATCTGCTGCTAAAGACTTCCTGCAGAGTCAGGATGCACCTGCTCCGGTTGGACGGGTCTTGAGTTTTCCAAACGCGTCATGGCGGCTCCCAGTGGGGGAGAGCCCATTGTGTGAAAAGCTGCTGAACTTGTGGAACAGTTTGCACCAGAACACAGGGGTGCTGTTCTGTTTTGTTGCAGTTCTGTCGCAATCTTATAGGAGATTACTCACCAAAGTCCAAAACAAACTTCACTCAGCAAAGATTTTCTGTCTCTACAATAGGAGGATTCATTTTAAGTTTGAAAGCTGCATAACTAGTTTAAAACCAATGATAATTTTTTTTTATTTTATTTTACCAGAAAGTCCCAGGAAGAAACACTATAAAAACAATTCAAAAAGTGTCTAAGTCTCATATATTAATTAGTTGGTATAAATAATAAATAAAAACAAAAACAAAACAAAAAAAACCCCTGAAAAAACAACAACACGTAATTCACTAACCAAACATTGAAAAGCTGTAAATTCAAATAAATTAGTTATTTCAGTGTTTATTTAACTAAATGTAACTGTCATTGTGACGCGTCAAAGCAATCCTAACATCTAATTGGTGAGCGCAACTTAAATTTAAGCCAATCAGTTGAAGAGGAGAAATTCTAGTCCCACCTACTAATTGTATTTATAGAATTTAAAGGGCCAGGATATATTTACTTTATATTTCAATTCAATAAAGACAGAAATATTTAAATTATTTGAAGAATTGAAACCTAAAACAAATCAATAAAAACATTAGAATTAACCCAGATTTTATATGCTGCAGAACATTCTCAATTTTTCAAATTTGTTGGTTTTACGTCGTTGTTTATTATCTGAACTAGAGCACTTTTGGCCTTTAAAAATTATTCCACCCAATTTAATTTTAACATTTTATGAGAAATGATTTTGAAGTTTGATTAATAAACCATGTCACATTTTGAAAAGTATTACGTTAAATTTGGATTTGGGCTAAAAAAAAAAAAACTAAGCTTAAATTTATTTTTATAGGGTAAACAAAAATGAGCAGAGGATGTACTTAAATAGCCATAAAAATATGTTTTTTAATGATTTCTAGAGATACTTTACCTGGAAAACCACTGTAAGGCTTCAACTGCCCGCCAGCTTTAACCATTGGGTCTGTTGGAGCAAAAACTATCAGGTTAATTTTAGACCCTTAGCAGCGGTTATTAAATTATAAACAGCTTCCCATTGAAATGCATGAACTGGAAATAAATTTCCAAGTGGTAGAGCTGGGACTGGTAGAGCTCTGAGTGGGACTACAAGTCTTCAGTCAGATATTAATCTGGTGTATTGAGGAATTACCAAGATTTGGAGATAAACACTTTGGTTGTCCAATCCCTGGTTGCACAGAATAGCTTTAACGATAAGATAAAACCTAAAAATATCCACAGAGTCGATATTTATCCTTTCAAAGCACTTGATGATGATGCAGGCTATTTAGAACAAACACTACATGTTTGTCTCCCTATTATCTATGTCAGAGTTAATTCCAAGAAATGGATAAAACTCAGCAAATACCAAGAGCGACACATTCTGAAAATCACTGTCATCACTTTGTGTTACTAACAAGGGAATCTTGGCAACAACAAAGAAACTATGAAGCCCTGCAAAACAAATGTAATCTGTCTCAACCTTGCTCTTGTTTCTTTCTGATTTAACTCTGTTGTCAACATTTGAGACGAATGCATCAGTGGGAAGAAGAAACAATTTCACCCTGAAATTCCTGGAAATATGTTTCTACATATTTGATGAGCAGATAAAAATTGAGTTGGAGTTTTTCCAATGATCCCATCGATATTTTACTTTCAGCATAATGCATCTAGTGACTGAAGGTGGCCCGTATAGTTATCGTGGTGATTTAAGGGGCATCGGTGACTGGCCTCCATGATGAACAAGGCATCATCTGTCTCCTCCAAAGGTAGACACTGGGTACTTTTGAAGTCTCTGCTTTCAGTCCTTTGAGCTCTGGGGCCTCTCCGCAGCATATCAAACGCAGCTCAGAGACAAAGATACTTTGTTTGAAGGATTTTTTCTTTTTTTTTTTGATTTGCCACAAAGACAGATAGCTAATGAGGCGCCAGTGTCTAAGCTCAGATCTGGATTGAGACTGTAGTCTGAAATTTCAGCTCAAAATGAGATCAGTTTGCTTTCGTAGAATAACAGGAAGGCGTTCTACAGCCTTTTTTTGGCTGAATTTTAGCTTTAAAGTGCCAGGGTGTTGACTGTAATATTTGCTTTTGCCAACTTTGTGGAAAACCTTTGGATTTGCTGGAGCAAAGCAATCATTAACTGTAGTTATGAGTTTTATTTTTATGTTTTTCATTTAATTAATAACACCAATTATCTACAATTGTCATTTCAATGGACGACAAATGAAAAATAAAATCCACATAAACACAGAAGTAGGTTCTATCAGAAGTGGAAGTAACAAAGCTACCAAAGCTTGTACTCAATTGTTGAAGTAGCACTACTTCAATTTTTTGTTTTACTCAAGTAAAAGTAAAAAGGAACTCAAGTAAGAGTAAAAAAACTTTTTAGTAAAAAGTATTTAAGTTCTGAGTAATTGATCGAAGTAGCTGTCATTTACAATTTAAAAATTACTTCATTAGGTGGAAAATATAAAGTTATGTGAGGACGTTGGTATTTTGAAGGCCAAAACTAAAAGAATTTATGAATAACATAATTACAAAATCAGATTCTTTCAATATAAAACTTATGAAACTTGAACAGAAACTGCATCTGTGTGTTTGCGTCTGGTGAATTTTTGGTGAAAACATGTTTGTTTCTCATTCAGTGAGTAGAAAATCCAGAAAATTTACTTAAATAAGAGTAGCGATACTTCATAATAAAATTACTCAACAGCAAAAAAAGTACAACATGTTAAAAATGCTTTTAAAAACACAAGTTTTTCAAAGCGGTACTGAAGTAAATGTAACTAGTCACTACCCAACTCTGCTAACAGACTGCCACAATAAATATCTTTTAAAAAATCTGCTATTGCTAGAGTTTAGATTTTAGAACCAACTGACTTGGGTTGTTAAGTGATGGGCTGGGCTTAGCTTGGGTTGCTAGGTAACAGCTGGACTTTACTGGGATTGTTAGGTGAGGGCGGTACCTGCTGATATTTGACGTAATATTCTGGAGGTTTTTGAAACGAGTCAATTTTCAGACACCACAAAAAAAATTTGCTTTCTGTCGGAAACTGGCTAGGTGTTTTTTAAGCTCTGTGGATGTTTTCAGGAGGAGTAAAAATCCAATGCAAGTACAAAAACGCAGTAAAAATATTCTTAAAAGATTTTTTTTTTTTTTTTTTAAAGTTACGCAAGTAAATGTAAGTAGTTACTACCCAACTCTGGACTCTATAAATCTCCTCTTTCATCTTTTTCCGTCAGGCGCCAACACAGTGAATCATCTCTGCATCCTCTTCCTTCACACCAACTAACTTCAACTCCTCTTTTACCACATCCATAAATCTCTCTTCCCCTCTCGGCCTTCTGGCCTGTGGCTCCAACCTCTGAATCCTCCTACCAATGTAATAATTTTCTCTTCTCTGAACATGTCCAAACCATCTCAATCATGTCCCTCTGACTTTATCTCTAAAACATCTAACATGAGCTGTCCCTCTGATGCACTCCTTCCTGATCCTGTACTCATCCCTTTCTCATTCCAACCTGCCTGAACACGCTTCACCTGTTTTCCACACTCTCCATTTCTCTGGACTTTTATTCCTAAATTCTTAAAGTCCTCTTCCTTCTTTACTTTTACGCTTATTCTCCTCTTATTTACACACTTACAATATTCTGTCTTGCTACAACTCATCTTCATTCCTCTCTTTTCTGGTATAAATGTCCACCTCTAGCTTTTCTTGTAACTCACTGCAGATCACAATGTCATCTGCAAACAGCATAGTCCATAGAGTCTGATCTGAACCTTCAGACACATATAAAGACAGTTACAAAGTCGGCCTTCTATCACCTGAAAATCATTTCCAGGATTAGAGGACTAATGTCTCAGCAAGATCTAAAGAAACTCATCCATGCATTTATCTTTAGTTGTATTGAGTACTGCAACAGTGTCTAAATAAATCAGTCCTCCAGCCTGGCCTCCATGATGAACAAGGCATCATCTGTCTCCTCCAAAGGTAGACACTGATCCAGAACGCTGCTGCTGGTGTTCTGACTAAAACCAGGAAGATAGAGCACATCACCCCAGTTCTAAAGTCCTTACACTGTAGCTCAGAGAATAGACTTTAAAACACTGTTGCTTATAAATCACTGCATGGTTTAGCACCACAGTACATTAAAGATCTGCTGTTGTTGTATCAACCTTTCAGACCTCTCAGGTCTTCTGGTTCTGGTCTGCTCTGAAGTACCAGAACCAGAACCAAACGAGGAGGAGCAGCATTCCCTTCTGCACCACAAAACTAGAAAACACTTCCAAAAAACTGCAAAACAGCCGAAACGCCGAGTGCCTTTAAAAACCCACCTGTTTACAGTTGCTTTTGATTAAAAAGGAACATTGATCAACATATTTAGTGTGGATGGAGAGCTGTTGACAAGATGTGATGTTTATATTTGTTTCACAATTCGTGAGTCTGGGATGTTTTTATGATGTAAAGCACTTTGAACTGCCTTGCTGATGAAATGTGCTGCACAAATAAACATGACTTGACGCAGAAACACTCGGTGAGGAGTACTTTCTGTAGAAAAGTAAAACAAGCAATTTCTCTGACCAGGAATAAGACCAGTAAGTCAGGAATACTTTCTGTGGGAAAGAAAAACAACAACAAAAAATAACTTAAAGGTTGGTGACAAGAAACAAATAAAAGGAATTTCATCTATGAGGAAATGTCTGCAAGCACACCAGTTCCCTGAATGAAGAGTTGTTTGTTTTGACTCAGACTTTATCAACCAGAATCCCTGCACCTCGCTGCAAAATCTTCAAAAATAGAACATGTTCACTCCAGTCCGATTCAAAATATTTCTGTCTGATCTGATATGATTCAGATACAATAAGACCAACTCTTGTTTTTCTGTTTTGTTTACAAAAACCCAGCATATGGAAATGTTGTTTCCATTACTTTAAAGAAAAAAAAGAGCTGACACATCCCCTCACATGAGCCTACAGTGATTTTTCAGACAAGTTTTGCAGCATGCTTTTGCAACTGAATGGAGATCTTTATCAAGTGAAACCTAACCGCTGTTGTGTTCAACGTCTTGCAACATTGTGAAAAGTTTTGATCCGCAGGTTTGTCCTGCTTAATCCCTGAGCAAAATTACAAGTGTGGGATCTGATGTGAGGCTTTTTTGTGTTTTAGCGCGTCTAACTGGAAAGCAAACCTGATAAAAATACAAAAAATTAATAGTACTTAACTGCTGAATCTCAGAGAGAGCAGCATATCTGGAATCAACCCATTTTCATTCCAATCATCTGCTTTGCAGTAAAACAAAAATCATTTGTTTGTTGTTACATGTTGAGTTTTTAATGTTGTCAGCTAATTTAAAAGATTGGAAAATCAGCTTGCAGTCATAAATGTCTGATTTGTAGAATGAATTCCCATTTTTTCTTAAAAAATTAAGTTATAATTATTGATATTACAGTCATTATTTGTCTTAAATAAGATTTTTTTTTCAGATGTTACGTGAAGAATAAGCCCGTTAAAATTGAAAAAAGAAAAATACCAATTCATACAAAGGATGTTTGCTGTTTATTCAGTATTCATATTTTCTCATTTATTTTTCTATTTTTTTAATAAATAGAAAAATAAATATTATATTTCTGAATATAATATTTCTTTTTATATTCAGAAATAAAAAGTAAAAAACAAATTAAATAAACCACAGATCTTACTGTAGAAATGATAAAAGCAAAAAACAGGCCCATCTGCTGAACCAAATCAGACTTTTCGTTCACTTATGGGTCAAGAAATAACAGATGTAGGAGGGAAAATCAATCAATCAACCAATCAATCTATATATTCTGATGCAGCCATGAATATATGATTACATCACTCTTCATCAGCCTCTCTATAACCACAGCTGTTTCTGATAATTGATGCTAATAGTCAAAACTCAATGTGATCCGGACAGAAATCTTTAGAGATTTTTTAAAGCCGCCATTAGTTTGGTCTATCTAAAGCTGCTGGTTCATTCATAACATGTGGTGGCCCTCAGGTGCCAATTAATTTCAACATTGGGCCACTGTGATAGTTGTAAAGTCACCTGACACCATATTTAACAATGCATGCTAAAAATCAAAAATACTAGATTTAAAATGGATCTATGAGAAAAATCTGCTCACATTGGAAACCAAAAACACTTAAAAATATCCAATTTTGTTGCTGATTATGGTTAAAATTACAAATTTGTGAATTTCAAGGGCAGAATCTATGTTGAATAAATTAAAACTCATCATCACAACTGAGAAGTTTTAAAGCATTGAAATGTGCAATACCTATCAGTTATAAGAATATAAGATTATGAGAACATGAATCAGAGTGAAGTTGTCGATCTTATGGACATTTGTAGGCTTACATTTACTTATTCAAGTAGAATTATTGCTAAATGCCAGAAATATGTCAAATAAATTTGTTGTTCATCATTCACTACTTTCCTCTAATCTAGAGGTTTATGTCGATTTCCTTAGTATTAAGTAAAGTTGTTTTTTACACTGTATGGCTTCGGTCAAACATTTTAGTTTTCTTCCACAAGTTACTCCCTTCAGATTACTGGAATTTTGGCCCATTACTCCTCACAGAACTGGTTTAACTGGGTCAGGTTTGCAGGCCACCCTGCTCACACATCCACACACACCCTCCCACACGCACACACACACGCACACGCCCACCCCCACATACCTTTTCAGCTCGGCCCATAAATTCTTCTCTTGTACTGAGATCAGGGATTTCTAAAGGCCACTCCAAAACATTGACTTTTTTTTTTTGTCCCAACTAACTTGGGGGTATGTTAAGGGTGACTGTCGATCTGAAAGACTCGTTTGTGCCCAAGCTTTTACTTGGCTGACGTCTTAAGATGCTAATTTCCTCATCAAGGGGACCAGCAGTTACTTTTGTTATTCGTTCTACTATCCGGTTATTTGTTTTGTAGATCAATACCCCTTTTTGCTTTTTATTTGTCTGTAATATTTTTTGTATATACACTAATTGGTGAATAATAATAATAATAATAATAATAATAATAATAATAATAATAATAATAAAAACAACTTCTGACTTGACCTGAAATTCTTTTTGAGATAGGAGTTTCCAATATTGATGTATTCTATTCATCTCAAACTAATGGCTAATTTCAGGTGAAATAATTGCACTGCTTTATGGTGTCAAACAGCCTAAAGAAAAATTTAGATGTTAGCTAAATACCATGTTGAAAATAAGGAAAAAAGGTGCAGATTTTTACCAAGATTGGCCTTAAATTAAAGTCATGAAGAAGTAAAATGATGTGATGCATAACTAATTAGGTTTAAACTCAACAAGGTGAGAGAATCTACATAAAAAATATATATATTTAATTCCTGTGTTGTCATATGTCCCCATGCATTTCATGGCAGGGAGAAAAATTCCTCACAAAACCTGAGATCAAAGACGTGACTGAGATCAGAAACAAAAGAGGGCTGTGGGAGTGAAGGTGATAAGAGGCTTAACACTGGCTTAGAGGCTGTGCACACCTTGAACAGCGAATTTACTGCCACTGTCTAAAAACTGCAGAACACGAAGGAGGTGAGGAGTGTTGTGCTGCAGAGTTTATCATGCTCTTTACGTTAAATATTGGAAATAAATAAAACCTTAGTTTTGCAAAATGTGCAAAATACAAATAGGTGTTTTACACTAAATGAAGCATATGTTTTAGTAAAAAAAAAAAAGAAGATATTTCAGCACATATGAAGGCTTTCGCTTCAGTTGTAGAGTAACTTGTGGTTCAACTGTTTTCTAAAAACATTAGACACAAAATTCACATTTTGCATATTTTTGTACTTCCATTTGGGTTTCCACTGCTTCTAAAAACATCTAAAGCACTTAAAAAACCCACCCAATTAGTTTCTGACTGTAAGTCATTTTTTTGTTGGTTTTTTAGGTGTTTGAAAAATGACTCGTTTCAAAAAACTTTGGAATATAATGTCAAGAATCAGCACGCACTAACCCTAACCCTCACCTAGCAACCCCAGCTTTGCTGTGAGAGGCCATTACCTAGCAATCGTTACCCAGCAACTCCAGTTAAGCCCAGCCCATCACCTAGCAACCCAAGTGGAGCTCCAACAGGTTTTGTCAGTTGGTTCTAGATACATGGATACATGATTTTCTGCCATGTTCTAAACTCATAAGTAAAAGACTTTTATTGTGGCAGTCTGTGAGCACAGTTTATGTAGTAACTAGTTACATTTATTTGAGTAACGTTTTGAAAGAATTTTACTTTTAAAAGCATTTTTGATATGCCGTGCTTTTTACTTTTAATTAACTGAGTAATTTTACTATGAATTATTGCTACTCTTACTTGAGTAAACTTTCTGGATACTTTACCCAAGGTGAGCAACTTCACTGAATGAAGAACAAGTTTGTTTTAAACAGAAATTCACCAGACATTTTGGAAAACCTGCAGTTTTTGGTAAAGATTCACGAGTTTTATATTGAAAGAAATTGATTTGGATTCATTTTAACATATTTTTCATTTTTGATCTTTAAAATGAAGGACCGAAAAAAAAAAAATCTAAATTTCTACATAACTTTATATTTTGGTCCATCTGACGATTTAGTTGTTGAATATTAAATGACTGATGTTTTGATATGTCACTCAATACTTGAGTAGCCTTTTTACCAAATAGTTTTTTACTCTTAATTGAGTAATTTCTTGGATGTTTTACTTTTTACTTTAGTAAAAATGTGCTGAAGTAGTGCTAATCTTACTAGAGTAAAGTTTTGGCTTTACTCTACCATCCTCTTTCTGTTATATGTCTTTATGTTGTTGCTACTAAATATTTTTTACCCTGTTGGTCCATAAGAATAAACTTTCATAGGAAACATTTTATGCAACTGAACTATATAACTATTTGAAGGAAAAGTAAGAAAGAATAGTATAAAAAAATCAATAAGTTCACTATATTTTTTTCTTTTTACCCTGCTTTTCCTTTGTAAAGACACAAATAAATTATTTTAAATGATTTCAGAGGACTCAAACTTGCCTTATGGTAAAGTTTAAAATAGTTTGGTACCCAATCTTAGTTTTTAGGAGCCTATTGGATGCAACATATCTGCTGGGTGGCAAGGCTTTAATTTATTTTGATTCATGGCTGTGAGGGCAAGAGGACGTAACCCACCCCCACACTCATATCCCCTCACCCACAGCGCTGGAGTCTGGTTCTCACAGAAAACTCTCAACCTGATTGTTTCACTTTACTCCAAGCCTCTGACATGGCAGCAGGGAACAACTGATAAGACTTCTGGTGGATCGACCCAAACCTTAACTTGCTGTGTTTTCTTTCAGATAATAACCTAATCTGCCTCCTCTGATAAGACGAAGTGCAGACTGCATATTCAGAGATGAGCCATGCTTTCCAAGACAAGAGAAACAGAACTCTTTGGAAGTGATCCATGACTGAACAACCTTTTAAATCTCTCAGATCAATGTAACCAAGCAGAAACCTCCAGCTTAATAACTCAGAAGCTCCTTTTGTAAAAGGCAATCTCTGTCTGCTGAGTTCTGGCCGGAGTGGAGATTGTTAATCACTGAGGAACATCAATATCTCCGACCTCCATCCTCCCCTCATTCCAGATAAAAAAAGCCTGGTTCAATACTCAGCTATGTCTTTCTTATAGTTAATTAAGTCCCAGTACAAACTCATGTCGTGGCTCTTTAAATACCCCAGTCAGTGGTAATGCCAACACCGGGGGAGTCCCACTGCTCATAATGAGGAGGCCGGCAGCAGCTCGCTTCATTACCCAGAGGGGAGGACAACAACAAACCAGCTGTAAAGTCAGGACCTCTCATTCTCTTCTGGAACGAAGCAGTGTCGTTTCACTGCAAATTTAATTACCATCCAATGTGATTCCAATCAGAACAATTGAATTTTGAGGTACTGTGAAGTGAGAGTTTCTGTATTTGGTACACAAACACGAACAAGAGGAACCTTCAACAGTCTTCAGACTTTTCAAAGTTGACTTCAGAAACAGCACATGCTCAGTAGCCAGCTTTCCAGAGACACATTTATTTTGCTTGTTAAGATGAATACCAAATTGACCATTCACAAGGCATCAACTCAATGTATTTAGGCATCTGGAGACAGTGAACATGATTTCTAACTAAGCATCAGAATGAAAGAGAAATGATATTTAAAGGTGAACTATTATGCTTCCCTGAACAGGTTAGGATAGGTCTATAGGCTATTCAAAACATGTTTATTAGATTTTCTTTGCACAAAATCATTGTCAGATAAGATTTCAGTCTGATCAGCTCTGACTGTTTTGAGCTCTTTTCAGAATGAGCTGTTTTAGTTCCTCTTGTCACTTCAAATCCAAATAAGCTGCCCTAACTCAAAGTTCACATTTGCACATAAAAAAGGCTGCAAACAGATACACAATTAAACAACCCTACATCTTTGAAAAGCAGAAGTAGAGCCTCCTGCACAACCAACAAGAATGCAGCAAGTGGTTTAAGACTTTAGGTCAACAACAAAACACTTGTCTTTTCCAGCAGCCATTGTACAACTCGTATAGCAGTAAAACCAGCTGGCCAAACATGCTGGAACGGTCTGAGCTTTGCTGGGGTTGCTAGGTAACAGGCAGTGCCTGCTGATTTGTGACATTACATTCTCGAGGTTTTTGAAGCGAGTCATTTTCCAGACATATAAAAAATATTCACATTTTGAAGCACTAGGTCTGTTTTTAGAAGCAATAAAAACCCAAATGGAAGCATAAAAACATGCCATTTTGTATTATACTTGAAGCAATTTTGAACATGGATAGCATTGTTGTTGGTTACTACTGGACCAGAAAGGCATCTACTATGGGTTTCACATACAACAATGAATAGTCCAAAAAAGGGAAAATATTCAACGAGTGGCAGTTCATTGCATACTGGTCAAAACTGGCTCAAGATAATAGAAAAGTATAACAAAGTTATTGTTACTTATGCAAACTGAATACTGAACAAGTATTCAGTTTGCATACTTGTAACTGAAGTATGCAGAACACACAACATGTGGAAATAAGTGCCACCTCTGTCTGCTAAGAACAGGAAACCGGGTCAGCAAAACTGGACAACTACAGATTAGAAAAACGTTGCCTTGTCCGATGAGTCTCAGGTTCAGCACATCAAGATGGTGAGGTCAGAATTTGGTGTAAACATGAAAGCATGAATCCATCATGCCTTGTATCGGTTGAGTTTGTGGAGGTGGTGTAATGGTATCGGGAATATTTTCTTGGCCTACTTTGGACTTTAGTCCCAATTTAGCATTGCTTAAACACCCAGCGACCATGCCCGTCCCTTTATAATCACAGTGAACTCATCTTCTGATGGCAACATCCAACAGTAAAATGCATCATGTAACAAAATTAAGATCATCCTAAACTGGGTTCTTGACTGAACAGCTGCTGGTCCTCCAACAATGAGGATTTCCCAACTATCCCCTTTAGTGGGAAGACCTCACCAAGACCATCCAGTGGTTTATCTTTTTCTCTGTAATTTGATTTTAATCCAATATGAAAGACTTAGGTCTCTGTTTTATGAGAATGTAGCTTCTTTAAAAGCCTCCATTTTTTCTCCAAACAGTGGATACCCACCTAGTCGTGGTTCAGTATTCACGGATTCACCTATTAGCAGATTACGATGGAACGTAACTCAAAAGTATTAGCAAAAACCTGCATATTCACAGACTTTTTGACATGCTGTTGGCTGGTGTTTGCAAAGCAACGACCACATTATATTCTCCTTGGCACTCATTGGCTGTATGCTCAAGACTGAAGATTAGAAAGACTGTAGACTTTAGCGTCTGCGCTAATGCTAAGAAGGTTTCCACTGTGCGTATTAATGCATGTTATGGTATATTTGATTTGCTGTTGGGACTAATAAATAGTCAGCTACAAGCATGTTTATGCAGGTTTTCAATACAGAGAATCCACTGTAATCTGTCTTTTATAGGCTCAACCAGATTTAGTGAGGCTTTACTGCAAAACATCTAAATTTATTATGCGTCTTTAGAGACACAGGTTTCAAGCACAAACAACTCAGTAGGTCAGTCATGGTCGCTTGTTAAACATTAGCTTGAATCTCTGTTTTGACCCCGGCTACAGTTTATCCATTTCCATCTTCTTCACTGCAGTTTATCTCATAACAGAAGAGTAATTACATATCTGAGGAGAGAAGCTGTGACCTCTGTGTGAACCCATGTAGCTGCTTCCTCTCCCCCCTCCATTTGGGAATTCACTTCAGCGCTGACACGGCTGAGTGGCTTTTAGGTGAATCGCAGACAGTTTCTGATTTGAATTTCAATTAGCACACAGAGGGCAGAGCGTTGAGACAACAAAACTGTTTTCTATGCCCAAAAACAAGTTACGGTGTGAATAAATATGAAAGAGATCCACCAGAATTTAAAAAGCATTTTTCCCACTTACTCACACCAGACTTTATTTTTATTCCACGTTAAAATATCCACAGCTAATGTTTCCCCAAAAATGATGTGCTAAATTTCTGTTCTGGTGTTTATGGATAATTTTTGAAGCATTCCCAAACATCTCTGAATCCGCTGGCCGCCACATATTTTCCCCTCCGCTCCACGAGCAAACAGAAAGCACTCGGGACCACAGTCTAAATCCATTATAATCCCCTCTGTCCAAACAACACCAAAGACTGATTTCACAGGCTTCTGCCTCACAATGCCCATGCTGGAGGGGGACACAGCTCTTTGTGCACCAGGTTTGTGTTTGGACAGTGGATGATGTGCGGCTGTGAAGCTCTGGGTTGCAGGTCAACGCGGTAGAGAGAATAAAAAAGCTATTTTAGCATTTTCTTAGTATCGAACGGTTTGCAACTGGTGGTACTCCAGCTGTCAACAGTCGTTCACTCTCAGAAGGAAGAGCTGGAGGTTAAAGAGCAATCATCAATATAAACAACAAGGTTTTCACACAGGCTGGACATAGAATGGCATTAAATAAATCCATCAGGATTCGTGGCAAAAGCAACCACTTGAAAACACAATTTATATTCTGTTTGTGATTTAGATTACAAGCTTCACTCAGAACATAGATTAAGTCAAGAAAAAGGACATTGCATTGCAAACATACAGTACTAAATCTTCATCACATGCTCTTATTTTGATATCTTGGTGCAGAATGATCCCCAGTTGGCTTTTAGTGATATGAATAGATTCAATATGTTCTGCCAGACTGATTTTATCAGATCTGTTTTACAATAACTTGAAGTACTTCAATTTTGTCTGTCTTTCACTTTCTCACATTGTTGTGAAGGACTTTTGGATCACTTTAAGTTCCTGCACAAAAAAATATCTTTTTTTTTTTTTACAATTTTTTTTTTTTACATATTTGTTAAATATGGAACATATTGTTGGAACAGCATAGCATAGCAAAATCAAGCTCTTCTGTCTCCTGCTCTAACTAGAAACAACCAATCAGATACAGGAGGCGGGTCTTAGCGCTGTATGGCGCCGCCGATTCTCCCTCTCAATCTTGTGTTCTGCTACGCTGCAGGTACCATAGCCTGTTGTGAATGCTAGACTAGTTAGCATGGCGGATAAATGGTTTTCCCGTAACGGAAAATGATTGACAACGCTAAGACCCTCTTCCTGACTCTGGCTGATTTTGACCGGGAGCGGTGTATGTCTCAAGACAACAATAGTTGCTCAGGCAGAGGAGATTCTCACAGATTATCTGTCTCATAGCGTACTGTCACAACATGGTGAAAGTTTTATCAAATACATTAAAAAACATATTTTTTTTAATAAAAGCTACATACTGCAGCTTTAAGCAAACACTCAAGTGAATAATTGTGACCAGAGCAGAGGGCACTGTAGGGCAATAAGGTGGTTTTCACGAGGGAACTTCCCAGGCAGGAAAAGCAAACCAGAGACGTTTGGGTCCAAACCCTCAAGGATTCTGGAAATCCTGATAAATGGATTTAACTTTGGTTCAAAATGTTTAGGGAGACAATAAATAGTGAATGCTGTACCTCAGTGTCCAGACTGTTACTGGTACCAGAGTTGGGTAGTAACTAGTCATATTTACTCAATTATATTTACTTGAGTAACTTCTTTTAAATAATTTACTCTTAGGAGTTTCTTACGCTGTACTTTTTAATTTACTTGAGTAATTTTATTATGAAGTATTTCTACTCTTACTTAAGTAAATTGTCCAGATTCTCTACTCACTGAATGAAAAACAAACATGTTTTAACCAAAAATTCAGACACACACTTGCAATTTTTGTTAAAGTTTTATACGTTTTTTTATTGGAATAAACTGATTTGGAAAAATTTTCTTTTGCCTAGTTTTGTTATTTTTGTTACTTATATAAATGATTGTCATTTGTACTTAACTATATTTTTTGGTCCGTCTGATGATGTAATTTTTAATTATTAAATGATTGATAATTTAATCAGTTTCTAAGTACTTGAGTAGACTTTTTACCAAATACTTTTTTTTACTCGAGTAAATCTATGGTGAAGTAGGGCTGCTCTAACTTGAGTATAATTTTTGGGTATTCTACCCACCTCTGACTGCTACTAAATGATTTTAATGTAAGATTAAACTTATTTACTTTACAGAGCTTTGTTTTTCGCTCCCTCCTGCAGCCTGTGGATTAATAAGACAGACTTCTCCACACACTATAGAAACAGGAGTACACTTCTTCAGTGCTTCTCTCCTCCTCCTCCCCCTCTCCCCTTGCAGGTGGCCCCGTTTTCTACTTTCAGCAGGGCTGCAGGAGGAATTCACATGTAAATAGGCCACCAGCTCTCAATAGACTGCAGGGAGAAAAATGAATCTCATCATGATAACCTTGCATAATAATCATGCTTCAAGTGTGCACGTACTGCACACTTTTTTTTTTTTTTTACGAGATGGGATAAAATCTGAAAACGCGGCAGATTAACAGAAACCCCTGGAGATGCGTTTATGGGGAAATAAAGAGGGGAGTGACACGCAGGCAACACAAAAACCTCATGGTATGCATTTAAGATTGTGTTGCGTCTTTTACGAGAACGTTTTTGGTTAGTCCCATATGTGCACAAACTGGTTCCAAACGAAAATATCTGATTTCACACAGGTCTTAGTAAGGTTGTGTTTGGGGACACAGAGTGAAGCTGGGAGTCCTAAATGTCAATGGGTTTAGAGGAAAAAATACAGAAACACCTTCAAATCCCTGCACTTGTTCTTGGATTTTAACCTAATTTCTCAGCAGGTTATTGAAATGTCTCGTGTCAAGTTTGATTTGTTTTCAAAGTCGGGCTTGTCTCAACTTGTAAAAAACTTCAAAGTTCTTTACAAGTCCTGTTAACTTCAATGTTAACAGGACAAACTGTCCTTATTAACAACAGTAATAAATAACTTTGTGTTGATTATTTTGCATAAATCTTGCCTTTAAAGAAGGAAATATGTTCTACTTTTTATGGACAAAAAACAATCCAGCTATGACGAATGACTAATAAAAGTTAATATGAATAACAACTATAACTATAAATCTTTCTACAGAAGATGGGCTCAATGGAGAGGTTATAAGCAGTTAACATCTTATCTGCAGTGGTCTGTTCCTGCAGGCTAAAGCAAACAAGTCAAAACAAACAGACTTTTAGCTGTAGCATCGATTAGCGCAGCCCAACTCTACACAGTTTGGATGGCTGACCATTACAACTGAGTAACAGACCAATAAATGACCAATTCATTTAAAATTAAATATTCAATTAATATTTGAATCTTAAATATTTTCATCAGCTGAAAGCAGAACATTATCATATTTAACAGGAGTAAGGTATAAAAGGGGCATTGTACTTCCCCACAAAGTTATTTGAGAAAAGCTATGTTTGCTACACAAATACATCAATCTATTGACAACTTGAACGACAATAGATTAACTTCAACAGTTTCCATCCATCTATTTTCTCTACACCCTTGTCCCTGGTGGGGTTGGGAGGGGAGCTGGTGCCTTTCTCCAGCGAACGTTTCGGGCGAGAGGCGGGGTCACCCTGGAAAGGTCGCCAGTCTGTCGCAGAACTTCGACAGCTTTAAACTTCAAATTATGGCTACTTTTGAAATCTTACAAATATTTTATAATGTTCTTTCACAGAAACTGAGTATTTTGCAAAGAAATATTCACACTAATCAAACTTTCACACATTATGTTTCCAATTAACCAAATAAACAACAGTTTACTCTAGAACTACTTCCTGTCTTACACCAAAATAAAAGTCACAAATGTTATGTGTTCATCTTAAAGCATTCACCTCACCATTAACAGTCTATTGTTGACAACAGCTGAGTAACTAATCACACAACAATTTCCACTTTGATTCGAAATATTGTGTTTTAGCGTCTCAGTAAAAATTAAATCTGAGTATCAGGATGAACTATCCCTGAAGACAGAGTGTCGGAAAGAGCAGGAGCTTCTTAAAGAGACAGAAGCCCATTTCCAAGACGACAAACTGAAAAGTCCAATTGGACATGTAGTCTTTCACAAAAACTGTGAATATTTTGCAAAGAAATGCTCCCAATATTTTTATACTGGCATGAAAACACACTAAGCAAACTTTCAGACATTGTTTCCAATTAGCCGATAAGCAACGGTTTATGTGAAACATTTATCAAACACAAGCACTCTAAACAATTTAACAGTTATAAAAATAAAGCCTTTTTATAGCCGAAAGTAACAATTACTTGTTTTATAAAATAATAATTCACCTTTAAAAATAAATGCATAAATACTGCAATTAAGAGCCCTTGAACTGTAACTGTTTCTTTGTGAGTTATTCTTGGCTTCTTGGAAATGCATACAACAAGAATGCATTTCAATTTCATTCCAGTTTGTAATTAGCCTCTTTCTAATAACAGCAGAGGCTGACTCGTTGGATTTACAACCATTTTCTCGTTCATAATGAGAGAAACAAGCTTAGTTTTCTATTAACAAACTTCTTTTAAAAAAACACACGAGCTAATAAATGAGCAGTGGCATGTAGAAGGGACTGGATGATAAGGAGTTTCTATCTTAAACTGTCTTAGGGGTGCGACCATGCTGAGCAACACAACCAAGATATCCTTAAGAGAAAACTCAGAAGGTTCTGAGAAAACGTGAATTCCCAGCAGCTCCGCCCACCTTGTAACTCCGTATCAGAACATGTTGTACTTGACGCATGGAGTCGTACCGCAATCCAACTCAACGAAATAACTGCCAAAGTCAAATATGCCCAGGCTTATAGTGGCACAACCCCAATTCCAAAGAAACGAAGCAAAAAAGGTGTGAAGAAACACATTAAAGTGCCTCTTATCACGTCAAAAGGAAATAGTCTGAAGTTGCTCTAATAAACATTTCCTGAACACTTCAAGAATAACAAGAAAGGGGTAAAAGGTCAGAAAAAGCGAAATGTGATTTAAGCTGCATTACATTAAACCATGTCAGCAATAACAAAACCCAAGGGAGGAACTGTGCTCTCTGACAACGATCCCCCAGTGAGTGCCTTGGCAGAAAACCAATGAGCTGAGTGCTGTGTGCACAAAGCAGACAGGACACACGTTAAGGAAAGACAGGGTGTAGTGGGCAGAGACGGGGAAACAGAGGGAATGCCTTTGCTCTTAAAGGTTTCCTTCCTCGGCAAACAAGTTGGGCAAGACGCACCTGGTCAGGGGACTATTACCATTCCTGTTTTTTTCTGTGAAACTTTTTGTTTTGTGCTTTCAAACAGGAGAGCACACTGTTTTCTATTCTGAAATTTACTCATCTCCTTTTAGAGACAGTCACAATAGGCAAAGATCTTATTAATCATAGCATCATAGTGCTATTTTAGACACGCAGCTGCTTTGTTAGGCTTAATTATTTCAAAGGAATGCAAAAACAAGTGGTGTTAATGCATAGAGTCATATATCCAAGTGTAATCCAAAAATACTCAGACATGCTGACTTCCTCCGCAATGTCCTGCCCCAGCCTGTTTCACTGGGCTTGGCCTGCAGACTGTAACAACACCTTCCAGCTCATAGGCAGTGGAAATAATAAAAAAAACTACATACCTCTGTACAGATGTCAGATTTCTATGACATAAGAATAACAAAAGAAAATCATTTCAGAATCTTTAGCACCTTTGATTTGGCTAACAACTTGTTCAATGGGATTAAAAATAAAGGGAAACTATTTTGATTCTATTGACACTATGCAACTACGTCACTTAATCATTCCAGGCACCATGATGGATGTCGGAAGTGAGCAACTGAAATTGTTTTCCCAAGTTGTTTTCGCCAGTTTATTCATGGTTTCTACTTGTTCAAGTCGAGCTAATTTGTCTGTGAACGAAACACACCTGGTTGGGGCTCATAGACGGCCGTATTTACAACAATTGGAAATAGCTAGCTTAGAAACCGACCCATTCCTCTTCCCTTATAACGTATTGATCAAATGACCGATTGCCTGAATTCACACCACATGATTTATATCTCTATGTCATAAACAGTTCAGTTAGACTCTGTTAAAGTGCCTCTTTCTTAGTCGGATCTCAGGAAAAACTACGGAGAGCTAGTTGATTTGCCTAAAAAGTCGGTTAGTTTGTGGAGGTGTGAATGCGTAATCCAACTCCAATGGACCTAAAAAGTGAACTTTGTTCCACTTCAACTTATCGGTTGAAGTTAGGCTTGTCACTATAAACAATAAATCAATTAGTTGCATGATAAATTTAAACAAGCTTAACAATTTCCATTTCCATATCATTTTTCCCTTTTCACTCTTTCTACAAAAAACTGGATGATAAAAGTCTTCAGTCTGCTGCTTTGGTCTCAGCTGGATAATTTTGTATGAAGAGACTTTATAATTCCTTTTATTTGCTGTTGTGTTCTCACATCGTTATGACATTATTACCACTGTATTACATGAAAATGGTTCCAAAACAACATTATCGTTTATTGCAATAATTTCTGGGACAATCTACGGTCCAGGAAAATTTGTTATTGTGACAGGCTTATGTAACGCTAGAGTTTTTTTCTTATTCTAAGTCCGTTCTCTGTCGTATGCAGGATGATTAATGGTCCATCAATCAATAATCCGAATGTTTTTAGTCCATGATCCAAGGCAATAGGTCCGGAAAAGGAAAGTAGTTTGGTTCAATAAAGTCCTACTGCAAAGCTGCGGTGATCCAATAGCTCGCCATCTTGGGTTGAAACAGGGGGTGGAAAAAAACCCCTGACCTAAACAAGGTCATAAATAAAAACAAAAAATAGCATTCACATTTAAACAGGGTTAAACTGTTATCCAAAATGACTAAACATTCATTAAAGAAATAGGTTCTATATTCCATAAAGCATTTTTCAAGTTACAGATCAAATTAAAGTGCAAGCTTAATTTAAGTTTAATTGACACTAGAGTCAATTAAACTTAATTGACTTAAGTATTGTTTCAATAAACAACAATGAATTGATCTTTTGTTTTGTTGCAACTTCAAATAAATGAACCAATTCCAGAGTTCTATAGGCCGTCTACAAAATCAATAAAAAGTTTCCGAAAAGGACAAATTTACAAAACTCAAAGGGTTTAATTAATACTTTGATGATCTATCTTCTATTCGGCCACAAAATGAACGAAAAGATCATTTTTTAATCTCTAAGACTTTTTTTTTTTAGTCACCAATACATGGATTTTGAGTGGGCGAGTCGCTGCCGCATTTCTACTATTAAAAAAAAAACAAAGTACGTGAAATAAACGGCTCACCGTCGAGTGGTTGCCAGGAAACAAACAATTTAATCCTTCGGCTTTGTTAATTTGGCTCGATTCAGCAACATTCTTCAACGATTTTGGAAAACGCCAAGCACAAGCAGCTAGCCACACCGACAGCAGCAGCAGCAATGGAGGAGATCCGAGTTCACCTCTGACCCGGAACCTAAAGTGTGTTGTCAGTTTGACCCGCCAAAATAAAACATGGGTTGATTATTTTTTGTGTTGGTTACACTTAATCGAAGTGAACTCTGGTGTGGTTTGAATGCACATGTGTTTGCAAAGCGGATTGGAGACTGCTCCAAAAGCAGGAAGCGGACTATACACAGGGCATTCTGGGTAAATACAATCAAAGCAAACGAATTAGTCTAGTGCTAGTCAGAGAAATAGTTCATGGTTTTTTACCGACTACAAAAGAAATCCTACTACCACTAAAATCTGAGACCACTCCATTTTTGTTTACATTATGTGCAGAAGGAAGTCTTCTTCTGAGATTCTGGCGTTATTTCCTTCAGGAGCTTTTGGTGTAGCGCCCCTAAAGGCAAGGAGGGGAAAGGCTTTTCACAGGTTTGGTTATTTAAGGTGTAGACTTTGTATCCACCATAGCTTGACACGTCTTTGCTTTGTGTTATGGCTAATTTGAAGGCTTATCCACAGATGTTTTTGTGATGTTTTTGAACTGAAAACCTGCAGGTAGACATGTTGTAATCATCCTGCAGTCATTAAAACACACCCTCAGTCTTTGGGTGTGTTCATCTGTCAGTGCAATTAGTGTGCAGGCTGCATAAAATGAAACCAAAGGCAAGTTTGCAAAGTGAAAATTAGAGATTATAGCATGACTGAACATGAATTTTGTTTTGAAGAGTCACATGAATGAGCCGCAGAACAACTTGTCCTGCAACATCAGCCGCTCCTCTGCAGGAACTGGTTTAGTTGCTCCTCTCTTTTCATTTTTTCCCTGGCAACGCATTCCAAGGTCTTGAATCTTGGATTAAAGTATAACCAATCACTCCAGCATTGTTTCAAACATACTTTATTTAGCAAAACATAATGCATATATATCGTCTGATGTCAGCCAGTGTGGAAAAAACTACTGTACATTAGCATTTTCTGTCCAAATATCTCTATAAAAGTCGAAACACAATATGATCCGTTTTTAATCTGTAAACTCCAGAAAAGGTGAAGATCTAAAGTGCATTTTTTAAAATCTAGATAGACAGCAAACAATCAGATGATACTGTAATAATTCATAATACTTTTTATTTTTTACAAAACAAAAAAAATCCAGTGTGGAAAAAAAAAAATTACAAGATATAACAACATTTGAACCAATTAAATACAACTGCCTCTCGTGTGCAACCTCTTTTTTTGTCCCTCCTTCAACGAGTCGAAGCCTTGAATTATTTTTGGTAATATCGGGTGAAAACCAGCCGCTTGAAATCACGTAGCATCCTTTAAGCATTTTCAATCACCTTTCCAGACCCCAAAACCTTCGGTGCTGCGTAGTTCCGCTATAAAACACATCTACACATGTCTGAAACCTTCACCTCCTCCTACTGTTATTCTTCACCTTCACTTCCTGATCAACAGCATTGACATCCGACCACAACCGGGAATCCTAAAAGCTCACCTTTGGACTAATAAAACTCAGCCCAGTGAATATGAACCTGCAGTGAAACAGGGGAGGGGGGGAATAGTTCCTTCATAATATAACAGCAGGAAAAAAAAAAAATCTAATTTTGTTACCCTGAAAAACACCAAATCTGACTGGGCAGTTTTGGTCTACTTTATAGTGCAAATATCTTATTACACTTGAAATAAGACTAAACTATCATGCAAGTGTCTTTTCAGCAAGATACAGGATCTTGTTTTAAGTTAATAATTCCTTAATATTGGTGAAAAAGTTCCAGTTCCACTGGTAGATGAATTTACTGCCAATTTCCATTTGGCAGTAAATTTACTACCAAATTTCCCAATTATAAAAAGTGACAATTGGGGAAATTGTCACTTGTAACAGGACAATTTCCCCATGTTATAAGTGAAACAATCTGCCAATGGAGCTAGTACTTTTTTCGTCAAAATCAAGAAATTATTTACTTAAAACAAGCTTCTGTATCTCCTGGTAAGTTACTTTTACGTTAGCAGTGTCTTAATTCAAGTGCACTCAGAAATTTGCACTAGAAACTAGACAAGAAAATACTTTGCAAGATTTGGCGTTTTTGCAATGTATGAGTTTATCTCTTCTTCTTCTGCTGGCGAAGCATTTTTCTCCTCTTCTGGATCATCTTGTAGAGTTCGTCAAGGCCGTCTCGGAGTCCGTCCCCGATGATGGCGCAGCAGGCCTGCAGGTGCCAGGGCGTGGAGGGGCCCAGCTCCTTCAGAGCCAGCAGCTTCTCGATCTCCCCCTGCGCCAGCGACACCCTCAAGTCTTGCTTGTTGGCCACCACCAGCACCGGGACACCCTGGTTCTCCGAACTCTTGGCAATCTTATGCAGCTCGGTCTTGGCCTCCTCCATGCGCTCCGCATCTGCAGAGTCCACCACGAATATGATGCCGTCCGTGCATCGCGTGTACGACTTCCACAGGGGGCGGAGCTTCTCCTGACCCCCAACGTCCCAGAAGTGGAAGGTGACGGTCCGGTTTCTGCCCAGGGACACTTTCACCTTCTCCGAGTTGAAGCCTTTGGTCGGCACCGTGTTCACAAACTCGTTGAACTGCAGTCTGTATAACACCGTCGTCTTTCCAGCAGAGTCTAGTCCAAGAATGGCAATGTGAAAGGACTGGAAGAACGACATGTTGGAGGAAAACTTAGGCTGTTCAGACAGTCCATTCCCCATCGTTCCACATCGGGAGGAACAGGAAACCAACGAGGTTCACGAAAGGCGATCCGGAAGTAATCCTCACAGGCGCTTATAGTCCGAAAAGGCAGCAGGAATTACCTGAAATTAAATTCTCTGTGTTACTTTGGTACAAAATACAGAATTCAAAAGGTAAAGATGCTGTTTTACTATTCTTAGTCTAACCAAACTGAAGACATCGGATCCGACATTAACCAAAGGAGGAATAAAGGTTAAATCACAGTTAATCTCTGTGTGATTAAGATCAGATTTTGGTTTTCCAGCTTGTGGTCAGAGCCACAATAATGGACAGACCTCCTTGTGCGCCTGTTGCAGTAAGCAATAAATCAGCTGAACTCATGATAAATTAAAATGAGCTCAATAATTTCCTTTTACATGATTTATAATATTTCTCTTTTTACCAAAAGCTAGATGACAAAAGTTTTCAATCTGGTACTTTGGTCTCAACTAGCCATTTTTTGAAGGACAATTTTGTTTACAGAGACTTTGTAATTTATTTTGTTTATTGTCTCTGTTGTTTTATTTATTTATTTTGCATATTTAAAATGTCTTTCAGTTCCAGTATTAAATGTTCATTAGAATTTAAAGTTTAGTGTTTTATGAAAATGTGTTCTTGCGTTATTATGCCATTGAAAATGGTCTAAAAGCAACACTTTTATTGTTTATCTTGGTAACATCTGAGACAATTTATCATTCAACAAAATGTGTTATGACAGACCTGCCGCTTTGCCAAGATGACCCAGATTTACTTAAGTCACTTACATGGATGACAAGAGCAAAACATACCCCCCCCCAAAAAAAAGTTATGATTTATCTGACAAAACAAAAAAGTCCCAGTATTTCTTTGATGGGTGAGATGCTTTCAGAATATTTATGTACATCGATTTGTAATCATTTCTTTCTTCATATCATTTATGTTAAACTTTTTTAAGTGTTTAGAAGCCCCTCCCCCAAAACTCCCACTTTTCTTTAATGATTTCTGAGCAGAAATACCACAGTATCTTTGTTTTTACTTGTAAAACGATTACATTTAAAGCTAACCATCTGTTTGCATTTGGAGCTCTGATTTGATTCAAAGTGTTCATTAAGAAAACATGTTGGATCCAAAACATGTTGGATCCAAAACATGGATCCAACATGTTTTGGATCCAAGACATGTTGAATTCCACTGAACTCTGATTAGTAGTTAGTTTGCCAGGAAACCTAAACATGTCTAGTCTAGTCGAGCAAGCATGACTTCAGAGACGCACCAACTGGATTTTACAGAATTAAGCTTTAAAAATGTGACCAATAACTCACACCACAAAACAACACTCTTCGGTGGTGAAGTTTCAACTGAGGAAAAGAGACAGAAGTATCTTGATTCACTGTCAGTAAAGTGTTAAAAAAATGAATCAGATGAAGCAAATAAGATGTGAGAAGCGATTTGAAATCAAGCATTTTGTGCAAAAATATCCAAAGAATTTACTTTATCATATGCACAGATAGAGGTAGGTGGTTTGATTGGTCAATAACTTATTCTTTACTATAAGCACATTTTATAGTAGTAGAAATTATTCTACCATTATTCTAAAGTAGAAATTTAGAATAATTGTGAAAAAATAAGAGAAATTGGTATAAGTAGACCAGACTTTTACAAAATCGGAAATTGGTACATGTCTACTTTATTTACAAACTAATCACTTACAAACTTCTCATTAAATGTCTTTTCAAAGCCATCAAAAGGAAATACAGGATTATTGCCCCATTGATGGCTTCTGAAACAGGAGTTTGCTTTTCAAAAACATGACTCACATTTTTATAATTGCTCAAAATTACTTTTACTAGCACAAAATGGTGCCCACATTTTGAAATATCATAATAACTGCAGATAATTACAGGTATAATTGAAGGATTTTATTTCTACTCTTACCATCAACTTATTTTATTTTTTGGCAGCGTCGCTAGAATTTCGCTTAGCTACAATGGAGCGTTTTAAGATCAGAAGATATTTGAGTCAAATGCTATTTTGAGTAGCCATATCAGGAATAATGGTGGACATTAGAACCCACTACTTGTGTAAAGTGGTGAAATTTGATCAATTGAGCTACATTGGTGGATTTGCAACTAAAACAGAACAATGGTGTTAAATTTATACAAATGTATACTTGTTGGGGGCAGCACTGCGCCTGATACAAAGCAAAAACCAACAAACATTTCTAAGAAAAGCCAAATGATTAAATCTAAGATTGACCATCGAGATTTTACCATTTCATACTTTTGGTCTTGTTGTACCTGAGTTTTTCACGCATTTCCTCCAACTCAAAGAAATATATAGTGGACACAGAAATGTTGAAAAAGAAATGTTGTTGTATTACTCATGCTAGAAAAATCTGCCAACAGCCTTCTCCCCACTTTAAGTTGTATCCTAAACAAGCCACTTCATTTCTACTTAAAGATTGCATATCCCTTTATTTCAATAATATATATAATTTTATTTAATTCACCATTACTTTCAGAAATGGCAGCCCATTTCTAATAATTGTGATTAGACAACTCTTGTTAAAAATGGCCTATTATGAGCCCTGATCAAACCAAAATCAGTGTGAGTGACATATCATTTTATGAAACTACACATTTATAGTGTGTTGCATTTTTTCTCCAATATACGCCTTTTTAAAACTAATGGTTTTAAATAATGAAGTCGTTTTTGGGGTTTTTTGCAATCAGGACAAATATTACACAAGTGTTTTTGAAAAAAAACAACAAAAAAAACAATAGCTTGTAGGATTTTCTTCCAAATTTGTAATTCCCCTGCCTGTTTGGGATGCTGTAACAAAGATTATTCGTAATAGAATGACATAAAGCTTTCATTTGCTCTACTTTGTCTTTGTAACACTATATTTAAGGTAAAACTATGAATCTACCAGCTGCATTTTCTCAGGAAATATATTGTACAATTTGAAAATGAATCTGGGTGTAATTAGAGTTACATTTTCACCCAACACACCACGGTTTACAGAAAATTTACACACACAAAAAGCCTTTTTATTCTGATGCAGCACTCCCTTACCTCTCAGTGAGAGTCCTCTGTGGTTAAAATATTAAATCTAATCCTCTCCAAGCTGAGATGTAATTTCTTCTGTCGTCTACTCGATCTGAAATCCAGCTCACGGCGTATTTCCTCTTATTTTCACAGCAACGAAGGCGGAAAAAAAAATCCTCCTAACAACAGCAAAGCACCACCCTCCCTGGCTGGCTGCTTCTCCTCCGCGCCCCGTGTGGATCTATGGCTGATGACACCGCTGCTACTGCTTGTGTATCCTGTCCGACTGGGGCAACACCCACACCGGCACTGCGGACAAATCTGATTGGCTGCTGGGATCATATCTCTTTCCGCTGATTGGCTAAAACTACTGCCACTCACGTTCTACGCCTGGAAACACGGGATCACCTGTTGCCCAGAATGCTCGACACACCATTATATTCTACACACCCATAGACCTAGTTTGAAGACATTTACCACAAAAATACGAAGCTTGTCACTGTGTTTAACGCTCGCTAGAGCAAGATACACAAGGTAACTAGAATACGCATATACACACGGCATTCAAGCCAACCTATTTGAGTGTTTTAGACAAAAAAACGATCTGGAAAAATGCTACCGGGACAGCTAAGCTAGCTGCCACCGGAGACACAGACGTGAGAATAAACCTACCGTTTGCTTTAGCGTGGAGAATCGTCGTGTTTCCCCTGCTTTGTCTTGCCTGTGTGTGTGAGAGGGAGAGAGGCCACATTCACATTCACTGTGTGTTGTTTGCGGGAACAGCGCCGCCCCGCTTATCCCCGCATGTTTTTGTTTAAAATGATTGGTCAGAGAGCAGGAAACACCGCCACACTCTCCAAAGCCCCACAAGGGTATCAACACTCTAGCTGCTGGCCACCGAGTTGCGTAACCAGCATGTGTTTCTCTTTTCTTCCAGACATAATATAAGAACTAAACAAGCTAGGGATTATACCACCCTGTCCACTAGGCTTATTGCTTTGTTGTGGTAAAAGAAATACAAATCTTTCCCAGGGGTTTAAGTCAAGTTGAGGTTTTTTTTGTTGTTGAACATTGCAGCAGCAAGACAGTTTAAAGTGCTTTACATGAGAAAAGAATATCAAAATAAACAACAGTAAAAAAAAAAAAAACCATTACATTACAGTGGCAAAATAAAGAGAAGTAATACAAAGTTGTAAACCGCTTTAAAATTAATCTATGTTCCAGTTGAGTAGATGCATAGAATAAATCAATGTATGGATAAGCTATAACATTCTTCAGCTAAACAAACAATACTGAACTGATAGAACTAGTTTCTAGTTATATTACAACTAGAAACTAGTTATATTATAACTAGAAACTAGTGATCATGTCCGGAATCTGGGTTTAGTGAACCCATAAAGACAATTACAAAGTCAGTCTTCTATCACCCAAATAACATTTCAAGTAAACAAATACTGGTGTCCCAATATCTTGAGAAACTCATCCAAATGTCTTCATAAAAAGTCAATCAGATGGCTAATCCAGAAAGCCGCTGCTCGCGTTCTCACTAAAACTAGAAAATGGAGTACATCACCCCATTCTTAATTCATGTACAGTCATCTGTCTGACAGCTGAAGTTTTGCCCAAACTGCATATTTGAAGCAATGAAGCAACTGAGCCAAAGCAGCTGGTTAAGGCTGTTGCTGCTAAATGTTGTTGTCCTACACAATGCCTCTACTTTGGCTTTATCTATATTTAATGATTAGTGATTTTGTGAAGTTTGTTGTCTGTTTTACATCCTAGAAACCTAAACTTAAAATTGAAAGAGGGTCCATGTTCTATTACCCATCTGGCTACCTGTTTAATAATACCCAACAAAATGGATGCACACTGCAAAAACACACAAGTATTTTTGTGTAGTTTCTAGTGCAAATATCGTAGTACACTTGAATTACATACAACTCAGAGTTCCCAAGGCAAGGCAGGTTTATTTACTGTATATGACATCACTCATAATCAAGATAATTCGAAGTGGTTTTTGGGAAATTAAAGGAAAAAGAAAGAAAATCAGTCAAATATTTTATTCTTATATATTCTACAATCAAATTCAAGGATGGATTTAGGATTAGTTGAGAAGATTGCTTTCCTAAGAAGTGATTTAACAAACCTACTGACTGTAAAATGCATGAAGGGTATTTCTGCACTATAAAGCATCATGTCTGTGTTACATTGATAACTAATGGAAAAGCTGGTGCATAAACAACAGGTTTCTTTTTTTAAGATATATATTTATTGTTTTCAACAAATTATCAACAAAGCAGCAGGACAGTCATCAGGATACATTTACATGCGAAATGTTGATCAGTCTGCTAAGACCAGTCAGTAGGTTGACACAACACTGGGATCTTCTACATCATCTTCATCTGTTGAGTCCATGCGAAATCACCGCCATTTGTATTGCTTGGAAAAATAAAACAGCCACGGTCCACAGAAAAGAAAAGTAATAACGGAACCCACACACCCACCAACCCAGAATATTAAGTCAACAAATTAAGGAATCTTAAAAATGAGAGGATTAAAAAATAGAATAACAAATACATAGAGAGATAAAGGGGATTTGCCCTGGTTTCCAAACATTCAGGATATGCTATGACCAAAAGGAATCAAAGATTCAGCAAACAGTCCAGCTTTTTTATTAATTATATTGATTTTAAAACAGTTTTTGCTTCAGGTTAGTTGTTGTGTGTTGACCTACTGTAGAGCTAGTGTATATACACATTAATGAGAAATGACAATAAAACTTTTGTTATCGTTGCTTAGAGTTTCCATATCCACCAGGAATTTAAAAACTGCACACATGGCAGCATAAAGCTCTAGTGGTATGCAGAAAACCGATACGCCATTTATTTTATAGTTAGCCAGTCAGTTATGTGTAGAGTCACAGACGAGCCTTTAAACTCATGCATGCAACTATTTCAGATACGCTTCGAGTGAGTGCCGGCTTCACGAGTTTATAATTCTGTGTTTAGTGAATGAACAGCTGTTCAGAGAGCTTCATAACTCGCCACGCCATCTGCTTTCAACTAAACGCTGTGAGAACCTGACGCCTCTGCCATGGCTGCTTCACTTTATGATGCACTTTAATGTTTATCACGTTATTAAATTTAATCTGAGAAGCTGAAGAAAAAACAATCTGCCCACAAAACGATTGAAACTTATTTCACAAATCGTTCTTGATTTGTGTTCGTTACATGAAGCCTAGCATTTATTACACATTAAATTAAATAATTATAAAACACTTATGTTGCTTATATACTTACTTACTGAAAGTTAAAAAGTAAAGTCACATTTTTTTTAGCTCTATGAAATACAGAATGTATGAAAGCGCTTTACAATAAAGTCATTTGAAATTGATTAAGATGAAAACAAAAAAACTGACTTTGCTATCATAAAGTACGATAGAAATTTAGGTCGAGCTTAAAAGGTTTTATTTTGAGATTATGCTAAAACAATTTTAAAAAGCATTTATTTTTAATGCTTCCACACTGGCTGCATTTTTAATGGGTGTTTTATAGCTCGGATTTTAAGTTTGAGAGTTAAAATCTGAGTTTTGACACAAAAAAAATATTATAACTGAACATCAGCTTCATAATTGTGATAAAAAAAATCTTAATATTCACTAGAGGAAGCAAATAAAACAAGAATCTGATAGATTCCAAAACATAACTCCACGTAGGCCCTTGTGGTTTATCAACGTTCAATTGTATGAAAATGTCTCTGAAACTTGTGTTCAGTGCAGATCTGCTGCTGTGCACTGTAGAAAAAATTATCTAAGTCATTTATTAGTGTCTAAATAAGGACAAAATGGATCAAATACACTTACAGGTGTGTAAATGTTTGAAATTCAGGATCTCTTTCATATTTTCATCAAATTGTGGCGATGAAGATTCATATTTTTGAATATATCGCCACCCTGTGGTAAAGTCAAAGTATTACAAGTGTATAACCCACGGACCTGTTCTACGTTTAGAAAAAGGCTTTAAGTATGCCATGCGTTTCTGTGTGTAATATTTTACTAAAAAATGCTGGAAAAGTCGAGTTAACTCCCAGTTTCTGGCAGCTTAAGAATTTTTCTTCTTGACAAGAAATCCTGAATTTTTCCTTTCAAATGTGACAGCAGACACTTGATTTAACAAAATTTGAACAACCATTTTTTAAAAAACATTTACTTCTTTTTAAAAACATTTCAGATTGGAAGCTCACTTGAGTATTTAGAGTTTCAGCGTGATTATGTTGGAGAGTTTGCATTTTAGGAGAACAAAAGTGAGACTGCTGCTTAGTTACAAAAGGATTTAACCTTCTTAACAAAACAATGGGGCTCAAATGGGCTTAGCTCAGCAGGAGATTTGACTAAACAAAATGCCAGGAACTTTGCAACAGTACAAAAAAGTCCTTTTCCTGCAACAAAAAAAATTTTACAGAGTATGTTTGGTCTAGTATCTAGTGCAAATGTCTTAGTACACTTGAAATAAGATCAAACTAACTTACAAATAAGCAAGTTATAGGAGCTAGTTGTTAAAGTTATTGTTAACCTTAACAAATTAACAATAATTTGTTAAAGTTGCAGAAAGAGTACCTGTTCTATTGCCAAATTATTTAACTTATAACTAGACATTTTACTCATGATATAAGAGAAATAATCTGTCAATGGAACTAATACTGGGTTGCTAGGTAATGGGCTGGGCTTGGCTGGGGTTGCTAGGTAACGGCGCAACGCCCGATGATCGTGAAATAAATTGTACTAGAAATTTTTCATCAATATTAAAGAATTATTGATTTAAAACAAGCTCCTATATTTTGCTGAATAGTTACTTGTAAGTTAGTTTTCTCTTATTTCACGTTTACTAAGATGTTTGCATTATAAATTAGACAAAAATACTTGGTAAGATTTTGTGTTGGCATCTAAAAAAGCTAGTAAACTTGATGTTCATCCAGTGTTCTCTAACAAATTCACATAAAATTGTTAGAAGACAACCTATTTTGTTATGAACTCACAATTTGAGAATATATGTTTGAATTGTTTTAGAATACTTTTGCTTTGTTTTATAATGTGTTGTTGCGCAACACCCCCCCCCCCCCTTCTGTCTCTACTCTCTCACTCTCTGCTTCCTCTTCTGAGAGGGGAGATGTGCTACCAGCTCTCCTTCTAACGGGTTAATTGAGTTTCCTAAATCTGCTGGGATTTACCCGGGCCAGAACTGAAGTAAACTCTGTTTAAGCTGGTTTCGAGAAACGATTCGCCTGGTTATCTGACGGCCTACATCCAGGTGTCCCACCCTTCTTCCCCCTGTGAATTAGCCAGACTGAGCAGCCTACAGCCAACTAGTTTCACAGAGCACACCTGTTAACGATCGCTCGTTCTCTATTTTACAACTTGCATTTGTTATTGAACCAGGTAGGTTTTAGTGACTCGGGCGAGTCCCAAGGATGGCGTTTTACATTTGGGCTACCAGCAACTTAAAAACATTTTCCACTTTTTCCTCTCCAGAATCAAACTTCATAGCTATTTTACAACCATCAAAGAACTTTAAGGTGACTCATTAACTGAATGTCCACAACATCTTTTAGATTTTCTTTATGCTAAATATTTTATTAGTAAGGCATTTTTGCAAGGGTCAGTACAGCTTAATTCAGTGGCAGAAATAATCAAATAAGTAAAATCAATCATCTAGTCTATCTTTCCCTACTGCTGACACTGAGAACTAAAAAAGGGAACCTTTGAGAGAGACGGACGGAGTTTGGCGTTTCGAACCCCAGACCTGGCACGACGACGAAGAAGGTGCTGCAGCAGGAGGAAGACGCCGATCGATGAAGGCCAGGATCTCCGCAGGTCTGATGAGCCTCCTCTCTGGATGGATGGTGAGGTCACACAGGACTTGGTGCTGGCAGGAAGGAAGGCACCAGTTCTTCTTCTTTGTCTTTGCCTTTGTCTTCATCTTTGTCTTTGGGGTCTGAACCCAGCCGATGAGAGAAGTGCGATTCGAAGCCACAGGTTGCAGGGCTGACGGGTTGGTCTCCATGAGCAAGACAGTCTTCAGCTCTGTGGCCCCGGCTCTTCTTCAGCTGCAGAGTTCTTTGTCCATCTCGATCTTGGCTCGAAGCTGCCCGGAGGATCCAACCAAAGGTTCCTCTTTTGCACCCACCTTTTATAGGGTTTATCCACCCATTTGGTGCGTTTGCATTGGCTAACTGCTCAGACAGATGATCTCATATCCATCACTGTCTTACAGACATTATGTCCTAATGTCTGTGCTAATGTCTCAGGGTTGCTCAACCTCATATGTCCCTTGCCTGCACAACCTTTCACCTACTCTCTACCTCCAACATATCAGTGATCTTTAATTGCAGTTACACCTTTTTTACACCATTTCAAGTTTAATGTCAAAATCACATTTATATCACATTTATTTTCTTTAGCTTCTCTGATTTAGCATTCATTTATGATTTTATAACCATAACTTATTAATTATACTTATTATAATCCTAATGTGAGTTATTACAGATGTTTTCTGAAAAGAAACCAAGAATAATCCATGATTCTAATTATTTGATACCAAAGTTACAGTTACTTGTTTTTCTTGTAAGTGTTCCCACAAATATAAGTGTAAGTATTATTACAAGTAAACCAATATTAATATAAGTATTTTACTTTGAATCTTATCCAATTACTAATAATGTTTAGATTTCATTCTTTAAAACTTTCATGCTTTGAAATAAGGAATAGTCTCAGCTATTTTTTATAAATCTGCAGGCTGGAAACATACTTCCTCTTTTTCCAGGAAACCTGCTTTTCCTGTTTAATGACTCTCTCTGACTGACTATGATTTCTTATGATTAGATAGAGAAAAGTAGAATTAAAGCAAAGTTTGCATGAGACAAAAACAACACACACAACCAGATTTATTTTATTGACACCTAAGTCTACTGCTGGGCCTTGATGTCACTTGAGTGATTCATTTTAAAGATAACTTTATTTATTATTACTGTTAAACTAAAATCTCCAGCATGGGGAAGTGGGATGAGCTCGGATTTTCTTGACAAATGAATGTGGGATTGTTTCCGGTTGTTTCTTTCTGTCCCATGCAGATAAACTTATTTGTTACTTTTTTATTCCTCACTCTATAACATGATAGAACAAACTGAACTAACGGAGAAATTAGTAAGAATAGAATTCTTACCAATTGCATTGGTAAGAATTGGTTTATTGTGGTGAAGTCACTTTAGTTATAATTTAACAAAAATAAGTAGCCTCTGAAAAATAAATCCTGGAAACTGCTTAATTATTACATACGTTCATACATTTAGTGTCAGATTTCTAAAAAATATAAATTCACATTACACTAACATTGCAAAGACACAAAATCTTACCTTGTGTTTTTGTCCAGTTTTTAGTGAAAATATCTTAGTACACTTGAAATAATACAAATCTAGCTTACAATGAACTTTACAACAAGATATGGGAGCTAGTGATTAAAAAAATGTCCTACTCCCACCGTTAGTTTTATAACAAAATATGAGAGAAAAAATCTGCCAGTGGAACCAATAATTTTTAAAATCAATATTCAGGTGTTATTTACTTAAAACAAGCTCATATATTTTGGAGAAAAGCTTCTTGTATGTTAGTTTTGTCTTATTTTAAGTGTGCAAAAAAACCTACACCAGAAACTAGACAAAAATATTTGGTAAGATTTTGTGTTTTTGTAGTGAAAATCAGAAACTCCCATACAAAGATAATTGTGCCTAAGTAACCAGCAGAGGGCAGCCAATAAAACAACTCTGCTCATTTTATTTCTTAATACCTTTTAAGCAGTTTGTCTAAATTTCTCCAGATAATTTAGATGTCACATTGAATTAATTTACATAACTCTTTTCTTGTGCAGCTTGCGTATATATTTTTTTTATATTTTATATTTATTTTTTTATATTTTTATTTATAAATTCAGGCTTAACATAAATCACATAAAGTCTTTAGAGGTTGTGATCACACTGATTGGAAAGAAATAAAACTTTGTATGCTGAAAGAATATAATTAAATGAATCTACTTTATGGTTTGAACCGGCTGACATCGGTGAAAGGTTTCAGGTTGCAGCGAGTTTTGGGAGGTGGGCCCAGACAAGGTCTGCATAGATGATATTTCTTCCAGATTTCTGCTGTAAACTCTCAGACGGAGCGAGCTGTTTACTGTCTAACTGCAGCATAAAACGTTTTACTGACTGAACTTCTCAACAATCTGATGTTTTGCTTTTATTCTGTGTTAAAAGCAAAACATTTTTGACGTTCTAAGAAATTATTTCACCCTATACACCGCAAAAATAAAGAAAAAAAAGGGTATTGTATATTCTAGAATATATATTTTAAACATAAATAAGTGAATACTGATGTATAATCTACATTGTTGAGGAGAATGTACCTTCTCTAATATGCATTTTATGTGTTCCTTGCTAATACTTGCAATATTTCAGTATGTGTGTGTTTGTGTGATTTCTAATTTTGCTGTATTTTTTTAAAGGTTCAACCAATAACTGGGATCCAAATCCTTCATACAAAATAATGCACATTTTTTTATCACGAAACATTGTTTACTGTGCTGTCATTGATTAAACTTAAACTTAAACTTAAATTAAAATGGATAGATTTCTCTAAAACTTCTTCAATTTGTGCTTTATTGAATCCCTAACCCTATTCAGAATATCATTCTTTTCTTTATCAATATAATTTCCATTAGAGAATATTAAGCATCCACTTTATAATATTAAAACAGCAAAGTTTAAGTACAAACAGAACTTTAAGCTATAGGTTTGTCACAATGTCTTGCATATTTTTGGTCACATTAGGTAGAGTATCCAGAAACTAACAATATAAGAGTTGCAATATTTCTTAATGTTACTCAAGTAAGACCAAAAATACAGTAAAATTACTCCTAAAAGTACAATTTATGGCATGCAATAATTAATTACAGTGGGCCAACATTAAACCGTACTTGATAAAAAAAAAAGGATTTGCAATCTTTCTAGCAAAACCAAAGTTCCACTAATGATTTCAACATAAAAACACAACAGGCCAGCCACTGATGTTTCATTAGTCACTACTTTAAATCACTTAAACAGATGGTGCTTCAGGTTTTTTTTTAGGGAGACAGACCCAAGCCAAACTGTGGGACTTTGTATGAAACAGGAATTACATTAACATCTTTTTCCAAACCGGGTCCCGTTTCACACTCAGCAGCCGTTTTTAGAAGCTGACTCTTATGTGAAAATAATCTGGTCAGGTCATAAAATGGAGGAATTACAAAATAATTGAACAATAATTCACAGGATTTTGTATGTATGTAAAAAAACGTTTGCCAAAAAAATGCCAATCAGAATGTTTAGTTAAGGTCACATCTCAAAGAATCCATTGAATTTCTAAACAACTAAAAGGGAAACACAATTGTTTTTTTTTTATACCTTTGCAGCTGATTAAAATGTTAAAATAACTTATTTAAGAAACGTTCAACAGATCTACATTGAATAAGTTAAAAACTAATAGTTGAAAATATGTTTACTTGCATCATGAAGATGCCTCACTGTCTTGATTTTAAGTTTCAGGATCTTAAGTAGGGACATAAACAAGCTTCCTCATAAATCTCCTGGTAAAAGTCTGGAAAGACCATCAACCTCACTTTCTTACATAACCAGCAATCACGAATCTGTATAAAAACACGATCAGGTTAGACCCACAAAGCAAAGAAGAGGCTAAATAAATGGAAACAGTTGCTTTATTTAATAGTGTAATCTTCACCCAAGTTAATTTTGTCCAATTTTCTCTGATTACAATCAGAGACGGGGAGGTGGCAGCCCTGCAGTGTCCGCCAGGAATCGTGCTGGCAGTGAAATTCAAACCAAACATAATTACCTAAAACTCCCCTGCCAAGAGCAAAACAGATGGCTGTGCAATCTATAGAACGCAACAGCAAATTATAGTCAATCATAGTCAAAGGAAATGTACACATTATATTTTCAAATGTATTTAAAAATATCTCGGAGCGTGCTGTGGTGGCGTAGGGGAGAGCGCGACCCACGTTTGGAGGCCTTGAGTTCTCGTCGCGGGTTCGATTCCCAGACCCGGCGGCATTTGCTGCATGTCTTCCCCTTTTCCTGTCAACCTACTTTAATATAAGGGACACTAGAGCCCACAAAAAGACCCCCTGGAGGGGAGAAAAAAAAATAAAAATCTCAAAAAGTGACATAATATCTAATTACGGCAGCTGCGGTTTGTATCCCAATTGAACGTTTATTTGGACAATTATTTATTTGGACAACAAACTAGGGATGCACAAAGGCGCAGTTGGTAGCACTATTGTCTTGCAGCAAGGAGGTTCTGGGTTCGATTCCCGGCCCGGGGTCTTTCTGCATGGAGTTTGCGTGGGTTCTCTCCGGGTACTCCGGCTTCCTCCCACAGTCCAAAAACAGGACTGTCAGGTAAATTAGTCTCTCTAAATTCTCCCTGTGTGTGTGCATGGTTGTTTGTCTGCAACAGACTGTCCAGGGTGAACCCCGCCTCTCGCCCGAAACGTTAGCTGGAGATAGGCACCAGCACCCCTCCTGACCTCATTAGGGACAAGGGTGTAAGTCTATGGATAGACTAGCAATGTCATATATAATTTTTTAATTTTAGTCTTTATAATACTAGACTTTCCACAATTCTTGTTTTCCTGTCTGACATCGGACTAAAAAAACAAAAATAGTCAAATTTTATAATCAGTCACTCTGTGATTAAAAAGCCTTTTTACTAAATTTTTTTTTACTCTCACGTTAGTAGTTTATTGGATAGCTATTGTTTACTTTTAATTGAATAAAAACCTATCAAAAATATAATTAAATATAATAAATTAATATTTGATTCAATATATCTCATTCTCGTTGGTTTTGAAGCAAACAGGTACCACTTTACAATAATGCTCCCCTTAAATGTGGCAAATAGGTTATAGATATACTACAAACACTTTATGAATAATTAATAACTGTTTATTATGCATTAATTAAGAGTGAGAAGGAGCTATGCTAAATATTTACGTTTAGAACAACTCCAGATAAAATATGGGTGAACAGGCTTGCCTCACTATTTGGCAAACGTGAGGCCCTGCCCCTTTTATCTTTGATGCTCCTAGTGCCATTTTTTTTACTATAAAATTTACAAAGAACTTCTCTCATATTTAAACATTTGAAGAGCAAATTGTAATTTCTGAGAAGTTTCACACCATAAACATGTAAATTAGATTTTAATTTCAACAGTGAAAGAAAATAAATATTTTTGCACTTCCTCCTTTATTTTGCAGGTGATTTTTATGTTATTGTTTTTAAGATAATTTTTTATGGGTTTATGTAAGCCTATAAAAAGTGTTCAATTGAAAAATTAAAATTAACAATGACGCTTTGATTAACTGCAAAAGAGAAAAATTTTCTATGATAATTTTTATGTTAAATTTGTGGCAACCAGAAGCTACAATTAATTAGCTATACCTGTTTTTAAATATTTACTTAAAAATTCTTTCATTCCAGATTTAGATTTTAAATTGTTTTTAACTATTACATTTTTTATTTCCTTTGTATCTTTATAAAAAAAGTGATTTTTTTTATTATTATTATTTGTTTGCTATTAGGATTTAATTATCTGTTAATTGTATTATGTGACTTCTGTTTCATTATTTTTGTGCACAGCTCTTTGGTCTTGTTGGAGTTTAATGTTCTCTAGAAGTAAATCAGGAATAGTAACTCCAGAGCTGCAGAGTTTAGATGCTGCATGTTCATTTCTGCCATAAAAGACAAAAACTGAATAAATAAATTACTTCTGGTGTTCCTCTTCATGTGATTTAAAATTTTGTCAAATTTTTAGACTCAGTTCAGGGAAAATATCAACTGAACAAACTGAACCATGAATGTAAAGATGATCAGCCAAGAAATGTTTCTTTTTCATGCATTTATTGATTCATTATTAATTTCTGAGACAGAGAAAGATCCATTAGGGAGATCAAGGTTAGATGAGAAAAAACAAAGCTATTGATTTATCCTAATTCTACAAACATGTGGATCAAACTGGTCAAGATACAATAATGAAATTATATCCGACAGGAAATTTGATGAGAACAAACTGATCAATATACAATTATAAAATTATATCTGAGATGAAATTTTGATGAGAATTATATTTCATGATAGTTTATGTTTTATTTAAGCCCGATTGTTGTTTTTATCCATCCAATGTATTCACACACATCCATGATGGAAACTGGTGCCTCACATGCATAGTCTGGTCCACCTTCAACCATCACACCATAAATCATGCCGTTGAGCACCGCTGCTGAACCAGAGTCACCCTGCAGAAAAATTGATATCAATATATTTACTTATGTTGTAAAACAGAAAAGTCCTCTAATCACTGTAGAGAGATATTGAAGAAACAAATTTACAGGACATATATCTTTGTTCGGTGCTGCAGTATAGAATACATGCCCACATGTCGGATCGAAGATGGAACCATCATCAACTTTTATGTCGACACACTGAAGATGTGTTGCAGTAGCAGCATTGGATACTGAAGAGAAACATGAGAATCATAAACATGTTCTTCACTCGAAACAAATATTTTATTCTCATCACTTCAAACTTTCTCTCACATCGTTCATTATTGGGGCCGGTTGTTGTTGCTCCCTCTCCTGCCAGCTGAACAGTGTCACCACTGAAACACAATTAGAATAAAATGTGAAAATACAAGATAACAATGTAGAAAAATTATTGTTATAAAGAACAATGAAATAAAAGAAAATAAATCCATGAAGGACTTTATCCACTGACACAGGAGTTTCCACCTCCAGTCCCCAGTGTCTCTGGTCCAACACACCTGAGCTAAACTGGTGGCCTGATTACCTGACTCAGGTGTGCTGAAGCAGAGGCAGCAGGACTGGAGACAGAAAATCTGAAGTCATGTTGTTGATCAGAGAAAGACTTACATTTTAAGACGATAACTGCAGTCTGGTAGCTTAACAGGTGGGACATCTGATACTGGTTTCCGAAGCTTCAGCAACATGATGTCATGCTGGTGGCCCTGGTCAGTATAAATCACAGGAGCTTGTCGGATTACCTGATTCTGCTGTGTAGCAGTCCGTGGATGAACTTTTAACATTGCTTCGTTAATCCTGCAGGAAAGGTTAGATTATAATGAACACACAGAAAACCTGATCATCTGCAGGTAAAACTGTGTTAATGTCTATTTCCTACCACCCTGTCTCTGGCTCCCAGCAGTGAGCTGAAGTCAGGATCCACTGAGGGTGGATCAGAGATCCTCCACACAGGCTCATCTGAGTACGATTGGTGCCCTCCAGCCGAACATGATAAAGACGCTCCATGTCAGCACAGTTATGACCTCCAATGATTCTCTTCTGCAGAGAAACATCTGAGTTCACGGAAACACCTGAAGAAGAAAAAGGAGGACTTTACTCAGAAACCAGGTGCAAACATGGCTGCTGGAACAGAAAAAGGATAAACAGTTACAGATTAAAAACCATCACAGTTCATATGCAAAGAAGTTTCAGTCTGAAACAGAATCAGAGGAAAGTTTGAGAGTCACAGAGAGCAGCAGCCTCCCTGGAACCAGTGGAAGTGTCTCCAGTGTCTCCAGTGTCTCCAGTTTCTCCAGTGTTTCTGACTCACCCAGCCCCAGCAGCAGCAGAACCTTCAGCAGAGCCATTGCTGGTCCAGCTTCCTGTGAATGTCTGCAGTAATGCAGCAGCTTTTAAACTCTGTTCACAACTTCCTGCTGGAAAGAAAGCCACCAATCACAGGACAGTCACTGATCTGCGCTGCCATCTTACTTTAACATCTCATCATTCTAAAGAAACTTGAAAAAAGTTCTTGATCCATTCACAGATTATATCACTAATATCCAAACATTTCCCCTCTTATAATTTAAATAATTAGCCAATGAAACAAGAACTTTTTCATCAGTATTAAGGAATTGACTTAAAACAAACAGATCCTATATTTTTGCTGAGAGATTTGCATTAGAAACTAGACTAAAAATAATTAGTAAATTTTCTGTTTTTGCACTGCATAAATTTGCAGTACGTTTTGCTCAAGTGAAAACTTGATTGTAAACTTGGTGAAATAAAACTGATTTTCTGAAGAAAAAACGACTCTTCCTTGTTTTCAGGTTGTCAGGCCAAATCAGGCCTGGTCAGGCCCAAACGTGTTATGAGGGTCTGCTGGGAACATCTGGCAGAGTCTCCTGTGAGACAGAGCTTTAACTCCCACCTCCCGGGGAACTTTGAACACGTTCCCGGGGAAGAAGGGGATATTGAGTCTCAATGGACCATGTTTCGCGCCTCCATTGTCGAGGCGACATATCAGAGCTGTGGTTGTCGATGCTTGTCGTGGCAGCAACCCTCGAACCCATTGGTGGACACCTTCGGTGAGGGATGCCGTCAGGCTGAAAAAGGAGTCCTATTGGGGCTTTTTGGCCTGTGGGACTCTGGAAGCAGCTGATTGGTACTGGCAGTCCAAATGGCATGTGGCTCGGGTGGTTGCTGAGGCAAAAACTCTGGTGTGGGAGGAGTTCGGAAAGGCCATGGAGAAACACTTCTGCATGGCTTTGAGGTGATTCTGCTACACCATCCGGAGTCTCAGGAGGGGGAAGCAGTGCAGCACCAACACTATTTATAGTGGGGATGATGTGCTGCTGATGTCAACTCAGGACGTTGTGGGCTGGTGGACAGAATACTTCGAAGACCTCCTCAATCTCACCAACATGCATTCCATTGAGGAAGCTGAGCCTGGGGACGCTGCTATTTCATGTCGAGAGGAGCCAGTTGAGGTGGCTCGGGTATCTGGTTAGGATGCCTCCTGGAAGCCTCCCTGGTGATGTGCTCCAGGCACATCCCACCGGGACGAGGCCCTGAGGAAGACCCAGGACACGCTGGGGGGACTGTGTGTTTCCCAGCTGGGCTGGGAATGCCTTGAGATTCCCCCAGAGGAGCTGGAACAAGTGGCTGTGGAGAACCTCCCTTCTTAGGCTGCTACCCCCACGAACTGATCCCGGATAAGCGGAAGAAGATGGATGGATGGATGAATGGATAATTGGGAGAATTTCTGAGTTTCAATTTTTTATTACAATTTTGCATTTACAACAAATGCAAATGCTCTTCACTACCCAGCACTGTAATATTGTTTTTCAAAATAACAGAAGCAAACACTTTTCTGTTTGCATAGAGGGTAATTTTCACCGCTCATCAATAAACAAAATGATTCTACCTTTGTGAGCAAAGGCAGATGTGAATTTTTGTAGATTGGAAACCAAACAGTTCTTTCCTAAAAAAATCATCAACCTTAAAACAAGGACGAATCACTCTTTCTCTAGAAAATCTGTTTTATTTCATTAAGTTTACCATCTAGTTTTCACTTGAGCAAAACTCACTGCAAGCTTGTGTGCTGCAAAAACAGAAAATTTAGCAATTATTTTTAATCTAGTTTCAAGTGTAAATCTCTCAGTTCACTTGAGAAAATGCTAAACTTACCAGTACCTTTGCAGCAAAATAAAGGATCTGGTTATTTTTAGTCAATTCCTTAATACTGATGAAAAAGTTCTTGTTTCATTGGCTGATTATTTACAATATGAGAGGGGAAATGTTTGGTTACTAGTGAAATAATCTGTCAATGGAACAAGAACTTTTTTCAAGTTTCTTTAGAACGATGAGATGTTAAAGTTACTCTGTATGCAGATGGCAGCGCAGATCAGTGTCTGTCCTGTGATTGGACAGATCAGTGTCTGTCCTGTAATTGGTGGCTTTCTTTCCAGCAGGAAGTTGTGAACAGAGTTTAAAAGCTGTTGCATTACTGCAGACATTCACAGGAAGCTGGACCAGCAATGGCTCTGCTGAAGGTTCTGCTGCTGCTGCTGGGGCTGGGTGAGTCAGAAACACTGGAGAAACTGGACACACTGGAGACACTTCCACTGGTTCCAGGGAGGCTGCTGCTCTCTGTGACTCTCACATTTCCCTCTGATTCTGTTTCAGACTGAAACTTTTTTGCATATGAACTGTGATGGTTTTTAATCTGTAACTGTTTATCCCTTTTCTGTTCTAGCAGCCATGTTTGCACCTGGTTTCTGAGTAAAGTCCTTCTTTGCTTCTTCAGGTGTTTCCGTGAACTCAGATGTTTCTCTGCAGAAGAGAATCATTGGAGGTCATAATTGTGCTGACACGGAGCGTCTTTATCATGTTCGGCTGGAGGGCACCGCAGGACATAGTAAGACAATTTGTGGAGGATCTCTGATCCACCCTAAATGGATCCTGACTGCAACTCACTGCTGGAAGTCAGAGACAAGGAGGTAGGAAAGAGACATTAACAGTTTTATCTGCAGATGATCAGGTTTTCTGTGTGTTCATAATAATCTAACCTTTTTTGCAGGCTTGAAGTAGTAGTTGTAAAAGTTCATCCACGGACTGGTGAAGAGCAGCATCACATAGTCACACACAATCCTGTGCTGTATACTGACGGCAGCCGGGAGCATGGCATCATGTTGCTCAAGCTTCAAAAAAGAGTAACAAATGTCCCACTTGCTCAGCTACCAGACTGCAGTTATCGTCTTAAAATGTAAGTCTTTCTCTGATCAACAACATGACTTCAGATTTTCTGTCTCCAGTCCTGCTGCCTCTGCTTCAGCACACCTGAGTCAGGTAATCAGGCCACCAGTTTAGCTCAGGTGTGTTGGACCAGAGACACATTTAAAGGACGCAGTACAACGTCACTGGGGACTGGAGGTGGAAACTCCTATGTCAGTGGATGAAGTCCTTCATGGATTTATTTTCTGTTCTTCATAACAATTTTCTACATTGTTATCTTGTATTTTTACATTTTATTCTAATTGTTTCAGTGGTGACATTGTTCAGCTGGCAGGAGAGGGAGCAACGACAACCGGCCCCAATAATCGACGATGTGAGAGAAATATTGAAGTTATGAAAATAAAATCTTTGTCTCTATCTCTACAGAGGTCGAGTGAAGAACATGTATATTCTCATGTTTCTCTCCAGTGACCGATGGTGAAATTCCAGCACATCTTCAGTGTGTCGACATGAACGTTGTTGAGATTTCCCAAGTCCAGCCAAAATATGGACATGTATTCTCCATTGCAGCACCGAACAAGGATTCATGTCGTGTAAGATTGTTTCTTCAATAAAGTGATTAGAAGACTTTTCTTTTTTAAAACATAAAAAAATATGTCACTATAAATTTTTCTACAGGGCGAATCCGGCGGAGCAGCAGTGTACAACAACATGATTTATGGTGTGATTGTTGAAACTGGACCAATCCATGCATGTCAGAGACCAGTTTACATAAATGATGTGTGTGAATACATTGGATGGATAAAAACAACAATCGGGCTTAAATAAAACATAAACTATCATGAAATTTAATTCTCATCAAAATTTCATCTCAGATATAATTTTATAATTGTATCTTGACCAGTTTGATCCACATGTTTGTAGAATCAGGATAAATCAATAGCTTTATTTTTTCTCATCTAACCTTGATCTCCCTAATGGATCTTTCTCTGTCTCAGAAATGAAAAATGAATTAATAAATGCCTGAAAAAGAAACATTTCTTGGCTGATCATCTTTACATTCATGGTTCAGTTTGTTAAGTTGATATTTTCCCTCAACTGAGTCTGAAAATGTGACAAGTTTTAAATCGCATAAAGAGGAACCCAGAAGTAATTTATTTATTCGGTTTTTGTCTGTATTTTACATCAGAAATGAACATGCAGCATCTAAACTCTGCAGCTCTGGAGTTACTATTCCTGATTTACTTCTAGAGAACTTTAAACTCCAACAAGACCAAAGAGCTGTGCACAAAAATAATGAAACAGAAGTCACATAATACAATTAACAAATAATAAAATCCTAATAATGCAAAAATAAAGGCACTTTTAGAAAAGTTCAATCCTTTAAAAAAACTTTAAAAATCAAAATCTGGAATGAAAAATGTTTTAAGAAAATATTTAAAAACAAGTGAAACTAATTAATGGTAGCTTTCGGTTGCCACAAATTTAACATAAAAATGATTGTAGAAAATTTTCTTCTTTTGCAGTTAAAGTGTCATTGTTCATTTTAATTTTTAATTTCTTTATAGGTATACGTAAGGCCATAAAAAAGAATAATCTTAAAAAGATTATCATGCAAATCCTCTACAAAACAAAGGAGGGAGTGCAAAAATATTTATATCTTTTCACTGTTGAAATTAAAATCTATTTTATATGTTTGTTATGTAAAACTCTCAGAAATTACAATTTGGTTTTCAAAAGTCTAAATATGACAGAAGTTCTCTGTAAATTTTATAGCAACATCTGGAAAAGTTAAAAAGATGTTAGTACTGCTAAGATATATCATTAAATATTTTATTGTTACAATGTTGTTCACTGATCATATTAAATCAAATTAAACAGAAAAGAAGGTTTGCCTCAGGGCCGTGCAGAGACCTTTGGAGGGCCGGGGGCTCAAAGTTAAAAAGGGGCACACTGAACAAGATCTTAAAACATCGTACAACTACATAGCAACAACCTATATTACTCAAGAATCTAATAGTTAATCGGATCATACTGTATCATTGTCATCATGTGGGGACAATGCAAAGCAAATGTAATTTCTGTTTCTCTAATAGGTATAATGTTGCTGTTTCTGCTGCTGTCAGTCCTGGAGGGCTGAGTTGATCTGAGACTGTAGCTGTTAAAGAGACCAGAGGAGAGAAGATCGCTGGTTATGCAGTTATGAAATAAGCAAATTTACTGCTATTTTACTAAATAAGCCCTGAAAATATCTGACTGTTTAACCTCTATAACATCTTGGCTGCAGACTGCTTTAAAGATCCAAAAAGCTCAGAGGGGTTACCTCTACATAATTTTTTATGTTAGTTTGATTGTTGTGTTAACTTTGCTACAATATGGTGTAATCCTTGTGTTTGTTCACAAATTATGGAGGACCAAAACGGACATAATAAAAAAATAAAAGCAGAATATATATATTGTCTTTCCTTGTCCTTACACATGCATTTCCGTCAAGATATATACTGTATTTTCAGGACTATAGAGCACACCTCACTATAAGCTGCATCTTTAAAGATTTTTTTTAAAACTGGAAACATACATATATAAGCCGCACCGGGCTGAAAGCCGCTGATATCTCCGCCATTCTCAGTTTTTCACATCTGCTGGATTTATTAAGGACACAGCCTTCCGTCTCAAACGCCGAACCATGGATTCGTTCACACCGAGCTTAAGTGCAGCAGCTCTATTTCCCTCCTGTACTACCAGATCGAAAGCCTTCAACTTAAAAGCTGCATCATATGAACTACTTCATGTAGTTTCCATGATGAAGAAGTATGAGTTTAAGAAATTTCTTCATCGTGCCTGCTGCTAGCATGTGCTTTTTCTAATTGAAAATTAGCGTTTTCTTCTTTGATCTCCAATTTTGACTTCCAATGATTCACTTCCTGCTAAAGAGCCCCCTGGTGGTTGAAGAAAAATCCACAGAAAAGCCGCACCGGGCTGTAAGCTGCATAGTTCAAAGCCTGGGAAAAAAGTAGCGGCTTATAGTGTTTCTCAGTATATTGAAGAAAGCCCTGCTGAAGGACGCAAAGACAACCGGCACCAGTTCTAATCAGACGGCTGCTCAGCAGAAGGACATCCTATTCTTCATGTTTATAAAATGATAGCGAATAGCGTAATGGTGCTGATACAGTTATACTGTTTGTAGTAAACGTTCTAGTCTATCTTATGAAATGTGAATCACGTTGCAGCTGCATATGTTTTGATTAGAGCTGAAACGTGTATTGTAACTAGGGGATGATTGTCAATAAAAAGAGAGGTGCAGCAGAATGTGCTTTCAGAATAGGTGGAGATTGTAACTGAAGCACATCTCTGTCTGTTCTCCTTGCGAGTGAAAAGGATCTAACTCAAATTGATACAAACAAATTCATGCTTTTACATGACACGCACTATCCTCTATTAAAATTTTAAGTCATATTAAATATTTTAAATCATTTTAATATTAAATAAAATAAGGTTTTCTTCAGTATCTTCCAAATCGTGTGCCCCATTGACTAAAAATCAGTGTGAAATTGAAATTGCGCTGCACCTCTGAAATATAATCTACCTGGAGTCCCAGGTGGCCCCTATGCCAGTCCTCCGATGCTTTTGGGACATTTGGATTTATTTAATTGTGAAATGTTTGGCTTTATGCTGCGGTTCAAATTATTGGTGAAGTATTTTCGCTAATGTTTGTGACATTTTTGTGAGCTCCAGATGCTATGAGCTGAATCTTCTTTTAGCAGTTGAGGTTCTGCAGTACCTTCTATTCACAGCCGCTCACCTCCAGTCCAGGTCCCATCAGCAGCTGCTTTAACTCGCCTGGTAGAAACGTTAAGGTGAAGCAGAGAGCGAACAGTGAGCAGGTGGTACCAGGACTTTGAGCTGCGTCGTGGCGACAGTCGCGGTACCGTTTCTTTATATCAGGATACCTGGTTCTGACCCACAGTGGTTGGACCGATTCAGGCTGCTTGTAGCAAACTGGGCATTTAGTCCAGCACTGGGGTAGAATGATGAAATGAGAGCCAGAAGTTTTCTCTTCTGGCTTTTTCTCTTCTGGGCAAAGAGTTTTCCCTCTATTATGAGGACAATTACGAAAAATAAATAGAAACAGTTTTTCTAACTTCAACATCAGAGACCTACGTTTTTATTCACAAGTGTATGTTGGAAAAAAAAATTCTTGCCCATAATCTGATAGTTAGAGGGCGCAGATCCATCCCCTCCTCCTCAGCATGGGCCTGGTGTCTGAACAACTTGGAGGCAGAGAAACATAGTGTCCACTTCAGTTGTTTGTGTCTATTTACAAAATAAAAATTCATATAAATACAAGATAATGGCTTTTGGATAGATGTCCACTGTCTGCTATGCATGAAATGGGTTATATATATATATAATGCATGGTCTGAGATATTAACAGGCCGTTATTTCTATTGCTAGTCTTAAATATTATGGTTATGTCAGCATGCAGCCGTGTGCATGTGAGCAGATAAAACAGAAAAAAGACAGAGTCATTTTGTCCATAACAGATTGTTCCTTAGGAATTTATTGTAACATTTCTTATCAAATCAAAAGATTCATAGTTTCTTTTACGAAGGACATTTAGTTCCATTAGTCTTTTTGTTTTTCACAATGTAGCATCAGGGCCTCTTTTCTATTTTTTGTATTTATTTTATCCTTGACTTGATTTTTTGTTAGCACATTTGCTCCACTTTACACCAAACTAACTTTTAGCCACATGAAACAAATGCTTTTTATCAGTTAGCAGATGAATATGTAATCACATCTCTAGTTAAATCACAGACTGTTACTCTTCAGCATCAAACAGGTTTGTAATTCCCTTTGTTAGCCTCTATCTAAGCTACGGCCTGAACAGAGCGTTCCTTTACATCCTTTAGCCTTAGCTTTCAGGATGTTTCCTAACATGTAATTTCCTTTAGCTTTTGTGAGGATGTGATCTATGTGAATGCATGTATGTGTAATCAAGCATGTAAATAGCTAAAAGAGATAGAAGAAAACAGAATTATTTATTCTCAACAAGGGTCATTTTCACACCTCATCAATAACAAAATGATTCTACTTTCAGGAGCAAAGGCAGATGTGAATTTTTGTACATTGGAAACCAAAACATTTTTCTCAAAAAACATCAACCTGAAAACCAGGAAGAGTTGCTCTTTCTCCAGAAAATCTGTTTTATTTCATCAAGTTTACAATCAAGTTTTCACTTGAGCAAAACTCATTGCAAGCTTGTGCACTGCAAAAGCAGAAAACTTACTGATTATTTTGTCTAGTTTCTAATGTAAATCTCTCAGTTCATTCTAGGTAAGGCAAAACTAACTTATAAATAACTTTGCAGCCAAATATAGGATCTGCTTGTTTTAAGTCAATTCCTTAAAATTCATGAAAAGTTATTGTTTCATTGGCTGATTATTTAAGTTATAAGAGGGGAAATGTTTGGATATTAGTGAAATAATCTGTCAATGGAACAAGAACTTTTTTCAAGTTTCTTTTGCTAAAGTTAATCTGTATGCAGATGGCAGCGCAGATCAGTGACTGTCCTGTGATTGGTGGCTTTCTTTCCAGCAGGAAGTTGTGAACAGAGTTTAAAAGCTGTTGCATTACTGCAGACATTCACAGGAAGCTGGACCAGCAATGGCTCTGCTGAAAGTTCTGCTGCTGCTGCTGGGGCTGGGTGAGTCAGAAACACTGGAGAAACTGGAGACACTGGAGACACTTCCACTGGTTCCAGGGAGGCTGCTGCTCTCTGTGACTCTCAAACTTTCCTCTGATTCTGTTTCAGACTGAAACTTCCTTGCATATGAACTGTGATGCTTTTTAATCTGTAACTGTTTATCCTTTTTCTGTTCCAGCAGCCATGTTTGCACCTGGTTTCTGAGTAAAGTCCTCCTTTTTCTTCTTCAGGTGTTTCAGTGAACTCAGACGTTTCTCTGCAGAAGAGAATCATTGGAGGTAATTACTGTGATAACACGGGGCGTCTTTTTCATGTTCGGCTGGAGGGCATGAGTCGTTCTCATAGGATATTGTGTGGAGGATCTCTGATCCACCCTAACTGGATCCTGACTTCAGCTTCCTGCTGGACGTCGAAAACAGGATGGTAAGAAGGAGGCATTAACACAGTTTTATCTGCAGGTTTTCTGTGTGTTCATTATAATCTGACCTTTTCTGCAGGATTAATGTGGCAAAGTTAAAAGTTCACCCAGGGACTTCTAAACCGAGGACTCCCAGAATCAAAGCCAATCCTGTGGTTTATGCTTCCGAAGGCTCACAGCATGACATCATGTTGCTGAAGCTTCAGAGACCAGTAAATGATGTCCCACTTGCTCCACTACCAGACTGCAGTAATCGCCCTAAAATGTAAATCTTTCTCTGATCAAAAACATGACTTCAGATTTTCTGTCTCCAGTCCTGCTGCCTCTGCTTCAGCACACCTGAGTCAGGTAATCAGGCCACCAGCAGAATTAGAAGCCGTTTAGCTCAGGTGTGTTCAGTGATGGCATTAACACGTTCCTAAGTAACGTGTTAATGATGTCTGACCACTTTTTTCAGTAACGAGTAATCTAACGCGTTGCTATTTCAAATCCAGTAGTCAGACTACAGTTATTTATCGAAATCACTTTGTGTTACTGTGCTTTACTATTTTATTTTGGAATTTAATTGTATCTACTCTACACATCTTGTCGAGTGATCGCCGTTTCTATGTGACAGCGTCAGCAGTGACAGAAATGTAAATAATTGAGGGAGAAGAGAGATGCGCATTTTGTTGGTGGAAAAACAGGAACTATTTTGAGTTTCAGTTGCCAAGTCCGATTATTATAAGCGGCTTTGGGATAGTCGCTTGCAAATTTAATGAGTTGTGGGCTGCGTTTTTGAGCTCGTTTTGAACGTGAAGTTGCTCTTTTAGGCTTGGAAATACGCAGAGACTCATAATAAACCGCAGAATGTGTCTGACATCCAGTTAGTTTTAGTTAGGCCTTCCAGGTCCATCTATTCCCGGATGATCCTTCCCGCTGTGTCTTTGTTAATGTCAATTTAATATATTACCTGTTAATTACGTCCAGCTATGCGTTGCCCTCCAGAAAATTGTAAACATCAAGACTAATATGAACAGCGTAATAAACGTAAAAACAGACACGAATGAACGAGTTTGTAAAAATGTGCAACTAAACGGCATTATAATTATTAATATTAAGATAAGTGTCACAAATCTGTGCTTCAGCCATCTGACTAGTGGAGCCGCAGGAGGAGCTCTGTGCGCTGCGCTGTGACAGCAAACGCAGGGCCGTAACACAGAACTTGGAGGCTGGGGCAGGGGGTGGGGGCTTCAAAATCCTTCTTAGAGTTTTCCAGACAATAGTGGAACACACAAAAATACACACAAATTACTAACGTTTTTTTTGTACTATTGTAACCATTAAATATCTCCTCTTCAGTTCAACCTTATAAGTGGAGACACATTGTTGATGTTACCATTATAAAATAACTTGCAATTAAGTATTGGCAAAGATCAATTTAATTTTCACAGTGTTGTTGTTAGCAGCTGCTGAAAGAAACTAAAAAAGTTACTTTTAATGTAACTTAGTTACTTTCCAAATCAAGTAATCAGTAATCTAACTAAGTTACTTTTTCAAGGGGTACTCAGTAATCCAATTAAAGTTACTTTTTCAAAGTAATTATGCCATCACTGGGTGTGTTGGACCAGAGATGTAAAGGACGCAGTATGATGTCACTGACACAGGAGGTGGAAACTCCTGTGTCAGTGGATAAAGTCCTTCATGGATTCATTTTCTGTTCCTTCATTGTTCTTTGTAACAATTTTCTACATTGTTATCTTGTATTTTTACATTTTATTCTAATTGTGTTTCAGTGGTGACACTGTTCAGCTGGCAGGAGAGGGAGAAACCAATAATCTGCAAAGTGAGAGACAGTGTGAAGTTATGAGAATAAAATCTTTGTTTCTGTATCTACAGAGAAGGTTGAGTGAACATGTTTATGATTCTCATGTTTCTCTACAGTATCCAATGCTGTTGCTGCAACACAACTTCAGTGTGTCGACATGCCAGTTGTTAAGGCTTCCCATTTCCTGCCAACATATGGGCATGTATTCTCTGCTAAAGCACAGAACAAGGATGTGTGTTATGTAAGTTTGTTTCTTCAATATCTCTCTACAGTGATTTGACTACTTTTCTGTTTTACAACATAAATATATTGATATAATTTTTTCTACAGGGCGACGCTGGTTCAGCAGTGATGTTCAACGGCAAGATTTATGGTGTGATTTCTCCAGGTGGAACAGACTCTGAATGTCACAGCCCAGTTTCCATCATGGATGTGTGTGAATACATTGGATGGATAAAAACAACAATCGGGTCTAAATAAAACATAAACTATCAAGAAATATAATTCTCATCAAATTTCCTCTCAGATAAAATTTCATTATTGTATCTTGACCAGTTTGATCCACATGTTTGTAGAATTAGGATAAATCAATAGTTTTGTTTTTTCTCATCTAACCTTGATCTCCCTAATGGATCTTTCTCTGTCTCAGAAATGAAAAATGAATCAATAAATGCATGAAAAATAAACATTTCCTGGCTAATTGTCTTTACATTCGTGGTTTAATTTTGTTCAGTTGATTTTCCCTGAACTGAGTCTGAAAATGTGACATGAGTTTTAAATCACATGAAGAGGAACATCAGAAGTAATTTATTTATTCAGTTTTTGTCTTTTATATCAGAAATACCCGATAGCAATAACAAAACTAAATGCAATCAAAAACAACCATTAATCATCATAAATGATGTATGTGAGAATGTGGCTGTTCTTATTTATTTATTTTTTACCAGTTATTTCTTAATTCTTACATTGTGTGTGAATTGTGAGACGGTTATTTTTTGTTTTTAAGCATATGCACTGACTGATGGCACCTTTTAAATTTCGTTATCCTTGTGACAATGACAATAAAGATTTATCTATCTAAATGAACATGCAGCATCTAAACTCTGCAGCTCTGGAGTTACTATTCCTGATTTACTTCTAGAGAACATTAAACTCCAACAAGACCAAAAAGCTGTACACAAAAATAATGAAACAAGTCACATAATACAACAATTAACAAATAATAAAATCCTAATAACATGAAAATAATTTAAATATATCACATTTTTAATAAAGACACAAAGGAAATAAAAAGTTCAATAATTTAAAAACTATTTAAAAGTCAAAATCTAGAATGAAAGTTTTAAGAAAATATTTAAAAACAGGCAAAACTAATTAATGGTTGCCACAAATTTAACATAAAAATTATTGTAGAAAATCTTTCTCTTTTACAGTTAAAATTTTTTTACAGCAACTATCCTGAGCGAACAGTGAGCAGGTGGTACCAGGGCTTTGAGCTGCGTCGTGGTGACAGTCGCGGTACCGTTTCTTTGTATCAGGATATCTGGTTCTGACCCACAGTGGTTGGACCGATTCAGGCTGCTTGTAGCAAACTGGGCATTTAGTCCAGCACTGGGGTAGAATGATGAAATTATAGCCAGAAGCAAGAGTTTTCCCTCTATTATGAGGACAATTACGAAAAATAAATAGAAACAGTTTTTCTAACTTCAACATCAGAGACCTACGTTTTTATTCACAAGTGTATGTTGGAAAAAAAAATTCTTGCCCATAATCTGATAGTTAGAGGGCGCAGATCCATCCCCTCCTCCTCAGCATGGGCCTGGTGTCTGAAGAGAGAAACATAGAATCCTCATTATTAGACCCTGGGATGCCAGACTCATTAATTTTGCTAACTCATTATATTTAGCTAAATAATATTGTTGAGGGCCACAAGCAGAGCTCCTGACACACAGTTAAAAAAACACAAAAAGGGCACTAGAGGCATCAAAGACAAAAGGGGTAGGGGCTCAAAGACCCTCTGCCCTGCTCTACCTCTTCACATGCCTGTTGGTCGTATGCTTTTTTATTTTCTGCCATATTGGATTGACAAAATTTTCTTGGACTTGCAGTGGATGGCCAGTAGTTGGCAGTGCACTAGTGTCCACTTCAGTTGTTTGTGTCTATTTACAAAATAAAAATCCATATAAACACAAGAAAATGGCTTTTGGATAGATGTCCACTGTCTGCTATGCATGAAATGGGTTATATATATACTGTATATATAATGCATGGTCTGAGATATTAACAGGCCGTTATTTCTATTGCTAGTGTAACACTACGATGTTAATTGAATTGGTGTTATCGTAGAATAAGAGGTCGTGGGTGGAGAAAGAGCAGAACACTGAGAGGGAATAGCGTAGCTGTCCAGACTTTTATTCAACCTCCATTTTTTAACAGAACAGAACACGTCTCGGGCACACCTAAAAAAATAACCAACGAAGAAGAAAGAAATGGCTCTCAAAGGCACAGCACAATTCCTTAACTATGGATCAACTGTAGTAACTGATCTTGTATATAACCACATTAATTCAAAAGGAAAAATAAATCATCTTACATATTTCCCCCTCTTTAAATGAAATGTCCTCATTTCAAATGAAGTTGTTATATATATAAAAAAATAAATCATCAAAACACAATCTGTCCAGACTGTCTCATCAGTAGCTCTTGTCACCTGGGGGTTGCAAAACAAAGGACACAAACTCATAGTAATGCCCCATAAAGAACAACTCTCAACATGTTTTTGTTTTTTTTGTTTGCTTTTAAATGAACCCGTTTTACAACCTCTAACATGAAAAACTCTATAGACAAAGTTTTTTTCATAACAGTAGTCGTTGTGGCTTCCGAACGGTACGTCCACACCTGATAATAACTGCACCCCCAGTGGGTGGCAAGCTGGGGGGTGGTTGTGCAGGCCGATGGGAGACGAGTCCAGTTGGAATCCTTGGCGAAGATGGAAACGACCTAGCATTTTCTGCTGCCTGAGGTGTAGCTGCTTGGCCAAAGGACCAGGGCAATGAACCCGACAAAGCAGTATATCTCGGCAGTGTGTCCCTGTTTGGTGGAAATACAGATTGAGTGACATCTATTGGAGATGTGTCAGTGGAGCTACGGTAAGGGTTTAGACGATCATAATGAATGACTTTGGTCGCAGCCTGAGGATATTTCACATCCACCAGCATGTAAAGGAGCCCCTTTTCATCCACAGATACAACCTTATATGGTCCAGTCCAGTTTGGGGAAAGCTTTTGTCGTTGTGTGGTGGGGTCATCTATCCATACCAGATCACCACAAGCATAAGGCCTAAACCTTGTGTCTTTGTTGTAATAGTACTCTCGTTTTTGTCTTTGTTCTTCGCGATGGAGAAGAAGAGTCTCAAAAGCAGCATCCATCCGTGTAGCCAGTTCTGAGCCATAGTTCTGTGGGCAATCAGAAACCTTCGGTGATGAAACATGGACATTAGCAGGTAGTCGGGGTTCTCTACCATGAGCAAGGAAATACGGTGAGTACCCTGTGCTCGAGTGAGGAGTAGAGTTGAAAGAAAGTACCACAGCAGGGAGGTAGTGGTCCCATTCGCCTCCATAGTCCTGAATGAGTCGAGCCAACTGCTCTTTCAGAGTCCGATTAAACCGTTCAACCGTACCATTCCCTCTTGGGTGATATGGGGAGGTTCTTTTCTTTGTCATCTGCAGTCGCTGACAAATGGGGTGAATAATTTCAGACTCATATTGTCGTCCCTGATCTGACAACAGTTCCTCAGGAACACCATGTTCAGGAATATATCGTTCACAGAGTAACTGTGCCACTGTGGTAGCCTTTTGGTCAGACATAGCAAAGGCGTTTACATATTTAGTAAAATGATCCTGTACCACAAGCACATATCTATTACCAAGAGTGGTAACCGGAAGTTCAGTAATGTCAGTACACACTAACTGAAATGGTCTGTCAGTCTGAATAGATTGCAAAGGCGCTCTGTGCTTTGGCACAGCTTTTCTAAAAGCTTCACATGTCTTACACAGATTACAGAAGTTTTCAATTTCAGATCTCATTCCTTGCCAATAACACACTGTCAATGCTTTCTTAAATGTACGCTCAGCACTGTAATGACCAGAACAAGGATTACCATGAAGAAAATGCATTGTTTCTGTAACAAGTGCAGATGGAATTAACACTTGATAAACCTCTGGTTTCCCTGGTGCACTCTGACCTTTGCGACAAAGCAAGTCGTTACATAGTAATAACTTAGGAAACTGCCACCAAAGTTTTCTCTGAACTCTACCTTTTACCTGTCTGAGGTAGGGACGTTTCTTGTTTTTTACCCAGGTATACACTTCAAAGAAAACAGGATCAGAGAGTTGTGCAGATACAATGTCCATGTTATGATTGGATAATGTCTGTTGTAATGTGGCAAACCTCATTTTCACCTGTGTCATTTATTTGGATGACATCATTTGCATGGGGAAAACCTTTGAAGATCACCTAGGCAATCTCACAGACATTGTCACTCGTTTTCGACAAGCAGGTTTTGAATGTAACCACATTAATTCAAAAGGAAAAATAAATCATCTTACACTAGTCTTAAATGTTATGGTTATGTCAGCATGCAGCCATGTGCATGTGAGCAGATAAAACAGAAAGAGAAAAGACAAAGAGTCATTTTGTCCATAACAGATTGTTCCTTAGGAATGTATTGTAACATTTCTTATCAAATCAAAAGATTCATAGTTTCTTTTACGAAGGACATTTAGTTCCATTAGTCTTTTTGTTTTTCAAAATGTAGGATCAGGGCTTTTTTTATTTTTTGAATTTGTTTGTCCTTAACTTGATGTTTGTTAGCACATTAGCTCCACTTTACATCAAACTATCTTTTAGCCACATAAAACAAATGCTTTTTTCAATTAGCAGATGAATATGTAATCATGTCTCTAGTTAAATCACAGACTGTTACTCTTCAGCATCAAACAAGTTTGTAATTCCCTTTGTTAGCCTCTATCTAAGCTACGCCCTAAACAGAGCGTTCCTTTACATCCTTTAGCCTTAGCTTTGAGGGTGTTTCCTAATTTGTCATTGCCTTTAGCTTTAGCTTTTGCAAGCATGTGATCTATGTAAATGTATGTATGTGTAATCAAGCATGCAAATAGCTGAAAAATGTAAAGGAAAAAAAACACTGAATTATTTAATATCAACAAAGGTCATTTTCACATTTTCCATTTACCAGTTTCCATCCCGAAAAAATGAACTTTGGTTAAATATAAACCAGGTTTGAATGCAGAAAATGATCAAATGTTACATGTCATCCAAATGAATCAGATACAGAGTGACATTCATCCAACGATGGGCTCCACTCAGCTCACTTGAGTCATTTTGTCCATAACAGTGTTCTTTATGAATTTCTTGTAACATTTCTTGTCTTTAAAATCACAAGATTCAGTTTCTTTTACGAAGGATCTTTAGTTCCATTAGTCTTTTTGTTTATCACAATGTAGCATCAGAGCTTTCTTTCTATTTCTAATTATGGGCAAGTGTCCTTAACTTGATGCATATTAGCTCCATTTTACACCAAACAAATTTTTAGAAACATAAAACAAATGTTTTTTTTGTTTTATTTTTTTCGATTATCAGATGAATATGTAATCACATCTCTAGTCAAATCACAGACTGTTACTCTTAAGCGTCAAACAAGTTTGTAATTCCCTTTGTTAGCCTCTATCTAAGCTACGGCCTAAACAGAGCGTTCCTTTACATCCTTTAGCCTTAGCTTTCAGGATGTTTCCTAAGATGACATCTCCTTTAGCTTTAGCTTTTGCGAGGATGTGATCTATGTGAATGAATGTATGTGTAATCAAGCATGTAAATAGCTAAAAGAGATAGAGGAAAACACAGAATTATTTATTCTCAACAAGGGATATTTTCATACCTCATCAAACAAAATGATTCTACTTTCGGGAGCAAAGGCAGATGTAAATTTTTGTAGATTGGAAACCAAAATGTTTTTCTCAAAAAACATCAACCTGAAAACCAGGAAGAGTTGCTCTTTCTCCAGAAAGTCTGTTTTATTTCATCAAGTTTACAATCAAGTTTTCACTTGAGCAAAACTCACTGCAAGCATGTGCACTGCAAAACCAGAAAACTTAGTGATTATTTTGTCTAGTTTCTAATGTAAATCTATCAGTTCACTCTAGATAATGCAAAACTAACTTAAAAATAGCTTTGCAGCCAAATATAGGATCTGCTTGTTTTAAATCAATTCCTTAAAATTCATGAAAAGTTATTGTTTCATTGGCTTATTATTTAAGTTATAAGAGGGGAAATGTTTGGATATTAGTGAAATAATCTGTCAATGGAACAAGAACTTTTTTCAAGTTTCTTTAGAACATTGAGATGTTAAAGTTAATCTGTATGCAGCTGGCAGCGCAGATCAGTGTCTGTCCTGTGATTGGACAGATCAGTGACTGTCCTGTGATTGGACAGATCAGTGACTGTCCTGTGATTGGTGGCTTAATTTCCAGCAGGAAGTTGTGAACAGAGTTTAAAAGCTGCTGCATTACTGCAGACATTCACAGGAAGCTGGACCAGCAATGGCTCTGCTGAAGGTTCTGCTGCTGCTGCTGGGGCTGGGTGAGTCAGAAACACTGGGGAAACTGGTCACACTGGACACACTGGAGACACTTCCACTGGTTTCAGGGAGGCTGCTGCTCTCTGTGACTCTCAAACTTCCCTCTGATTCTGTTTCAGAGTGAAACTTCTTTGCATATGAACTGTGATGCTTTTTAATCTGTAACTGTTTATCCTTTTTCTGTTCCAGCAGCCATGTTTGCACCTGGTTTCTGAGTAAAGTCCTCCTTTTTCTTCTTCAGGTGTTTCAGTGAACTCAGATGTTTCTCTGCAGAAGAGAATCATTGGAGGTCATAACTGTGCTGACACGGAGCGTCTTTATCATGTTCGGCTGGAGGGCTCCAATGGTACTCAGACGAACCTGTGTGGAGGATCTCTGATCCACCCTAAGTGGATCCTGACTGCAGATTCCTGCTGGAAGACGGAGAGAGGGTGGTAGGAAAGAGGCATTAACACAGTTTTATCTGCAGATGATCAGGTTTTCTGTGTGTTCATTATAATCTAACCTTTTCTGCAGGTTTAATGTAGCAATGTTAAATGTTCATCCACGGACTGCTGGACTGAAGGTTCTAGGAATCCAAGCCGATATGTTGTTTTATGATCCTGAAGGCTGGCGGCATGACATCATGTTGCTGAAGCTTCTAAGACGAGTAAAGGATGTCCCACTTGCTCCACTACCAGACTGCAGTAATCGCCCTAAAATGTAAGTCTTTCTCTGATCAACAACATGACTTCAGATTTTCTGTCTCCAGTCCTGCTGCCTCTGCTTCAGCAAACCTGAGTCAGGTAATCAGGCCACCAGCAGAACCAGAATCCGTTTAGCTCAGGAGTGTTGGACCAGAGACACATTTAAAGGACGCAGTACAACGTCACTTGGGACTGGAGGTGGACACCCTGTGTCAGTGGATAAAGTCCTTCATGGATTTATTTTCTGTTCTTTCATTGTTCTTTGTAACAATTAATTTTCTACATTGTTATCTTGTATTTTTACATTTTTTTCTAATTGTGTTTCAGTGGTGACACTGTTCAGCTGGCAGGAGAGGGAGCAACGACAACCGGCCCAAATAATGAGCAAAGTGAGAGAAAGTTTGAAGTTATGAGAATAAAATCTTTGTTTCTGTCTCTACAGAGACATTTGAGTGAACAACATGTTTACGATTCTCATGTTTCTCTACAGTATCCAATGTTGCTCCTGGAACACATCTTCAGTGTGTCGACATGCCAGTTGTTGAGGCTTCACATTTCCTGCCGACATATGGGCATGTATTCTCTGCTAAAGCACGGAACAAGGATGTGTGTTATGTAAGTTTATTTCTTCAATATCTCTCTACAGTGATTGGAAGAGTTTTCTGTTTTACTACATAAATAAATATATGATTTTTCTACAGGGTGACGCTGGTTCAGCAGCGGTGTTCAATGGCAAGATTTATGGTGTGATTTCTCCAGGTGTACCACGCTATGCATGTGAGAGCGCAGCTTCAATCGTAGATTTGTGTGAATACATGGACTGGATAAGAAGACAAATTGACAGAACATAAACTGTCATGAAATTTAATTCTCATCAAATTTCCTCTCGGATATAATTTTATTATTGTATCTTGACCAGTTTGATCCACATGTTTGTAGATTTATGGATAAATCAATAGTTTTGTTTTTTCTCATCTAACCTTGATCTCCCTAATGGATCTTTCTCTGTCTCAGAAATGTAAAATGAATCAATAAATGCATGAAAAAGAAACATTTCCTGGCTGATCATTTTTACATTCATGGTTCAGTTTGTTAAGTTGATATTTTCCCTGAACTGAGTCTGAAAATGTGACATGAGTTTTAAATGACATAAAGAGGAACACCAGAAGTAATTTATTTATTCAATTTTTGTCTTTATTTTACATCAGAAATTAACATGCAGCATCTAAACTCTGCAGCTCTGGAGTTACTATTCCTGATTTACTTCTAGAGAACTTTAAACTCCAACAAGACCAAAGAGCTGTGCACAAAAATAATGAAACAGAAGTCACATAATATAACAAAATCCTAAAGTAAAAATAATTAAAACATATTTTTAATGAAGATACAAAGGAAATGAGTTCAAAAGTCTAAATCTGAAATGAAAGAAGTTTTAAGAAAATACTTAAAAACAGGTAAAACTAATTACTGGTAACTTCTGTTGCCACAAATTTAACATAAAAATTATCGTAGAGAATTTTCCTCTATTGCAGTTAAACAAAGTGTCAATTTTAATTTTTAATTTTAACACCTTTTATAGGCTTACATGTAGATAGAAAAAAAATAATCTTAAATATACTATAAAAATTACCAGCAAAATAAAGGAGGAAGTGTAAAAATAATTTTCTTTCACTGTTGAAATTAAAATCTAAATTACATATTTATGTAAAACTCTCAGAAATTACAATTTGGTTTTCAAAAGTCTAAATATGACAGAAGTTCTCTGTAAATTTTATAGCAACATCTGGAAAAGTTAAAAAGATGTTAGTACTGCTAAGATATATCATTAAATATTTTATTGTTACAATGTTGTTCACTGATCATATTAAATCAAATTAAACAGAAGAGAAGGTTTGCCTCAGGGCCGTGCAGAGACCTTTGGAGGGCCGGGGGCTCAAAGTTAAAAAGGGGCACACTGAACAAGATCTTAAAACATTGTACAACTACATAGCAACAACCTATATTACTCAAGAATCTAATAGTTAATCGGATCATACTGTATCATTGTCATCATGTGGGGACAATGCAAAGCAAATGTAATTTCTGTTTCTCTAATAGGTATAATGTTGCTGTTTCTTCTGCTGACAGTCCTGGAGGGCTGAGTTGATCTGAGACTGTAGCTGTTAAAGAGACCAGAGGAGAGAAGATCGCTGGTTATGCAGTTATGAAATAAGCAAATTTGCTTCTATTTTACTAAATAAACCCTGATAATATCTGACTGTTTAACCTCTATAACATCTTGGCTGCAGACTGCTTTAAAGATCCAAAAAGCTCAGTTACCGCTACATAATTTTTCTATGTTATCTCCTCTGAGAGATATAGAGTTGTAAGGGTGAGATATCAAGGCAAAGAAAACTCAATAGCTGCTGGTAGGGCCCTCCAGACATTTAAGGGCCCCTAGAAATGGTTGAATTGTAACACAGATTATAGTTCTGTAGCAGTCATCTCTTAAGAATGACAAAGTTATTAAATTTTATTTAATGCATTCCACAGTGAAATAAATAAATAAATAAATAAATAGTACATTTAGGATTTAATTAGGAAGTTTAGTTTGTAAAAGTGTTCATATTAGTCTCAATGTTTGCAGTTTTCTGGAGCGCAACACGAAGCTCGACATCGTTCACAGCAAATATATTAACTTGACATTAACAAAGACACAGACGGATCATCCAGGAAATGAAGGATGGGGAGAGTCTGATGTAAACGACCTGGATGACAGACAAATTCTGGGATTTATTCTGAGTTTCTGCTTATTTCCAAGCCTGAATGAGTAACCTCACGTTCAAAAACGTGCCCCTAAAAGTGCAATCCGTGACTCATTAAATTTGCAAGCAACTTTAGAAAAAAAACAAGCCCAAAGCTGCTTATAATAATCAAACTTGGCGACAGAAATTCAAAATAGTTCCTGTTTTTCCAGCAACAAAATGTGTATCTCTCTGCATTGTTTACATTTCTGTTGCTGCTGATACTGTCGTATAGAAACGATGATCACTCCACAAGATAGAGTAAATCAAATTAAATTAGAAAAGAAAATAGTAATGCAAAGTCATTTCATTAAGTAACTGTAGTCTGACTACTGGATTTGACATAGCAAAGCCTTAGATTACTTGTTAATGAAAAAAGTGGTACAATGTAAGTAACGCGTTACTGACATCACTGTTCCTATCACAGATTTCATTAATACTGTATTTAAACACTGTTGGTGATGTTGAGGTTTTTAGTAGCATGATTCTGTCTAAGGCCCCATATTACCTTGGGCTGGCCCTGCATAAAGAGTGCGCCGCTGCTGGAATCTACCTGCAAACCCCCGGTGACCCCAATGCCAGTTGTAGCTTGTCTGTAAAGGTAACAGTATACTGCAATATATATTAAATTAATGCAAATGGTTGATGACCAATAAAAAGGTCACTGGGTTAGTTTTTTTTTGGGACTGTCCGCAGATGAAGACCTTCTGGAAGGACGTTAATCGAGTAATCTATGAAATTATGGGTATAACTTTAGTCTTTTTATTTATACTTCCTAAGGGACTCAGTAATGGGGACACATACCTGTTGAAGATACAGTATTTATGATTGCAAGCAAGAAAGCAATTACTATATCTTGGCTCCAACCTAGATCCCCCATCTCTGAAGCTTGTGAATATTATAAAACTGATCCACAATATGGAAATGTTGACTTTTACAATACGGCTCAAGAAGGAGAAAGGAGAGAAACTTTGGGAAAAATGGGATCATTTTATTGCCAAAGGTGTGTAACAGTTAATTTTTGTGACTCCACATCACTCAGACAGACACCTGGGAGTTTTCCTCTGTGTTTATTTTTTGAGACTCTAATGTCTGTAAAATTATAATGTTCATCAGTATGACTGCTTGCTACCTGGCCTTGCCCTCATTTTGATTGTATGTACTTGTATGTTTAAAAACGAATAAAAATAAAGTATAAAAAACAGTGCTTAATTTAAAACATTATTAATCCTGCAGAGCAATAAATTGCTCTGACCCAGAGCTCAGAAGAAGAGAAGGGGTGCGACCAACACCTTACATTGATTCAACATTGATCAGATGTTGATTAGACATTAGATTTTAACCACAAAACAACATTGATTCAATGACTTCTTTTAAACATTGGTTACTTTAACAGAATTGAATGATTGTTTGATGGTTGATCCACAGTCAGTTGTCGACCTCAACCAAAAGTCAACCATTCTGACTATAACGCAATGTTGATTTACCATCATGTGCTATCTGGCAAGTCTTTTATCCTTAAATCTAGAGTCAAGTCTCAAGTCTGAAACTTGGAATTTCAAGTCTTTTCAAGTCTGTTTTTGAAACAATGTTTCAACTGTATATTAAATGTAAATAATAGATCATGTGTTTTTGTAAATCTCCACTCAGCTTACCTTAGAGGTGACAGCAAGTGAAGCAAAGATTGTAGCGAGTTCTGCTTTATTTTCTCCTCATTCTGCTTCCTCTCTAAGGTCTCGGCCTGCCTTCATCATTTTTTGTGTATGTGTGACAGTCACCAGTCTTAAATGTTATGGTTACGTCAGCGTGCAGCCGTGTGCATGTGAGCAGATAAAACAGAGAAAAGACAAACAGTCCTTTTGTCCATAACAGAGTGTTCCTTATGAATTTCTTGTAACATTTCTTGTCTAAAAAATCACAAGATACATAATTTCTTTTCTGAAGGACATTTAGTTCCATTATTCTTTTGTTTTTCACAATGTAGCATCAGGTCTTTTTTAATTCTTTGTATTTATGTTTGTCCTTAACTTGATTTTTTGTTAGCACATTAGCTACATTTTACACCAAACTAACTTTTAGTCACATAAAACAGATGCCTTTTTTTCGATTAGCAGATGAATATGTAATCACATTTCAAGTTAAATCACAGACTGTTACTCTTCTGCATCAAACAAGTTTGTAATTCCCTTTGTTAGCCTCTATCTAATCTATGCCCTAAACAGAGCGTTCCTTTATTTCCTTTAGAAATAAAGTTTACAATCAAGTTTTCACATTTAATGCAAAACGCACAAGTAACTTTGCAGCCAAATAAAAGATCTGCTCTGAAGTTAATTCCTTAATACTGATGAAAAAGTTCTTGTTTCATTGGCTGATTATTTAAGTTATAAGAAGGGAAATGTTTGGATATTAGTGAAATAATCTGTCAATAGAACCAGACATTTTTCAGGTTTCATCAGTGTCTGTCCTGTGATTGGACAGATCAGTGTCTGTCCTGTGATTGGTGGCTTTCTTTCCAGCAGGAAGTTGTGAACAGAGTTTAAAAGCTGCTGCATTACTGCAGACATTCACAGGAAGCTGGACCAGCAATGGCTCTGCTGAAGGTTCTGCTGCCGCTGCTGGGGCTGGGTGAGTCAGAAACACTGGAGAAACTGGTCACACTGGACACACTGGAGACACTTCCACTGGTTCCAGGGAGGCTGCTGCTCTCTGTGACTCTCAAACTTCCCTCTGATCCTGTGTCAGACTGAAACTTCTTTGCATATGAACTGTGATGGTTTTTAATCTGTAACTGTTTATCCTTTTTCTGTTCCAGCAGCCATGTTTGCACCTGGTTTCTGAGTAAAGTCCTCCTTTTTCTTCTTCAGGTGTTTCAGTGAACTCAGCTGTTTCTCTGCAGAAGAGAATCATTGGAGGTCATGACTGTGATGACACAGAGCGTCTTTATCATGTTCGGCTGGTGATGATCAATGGGCAGAGAACAACCATCTGTGGAGGTTCTCTGATCCATCCTCAGTGGATCCTGACTGCAGCTGACTGCTATGACCCAGACACAAGGTGGAAGAAAAGAGACATTAACACAGTCTTATCTGCAGATGATCAGGTTTTCTATGTGTTCATTATAATCGATCCTTTTCTGCAGGTTTAATGTAGCAATGTTCAATGTTCATCCACGGACTACTGAAGAGCATACTCAAATGATCAGACAAGCTCCTGTGTTGTATACTGGCGATAGCCGGAAGCATAACATCATATTGCTGAAGCTTCAGACACCAGTAAATGATGTCCCACTTGCTCCACTACCAGACTGCAGTAACCGCCCTAAAATGCAAGTCTATCTCTGATCAAAAACATGACTTCAGATTTTCTGTCTCCAGTCCTGCTGCCTCTGCTTCAGCACACCTGAGTCAGGTAATCAGGCCACCAGTTTAGCTCAGGTGTGTTGGACCAGAGACACATTTAAAGGATGCAGTACAACATCACTGGGGACTGGAGGTGGAAACTCAAGTGTCAGTGGATGAAGTCCTTCATGGATTTATTTTCTGTTCTGTCATTGCTCCTCATAAAAATTATTTTTCTACATTGTTATCTTGTATTTTTACATTTTATTCTAATTGTGTTTCAGTGGTGACACTCTACAGCTGGCAGGAGAGGGAGCAACGACAACCGGCCCCAATAATCGGCGATGTGAGAGACATTTTAAAGTTATGAGTATAAAATTTTTGTTTCTGTCTCTACACACGTTGAGTGAAGAACATGTTTATGATTCTCATGTTTCTCTACAGTACGCACTGTTCATCTTCCAAAACATCTTCAGTGTGTCGACATGAGAGTTGTTCAGATTTCCCAATCCCGGTCATTTGGATATATGTTCCGGGTTGAAGAACCGAACAAGGATGCATGTTATGTAAGTTTGTTTCTTCATGATCTCTCTACAGGGATTAGAAGACTTTTATGTTTTACATAATGAAGAAATATATTAACAGAATTTTTTCTACAGGGCGAATCCGGTGGAGCAGTGATGTTCAACGGCAAGATTTATGGTGTGATTTCTATTGATGTCTCACACTTTGCATGCAAGAAACCAGTTTCAATCATGGATGTGTGTGAATACATTGGATGGATAAAAACAACAATTGGCCATAAATAAAACAAACTACTGTGAAATAAAATTCTCATCAAATTTCCTCTCAGATATAATTTTATAGTTGTATCTTGATCTGTTTGATCCACCTTTGTAGAATTAGGATAAATCAATAGCTTTGTTTTTTCTCACCTGATCTTGATCTCCCTAGTTCAGTGGTTCTTAACCTTTTATGAGGTACCGAACCCATCAGTTTCATATGCGCATTCATCGAACCTTTCTTTAGTGATAAATAAAATAAAAACTTTTTCCAAATTCAAGACGTATGTATGTTTTTTTGCTGGTGCACACAATGAGCAATGCATGAACGTCACCTTGCTCAAAGAACAAAACCATGAACTCACAGCAAATTGCAGTATTACTTTATTCTGGCCCCCCAAAAATATTTCGGCCCCACAAAAGAATTTCAGCCCCCAAAAATATTTTTTTTACTAATTAAAAATAAATTTGGATTAATTCAAAGAATAACTTTTTTTAATAACAAATTTTTTTATTTTATTTTTAAATTTAATTAGTTTTTTGTCATTTTGAATCCACAAAATACTTTTTGGGGGCCAGAATAAAGTATTGCACAAATTACATACCTGCAAATCAGTGTGACTTCTGCTGTTGTCTTTGGGAGACCAGTTCAGAGAGGCGTGGCTTCACCTTGGCAGTTGCATCTTCAGAGCAAAGTCTGTTCATTTTCTCTTTTTGCTCGACATTTTTAGCATGGATTAAAATATTAAGAAAGAAACCACGCGACGTACAACTACGACAGCCGCTGATACTGCGCGCACTAAATTCCCCGCAGCCCTGATTGGCCGAGCAATGTAACATGGTCCTTTGCAGCAAGTGATGGCCAAGCAGGGCGCGTCATCACGACTTTACACAAGTGTGTCTTTACCTCCGTGGCAGAGGCTCCGCCGAACCCCTGAGACCGACTCATTGAATCCTGGGGTTCGATCGAACCCAGGTTAAGAACCACTGCTCTAGTGGATCTTTCTCTGTCTCAGAAATTAACAATGAATCAATAAATGCATGAAAAAGCAATATTTCCTGGCTGATCATTTTTACATTCATTTTCAGTTTGTCAAGTTGATATTTTCCCTGAACTGAGTCTGAAAATGTGACATGAGTTTTAAATGACATAAAGAGGAACACCAGAAGTAATTTATTCAGTTTTTGTTTGATATCAGAAATGAACATGCAGCATCTAAACTCTGCAGCTCTGGAGTTACTATTCCTGATTTACTTCTAGAGAACTTTAAACTCCAAGACCAAAGAGCTGTACACAACAAAGCAATGTATGCAACAATGTATTCTGGTCAAGCTTGACAGTTTTGAACATTTTCTAATAACTTAAACTTTAGAAACATTAAATGTACAAACACTCAAACCTTTTCTGTCTTTGGAGAAGATCAGAGGAAGCTAAACATTTAGCTTTGGGCTCATTAGTTTGCAAGCTAAATATTATTTGCTAGATAAATAATTAGTCAACTTAATATTTAGTAGTTGCTAACAAAGTATTTTAATGGCATGCAATAAATGCTTAACTAGTTTTCAAAATCTCATTATTTTTGCCTTTATTAATTGTTTTTGGAAACGTTTGTGTGTCTGATCAGTTTCTCTCAGCATTCCCTGATGTTATTGTCGTTGCGTCAGGACTTTCCATTATGATGACACGTTCACTGATATGAAGATCCGCTTTACAGGAACGAGCCATTCATTCTGAATTAGTTCTGAATCACTTTTGCAGGTTTGCTACATTTCTGGTTTGTAGAAATTGTTTTAAGAAATGCTTCATTGGTTGTGCAAATGTGAAGAAAGAAAAAAAGAGAGGGTGCAGCAAGATGTGTTTTCAGAGCGGGTAGAGATTGTAACTGAAACATCTCTGTCTGTTCCCCTCGTGAGTAAAAAGAATCTAACTCTCTTGTCTTTTCCTGTGTCTGTACTTGATGTTCTAGGTGCTTTACCCTGACACTTATCAAATCACAAGATTCATAGTATCTTTTACGAAGGACATTTTAGTTTCATTAGTCTTTTTGTTTTTCACAATGTAGCATCAAGGCTTTTTTTATTTTTTGAATTTATGTTTGTCCTTAACTTGGTATTGTTAGCACATTTGCTCCACTTTATACCAAACTAACTTTTAGCCACATAAAAGAGGTGTGTTTTTTTTGATTAGCGGATGAATATGAAATCACATCTAATCTAATTAGTCAAATCACAGAATGTTACTCGCCGGTTTGTCTTGTTACTCCATGCCACTGCTCCTTGTCTCTCCTCCCTAGTTTCCTCATGGTCTCTTCATGTCTGGTTTGGATTTATATTTATTCCATGGACTTTGTTCCTCCTGAGAGCACCTCACTATAAGCCACATCTACAAAGTTGTTTTTAAAAAAAACTGGAAACACATATATAAGTCACACCGGGCAGTAAGCCGCTGATATAGATAGATAGATAGCATAGATAGATAGCATTTATTGTCATTGAACAGAATTCAACGAAATTTCCATTGCAGCTCCCGTGCAAAAGGTCAAATATATACAGTAAAAATAAGCAAACACACAATAATAATAATAACAATATATACAACTAAATTAACTAAACTAAAGGCACTCAACCATCCAAAGAAGTAGCAGCAGGTCCAATTATGGCAAAGTACAGATGATGTGACAGTGCAAAGTGCAGAACAATATGGCTGTGTAGGGGTGGGGGATATGTATGTGTCACTGCGGGGTTATGATATGTGTGGGAGGGGGGGGCGGCAGGGAGTAATGGCTCTGACGGCTGTGGGAAAGAAACTGTTTCTCAGTCTATTTGTTGTAGTCCGTATATTCCTGTACCGCTTGCCTGATGGCAGCGGCACAAACAGTCTGTGGCCCGGGTGGCTGGGATCCATGGCTATGGATCCAGCTCTCTTCTTGACCCGGTCTGTGTAAATGGAGTCCAGGTCTGGGAGGGGGCATCCCACAATGCCTTGTGCTGTTCTCACCACCCGTGTCAGTTGTTTCCTCTCCAGTGCTGTGCAGCTGCCATACCACACAGTCATGTTGAGGCAGAGGATGCTCTCAATCATCGCCCTGTAAAAGTTCACGAGCAGCCGTGAGGAAAGTCCAGCCCGTCTCAGTTTCCTGAGGAAGAAGAGCCTTTGTTGTGCTTTCTTCACCAGGTGGGAGGTGTTTGTGTTCCAGGAGAGGTCAGACGTGATGTGGAGGCCCAGGAACTTGATGTTGTCCACACGTTCCACCACTTCTCCATCTATGAGAAGGGGAGTGTGATCCGTCTTCCTGGACCTTCTGTAGTCCATATCTCCACCGTTCTCAGTCTTTCACATCTGCTGGATTTATTAAGGGCGCAGCCTTCCATTTCCAACGCCAAACCATGGATTTGTATATATATATATATAAAATTCAAAATTCCCTTCTCACCCACCGCGGGTGGTTCTTATCCTCTGAGCTCGGGTCCTCTACCAGAGGCCTGGGAGCTTGAGGGTCCTGCGCAGTATCTTGGCTGTGCCAAGGACTGCACATTTCTGGACTGAGATGTCTGATGTTGTTCCTGGGATCTGTTGTAGCCATTGGTCCAGTTTGGGGGTGACTGCCCCGAGGGCCCCGATGACCACAGGCACCACTGTGGTCTTCACCTTCCAGGCCCTCTCCAGTTCCTCCCTAAGGCCCTGGTATTTCTCTAGTTTCTCGTGCTCCTTTTTCCTGATGTTGCAGTCGCTTGGTATTGCTACATCCTCTGTTGTTTATCCACTACGACAATGTCTGGTTGGTTCGCCATTACCATTTTGTCTGTCTGTATCTGGAAGTCCCACAGGATCTTAGCTCTGGCGTTCTCCGCCACCTTTGGGGGTGTTTCCCACTTTGATCTCGGGGTTTCCAGTCCATATGCTGCACATATATATATATATATATATATATATATATATATATATATATATATATATATATATATATATATACTGTATATACTGTATATAATGCATTGTCTGAGATACTAACAGGGCAATGTTTCTCAGTCTTGAAATATATTTGGAGCCTCAGTTGTCCAGAAGTTTCTGAAGTCAAGATCCCTGGGAGAATCTTGATTTCATAGGTAGAATCTGAACTTACAGGTTTTGTAAGTTCAGGACATACTGTGTTTGAAACACTTAAAACATGTTTAAATGATTTCATGTGCATATTGTAATGAATCCTACTGCAAGGCTGCAGACAGTAAAACAAATAAAAGGTTTTTATACACCCTATGTTTAAGTCACATTCATGCAGCAGCCCCACTACAGGTCAAGCACCAGTACAACATGTTTAAGATTATTTTAATACAGCAGTGAGACCAAGTCTGTGTTTTGCAAGTCTCAAGTCGTTATCCTTTCATCCTGAGTCTGGTCTCATGTCTGAAACTAGGAATTTCAATCCTTTGGAGGCTTTTTTCTAAAACAATGCTGTAATTATATATTAAATGTAAATAACACATAATGTGTTCTTTTTAAAATCTGGATTTATCTCAAATCTTGATCAAATGGGCAGCTGAACACAAAGTATAAAAACACCATTTTAAAATGACCAATTTCACATCTTGGCATTGATAAAGACATGCTGCATGAATAAAGCTAGCCAGAATCAGTAACCAAGACACAAGTTGTTGTAGTTCACCCATTTTCCCCTCTGTGCACCACCCAGGTCCATTTACCAGTTTCAGGACCCGACTGAAACCCCAGTGTCATTACCTTGAGAAATAATGAGCTTTGGTTAAATATTAAACAGGCTTTAATGCAAAAAATGATCAAATGTTACACGTCATCCGAATGGATCAGATACAGAGTGACATTCACTGTGCAGCGCTGGGCTCCACTCAGCTCAGCTTAGGGGTGACACCATGTGAAGCAAAGATTGTAGAGAGTTCTGCTTTACTTCCTCCTCATCCTGCTCCCTCTCTAAGGTCTTAGCCTGCCTTTGTTTATGTTTTTGTGTGACTTTTGTCAGTCTGAAATGTTATGGTTATGTCAGTGTGCAGCCGTGTGCATGTGAGCAGATAAAACAGACAGAGGAAAGACAAAGAGTCCTTTTGTCCATAACAGAGTGTTCCTTATGAATTTCTTGTAACATTTCTTGTCAATAAAATTAAAAGATTCATAGTATCTTTTATGAAGGCCATTTTAGTTCCATTATTCTTTTTGTTTTTCACAATGTAGCATCAGGTCTATTTTTATTTTGTTTTATTTATTTTGTCCTTGACTTGATTTTTTGTTAGCACATTAGCTCCACTTTACACCAAACTAACTTTTAGCCACATAAAACAGATGCCTTTTTTTCGATTATCAGATGAAGATGTAATCACATTTCTAGTTAAATCACAGACTGTTACTCTTCAGCAACAAACAAGTTTGTAATTCCCTTTGTTAGCCTCTATCTAAGCTACGCCCTAAACAGAGCATTCCTTTATTTCCTTTAGAAATAAAGTTTACAATCAAGTTTTCACATTTAACGCAAAACGTACAAGTAACTTTGCAGCCAAATTTAGGACCTGCTTGTTTTAAGTCAATTCCTTAATACTGATGAAAAAGTTATTGTTTCATTGGCTGATTATTTAAGTTATAAGAGGGGAAATGTTTGGATATTAGTGAAATAATCTGTCAATGGAACAAGACATTTTTTCAGGTTTCGTCAGTGTCTGTCCTGTGATTGGTGGCTTTCTTTCCAGCAGGAAGTTGTGAACAGAGTTTAAAAGCTGCTGCATTACTGCAGACATTCACAGGAAGCTGGACCAGCAATGGCTCTGCTGAAGGTTCTGCTGCTGCTGGGGCTGGGTGAGTCAGAAACACGGGAAACTGGTCACACTGGACACACTGGAGACACTTCCACTGGTTCCAGGGAGGCTGCTGCTCTCTGTGACTCTCAAACTTCCCTCTGATTCTGTTTCAGACCGAAACTTCTTTGCATATGAACTGTGATGTTTTTTAATCTGTAACTGTTTATCCTTTTTCTGTTCCAGCAGCCATGTTTGCACCTGGTTTCTGAGTAAAGTCCTCCTTTTTCTTCTTCAGGTGTTTCAGTGAACTCAGCTCTTTCTCTGCAGAAGAGAATCATTGGAGGTCATGACTGTGATGACACAGAGCGTCTTTATCATGTTCGGCTGATGATGACCAACGGGCCGTCAACGATCATGTGTGGAGGTTCTCTGATCCACCCTCAGTGGATCCTGACTGCAGCTGACTGCTATGACCCAGAGACAGGGTGGTAAGAAAGAGGCATTAACACAGTCTTATCTGCAGATGATCAGGTTTTCTATGTGTTCATTATAATCAATCCTTTTCTCCAGGAATAATGTAGCAATTTTCAAAGTTCATCCACGGACTACTGAAGTGCATACTCAAATAATCCGACAAGCTCCTGTGTTGTATACTGGCGATAGCCGGAAGCATAACATCATATTGCTGAAGCTTCAGACACCAGTAAATGATGTCCCACTTGCTCCACTACCAGACTGCAGTAATCGCCCTAAAATGTAAGTCTATCTCTGATCAACAACATGACTTCAGATTTTCTGTCTCCAGTCCTGCTGCCTCTGCTTCAGCACACCTGAGTCAGATAATCAGGCCACCAGTTTAGCTCGGGTGTGTTGGACCAGAGACACATTTAAAGGACGCAGTACAACGTCACTGGGGACTGGAGGTGGAAACTCAAGTGTCAGTGGATGAAGTCCTTCATGGATTTATTTTCTGTTCCTTCATTGTTCGTCATAAAAAAAATTCTACATTGTTATCTTGTATTTTTACATTTTATTCTAATTGTGTTTCAGTGGTGACACTGTTCAGCTGGCAGGAGAGGGAGCAACGACAACCGGCCCCAATAATCGGCGATGTGAGAGACATTTTAAAGTTATGAGTATAAAATTTTTGTTTCTGTCTCTACAGATGTTGAGTGAAGAACATGTTTATGATTCTCATGTTTCTCTACAGTACGCACTGTTCATATTCCAAAACATCTTCAGTGTGTCGACATGAGAGTTGTTCAGATTTCCCAATCCCGGTCATTTGGATATATGTTCCGGGTTGAAGAACCAAACAAGGACGCATGTTATGTAAGTTTGTTTCTTCATTATCTCTCTACAGGGATTAGAAGACTTTTATGTTTTACATAATGAAGAAATATATTAATAGAAATTTTTCTACAGGGCGAATCCGGTGGAGCAGTGATGTTCAACGGCAAGATTTATGGTGTGATTTCTATTGATGTCTCACACTTTGCATGCAAGAAACCAGTTTCAATCATGGATGTGTGTGAATACATTGGATGGATAAAAACAACAATCGGCCATAAATAAAACAAACTATCGTGAAATAAAATTCTCATCAAATTTCCTCTCAGATATAATTTTATAGTTATATCTTGATCAGTTTGATCCACCTTTGTAGAATTAGGATAAATCAATAGCTTTGTTTTTTCTCACCTGATCTTGATCTCCCTAGTGGATCTTTCTCTGTCTCAGAAATTAACAATAAATCAATAAATGCATGAAAAAGCAATATTTCCTGGCTGATCATTTTTACATTCATTTTCAGTTTGTTCAGTTGATATTATCCCTGAACTGAGTATGAAAATGTGACCTGAGTTTTAAATCGCATAAAGAGGAACACCAGAAGTAATTTATTTATTCAGTTTTTGTCTTTTATCAGAAATGAACACCCAGCATCTAAACTCTGCAGCTCTGGAGTTACTATTCCTGATTTACTTCTAGAGAACTTTAAACTCCAACAAGACCAAAGAGCTGTACACAAAAATAATGAAACAGAAGTCACACAATACAATTAACAAATAACAAAATCCTAAAGTAAATATAAAGAATATTTTTAATGAAGATACAAAGGAAATGAGGTCAAAAGTCAAAATCTTGAATGAAATAAGTTTTAAGAAAATACTTAAAAACAGGTAAAACTAATTAATGGTATCTTCTGGTTGCCACAACTATAACAAATATTATCGTAGAAAGTTTTCCTCTATTGCAGTTAAACAAAGTGTCATTGCTGATTTTAATTTTTAATTTCAACAACTATTATAGGCTTACATAAAGCTATAAAAAAAGAATAATCTTAAAATCATTGACATAAAAATCACCTGCAAAATAAGAAGGAAATTCAAAAGTATTATGAAATAAGCAAATTTAGTGCTATTTTACTAAATAAATCGTGATAATATCTGACTGTTTAACCTCTATAACAGCTTGGCTGCAGACTGCTTTAAAGATCCAAAGGGCTCAGTGGGGTTACCTCTACATAATTTTTTATGTTAGCTCCTCTGAGAGATCTAGAGTTGTAAGGATGAGATATCAAGGCAAAGAAAACTCAGTAGCTGCTGGTAGGGCCCTCCAGACATTCAGGGGCCCCTAGAAATGGTTGAATTGTAACACAGATTATAGTTCTGCGGCAGTCATCTATTGACAATGACAATATTATAAACTTTTATTTAATGCATTCCACTGTGAAATAAATAAATAGATAAATAATACATTTAGGATTTAATTAGGAAGTTTACTTTGTAAAAGTGCAAAGAATCACCTTGATAGTTTGTTGTGTTAACTTTGCTACAATATGGTGTAATCCTTGTGTTTGAGCTGGGTTTGTTCACAAATACATCAGAGCAATTAGCCAATAATTAGTGATTAATTATATTTTATTTCTCCCCTCCAGGGGGTCTTTTGTGGGCTCTAATGTCCCTTATATGAAAGTAGGCTGACAGGAAAGGGGGAAGACATGCAGCAAACATCGCCGGGTCCGGGAATCAAACCCGCGACGGCCGCATCGAGGACTCAAGGCCTCCAAACGTGGGTCGCACCATCCCCTACGCCACCACAGCATGCCCCTAGTGAATAATTTTAAACTCAGCCAATTAATCTGGGCATCCTATCACAGAGTTCATTAATACTATATTTAAACACTGTTAGTGATGCTGAGGCTCTTAGTAGCATGATTCTGTCTAAGGCCCCATATTACCTTGGGCTGGCCCTGCATGAAGAGCGAGCCGCTGCTGGAATCTACCTGCAAACCCCCGGTGACCCCAATGCCAGTTGTAGCTTGTCTGTAAAGGTAACAGTATACTGCAATATATATTAAATTAATGTAAATGGTTGATGACTAAAGTGGCTGTGTGGTTGTAAATAGAGGACCGCTTCACTCCTTGCAGTGACATGAATATGTTTTTGTGTCAACACACTGCACAGAAACGGTCAGTAATCAGTTTTATGGACAAGTAAGAAAATGTATACAAAGGAATCCTCAACAGTGCTTCATGTAAAAGGATATTAATTCTGCACAACAATAAATTGCTCTGACCCAGAGCTCAGAAGAGGAGAAGGGGTGCGACCAACACCTTACATTGATTCAACATTGATCAGATGTTGATTAGACATTAGGTTTTAACCACAAAACAACATTGATTCAATGACTTCTTTTAAACATTGGTTACTTTAACAGAATTGAATGATTGTTTGATGGTTGATCCACAGTCAGTTGTCGACCTCAACCAAAAGTCAACCATTCTGACTATAATGCAATGTTGATTTACCATCGTGTGCTATCTGGGAAGTCTTTTATCCTTACATCTAGAGTCAAGTCTCAAGTCTGAAACTTGGAATTTCAAGTCTTTTCAAGTCTGTTTTTAAAAGGTTTCAACTGTATATTAAATGTAAATAATAGATCATGTGTTTTTATAAATCTCCACTCAGCTTACCTTAGGGGTGACAGCAAGTGAAGCAAAGATTGCAGCGAGTTCTGCTTTATTTTCTCCTCATTCTGCTTCCTCTCTAAGGTCTCGGCCTGCCTTCATCATTTTTTGTGTATGTGTGACAGTCGCCAGTCTTAAATGTTATGGTTACGTCAGCGTGCAGCCGTGTGAATGTGAGCAGATAAAACAGAGAAAAGACAAACAGTCCTTTTGTCCATAACAGAGTGTTCCTTATGAATTTCTTGTAACATTTCTTGTCTAAAAAATCACAAGATACATAATTTCTTTTATGAAGGACATTTAGTTCCATTAGTCTTTTTGTTTTTCACAATGTAGCATCAGGGCTTTTTTCTATTGTTTTTGTATTTATATTTGTACTTAACTTGATGCTTGTTAGCACATTTGCTCCACTTTTCACCAAACTAACTTTTAGCCCCATAAAACAGATGGTTTATTTCGATTAGCAAATGAATATGTAGTCACATCTCTATTTAGCCAAATCACAGACTGTTATCACCGGTTCGCCTTCTTACTCCATGCCACTGCTCCTCTTCCCTTCTTCCTGGTTTCCTCATGGTCTCTTCTTGTCTCTGGTTTGGATTTATTTTTGTTCCTTGGCTAGTCATGAAATATATTTGGAACCTCAATTCTGCAGAAGTTTGTGAAGTCAAGATTCTACCTGTAAGACACAGAGTGAACTTAGTTCCTGTGAGGTTTTGTCAGACAAAATGTGTAAGTTCAGGAAGCTGAACTTACTGCATGTTCCATGTTTACTGTCAGATCAGATTACAGTTGATTTTAATTGCTTTGGCCTGCTGAAAGGATCTAGGATCAACTCAGTTTCCATCATCTCAGCAGAAGAAAACCTCCTGCAGATGTAATAACATCTGGATGTTTCTCTCCACCCATGCAGAATCCAATTAACACAAACGTGATTCAAGCAGTCCAAACTCCATTGTTTATGACAACAGAAATCACCTGTTCTTTCTCAACCACTGAAAGGTGCATGCATCAGTATGAATCCACTGAAGCAGCTGTTTCACTTCCCAAAAATGTCCAATCGATCTGCAGGCCTTATAGGAGATCCAGGCACACAACACTTTTTCTCTTTTAAGATTATGTTTCCAACTTTCTTATTCTCTGATTTTTGTTTGGTTTACATTTACAGTATTTTCATTCACAGTTAAAATCTGGATCACAGCATGTCTAATTCTGGATTCATTTTATTTCCAGGACAACTTGACACAACCTGTGTAGACAGATTTTGTATTTAGCCAACATCAACAAGCCTGAGGTTAGAATGGAAGCTAGCACAGAGGCTAGCAGAGAGGCTAGCGTGGAGGTTAGCTCTTCCACACCTTGAAAACCTCTGGGCTTCACTGAAGATCAAGTTTTTGTATTTTCCTGTGTACACAGATTTTACAGTTAGCCAACTTCAACAAGCCTGAGACTAGCATGGAGGCTAGCATCTGGACTAGTGTAAAGGAAGAAATATTTATTAAAACTTTGAACAAAACGTTTGGCTCGTATCTTCCTTCAAAGCCGGGTCATCTCGGCGAGGAGCAGGGCAGCTGTAAAGCGAAACTACAACAAGGCGTGTTGACGTCACAGATCACAGAGTTTAATTCATACAAAGCAACGCATGTATCCGTTAACAAAGCTGCAGAGGTACAGAGATATACATTTTATCACAAAATAAGACACACAAGGGGAGACAAACGAACACAAAGACAGACAAAGGCGCCCACGTGGAGAAAAGATGGAAAAAACTCTCTCCCTCGGCGTGCTGACCTGGAATTTTAAACTAAAGAGGTGTTTCCCTATTTAATATATGCAAAGAAGGCGTTCTGTTGTTCGACCAATCAGAGACCTGTTTCGGCCCCCCAGAGAACCCCGGAAACTCCCCTCATTACAGCTCAGATGTCTGGTTTTTATCTAAGTCAAAGGGCGGACCACTTCGCGTTCATCTCCGTCTGATACGGGGAGAGGCGCCAAGAAGTCTCTTGCCCCCCCCATCGGAATGTAAATTTTATTGCTGTGTTGTCAGCGGGGGAGGAAAAAAGGGCCCTGCTTTGTCTGCTTACCGCATCTCAGACGAGACCTGTTCCAAATAAGAGTATTGTATATAACTGTTACACATGTCGTAGATTAACTGTATTAAGCACCAAAAAAATAATCATTTTTCTTAACACTAGCAAAGAGACTAGCACAGAGTCTAGCACAAGCACTATCACATAGGCTAGCATGGAGCCTACCATGGATACTAGCATGGCGGCTAGCAAGAGACTAGCACAGAGGCCAATATGGAAGCTAGCGCAGACACTAGCATCAAGACTAGCAAGGAGACTGGTAAGGAGACTAGCACAGAGGCTACTGTAACCGGATCCTTTCTGCATTGTGCTGGTTTTATTGAATGGTCAGGGCCGTGACACCGTTTGTCTTTAAAATGGGGAGTTTATCGATTTATTCTGACAAGAACAACAAATAGAAAACAACCATGTTATGGGCTGCCCACTCCAAGTCCTCGCTTGCAACATGACAAAAGGACCCGCACACAGGTAACCATGTTGCATAACTTTTAAATAAAGAAAATAAAACTTTTTATACACATAACACACCTACGGAAGAGGATTAGGGCCACCGAGAAAAAAAAATAGAATTCTAAGATTAAAGTCAGAATTCTAACTTTAATCTCAGAATTCTAACTTTAATCTCAGAATTCTGACTTTAATCTCAGAATTATTTTTTTTTTGGTGGCCCTAATCCTCTTCTGTACATACCTGACGAGAACAACAAATAGAAAATAACCATGTTATGGGCTTCCCACTCTAAGTCCTACACAAACCCAAAGTACATAACAAAACTAAAATTAATATTTGCTATTTTGCAATCATAGGTTCACTTCAATATTTACATTATGAAATAGATTCATTTATTCATATTCATATATTGCAATAGAGATGATAAAAATTGACTTAATCGATCTATAAATAAAAATGTGCTGGTGGTATGCATCGATAAGGCAAGTGAAATGGCTGGTCATCAGTAAAGTGAATAGGATTGACAAAATCCCTAGCTTCACAACAATCCAGTTTTCCCCTGGAGAACACATCCTGGAAATCCTGGAGAAACTACAAGTTTCTCACCTTGCTATCTTTAAGGGCTAGCAGAACAAAAAGGCATCAACAACAGTTCGTAGTTCCCTTTCTTAGCCTCTATCTAAGCTGTGCCCTAAAGAGGGCATTTCCTTATTTACTTTAGCCTTAGCTTTGAGGGTGTTTCCTAATATGTCATTTCCTTTAGCTTTAGCTTTTGTGAGCATGTGATCTATGTGAATGCATCTATGTGTATACGAGCATGTAAATAGCTGAAAGAGATGGAGGAAAACACAGAATTATTTATGATCAAGAATTATTTTCACACTTTCTGTTTAACAGTTTCAGGACCCAACAAAAGCCCCAGTGTCATTACCTTGACAAATAATGAGCCTTGGTTAAATATAAAAGAGGTGTTAATGCAGAAAATGATCAAATGTTACACGTCATCCGAATGGATCAGATACAGAGTGACATTCACTGTGCAGCGCTGGGCTCCACTCAGCTCAGCTTAGGGGTGACACCAAGTGAAGCAAAGATTGTAGCGTGAAATCTGCTTTACTTCCTCCTCATTCTTCTCTCTCTCTAAGGTCTTAGATGTGACAGTCACCAGTCTAAAATGTTATGGTTTTGTCAGTGTGCAGCCGTGTGCATGTGAGCAGATAAAACAGATAGAGAAAAGACAAAGAGTCCTTTTGTCCATAACAGAGTGTTCCTTATGAATTTCTTGTAACATTTCTTGTCAATAAAATCAAAAGATTCATAGTATCTTTCACAAAGGACATTTTAGGTCCATTAGTCTTTTTGTTTTTCACAATGTAGCATCAGAGATTTTTTTCTATTTTTTTGTAGTTATGTTTGTCCTTAACTTGATGTTTGTTAGCACATTAGCTCCATTTTACATCAAACTAACTTTTAGCCACATAAAACAAATGTTTTTTTGTTTAGTTTTTTTTTTCGATTATCAGATGAAGATGTAATCACATCTCCAGTAAAATCATAGACTGTTACTCTTCAGCATCAAACAAGTTTGTAATTCCCTTTGTCAGTCTGTATCTAAGCTACGCCCTAAACCAGGGGTCTCAAACTCCAGTCCTCGAGGGCCGGTGTCCTGACACTTTTAGGTGTGTCTCTGTTGCACCACACCTGAATAGAACAATTAGGTCATTAGCAAGGCTTTGGAGAACTTATCGACACAAGGAGGAGGTAATTAAGCCATTTCATTCCAGCGTTTTGTACCTGTGGCACATCTAAGAACTGCAGGACACCGGCCCTCGAGGACTGAAGTTTGAGACCCCTGCATACAGAGCGTTCCCTTACATCCTTTAGCCTTAGCTTTGAGGGTGTTTCCTAAGATGACATTTCCTGTAGCTTTAGCTTTTGCGAGCATGTGATCTATGTGAATGAATGTATGTGTAGACGCGCATGTAAATAGCTAAAAGAGATAGAGGTAAACAGAATTATCTATTCTCAACAAGGGTCATTTTCACACCTCATCAATAACAAAATGATTCTACTTTCGGGAGCAAAGGCAGATGTGAATTTTTGTAGATTGGAAACCAAAACTTTTTTCTCAAAAAAAACATCAACCTGAAAACAAGGAAGAGTTGCTCTGTCTCCACAAAATCTGTCTTATTTCATCAAGTTTACAATCAAGTTTTCACTTGAGCAAAACTCACTGCAAGCTTGTGCACTGCAAAAGCAGAAAACTTACTGATTATTTTGTCTAGTTTCTAATGTAAATCTCTCAGTTCACTCTAGATAAGGCAAAACTAACTTATAAATAGCTTTGCAGCCAAATATAGGATCTGCTTGTTTTAAATCAATTCCTTAAAATTCATGAAAAGTTATTGTTTCATTGGCTTATTATTTAAGTTATAAGAGGGGAAATGTTTATATATTAGTGAAATAATCTGTCAATGGAGCAAGAACTTTTTTCAGGTTTCTTGAGTGTCTGTCCTGTGATTGGACAGATCAGTGTCTGTCCTGTGATTGGACAGATCAGTGTCTGTCCTGTGATTGGTGGCTTAATTTCCAGCAGGACGTTGTGAACAAAGTTTAAAAGCTGCTGCATTAATGCAGACATTCACAGGAAGCTGGACCAGCAATGGCTCTGCTGAAGGTTCTGCTGCTGCTGGGGCTGGGTGACTGCAAAAGCAGAAAACTTACTGCTTTTGCAGTACAAACTATTTTGTCTAGTTTCTAATGTAAATCTCTCAGTTCACTCTAGATAAGGCAAAACTAACTTATAAATAGCTTTGCAGCCAAATAAAAGATCTGCTTGTTTTAAATCAATTCCTTAATACTGATGAAAAAGTTCTTGTTTCATTGGCTGATTATTTAAGTTATAAGAGGGGAAATGTTTGGATATTAGTGATATAATCTGTCAATGGAGCAAGAACTTTTTTCAAGTTTCTTTAGAACGACAAGATGTTAAAGTTAATCTGTATGCAGCTGGCAGCGCAGATCAGTGACTGTCCTGTGATTGGACAGATCAGTGTCTGTCCTGCGATTGGTGGCTTTCTTTCCAGCAGGAAGTTCTGAACAGAGTTTAAAAGCTGCTGCATTACTGCAGACATTCACAGGAAGCTGGACCAGCAATGGCTCTGCTGAAGGTTCTGCTGCTGCTGCTGGGGCTGGGTGAGTCAGAAACACTGGAGAAACTGGTCACACTGGACACACTGGAGACACTTCCACTGGTTCCAGGGAGGCTGCTGCTCTCTGTGACTCTCACATTTCCCTCTGATTTAGTTTCAGACTGAAAGTTCTTTGCATATGAACTGTGATGCTTTTTAATCTGTAACTGTTTATCCTTTTTCTGTTCCAGCAGCCATGTTTGCACCTGGTTTCTGAGTAAAGTCCTCCTTTTTCTTCTTCAGGTGTTTCAGTGAACTCAGATGTTTCTCTGCAGAAGAGAATCATTGGAGGTCATAACTGTGCTGACACGGAGCGTCTTTATCATGTTCGGCTGGAAGTGACCAATGGGCAGACAACAACCATCTGTGGAGGATCTCTGATCCACCCTCAGTGGATCCTGACTACAGATACCTGCTGGAAGTCAGAGACAGGGTGGTAGGAAAGAGGCATTAACACAGTTTTATCTGCAGATGATCAGGTTTTCTGTGTGTTCATTATAATCTAACCTTTTCTGCAGGTTTACCAGAGCAATTATAAAAGTTCATCCACGGACTGCTATACTGGGCATTTTCAGTATCCAAGGAGGTCCAGTGGTTTATAATCCTGACGGCTGGCGGCATGACATCATATTGCTGAAGCTTCAGAGACCAGTAAATGATGTCCCACTTGCTCAGCTACCAGACTGCACTTATCGTCTTAAAAAGTAAGTCTTTCTCTGATCAAAAACATGACTTCAGATTTTCTGTCTCCAGTCCTGCTGCCTCTGCTTCAGTACACCTGAGTCAGGTAATCAGGCCACCAGTTTAGCTCAGGTGTGTTGGACCAGAGACACATTTAAAGGACGCAGTACAACGTCACTGGGGACTGGAGGTGGACACTCCTGTGTCAGTGGATAAAGTCCTTCACGGATTTATTTTCTGTTCCTTCATTGTTCTTTGTAACAATTAATTTTCTACATTGTTATCTTGCATTTTTAAATTTTATTCTTGTATTTTAGGGACGATGTTGTTCAGCTGGCAGGAGAGGGAGCAACGACAACCGGCCCCAATAATCGGCATTGTAAGAGAAATATTAAAGTTATTAGAATAAAATCTTTGTTTCTGTATCTACAGAGAAGGTTGAGTGAACATGTTTATGATTCTCATGTTTCTCTACAGTATCCAATGTTGCTCCTGCAACACATCTTCAGTGTGTCGACATGAAAGTTGTTGAGGCTCACAATTTCCTGCTGCCATATGGGCGTTTATTCTCTGCTTCAGCACCGAACAAGGATGTGTGTTATGTAAGTTTGTTTCTTCAATATCTCTCTACAGTGATTAGAAGAGTTTTCTGTTTTAAAACATAGATAAATATATTGATATAATCTTTTCTACAGGGTGACGCTGGTTCAGCAGCGGTGTTCAACGGCAAGATTTACGGTGTGATTTCTCCAAGTGTACCAGTCTCTGCATGTGAGCAGCCAGTTTTAATCATGGATGTGTGTGAATACATCGGGTGGATAAGAGCAACAACTGGCCTTAAATAAAACACAAACTATTATGAAATAAAATTCTCATCAAATTTCCTCTCAGATATAATTTTATTATTGTATCTTGACCAGTTTGATCCACATGTTTGTAGAATTAGAATAAATCAATAGTTTTGTTTTTTTCTCATCTAACCTTGATTTCCCTAATGGATCTTTCTCTGTCTCAAAAATGAATCACTAAATGCATGAAAAATAAACATTTCCTGGCTGATCGTCTTTATATTCATGGTTAGTTGATATTTTCCCTGGACTGAGTATGAAAATGTGACATGAGTTTTAAATCACAAGAGGAACACAAGAAGTAATTTATTTATTCAGTTTTTGTCTTTTATCAGAAATGAACATGCAGCATCTAAACTCTGCACCTCTGGAGTTACTATTATTGATTTACTTCTAGAGAACTTTAAACTCCAACAAGACTAAAGAGCTGTACACCAGTGGTCCTCAACCTTTTTATTACCGCAGACCGGTCAAGACTTGGCAATTTTGCTGCGGCCCGGGGGTGGGGTGGGGTAATGCTTCTCCATGTTGGTGTTCCGCTAAAGCCTTTTTTTTTTGCCCCAATTTTCCCTTTACGACAATCTTACAACTTCCTGCAGTGTGTGGTGTGTTGGCCCAATGTCTTGGCCCGATTATCTCAGCCTGTGGGGTTTTCCCTGTCTGGGAACGAGAACTCAGCCTGTTGAATGTGACAGGTAGCCAATCAGAAAGCGCGGTGACGTAAGAACGGAGAGGAATCCCAAACAGTTGACATGGCAACTGAGAGTCCGGTGGACATCAGGGGTGATGTGTGGAAATGTTTATTACTATATGTAAAGATCATTTTTATACATGTTTATTATATTAACTACGAATAAACATAACTCACCTCCCAATCACAGTGCAGCAAATAGAGCGGCTGCTCCCGCCATCTTTTATCAAACACCTTTTCTTTTTGTTTCCTCTTTTATCGCTTAAAATGAGCCACAAACTATCACTGCTGTTTCTACATCGTCATCCGTGTTTGATTATTCTAAATTCACGTTTGGTATGTTGGGGGTTTTACTGGATTTTCTTCTGCAACCGGGATGTTCGTGAGTGGAATCAGTTCTGTGGTGTGTTGCTCCTGCCGTGCGGCTGGACTCACGAACCGACCGAACCTGTTGGACTTTTATCGGCTCTGTGGTCACAGAAGTTTGGAAAATCGGCCGACAATCCTTAAATCGTGCCGTGTGAACCAGACCTAAAACTCACAAGCTCCACTCTTCTCATCTCGTCTCGACAGCGGCCCTAACGCTCTCTGACTCTGGTCGCTATGGTAACATTTACATATCCCTTCAAAATAAGATACAGATGCGCAACAAAAACGAACATTTTACTTTTGTGAAAATTTTAACTCACAATAACGACTAATGGGAGCCCTGAGCTCGTTTCTCTGCAACAATCTTAATTTTACAGGTTTTGAATAAAAGGTTTTACAAATAAGTGTGAGAAAATGTGAGAATGACTGTGTGTGTGTTGTGCACAACTGTTTATCTGTTTCAGGGAGCGGACCAACGCTCCTCCTAACGCACAGTCCTCCTGCTTGAATTATCGGACAGCTTCTGCTCTCCAGGACTAAATCAATTCAAACCAACTGAAACAGACGCAGGAGACAAACATCGTGGGGGAGAAAACACGGTGCAGTTCGGCTAGTTCCTTCGGCAGATTATTTGACTTATAAAAAGACATTTTCCCATGTCATAAGTCAAATAATTTGCCAATTAGTAATTACTTATTCTAAACAAACTGTTATATCTTACTGAAAAGTTACTTATGAGCTGCTTTGTCTTATTTTAGTGTTTAAAGTGTAGTTTTCTGCATGCCTCCATATTTAACAGAGTACTAAACTTAGCAGCTGTTTTAAAATCTATACTTATACTAGAAAAATATGTATTTATTTAGCATTTCATTTCAAGTCAAAGAGTTATTTTGTCCATAACAGAGTGTTCCTTATAAATTTCTTGTAACCTTACTTATCAAATCACAAGATTCATAGTATCTTTTACAAAGGACATTTTAGCTAGTCTTTTCTCGAACCCTGCTATGAAACTCCTTCTCCAGAAGGAGTTTAGATCAGATCGATAGCCAGAAACTTATCACACTCCCATTACTTATGAATCTCATCACTGTGCTCCGATCCGGTGCCTTCTCGCCCTACATCAAAGCGCTCCTCTCATGCGCTTTCCTCCTAGCCTTCTATGGATTTCTTAGACTGAATGAGTTCACATCTGCTTCTAAACTATTCAATCCGTCAAGAGATTTATCTACCTCCAATCTTAAATTCTTCCCTGACCACTACAACCTCCACCGAAACGAAAGGTCCAAGTACTATCTCTATTGCACGCACAGACGGTTCGTTCTGCCCTTTCCGCGCGATGTTCAAATTCGCGAGCAAAACGCATCAACTCAGCCATGAATCCAAACCTGTTTCTCAGTCCTGAAAGCTTCCCTATGACCGCTGACTGGTTCATCCGCCACCTCAGACTGACTCTAGCAGTTTGCGGTCTTCCCCCTAGCCACTTCTCGGGCATTTCTTTTAGAATAGGCGCAGCCAAATCAGCCGCCATTCAAGGCATCCCTACAGCTTCCCTCCTTCAGCTCGGCCGCTGGTCATCCTCGGCCTTCTCCTCCTACATCAGACCGGATCCTTCAGCTGTGCTCAAAGCTCAACTTTCAATGTCCGCATTGAAAGTTGCGGACAGTTGGGGACACCAGTCATCTTATCAAATGACTGGTGGTGAGTGTTAGGCCATTCTTTAACATCTATTTCACAGATCCGGCTGGGCCCAGCGGGCCCTCAGCCCACTCGACTCGGCAGCAGCCATTTCATCCACCGTCGCCACGCCTAACAGTCTTGCCAGACTACAGGCCCCGGCAACAAAGCTGCACCTAACAAGTCTCGTCAGACTGCAAGTCCCAGGCAACACAACTGCGCCTAACAAGTCTCGTCAGACTGCAGGCCCAGCTAGGCCTCGACCCGTCATCCTCTTTTGGGGCGAAGACTACTCTGAGCTACGCCCGAGCCGAGCTCCGGCTCACGGTGATCCTTGGCTCATTAGTCTTCTGCCGGGTCCGAGCGCCAAAGATTGAACCATTAAAACTATTCTAACTGCTACCTTTCTCTGTGTGAGTCTCCCCAGATTGAAATGAAGCCTACGCGAAAATTGAAGCTGGGAGACTCGACCCAGCTTATCCTCATCATCTAATCACCACTCCCCTACTGCAGCCAACCAGGACCGGAGCGTCGCGCCGCTCCAGCCAATCATCGTTCAAGGATTCCTTCAGAAGGACAAGCTACCTTGGGTCTTCCTGCTCATCAGCCGTGCTTTGACCCACCTCCTCCCCATCTCCACCTTCATCCAGGCGTACATCCTCCAGGGTCTCTCCACGCTCCTCCACCTCCTCCAGGCTCTGCTCCACCACCAGTGTCTGGACCCGGGGGGGGAAGACTACTCTGATCTACGCCCGAGCCGAGCTCCGGCTCACGGTGATCCTTGGCTCATTAGTCTTCTGAAGGGTACGAGCGCCAAAGATTGAACCATTAAAACTATTCTAACCCTACCTTTCTCTGTGTGAGTCTCTCCAGATTGAAATGTCAGTAAATATCTGTCAAAACAGGTGATCATTTGTAATTTCTCCAAATACAAAGTTGTAATTTGGAAACTACATCAGTAGTATCAGTCTTTGGGGTTTGCTTTATGTAACAATATATTTTTTTTACCTGCAATCATTTTCTACAGTAGAAGGAGGAACTGGAAATTACTGAATTGGTCGGCATGCTTTTTTATTCGTCTGTCATGTTGGATTTCACTACATTTTCTTGAGCTTGCAGTGGATGGCCAGTAGTTGGCAGTGTATTGCGTGATGCACTAGTGTTCACTTTAGTGGTGTGTGTATTTACAAAATAAAAATGCATATAAACACAAGAAAATGACTTTTGGATAGATGTCCACTATGCACGAAATGGGTTTTATATATGCATTGTCTGAGATACTAACAAGGCAATGTTTCTCAGTCATGAAATATATTTGGAGCCTCAGTTGTGCAGAAGTTTGTGAAGTCAAGATCCTACCTGTGAGACACAGAGTGAACTTAGTTTCTGTGAGTTTTTGTCAGACAAAACATGTAAGTTCAGGACATAATGGAAACAATTTAAAACATGTTTAAATGATTTCATGTGGCATATTGTAATGAATCCTACTGCAAGGCTGCAGACAGTAAAACAAATAAAAGGTTTTTATACACGCTTTGTTTAAGTCACATTCATGCAGCAGCTCCACTACAGGTCAAGCACCAGTACAACATGTTTAAGATTATTTTAATACAGCAGTGAGACCAAATCAGTGTTTTGCAAGTCTCAAGTTGTTATCCTTTCATCCTGAGTCTAGTCTCATGTCTGAAACTAGGAATTTCAATCCTTTGGAGGCTTTTTCTAAAACAATGCTGCAATTATATATTAAATGTAAATAACACATAATGTGTACTTTTTAAAATCTGGATTTATCTCAAATCCTGATCAAATGGGCAGCTGAACACAAAGTATAAAAACACCATTTTAAAATGACCAATTTCACATCTTGGCATTGATAAAGACATGCTGCATGAATAAAGCTAGCCAGAATCAGTATCCATGACACAAGTTGTGGTAGTTCACCCATTTCCCCTCTGTGCACCACCCAGGTCCATTTACCAGTTTCAGGACCCGACTGAAACCCCAGTGTCATTACCTTGAGAAATAATGAGCTTTGGTTAAATATTAAACAGGCTTTAATGCAGAAAATGATCAAATGTTACACATCATCCGAATGGATCAGATACAGAGTGACATTCACTGTGCGGCGCTGGGCTCCACTCAGCTCAGCTTAGGGGTGACACCATGTGAAGCAAAGATTGTAGCGAGTTCTGCTTTACTTCCTCCTCATTCTGCTCCCTCTCTAAGGTCTTAGCCTGCCTTTGTTTATGTTTTTGTGTGACTTTTGTCAGTCTGAAATGTTATGGTTATGTCAGTGTGCAGCCGTGTGCATGTGAGCAGATAAAACAGACAGAGGAAAGACAAAGAGTCCTTTTGTCAATAACAGAGTGTTCCTTATGAATTTCTTGTAACATTTCTTGTCAATAAAATAACAAGATTCATAGTTTCTGTAAGCCTCTATCAAAGCTACACCCTAAACAGAGCGTTCCCTTATTTCCTTTAGCCTTAGCTTTCAGGATGTTTCCTAACATGTCATTTCCTTTAGCTTTAGCTTTTGCGAGCATGTGATCCATGTGAATGAATGTATGTGTAATCAACCATGTAAATAGCTAAAAGAGAAAGAGGAAAACACAGAATTTATTTATTCTCAACAAGGGTCATTTTCACACCTCATCAATAAATAAAATGATTCTACTTTCAGGAGCAAAGGCAGATGTGAATTTTTGTACATTGGAAACCAAAAAGTTTTTCTCAAAAAACATCAACCTGAAAACCAGGAAGAGTTGCTCTTTCTCCAGAAAATCTGTCTTATTTCATCAAGTTTACAATCAAGTTTTCACTTGAGCAAAACTCACTGCAAGCTTGTGCACTGCAAAAGCAGAAAACTTAGTAGCTATTTTTGTCTAGTTTCTAAAGTAAATCTCTCAGTTCACTCTAGATAAGGCAAAACTAACTTATAAGTAACTTTGCAGCAAAATATAGGATCTGCTTGTTTTAAGTCAATTCCTTAAAATTCATGAAAAGTTATTGTTTCATTGGCTGATTATTGACAATATAAGAGGGGAAATGTTTATATATTAGTGAAATACTCTGTCAATGGAACAAGAACTTTTTTCAAGTTTCTTTAGAACGACGAGATGTTAAAGTTAATCTGTATGCAGCTGGCAGCGCAGATCAGTGTCTGTCCTGTGATTGGTGTCTTAATTTCCAGCAGGAAGTTGTGAACAGAGTTTAAAAGCTGTTGCATTACTGCAGACATTCACAGGAAGCTGGACCAGCAATGGCTCTGCTGAAGGTTCTGCTGCTGCTGGGGTTGGGTGAGTCAGAAACACTGGGGAAACTGGAGACACTGGAGACACTTCCACTGGTTTCAGGGAGGCTGCTGCTCTCTGTGACTCTCAAACTTCCCTCTGATTCTGTTTCAGACTGAAACTTCTTTGCATATGAACTGTGATGCTTTTTAATCTGTAACTGTTTATCCTTTTTCTGTTCCAGCAGCCATGTTTGCACCTGGTTTCTGAGTAAAGTCCTCCTTTTTCTTCTTCAGGTGTTTCAGTGAACTCAGATGTTTCTCTGCAGAAGAGAATCCTTGGAGGTCATAACTGTGCTGACACGGAGCGTCTTTATCATGTTCGGCTGGAGGGCTCCAATGGTACTCATACGAGCCTGTGTGGAGGATCTCTGATCCACCCTCAGTGGATCCTGACTGCAGATACCTGCTGGAAGTCGGAGACAGGGTGGTAGGAAAGAGGCATTAACACAGTTTTATCTGCAGATGATCAGGTTTTCTGTGTTCATTGTAATCTAACCTTTTCTGCAGGTTTAATGTAGCAATGGTAAAAGTTCATCCACGGACTGCTGGACGGAAGCTTTACAGAATCCATGGCAGAACTGGGTATTCTGATCCCGAAGGCTGGCTGCATGACATCATGTTGCTGAAGATTCAAAAACGAGTAAATGATGTCCCATTTGCTCCACTACCAGACTGCAGTAATCGCCCTAAAATGTAAGTCTATCTCTGATCAACAACATGACTTCAGATTTTCTGTCTCCAGTCCTGCTGCCTCTGCTTCAGAGTCAGGTAATCAGGCCACCAGTTTAGCTCAGGTGTGTTGGACCAGAGACACATTTAAAGGACGCAGTACAACGTCACTTGGGACTGGAGGTGGACACCCTGTGTCAGTGGATAAAGTCCTTCATGGATTTATTTTCTGTTCTTTCATTGTTCTTTGTAACAATTAATTTTCTACATTGTTATCTTGTATTTTTACATTTTTTTCTAATTGTGTTTCAGTGGTGACACTCTACAGCTGGCAGGAGAGGGAGCAACGACAACTGGCCCCTATAATGAGCAATGTGAGAGAAAGTTTGAAGTTATGAGAATAAAATATTTGTTTCTGTCTCTACAGAGACGTTTAAGTGAACAACATGTTTATGATTCTCATGTTTCTCTACAGTATCCAATGCTGTTGCTGCAACACAACTTCAGTGTGTCGACATGCCAGTTGTTGAGGCTTCCCATTTCCTGCCAACATATGGACATGTATTCTCTGCTAAAGCACAGAACAAGGATGTGTGTTATGTAAGTTTATTTCTTCAATATCTCTCTACAGTGATTGGAAGAGTTTTCTGTTTTACTACATAAATAAATATATTACAATTTTTTCTACAGGGTGACGCTGGTTCAGCAGCGGTGTTCAACGGCAAGATTTATGGTGTGATTTCTCCAGGTGTACCACGCTATGCATGTGAGAGCGCAGCTTCAGTCGTAGATTTGTGTGAATACATGGACTGGATAAGAAGACAAATTGACTTTAAATAAAATATAAACTTTAATGAAATAAAATTCTAATCAAATTTCCTCTTGGATATAGTTTTATTATTGTATCTTGACCAGTTTGATCCACATGTTTGTAGAATTAGGATAAATCAATAGCTTTGTTTTTTGTCATCCAACCTTGATCTCCCTAATGGATCTTTCTCTGTCTCAGAAATGAAAAGTGAATCAATAAATGCATGAAAAATAAACATTTCCTGGCTGATCATCTTTACATTCATGGTTCAGTTTGTTAAGTTGATATTTTCCCTGAACTGAGTCTGAAAATGTGGCATGAGTTTTGAATCACATAAAGAGGAACACCAGAAGTAATTTATTTATTCCGTTTTTGTCTTTATTTTACATCAGAAATGAACATGCAGCATCTAAACTCTGCAGCTCTGGAGTTACTATTCCTGATTTACTTCTAGAGAACTTTAAACTCCAACAAGACCAAAGAGCTGTGCACAAAAATAATGAAACAGAAGTCACATAATACAATTAACAAATAACAAAATCCTAAAGTAAAAATAATTAAAACATATTTTTAATGAAGATATAAAGGAAATGAGTTCAAAAGTCAAAATCTGAAATGTAAGAAGTTTTAAGAAAATACTTAAAAACAGGTAAAGCTAATTACTGGTAACTTCTGTTGCCACAAATTTAACATAAAAATTATCGTAGAGAATTTTCCTCTATTGCAGTCAAACAAAGTGTCTTTGTTAATTTTAATTTTTAATTTTAACACCTTTTATAGGCTTACATGTAGATAGAAAAAAATCATCTTAAATATAAAAATTACCAGCAAAATAAAGGAGGAAGTGCAAAAATAATTTTCTTTTACTGTTGAAATTAAAATCTAAATTACATATTTAAGTAAAACTCTCAGAAATTACAATTTGGTTTTCAAAAGTCTAAATATGACAGAAGTTCTCTGTAAATTTTATAGCAACATCTGGAAAAGTTAAAAAGATGTTAGTACTGCTAAGATATATCATTAAATATTTTATTGTTACAATGTTGTTCACTGATCATATTAAATCAAATTAAACAGAAAAGAAGGTTTGCCTCAGGGCCGTGCAGAGACCTTTGGAGGGCCGGGGGCTCAAAGTTAAAAAGGGGCACACTGAACAAGATCTTAAAATATCGTACAACTACATAGCAACAACCTATACAGTATTACTCAAGAATCTAATAGTTAATCGGATCATACTTGTTAGAATAATTTTGTTATCATTGTTACATTAGTAGTTTTACTAGGGTCATCTATTGCTTAAGTGTGAACATGTGTGTGAGACAGAGCTAGCCTTTCTTTAACCCTTAAAACATGTTCTTTGAAGATGGTCTTCTGAGAGTTTCCTTAGTCTTAAACCTGTGTTTGTTTATACTCTGTGCCCCCCTACGTAGAGATTCCTTAGTCGTAAAACTGCGTTTGTTATGTGTTAGTTCCTGAGTGACTGCTGATTTTATGAACACCAGCCCTCTTTCTTTTGTTTTGTGTTAAAAAAAGGCAAGTTCTACTGCAGAGTTTCAGAACGCATGGTGAGCTGTTCAGAGGAGCAGTTCACTGTGTCTTCTCCTTTATCAAAAGCTTGGTTGAAAACTCAAACGTTGTCTGTGGTTCTTTCTTTGTATTTCACATATAAATACATATCATTTTGGTGCCGTGACCCGAATCTCAACATACCCGTTTGCTGACAGACGAAGAACGACGCGCTGAAACCGTGCACGGCCAGAGTCAACAGGACTTGGAAATAAAGTCCCGGGAAGTAATTTCTTCACTGGGCCAGCGCCTAGGTCCAACTCTGTTTGTCAGCAACGGATTGACGAGATTCGGCCGGACTAGACGAACCAACAGGAAACGTGAGTTGAAACCAGTTGGGTATTTTTTCTCTTTTTTCACCTGTAAGTAAAGAAAGATAGTGGTGTTTTTACTCTTTTTTCTCACCTAAAGAAAGAAAGTAACTATCCAAGGGAAGTGCAGGTATAGTCCCCTTCTTTATGTGGGTGGGTATAGTCCATGTTGGAATTTGTGTGTGTGTTCCGTCCTGAATGAGGTCCAAAATTTTGTAGGAATGCGAATGTGAAGTGTAACTGGTGCTGAATTCCCTGAAAGTACAACTTATTGTCCTCGGAATCAGAATTCAGAAGATTGTAGCGTGACTTTTGCTTTATTTTCTCATCATTCTGCTCCCTCTCTAAGGTCTTAACCTGCCTTAATCAGTGTTTGTTTATGTGTAACAGTCACCAGTCTTAAATGTTATGGTTATGTCAGTGTGCAGCCTTGTGCGTGTGAGCAGATAAAACAGAGAAAAGACAGAGTTCTTTTGTCCATAACAGAGTGTTCCTTATGAATTTCTTGTAACATTTCTTATCTATAAAATCACAAGATTCATAGTTTCTTTTACTAAGGCCTTTTAGTTCCATTGCACAAAATGAAAAACAGTGCAAGACATTGAGTACCAGTACAAAATAGAGTATTTTTCACTGCAACACTGTAACACACAAGTCAGTGCATATCCTCATGTCCACAGAGTTTTTCCACACCATAACAAGCAGAGAGGCATATTCACTAATAGATTTCCTTATGATATTCTTCAACTCCATCTCAGACAAGACCTCCCATGACTAATAATGTACTGGTGGTATGCATCGATAAGGCAAGCGAAATGGCTGGTCATCAGTCAAGTGAATGCGATGGACAAAATCCCTAGCCTCACCACAATCCAGTTTTCCCCTGAAGAACACATCCTGGAAATCCTGGAGAAACCTCAAGTTCAGCCAGCCTTCTCTTGAACTCATCTGACACCTCACAGCTCTCTCTCTGTCGATGTCATGTAGACCACAGTCTCTCAGCATCTGTACAGGATCAGAACTGTGATGTGGTGAGCTTGTTGAAACAGTACAATGGTTGCAGTACTGTTCAGGTTTCACCTGCCTAAACGCAACAATTTAAAGACAAAACCACAGTAAAAGAAATAAAAATGGAGGGGCTTCCAGTCTTAAAGCAAAACAATTAAAACAATGAAGGGAAGACGTCAGCTATTTTAGCATTGCGGCTCAGTATCAGAGGTTTGTCTGTTGGGTTGAGAACCTTCATAGGGACCCAACAATCTTCCCAAATGGTTGTGACTACCCCACTCACTAAAATGTTTTTGGTAGTGGAACGAGCAGATGACGGCTCGACAATCACAGTGCCCTCTAATATCAGTGGTGCAGTGGACGGCAACTTTCCCCAAACCACATAGTCCTGGCAAGGACGGAGGGTGACAGCCTGTCTGAGCATACCTGTTCCAGTCTTGTCAGGTAAAGCAGAGGTTGACCACTGAGAAACACAACTCAGCAGCTGCAAAATCTCTTCACACTCTGGGTTTGCAGCGTCTGATGTAATGATCTCCCAGTAGCTCGAATCAGTTTTCATTCTTTGAATAAGGGGCACATTGCTACCGATGATGATTTTATCATGTTGCCCAGGTATGAAAAATGTTGGTACTGTAAATCTGAAGCCATAGATCTCAATGTTCAACTCATAGGAATAACCGAGGCTGCATGAGAAGGCCTCCACACCCAACGAGCACCACCTGCGACAGACTGGCAACCTGTCCAGGGTGACCCCACCTCTCACCCGGAACTTTAGCTGGAGAGGCACAAGCACCTCCCGACCCCACTAGAGACAAAGGTGTTAGAATATGGGATGGAATGGATTCATTTATTCATTCATATTCAAATATTGCAACGGTGATGATAAAAATTTACTTAATAGATCTATAAATAAACTGTATATATTTAGATGAAAAAAAAACAGTACACACCTCTCCCGCAGACAACATGACACAAGGGGAAGATCTAAGGAAGGTTTAAAACCATTTAAAGACAAAACCACAGAAGAAGAAATAAAAAGGAGGGGCTTCCAGTCTTAAAGCAACACAGTTAAATAATGACAGAGTTTTTTAAAGGTGTTTGAATGAGGTAATAACCAAAACAGAAAGACACTTTGTATAATTATACACTATACAATTTAGCATGGAGGCTAGCATGGAAGCTAGCACAGAGACTAGCATGAAGAATAGCATGGAGACTAGCACAGAGGCTAGCTCTCCCGCACCCTGAAAACCTCTGGGCTTCACTGAAGATCAAGTTTTGTATTTTATCATTTATTATGTAATGATTGATTGGAATATATCGTGTTTTTGTAAAATATTTTAAATGTTGTGGCACGGTGTTACGGCCCGGTTCAGACGGTCGCAACAAAAAATAGGGAGGACATGGCAACCAGCAACATTTTTGGCCCTTCAGAGGCATTTATTAAAAACAACCGATTGTCTAGGGGTGCAATGGGCGATAGCCCAAGACGTGATAATCCAGCGCTCCCTCAGCCTGGTGTTTCCCCAGTCATGGATCCTGTTGGGCCCCACAGGTCTCAGCTCCCACAACGTGTCAAGCGATCTGCCGGCGCCGCCTCCGAGTCCAGATGTCGTCTGAGCCTGGTTCTAGCGTCGGCCAGCCTCACGTGAGTAGAACGGCGCTCCTTATATATCATCCAGGTGGCCACGTAATCAAAAGCACCTCCCACAATCAAGGACCTTAATTGACAAACAGTTTACTTGCCACATAGCACTCACACACAGGACCGCACAACAGGGGCCGTCACACACGGTTTGAGCCTTTTGCCAACATAATGTGTCACTTTGACCATAGTTCCATAGTTCATGCTATCTTTATGGGCACTTTACATCAAACTATCTTTTAGCCACATAAAACAAATGCTTTTTTTTAATTATCAGATGAAGATGTAATCACATCTCTAGTTAAATCACAGACTGTTACTCTTCAGCATAAAACAAGTTTGTAGCTCCCTTTGTTAGCCTCTATCTAAGCTACGGCCTAAACAGAGCGTTCCTTTACATCCTTTAGCCTTAGCTTTCAGGATGTTTCCTAAGATGACATCTCCTTTAGCTTTAGCTTTTGTGAGGATGTGATCTATGTGAATGAATGTATGTGTAATCAAGCATGTAAATAGCTAAAAGAGATAGAGGAAAACAGAATAATTTATTCTCAACAAGGGATATTTTCACACCTCATCAATAACAAAATGATTCTACTTTCAGGAGGAAAGGCAGATGTGAATTTTTGTACATTGGAAACCAAAACATTTTTCTCAAAAAACATCAACCTGAAAACCAGGAAGAGTTGCTCTTTCTCCAGAAAATCTGTTTTATTTCATCAAGTTTACAATCAAGTTTTCACTTGAGCAAAACTCACTGCAAGCTTGTGCACTGCAAAAGCAGAAAACTTACTGATTATTTTGTCTAGTTTCTAATGTAAATCTCTCAGTTCACTCTAGATAAGGCAAAACTAACTTATAAGTAACTTTGCAGCCAAAAAAAAGATCTGTTTGTTTTAAATCAATTCTTTAAAATTCATGAAAAGTTATTGTTTCATTGGCTTATTATTTAAGTTATAAGAGGGGAAATGTTTGGATATTAGTGAAATAATCTGTCAATGGAACCAGACATTTTTTCAGGTTTCTTGAGTGTCTGTCCTGTGATTGGACAGATCAGTGACTGTCCTGTGATTGGACAGATCAGTGTCTGTCCTGTGATTGGTGGCTTAATTTCCAGCAGGAAGTTGTGAACAGAGTTTAAAAGCTGCTGCATTACTGCTGACATTCACAGGAAGCTGGACCAGCAATGGCTCTGCTGAAGGTTCTGCTGCTGCTGGGGCTGGGTGAGTCAGAAACACTGGAGAAACTGGTCACACTGGAGACACTGGAGACACTTCCACTGGTTCCAGGAAGGCTGCTGCTCTCTGTGACTCTCAAACTTCCCTCTGATTCTGTGTCAGACTGAAACTTCTTTGCATATGAACTGTGATGTTTTTAATCTGTAACTGTTTATCCTTTTTCTGTTCCAGCAGCCATGTTTGCACCTGGTTTCTGAGTAAAGACCTCCTTTTTCTTCTTCAGGTGTTTCAGTGAACTCAGCTGTTTCTCTGCAGAAGAGAATCATTGGAGGTCATAACTGTGCTGACACGGAGCGTCAATATCATGTTCGGCTGGAGGGCTCCAATGGTACTCATACGAGCCTGTGTGGAGGATCTCTGATCGGCCGTAAGTGGATCCTGACTGCAGATACCTGCTGGAAGACAGAGACAGGGTGGTAAGAAAGAGGCATTAACACAGTTTTATCTGCAGATGATCAGGTTTTCTGTGTGTTCATTATAATCTAACCTTTCCTGCAGGACTAACGATGTAATGTTAAAAGTTCATCCACGGAAAGCCAGAGTGAAGTTTCCCAGAATCCAAGGCGACATTGGGATTTATCATCCCGAAGGCTGGCGTCATGACATCACGTTGCTGAAGATTCAAATACCAGTAACAAATGCCCCATTTGCTCCGCTACCAGACTGCAGTAATCGCCCTAAAAAGTAAGTCTTTCTCTGATCAACAACATGACTTCAGATTTTCTGTCTCCAGTCCTGCTGCCTCTGCTTCAGCAAACCTGAGTCAGATAATCAGGCCACCAGTTTAGCTCGGGTGTGTTGGACCAGAGACACATTTAAAGGACGCAGTACAACGTCACTGGGGACTGGAGGTGGAAACTCCTGTGTCAGTGGATGAAGTCCTTCATGGATTTATTTTCTGTTCTTTCATTGTTCTTTGTAACAATTAATTTTCTACATTGTTATCTTGTATTTTTACATTTTATTCTTGTATTTTAGGGATGATGTTGTTCAGCTGGCAGGAGAGGGAGCAACGACAACCGGCCCCAATAATGAGCAATGTGAGAGAAAGTTTGAAGTTATGAGAATAAAATCTTTGTTTCTGTCTCTACAGAGACGTTTGAGTGAACAACATGTTTATGTTTCTCTACAGTATCCAATGCTGTTGCTGCAACACAACTTCAGTGTGTCGATATGCAAGTTGTTGAGGCTACCCATTTCCTGCCAACATATGGACATGTATTCTCTGCTAAAGCACAGAACAAGGATGTGTGTTATGTAAGTTTCTTTCCTCAGTACAGTGAACCCTCGTTTTTCGCTGGAGTTACTTTCCAAAATGAACCTGATGGGCGAAATCCGTGAAGTAGTAACCTTTATTTTTTTTACAATTATTATTCAATGAAATAATCCATAATACATTGAAACCAAAAAACAGAACCTTTTTACAGGCCCAAGCATTTGTTTAACAAATAAAAGTACTGTATAACGTTTGTTTTGTTTTTTTAAAATAACTACTGTACTGTAAAATAATTTTAATCATCAATACGAACTGAAGACTTCAAATTGAGGAGATCATCGCCGCCCCACCGCGACCTGAGTCATTGGACTAGAACGAGAGAAAATGAAAAATGATTATGAAAAAAAATACAAAGTACAGTAGGACAAATAGTGACTCGCATGTATTCCACTGCTCTTCTGACTGAGCCGCTGCATCCTGACTCCGCTCTGTAGCGGGTTTTTCCTCTAAAGCCCGCGGCGCAGGTGTGTTTTTTCGAGAGAAGAACATAGTTATCGGTATCGGTTGTCGCTCTTTTTTCTTCTGGGCAGAAAGATTCTTGAAATTGCAAGAGAATTTGCAAACATAATTTGGCAAGCTGTTTTACGTACGTGTACATATTAAACTGCAACGTTATTGACACACAGAGAAGAAGCGGAGAGACTGTTTAGCCAATCAGAATGCAGAACACAATGCACGATGCAAATCCGTGAAGCAGCGGGACCGCGAAAGGTGAACCGCCATATAGCGAGGGTTCACTGTATCTCTCTAGTGATTTGACTGCTTTTCTGTTTTACAACATAAATGATTTTTCTACAGGGTGACGCTGGTTCAGCAGCGGTGTTCAACGGCAAGATTTATGGTGTGATTTCTCCAGGTGTACCACGCTATGCATGTGAGAGCGCAGCTTCAATCGTAGATGTGTGTGAATACATGGACTGGATAAGAGCAACACTTAGCGACAAATAAAACATAAACTGTCATAAAATATAATTCTCATCAAATTTCCTCTCAGATATAATTTCATTATTGTATCTTGATCAGTTTGATCCACATATTTGTAGAATTAGAATAAATCAGTTGTTTTGTTTTTTTTCATCTAACCTTGATCTCCCTAATGGATCTTTCTCTGTCTCAAAAATGAATCAATAAATGCATGAAAAATAAACATTTCCTGGCTGATCGTCTTTATATTCATGGTTCAGTTTGTTCAGTTGATATTTTCCCTGAACTGAGTCTGAAAATGTGACATGAGTTTTAAATGACATAAAGAGGAACATCAAAAGTAATTAATTTATTCAGTTTTTGTCTGATATCAGAAATGAACATGCAGCATCTAAACTCTGCAGCTCTGGAGTTACTATTCCTGATTTACTTCTAGAGAACTTTAAACTCCAACAAGACCAAAGAGCTGTACACAACAAAGCAAAGTATGCAACAATGTATTCTGGTAATTTTTGACAGTTTTGAACATTTTCTAATAACTTAAACTTTAGAAACATTAAATGTACAAACACTCAAACCTTTTCTGTTTTTGGAGAAGATCAGAGGAAGCTAAACATTTAGCTTTGAGCTCATTAGTTTGCAAGCTAAATATTATTTGCTAGATAAATAATTAGTCAACTTAATATTTAGTAGTTGCTAACAAAGTATTTTAATGGCATGCAATAAATGCTTAACTAGTTTTCAAAATCTGTCATTATTTTTGCCTTTATTAATTGTTTTTGGAAACGTTTGTGTGTCTGATCAGTTTCTCTCAGCATTTCCTGATGTTATTGTCGTTGCATCAGTACTTTTCATTATGATGACACGTTCACTAATATATGAAGATCCGCTTTACAGGAACGAGCCATTCATTCTGAATTAGTTCTGAATCACTTTTGCAGGTTTGCTACATTTCTGATTTGTAGTAATTGTTTTAAGAAATGCTTCATTGGTTGTGCAAATGAAAGAACCAAAGACGAAGAGAAACTGGAAAACCAAAAATCCTTTAAGTCTGAAGAACTTTTTCACATTAACTTGCAGATTGTTGTAGTTTAAAGACTGAAAAAATCTGCTAAAAATCTAATATTTTTGGTGAATATTAGATACAAATTTAGGTCTAAATGACAGAAAAAATGGGAAACATTCTTAATTTTACAGGTTTTAAATAAAAGGTTTTACAAATACGTGTGAGAAAATGTGAGAATGACTGTGTGTGTGTGTGTGTTGTGCCAACTGTTTATCTGTTCCAGGGAGTTGACCAACGCTCCTCCTAACGCGCAGTCCTCCTGCTCGAATTATCGGACAGCTTCTGCTCTCCAGGACTAAATCGATTCAAACCAACTGAAACAGACGCAGGAGACAAACATCGTGGGGGAGAAAACACGGCGCAGTTCGTGACTTTATAGATCCAAACACGGAGCTCGCGCTGATCGGTGGTAAAGTTACGAGGTGACAGAATGACGAAGCTGCGTTTTCTCATCAGACTTTTTCTCTACGCCGTATTTTCACTACCAAACGCAATGCAGGCTCCAACAGGTAGATTCTCACTTCTTCTCTGTAAAAACACAAAATCTTATCAAGTGATTTTCTGTTTAGTTTACAGTGCAAATAAGACAAAACTAGCTTACAAATAACTTTTCAGCAAAACCAATGAACTTGTTTTGAGTCAATAATGCCTTAATATTGGTGGGTGTGACAGCTGTCTCTATTGTTACACAAAGATCTGAATGGTAATCGTTTTCTGTTCATTCTTAACATTAGTTTACATATTGATTAGTGAATAGTTTAGATTTTTATCTTTAAAAGTATCTTCATTAGCCTGACTCTTTAGTTAACTATTTGCAGTGCACACATTAAGTTAATTTTATCTGTCAGTTCTTTATATTTTTTGTTAAATGCAACAAATTAATTTCTTCTTCTTTTGAGTTACCAGTTTCCTTCGGAGCTGCTGCTGGAGTCGCACAGAAGAGCTCCAGCTAATTGCTGTCCTATGGCTGGCAAACCTCCTCAGTGGGTCATTGCATTTGTTTGCCAGGGGAAGGGGAAATTTGGTTTTCTTTAGTTTTCATTTTACCATTTCTTTAAGGTTTCTTCTTTTTGGAAGTTAGTTCAGATCTAATATTTATTAAATTTAAAGATGTAGTAATGTGTAGACCAGTATTTGTTTAAGTTCTTGTGTGTTTAATTACCCCCTTGTGTGTTAGCAGTGTCTGATCAGCCACTATTTAACTTCCCTTCATGTCTTGTTTGTTAGGTCAGTTTTGTAATTGAGTTCTTTGTGTTACTACCTGAGTTGTAGTTTGTTATGTTGACTTCAGTTTTGGGCCCAATTAATTGTTTTTGAACTATTTCTGGACTTTTTGTAACTAAGATAATTTTTTGGAATCCATTCAACGTCTCTGTGGCTGATCTGTGTAAAACCCTCACAGTGGGAGAAAAAATGCTAGTTCCTTCGGCAGATTATTTGACTTAAAACAAGACATTTTCCCATGTCATAAGTCAAATAATTTGCCATTATTAGTTTTTACTGATTCTAAACAAACTGTTATATCTTACTGAAAAGTTACTTATGTAGTTTTCTGCATGCCTCCATATTTAACAGAGTACTAAACTTAGCAGCTGTTTTAAAATTTTTACTTGTACTAGAAAACTATGTATTTATGTAGCATTTCATTTCAAGGCAAAGAGTTATGTTGTCCATAACAGAGTGTTCCTTATAAATTTCTTGTGACATTTCTTATCAAATGACAAGATTCACAGTATCTTTTACGAAAGACATTTTAGTTTCATTAGTCTTTTTGTTTTTCACAATGTAGCATCAGGGCTTTTTTTATTTTTTGAATTCATGTTTGTCCTTAACTTGGTGTTTGTTAGCACATTTGCTCCACTTTACACCAAACTAACGTTTAGCCACATAAAATAGATGTTTTTTTATTAGCAGATGAATATGTAATCCCATCTCTAATTAGTCAAATCACAGAATGTTACTCGCTGAATCGTCTTGTTACTCCATGCCACTGCTCCTCGTCTCTCCTCCCTGGTTTCCTCATGGTCTCTTCATTTCTCTGGTTTGGATTTGTTTTTATTCCTGGGTTTTTGTTATGTTTTTTTGTAAGTTTGATTATTTGTTAAATCTGCAACAGAACTTTTACATCTCCTGTCTGCTGCATTTGGGTCCACACTTCAACCACACACATCATGACAGACGGTGGTAATGCATTGGAGTTTAAAGCCACTGTGTCCATCATGGTCAGTTGGAGGGAATATATGTAATGTAAACATTTAAATATAAATAAGAATATTTTTTTAAGAACCACAATAAAACCTAACTTTGTTACAAAATAAAATAGCAACAATGGACTTTTTCTTTAAATCTTCCAAGTTATGAACTAAAATATAGGAATGTTTTTATAGCCAAAATAATTTGCTGGAAATTGTGGATATTGTACATTTATAGTCAGAGTAATGATGTCAGTAAATATCTGTCAAAACAGGTGATCATTTGTAATTTCTCCAAATACAAAGTTGTAATTTAGAAACTACATAAGTAGTATTAGTCTTTAGGGTTTGCTTTATGTCACAATATATTTTTTACCTGCAATAGTTTTCTACAGTAGAAGGAGGAACTGGAAATTACTGAATTGGTCGGCATGCTTTTTTATTCGTCTGTCATGTTGGATTTCACTACATTTTCTTGAGCTTGCAATGGATGGCCAATAGCTGGCAGTGTGTTGTGTGATGCACTAGTGTTCACTTTAGTGGTCTGTGTGCATTTACAAAATAAAAATGCATATAAACACAAGAAAATGACTTTTGGATAGATGTCCACTATGCATGAAATGGGTTTTATATATATATATATAATGCATTGTCTGGGATACTAACAAGGCAATGTTTCTCAGTCATGAAATATATTTGGAGCCTCAGTTGTGCAGAAGTTTGTGAAGTCAAGATCCTACCTGTGAGACACAGAGTGAACTTAGTTTCTGTGAGTTTTTGTCAGACAAAACATGTAAGTTCAGGACATAATGGAAACAATTTAAAACATGTTTAAATGATTTCATGTTTTCATATTGTAATGAATCCTACTGCAAGGCTGCAGATAGTAAAACAAATAAAACATTTTTATACACGCTTTCTTTAAGTCACATTCATGCAGCAGCTCCACTACAGGTGAAGGACCAGTACAACATGTTCAAGATTATTTTAATCTAACAGTGAGATCAAGTTTGTGTTTTGCAAGTCTCAAGTCGTTATCCTAACATCCTGAGTCTAGTCTTTTTGTCTGAAACTAGGAATTTCAAACCTTATGAGGCTTTTTTTTAAAAAAACAATGCTGCAATTATATTTCAATCTTTAATTCATGAGAGACTCAGACAGAGAAAGAAAGCAATTAGAAAAGTTTATTGACATGCATGAATTAAAGTTCTTTGGCGTTCGGGCCCCGGCTGAGGACATCAAGCTGTGGTTTGCAAAAAGCTCAGATGAGCATTCCCGATGCTGATTAGGAATATCATCCTGGTGGTGGAGGTCGGTGAAGGATGCGAGCCTGAAGAGCTGGGAGAGTTGAGGTGGAGAAGGGGTGGAGGTGGGTTGAGCGCGGCTGGAAAGCAGAAGATGCCATGAGCTTTGGTTAAATATAAAACAGGCTTTAATGCAGAAAATGATCAAATGTTACACATCATCCGAATGGATCAGATACAGAGTGACATTCACTGTGCAGCGCTGGGCTCCACTCAGCTCAGCTTAGGGGTGACACCAAGTGAAGCAAAGATTGTAGCGAGTTCTGCTTTATTTCCTCCTCATCCTGCTCCCTCTCTAAGGTCTTAGCCTGCCTTTGTTTATGTTTTTGTGTGACTTTTGTCAGTCTTAAATGTTATGGTTATGTCAACGTGCAGCCATGTGCGTGTGAGCAAATAAAACAGAGAAAAGACAAAAAGTCCTTTTGTCCATAACAGAGTGTTCCTTATGAATTTCTTGTAACATTTCTTGTCTATAAAATCACAAGATTCATAGTTTCTTTTACTAAGGCCTTTTAGTTCCATTACACGAAATGAAAAACAGTGCAAGACATTGAGTACCAGTACAAAATAGAGTATTTTTTTTCACTGTAACAATGTAACACACAAGTCAGTGCATATCCTCATGTCCACAGAGTTTTTCCACACCATAACAAGCAGAGAGGCATATTCACTAATTTCCTTATGATACTCTTCATCTCCATCTCAGACAAGACCTCCCACAACTAATAATGTGCTGGTGGTATGCATCGATAAGGCAAGCGAAATGGCTGGTCATCAGTCAAGTGAATAGGATTGACAAAATTCCTAGCTTCACCACAATCCAGTTTTCCCCTGGAGAACACATCCTGGAAATCCTGGAGAAACTACAAGTTTCTCACCTTCTCTCTTTAAGGGCTAGCAGAACAAAATGTCATCAAACAGTTTGTAATTCCCTTTGTTAGCCTCTATCTAAGCTACGCCCTAAACAGAGCGTTCCCTTATTTCCTTTAGCCTTAGCTTTCAGGATGTTTCCTAACATGTAATTTCCTTTAGCTTTTGCGAGGATGTGATCTATGTGAATGAATATATGTGTAATCAAGCATGTAAATAGCTAAAAGAGATAGAAGAAAACAGAATTATTTATTCTCAACAAGGGTCATTTTCACTCCTCATCAATACACAAAATGATTCTACTTTCAGGAGCAAAGGCAGATGTGAATTTTTGTACATTGCAAATAAAACGTTTTTCTCAAAAAATATCAAACTGAAAACCAGGAAGAGTTGCTCTGTCTCCAGGAAGTCAGTTTTATTTCATCAAGTTTACAATCAAGTTTTCACTTGAGCAAAACTCACTGCAAGCTTGTGCACTGCAAAAGCAGAAAACTTACTGATTATTTTGTCTAGTTTCTAATGTAAATCTCTCAGTTCACTCTAGATAAGGCAAAACTAACTTATAAATAGCTTTGCAGCCAAATATAGGATCTGCTTGTTTTAAATCAATTCCTTAAAATTCATGAAAAGTTATTGTTTCATTGGCTGATTATTTAAGTTATAAGAGGGGAAATGTTTATATATTAGTGAAATAATCTGTCAATGGAGCAAGAACTATTTTCAGGTTTCTTGAGTGTCTGTCCTGTGATTGGACAGATCAGTGTCTGTCCTGTGATTGGTGGCTTAATTTCCAGCAGGACATTGTGAACAAAGTTTAACAGCTGCTGCATTAATGCAGACATTCACAGGAAGCTGGACCAGCAATGGCTCTGCTGAAGGTTTTGCTGCTGCTGGGGCTGGGTGAGTCAGAAACACTGGGGAAACTGGTCACACTGGACACACTTCCACTGGATCCAGGGAGGCTGCTGCTCTCTGTGACTCTCAAACTTCCCTCTGATTCAGTTTCAGACTGAAACTTCTTTGCATATGAACTGTGATGGTTTTTCATCTGTAACTGTTTATCCTTTTTCTGTTCCAGCAGCCGTGTTTGCACCTGGTTTCTGAGTAAAGACCTCCTTTTTCTTCTTCAGGTGTTTCAGTGAACTCAGATGTTTCTCTGCAGAAGAGAATCCTTGGAGGTCATAACTGTGCTGACACAGAGCGTCTTTATCATGTTCGGCTGGAGGGCTCCAATGGTACTCAGACGAGCCTGTGTGGAGGATCTCTGATCCACCCTCAGTGGATCCTGACTACAGATACCTGCTGGAAGTCGGAGACAGGGTGGTAGGAAAGAGGCATTAACACAGTTTTATCTGCAGATGATCAGGTTTTCTGTGTGTTCATTATAATCTAACCTTTTCTGCAGGATTAATATAGCAAAGATAGATGTTCATCAAGGGCCTAGTAGATGGAGGGCTTTCATACTCCGTAAAGATCCTGTGGTTTATAATCCTGAAGGCTGGAGTCATGACATCATGTTGCTGAAGATTAGGAAAGTAGCAAATGCCCCACTTGCTCCGCTACCAGACTGCAGTTATCGTCTTAAAATGTAAGTCTTTCTCTGATCAACAACATGACTTCAGATTTTCTGTCTCCAGTCCTGCTGCCTCTGCTTCAGCAAACCTGAGTCAGGTAATCAGGCCACCAGCAGAACCAGAATCCATTTAGCTCAGGTATGTTGGACCAGAGACACATTTAACGGACGCAGTACAACGTCACTGGGGACTGGAGGTGGACACTCCTGTGTCAGTGGATAAAGTCCTTCATGGATTTATTTTCTGTTCTTTCATTGTTCTTTGTAACAATTAATTTTCTACATTGTTATCTTGTATTTTTACATTTTATTCTAATTGTGTTTCAGTGGTGACACTGTTCAGCTGGCAGGAGAGGGAGCAACGACAACCGGCCCCAATAATCTGCAAAGTGAGAGAAAGTGTGAAGTTATGAGAATAAAATCTTTGTTTCTGTCTCTACAGAGAAGGTCGAGTGAAGAACATTTTTATGATTCTCATGTTTCTCTACAGTATTCAGTGTTGCTCCTGCAAAACATCTTCAGTGTGTCGACATGCCAGTTGTTGAGGCTTCTCATTTCCTGCCAACATATGGGCATGTATTCTCTGCTAAAGCACAGAACAAGGATGTGTGTTATGTAAGTTTATTTCTTCAATATCTCTCTACAGTGATTTGACTACTTTTCTGTTTTACAACATAAATAAATATATGATTTTTCTACAGGGTGACGCTGGTTCAGCAGCGGTGTTCAACGGCAAGATTTATGGTGTGATTTCTCCAGGTGTACCACACCGTGCTTGCGAGAGCGCAGCTTCAATCGTAGATGTGTGTGAATACATGGACTGGATAAGAGCAAGAACTGGCCTTAAATAAAACATAAACTGTCATGAAATATAATTCTCATCAAATTTCCTCTCAAATATAATTTCTTTATTGTATCTTGATCAGTTTGATCCACATGTTTGTAGAATTAGGATAAATCAATAGTTTTGTTTTTTCTCATCTAACCTTGATCTCCCTAATGGATCTTTCTCTGTCTCAGAAATGAAAAATGAATCAATAAATGCATGAAAAATAAACATTTCCTGGCTGACCATCTTTACATTCATGGTTCAGTTGATATTTTCCCTGAACCAAGTCTGAAAATGTGACCTGAGTTTTAAATCACAAGAAGAGGAACACAAGAAGTAATTTATTTATTCAGTTTTTGTTTTATATCAGAAATGAACATGCAGCATCTAAACTCTGCAGCTCTGGAGTTACTATTCCTGATTTACTTCTAGAGAACTTTAAACTCCAACAAGACCAAAGAGCTGTGCACAACAAAGCAAAGTATGCAACAATGTATTCTGGTAATTTTTGAACACATTTCTAATAACTTAAACTTTAGAAACATTAAATGTACAAACACTCAAACCTTTTCTGTTTTTGGAGAAGATCAGAGGAAGCTAAACATTTAGCTTTGAGCTCATTAGTTTGCAAGCTAAATATTATTTGCTAGATAAATAATTAGTCAACTTAATATTTAGTAGTTGCTAACAAAGTATTTTAATGGCATGCAATAAATGCTTAACTAGTTTTCAAAATCTGTCATTATTTTTGCCTTTATTAATTGTTTTTGGAAACGTTTGTGTGTCTGATCAGTTTCTCTCAGCATTCCCTGATGTTATTGTCGTTGCGTCAGAACTTTTCATTATGATGACACGTTCACTGATATGAAGATCCGCTTTACAGGAACGAGCCATTCATTCTGAATTAGTTCTGAATCACTTTTGCAGGTTTGCTAGATTTCTGATTTGTAGAAATTGTTTTAAGAAATGCTTCATTGGTTTGCAAATGTGAAGAAAGAACCAAAGACTGAGCGGATAACCATAAATCCTTAAAGTCCGAAGAACTTTTTCACATTAACTTGCAGATTGTTGTAGTTTACAGACTGAAAAAATCGGCTAAAAATCTAATATTTTTGGTCTTTACATGAGTCTTCAGAGTCCCGATTGTAAAAATAAAACTCTGAGAAGTAATGCTAAACTTTAACAACAGAGACACACGTACGCAGGCATGCAGGTAATCTGGAGATCGGATCATTTTGTTTTTAAACAGACCGCGGCGGAGACCGTCTCTAGCAGCCATGATTAAGAGAGCTAACGGAGCTAACAGGCAAACAACAGAAAACACGTCAGTCATTTCATATGTTGGCGACATGTTAGTATAGTAGTATTTTAAGACGGGACTTCTCATGTGCGGCGAAAATGCACAAATGAATTGTTCCTCATTGACAGCAGTGTATTTACTGCCTGTGTCTCGGTGCAGCGTGATGTGGGAGCAGAGGCCTGCAGATACTTAGTGACCATTAGCTATACCTTAACCACTCGGCAAAAGCTGAACTATCCCCTTTACAGTCTATGTGTTGCCTAAACAGTCGCCCGTTCAATATATTAGAAAAAGCTGGCGTTGACTAGTTTCTAACCTTAAAACCAGCGGTCAGACACAGTCATGCATGCTGGCTAATGTTGTAAAAAGCACACCGCGAACATTTCATTGCAACTTACCTGCAGTTGCCATGGTGGCGCCAGGGACAGATTCAAACTTTGATTTCGAGTAATGGCATGTTACACAGATGCACATCGAATATAAGTGAAGTGTAACATCTCATCATTTCAAATATTACAATTTGCCTTCGCGCTATTATTCACAGCACCCCTATGTAAATAGCTTACCTTCAGCTCCCGGTTCGATGGCAGAAACGATGCAGAGTTCCCAGTCCGTTCAAAAACGCGATCTGACGCATGCGCAACTTTGGAGCACCGTACTTAAGATTCGGGGTATATTTTACTGTATTTTCCTATGTAATGGTGTTCAATGTGAACAAATGGGTAGCATGTGTATAATTTATCCATTATTTTATAATTCCTTGGCTGACTGAAAAAACTAATTAAATTTTATATGATTTGTGTAGATCATATTTACCACTCTCCAAAATCACTTTTTTGAGTGCAGATGCAAATTTAGGTCTAAATGACAGAAAAAATGGGAAACAATCTTAATTTTACAGGTTTTAAATAAAAGGTTTTACAAATACGTGTGAGAAAATGTGAGAATGTGTGTGTGGGGGTGTGCGTGTGTGTGTGTGTGTGTTGTGCCAACTGTTTATCTGTTCCAGGGAGCGGACCAACGCTCCTCCTAACGCGCAGTCCTCCTGCTCGAATTATCGGACAGCTTCTGCTCTCCAGGACTAAATCGATTCAAACCAACTGAAACAGACGCAGGAGACAAACATCGTGGGGGAGAAAACACGGCGCAGTTCGTGACTTTATAGATCCAAACACGGAGCTCGCGCTGATCGGTGGTAAAGTCACGCGGTGACAGAATGACGAAGCTGCGTTTTCTCATCAGACTTTTTCTCTACGCCGTATTTTCACTACCAAACGCAATGCAGGCTCCAACAGGTAGGTTCTCACTTCTTCTCTGTAAAAACACAAAATCTTATCAAGTGATTTTCTGTTTAGTTTACAGTGCAAATAAGACAACACTAGCTTACAAATAACTTTTCAGCAAAACCAAGGAACTTGTTTTGAGTCAATAATGCCTTAATATTGGTGGGGAAAATTGCTAGTTCTTTCGGCAGATTATTTGACTTATAACAAAACATTTTTCCATGTCATAAGTCAAATAATTTGCCAATTAGTAATTACTGATTCTAAACAAACTTATATCTTACTGAAAAGTTACTTGTGAGCTGCTTTGTCTTATTTTAGTGTTTAAAGTGTAGTTTTCTGAATGCCTCCATATTTAACAGAGTACTAAACTTAGCAGCTGATTTAAAATCTATACTTATATTTAAATAATATGTATTTATTTAGCATTTCATTACACCTTAATCCCTCCCATCGTCAATCTATGATGAAGCCAATTATTTTGGTCCTCCTTCACTGTCAGAAAGCCTTCAGGAAGTAGTCTCTCAGACTTCCTGTTGCTGGTTCAATGTAAAACATTGGACCTGCTTTTTGTGTTTACTTTCTTCTGCTCTTTAAGTCAAATAAATTCAGCGAGTTTTAGATTTTGAACCTAAATGTGTGAGTATGTGAAAGATAAACTTACAGCAGTAAGTTGTGTTAACTTTTTATTAAAGTTAAATAAACTGGAGTTTTTAGGTTAGCACTTAATAATTTGAAAGAAGAAAAAGGCAGGAGTGGGAAATATTTCCCAGAATGCTTAGCGGCATGTTTCTGTATCCTGTTACATTGATCTGACTCTTGTGTTTTATTAAGACAAATGTTTATTTTAATGTCCTGTTCACACTAAATGTTCCTGAACTGAATTTATTGTGATGTTTAACAAAATTCACTATCAGATCAGAAATTTTGTTGATGCAATTTGAAACAAGAATTAAAATGATTCTAAAGTAAAATAAGTTGTTATCTTAACTTCATAATGTGAATGAAAATAACTAGGTGAGAGCAGTTTATTCTTGCACATTGTGAATTATTTTGTTTAATTTCCAGTAATTAACATTTATTTGTTGTTTCTGTTTTGTTTATTTATTCAATTGTGTATAGAATTCAGTTAAGTTAAACCAACTTAACTTATTAAGTTATTAAGTTGGTTTAACATGACCCATTTACGTCAGTCTTACAAAATCATTTATTTTGTCTAAGTTTTTTTTTCTTTTTGCAAAGAAGCAAGTTAATTTCAGCTGTATTGTTTGGAGGATCAGTCACAAAACAACTTTTACCTGCAAATGTTCCTCTTTTTATATGAGCTAGGAATATTCACACATAGCTATTGTAGTTAAGCCCCATTAGAGAAGACAATATCATATTTTGTCTGTAATGTTTTATTTCTCAGTGCATTAAAATTTCCCCATATGTAACTTTACAGCTCAATATTTGGGCTGTCAGAATCTTTCCATAAATACTTTATCATATGTTCTGGCAGTCGTAGATCTCCAGTGTTTACAGGGAGTCTCTGGCTGTCGTTGCAGTGCTCCCACCGGAGTGTTTGCCTGGCGGCCACATGGTTCTCCAGAACCCCCACCGCAGCACCACCTTCAGCTCCAGCAGCCTGCAGCAGTCAGAACCGCAGGACATCATCTGCGACCACTCACTCACTCCAGGCTGGTACCAGTTTCAGATTTTTGACAAGCGTGCCAGAATGCCCACACAGTGTGTGGAGGTAAATGTTTTTTGGGTTTTTTTGGGGGGGGGCGATGTTTAGGAAGGAATTATATTGTGTGTGTTGACACTTGGATGTTGGAAGTGAGAGACCGGAGTATTGAACAGAGCGACTGAAATTGTTTTCCAAAGTTGTGTTTGCCAGTTTATTCATGGCTTCTACTTGTTGGAGTCGAGGTCATTTATCTGTGAACGTAACTCACCTGGAAGGAGCTCACAGACGACGGGATTTACAGAAGTTGGAAATAGAAACCGACCCATACTTCCTCCCCCACGAGGTGTTCATCAAATTACAGACTTCACCTGATTTCACACCACGATTTATGTCACTATGTCATAAACAGTATTTCCCTTTAACCGGAGCAGCATTAAAAACATACCAAAGACGAGACGCTAACCAGTTTTTTCCATACATGCTAAGCTACTTGACGGTGCAGCACTGTCTCCATGGTTACTAACGGTTACCTTCTCCATAATGCGATATTTGATATCTCTCTAATAATAATTATAAAGTATAATTATGAACGTTAGTCTTTGTACTTTGTAAAAAGTCTTTGCTGCAAATCCTGGGTTATACTGAAGGCTGCCACTCATTATGACTGACGGCTAGAAACCCAAATGGGAGCACAAAAATGTTAGAAATGTGAATTTTGTATAATAGTTTCCCTTTAATCAAGTGGGAGTCTCTTCATGTTCCTTGAGTTTTGTTAAACATACATAAGACAATTTGTTCAATTTTGTTAAATATACATTAAATGTAGCTTTTCAACCTGCATTTAAATAGTTTTCAATGTACATTACCCACAGAAGTGTGAAACTTACTCTTGAAAAATTATAAAAAATATTAAATATTGCTGCTATTGTTTTTATACACAGGAAATGAACCCATTAGTAAGTTGATTTATAACCAGCAAGCTAGCATGTTGCTTAAAATGTACGCTCTGTAGCTGCATTGTAAAGATGTATTTCTTCACACCTGTGTGATCCAGGTGAACCACTGTGGGACCCAGGCTCCGGTGTGGTTGTCTCTGGGAGACGGTGAGACACTCCCGGGGTCGCTGGAGGTCAAGCAGCTGACAGCCTGCGCTGCCTGGAAGATCTTTCAGAGCGGAAGCAAAGACTGCTGCATGTTCCGCGTCCCGGTCACCGTCCGGAGCTGTGGAGATTTCTATGTGTACCTGCTGCAGCCCACACCGGGATGCATGGGCTACTGTGCACAAGGTAAAGACATACAGGAAGTAGATTCTGTGTTTTCTCTCTTTTTTTTAAAGTTGTTTTATATATTATTTGCTTATTTAAGGTTGTAGAAATTGTCAAAATTTGAATCTCTGTCAGTTTCTGAATGAGAGGAAGCCTGGTTCACTGTAAAACATTTAAGCCGCATTTAGTTGTTTCTACTATCTTTTACTATTTAAGTCAAATAAATTTAGTGAGTTTTAGATTCTGAACCTAAATGTGAGAGTTTGTGAGAGATAAACTCACAGCAATAAGTTGTTAACTTTATGTTACAGTTGAGTAAACTAGAGTTTTTAGGTTAAAAAAAATGAAAAAGAAAAAGACAGGAGTGGGAACTATTTCCCAAAATGCTTTGCGGCATGTTTTTGTACACTGAGATTTAAGTGCGTTACATTGATTTGTTTTAAGGCAAATGTTTATTTTAATGTTTTGTTCACACTAAATGTTTCTGAGCTGATTTCATTGTGATGTTTAATAAAATCTATGCAATTTGAAGCAAGATTTTAAATTATTCTAAAGTAAAATAAATAGTTATTTAAACCTGATTTTGTGAGTAAAATAACAGAGAAATGTTTGCTCTTTAACCAGGTGAGTTGCATTTTCAAGGCAGCGGGTGGACTTTCATTTTCAAGTTAAACCACCTTCCAATGTTTTACAGTGTTGTAGATCTTACAAAGGCGACTTTTACGTCTCACTATTAAAATCTGAAAGAGCTTAAGTCTGCAGAGCTTCATATTTGGTTTAAGGAACATTTTTATAAACATGTTTGTTAAATGTAAACAAACGTTTAACTTCTAGTTATGTCAGTTCTCTCATCACAGCGGAAACACTTAAATTCTGTCCGTTGTTCATAGATCTCAATGTGGAAAATTATATTTTTACATATTTGTCCTTAGAAATTTAAAGAGCAGGAAGTGATGCTTCAATAAAGCCCCTCGAATGAGGTAGAGGGTATAAATATTAATAAATCATTTGCACAGGCTTCTATATCTTCCTGAATACTCCATGTATTGTAGTTTTGTCTTATTTCAAATGAACTAATATATGTGCTCTAAAAACTACACTGTAAAAAAAAACATTTCTAATTTACGATAAAATATGGGCACCTGTGGTTGCCAGAATTTTACTGTATTTGTACAGTAAAATTATGGCAACATATCTCCAAAGTCTGAGACATGTATCCAAGTTTTTAGATGTGCATTATCAAACACTGAAAAAAATTACAGTTGGATCCGACTTTGGGTACTTGGATACAAATATGATACATAGTTGGATCCAAAGTACAACTAATGTATCCATAGTTGGATACTATTTATTCAACTATGAATACATAGTTGAATAACTAATGAATGGATACTAATAGTATCCATCCAACTAATGAATGGATACTAATAGTATCCATTCATTAGTTGGATACTAATGGATCCAACTATGTATCCAACTATACATAGATGGATACATAGTTGGATCCAACTGTACAGTTACTGATTACTGTACTGTACTCATTAACTGTACAGTTTGTACTGTTACTCCCTGTAATTTTCTTGTTTCTCTCTGTTCCCAGCTGAGCCACCTCCCGCTCCCTCTGTGCCTGTGATTGTCTCAGAGGTGAAAGGTCACACCGTGTACCTGAGGTGCAGCTTTGACAGCAGCTCCAGCAGCTCTGTGGGGTTTGTGGTGGCCTGGTTGCGCCTCTCACCTGAGGGCAGGAAGGAGGAGCTCAGGAAGGAGACCACCATCCACACCTCCGCCCTCATTGAGCTGGACGGATTCAACCTCCGACTGGGGGACAGGGTGAGACTCTGGGCTGCTTTTCCTCCATCTTCATCACCTATGGCTGAAATAGTTCACCAAATATTCCTTAGTAAGTGGAACCTATTTTGGCACTACTGGTGAATTTATCTTCCTTATCTTCTCTTGTTGGGTGTCCAGCTAATCAGCGCCAAAAAAACACGAATGGTGCTAATATGATTAAGATGCTTAAGAAAATACATTTTACTAAAATGACTGTGTATCTGCCTGTTTGTTAGATTTACTGCTCCAGCTCCAGTTTCTTGTTGGAATCACCAGATATTCAAAGCACTCCCGTGGAAAGTCAGGAGTTTTTTGCAGGAATAAAGGTATATGTCTCTTATTACGTATGTTCATATATAAAATGATGAATCTGAATGCATGGTATATTTTATCTACATAATTTATTAACCTCATTTAGTCATCTTTCTAAAATAATGGCCCAAGTCAATTTTTGCTAAAATCACTTTTGGCAAAAAAAAATAACTTACACCGTTATTTTACAAAGGTGATGATATGTAACATTATTTTAAAAACTCCTGTTGGTATTTTTATGCTGATCAGTGAAGAACCTCTACTCTTTCTTTAAAAACTCCTTTGTGCAGTTAAAACCAGAAGTTAGCCGAGTGTCTGAGAACGGGAGGCGGCATCGGCTTCTGGTTGAGAGCTCGATTCCGGTTCCATGTCCGGACGGTTCTTTCTCGTCTGCAGAAAAGTGTGTTTTATCTCTGCATCTCAGCACAAGCAGTGAAGGTAAAGACAAAAAAAACTCATGGTTATAGGTCAGGGTGTCAAACTCATTTTCGTTTTGGGCCAAGTCAAGATCCTGAATGGTGTTAAAGGGCCGGTTGTGCCAGAATGTATTGATAAAACCTGTTCACAAACTGTTAAAGTATCAATGAATCCTTAAAATTAAATATTGGACAACTTTTCAGTCCCTCCAGGATTTTGTGATTTTTTGCAGTAAAAATCAAAGTGTTTGTGGTATTATTTGGAAATATTTGCGATATTTGTGCTTATTTATGAAGGTAAATGTGATTTTTTATTACTCGCTCTATAGATAATGGACTATAATCTGACATCAATTAAGAAAGAGGCATCTGTTTAGTTCAAGTAAGAAAGTTTCTAAAATATTTTGAGAAAAATGTGCAATAAACTCCCAATTATTAGCGCAAAAAAGTGCAGGGGTTGGTTGATTTTTGCGTGAATTTCCACAATTATTCGCAAGAAGCTGGTGAAATATATCACTTTTACACATGTGCAGTAAGGTAAAGCAACAGATTTATGAATTTATGAAGGTTCAGTGGATTTGTTTTATTTTTCAAAATCAATTTTGGGACATTTTATATCGATTCTGAATTGTAATGAATTAGAACCACAATTTTTATGTAAATTGATTTATTTATTTTTGGTACATGCCATTTTCTGACTTACAAAGACGAGCCCTCACCTTGTATAGCACAATATGTGCTACTCTCTTTTCCATTTTGAAGAGTGGATAAGATAAAATGAGCTCTGCTTCATGTTATATTTATTCCCCAGGAAAAATATCAATTAAATATTTGTGGACAATTTGATCAACTTAAATAAGTGCAGTGAATTTGAAAAAGACTTCAGTTCTTAGCATGAGATTGTTTTAAACTCACTAAATAAATTAGCTGATGCTAACGATTCTTTTTCGCGCTACTATAAAAAAAGAACCATTCACTGTATTCTCTAACCTTTTGTGCCTCCGTACCAGAGGTGCAAATGCATTTTAATTCTTTAACATCTGCTTTTTTAGTTGAAGAAGTAAAACGTTTGTGCACATTTTCACAGTTTAGGAAAATCTGATTTCTTTCAATGTTCACCCTAACACAATTACAGTTGCAGAATTTGATCTTTCTTAAACAAACTGCACAGTTTTAAGCCTTTTAAATCTTTTTAAACCAACATTGCATCCTTTTTCCACAGATGAGGATTTGTTGGGTGCAGATTTGTCTCTGTCTTCTTGTAAAGTGGATTTATCTCGGGGTCGCTGCAGTGGCGGGGTCTGTAGCCAGGTTCTGGTCCACTTCAGTCCCAACACGGACTTCATCAAAGACGGTGAACGGACCAGTAACATCTCTGTGAAACCCGTCGTCATGCAGAACTTTCTCTGGAGCGGATACTCACCAGAACCTGTTCAGGTAAGCACATCGCAATTTGAATTAGTTTTCATTTGGTTTGCATTTCTTATTTAAAAGGCAGATTATTATTACTTATTTATTATTATCTTATCTTAATCGTTATATTCATCAGTTTATCCAATTGAGTCAAATTTCTGTTGCAGTGTTTGTAAATTTACTTGTTTGTTTAACAAGTTTAATCAGATCTCATTTGAATTATATTTGAAATTCAAGAACTAATTCAAATTAGAAGAGTGACTTAAAAAAAAACATTTAGTCATTTTCTTAAATATAAGTTAGTTTTTTAGCATTTAGCCGGTTACCTAGCAACCCAATTCAAATTAGACCTTGAATTTCAGTGAGATAAACCATAAAAATAAAGGTCAAATTAAATAATTAAACAAATAACCTTTAAAGGAAGGAATAAAAATAACTCTTCATTCCCAGATAACCATTACTGATGTTCCCCCGGCTTATTGCTACTCCTTCACAGACCCCCACATGATCACGTTTGACGGCAGGTACTTAATTTTAATCATCTATTGTAATAATTATAATGATTTAATAGTATTGTTTGTATTGTTAGTTCAGAGTATGCTGAAAACAAATCTTGTTTTCCCAGATACTACGAGAATTATCAAATAGGCACCTTTGTTTTCTACAAGAGTGACCTTTGGCCCTTTGAGGTCCATGTCCGTCAGTGGGAATGTGGCAGCCTGGTCCACGCCGCCTCCTGCGTGTGTGGATTTGCGGCGTGGGACGCCGGCAACGTTATCGCGTTCGACATGTGTGACGGCGAGATGGGCGAGACGAAGCCCCGTCTGTCTGTGAAGAGCAGAAACGCTAAACAAGTAAAGAACGGCTTTCAGATCAGTGAGTCCTACCAAGGACGCAAAGTCACTGTGAGTCAACAGCAGCCGCATTTCATCATGAATAATACTGGAAATCTGCATCTGTATAATTTCTAACATGTTTAGAAGGGAGCCTATTGTGCAATATTCACATTTTGCAAGTTTTTGTACTTTCATCTGGGTTTCTACAGCTTCGCAAAACAACACCAGTTCTTAAAAAAACATCTAACCACTTTTTAAAAAATAAGTTCATGTTTTTTGGTGCCTGGAAAATGAGTCATTTCAAAAACCCTCCAAATGTAACATCACAAATCAGCAGGCACTGTAACCTAGCAACCCCATGGAAGCCCAGTCTGTTACCTAGCAACCCAAGCTGAGTGCCAGGACTTGTGTGTAAAAGTGAAGAATGTTTTAAGCCTTCAGTATTAGGTATTTAAAGGGGACCTGTTATGAAAAAATCACATTTTGTAAGTTTTTGTCCTTCCATTTTGGTCTCCTGGTTGCAAAGAAAAAGAAAGTCCAAGTATTTTAAAAAAACAACAAAAAAAAAACACCCAGCTTTTTTTTGGCAATATGTCAGTGTTTTTTGTGGCCTGGAGAATAACCCGATTGCCAAGTCATATTCAACAGGGACTGGACTGTTACCTAGCATCCCCAGTCAAGTAGCACCTTGTTACCTAGCAACCCAAACAAAGCTACAGAACATTTGGCTAGCTCGTTTTACCACGATACCGCTGTACAATGGCAAATGTTTTGTTGTTGACTTATCAGCGAGAAACCACTTGTTGCATTCTTTTTGATTGTGCATTAGGCTCTACGTCTGCTTTTCAAAGATGTACAGTTGTATAATTGCACATATGAGTGTAAACATTGAGTTGGGTGCGTGGCCAGCAGCAGCTTATTTGGATTTAAAGTGACAATACGCCCTAAAACAGCTTATTCTGAAAGGAGCTCAATTGAGCAGATTAAAACAGAATTATCTAAGAATGATTTTGTGCAAAAAATGTAATGAAAATACTTTTAGCCTGTTCAAGATAACAGGTCACCTTTAATATCTGCAGGTTTTGAATAAAAACTTATCCTCTGACACTCTTCGCAGATCACGTTTTCCTCTGGAGCATTTGTTCGTGCAGATGTCTCAAATTGGGGAATGAGTCTGACTCTGAGGGCTCCCAGTTCAGACCAGAATCACACGTTGGGTCTGTGTGGGACGTACGATGGATGGCCAGACAATGACTTCCACTCAGCAGGGGGCGCTGTGCTGGAGCAGTTGCAGGATTTCATATCTGAGTGGAGGTCGGTGGGTTTCAGCTGTGTTTTAAGAATCATAATTTCTGTTAACTGATCCACAGATTAAGCTAAACTGCGCTCAGGAGCACATAGTTTTCATTAGGTGAGTAAGTTCTCCTTCATTCTGTATGTGTGAGATTTTAAATGGCTATTTCAGCTTTTCTGAAGGTAAATATCACTGAAGAACCATCCACTGCCCTGCACCACCTTTAAATCACTTGCAGTCATCAAAGCACTTTGGATATCTGGTGAAAACACAACGCTGACAAAGTGAGCATTGTGAAGAAGAAGCATTGGAATCAAATATGGCCGTCTGCTGCAGCTAGCCTATGATACTGACTTTAGCCTCAGATTCTGTTTCCACAACATGGAGGACTATTTTAAAATTATTTTAAAGATTTTGGACTGAAAATGTTCCAAAATGCAGCTCAAAAATATCAAAAAGTCCATATTTGGTGAAATATGTTCTACTTTTCTGTTATATATGACAAGTAACAAAAATCCAGCAATTTAAATTCTTCAAATAATTAAAATGTTAATTAATATCCAATCTGTCCACTTGTTTTTTTGTATCTTTGGAAGGGTTTTAGTTGAGGAAAAATAATTCAAAATTCTGGAGGGACTGGTTGTAAGTCTGCTGATGAAACATGTTTTGTTTTTCAATTCAATTCAATTCAAATGTATTTAATCAAGGGCAGCACATTTATTATTTGAAAATAATAGATGTAAAAGTAGGTTTTCTGGCCAAATGCTAATTTGCAAACTCAATTCTTGCAAAACTAAAATGAGTTTTCTGCAACTATAAACAAGAAAAACATGAAAATTCAAATTAGAGAAAGCTATTTATCCACAGTAAAGTAGGTTAGTATACATCTTCTGATTTTTACAGCTTGAGATGTTTAGAAAAAAACAGCTTCTTGTCTTGAAAGTTGTAATATTTTCTTGAATCAAGCAGAAAAATAATTTCTGTTCCCGTAGTATCTGGATTAAACTCTTTGACTTCTTCTGTGTTTCTTTCAGACTCCCTGCAGGCAGCAGCTTGTTTGACTCCATGCCAGCCGACGTGAACACAACAAACATCCACACATACTGCAACTGTCAAGCAGATCACCTGAAGCCATCTCTCAGATCTGAATCCAGCTGCTCCAATCACAGACTTTTTAATTTTCGGAGTTTTATCCCCGTTCTGGATGTCACAGCTAAATATATCAGTTCAGTGGAGCTACAGAAAGAAAATAAAAAACCAGCGCTCACTTCTGGTCGCAGTGAAAGTTCCCCACATCCGGACAGCCTCTCATACTTCTTCCCAGAGGATTATGAGTTCTCAGTTCAGCCAGACGGACTCCCAAGATGGCCGACTCCTGCTGGTCTAACTCAGCAGCAGGCTCAGGCTCAGTGTGAGCGCACAGTGGGAAACTCGAGTGTCGCCGTCGGCTGCCGGCTCCTGTTAGCAGGTTCAACAATCAGCCGAGCGGTGGCCATGTGCGTCGCCGACCTGCAGCTGAAAGACGAGCCGTCGTGGCTGAACGCCACCTTGCCGCTGCTGGAGAACGAGTGCGAGCGAAAGCTGGTGGAAGAGCGGAGGAGATGGGAGGAGCACCGGGACGCAGCGTCCATCCTGAGGTGTCCGGACCTGTGCAATGGGAACGGCCAGTGCTCCGAGTCGGGCTGCGTCTGCTTCCCTGGGTTCGGTTCACATGACTGCAGCGAGCTGATGGGTAAAACACGCAACAGATACAAAACCCAAGAGATTATACCAAAAAACTCAGATTTTAAAGGTGAACTATTAGGCTTCCTTGAACAGGTTAGGAGAGGTCTATGAATTTTGCACAAAATCATTCCTAGAGAAAGAGATTTTATTGTGGGCTCTTTTCAGAATGAGCTGTTTTAGAGCCTCTTAGTCTTACTTGAAAAGGGCTGCAAACAGATGCACAATTATACAACCGTACATCTTCGCAAGTTACCCCCCCCAGCTGACCAAACTTGCTGGATCTCCGGTTGGGTTGCTAGGTGACGGACTGCACTGAAAAACACAAAATCTTACCAAGTGTTTTTGGTCTAGTTCCGAGTGCAAATATGTTAGCAAACTTGAAATAAGACAAAACTAACTTATAAGTAACTTTTTGTAAGGTGTATAAGCTTATTTTAAGTAAATGATGTATTAATATTGATTTTAAAAAAGTGCTAGTTCCATTAGCAGACATTTTTACCAGGATATAACTTAATTTATAGAACAAGTACTTTTTGTTCAGTATTAATGAATTATTTACTTAAAGCAAGCTTCTACATCTTGCTGAGAGGTTACTTTTAAGTTAATTTGTCTTATTTTAAGTGTGTTAATATATTTGCACTAGAAACTAGACCAAAATACTTGGTAAGTTTTTGTGTTTTACAGTGTGGGTTTCGCTCGGGTTGCTAAGTAACGGCGCATTGCCTGTCAAATGTGATTAAACAATCAGGAGGTTTTTGAAAAGGCTCATTTTCCAGTATGTCTCTGGCAATAAATCAATAAAAACCTATATGGTGATTGACACGTGATCAATATTAATTAGTTAGAATATTCAGTAATTTTACTCAACATCTATCCAGAACCACACAGCATTCTGGGAGATGTAGGCAGAGGAAAGACTCTCATGGCCAGCTAGGCAAGGTTGGTGGAATCAACTAACTCACTCACTCTTTGGTTGCCTAGCAACAACCTAGTAGCAGCATGTTTCACCATAACGCCTCAGCTGCTTAAAAATAAAAATGGCACAGAGTGAAAGAAACTGACCTTGAGAGAAAATTGATAAAACAGGAAAGGTCACATCAACAGATATTTTCAGATATTTTAAACATAAAAATTATCAATAATTATCGATACAGAGGTACGTCTTTCTAACATATGTCCAGCCCTATTTTAACTTGTTGCCAATAAATAGGTGGGTAGCTTTTTTTTTTTCTTCTTTAGCTTGGACTGTTTTTAGAAGGGGTCCACACAGGACACACAACTTATGGAGTCCAGACCAATTTACATATAGTGGAGAGGTTTTATTAAACCCAAATCTGTACACAGAGGTCCTGGGAGTCGAGAGAACATAAACAAAAGAGTGGGAGAAGTCACACACCAGCCAGCAGTTGGCCGTCGCATTCGGTCTGCTCCCCTCACCTTGTGTCAGGATCTCTCACCCTACAACCAAAAACCGTAAAACCCAGATTACGATTCCCAGACCAGACAATTTAACAGATAGGTGGTTTAAGAACAGAAAATGACATCTACTTAACACAGGAGCGAGCAGGTGCTCATCCAAGCTCCCTCACTCGCCTGGTGGGCGGGGCTTGATCCTTATAAACCCCTTCCAACCAATCAACTGCAAGGAGAAAGCACAACAATTAATCAGGTACTCATTCACAAAAGTGACAGGAACAAGCAGTTGAGATCTTAACGGAAGGACAAGAACATGCAAGATGTGAATTTTGAATAATAGATTCCCTTTAACATCTATGAAACCAGAAATGTTTTTATGAATGTAAATTTCCGAGGATACAGTAACAGTTAAAGCAGTGGATACTCTGCTCTTAACCAGTTTTTTAGCCTTAACTGACCATATGCTAATTTTGTAAAGACCAGATTCCAGAGATCACCAAGTTGAGGAAGGAAGGTCTGTGCAACGTCCGTCAGGAAGACTGCTCCACCATCCAGGTCTATGGTCACTATTTCAGGGACTCCAGCCAGCTCAAGTGTGAGTTTGTTAAAGAAAAGGTACTTCGCCTTGTCTGTTCTTGTTTTCCATTTATTACATTAGTTAAACTATTAAACTTTGGATTTTATTGTCCTTTTTTATGTCCCTTCTTATTTTCCTGCTTCTCTGTTTTAATCTCTTATCAAGATTGAAGACGGGGAGTTGGTCACGGTTGCTCCTTGGTTTGTTCAGGCCGCTTTTCTGAATGAAACAGGTCTTGAGTGCCGGCTCCCCTTGGAGGACAACCAGGGTCCTGCAGACACGGTGACAAACCAAGCCGTTACGCGCTGGCAGATCAAAGTTAGTCACAACTGAAGCACTCTGTTCAAAAATAAATTGGTAAATCTTCAGTAAAATCATCAGTTTATGTGTTTTACCATTAAACAAGCAACACATGCACTGTTACTGTATCTGGATGTTGTAAATACAGCTCTGACATGGTGACTACAACTTTTCCATGACGCTGTGTGTGTTTGGGCCGCAGTAATCAAACTTCTGCTGATGGCAGGTTTCAAACGACGACTACAGCTACAGCAACACCAAGATCCTGACTCTGTATGACGGAGGCTGTCAGATCTGCAGCCTCGACACAGAAATCATGTGCACCCTCAGGGTGAGACATCTTTCTTCCTAATCCTTTAACCGTGACGCAGCTGCAGCTTTAATCTCCTCGGGTCTGTTTCGGTCGGTGATGGAGGGTTTTTAAGGATGTAGCGTAACGGAGCTGGAGCAGAAAGTTGGAGACAATCAAATATTATTTTCGCTGAGTTTATTTTGTACTTAAGATTAAACTGAGAAACTAAACTAATCAAGTCTCTTAACAAAATTGTCCTTCAAAAAATAGCTGTTTGAAACCAGATTTTGTAATCCAGACATACTAAAAATGCGATGCACTTCAATGTTTCTGTGGCATCCTCAACAAATTATGTTTTGATGATGATAATTTATATGATTATTCACCAGGACAAGACCTGCATCATTGGGGATTTGTGCTACAATGAAGGGGAGTCCAATCCCAGCAATCCTTGCTTCACTTGCCGTCCAGACCTCTCCAAAAACACATGGTCCAAAGCTGAGAGTATGTGCAAGAAACTGACGTTTAATAACTTACACCTGTTTGAATCAGTGTAAATAGACTTTAAGAATGGAGAATAGTTTTCATGCATAATGATGCATGAAAGCAGAGAACGTTCTTAGATAGACGGGACCTTAAATAATGTTTAAAAGAATTTGTATCTTGTAAATTTGCGGATGGTTTTACAATTTGAGTGTTATTGTTTTAGGTTAAATATGCTTTGTACATGATTAAAGATTAATCATGTACAATTAGCACATGATTAAAGATTAATCATGTACAAAAAAACGTGCAAAAATAATGTTACCTGTGTTACAACAGATATAAGTTAGTCCTTGTTCTTTTTGTCATTCTTTATCCTGGTGCAAACTATAAGCAAAGTAAAAAAAAAAATTGCATTGATTAGTTTGTATAATATTCAAATAGACACAAACTTAAAACACAGATTTAGACATTTAATGTAAACCATATAAGCAGCATATTAACACATATTATGCTTGATTTAACTAATATGTTATAAGGCATGTAGTTTACAGCATGAACACTTTACAGAGTAATAAAACATTAACATTAACCCCCACTGTCCAATAAACAATAACTAACATTGAACTAATTAGCTGCTAATGGACAAAATAACCCATGGAACCGCTAGCACTTCCATTAGCTTAAAGCTAATTTTCCAAAGCCGATATTAAGAACGAAACAAACATATTTCCCTAAAGCTTGCCACATTCAACATTAACTCAATGCGTTGTGCAATACTCAAAAACGCAAGTAAGAAGCAGTTTCAAGGCTAATTTAGCTCACCAATTTCATCTAACGGCGATTTAAAACACTTCCGGTCCGCCGTCATGTCACTTCCGGTTTTACTTCAAGTCACTTGAACTAACGTAAATACACTGTAGAGCCCCCTAGTGGATTGGGAGGAGTGAAAAGGGGGAAAAGTAAAGGAACTTTTTTATAAAAAAGTCTGGCCTGGATTTTGACAAGCAGAAAACCGCATATAAAACACAGTGTGTATGAAAATCCAGAGTCCTACCTTGTCTTCCTCTCAGAGCGATTGGACCGTGTCTCTAATCACACCTGAACACCTCTCAGCTCAGCCGTGTCCTCCATCAGACGGTTGCTGCTCACCGGAGGCAGTTTGGGTGATTTGTCAGCAGCTCAGAGCTGATTGAAGTCACATCTGTCCTTCGGCGCTGATGTTAAGGCTGCAGATCTCATTGTTACACTTTTTGGCTAACTTTTACCTCTGAAGCTCAAACTAGGTCAGCCAGGGCTTAGAAACATGACAAAATCTCACAGGAGTTACTGAATAATCTGCAGATGGCAGAGTTTATGGAAGACATTTCCACCACTCTGATGAAATAAAATAAATAAACTTGTATCTCACACTTAGGACTTAGATCTCATCTATTTATGAGATATTATCTTATATTTTTTAACTTGACTGCCTCACAATTATGATTCTTTTAAAAGTCACCCTATATATTTGAGCTGTTTCTTGTTTTTCATCCAGAAAACAAGCCCCCGTTGTTCCAGCCGCCACAGATTCCTCTCCGCTCCTTCCAGGAGGAAAGTTTCACCTACCAGCTGCAGGCTCGGGACCCTGAAGGCTCCACGGTTCTTTTCAGCCTGGTATCGGGTCCAAAAGGGGCTTCGCTCACTTCAGCTGGACTGCTGATGTGGACGGCGACCTCTGAACCCACAGACACCCACACGTTCCAGTTTACTGTCACTGATGCCTGCACTGCGGAGACGCTCACCTCTCTCCAGGTGAGATCGTCCTGCAGGCAGATCGACAAACTATTTTATTATTTAGACAGTTGTAATTTAGACAGTTGTAAAAAATAATTATCAAAATCAGCTGTGAAGAGTTTCAAACTAATCTAACGTTTAAAGTTTGAAAAATATGTTTCAGCTCTTGAAGAAAAGCTGGAACATAATAAATAATAATCCAGTATTACTAAATTAGTCCTAAATGAAACAAATATTCCCTAAGAATTGTTTCAACTTCCTACCACTAGAGGGTGTTAACAGTACATAATTTAATTTTATATTATTTTAAGGAGATACAGAAAGCCCACCCAAAAAAAATTAAAATAACAAATCAAAACCAGAGAAAATAAGGATTTGCAATTTTTTTTTTAACTGCACATAAAAATATATGTATATATTTTTGGCAGAGCCTACATATCAGACTCTTAACAGTGATAATTAATTGTGAAAAGTTGTGGCAAAAAAGCCAAAAAGTTTAAAAAAAAAAAAAATTAATTTAGATCCAGATATGTTAAAATTTACAAAATTTCAAAGTCAAATGAGAAAATCTGTATTATTTAAAATAAATGTACAACTAAATTTAGCTTTAAAATTCTACAGTTTGCAGTCTTATTTAATAATTTCTATAAAATCATATTAAAATATAGATGTAGCACATCTATATATTTTTAAATATAGATGTGCTATAATTTATGTCAGTTATTTTTCTGTATCTATATTCCTCGCCAAATATAAATTTTTAAAAAAATTATAATTGAACACTACACTGCTTTTCATAGGAAGAAAAAAAAAGATTATCTGAACATAAGTGGTGAAATTGTTTATTTATTGTTAAATAAATAAAATAAATGTATGATTTTGTCAGACATAACCAATCTTTCTCTGTATTAATTGAAACTCATGGGTAAAAGGATTTTTTTTAAATAGTTTTTCTTCTCTTCTTGCATTTGTAGGACCAAGTTTGTCACAGATGGATGAAAATATCTAATCCACTAGCAGACATGCAAAGAAAATATATTTCATTTTGCCCTCAGGTTTCTGTGCATTCCTGCGATTGTCTCAAAGCAGCGTCCTGCATCACCAACGTGAACTCCCCCGCCGGAAGCGGCGAATACGTCTGCGTCTGTCCTGATGGGTTCACGGGTCGGCGGTGTGAGGTGGACGTAGACGACTGCAAGCCGAACCCCTGCAGGCTGGGCCGCTGCGTGGACCGACCCAACTCCTTTTCCTGCATCTGCCCTCGTGGAATGACGGGTAGGAGGAGCTGGGCTTGTTATTTTAGTTATCAATTATTCTAACAATTAATCAATTAAACAGATAAAAAAATAATGATCAGATTCTGCAGATTTTTCATTTAAGCCTTTGTATGCAATATTAGAAATACGTCAAATTTGTGCAAATAAACAAATCAATTCATATTATCAAGAAGAAAATTAACATTTTATTGCCTAAAATGCAGTAACATAGCATTCCTTTAGTGAACGCTTCATCATTTGTAGCAAACAGAGCCGGCCCAAAGCATATGCTGGTTAAGCTGTTGGTTAGGGTCTTCATGCCACCAGGGGGCCCCCAAGATCACCAGGCTAAAATGTTTTGGTTTTTTTATCTTGTATGCAAAGTGTTAATATTTTTACAGCTCTAAGTGTGTTGTTCTTTAAGCTAATGGCCTTTTTTTGAGTCAGTGAATACTCAATTACTAAATTAGTTGATGATTATTTCAATAATTGATTCCTCACTATTAATTGTTTCATCCCTAACTCAAATTAAGTAGTGATAAAAGGAAGAAGTGCTTTCTCTATTCATATTTGTTTGTATAGTATTAAAAAATATTAAAATATTATTAAATACATGTAAAATGGTTGACATATTTTAAAAAATCAAACATTTGCATTTTTCACAGTAAACTTGTTAATTTTTTAATAATAAAAAACATTTAAAACATGAAAACAACACACTTAGAATATACAAACATCTCTTCCTAATAGATCACCAAAGAATAGGTCAGTTTACTGTCCAGGTTTCATACAAAACTTTAGCATTTTTAGACCCAGGTTGACTTTTATTTTAATTTACAATAAAACATATTCTTATTTTACATCAGTTAGACACTTATTTATCTAAACAAATGTGAAACACATTGAACTACTTGAAATAAAAATAATTTAAAGAAAGTGTTTACTAGTTAAAGAGGATTTGGTTTTAGGATATTGATAAGTGAATAGGGTGCATGTATGCTTGGTGGTTTTGAACGTTATTAGTCTCTGTAACGTCTCTGTAATCATTCGTTGTCAGGACGAACATGCAGGGAAGATGTAGACGAGTGTCTGTCCCAGCCGTGCTTCCCTGCAGTGAGCTGCAGCAACACTCTGGGCTCCTTCATCTGTGGATCCTGCCCACCAGGATTCACAGGTGATGGGAAAATGTGTCAAGGTACGCACAATGTTAATGTTTCCCTTGCTAAACATGACCAGTTTTTAGCTTATTGTTCTGAACTTTGTGCCCTAACAGAGGAAAACATCGCAGGTTCTCCAGTGAGAGCGCCGCAGGTTTCTCAGAGAGCCAAACCGTCGGGTCCTTCGCCGTGCAGCAGGGCGCCGTGTTACACGGGGGTTCTGTGCTTCGAGAGCATCCATGTTTCAGCCGGGTTCGCCTGTGGACCCTGTCCTCCTGGTTTCCAAGGAAACGGACAAATGTGCACAAAAATGGGTGAGATTTTAAGCAGTTTGATCCAATATGGTGAAATAAACTTTGAATTTTCTCTGAATGTTTTAACATGCTTTGGATCAAATGTTGTTCTGCCTTCTGATGGCTTTTGAAAGTATTGGCTGATTTTTTTTTTACATTTCAGCCCAGTTATTTTATTCTATCTTATCTTTTTATTCACAGGAGGGAAAAGAAATTCAGAAAAGATGGGATTTTGGACCAGGGAGGTCCATGATCCTTCAGCAAATTAATCTTTAGCGTTATCTCCTTGGTGGCTGTCTGGTTTTAAAGAATGAAAGAAAGTTGAAATTCATGTCAAACTTGAGTTAAGATAAGTCATAACAGGTTTTATGAACTAAAGATTCAAAATTAGAAACATCTGGACCAAAATACCACTTTAACCAAAGACGTTTAATAGTAATTAAAGTCTCAGATTGCATCCTGGTAATGGGAATATTAGGTTTCTGATTTAAAAATATGTTTTAAAATGACATTAAAGAAAGACTGTGATTTGTAAAAGCCTTTATTTTGGCATTAGAATTATACACACCAAGTACATTGTTCAGAAAAAAACACACTAGTTCAAAAAAGATATATTTAAATGTAATATTTAATATTTATTTATTTTTTGGTCATTTTTTTTTACTTTTCCATACACAAGTTGAAAAAGGATAAAAACACAAGTACAGAAATAGATAAAGGATATTTAACATATCATGAAATTCCAGTTAAATCTCTAGACCAACTCAAAAAAGAAATCCTAAAAAAGCTTGTTGTTGTGTTAATGATTTTTATATTTTTTACTTAAAGATTGAAAAACATAGCTTTATTTCCTCACAATTATTCCACAAATATTTTTAATGTTCATCCTGATTTCTGTTTTTTAAAACAAATCCTTCTCTCTTAATTCCAAACAAGAAATAACAAAAAGTAAATAAAACCAAACATCTGAGTTTTATTTCACTGTAATGTATAAAATCAAGGCGATGTTTTTGACGACTTTAAAGTCACTTTCTCTAACTTTAAGTGTCTTTCAGGTCAGGAAACACTCACCAGTGGAGCATATGTTGGGACTCCTGTGTCTAATTCCACCGATGAAAGGACCCACTCCTCCTCTTCCTCTTCCTCCTTCTCGTCTTCTTCTTCTTCTCCTGCCTCAAACAACCAACCACCAGACAGGAAGTGGAGACCAGACGCTAGGAGAGCTTCCTTCAAGGACAAACAGCCCACTGGTTCTCCTCAGAACAAAACAGCAGCTCGAATATTTTCTCCCTCCGTCCACAGGGGGCAGCATAGCACAGTGGCGCTGTCCTCGGATACTGGTCATGTGACCTGCTCCGATTCTCCCTGCTTCCCCGGTGTTACCTGTGAACCGACGCGCTCAGGATCCCTCAGGTGTGGACGCTGCCCGCTCGGCTACACCGGGGATGGACTCGTATGTAAAGGTGATGATGAGTACTTTAATTCTTCAGTATGACGCTGATTTATGACGTCAAACTACTACATTTAGAACAGCGCAACTCCGCCATTTTAGTTTCGGACAAACGGCTGTTGTAAACTGTGATCGGCGGATGTAGGTTATTAATATGTACAATTTAATGCCCACCAATAATTGCCTGCCAATTGCAAATAAAATCAAGATGAAGAAGAGTTTTAAATTTAAATATTACTTATTATGCAGAATTCACGTTTTATATGTTTTTGTACTTCCAACTGATTCTAAAAATTTAAAAAAAAAACCAAGATCTTAAAAAAAACATTTGAATGTTTTCTGGCAATAAGTTAATGTTTTGGGTGTTTGGAAAATGAGCCGTTTCATAAAGTCAAATTTTACAACACTGCCGATACCTAGCAACCCCAGCGGAGCGCTGAACTTCAGGTCGTTTGGTCACGTGGTTTTGCCGTTGCGTGCCCTGTAGAATGGCTGCTGGTTAAAAAAAAAAAATGTTTTTTGTTATTGACTTACCATTCAGAAACCACTTAATAATACTAATCTTTGTTTAGACAGGGACCATGTACAGCTCAAACATAAATGTCACCATTTAACTTTATGTACCAGATTATAGCATAAGCTAACTTGCATCTGCAGTCTCTTGACAAGATACAAGATATAGACAATACAAAAATAAAATTAAACATAAACTGTAACAGTGTAAGTTTCTTTCTAATCACAGTACACAGATAAACCCACACACACACAGTTTCTGCATTCTTGTTTGTGGTGCAGGAGGCTACACTTCTGCTTTTCAAAAATGTCTGGTTGTGTAATTTTGCATCTGTTTGTAAACATTTTCATGTGCGAGTGTAAACGTAGAGTTGGGGGGCGTGGTGTTTTGGTTTCCCTCTTTTTTTGAAAACTGTTTTGTTTACAGATACTTCATAATTAATTTGATTTGTTGTTTCTGTTGTTTACTGGTTTGTTGATCTTTGATAATGTTACATGATTATGTCATTATCAACATATTACTTGAAAATGGTCTCAAAACCATTATTGTTTATCATCATAACTTCTGGGACAATTTATCGTCCAGGTTAATTTGTTATGGCGACAGACCTGGACCTGAATTTTTCTCCCTTATTTTACTATTTTTGTTTAAAATGTATTTTCTGTTTCAGCTGTTTGCAGATATCCGTGTGGGCAGAACATGGAGTGCTCTCTGCCCAACACCTGCACCTGCAGAGAAGGTTACACCGGATACAACTGTCACACAGGTGAGTGACGGAGCTTTCTCACTTTGTTTATTTGCGCAGGAAAACAAGATCATTAACACATCAGCACCTCTCCAGATCCATCCCGTTTATCTCAGCGTCTGATTGTGTGTGTTCACCCCGCCCCTCAGCCGTGTGTCGGCCTGACTGCCAGAACCAGGGCAGGTGTGTGAAACCCGACGTGTGTGAATGTCCTGTGGGCTACAGTGGGCCGTCCTGTGAGGAAGGTAATCTGAGCAGATCCTGAGTTGAATCGAACCTGCTGAGAGACACACGTCTCACTAATTACTGCTGGGTGTTTTTGTGTTTGTTGTGCAGCGAGCTGCGAGCCGCCGTGTCAACATGGAGGCACGTGTCTGGCCAGAAACCTTTGTACCTGCGCCTACGGCTACGTGGGGCCCAGATGCGAAATTAGTGAGACGCACCTTAACTTTTTAACCAGTTTTTCCAGCAAGTCTGCTGACTTTACATCTTTTTTATGTTCATTTTGTTGGTGCAACTCCATTATTACAGATGTGCCAAAAGTACTCACATTTTCTACTTAAATAGAAGTACAGATACTTGTATGAAAAAATATTCTAGTAAAAGTAAAAGTACAGGTTGAACTGTTTACATTCTTTTACTGACAACATGCTATGTGTTGGTATAGTTTTAAAAAATACAGAATACTTACAACTTTTTAGGAAATTATAACATGGGGAGAATGTCTTTGCTGCTACCTAGCAACCCCAGCCACGCCCGTTACCTAGCAACCCAGTACTAGTTCCGCTGGCATATTATTTCACAATAAGATAGGGAAATGTTTTGTTATAAGTGAGATAATCTGTCAGTGGAACTAGCACTTCTTCATCAGTATTTAGGAATTACTGACTTAAAACAAGATCGTATGTCTTTCTGAAAAGTTACTTTTAAGTTAGTTTTGTCTTATTTCAAGTGTACTAAGATCAGTGGCACATTTCACTAGAAACCAGACCAAAAATACTTGGTAAGATTTTGTGTTTTTGCAGTGAAGTTCTCACACATCTCCAAGTTGTGCTCCAGTCAGCAACACGTCTGCAGTTCATCCTGACAGAACGTGATCATCAGCAGTTCATCAGCTCTATGCTAATGTTTCCATTCATCAGGGCTAACTGCGCTGATTTGTTTCTCCCAGTGGTGTGTAGCAGGCACTGTGAAAACGGAGGCGAGTGTGTTTCTCCAGACGTCTGCAGATGTAAACACGGCTGGTACGGACCAACATGCGGCTCAGGTAGGGAAGGAAACCCCACAGTCAGGCTTCACCTCAGAGACAGAGTGTATGCTAAGCTAACAGCTGTTTCCCCTGCAGCTCAGTGTAACCCCTTCTGCCTGAACGGAGGATCGTGTATGAGGCCAAATGTCTGCGCCTGTCCCACTGGCTTCTTTGGCTCTCAGTGCCAAATTGGTAATATTTAGTTAAAGCATTTGGAAGTCACATGTCTCCTTGCACTGCAAAAACTCAATAATTCCTTAATATTCATGAAAAAGTACTAGTTCCACTGGCAGATTATTTCAGTTAGAACTAGAACTTTTTCATCAATATTATGGAATCATTGACTTAAAACAAGCTTGTTGAAAAGTTAACTTTTGTCTTATTTCAAGTGTACCAAAATATTTGCACTAAAATCTAGACAAAAATAATTAAGAGTTTGTGTTTTTGCAGTGTGCTTATTTGCAGAGGTTGTAAAATACCCAAACATTGTGCTGAAGTAAGAGTAGACCTACTTCAACATATTTTTTCTCAAGTAAAGGTAAAAACTAGTCTTTGAAGAAATTACCCAAGTAAAAATAAAAAAGTATTTGGTTAATAATCTGATCAAATTATCAATCATTTAATATTTAAAAAGTACATAATGAGACGGACCAATATGTAAAGTTAAGTGGAGGTTTTTTTAAATACGAAGATGAAAATAATTCATATAAGTAACAAAAAAATAACAAAATCAGCCAAAATAAAATGTATCCAAATCAGTTTCATTCGATGAAAAAACTTCAGGTGTGTGAATTTTTGGTTAAAACATGTTTGTTTTTCATCCACTGAAATTTTACACGTTTACAACGTGGCTGCACAGTGGCGCAGTTGGTAGCACTGTTGCCTTGCAGCAAGAAGGTCCTGGGTTCGATTCCCGGCCGGGGTCTTTCTGCATGGAGTTTGCATGTTCTCCCTGTGCATGCGTGGGTTCTCTCCGGGTACTCCGGCTTCCTCCCACAGTCCAAAAACATGACTGTCAGGTCAATTGGTTTCTCTAAATTCTCCCTAGGTGTGAGTGTGTGTGTGCATGGTTGTTTGTCCTGTATGTCTCTGTGTTGCCCTGCGACAGACTGGCGACCTGTCCAGGGTGTACCCCGCCTCTCGCCCGGAACGTAGCTGGAGATAGGCACCAGCAACCCTCCCGACCCCATTAGGGACAAGGGTGAACAGAAAATGGATGGATGGATGGATGAAATTTTACACAAGTAAGAGTAGAAATACTTCCAAATAAAATTACTCAAGTAAAAATTAAAAGTACAGCGTAGTAAAAATACTCCTAAAAGTAAATTTGTCAAAAAAGTTACTCAAGTAAATGTAATTGAGTAAATGTAACTTGTTTACTACCAAATTCTGTTACTTCTAAGATGGTTGTTGCATAAAAAAAATCATCTTATTGTTGAAGAAGTTAGTTTTTTAGTTTTTGTTTTGTTTTAGCTGTTTGCAGTCCGCCCTGTAAAAACGGGGGTCAGTGTATCAGAAACAACGTCTGCTCCTGCCCAGAGGGCTACACAGGAAAAAGATGCCAAAAAAGTAAGTAATCAGTGTGTTTTTTTATTGAGCCTGTATTGGCACTCCAGTTTAGTGCAAAGGTCATCAAACTTTCTGCAATCTTTTGAAGACGGACGGTTGACCTACCTGTACAGCCGTAGCATCAGGAAAAGGGCTGCTAGCTTCTCTGCAGACCCCACACATCCTGGACACAAATAGTTTTACCTTCATGTTGGCGCAACAGAGCATTATTTGCAAAAATGAGCCGCTACAAAGGCTGTCTCTGATGCACAATCAGTTTTTCACTATTTTAACATTTTGTCCCTATTTTTTAAAACCACATTTTTGCAAAAAAAAAAAGAAAACCTTTATTTTTATTTCCCTTCTTATATATTTATTTTTAAGTCAAATTCCTTATTTTTGTGTAGAAACTTTGTAAATAAGACTGATTCTGATACAATTTTTCTTTGGACTTCTGCTGCTTTTGCACATACAGTAGCTGAACTAAGGAAACTTTAATAACACAGTATTTTAAGGAAATTTGATAATATTTTTCTGCTTTTGTCCTTCTGCACAATATGATGTTAAACTCAGGTCCAAATATTGGACAGAAAATTGGTTTAAAAATCAGATAAAGTTCCAAGAAAAGACTTTCTGAACAACTGAATAATTATTAGTCAACAACATTTTAAATGATAACGGGATTATGCAGCTTCTTAGGAGTAAAGTAAGGAAGAATTTAAGGTTTTCTAAGCATTAAAAACTGTTTTTTGTTCCAGGTGTCTGTGAGCCGACGTGCATGAACGGAGGAAAGTGTGTCGGACCGAACACGTGCTCTTGTTCTTCAGGCTGGAGCGGGAAAAGATGCAACATGCGTGAGTTTTTTTCTAATCACAGATTATACAGAGGGAATAAAAAATAATCAAGAGATATTTGAGTTTATTCTGCAATAATTTATGAAAACAATGAACAAGAATCCTTTAAAAAGTCTAGATGTAATGATGGGTTTATTTTACTTCTACCCTGCAGAGAAGACAGAAAACAAGAGTCTATATCTCCCAAACCTTTTGGTGTGTAATGAATATAATCAATGCTGATTATATTAATTAGACAACTAACTAACCAAAGTATCATTTCAATCTTATTTTGAGATTTGTACATCAAAAGTAACAATCATATTGTCAGAATTTGAAGATGTAATCATTTGTTTAAGAGGATAACTTCTCATTAGTACACAACAGAACTTTAAAATAAGGTTTAAAAAGCTCTGTTGAGGTACAGTTTTAGGTATAAATTCATCTATTTTATGATCTTGTATGACATAATAACATAAAATGTAAAATCTGTGCGATGTGGAGACCCATCACATGAAGATTTACTTATTTTCATTAAATCGTTTATAAATCTTGTTTCAATGTTTTGTTTTAACTAATCTGTTATGACACTTTGATGCACATCGTTCTACTCCTACAATCTGTGCATTCCTAATATCAAACATTGTGTTTATAATGTGTAAATAAGTTCTGAGAGACTTGACTCTGTCTGTTTCCGTTGCAGCCGTTTGTTTACAGAAGTGTAAAAATGGCGGCGAGTGCGTGGGAGCGAACACGTGTCACTGTCCTGTCGGCTGGGAAGGGCTGCACTGTCAAACACGTGAGTCGATAAATCACACCGGCCCTCCCAGACGATACTGGAAAAAGATTTTACTTACTGCAAGTGGAATAAATTCATGTTTTCATCAACATTTTACACACAATAGAGGACTCAGGGTTGTTACATCTTCATCAGGAAATAAAGGTGCATTTTAAGTCAATAAACTCTCAAAATTTATGAAGGATTGCAAGTTCCACTGGCAGTTTGTTTCACTAATAATATAATAATATACCTTAATAACACATCTGGCACCTGTCTACCCAGGTTTTATGTATGGGTATTCTTCTTTCTGCTAGTTTCTAATGCATATATCTTAAAAAAACTTAAAATAAGGTTTTATTTCTTGCTGAAAAGTTTGTTTGCTTTTATTTTAAATCAATAATTCCTTAAAATCAATGAAAAAGACGAGCTGAAAAGAGGACTGTAAAAGATTATAGCACTCTTTGTGAACAGATGAAACGCGTTTTCTTCATGTTTGTAAATAAAGAAAATTTGAATAAAAAATAATGAAAAAGTGCTGGTTCCACTTGTAGATTGTTTCACCAATAATATAATAATGTGATCTAATAAAAATCAGGCACCTCTCCATCCATGTCTTATGTTTGCTTTTTTATTCTTTAGGTTTTTTAAATGAAATATTCAGGAAAAGCTGTGAATACTTCCACACACACTATTGTTTTTAAAAATGTCCAAACATTCTAAACAAACATTTAATTTTTTTATGATTTTGAGAAGATAAATAAATCAAATTAATTTTAACTGGAACATTTATTTCCTCAGTTGTTAACTGTCAGTTAGACTTTTTATATATGTGAATTTGAATAAATTTCATCAGACTCACTTCTGCAGGAATATTTTTATTGACGGTGTGTTTCTGCTCAGCCTCCTGCAGGCGGCCGTGCCTCAACGGCGGGCGGTGCGTGCTGCCCGACTACTGCCACTGCCGGAGAGGCTTCAAAGGCCTCACCTGCGCCGTAAAGGTGAGACGTGAGGTCACGATTCTTAAAAACTGAACTACTTTATGGTCTTAGAGGAGTTTGCAGAAACACAGGAGAGGATTTTGTACCTTTTATATGTAATAAATGTTCTGTGTAAACCTGGTTTACAGAGTTTAAGAAAACTTCTTCTTCTTCACAGGCTTCACATGCATGAGAAGATGAAGAGAATTACTGCAAAAAACATAAAACAACCGGATGTGTTTGAATGTATGATGGAGAACAAAATGTGCTCATTTGTGCACATTTCAGCTGAGGGAGATGATTTATTGCACTTGTGTTTTTGTCCCTGCATTTCACTACCTCAAGGCTAAAAGTAAAATGTGTTGAATTCATTTAAAGTACTTTAAATATATACGACTCTGTAAGCAGTGGATGAACATGTCAAGAGTCAAGTTTTTGTATTTTAAAAAACAAAACCATGATAAAACATATTTTTTTCCAGCATTTTCTTTAATGTTATTTTTATAACTCGTATAATCCAACAGGAAAACAAAACCTTACTTCAGTTTCTTCAAATTATGAATTTTTATTGAAATGCATCATTGAGTTTTATCAAACATCTTGATTTGAGAACATTTGTTCTTGCAAAGATTCTCCAGATTGTGACAAATACGCCTCACCGCAAAACAGATTTTCTTGTTTTCCAGTTGAATTATAAAAAAATACATGTAACATTAAAGATTTATCAAGTTTTCATTTTATAAAATCACAACAGGAGTGTGTTATTGTTTAACTGTTCACAATTATATTCTAACTCATATTTATTTTACAAACATTAACTTTCAGCATATATTTGATGGCAAAAATTCATTACAATTTCAGTTTTATGATTCTGCCATAAAAATAAATTATAGTCTGTTTTATCAAACTGATGTTTATTTTTTACATTAATATAAAAACACTGATATAATGTATTTATTTACATCTAACCCAGATATTGTTGAAAGCCTATATAAACATTAATGTTTTGCAATTATGATGCAAATAAATGTACTTCTTTTGTCCGTTTTGTAAATAAATGTTTGGCACAACATCATTTATTATTTATTGACAAATTACAGTATTTAAAAAAACAAGCACAAGTACAAATGTTTCATTTATTTAAAAAGGTGATACATGTTATCCAGAACAATGTTTGAGCTACAAGAGAATAATCCTTATTTTGGAGTCTGGAAATGATTAGTGGGATTTTTTCCTCTCCTCGCAGCGAGGACCGGAGAAAGGCGGCCGACAGCGGCATTTGTTTGGAGAGATGCACTTCCCTCCATTCAGGCAGGGCTGACTGCAGACCGCTGAACCCGACACAAAGGAAACAAAACCAAGAGGTGTTAGCTTTTTCTGCGAAATCCCAACAGGCTGACTTCATAAACTGCAGCTGGACTCACAAAAAGGCAGAAAAACATAAAATCTGAGCAGAAAAGACGATAAAAAGGTAAAGGTGTTGAACTCACCGTTGTGGCACGCTCCACCCAGCCATCCCTCTGGACAGCTGCAGATTCCTGGAGCCACACAGATGCCACCGTTCCTGCAGCCCTGGGGACAGATCGCTGTTTGGAGGGCAAACCAAACAAATGCTCAAGGCTCAAGAAGGAAACCAGGAAACAAACTGAATATTTAATCAATCCATCCAAAGAGAACAAAATCCCACATCGGTTCATCCAGGATGTTGAGATGTTTTTATGTGAATGTTGTGTCCTAAAGTTACTGACTTTTTTTTTTTAATTCATAAATGTACAAAGTTGCAAATCTTTCTAAAGTGGGCAGCATTATGTATTTTCCAGGCACATAGCGCCATGTTATAGCACAATCACGTAACCATGTCAGGTTCAGTTGTTATAAAAATCATATATGTATCAAATATGACTTAAATGTAACTTTGTAACATAATGCCTTGAAATTGGGTCACTGTCTCTTTAAGAAACTCCTGCTCTTTCTGAAACTCCGCCTTCAGGAAGTCATCACAACATGGCTCCTCTATTAACCCTTTAACGACACTTTTTACCAGCATTGTTATAAAAAGATCAACAGATGCGTAATTTCACCAGGTGTTTGCTAATTGCTGCAGGCTAGTCTGAAGGATTTGAGTGGGACAGTAAAAAAGCTAGAATGTTTCTAAACTGCAGCTCAGAGGAGGAGCTGCATCGTTGAAGGCGGAGCTAGGTCCACGCAGGCGTTTAGCACAGCTGAATGGTTGCCGTGGCAATAAAATTATTTCTCAAAGATTCATGAAGGAAAACCAAAGGTAGGTTTTTATGAAGGGATAATGTAACATGATGTGAAGCTCATTATTTGTATTTTTCTATTTTACAGAATACTGCCCCTTAATCTTCGTTTTTGCCTTAAGATGGTCTTATGAGAAAGTTGAAATAGACCCTAAAAAACTTATTGTACTGCTTCATTCATGTGGAAAGAGGATGTAGAAGACTCAGTGCTATATGTTGGTGTATTTCCATCTTTTTTGACGTAATTGTGATCAATATATTTATTTTCTAAGGTCTTGTTCTTTGTGCAGATTTCAAACTGTATTGCATTCTGATAGTTTCCTTTAGACACACCCAGACTTTGTTCACACTCTATAAAAACCTTTTATAGCTTTCTTTAAGCTCTGCAGCAAATTCAAATGTAGCATTTTCAGATAACTAAAACTTTACTTCCAATGACATTTTCACCACCATCCTGTTTATAAATCAGTCCTAACAAAAGGAGTTGATGGATGGATGGATGTGTGAACGCCTTGGAAAGACAGACAGAGCAGCTCCACACTGCAAAAACACAAAATACCACCAACGAATTTTGGTCTAGTTTTTAAGGCAAATATCTTAGTAAACTTGAAATAAGACAAAACTAACTCATAAGTAACTTTTCAGTAAGATATAGGAGCTTGTTTTAAGTAAAGTATTCATTAATATTGGTGAAAATTACTAGTTTAACTGGCAAATTATTTCACTTACAACATTTCCTTTGTTATAAGTGAAATAATCTGCCAATAGAACTAGAGGTTTTTCATCAGTATTAAGTAATTATTGATATAAAATAATCCTATATCTTACTGCAGAGTTATTTATAAGCTAGTTTTGTCTTATTTCAAGTTTACTAAGATATTTGCCTTAGAAACTAGATAAAAATTCGTTGGTGGTATTTTGTGTTTTTGCAGTGTATGTGGCACCTTTGACCTTTCTGTGATGATCACATGACCAGATGCAGCCATTAAACTCACCATTCTGGCATTTTGATCCGCTCCAGCTGGACGGACAGATGCATTTGGGTTCTCCGTTGACGGCGTTGCATTCCCCTCCGTTCCAGCATCCGCCCGCACACGACACTGTGGAACGCCACATTTATTGATTAATACAACAAACTGATGGATCTATTGATTTATTTGTCGACCTTCTGACCTGTGTGACAGTATCTTCCTCCATATCCAGGTTGGCACCTGCATTTCCCTGGACGAAGACAAGCTCCGCCATTTTTACATTTGGGGAAACAGTTTGCTGCAACAGAACCAATAATGTCTTATTAATCCTTTTCCAGTATCTCTACTCTGAATTTCAGACTTTCTAAAAGAATAATGAACACTGTAATTTAATTATACTAATCTATTATATGTTTTTGTACTAAATATGAACCCACTTTGTTAAAAATCTCTTTTTTCTTTGCTTTAAATGAGCCAGAATTGTGAAAATAGCAGCACACATGTAGAAACGTCGTTGAGAAACAAGCAAATAATAAATATTAAGAATCCTTCAATTGATCAACCACACAAAAAGTTTACCACCAGCTCTTTAAGAGTCAGCATATTGGTGAAAAATCATTATTTCCTGCCTTACAAACCTTTTTTCATTGGTAGTTCAATATAAATGAGCTCATACACTGCAAAAACACAAAATCTTACCAAGTAATTTTGGTTCATTTTCCACTGAAAATATCCTAGTTCACTTGAAATAAGGCAAAACTAACTTACAAGTAATTTTTCAGCAAGAAAAGTCAATAATTGTTTAATATTATTATGAAAAAGTACAGTTCCATTGTCAGATTATATTTTCTCTTATAATAGGTGAAATAAACTACAGGTGGAATTAGAACTTTTTCACCAATATTAAGGAATTATTTACTTTAGACAAGCTGCCATCTCTTAATTAAAAGTCAGTTTGGTCTTATTGTAGGCATACCATGAATACTTGGTAAGATTTTGTGTTTTTTCAGTGTATGACAGTGTGGTGTGCATTCAATCAAACCATTTTAGTTTACTTTAAAACCCCAAAATACAATCAAGTGCAAACAATTATACAAAGGTGGATAGAGTACCCAAAAATTGTACTCAAGTAAGAGTAGAAATACTTCAAGGAAAAGTAGCCGCCCATGAAATTACTAAAGTGAGAGTAAAAAAGTATTTGGTAAAAAGTCTACTCAAGTAACTGATTAAATTATCATTTAATATTTAAAAAATAAATAATCAGACAGGCTGAAATATAAAGTTAAGAGGAAATGTTGGTATTTTAAGGATGAAAATGACAATAATTCAACAAAAATAACAAAATTAGGCTAATTTATTTTTTCTCCAAATCAGTTTCAGTTTCAATTTAAAAAAAAAAAAAAAGAAAAGCAAAACCGCAGGTGTGTGTCTGTGTCTGGTGAATTTTTGGTTAAAACATGTTTGTTTGTTTTTCACTCAGTGGGTAGAAAATCCAGAAATGTTACTCAAGTAAGAGTAAAAATACTTCATAATGAAATTACTCAAGTAAAAGTAAAAAGTGCAGCATATTAAAAATACTCCTAAAAGTACATTCTTTCCAAAAAAAACCAGTTACTCAAGTAACTGTAACTGAGTAAATGTAACTAGTTACCACCAAACTGTGCAATTATGTGAAGTTACCAAATTAGAGTCAACCAGTTTAATTTTAAACGCACCATTAATGGCGGAAATGCAAACTATTAATTGCCTCTAATCTGAAATAAATAAAGTATTATTATCAAACAGTTAAAGTACCTGGAGGAATTAAAGTGTCGTGTTTTCCTAGATACTGAAACTTTACCAACAGCCGAACTGTTCTTCCAACATGTCGGAACCAAAGTTAGCATCGTCAGGTCCTCACCGTACTGGCACGTCTCTCCTTCGTAGCCCTTGGAGCAATGGCAGGTGTTGTTTCGGATGCAGACTCCTCCGTGTTTGCACGGCGGGTCGCACCTCGCCTGGAGGTCGAAGACGAACCCGACCGCGACCCCGCGCGGCGCGTCCGAACCTCCGGAGCAAACACCGACAGCGGCGAGCAAGAAGATGGCGAGAGGAACGGCTGGTTTATGGACAAAACGGCTCATGGTTGGTGTTTATTCCGTTTTGTTTGGCGGCTGGAAAGGAAGGAACGGAGCGGGTTTGCTCCAGTTTCCACACCGAGGCTCCAGTTGGAGTGGGGTCGAAGGAGGATGAGCCCTGGGCGGGGAGAGCGCCGCCTTCCGGGGGGTTGGCCGACCGGAGCTGGAGGTAAGATTAGAGGAAACTTTACATGGGATTAGGGCATTGAAGATCGGAAAAAAACTCACATTTCTTCTTGAAAATACAATATCTGTCTTTGGAAACTCAAAAAATGTGTAGGAGTAAATTTCTGCCAAAAACTCAGCTCCAAAAGTTTAAAATTTGCAAGAAAGAAAATCAGAAACTTTGAGATTCAGCTCATAAATTTTCTAGAAAACAATGTTGGACATTTTCCAGTGGGAAAGTCACAAATTTGTGAGAACAAACTTAGAAATGTAATCTCAGACATTTTCTAGAAAACAACTCTCTGGGTTTGAAAAGTCAACAATTTTCAACTTTTTAGGCAAATTGGAAACTTGAAAATTAAAAAAAAATGTTTTTTTTTTATAAGCTGCAAAAGTCTAAACTTTTCTACAAAAAAGTCACAGATGTTGAGATTAATTTTTTAAAAATTTATAGGAAAAAATGTGGAAATTTCCGAGCTCCAAAAGTTGAAAATTTGCACACAAAAAAAAGGTAAAATTTTTAGATTAAGCAGACATTATCTTAGGGGGGTAAAGGATATTTCTGAGTTTCAAAAGTGGAAAATTTCCAACCTTTGCCATTTTTTTGTAAAATTAGGAAAATCTTTTGTAGAAATTTTTTAAGATTAAACTAAATTTATTTTGGGTTTTTTTCTAGCAAATGTTCAACTTTAAAAAAAAAAAAGCAATTTAGAAATTGCGATATTTCCGTTAAATCTCACGCTAATAAGTTCAAACAATAAGCATTTAAAAACGTGCCGCCATCATTCTTCAACCATTTCCTGTTCTCGTCTTTGTCGTTTCCACCAGTAGTAACAGTTTTGCAGTTTTGCGGAATACACTAACTTCCATTCGACAGAAAAAACACCTCATCGTAGCGCAAAAACTTTTTGTCAAAAAAAATTCTTTTTTCAAAATTGACATGTTTCCATAAAGCAAATTTATTTTCGAAATTCCAATTTGAGTAATCAGATAGTCAATGGAAAGGTGGCTACTAACGCCATAAGTTCAATTTCAACTCAGAACTCAGAGTTACGTATAACTTGTTGGAATAATTAAATTTTAATAGGGATTCATCTGGGAAAGTTTGAAAGCGTCTCATCAGTAACGTCAACTTGGAAATCCAATATGGCTGCCACATGTATCGAACAGTGATAACTACAGAAACAGTACATTTGCACTTCTGATAATTAAGACAGTAGCACAAATACTTGTTTAAGATCTACTAATAAACATGTTTTTATAATATTTGAATGGTCAAAAATATGTTGTTTAAGGTTTTTATTGGATATTAATGGGAAGGAGTAGGAGATAAGCTTTAATGCTGCTGCAGTAAATCTTCACTCTGGGAACAGAAAAAAAGAAACATTTTCAGTTTAAAAACTTGCTAGTAGAGTGATATGATACCAAGTGATACAATATTACATTTTATCACTGATAAAATATGATATTTTATCACTGATAAAATAAAACATAATATTTTATCACTTGGTTGGATTAGCTCTCAAATAAACTTTATCTGAACTTCAGAGTTGCTAGTTTCAGACAAAAGGCACCTGTGTGGATTTTCAACAAAACATGACTGAGAGAGCACATGTGGAAAAGCCATTTCCTTTCAGCTTGTTAAAGAAAAATGCTGGACATATAGATGAACTATGGAGGAAGGTTTGCTTTAACGACAATAACAGACGTGAGAGAGGATGTAGCCGTCTGCTCCGGAAGCCACTTTGGCTCGTTAGGTACAAACTCTGGAAAGTTTTATCACGTTTAAATGGATCCTGGAGGAAGGGGTTTTTCTGTTTTTATAGTTTTTGTCTTGCTGAGGAATAAGCTTTGAGAAAATAATTTATATAAATAAACTTAATGTATCTTTAAAACTTCACCACATAGAGGAAACAAGTAATCAAAATGCAACATAATGCAGAATAAAAGACTTATTTTACCCTAAAAAGTGTATAATTTCTCTCTGTATATTTAGTTTGACACATTTACTCTGGTGTTGCTTTGGGTCTGACCACTGACAGGCAGACAGCAGGCAAACTGGTGTTCTGATGGTTTTAGCAGATGTGAGCATACCAAGACCCACTGGAGGATTTGTTTTTAGAAAGCTAAAGAAGCCTGAGTGGATTTAATACACTGGCACAGAATATAAACAGCAGGCTGAAAACATTAAAATAGTGTTCAGACATGGACTTGATGTATTTAACATTAAATACAAAATCCTCCCACAATGTAACCGATCTGTACAATATGACGGTAGTGCCACTGACGATAAAAAAATTCTGCTAAAAAAAATAATCTCAGAAATGTTCAGATTAGTCCCAGAAATTGTCTATAAAAAACAAGGACATTTCTGAGTTAGAAAAGTTGAAAATTAGCTGAAAAAGAAAACTAATTGAGATTCATTTCAGATTTTTTGTCTAGAAAAATCAAGGATATCTCCCAGTCCGAAAGGTAGGAAAACTGTTTGCGATTAACCTCAGAAATTGTATACAGAAAAGAAAATTTATCAGAGTTGAACATTTTGTTAGAAAAAAGCTTGATTTGAAAATTTGAGTTTCTAGTTGAAAATGTAACATTTTTGAAACAGAAATTTCTCAGTTTTTCTAGAAAATTTCTAAGATTACTCTAAAAACAAATTAGTTTTTTGTAGCAAATTTGTAACTTTTCAAGCTCAGAAATTTCCTTGCAATTATTTCTATAGTATTCATGACATTTTGGCAGAATATTTTCAATCTACAATGACCCCAATACGCTGTCATAGTACATTTACTGGTCGAGACATTTTTCAGTAAGAATATTTTTGATGCACCGTTGGTTGTTTAGCTGCTGTTCTTTCACTATCCTGCAGATAAAAACCACTTTAGACTAGAAAAGTATTTCACTTCACTTCTTTATCTCCATACTGAACCATTTGTCTGCTCAGACTATCCAGGATTAAATCATTTTTGTAAGTCTAGTCATACATATATACATGAGTTTTAAAAGGCCTTATTGCAAGGTTTTTTGGCAATTTGTACAGTATTAATGCAAATGTCAAGTTTTGAATGTACTGTGTCAAATTCACCTCTGTTATATGAACACTTGTCAGGATGTGTAAACATTTCATTTTACTGTAGAAACAGAAATGCCAGTTTAAATAAATGGCTAAATCTGGCACTTTTACAGGATTCAATATTCACTAAAGTGAATCCCTTTCATTAATAAAGCAACATGGACTTGGTGCCACCCAGTGGCAACAAGGAAAACCAACAGTTTCCCCAATAGAAACAGAAACTTACAGAATCGACTTATAATTTTATTTTCCACTTCATGCATCAAAAGCCACAAAAAACAAACTGCTGATGTTAAAAACTATGCACATCTATACTGTTATGATAATAACGACGGCGCTTAGAGTGTAAAAATGGTAGGAAAAGTCACATTAAGGTTTCAACATTAATCAACCCGGATTATTACTAATCAAGTTAGACGGAAAAACTTAGTTTAGTTGGGAAAAACTAATAGTCTCAGAACACATTAAATGGATTAAAATAAAATAAAAAGGGAAGCAACAAACAGGAGGTGAACTCATGATTGAGTATTAAAAGTTACACAGTGCAGAGTGGATAAAAAAGGAAAAGCAAACTGTACAAAGCTCCCGTTCAGTTGGAATAAAGTTGATTGAAGTTACATTTTTATTAAAACAACCCAGAAACAGAGTACATTTGCACATTCCTCTATTTTTAGCCTTTTGTACTGTGCTGATTTGGATCAAAACAACAACATTTTCCCTTTTACACACAATTTTTCTTCCTTTTAATCACTAAATAAAATCAGTTTACTTTAAAACTTTTCACATTTGCCTTTAATTGTGGTTGATGATAATAGAAAGAAAAGAAAAAGTGACATGAGAAAGCTGTTAATATTGCACTAATTTACATCAAAGTACCATAAATGAAATAAAATAATAAAAATAAAGGTTATGTATGGGTAGAAATGTAGTTCAGTGGTTTTCTGTCTCAGCTTACCGACAGAGGAAAGAGGTTTGTAACAATCCAACTTCCACTAAAACGCTCTAAAGTGCATCAAATCTATTGCTTTCCAACAGATTTAACATGGAGGAACACTGCAAAAACAAAATATTACCCCGTACTTTTGGTCTAAATTCTAGTGCAAATATCTTAGCTCACTTAAAATAAGACAAAACTAACTTACAGGTAACTTTTCAGGAAGATATGGGAGCTTACTTTAAGTAAATAAGCCCTTAATATTGATGAAAAAGTACTAGATTATTTTACTTTAAAGTGAAATAACCTGCCAGTGGAACTAACACTGGGTTGCTAGGCAACGGGCTGAGCTAGGCTCGGGTTGCTAGGTAACGGCAGAGTAAAAAGGAATTATTGACTTTAAAAAAAAGCTCCTATATCTTTCTGAAAAGTTACTTGTAAGCTAATTTTGTCTACCAAGATATTTGAACTGGAAACTAGAGCAGCAATACTTGGTCATGTTTTGTGTTTTTGCAGTGAGGAACACTGCAGTCTAAAAGGGATTCAATTTCAAAGCACAAAATACAGTGGAGGAGGTCAGCGTTTTAGGCCAGATGAGTATTTTAGGAGAAACTATCTTCACTGAGAAATGAGTTTACACGTGGAGTTTTGCTGATGGAGACTTTTTCCTTCCTACTGGTAGACCTGAACATGGCCGTGCATGGAGGTCGTGTTCCCGCCACAGTCCACGTACTGGTACATTTCCTGAGAGACCTGCTCCGCGTGACCGAAGTACGACGTCGTTACCGTGACCCTGAAACAAAAACAAAAAAGTGAGTGATTTATCCACAACTCCTCATTGGCTGGTTTTCACGTTTGGCCTCAATGCAGTGCTCTTTTAAAGTGGGCGGCCACTTTTATTTTTTTTTATCATAATTTTTGTTTTTAAATTATTCAGTAAGTTTTTTTTATATAATTTTTTTTTCTAGTAGATTTCTGAGATCAATCTGAAAATTTCAGAATTTATTTTGTAGCAAATTTTCAACTGTTCAAATTCAGAAATTACAAAAAAAAATTTCCTCAAAAAATTCTGGAATTAATCTAAAAGTTTCTGAACTTTTGACTTCAAATTAAGAAATGTAGAAATTTTTTTAATCCTGAAATGAATCTCAAAATTTCAGATTTAAAAAACAACAACATATTTAGCAATTTTTTAACTATTCAACTCAGAAATAAATTCCCCCCAAAAAATTTAGGACATTTTTTTTTTTTTTTAGATTAATTTCTAAATTTCTGAGTTTTGTGGTAGAAATTTACTCCTCTTTGTTGTATCTAAAATGGCTCTAATATACCATCGTAGTTTAGTGATATAAAAAAAATCACACTTCTTTATGTGACTGGTGTTCTAAAGAAGCCAATAAAGTAGATATGTTTTCCAAGAGCAGTATTTATGTTTGTGGGCCTATGAATACTGTGTCATGCAACCACTTACAAAAATATATCATCATCATAAAAGTGCTACAAAATATTGTGATAAATTCTAATTCCATATCTCTCACATCTAAATACAGTAGTTTTTCTTGAAGGATGGATAGATCCATTTTTTGCCCTTGTTAACGCCATAAAAATCACATTTAAAGACGGATAAATGAAATGTTTCAAGGTTTAGCTGCAAATCTAATGAAAAGCAGCCGGAGACGTTCTGGATTTCTCTGCTTCTGCACTTCAGTGTGATCATATTAAGATAGAGACCTGCTGCATGACTGAGCAAATAAAATTAGGTGAGCTAATTAAGCTCTGGAGAAATGTTTGCTTTGATAAAGATGATGAATGGAGGAGGAAGCAGAAGTCTTGGGCTGCTTCGGCTCCAGGCGGTTCTACAGCATGTGTGGGTGCAACAACGTGAGGGTGGAGCAGGAAAATACTCAGAACTAATTAGGCTCAAAGAAATACCTCACTGTTACAAGAACTTCAAATTAAAGCCATACTTACTGCATCATGACCACTATGTTGTGGACTTTAATAGTTGGTAAGGTGCAGTAATCACTAAAGGACAGAAGAAACAACTTAGTATGAAACATATAAAGAATTTACTAATATTTAAGATAACCCGGATACTCACAACATGTAGCTCATCTCATCAGCGATGGTTGTGGGAACGGTGTAATCAAGCTGCAAAATACACAAGACATTTAGAGAACTCAGCACAATTAAACACATCAATAACTTCACAAGCTTGACTAAACATGTAAAAAACAACATTAATTTGTCCAGTTAGGAGTAAAACAGCCAATCATAAATAAATAATGAAGAAACTGAAACTGGCAAAAGTAATGTAAAAATAAACTTCAACAAACTGTCTTTGAAATGGCTCAGAAAGTGCAATTAGGAATCCTCAATATGATGCAAAATAAACAAAGCATTACATCGCTCAGACCGGTAAGCGTAGAATTAGACTGAACAGATCTGCTCTAATGGATTGTCACGATACCTGAAGCAGTAACTTTTTAAATATCAGAACCAATACAAACATTAACATCATATTGGTGCATCTCAAATTTTGAGAGCAGAATCCTTTGAGATGCTTTAAAAATTAGATTTCAAGAACTTTCAGACTCGGCCTACACCGCAAAAACACAACATCTCACCAAGTATTTTGGTCTACTTTCTAGCGGAAATATCTCAGTACACTTGAAATAAAACAAAACAAACTTAGAAGCAACTTTTCAGAGAGATACAGGAGCTTTTTCCAAGTACATATTTCCATGACATTGATGAAAAAGTGCTAGTTTCAGTGCTAGTGCTAGTTTTTGAAAAAGGCAGATTATTTCACTTGCAAAGACATTTTCCCCATTTTATAAGTCAATTTATCCGTCAATGGAACCAGAACTTTTTCATCATTATACATTTGATTGGATTTTCTTCACTGTAGTTGCTTCAGATTAAAGCAGGTGACTGCTACTCCATCTCTTAAACGCTGTTTCCATTGACCCGTGTAGTTATTGGTGTTGGGCCTACCTGCCGTTCATCCAGAGGCATGATCACCGTCGTGTTGTTGAATTTGGTTTTCCCAATCACCGTCTTGGAGAACTGCACCTGTGCCGTTATGTTGGTCACAGATATGGCGTAGTAGTTGTTATTAGTGATGTTCAGAGTGTTCTGTTGGGAAGAGATTCAAGTGGAAATAAAATTATTCTCACACAAAAGTCGTACAAACATTTAAAAAGCCAACTTTGGTTGGTGGAATTTGTCACACAGCATCACCAGGATATTTGGACATTTTAATCTAATGTAGTGAGATTACCACAGAAAACTTGGTGAGCTTGGCGGTTGGGCGCTAGGGCAGTCATTCATCCTGTGGCCCGTCATGTTTTTGAGTTAAAATTTGGCAGGAAATTTGAAAATAACAGTTGATAATTATTTGTTATTAAAAAATTGGAAGGTTAATACCTCATCGCCAATTATAAAGTTTTAAACAAAATGCAAACATTTTTAAAAAAAAGAAAAAAAAAAGAGCAGTGCTTAGCCCGATGGGAACACAAGTAAAGCCTGGTGGCCTGCCAGGCTTATTATACGCTGGGGGAAACCCATTTCTAAAAGAGGAAAGACCATATATGGACAACTGTTTTCTATCAGAGTTAACAGCACACATAAATTACCTCAGTGTCTCAGTCATGACACATAAACCAAACCATGTTTTAATGAAAGGTTTGGTTTAAGTCTACCAACAACAACAAATATATGGATTCATTCTTTTTTAATGTTAGCTTCTTTCGTTTCGCTTGTTTTGTTAGCATTGTTTGTTTTTCCATTTTTGTGTTGTGTAGGCCTGTTGTAACAAGTAATAAATCAAACAAATGGTTGATAAATTAAAACAAACTCAATAGTTTCTCTTTTTACCAAAAACTGTATGATAAAAGTCTTCAGTCTGGTGCTTTGGTCTCAACTAGTCTTTTCTTGAAGGACAAGTTTGTTTACAGAGACTACATAATTAATTTTATTTGTTTATGTTTTTTTATTTATTCTTATATTTAATATTTCTTTCATCTCCCGTTTTAAATGTTCATCAGAATTTAAAGTTTATTGATCTTTGAGAATCCATTTTTGCAGTATTATGACATTATCAATATCACTGCAAAAACAAAATCTTACCAAGTATTTTTGGTCTAGTTACTAGTGGAAATGTTTTAGTACACTTAAAATAAGAAAACGAACTCAGAAGCTACTTTTCAGGAAGATATAGCAGCTTGTTTATAATTCCTTAATATAGATGAAAAAGTACTAGTTGCATTGGCAGATTATTTAACTTATAACATGGGAAAGATGTCTTGTTAAAAGTGAAATAATCTACCAGTGGAATTAATAATTTTCAATCAATATTAAGTATTTTACTTAAAATAAGCTCCTATTTCTTGCTGTAAAGCTATTTGTGAGTTAGTTTTGTTTAATTTCATGTGAACTAAGATATTTGCAATAAAACTTGGCCAAAATTGCTTGGTAACATCTTGTATTTTTATGGTGATATTGTTTAAAAATGGTCTCAAAACAACAATATTTATTGCAATAACTTCTGGGCCAATTTATCGCCAAGCAAAATTTGTTATTCTGACAGGCCTATCATCGTTCATGGAAATGTTAAAAATGACAAAAATAAATGAAGTTAATTCTTACTGTAATGGTGAGATAGACAATTCGCTGCTCCTGATTATAGGAAACGTAGGCAGACTTGACTCCAACGTACGTGACATCGATGGAGCGCGGGAAGAGGAAGAAAACGGCGAGGCCAGACAGCAGGAGGCAGAGAGCCACAGATATGGTGACGTAAAGCTTCCTGGGGGAGAAAAGAAACAAGTAGTGAGAACCTGAAACCAGCTGATGGTTTCGCACCACTTCCTACTCTGGCTGCTGAGCGCGTTTCACTTCATCAGACAGAAAACTACAACAGCTAATCCATAAAACGGGGTCAGAGTGCAGACTTACGTCCTGCTTGGCCGCAGCCTTTGGTCACTGTATGGAATCAGAGCCACAAGTTGATTCTCCTGACCTGTTGGAAAAACAAAACAGCCAAGTGTCCTGCAGCAGACTGAGTAAGGAACAAGATAACAGCATTTTACAGTAAACAGAACTTAATGCTAAATGTTTCAGTGTTTTTAATTCACCAGTCTGATATTAATATCTGCATTGGCCCCGGTATTTTGAAAAAAATTCTAGATATCTGTGATAATGTGCCGATCTATCACAACAGCTCTATTCTTTCTACATTTATGCTCTATGCTCTGAGTGACAACACTCTTTTTTACATTATATTTAGAATAGGGCTGCCACTATAGCAAATTTTGCTGGACGATAAATTGCCCCTGTAATTATTGCGATAAATGATAATATTTGTTTTGAGACTAAACTCTCAATTTTTGTATTTTCTATACAGTTTTGGTTTAATTACTGCCATAATTGTTCTTTTAGCAAAAAGGTCCTTTTTCTGTATAGTCCAGTTAACAATTGATCAATTACTAAGTTAGTTGATGATTAATTCAATAATCGATTAATCACGATTAATCATTTGACCCCTAATTTATGTAAATGTATATATTTTTGTGCAGTTTTGGCTTAATTACTGCTCTGGGAAAGTAGTTTTTCAGCAAATTGCCTTATTTGAGTCTTTATGCTCCAGTTAATGATTAATATGATTAATTGATTACTAAAGAGAGTTGCTTTGAACCATAATGAATGAAACGGTCAACATTTTGATGTGCAACGATGGCACTTGACAAAATGCAATGTTTACTGGTTTGTATTGTTATGATGTAAAGCACTTTGAACTGCCTGTATGCTCAAATGTGCTATCCAAATAAACTTGTCTGACAGATTAAATTAATGATTAATTCAAAAATCAATTAATCACAATTAATCGTTTTTGCCCAAAACACAACATGTAAATCTTAGCTTGCATCCCAGATGTTTGACAATCTGAGATTCTCACTGCAGACACCAAATCTTTGCATTACATAATTACACAAAATCCACTTCAGCAGTTGCTGGTCAGGACAGTCTTGCTAAACAATCAAGCCTTGTATAAAATGAAGCGTTTACCTCGTGGGATTCTGCCAGTACCCTGGCATGTCGGGCACGTGACGCTGTCCCGTCCAGTGAACTCCACGTACGGGAACTGAGACACGTCTCCATGCTTCCCATCGTCCTCCGTTTGACCGTCTCTGAACTCGCCAGCAGCCGTCAGCGCGTCTTGACTCTCGTCTTTGTTTTTGGCCAAGTATGACTGTGGCTTGCCCATGGCTGCTGCTGCTGTTGAAAACAGAAAAGATAACAGAGCGAGAGGAAGTGAGACAGAAGAGCATGACGGTTGACTAACAACGTGCCAGGGAACCATTTGGATGTGAAATTGAAACTTGGACCGATTCCAGGAAATACTTCGCAGGAGAAGAAGCTGCAGCTGGTGCAAATGAAATGATCATTTGTGACACTAAACACTAAGCTTATTATTAAATCAAATATTTATTGGATGTACTAGTACTTTTGTTATTTTGCAGCTAACTGCTTAATAGGCATAATTACTTCTTAATTAGCTTTAAAACTGCCCGTCAATAGTAGGCTTTGTTGGTGGGTACATATTTTCTCAACTCTTACATTCCAGCTGGTTTCATCAATATGTTTTGGTTTCCAACACAAAAACAAAAGTTTAACAGACAATTTCTTAGGCGAATTCATCACAGTGCAACAAAATTAACTCCTGAGTCAGAATCAGTTTGTTTTTACTGACAGTCTCATTAATGACAAAAAATGTTTCTGCTTCATTTGTTTTTTAACATATTCATACAATGATGGCAAGTCTGAAGCAGTATTTTCTAGTATTTGAATAACACGATTCGCATAATTAAATTTGAATGACGTCATAGTGAAAAGAAGAGCCCACTCTTCTTTTTCCAGGACTTCTTTAAATGTAACCATAAATGTACAAAACAGCAGTTTCCACACCGTCAACATGCATTAGATAAGAACAAAACTGGCTCTACCAGATTCAGGAGATGGGAAAAAAAAACAACACAAAACCCATCCAGGTGTTGCTAATAAAATGCACTTCATTAACTGTTCAACAGCAAGTCCCAGCAAATTCACCTTGAAGTCATGTTGAACAAACTGAAGCTCAATTTCAGCCTCAGTTAGCATGTTAAATATTAAAGTTCATGACAGAATTGTTAGAAAAATACTAAAAAGCTGAGAAAAAAAAAGTTGGGGAAAAAAAAAGCCCCTGTGTTTGATTTAAAAAAATTCAGGATCAGTATTTTTTGAAAATATGAGCTCAGAATATAAATGTCTGGCTGTAATTCAGAGCATAATGTTTAGAGAAAAATTATTTCTGAGCTCCAAAAACACCTCAATCCAACTCTCAGGTGTTAAAGACGGGTAGCTGGGTCTTTATAAAAACTAATATCTAATATGAAACGGGCCTGGCTGCATGAAAATCAAATCTGAATTTCCCTCCAGTCCTCAAAGCTTGTTGTCTTGACCAACACATTTATTTTTATGATACAAATAATATGCCTTAGACCCATTTTCTTGTAAAGTTTCTCTAGATGTCATTTGTTGTGAGTAAGAACAACATAAACAGTTCAATTCAAGCATTTTAAATGTAAAGTTTTGTAAACGGCACTTTTCTAACCCGACATGCACATTTGCAAGCTTTTATTTATAAATTAATTTATATTAGAATCATATTTTGCTTTATTAGGAAAGTGTGCAAACAATCAATAATAAAAATATTTAGAATATAAGTAAAGTAAAAAATGCCAATTTTTTGTGATGCAAAGAAGGAAGACATGGTTCAATTTATGCAAAATTTGTATAATTTGGGCATTAATATGCCTTTTCCCCATTGTAATCTAATGTTTCTTTCTTGTTTTTCCATCATTGTGTTAAATTTTTATCATGTAAAGCACTTTGAACTGCTGAAATGTTCTAATGAATATTTTGGCTTGGCCATGACAAAGCCCTGATCTTAATCCTGTAGAGAAGTTGTGGGCAGAAATGACTCGACTCGGTTACACCGGTTCTGTCAGGAGGAATGGGTCAGAACTCCAGCAGTTGAAGGGAAATCAACAAATCTGACCCAAGTCAAAGAGTTCAAAATACAACCTCTCCTTCTGAAAGCATGTAATATAGAAAACAAGTTATATTCAATAATTTAGAATATAACTCATTTTTCAGATTAAAACAGGCTTTTGAAAATAATGTTTATGCAGGTATTATAAACATACTTTTCATCAAGTTTTTTTATTGGTCTGATGCAATATTCTCATTTTAAATGTTTTCAATATCCGTAAATGGAAAACCACCACAATTAACAGTAAACTTAAACCTATTTCAATATTCTAATATTTATTGAACGCTATTCTCTCCCTCTCTCTTATTTTTGAGTCATTAGCAAATAGAAATCATCTTTGTAAAACTGAGCTGAAATAAGAGAAAATTGGTCTGATTTAACTTCAAGGCTTAAAGGTGTGCAACTTTTTATTTAATGTTATTTAATGTAAACTTTAGTTTTCAACAGTCAAAGCTGCAGAATGTAAATTTATAAAAATTATTTTTTTAAGCATTTGTTGAAATTGTCACTATGTTGTGAGAGTATGTTATAATACAGAATCTGTGGGGGGAAAAAAATTCACACTGCTTCTTCTAGTGCCATTTAAAAACAACCAATCAGAGTCAGGAGGAGGGTCTTAGCGCTGTCAATAACTCCTCCTGTGGTGCTGCAGCTAGCACAGCCTACCAGGCTAGTTAATGTCCAGTTAAGCTAGTTAATGTCCGCCAACGACAGCGAATAAACAGTTTTCCTGAAGAAGTAAGTTGTTTCTTCACAATTAGCACATTAAGTAGCGAATACATTAAATTGATTGAGAGCATTAAGACCCTCCTCCTGTATCTGATTGGTTGGGATGACTCGATTGTGCTGCATTTCTTCAGACAGCTACATGTTTTCACAACATACTGGCATGATATGGTGCCAGTTTTAACAAATATGTAAAAAAAAAAAAAAAAAATCTTTACAAAAGTTACATTCTGGAGCATTAGGAGGAGCAATCTTTAAAAATTAAGTGGGCTAAAAAAAATTATGTTTTAAAATTAGCTTATGTTTTTATACAGAGCCAGTTTAAACATAAATTTAAAAGGGAAAAGGAATATAAATATTTCTAATTGCATCCACCATATCAACCTATTTTATTAAAACTTGTAAAATTCTGATGCAGTTTTTGATTTCGGTGTGCCATTATTATTGGCCGCCCTTTACAAACTTTTCTAGAAGCGCCTTTTGGTTATTTTTATGTGGAAAATCTGGCTGTAAAGCCACGGCTCCGTCCACTTAATAGTTTAATAGGTTTAGCCTGTTGTCGTCTGCTGATTTTTAGGCTACACCAACCTTTGTCGACCTCATTAACTGAGAGCTTTAACTCATTTCAACCGGACATACATAATGATGAGCGATGAAAACAGGCTGTGGCGTGTCAGTTAAATGTTTGAATATTAAAACAAACCAGGCCTCCGCCATGCTGCCGCCGCTGGAGCTAACCAACAACACAACCTATCGACCAGCCGGTGAACAAAAGAATAGCTAGACCTCTTTTAATCTCAACACTAAACGCGATTGATATTTTATTTAGTTTATTCCTCCACATTTAGAAGAAACGGAATATTCTTTGGGGGGCGTTAATAAGATGCTTAAAATTACATTTCACGACTAAAACGTTTGCTCGACGACGCATGTCGCGCGAGATTAGCCTCTAATCCAAACCGTTAAATCTAAATAAAAGAAAAACTGCACAGGTGGATTTTTCTTCAAACGTCTTACCTTTGATGGGTTTTATCCGAACGTGTCTCCCATCCGCTGCAAATGCTCGGCGTTTGTTGTGGTTCACGCAGCAGACCAGAATGAGGCCGGAAACGCCCCTCACCTCTCCTGATTGGTCAGATCACAGTATCAGAGCCTCTGATTGGTCGATATCTGCAGCAGTAGTTTGAGGCAAATCATTTACTGAGAAAATTTCAGTAACACCTGCGGTGACCGCCACATTTTCAAGCACGATGAGGAAGAGTATTGTTGACTTAGCAGTTTCACAATCCATTTTTAAATTTTATTTAATGTATCAGCCTTATTTATTTATATAGCATTCAGTATTTTCATCTGGTATTTTTATTAACACATAAATACTAAACTTCTCTTAAAAATACATGGAAATGAATATAACTTTGTCCCACAGTGTATTTGTGGTCTCTATCAGAGTTGTCTTCATTAACATGATGGTTTTGTAACACTATAGTTGCAACCAAATACTTAATGTATTAAAGACACAGGCATCAGGCTCATTTCTTTTTAGGCCATAATTCACAAAATATTTTTTATTTACTAAATGCCAAAACTAGAACAGAAAGAGATGTTTATTCTTTGTTACTTTCTTCAAATTCAAAGGTTTGCTATTCCCAGAAGTGGATAGTAACAAGTTATATTTTGTTGCATTTACTTGAGTAACTTTTTAAAGAAAAAAATTACTTTACTTATGAGTAATTTTACTGCACTGTGTTTCATCTCTATTTGAGTAATATCATTTTGAACTCTTACTCTGACTTGACTTCAATTTCTGACTACTCTATCGTCTCTTGTTACATAATGAAATCACGCATAATCATGTTTTAATTAAAAAAGAACAGACAGAGTCACACTTACAGCTTATGCTGAAGCAACAGTTGTTTGTATACAAGCCTTAAACATAACGGGATAATTCCCTATAAATGCCATAAATTGTGAATTTAAAGATGTGTTAAAATAGGAATACAGATATGTTATATTGTCTGATGTGACTGGTATCAATTACAGATTGTATTGAAGCAATAAATTGGCTTTATCAAGATAAAATTATGTGAAATTTTTGTCTTAAAAATCCAAAATAGTCATCAGCTTGTGTTTGGAAACTCTGTGCTGTTTGTAGTGAACCAGACAGCATTCTGCATGAGGATTGCTGCAGTTCCTGGAAATCTGAGTCAGCTGACTGTCAGTCAACAGAAATTAGGTTTAGGCTTAGTGAGGGTCCTTTGCAAAAAGTGCTTCCATTGTTATTCTTAATCTGACAAGATTTACCTTATTATTTGATGAATATGTCTTAAAATATGTGGAAAATGTCTAAACCTGCAGGAAAAAGCTGAAAATGAAAGGCACATAAACATAAATATACATTGAGTAATAATTGTTTTCAATAAAATTATAGCCAAACCCCTTAAATAGCTGCATTTTCTTAATGTGTGATTTAACTTTTTATTGTTATGAGTTCATATGTTCAGCTCCTAATTAGAAAAGAATGGTTCCTGTTTTTCTGTGTTATAAATATGATGTCCTTCTTATTACTTGTCACCCTGCTGGACAAGCAAATAGTAAGGAAGATAGTAATAAATGTAGTAAGTATATAATTTAGGAAGATAAAATATAAAAATGTAAGCATAAAGGCTGAACAGTTTATGATGGTGGGCCATTGAAACTGTGGAGAATATGAACCCCTCCAATAAAACATTTTAATATCACTATTAAAAATATTGTATTTGGTTATTTCATGCATAAAAAATACATAAATTTCCCTGTAACTCTTCTTCTATAGGAGCATCTGCAGTGTTAATGTTTGACTCATAATAATGAATTTGGCAAAATCTGAGCAATCAGCATAAAAAAAATTTACTTTTGAAAAGTAAATATGAAAGAAAAGTGGATAAAATCTAACACAAAGGAAAATATGAATAAGTACAAGTGTTGAATGTATAACGTGGGGTCGGGTAATAAACAGTTCTTATCAATTAATTGAATTTTTAAAAGAAGATTAATTTTTTTTATCAATTTATACCAGGATACCAGGAATGTCTGTGCAGGTACTCAATCATCCAGATGATGGCGCTGTGCTGCCGCGATTGAGATCATAATTTAACAGCAGCGAGCCTCTTATAAACAACATGGTCATTAAAACCCAGGAGCAAACATCAAATTATAATGGATTTAATCTAATCTGTCCTAATCTGCGTGGTCTCAGAGAGGCCAGCCTGAATATTTCATACACAGGTGAGTTTGGGGAAGACAGAGAATGGCTGATATGGATTATAACTCCTGCTCCACTGGTGCTACAAACTCTCCATATCAATCAGTTTTAAGAATCTGACAGATTGACAGTTTAAAATGTTTATTTTTGTCATTATGTGTTATTATCTTAGTATGTAACTTTTATAACAAATATTTGTTAGTGACAGTTTGTTATGAGACATATAATCTATCCAACTATTGCAATCTGAAGAAATCCATCGCTTCCAACCAAAAACAACCAATCAGAGCCACGGGGAGGGTCTTAGTGCTGTCAATCAATATCATGTACTGGCTACTAACTGCGCTAATGGTGGAGAAACAACTTACCGTTACTGGAAAGCCATTTATTTGCTGTCATTTCATACTATGCTAGCTAGCCATAGCATTAACAATGCTATGCTGACTAGCCTTAGCATTCACAGACCGGCATGTTTGGTCTCCAAACACTGGCATGTGTTTGGAGACTAAATAACTAATATTGCAGTTATGCTGCAATAGCTAGCATAACTGTAGCTACAATAGTTACAGGTATGCTAGCTGTTGTAGCAGAGAGGAAGTGAGGGAGAGTCATGAGCAGTGCCACAGGAGATTGTGATAGGCAGCGCTAAGACCCGCCTCCTGGCTCTGATTGGTTGTTTCTAGTTAACATTGAGCACACTGGCAGAAGGCAGAGGAGCTAAATATTTTCATAGATTATCCGTCTCATAACATACATTCACAGTGTAGTGATAGTTTCAGAAATTATGTAAAAAATATATATTTTTTATAAAAGTTAGATTCTGCAACTTTCTCCAGCTCCCTCACCCAAATAAATCACATATAAATGTAGAAAAAGATATATTAATTTCCTGTTTGATGTAGATTTTTTCGTCCTATTTGGCATCATCACGTCTGTCCCAGAGCCAGATCTAAACGACAGGAATCAACATCAGCAGCAGCTCTGAATATCCCCGCCTAAATACGGATTTGCTGCTTGAGAGAAAATATGATTTTAATGACGTGCACTCTCAGTGTTTTCTAAATGTTCTGCCAACCATCAAGACTGCGAATCCCCCAGAGTTTCACAATGATTATGTGATGAGTGTACAGCAAGAAGCAACATTAACTGAGGGCTGAACCTGAGGGGGTTGGGGGCTGAAGTGAAAAAGATGAAGCTCGGATCTGAGAGTTCGGGATCAGATCACTTCCTCTTCTATTATTAACCGAGTTAGAAATTACCACCGGCTTCTTGATGTGCCAGCAGGCGTTGGTGGGAATGTCAGCTCACTGGGCTCTCTGGCAGGAAACCAGTTATTGTTGCAGTTGAAAGGAGGACATCACTGTGAGCTGATTTCTGCTTCTCTGATCTGAACCAATGTGAATATTTTTATCTCACCATGTTGTGCAGTGGATGTAATGTTGGTTCAAGCTTGTTTTTTATATTGTTCCTTTTTTTTAATTAAAGCTGCCATATGTAGCTTTTATAAAATAAAATAAAAGTTTTTAATTGTTTTTTAAACTGTCACTATTTTCTGACAGTATGAGACTGACAATTTGTGACAAAATTGAGCTCCTCTGCCTTCTCAGGGTGCTAACTAGAAGCAGCCAATCAGAGCCAGGAGGCAGGACTTAATGCTGTCAATCAATCCCACCTTCAGCAGAGCCTGTCGTGAATGCTAGGCAAGTTAGCATAGCCACCTATGATGGCGAATAAATGTTTTCCTGTAATAGTAAGTTGTTGCCACTAGCACATTTAGCAGCATTCACAAAGTTGATTGACAGCGCTAAGACCCACCTCCTGGTTCTGATTGACTGTTTTTTGGCTCATTTCTTCATATGGCAATAATAGCTTAAGGAGGAAGTGGAGAAGATAATTTATTTTTGCATGTGACGACATGGTGACAGTTACAACAAATATGGAAAAAGACATTTCTCTAAATGTTTCCTACCAATGCAGCTCTAACATAATGGATTTTTATTTTCTTTGGGTTTTTTACAGATATTTCTCTCCCTACTAAGCATCAGACATGATTTTGACATTTAGGCTACACGTAAGCTCAATTTAGTTTTGACTTGGAGTCAAAGTAGACAGACAGTTCAGTCCAGTTTGGCTTTATTTAAGTCCCAAAGGGCAATAAATGTTACAGCAAGTCAAATATAAGCCCATTCATGACAGGGAGAGTCCTAGCAGTAGATATCAGCATTCCTTTTGTAAGCCAGTCAGCTGAGAAGTGATTATGAAGGCAACCTATTATGCAAAATTCACATTTTATACGTTTTTACACTTCCATTTGGGTTTTTACTGCTTCTGAAAACACCCTTAGCACTTACAAAAGAAACACCCAGACATATTTTGGCAATAAGTTCATGTGGTTCACTTGGTTTTACTACTGTACAATGGCTGCTGGAAAAGATAAGGGTTTTGTCGTTGACTTATCATCCTGAAACCTCTTAATGCATTCTTGTTGGTTGTGCAGGAGGCTCTACTTATGCTTTGTAAATTGCTTGCAGCCAATTTTATGTGCGAGTGTAAACATTGATATTGGAGGGCATGGCCAGCAGTAGCGTAGCTCAATTTAAAGTGACAGAGGCCCTAAAACAACTCATTTTGAAAGGAGTTATAAATGGCCAGAACTGATCAGACTGAATTTTTTTTATCCAAGAATAATTTTGTGCAAAAAAAATTAAAAGGTCATACAACAATCCTAACCTGTTCAAGGAAGCATGGTCACCTTTAAGACACTCACTGCAGCTCACCTGGCTGGTGAAGATGAATTAAGTCCCTCTGCACATTCAAAGTGCATAAAACACCTAGAGTTGGTCTCTGGAAGCTGAATACAGCAGATCTGGTCTGAGGTCTGCTGAGTGAAAAAGCAGCCTGCAGGTCCTCGATAAGAAGCTCTGAGTAGTGAGGACATGACAGCCTGCTTCAGGTGTCAGCACTTCAAACCGGGAACACGGCCTCTGAGGGAATGTTTGACACTCCCTTTCGCAGAGGTGAAGTGGAGGATATTCTGAGTCTGCTGTATTTCATGTCCGGTGTCAACTGGCTCTTAACCTGAAAGAGAAAAAGAAAAATGAAACATCGCCACCGCCGAGTCCCCTCCACTTCTGCTCTCAAAGAAGTGAAATAGTACGCATTTGACTGACAGACCTCTAATAGTATATTAAAAGCAATTTCCAGCATCATGGTGAGAGCCCCCCACGACTCACTTGGCAAGCATGCGACACAGAGTCTGTTGGATCTAATGAGAAATTACAGGGCATCACTGAGAGGTGCATAACTATCAGTTCCAGTCACATGCAGCTGTACGGCTCATAAACTGAGTAGTGATGGTGAACATAAACATCTCTGAAGGAGCTCTTTAAAACAGCATTAAAGTCATTCAAGTAGAGCTCCGGATTCCTGTTCAACTCGGTGTAGTTTATTCATAATCAGAAGAATGTCAGAAAGAAGCTGGATGGATGGATTCAAATCCAAAGACAATTTTTTACCCGCAATATAAAACTTGCTAGAGACACTAAAGTTACATGACCTTTTAAAAAAAAATACAAATTATAATATTGGAAATTTGTTGTCATTTTTTAAAGATCGCCATCTTATTTCTATTTCTAGATTTTAAATTGAAAAAAAATAGTAGATAAGATTAAATTAGATTAGTTTTATTTGTCACTCAGTACAGTAAAATGCGACGTGGAAAAAACACAACATAAACAGCAGATGGTTCGCACATCACATAAGTACTAATACATGACAAAAAGATAAGAATTGTATATTATAAAAAGACAAGAACTTAATTACTTTTAGAAATTGTGGAGTATTTATTAATTTATCTTTATACTTTTAATGTCAGAACAAGATCTAGAGAAACTCCTGCTAGTTTACAAATCTAGAACAAACTTAGAAACTAATGTCTACTTAACAACCCGGAACAAGAATCAAGGACAACCAACATTTTGGTTTATATTGTACAAATCTATAACTCAACCCAAAACAACTGGAACCAACATTTAGTTTTATATTTACTAATAGAATCAAACATGGAGAACCAACAGTTAGTTTTATCAGAACAAGAATCCAGAGAGACCACTACTTTATGCACGATTTATTCTTATTCTTATTGAACATGAGGAACCAATATGTAGTTCTATACTTTTACCTTTTTTCTTTCTTTTGGTTTGTTGTTTTATTTGTATTTCCTCTAATTCATGTAAAGCCTTGTTGATGAAAATATAAATATAATTACCTTACCTTAAATCTACTTCTTTATGGTTTCAGCAGCCCTCATCACTGGCAGAGCTGAGACACTTCGGAGGCCGTTTTGGCCCCAGGAGGGGGTCTGTCACATAACTGCAAGCAGATGTGCGACAAGTTGTGTTGGCGACTTGCAGTGTCCTGTAGCTACTTCACACTTGACCTGTGATTCAACTCTAAGCTCTAAGTGATGTTTTTCCACTGGAAACATCACTGGAAAGGAAACTTTTAACTTGGTTTGCTGTGAGCTGAATGGCTGAATGGATGGAGAACCTGCTAAGTCCATCCTTTTGCAAATTGACACAGTTTACAATGTTTTTTTTAGGAGCACAAAAGATTTCATTGTAATCCGCAGTTGGCTGCCTGCAGGGCTGACTGCATCACATCCCATTTTCCGTCCAAATTTGTCAGCCTTTAATTTATTATTTTTCTGAAGGCTGATATTTTTCACCCTGTTTATGCAGCATTTCATCTTCCGGCACCGTCCAGCATTTCAGCTTAACTCAAGCTGGAATCCAATATGATGCTCTTTTTTATCTTTAATAAAGAGGGACGACTTGGGTTGGCTGCAGCAACAAAAGATGAGAAAAATATCACTTCAATAAAGAATATAGCTATATAACAAGCCGGATGTATTAAGAAATTTCCCTGTTATATAGGACAAGGTTTAAGTCTGAATGTAAGGCTGTGAAAAAATGTTTACCAGATTACAGTTTTATCAAGTTTTTCTTTTTGTCACATTTAAATATTTGATATCCAAACAAACTACACACAAGGCAGTTTTCAAAGGAGGATTTTATTTCTAAATAAAAAAGATCCACAAAAACAGTGAAAAGTAACTGCCCCCGCTCGAATAAATTATATATTTTTAAAAGATTTTGAATTTCATTGGTTACACCTAGTTCAAATTTGTGCCAGACCTCTAAAATCAAAATGACTAAAAAGAAAAGTACTCAAGTTACAACATGAAGTAGGCTAAACGACACCAAAAGGCAAAACATTATGCCCAACAACAGATGAGAAAATAAAGTTGTTAGCTGCATTTCCATGGCAAATGTGCGCAAAACTTTGTAGATTGAAAAAACACAATTTTGAATTTGCAGCTTCCATTAAATAAGAAACATAATTAAAAAATGTTTTAAGTCATTAACAAACATGCTGTGCCACCATCCTCCAACAACTTTAAGGTCTTAAAGTACAAATTTAAAGCTACAGTATTTAAAAAAATATATATTTTTACATATTTGCTAAAGCTGTCACCATGTTGTGACAGTATGAGACAGATGATCTCTGTGGAGAGTTTGATCAAAAACAACTAGTCAGAGCCAGGAGGAGAGTCTTAGCGCTGACGATCACTCTTGTGTATACGCTGCTCACACTCTCCTCCATGCTACACTGCAGCTTCTCCACATCAGCAGAGCCTGTTATTAATGCTATGGCTAGTTAGCATGGCCAATGACGGCAGATAAACAATTTTTCAGTTGTTTCTTTACTATTAGCACATTTAACAGCATGTACATGAGTTTGATTGACAGCGCTAGGACACTCCTCTTGGCTCTGATTGGTTGTTTTGATCAGGAGCACCTCCTCCCTAGTAGCTCAGGGAGGAGGTGGAGGAACTTGATGTTTTCACACATCATCTGTCTCGTATTGTCACAACATGGTGACAGTTTTAACACATATGTAAGAAACTTAATTTAAAAGTTACCTTCCCCAGCTCTAAATCTTAGATGCTGTAGCATAATGACATGAAATAAGCACTAAAATTTGTCCATTCTCAGTTATCAAAAATGCTTCATCTAGTCGTTGAGCATTGTATGCAAAACCCTTTAGATGGAAACACAATATTATCTCCATAAATAAACATGATGGATGTGGTGAAAGCCAAAGCAGCCAACCTAGAATACAATTTCCTGTCCTAACTTGCTTTACAACTCCTTTAAAATGGCCTGAATGGCTGTCTAATTAGATTCCTCTCAGCCCATCATCCACAGCATTGTATATTGCATCAACCTTCCAGTTGAGCATCTGTAGTTACCACTGAGAAACTAATGCAGGTTCTCAGTCAGGTGAAGAACTCATAATGAAAACCCAAAGTTTTAGCCAACCTATTAAACTCTGAGCTGAATATATGACTTACTAGACGGTTCATTGCTTCCTAAAATAGACACTGGATATACACTGTATTCCAAATTATTATGCAAGTGATATTTTCTCAGATTTTCTTTAATGGTCAATGCAAAGGACGGTCAGTATAATTTTCAAGTCATGAACTATTACAGTATAAATCAAATTTTACTGAACAAAGTTTCCCATGAGAACAGTATTTTTTTCAAAAATAAAAAACTCAAAAAGCACTGTTCCAAATTATTATGCACAGCAGATTTTCTAAACATTTTATGGATTAGAAAGAACTGCAAACGGTCATTCTTTGTATGTGCAGCATTCAGTGGTCACATGTATTAAAATTAAAAGCTATTTAAATCAAAAACATCTTAACAGACTGAGTTACATATTAACATGGGACCCCTTCTTTGATATCACAGCACAATTCTTGCATCCATTGAACTTGTGAGTTTGTGGAAAGTTTCTGCTTGAATTTCTTTGCAGGATGTCAGAATACCTTCCCAGAGCTTCTGTTTTGATATGAACTGCATTTCACCCTCAGATCTTCTGCTTGAGGAAACTCCAAAGGTTCTCAATAGGGTTGAGGTCAGAGGTCAGAGGAGGATGGTGACCACACCATGAGTTTCTCCCCTTTTATGCCCATAGCAGCCAATGACACAGTGGTATTCCTTGCAGCATGAGATGGTGGATTGTCATGCATGAAAATGATTTTGCTACTGAAGGTACGGCTCTTCTTTTTGAACCATGAAAGAAAGTGATCAGTCAGAAAATCCATATACTTTGCTGAGGTCATTTTCACACCTTCAGGGACTCTGAAGGGACCAACCAATGATTCTCTCCCATGATATTGGCCCAAAGCATGACTCCACCACCTCCTTGCTGACGTCACAGCTGTGTTGGGACGTGGTGGCCATCCACCACCAGTCCACTACTGCGTCCATCTGGACCATCCAGGGTTGCACAGCAGTCATCAGTGAACAAGTCTGTTTGAAAATGAATCTTCATGTACAGCTGGGCCCACTGCCACCGTTTCTGCTTGTGAGCTCTGGTTAGGGGCCCAATAGTAGGTTCATGCGCCGCAGGCCTCTGGAGGATCCTCCACCTTGAGGTTCCAGAGGCACCAGCAGCTTCAAATAACTGTTTGCTGCTTTGTAAGGGCATTTTAACAGTTGCTCTCTTAATCCGATGAATTTGTCCAACAGAAACCTTCCTCATTATGCCTTTATCTGTACGAAACCATCTTTGTTCTGAATCAGCCACAAATCTCTTCACAGATAACGTGTCAGTTTTCGTTAAATATCTAATGTTTTCACACCTTGTCATACGGCACTACACTATCTGATGATTTTCGTCAGCAGAGATCCTTTCTCTTTCCCATATTGCTTGAAACTGTGGCTTGATTAATAATGTGGAACATCCTTCATAAGTAGATTTCCTTTAATTGAGCTCACCAGACAAACTAATCAACCCAGCTCTCTGAAATTAATTATAGTGATTTAAAGAGCCCTGACACACAATACCATCTATAAATTTAGTAGCACAACAAAAAATTTAATCTTTAAGACACTTAAATCCAATTTGCATAATAATTTGGAACATGGTGTAGAAATCCACCATTTGCTAAGAACGATCTTTCAAGTCAAATTCAAGCAAACATAGCAAGAAATTAATTCAGCTGAAAATTTGTATTTTTTATACGTAATCGTGTCATATTCTGCAGTAATTGACATTACATGGTGTATTGAGAGAATTTACTCTACCAAAAAAACTAAATTTAGCCATTTGTATCCATGGTGTAGATTTGTTTTTTCATCATGATGCATTTACTATAACTAGAGGTTTGGAAAGTAGACAGGCTGAAAAACTGAGAAATTAGCTTTTTGGCTCTTCACCACAATAGACCAGAGAACAACCTGCATCCCTCCAAACAATATTTATTCATTATCCTAACATCAGACTTTGGGAAAAAGACATGAAGAGACTAAAATTTTTACGTTTGAGGCAGAAACTGAGACCCGGACAGAGTGATTAAACTTTTTTTCTACTGAGAATTATGGCCTAAGACTTACAGAAGCTAACTCTAATCCCATTTGTCTTAGTGCCAACCCAAAACCATCATCTGCAAAAACCAAAGAGGAGATCCTGAGGGTCCATTGGTTGCATTTCAAAAGAATATCTCACATCATTTCTCTCCTGTACCATCGAATGTGGAGGAGAAGGAGCCTAAAATAAAAGCATAAGATGTGATTTCAAAGTGCTATTGTTTAAATTAACCACGGCTGCTGGTACACTCTCCATACTGACAATGAAAGGCTTCTTATTCTGTGTGAAACAGGGTTTTTTGGCAGCAGTGATACTGTGTCAAATGGGATGTGGCAGTCTGTATTTACTCTAATCTCCTTGATCACCTTTTAATTTACCAAATTGAAGCTTGAATTGGGAACAGGGGAGGTCAGAGCTACTGCTAGCCGTTGCAGCTCTGTTTTGCATTCTCTGCAGTTTACAAAGCTTTTATGTAACCTCGTTACCACCACATATCTGCTTCAGCTTGATTTTTTATGCATAGAATAGATCTGGCTTCTATAAAAGGCACAGGGGATTAGTGGGACCTAGATTTGCGGTAGGAATTTTGGTTTAAAACCTAATTTCTTGGCAAATCCATATGGCTAACCAGATTTCTGCAGCGGCTTTTAGAAGGTTCCATGTTAAAATCAACACTTAGGTAGAAGAGCAAAACATTACCTGTTTTTACTCAAAACTATTAAGTATAAAGAATTTTTTTTTAAAAGTTTGATTCTTAAGGCAAATTTATTGTAATTGTCTCATATTTTATTCAAAGATCTGTGGTTCTGGATTTTGTTCTTGGTTTATTTACGCATTATGGAGACTGTATTTCTAAATTCCGAACCTTCATTCTGATATCTTGGTCCTCTAAGTGTGTTTTCACACCTGATAGTCCAGTAGACTTAGTAAGATTGGGAACAAAAATTGTAACATTTGTTGCATTTTATGTTAGTGCGGTTCTCTTTCACACTGCACTGTATCAAATGAACCAAACTAATTGGAAAACCTGTTCACCCCCTGGGCTGTGGTGGCGCTACACCAAGAACTACTGAAGGAAATGACACGGAAAAATCTGAAGTCAGGAGGGCAGTTTCCTTCTTTGCAAAATGTAAACAAAAATGGAGTAGTGTCAGCTTTTAGCAGTTGTAGCATTTATCTTTTTTTTTTTTTTGTAAAAAAACAGGAGCCATTTCTCCATCTAGCGTTAGACTTTCATGTTTGTTTTGGTTGTATTTACCCAGAATGCCCTGCATTCTAGTTCAGGTCCTGCTTTTGACTTCACTTCAACTGAACTGAGACCTAGATTTTTAGGCGGACTAGAATTCGCTTTTTTTGGTCTGCATCAGAGTTCATTTGCACATTCACACCTCTCCAAACAAACTAGACTTTTATAAGCAAATGAACTGTTCAGTTAAAGCAGACTAAACTTGCTGTGCTTTGGTGTTATGAATCCAAGGTTTAAATTTTTGTCCACGGTTATTTGGCACAAAAATAACACATATCATCATCATGATCATGATTTTCTAGCAGTCTGGCAGATTTTAGGAGAGTTTTTGGAAAGCAGATTGGGTAAATATCATGTCAAGGTGCACCATGCTGATAGATTCCCCAAATGACTGAGTGCTTTGATATATTACTATAAGGGCGTGCACACTTAAGGAAAAACATAATTTCAAATAGTTTTATTAATTCATTATACAGAAGACCTAAAATAGAATCTGGGAACCTCACCACTGTTCCTGCATCTTATAACGCGATGTGCTCCCCCTGCTGCTCTGCTTGATTGTTTACACCTGTTTCTTATGCTGCGTTCCAGTTGTACTCGGAGCTGGGAAATTACGACACGCCCGTCAGAAAAGCAAACTAAACACCCTCCGAAGTCGGATTTCCCACTGGGAAACTGGGAGCAACTCCGAATACCCCCCAGCTACGATTTGTAAACCTGACTCTGTGTTTCAATATGGCCGCTCCTCGCATCAACAGTGGTAAGATGTGATGGAAACATGTTGATTTTACAAGACACACTGTATGCAAGTGCGTCTAAAATCAATGTTACATGTAGCGCCTGAATCTTTAAGCTAAAAAAAAAAAAATAACAGTGATGTTTAATTGAGGAAAATAAACAACGTTTACAGGCGTCGCCATGTTGAAATTCCTACTTCTTAACTAGAACCGTTACCTCGGGTGTGACGTCAGACCCAGCTTCCTAGGTAACTGGAACGCATAGTGAGCTAGGTAAGCTAGGTTTCGGCAGATTCTGCATTTATTTATAAAATGTTCTGTCCGTTTGGTGTTTATACGGTCTTCATTGTAATTAACAATTTCTTTTTACATTAGCCATTTTTTTTAGATGACGTCTTATCAGCTGTTTAACTCAAGTATCCGGATCCAAACCGTCTCCTAAAGGAAGTCCTCTGAGAAATGCAGGTAAGATAACAGCTAACCTCCCCAAAGAGTTTTGGATAAAAAGAAACATGCCTAGTGTCCTTTAAATATATTGCTCATAGATTTGGTATGTTTGCATTTCTTTTTTGAAAGGGTTCTTTCAAAACACACGATCTAAATGATGTCATAGTCATGTATTCAAGTTAAAATTAGAAAGGAGATTGTGGGGTAAATCACAACAATCAGTTTACAATTATGAAAAAAAATGTCAGAAAAATTTCTCCAAATCCTTAAATTATATTCCACCTTTTTAACTACTTAGGATGAAATTTTATTTGTTTGTTTTCATTAGTTTTCAGTGCAGCGTTGCTGTTTTTTAAATGCTTGAAAACATTCCAGCAGAATATTGGAAAAAGAATATAAGAAAGAAAAACAAAAGCAGCACGTGTTAATTTAGTTTGAAATTTCTTATGTGTGTTTAACTAATTATATTAGATATGTAGTTTTTTTTTTTTTGAAACACCTTACCTGTAAAATATCACCAAACCAAATATAGCTGGAAGAAAAAGCTGTATTCAACTTGAGAGAGTTATGTTTATAAAAAAAATGCTTTCTATATCCTCAAAATTTTTTTATTTCACTAAACTTCTTTGTTCTTTTTATTTCTTTTTTAGACAGATGGAAAATAAATGTATAGTTCTGCCCTGGATTATTTTATTGCCTCACAACGGCAAAGTGGGGGGAAGGGATCACTTTGTGAGGGTGGAGCTTTTCTAGAATCAAAACAACTGCAGAGATCAGAGTTTGCATCTGCCAGAATGATGCTGGAGGAAACCATGCTGGACAAAACATTTTATTTCCTGCCAAGAAAAATGCCTATATAGACACAAATCCTCAAAAGCTTAAGTAATTAATGATCTCCAGTCCTCTCAGTTGTTCAGATGTTTTAGTTGTGAACAACATAAAGATACAAATAGCTTTTTATTTATTTTTTGTGCACATGCACAGAGTGAAACAACAAATTGACACGACCGTCGTAACCTTTTAGGTGACGACTCAAAGCCACCACCACCACCACTCTCTCATTTTTTTTGTTCAAATCTCAGTTAAAAAGCGTGCCGTCGGCACACAGAGTTGTTGATGAGCTTCACACAGAAACGCGGACACGCTCGCACATGGCAACACAAACGCACAAGAAAAGTGTTTACATACTCTAATTTAAAAAAAATAGAATAAAAACCCACCCACACACATACGCAAGCGCATTCCTGCCTGTCACTTCATATTAACATCAGGTCAGGCTCCCCTTTTTCATTTTTTTCAAGATGGTTGCCATGGCAGCAGCAAGAGGACCTAGGGAAGCACCTACAGGCGTTGACAGCATAGCGGTACCATAAAATGAGAGTAACTAGTCAAGATTATAAAAGTGAAGATTACATAGTTTTTCATTAATGAATTGTTGACATTAATTGCAGTGATTTGCCATTTAAGAAAAAGTCTAATAAAAGCTCCGGTCTAGCAACTTTACAGGCTGTTAAAGTTAAAACTGAAGTTTGCTTGGCGAATGTTTCTCCAAGGCAATCTAAAAAATATTTTTAGTTTAAAAATGTACAGTAGTGGTGGTCATTTATCATAAAAAAATTCTTACTATGATACAAATAACATTTTTTTTATCATATTGTTTATCATTTATTATGAAAAATTTCTTATGATACAAATTTTGATTTATGGTTTCCTTAAATTTCAGTCAATGTTTAAAAAAAACCCCCAAAATTTTATTTTTACTGTTTTCTCCATAATTCATAGTGGAGAAAACAATTCACCATGTTGTTTATTGTGAAAAATTTCTTATCACGATACAAAGTTTGATTTATGGTTTCAATAAATTTCAGTTAATGTAAAAAAAAAAACCAGACTAAAATGTTATTTTTACAATTTTTTTCCACGATTCATAGTAGAGAAACAATTTGTTATATCGTTTATTGGGAATTTTTTCTCATTGTGGTACCAATTTTGATTTATTGTTTCAATAAATTTCAGTAAATATAAAAAAGATTAAAGTTTCATTTTCTTTTTACTATTTTTCCCTCTGATTTTTCCACAAGAGCAGTGAAGCCCAATCCGTTTCCTAGCAATCCCAGCCAAGTCCAGCCAGTCACCTAGCAACATAAACAGAGCTCCACCATATTTGGTTAGCTGGTTTTATTCTGTATGTGCTATACAATAGCTGCTGTAAAAGACAAGTGTTTTGTTGTTGACTTACCATCCAGAAACCACTTGCTACATTCTTGTTGGTTGTATAACAGGCTCCACGTCTGCTGTTCAAAGATATATGGTTGTATAATTGCACATCTGTTTGGAAAATGCAAATGTTTACACTCGCATTTTCACAGTGTAGACATTAAGTTTTGGGTTTCAGCTTTTGTTCAGAAGAACTTTTGAAGTCCACAACCTTTTGCCATTGCTTCTTCCTCGTCAGCCATGTTTATTTACTCTGAATACATGTTTGATATTGAGAGGTTTTCCAAGATTTCCCATCTGACATTGTGAATTAAATCTGTTTATTTGCCCTTTTCATCCCTAACACATCAAGTGTGAGGACAAAATGGTCTGTTTGCCATATTGAAATTAAGGGTGTTTAAAACCTGGTTGATCCAAGTCATTATAGTCACAATGATCATATTCATGGAGAAAATAATGGGAGATTTAAACATATTTATTGTAAAAGACAGTAAAGTCACAAAGTGAACAAACAATAACTGCAGTTAAGAAAGACCTATGTGTCTTATTAAATTGAATGATTTCTTAGGGTCGGTGTCTGTCCAAAGGTTTAGCCATTGATTTGATATTGGTTTTTATCTCTCATGGGTAAATTCCTTGAGCAAAGTTATTATTTTGTAACAAAAATATATGGTTGGATTTTGTTATCATCATGTTGGACAGAGAGGAAAATAATGTTGAGAACCCAGAGCACCAAACCACTGTTGCTTTCAGATACTAAATCTAGTGCAATAACAATCCCCAGTATTTTAATTACCCAATAAAAGTTTGCTTTTTGCTACTCTTAAATAGCTGTTCTCTGTAGTTCATAAATCTTTAAATCTAATTGCATTATTTTATTTTGGCAGAGTTTAAGACAGCCATCATCTATTTAGGTCAAATTGTCAGTAATGGTATTGACAAAATCAGGATGCCAAGTTTTTCATGCCTCTAATTAAACTGCACAGTGCCAAGAGTGTTTGTACGATCCAGAAAGAACAAGCTTTACTTTAAAGGAAGCGTGAGCTGCATTAGAAATCAAAGTTTATTGTCCTACTTGTGAGCAGGAAACTTCTGGAATCTCAGGTCTGTCTGGAAACCAGTCTGCAGACCAGTTGTGGATGCAGCTCACAGCCTAGCCAATCATTTTGAGTTATGGTTTCTCATCTCGCTTTAAAGCCCCATCCCCCTGCCTGCCTTGGACAGTGACCTTGAAGTATCTCACTCACTGCTCTGGTTTGCACACAGGGTTAAATTATGGAGATCTGTGAAGATGCTGAGACTTGATTCCGGGATTTTCTGCACCATAGGTTGTAATGCATGCATGAACAGTGGCTGTTTGTTCACAAGCTGCAGTGAAACATGGATGATGAATGTAGATGATAGGAGATGATACAGTAAATCTCATTAGCTGCATTTCCATTGATAATAGAATTGCTCAAATTTAAATTACACTCCAATTCTGGAAAAACCCACATGTTTTGGTTTAAAAAAAAATTGCGCCAAGATGAGATGGTTTTTCAGCCGTATCAAAATAGATGTATTTTGCAAAACTGCAATGGAAACACTTCTTTTGCATCATACAAGTTACGTGATCAGCAGTTACTACTGACAGAAACAACAAAGAAGACAACAGGAAGTAGTAGGAGGATGATGGTTTGTTTTTGTTTTGTTTTTTCAGACACATTGCTGCTGGCTCCAACAGAGCGCCCACAGCATCACAGTGTTCATAAAGAGTTGTGTGTCATTCAAACGTGTTCAATCCATAGTTCGTCTGTAAAATCACTGACTCCAGACTTAAAGGACCAACATCAGAGCAAGACCTAGAAAAACTCCTGTTAGTTTATAAATTGTGGAGTACAACCCAGAACAAGAATCAAACATGGAGAAACAATATTTAGCTGCTTTATACTTTACTAATCTAGAATAAACGTAGAAAATTCAGTTGAAAATGTTAAACATCAAAACTGAACATAAAAGATAGTGAAAGTGAGGGTTTGTAATAGTGGATTATCCATGTTGACTAATGAAGGAGAACAATTACTGCCCAGGATTATTATTTGACTAAATTATTAATACCCTTCAGCCATGGTGACTTCTGCCATCTTGATCTGTCGACGATCTTGTGCAGCAACCACAGCCTCCCATGCAATGTTCAGAGAAGTTTACTGTCCTCCTTCACATTAAACCTCCCATTATTAAGAACCCATACGTTTTTATTAATGGTGCAGGTGAGGAAGAGGGCCACGTCATTATTCCTTCATCTTTAAGGCCTTTCCTGGCTTGTCAAACAGTGGAGTACTGTCCTGCATGAAAATCATGTTCTTCCTAGAAGATGGTGACTTTTTCTTGACCCTCTGCTCAAAGAAAGCATCTTCTAAAAACTGCCTCTAGATTTGGGAGTTTTGTTTTTTCTTCCCCTTCCATCTTTCTCCCTGTAAGTCCAACTGTCTTATTTTTGATAAACCCATATTGATATATCACCTCCACCTTTCTGCCATCTGATTTGAAGTCATGTATCTTTTATTGATCAAACCACAGGCTCTACCCATCTGATCCCCTCAAGAGTAACTCTCCTCATTAGTACATTAAACTTTGAAGAATGTCTTTAAGACATTTCTTGGCCCAGTCATGCTTGTTTACTGTTAAATGCTGGTTGGCTTACCAAACATATAACATCTGCATGAATGTGAATAGATTGTATGGTAATATATTAAGAACGAATGTATCATTCTTTATGGAATGGAAACATGAAAGTTTTTTTGTGCAGTTGTATTTATGCCTGTCACAATAAGCAATTTATCAATAAATCACATGATAAATTAAAACAAACTCAGTAATTTCCATTTGCATGATTTATTGTTTTTCTTTTTCTTTTTTCTGTCTTTCTACCAAAAACTGGATGACGAAAGTCTTCAGTCTGGTGCTTTGGTCTCAACTAGCCATGTTTTTTAGGACAATTTTTTATAGAGACTTTATAATTCATTTTATTTGTTATTTCTGTTGTTTTGTTTATTTTGATATTTAAAATGTCTTCCAATTCCAGTGTTAAATGTTCATTAGAATTTAAAGTTTATCGATTTTTGAGAATGTGTTCTTCCATTATTGACATTATAGTACGTTAAAATGGTCTCAAACCAACAATATTATCGTTTATCGCAATAACTTCTGGGGCAATTTATGGTCCAGCAAAATTTGTAGTTGTGATGACAGACCTAATCATATTGTCCATCTTTCCACTTATTCACAATATGTCCATTTGTCCATGTATTTCTTCATTTATTGGACCAGTCATTAATTTTTCCACTCTTCTGTTTGTCCATCCATTTATTTTTCCAATTGTCCAACATTCTCTGTCCACCAATTTGTCCATCATTTGGTTTTTCAGTCGTTGTGTTGTCCATCCACCCAGCTGGGTTTGTGCATCTGCTTCCCTACGTCCATCTGTCTGTCCAGCCATTTGTCTGCATGTCCATCTGTTTTTCCATTCAGCTGTCTGTCTGTTGGCCTATCCAGTGGTTTAGTAGTACATTTTTCTGGTTTTTGCTTTAACTTGTCTGTTCCTCCATTTTTCTGGTTTTTGCTTTAACTTGTCTGTTCCTCCATTTTCTGGTTTTTGCTTTAACTTGTCTGTTCCTCCATTTTCTGTTTTTTGCTTTAACTTGTCTGTTCCTCCATCCTTCTGTTTGTTCATTGGTTCATCTACCCCCTTATCTGTCTTTCTTGGTGACACAGTTGAAGCTCTATAACTATATTTCAGCCATAAGTTTATAGTAACATTGTATGTTCTTGCTTCAAAATGCACTATAAAATTAAATGTATTAAGCTTTATTCTGTGAAAGTGCAGAATTTTGATTTTAATGTGTAGCAGCTCCGCTCTTTTATTTCAAAACCATTTTCCCCCAGTTTATTCTTGGACATTATAAAGTTTCCCATTTGACCTCATTCTACATTTGCCCTCCCCTTTTCTGGCAACTTTCGATAAGGATATCGACCCACATACTGTGGACTGTAATTATCTATTGATTAAACAACTTTGTTTGCTTATAAAATAGTTTCATCTCAACATCTCCAGTTGGAAGTCCACATTCATGAATATTAAGCTGTTGGATTCAATAAATTTTCAAATTATTTTTAGACTAAACTAGTAGAAAATGTTTTCTTTATTTGGAAAGACCTGTGGCTAAATATCACAGGAGAGTTGGAGAAAAAGATGTACAGTTGCATAACTTTAAACAGCTCAGTTATGTAAGCTCGCATTTCCCATCATGGAAACAAACTGTAATTGCATCAAATCCGTCACACACCAAAGCCTGTTAAATTACAACAAGCTGTTGAGTTTAGAAACTTGTTGACAGTAAAAATTCAATGACTGACTGGTTAAATGAGAAAAACCTCCACAGCTGTTAGATTGTAATCTTTAGAGCGCCCGTGTTCAGATTGATTAGATTTGCTCTGATTGTAAGAAAACTGTAAATGTATATTTTACACCCACACTTGAGTTTTTTTTTATATCAATCTATTCACAACAGGTGCAGGAATGTTCCTCATGCAAAACATTTAATTGTTTTTGTCTTTTTTTGAGAGAAAAATGTGATGAGGTGTTTTTGCAGGTTTTGGCACCACTGAATAATTTGAGAGAGTATTTAAAGTTTGGTACACACCCTGTGTGATTATTATCTTGCAAACTCTGTTGTTGTGAATTTATTGTAGGAAAATATTGGTTTTGAGTGGTGTGCTCAGTGTGACACCGACAGCTATTTAAGCTCTTTATGACGAATGTCGAACAGTTTCTGAAACATTCAGAGGAAATGGTGGAGTCTGTCTGCAACAACCACACATATCAGGGTAATGTCCCATTTTTCCAAGTTTGACTAATTGTAACATCTTCAACTTGTGGTCCTTTCACTACTGGGCTAATTCTCTTTTGGACCTTTGGACCGGCCCTTTGCTGTCATGAAGATAATGCTGTTTAAAAAGTAAAGTTGGCATGTTAAAGAGGCAGTTTTACGTATTTTTTAGGCATATAGTGTCATTTTGTAGCACAATCAAGTAGTTACTTTACCTTCAGTAGTTATAAAATGCTGCATATATCTAATATGACTTAAAAGAAATTTAACGCCTTTAAATTAGGCCTCTGTTGCTATAAGACAACTTGTATGACAACTTTTGGTGAAGCAGCAGAGTGCAGGCTAGTTAATTGAGTCCCACTAATAATCGTTGTACTCTGAGCCACACAATATATTGAATAACAGTTATCATTATAATGTCTGTGCGCTGTATCGTAAGTGCAACTGATTCCTTTGCACAATCCAATCTGTCCTTTTATAAACTCTCTGTTTGAAAAATAAATGAAAGACGATTCCAGCGCTGGATAATTTATAAGTTGGTCACATTTTGGGTTTGCATGAAGAAAAATGGTCAAAACTTGAATTTGGCAAGATCCGGTATTTGGTGAAGATGTTAATGTAGCAAAATATGTTTTCTTCAAGTTGCTTAACTTTATCAGTGAGTTAAGAAAGTAATTTAACTTTCTTAAGAAATCAATAAAATCAGTTGTAGCCACCAGCTCCATTGAAGAGCTGGGTAATGCTTTTAGCAATAGATGCCACTTGTTATGCAAGTGTTTTGCTAATAATCTCTAAGTAGATCAACCAAAGTAGCAGAATGTACCGCAAACTTATCAATCTATCAGTTTTTTTAGAGCTAAGTTGAACATCCTTCGCCTGTCTTTTTCTGGTACAGCTTTAGAAGAATCTCCCCTGTTTCTGTTGTCAGTACATTTTGCTTTTCCATTATTTCTACAACACTGGAGATCATGCTTCAGTGTTTACATTCCTGCAGGGATTTCTTCTTGTTTTCTGTCTTCTCTTATACCACTTGCATATTATTTTCCAACTTTTGGCAAAATTTTCCAAGGACAAAAAAACCTAAAGTTGTTACTGACTCAACCAGTGACTTCTGAATACTGACTACATTTGTCAAAGGAAAAAGTCAGCATTGAATAACTTGCCTCACATATTTTTCTTTTTCTCTGCCAATGTGACACCAGGCCATTAGGTGCGGTACATTTCTTGATGCGTTCATGTGCAACTTTTATACTGCAGCGCTCTTGAAGGTCAATCTGGACTGCAGGTGAATTCAGGGCGCTGGTATACATCTTGTTTATCTGTTGTTTTGAGAGCTGTAGGTGCCGGAAATCCATCAAATACTGGCAGAAGGTGAAAAGAGATGAGCCAAAGGAGGCAAAAATATGATTACTAAAATCGTTTTAGTTCTTTTACAAAAGAGGTGCAGTAACTCTTGCGTCACATTCCCTCAGTTCAAAGCAGCATGGTCAGAAAGACTCATTGATTTGGTCCAAACCTGAAAATATTCTGATGTGATGGTTTATTTGGAGGATTTTTAAGGCCTTGTGCTTTAGAAATTGAGCACACTAGAGTTCTTGTTATCATCTTTTTAAAATCTTGAACAAATTAATTTACAGGTTGATCTGTAAATGAATGCAAACCAAATGAATGATTGCATTAATATGCATCCTTGTCTTCAGAGGCTTTAATGCACTATGAGGTGTTCATCAGTTGATTGAGCTGCTTTGTCTCATTTTGGAGAGTGGGTGTAATCAATGTTGGGCAAAATAAAGTAGAAACTTTGATGTAATGATGAAAGGACCACGTCCCTCCTGCGTCATCACACTAATTGGCATTGACAAGTGATCACTTGATTAGGTCAAGTTGGAGTGGTCACCTTCTTGATGGTTGATTGAACCCTTCACCTTTTCATCTCCATTTAATGTCTGCTTTAAAGTGTGACTTTCAGAGTTGAGAATAAAGAAATGTGTTCAAAAGTCAGAGGGACTTTGCAGCCAATCTACAAGATTCAATCAAATGACATAGGATTACTCTTAGACTGGGCTGTTATAAACGATTATTTTAGTAATCAAGTATTCTATCAGTTATTGTAATCGAATAAAAATAAATACTGCCATAACAGCAGTATTAATATCGGATATCAACATCGGCCTGATTTTTCATATTTCAGGATCCCCAACAATAACTTTTCTATAGTTGAGAAAATTAACATGTAATAATAGCTATATTTTTAAATTAACCTGGACAAAAAATTATACAAAAATCTGAAATTCTATTCAATTTCATAATAGAGTCAGGCTCACAAAGACATTTGTAAAAAGAAATGTCTATACTTCTGTTTTCAGTTCATGTATTCATCTTCAGTTTAATAGATTAACTCTCAGTTTTCCCAGGTATTTAGAACTTTTATGTCCATGTGAACGACAGGATTTGGTTCCTTTGTCAAACACAGAAACACATTTATGTTCTGCCGCGATGCGCTCTGCCACGCATTTGTTGTGACTAGGCTGATATGAAATTTATTTTCCAGGTTTGTCTGTAAAGCTACACTTACGTTAAGCATCAACTACTACGGCAGAGCAGGCTGCAGTGTTCAGTCTATTCGCTCACCTCTATTAATACTGTATTGATCCCCCGAGAAACGATAAAAAAAATAAACATTAGCATAAATTAATGAAATGCCACATATTTCCCTGGACCAAGCTTGAAAATCTGAGGTTATGCTGCTAACACTGCAATCGTCATGTGAGAAGTGAGAGCGTTCCGACTGGAACACGGTGCGCTAAATAATAAAACATAATTTAACGAAGCTTTGAATCAGATAATTTGCCTCGAGAAATTTTAATAATTGAAGTAGTCGAATCATTCGAGGAATCATTACAGCTCTACTTGGACTACAGTTATAGTGACTATTAATCTGCTTACTAAAGAATAAGAGATTCTTTATCAAACTGGCATGGGATTAACTTTTATTTTGTAGAGCCCTAACCCTAACGTACATAGTTTGACATTCTAATTCTATGACAACTTTTTGCTTTTACTAGAAAATACAAATGAGGAACACTTTGTCGATTGTGAATGATCCAGTTTTCCTCAACTCTCAGCAGTTTATTAAGCTTAAGCTTGGATTAAATAAAGTGGAGAGGTTTTTGACCTGATCTCAAGAGTTCATTGGCAGTGTTTAAAGTTTTAGTGCGAGTTTCTCTCCTTTTATGTGTGTGGCTGTCAGGCTTCAAATAATGTAAAGAGAACAAGTTCATATTTATTTAGAAACAACAATACTAATGTTGTAACTCAGGAAGAGTTCAGAAATCAATATTTGGTGGAATAACCATCAGGCTTTAAACGGGGTTCAATGCAGTGGGCTCTTCATTTTTTCCAGAGCTGTATATAGTTGTGAAAAGCAGTAAAAGAGTTATTCTATAAACTGTTCTCATATTTTTCTTCATATGGACATAAAATATTTGTCAAATATTTAGAATGACTGAAGTTCTTAACACAAGTTGGCATGACTGAGTCTGTGATTCACCTTGCAGAACTCTCCTCTTAAGACTTTGTGATCTCAGTACTGATCTTGTTAAGCCATTACCCACCTTGTGCTCCCTTAAAGATCCATTAGTGTGGATTACAGATCACATACGCACACTGCGGATTATTTTGATGAAGCTTGCAGAGAGGACGATTTTGGTTTCAAAATGTATAGTAATCAGATCTCAGTTTAAGTGCACCAAAAGGGGATACAGCTGAGATGGAGCAGATTTATGTTTCCAGTCGCGAATGCTTTCATACAACACTGAAAGCATTTGCGAGCAGGATCAGATGGGTTGGGCTTACCCACATTAAAGGCAGTTCCTAGAAAATGACAAGGATGGTTGGACCAAGAGATTTCTCAGCAGATTCTGCTTGCCTTGGCTGGAAGTCATTTTGTATTACCATAAAATTAAGTTATGCTTAATACAAATGATGCAAATGCAAATATTCTACCTCCATATAATCAAATTATGCTTATAAGTCCTAATAGTTGGCATTTGAATATAATTTTTAATGAAACTAGGAGTTTGAGCATGAACTTTTCTGGTCCAAATCTTTGGAGTAGAACTGTAATGAATTTAAATGTATTATCAAATGAAATTTTGATTGAAATTAACTGAAATGAGCAACTCCTTGCAGTCAGATCAGTCAACTACTCCACTGCAAAATAAAGCTACACACATGAACTATCAACATCGCCTCTAAAGTATATCTTTTTATGTTTGTTGTCATTACACTAACTGTGTTTCAATTGACTATATAATAGAAAATACTGGAATTACATGAATAAATCCACTTAATGGAAATACGCCAATTTAAAAAAAATAAACTCTCGATTTTTGATAATTTTTGGCACTAGGATGAAGTGGTTGTTTGCCTGTGTTAAAATTGGTTTATTTTTCAAAAATTGCATTGGAAACACTTTCTTTGCATCACATGAGCAACAACCAGAGGTTACCACTGGCTCAAACGACAAAGAAAAGGGCGACAGGAAGTGGTAGGAAGATGATGGTGCGGTATGTTTTTTAATGACTTATCAGGAGAACAAACTTATTCACTTATGATTTTGATTGAGGTTCTAATTTAGTGAAAACAGTCCAACTGCAAATTTGTTCTTTGTTTTTTTACGTTAGCAGAATATTGACACATTTCTAATGGACAAGCAGCTGGTGTGAGCAGGAAACAAACCCAAAAATGAATTTCTTGTATTTCTTGCACAAAGTTAGGCCAAACAAGCTGATTCTGATTCCACAATTTAAAGACTCTCTATAGTTTTAATATTATGCTAACTCATTTTAATTTTGAAATTGAGTTTTTCTGACTTAATTCGGATGTAATCTACAGGTAAGAGTGGAAACTTTGGAGGTTTTTCTGGCACATGCCACTGGTAGGAGGCCCTGTTTCAGATCTGTAACACACTGCTGCGACAATAAAACAGTTCTGGAGTCTTAAGTGGCGTGCCAGAACAAATTCAACTCGTAAGTGGAGTGCGATAGATGGCTGGCTGTAAATTTCCCTCAAAATTTTGATCGGTGTACCTCTAGGTTGAATTGTTGTGAACAACAAACAGTTACTGGATAATCTGTGAGCTGTGAATCAAAGTGTCTTTGGTACATTTCCTTTCAGGACTCACTTGTTCTCAGATTTCTCCCACTGTAATTGTCCTGGGCAATTGCTGAAGCTTCACATATCATCATTACAACTCTGACAGCACTTCAGACAGATTCAATGGAGAGGCTTTCTGTTCAGTATTGTGCATGCTTCTTTGAACATATTGACTTTTTATGCTGAGTGCAGTGTTTCTGTAAAGTTTCCTTCAAAGGTCAGATGGTCAGAGTGAATTCTGCAAAATGGCACAAACACTGCAAAAACACAATATTACCAAGTATTTATGGTTTGGATTCTAGTGCAAATATCTTACTACACTTAAAATAAGGTCAAACTAAATTTTAGGTAGCTTTTCAGCAAGATATAGAAGCTTTTTTTAAGTCAATATTTGTACTAGAAACTAGACCAAATTACTTTCTGTGCAATTTTGTGTACGATTTTGGGTTTTTGCATTGAAGGCTAATAAAGCCAGAGTTACATTGAAGTGGCTATTTCTCAAAATATTTGGACTATTATTAATGTTAAATTTGAGTTTGCTTCCTGATTTATGAGGGGCTAAGATTCAGATTGAGAAGCTGCTGCAGTTTACAAACATCACCAACATAAATCATTTAGCAGAAATGTTGATGCAATCCTTTCTGTTCTGACCTTTGTGCAGCCATTTGCACAAACAACATTGCTTCATCAGAATGGGCAGTAAGCACAAACAAACTTGCATAATACCAGGAGCAAATAAAGCCATATGAATAATAGTCTTCTGCTAAACCAGCAGAGTCCCAAGCATATTAAATCAAACCAAACAAAGAAGACAGTTTTTATTGCTTCTGCCATAAAATTCATTTATATTTTAAAACTCGCCAACAGATACAAGCTTATTCAGTTGTTAATCATATTGCGGGGAGCTTTATGAAGGATGAGACTACAGCAGAGACGCGCCGTATTCTGCCAGGGGTGCTTTGCAGTGTAAATTTCAGAGAATTTTGTAGTTTTCTTCCTATTGTTTTCCATTACTGTGTTTGTATTGCTTTCGCTGCGTATGCAAACCAGATCAACTCCAATAACAAAGTTTGGCAAATTCCAAACCATGTCCTACAGCTCCTGCATGCTGATCTCATTGTGTCAGTAGCGGTGGCGTATAGAACCGGATCAAGGCGGTTCCTATAGGGCTGTGTTGTGACTTGGCGAGTCAAAGCGATGTTGCACCGCTGCGTCCCCTCTGCACCTTGTGAGTCATCGTCTGGAGACCCAGATTCGAGGCGGCGCTGTGTGACACTGTCTTCGCTCTCCGCTGTGAGTCAGGCGGTCACCCACCTGAAACCCACCCTGATCTAGAAACCGTATCAATTATAAAAGAACATTTTTAGATTCAATAAAGAGCTGTCTTTGAAAAGTTCGTTTTATTTTCTCAGCTTGCTGATTAGCTGTTAAGCCAATTCTCGCTCTGACACCATCACAAGATAAAACTTTTCCACACAGAAACAGTATTTTATGTGTATTTTTCTGATCTGCCTATCTCAGAACCGTTTCATCTTTGTTCTTCTTTTTTATCTTTGTTGTTCTTCATTACTGTTTAGTTAATACATTGTTTAGGGCTAGATTAGCCATTAACTAGTGTATAGACTCTTAAAAATTGACATTTTATAAAAGAACATTTATAAAATTTCCAAATCTTTAGAGTAGAACTGTAATAAATTTAAATGTATTAATAAATTACATTTTGAATGAAAATAACTGAAATTAGCAACTCCTTGCAGCCAGTGAATATTATATTTTATACAGCTCTGGGAAAAATTAAGAGACCACTTAAAATGATCAGTTTTTCAGATTTAACTTTTTATAGGAATATGTTTGAGTAAAATGAACATTGTTCTTCTATTCTGTGAACTACTGACAACATGTCTCTAAGCAAAAATGTAGTATTTATTTGCAGAAAATGAGAAATGGTCAAAATAACAAAAAGATGCCAAGCTTTCAGACCTCTAAAAATGCAAAGAAAACAAGAACAGATTAATTTAGAAACAACAATACTGGTGTTTTAACTTAAGGAGAGTTCAGAAATCAATATTTGGTGCAATAACCAGGAGGTTTTCAACGAGGTTCAGTGCAGTGGACTCTTAATTTTTTTTCCAGAGCTGTTTATATTTTCATTTAAGATGAAAACCTTCTTTATCTATAAATATCTTCTACCCAGAATTCTTCAAGTAGCAATTCTAACATCACCCAGTTCAAATTCTGTAAAAACAAAAAACAAACTCATATTAAGAACCTTTGGTTGTATATTTATTAATCCCAAAAATTATCAACAGATTATTAAAAGTATTTTTTAGCAGCAGATGCATTCTTTGCTGCAAATGATCGAGCATTTATTAAAGGAATGCTATGTTGTAACATTTAGGCAATACAATTTTTTTAGTATTCCAAAAAGTAATTGAATTATTTACTTATTTACAACTTTTAATGTATTTAAAATATTGTTTAAAAAAATTTGAAGTGGCTAAATAAAAAAACCTGCAAAATGTGTCAAAATAATCAATAGAGTAATTGATTACTATAATAATCCTTAGTTGCAGCCCTAAAATTGTTAGACTTTTACATAAAACAGTGCACGACAGGATGGTATTACAAATACTCAGAGGGAATAATTTACCAGAGCATAAAGAGGATTAAACAAATTTCTTTCTATTAAACTGTAAGGCAGCAAAAGTGAGTGGAAAGTTTTCTATTTTATCACATTCAAACCAAAGTTGTTTCTGTGTTAAACCAACACAAAATGGTACATAAATGTAACATCATTAATCAGCAGGCACTGCCCCTCACCTAGTGACCCCAGTGAAGCCCAGCCCGTTACCTAGCAACCCCAGTTGAACTCTCCCCGTCACCTAGCAACCCCAGCGGAACTCTTCCCGTCACCTAGCAACCCCAGCGGAACTCCATCACATTTGGCTTTACCTCTGTGTGTACTGCATAATTTCAGATGTTAAAGACAAGTGTTTTGTTGTTGCTTTATCATTCAGAAACCATTTGCTGCATTCTTGTTAGTTTTGAGAAGACTCTTTTTCTGCTTTCTAAAGATGTATGCTTGTATAATTGTGCATCTTTTTGCAGCAGGAGGAGAGCAAATGTTGAATTGGGGGCGTGGCAAGCAGCTTTTTTACAATTAAAAGGGACAGAGGCTCCAAAACATCTCATTCTGAAAGGAGCTTAAAAGAGGTAGAACTGAGCAGAATAAAATTTCATTATCTAAGAGTGATTTTGTAATGAACATGCTTTGTATAGCATGTAGACCTATCCGAATCTGTTTAAGGAAGCATAATAGGTCACCTTTAAAAAGCATTGAGCACAAAGGAAACAGAAGAATGGGAGAGAAGAATAAAGGGGGAAGAATAGTCATATTTTTAAATGACAAATATTAATTAATTTTCTACTAGATATAGCATGCTGTGATTGGGGGGCATATAATATTAACTTGTCCCAGACAAAGCTGTCAACTAGCTTTTGACAAGGAATAAGGTTGTAGAAGTGGTTAAATCAGGGTTAGCTCAGAAAACCTTACAGGTCACTGTTCAATCCATCATCTGAAACTGGAAAGTATATGGCCAAGTTTATAGCAAGCCTATAAGATTAGGTAGACAGGAAGGACAAGGAGAGCATTGAAGGAGGCAGCCAGAGGTTTATGACAAGTCTGGAAGAGAGGCATAGATCCACATCTCAGATGTCAGAGTCAACAGGACTTCAATTAGCTCAAATGATGTTCAGCTACTTTGACATTTCGTTAAAAGAGCAAGAAGAAAACCATTGAAAGCCATAGGAAGTCCAGCAGCCATTATGTCGCAGGACATTTCAGCTTGCAAATAGTGCCATTTGTCCTTTAAAAGCAAGATGTATCTCCTTATTTTCAACCTGGTGATTATGGGCAGTTTACCTTGAAATGGTGTTTGGTCTGCTGTGAGATTACTGTGATGACTTTTCTCCTCCATCTCCATCACGCTGTAATCATAAACGCTGCTGAGTTCAGCAGTTGTACTTGACATGGCGCCGGCAGCTAAATGTGATACAACAGAGTGAAAGACCTGTATTTCTAACGAAATGTTCTCAGTGACCTGAATCGGCACAACAAGTTTATGTGGAGACATTTCTGTTTTTCTTCCCACACGTGGAGAATAAAGCAGAGCCACTTATGCTCTATTTTAATGAATATATTTAACTTTAACCACTAAATCACTGCTTATAACATTGGAAATTAACTTGTGTTGTGATTTAAAGTGCCATATAGTTTTTTTCTAATGTTATTAATTGCCATCTGCATAAAAACTGATACAGAATTTAGAAATAACATTTTATTTGAACTTTTTTGTTTGTTTTATAACTATAAAACAAACAAAAAAGTGTAACTACACTTCAATTTAAATTATCAAATAAATTAAAATCCTACATGTTTAACTGGAAACTGTATTTTAGGTTTTTAGATCCATGGTCAAAATTAAATATTCAACTTTTAACTTTTATATACAGTTATTTTAAAAAATGTTTAATTTATATTATTATATTATAGCATTGAGGTGATATTTGAAGTATTCTCCTTTTCAAATAACATTTTTATTTAAAGTGCCATATTTAAAAGGTCATGAAATTGTCGGATTAGGAAAATGTCCTATTACTGTTACTGTGGTGACCTTGGATCACCAGGATGAAAATAAATATGGAAATATATGAAGGGCTTTCTTAAACATTACAATACCATCCAAAGTAAGTAAAGTAAAGTGGAATATCCTGATATTTTTACTTGTAATAATTTGATGTAACCATGAGGTTTTTCTTATCATCTTACCACAGAAATATTAATAGGAAACGGTGACAAACGCTCAAATGTAGATGTGTGTAGCCTAATGCAATTGAGAAACATCCTATATTTATACATCATAAAAAATGTAATAAATATTTTCACTTAACAATTTAACACCATATTAAAGAACTAAACACAAGTATTGTTACAAGTAGAAACTAAACACATGGAACATATGCTACATTTGTTTTTACAGATCATTTAAACTGAATATGTATCTTTGTTTTTGCAGAGTAAATATTTTTGTTTACTGTATTTTTAATTTGGGTATTTCTGTTCCTCCATACACCTACAGTAATATTAATAAAGGTATGCAGAATAGGTGCTGCTGCTCTGTTGTCTTATGCCATATTTTCAGTCTGTAATAGTGTTGTTTTCACATTTTAGCACATTTGAAATATAATCATAACCAGAATAAATTTACAAACAATAATTTTACTTTTATTTAAATCCTATTTTCATTATGACTAAAACAAGAAAAGGAAAATCAAGGGTTTTCCGTCTGCTTATTGTTCCCTTTGCCCCTAAGTTATGTTGATGTAAAATATAAAACCTTATTTTCACTTTTTCTGCTCTAGATGAATTTTCTTTCCTGCAGTAAAAATTCTCATTCAGTCAACCAAAACCTAACAATACGTCAAGTTACTTAAAACGAACAAATTGCACCCTTTAGACATGAGAACTACCTCATTGGAAATAAACAAATACAGAGACCCATTGCAAACAAGTTCCACGTCCTGTTCAGGATAATTTATTTTGTTTACAGAATCTAACGCAGAATTGCACTGGGAATGTTTAAGTTTATTCAAGAACTTTCCTACATCCCTTCTGAGAGGTAGAAACAAATGACCTCATTGCTGCAGGAATGCTGATAGATTATTCCGCTCTGTTCTTAATTATTAGGAAAGAAACCACAAATTCCTGATAAGCAAATTACTGGGAAGGAAAAATACCTAAGGAAGCACTTTTTAATAATTCATCATAACCTCTGCAAATTAAGGTCTAATGATGAATTAAATAACAGTAACTTGGAACAGCAAAAAAAAATGGAACAATAACACTTGACGGATACACGAGGGAAAATATTTTTCTGCAGCAAATTAAAAGAACGACATTAAAGGGATGGTTAATATTTTACCCAGCTCTTGCTTACAGTAGAGGTGGTCAGCATGCTTATAATCTGAAGTAATGCAAGGAAGCAAAGTGCACCATAAATGATCTAATGTGCACCTATGCATCCATATTTTTACAGAATGCTCAATAAGATTAGAATATTATCATTATACCATCATGTCAGAACTTTCATACTGATGTTGTTTGTTGCACTTTGTGAGATTTAAATTCAAATCTGGTTGAGATATTACATTGAATTCAACTTCAGTTTATCTTGCATTTACTCACAGCAAATGTTACCAAGGCATCATGGCAGACAAATGGTTACAACAACAACAAAACCTTTGTGAGAAATAAAAATGGCGGAAAATGTGTTAGCTGAAAGTCCATAACATTCCACAACAAATATTGTGGCGGAATGGTTCACAAAATGTAACGGTGTATGGAGAAAACTAAACAGATTGAAAAATATCACTATAGAGATATCCACTCGGCACTAGGAAACACTAAATCCAACTTTAATGCACCCCTAGAGACTCGCAGACTACAACAAATATATTTAAGGGGTAAAAAAGTAGATTTTGAATGAAATGTCTCCTTTAAGGAAGTTGATGGCATCTAGTCATTAACCTTGCAGTAATGCCTCCTATTCATAGTTCCCACAAGTCTGAACCAGAAGTGATCCGCGCCATCTTAGTAGGCGTAGTGGACCCTTGGCTTTGAGACCAACAAAAAGAAAACATGTGGATACTCCTGACCAATATCAACACATGAACAAAATGGCTGCTGTCGGGATCGACTCGTATGAGACGGAGAAGGAAAACATGTCAGACGATGTGGACAAGCTGTCTCCGATCTCAAACTACGACACAGATGACTACCTAGTAAACACAAGGAGTGCTACACCATGGATGAGCTTCATAGCCTGAAATCTATGGATGCATACAATCAACATTTAAACGGATTTGTAAAGGACGTACGAACTCTTCGTGTAAATAACAAGGTTCTGATGACTGGAAGAATAAATACATGTAGCATACACATATAGGCTACATGTCCATCTTAGCTAGCAGCTACCACAGTACTACACTAAATATCACTGATATTTATCTTAGTACTACACAGTACGATCGTGTAATAGTTGTACTTATGTTGTTTAGAAATTAGGAACGAGGTGAGAGCGAGTTCTAACTTTGTGATTTGTTTATTGTTGTCATGGTAATTCCATAGCAACTGCCTGCCAAGATGGCTGTCAGTTACAAAGTTTATGGAAGTGTGACATCACATGTATTAAGAAAGCATGTGGGAATAGTGGACACCGTATTCTGCACACTATTAATGATAAGCAATGGGGGTCTAACGGTTTCATACCAAAAATATACGATACATGTCTGCCTGTATTGGATATACAAAATAATAGTAATAATAATCTCATGATAAACAATTAATATCTTAAATCTTTCCCTTTAATTCTGTCCAGAAGGGAAGTCAGTCACAGAAAACAAAACAAACAAAAATAACCTATTGGGATTCTGTGTCAAAATAATGATAAGGATGTTGAACTTTAGTGTTTTTATTTTTTAGCCATCAAAAAGCTTTATTCTACTGTATCAGGGCTGTTGACTGCAACAAATAATTTATCAGACTGCACATGAACTGAACTTTGTTTTCCTCAGTTCCTCAAACCAATTTTTCATCTGACGAATGGTGCACAGTTTGTTTATTTTTGTGTTTTGCTGCAAAAAAATGTGGAATCTATGCAAGAGAAGCTGAATAATGCTGCAGACTGCACAAATATTTTACAGCCCAACACAGAATTATGCTAAAATCTTTCTTCTTGCACAGCCTGACCCCGTTTTTTGCTCTTTTATATATTCTTTTGACAACGACAAGTTCTAATATTCTCAAATACCTTTTATAGATTTATATTACACTCTGGGTTTCATGAGCCACTATCATAATAAAATGGTGCTGTAGTCTCAAAACTAATTAAAAAACTGCCATTTACCTGTAAAGGGCAGATATTCTTAGCAGCAGGTTAAGAAGCAGAAACTGGATTAAATATGATTCACATTTCATTTTAGCCTGACTATAATATTACAGCACAGGGCTGTTTGAAAATGTAAAAATAAAGTATAATAAAGAGTGCAGAAAGCGTGTTTCTGAGACTGCATATGTTTTTTTTTTTGTTTATTTGTTTTTTGGCAAATATGCAACATATGGAAAAGCCTACAGATGTCTATAAATATGCATGGAGGCGATTGTGACTCGCAGCACAAAAAACACACATTGTCAGCAGATCGAGCAGCCACACTGCCATATATACTGAGGATGTGTAGGAATTTATAAAATCACATTCTCTCAATTATCAGATATTTCACTATCATAAGAAGTGGAAAACATGTAAATCAAACCTGAGATAATTTTAGAGCATCTAAAAATAAAACTGACGCAAACAGGAGAAACTGGAAAAGCTTCAGACAATGCTGAGTATTACGAGTAATGTGATTTTAAAAAGGAACAGCTTTGCTTTTCAAAGGGAGTCACTGAGAGTTTCATTATGTGTCACAGTTTTAATCCCTTATTAATGTAGTTTGTTATTGCTTGTTTTTCTATTTAAAGAAAAACAAGCCATGGTTTAAGCGATGTATTACCAACAAGCAACTCTCTGAAAAGAAATTTAGTGTTTATTATAGGCAATGGATCTGTACCTTGTCATTGCTTTCCAAGGTTATATAATAGTGAAATGTATTCTTCAGCCCAGTTGGGTTTCAGAGCAGCATTTCTGATTATTCTTGTACTTGAAATAAGGATTTTGTAAATTGTAATATTACCAACTATTTGCTAAAATTCAGGAAAATCCTGGTATTATTTCCTTCTATAAAGTTAATTGCAAACTAAATATAATATGATTTTAAATTCCTACTTGGTCCATGGTGTGCCCCAAATCCAATTTCCTGTTGAATGCTGAGATGAAATCAAGCCCAATTGTTTCCAAACTGCTTCCACTGGTGAGAAGATTAGACTTATCCTGAACTATAGCAGTTTATGTTATTTCATTTATCTGGAAAAAAAAATTTCTCCATAACTTTTTCCAATTACATTGGACTCCCAGTAACTTGCAAACTGCTGAAATGTGTGAATACTTGAGGGCCCATCTAAAAACGCTTTTATCTGCCCGTTTTAATAATTCAAACACCAAAAGTACCTTAATTTGCATTAATACGTGGAAACAACACCAACACAGATATTAACATTCAGGCAATCAGTGGTGAGGAAAATGATTGGCACTCCTGGATTGGCTGCTTTGCAAATGTTAGCCAGCAAGTAGGTATTTCAGGTGCATTATCTTTTAAATAGTTCAGGTATTCTCCACAAAACAAAATTGATGAGTAGGCAAATTTTTCATGAATGTTTTGGAGTTTTGTGCCACAGAAAAATCTGCAATTAAAGAAACGCGCAGAGGCGGCTATCCACTGCTGTGAGATTTCTATAAAAACCCATTTTGAGGTCACTTTGGTTGCGATTTAAATGACCCGGAACACTCAAAACTATGTAATTACATCCAACCTTGTGGTTACTACATAGTATCTAAGTTGTATGTTTTGTCAAAGTTAACATTAAACTACTTAAAGAGCACATTTCCATGTTTAACATTCTCTGTAAGAACCCTCCAGCATCAGGTGAAAGCATATTCAAGAACCAACCATTGACGTTCAGCTGGCTTCTGTTCAAGCACTGAGCAAGGACACGAGTTTCACTTGTTAATCTAAATTGCTTACATCTATGAGGATTGATCTCAGCGTCCTGCTTTCAGTCCTGCTGTAAATTACCAGGTTAAGGAGAAAGCGTCCCCTCGCAGCCTCCCCTGCTTTTTGTTATGCCAGCTACAATATGCACTGTTCTAATTATCGGTCGAATGCTTCTTCTTGTAGTCTCAAAACTAAATGGCCCCAGTTTGCTCGTTAGTTTCTTCTCTCTGTTAACCTTGTGAAAACTGTACTAAGCACAAACACAGGCTGGATTTCATGGCTAAATATTGTTGCACATTGTAGTTAATCTGTGGCATTTTGTTAATGTGCATCAGTATTTAAGTTATGGTTTTCAGCCGGCATTGATAGATGGGAAAGTTCTTTGATCATTTAAAGGAAGACCTTGCTTGAAGCAGACATTTATTTAAAGTAACACCTGTCCTTTGCTGCTCATTGATGTGAAATGTTAACTGATGCAACACGAATGAGGACTGCCTGTCTGGTTTCACTATGTAATGATTTTGTTGAACCGGTTTCAGTGCCCACTGCATACAGTGATTGCTCTTTTCAGGACAGCGCTGATTGCGCATTTGCAAACTGAGAGATGCTCTCTTCGTAATCTGATCAGTTGCAAATCTGATTTGCAGAGCAGTTTGTCATCAGCTGATAAATTTCTTTGCCAGTATTTTGGTGGCAGCTGATTATAAGTTTGCACCCTGCCGGCTCCACACACACGTCTCTCCCATCTGATGCTCCATCTGTCCAACTGCAGTTTGCTGCTCACAGCTGACATTTCATAGCAAAAGAAGGAGACATCCAAACAGTACATCATCGGCTGGCACCTCCTGCACTATTGTTAAGCTGTCAAGGTTTTCTGAGTGACAAACACACGAGTGACCTTTCAGCTGCAGCCTCTGTGGCGGTGCAGAATTCATCAGGATTTTGATTCTTTAGCTGAGAGGAAGAGATTTGGTTGTGATGGCTTGCTATGTGCTCACGTAACGTCTGTAAAAAAGAAAGTTTTGCATACTCTGGAACCTTCCCAATATTACATTTGGGTCCATAAAATAAGATCAGAAAAAAAGTTTTTCAAGGGTGAATTCTTTACAGAGACGTAGGTTATTGTTTGCAGCCAGACATTTTGTGCATTGACACCACTGTGGTGAACAAAAAGACTTTTTTTAACTTGCCTGTAGAACAATCATGTTAACAAAATGAAACATTGAGATGTAAGTATTATTAATTTAGTAGAGTGTGCCACAGTAAAGGGAAAATAACAAATATCTAGAAACCATATTCAACGTTTTTCAGGCTCTCTGTGTCAGTTACGCTATCCAGTGCTTCTCAATTCCAGTCCTCAGGCCCCCTTGTTCTGTATGTTTTAGATGTGCCTTTATTCCAGAACAGCTGATTCAAATGATTGCATGACCATCAAGTGCTGCAGAAGCCTGTTAATCACCCACACATTCAGTCAAGGTGTGTGGCAGCAGGGAAACACCTAAAACTTGCAGGGCAGAGGGGGCATGAGGACAGGAATTGAGAAATACTGCGCTATACACAGACCTGTTGCTATAGCAACCAGCTGACAACAGCTCCACTATATGTATCATGATTCAACACCAAAAAACATGCAAACATTTTCCACACAAATAACAGAACATTCACTCTGTTATTTTCTTCAGGCTTGATTATTTGTTTTGTAATTTTGTGATTATTAGGAAGAGACCATCTGAACACAGCGGTATTAGATCAGCTAATTTAAACACCTGCTCTACTGAGGATCCAGCAGAGTTAGTGCGGACCAAAACACAGCAAATTCCACAGCACATCTACATGTTAAGGTTGTCATAGTCAAGCTAGCATTACTGACCTACTTTCCTCTCCCTCTCTATTTTGTTTTTAAATAAAACTTTTTCCTGAAATATGATACCCTTGGACTTTGTTGTCTAGTTGTCCTAGTGTTGACAATTAGTAGCTAACATTTTCTTTTAAAGAGCACGTGTTCATTGATGATTTAGGGTGTTATGTTGACAACAGCTAAAACCAATAATGGCGCAAAACTTTGTCAATATTCCACTGATGTAGAAAAAACACAGTTTTGCAATTGTGTGTTTCCATTAAACAATAAAAGCAAGTAAAATCACACGTGACTAAGTTTGTTCACATGATAAGTCATCAAAAAACATGCCATGTCATGATCCTCCAACTACTCCCTGTTGTTCTTTGTGGTTTGCAACAGTGGCAACGTCTGGTTGTTGATCATGTGACTTGTGTGATGCAAAATACGTGTTTCCGTTGCAGTTTTGCAAAATAAACCAGTTTTGATACGACCAAAAAAAACCACTACATTGTAGCACAAAAAACATTTATTGGAAAACAAGAATTTTTCTCAAAATTGGCCTGTTTCCGTTGAACAAATTCATTTTCAAAATGTCAAATTGCGCAGTAATATGGTCCATGAAAAGACAGCTAGTATTAGAGGTGCTTGGGTTGGGAATTTAGATGTAATTCCTGACATTTTCGTAAAAATAAATATACATGATGACACAAAAGTTAAGCTAGATAAAGCCTGCCCCTTTGGAAATTGATCAGAAAATGCTGTTTATACAGACTTAAATCAATGAGTGCTTGTAGCCATGTTTTTCAGTTTTATTGATCCATTCCAATGCAGTTGTTTAACAGCCAAGTCTTTAATGCAACTGCCACTAACTAGATTTCTCAATTGCTACAGCTGCCACATCCAAATAGAGTTGGGTTAAAAGAAGCTATGATGAGCTCAGTTAGAGCGAACGAGCTCAGCGTCCTCACACAGCCTCATCTCACTGCTGGAGACCGAGACAGAAGAACATTAACTCAGACAAATAATTCTACCTCCTCACTTCCTCCACACATCCTGTGGGTTGTTGTCATTTCTATTGTTAGTCCATGTATTACACAGACAGGTACGCCTGTTAAATTCTCAACAAAGTTCATAATACAACACATTATGTAATTAAATTACCTTCTAGAAGTTGTAAAAGTACAAAGAACTGCTACAGGAAGGATGGAAAAAACATAGCCAATCCAAAATGCAATTTTCAGGACAAATAGTTTGTTAGAGTATGTGTTCAAAAAGCATTACAAGGAACGTATAATACAAAATTCACATTTTGTACATCCATTTGGGTTTCTACTCCTTCGAAAAACGGCCCAAGCACTTAAAAAAAAAACCCTCCCCAGGCGGTTTTTGGCAATAAGTTAATTTTTTTGTTGTTTGGAAAATGACCCATTTCAAAATCCTCCAGAATGTGACGTCACAAAAATCAACTGCTGGTGTAATAGTGGTGTAATAAATGACTTTGTTATACATTTGATTTGTTTAAGTTAATTGTGTGGCTTTGTGTTTTTATTTATGCAGAAAAGGAACTTTTTTGTCTTATTCACTTAAATTAGATAATTTATTTATTCCATTTCATTATTTAATTAATTGTAACTGGCTGCTTCTTTACATGTCATTCCTAATGAACATGTGCAACTGGGTAAAAAATGTCAGGTGTGATAGCTGTCATTTAATTCATGTGGACTTGACATAAAACTCAAAGTAGGATTTAATGTATCGATACTCGCGGATGAAAAATCGATACTTTCTGATGAAAAACAATATCGATAAATATTGTAGAATTGACTAAATTACACAGCCCTACACCTGGTGTGGTCTTCAATCATCTCAGGCTAGTCTGCCTACATTTACAAGCTATTTTCATTTTCAATGGGTCTTTCTAAAAGGAGCTTCTGTCATGTGATTGGCTGATTAGTTATTTGGATATAAATATGAAATCCAGCACAACCTTTACCAAAAGTTAAAATCCAAAACTGGGATCATATTTTATATCGTGACATGGTAACTTAACTACTTTACTTGCTCTATTTTTGTTCAATATCTGTAGAAAATGTTTTAGGACCAATGTTATTACTGGTAATGTGTAAGAACTAATATGCAAAAACCTTCATTATGTCCAAATAACCAGTGGGGGGGTGAGCGAAGTCAGTTTAAGTAGAAGTCGTTGTTACAATTAATCTTGGTCTCACATGACCTATGACCTCGACAAACCTCGTCTTAATAGGTTTAGGTGATTTTAAAGCTGTGAGGGACGGATGAGCTGAGCAGGATGTACTCCCCATCATGGATTGATTCAAGCCCAGTGATACACAGAAACGAAAGAGCAGGTGTAGAAAATTAAGTCTGTTTTGTTACTAGTGAACTGCTATCTAAATAAATCTGTCTTAAAAGACAAGAGCAACAATTAAATGGTTAAAATCCACAGATTGGCCAAAAAACCCACAACGTATTATTATTCAGTTAATGTTGTCTTCTGTCTTTTGTTTGTAATAAAAGAATCTGTGCTGAAATAGTGGCATTTAAACAGTGCTCAGGTTCTCAAAATGTGTCAACATGATGTCCATCACATCACCGCCAACCCGAGTCGTTGAAGCAATCCATATAACCTGAGATTTTACTGTGAATGAAAGATCAGCAGTTTCTAAAATACCCAGACTGGCCCATCTGGCATCAAAAATTACCCCTTTAAAAGTCACTTAGTGTGTTTTCACACCTGATAGCGTGGTAGACTTGGTTAGATTGGAGATCAAAATCGCAGCCTTTGTTACATTTTCAGCTGATGAGGTTTGTTTCCCTGTTGCACTGTTGAATGATCGAAACTGACTGAAAAACCTGTTCCCTTCCTCACCTGTAGGGGCGCTGCCCCAAGAGCCACTGAAGGAAACAACACAAAAACCTCAGAAGAAAACCCAGGGCTACTTCCTTCATCACAGAATGTAAATAAAAATAGAGTAGCTTCAGATTTTAGAGGTTGTAGGATTCCTGTTTGGTTTTTGGTAAAAGACTACGAGACATTATTCCACTTATGTTGAAAAAACAAGTACGCAATTCCGGCGTTAAATAAGAAGTACAGGTAAAATCGGGAAGTGAATAGGTTTGCGCACGCGATGATAAAAAACACTTCCTGTCGTCTTCTTCGTTGTTTCTGCCAGTGATAACATCTGGTTGTTTAATCATATAACTTGTGTGATTAGGACAAAGTGTTTCCGTTGCAGTTTCCACATCATCTTAGTTAAAAAATTTTTAGTTTTTTTTTACATTTTGCAAATTTATTATCATAATCCATTTTGCCCAATAAGGTCCATGAAAATTCAGCTACTGAATTTCATATTCACACATTTCCAGATCATTTGAATTTCTCTAAAGTTGTTCAATAGAATATATTAATATAACATGATTGAGTCGTTATCACCTTTCTTTCCCCCATCATTTCTCTTTTCACACCCTCTTCTCTCACAAGCACAATAACCCCCACTCCATCTTACTTGCGCGCTCTCCCTCGCTGCTTTCCTGTCTCGCTCCTCCTTGCTTTACCCCGTTTCCACACACCCCCACCCACCCCCACATTCCCCCGCTCTGCATTAAGCCCATCTTGTCTCGTTGCCTCTCTGATCCCTGGAGCTCTGCAGGAGCTCCTCCGACCAGCGCAAGCCCTGCTGGTCTCCAGTCACCCTCTCCACACTCCGCACGTGGGAAGACGAGTGTTAGCAGAAGAGTGGGAGTATCCATCCTGCATGCGGTGGAGAGCAAGAGGGAAAAAAAGTGAGAAGTGAGCATGTTTGAAATGCAGAGTAGAAAAACAATGAGAAAATGAAAAGAGATGAAACGAGATGAGGGGAGGAAAATAAAGACAGGAAAATACTGGAATTGGAAATGCAGGGTGGCACGGGGAATAAGTGAGCGAATGGGAGAGGAAGAGAGAGAGTAAGAGGGAAGGGAGGGAGGCGAACAACACTGCAGACACTCATCCGCTGTCACTGCTCCGCAGCCAGAGGACAGAGGCAGCACCGGCGTCAGCGGGGTACGATGGAGGAGGACGGCTGCACCATCCGTCTGCGGCTCGCTCCCCACAACTGACCCCTTCTCTCTGGGAACGTCCCGCCAAGTTAACGAAGGAAACTACCACCTCTGTCCTTCACGAGATCACAAGTTCTGGAGCTCAACTTCTGCAGGACCGCCGTTCACACCCTTCGCAATAATTTCTCCCGTTGTACACGCCCACACTCCTCATCACACCCTCTCCTTCAAACCGAAGCCCGCTGCACTTCCCCGTCGCCTCCTGGACTCGTGTGTTTGGGTTGTTCTTCATCATTGCTGCTTGCTGACCTTTCGAGCTGAGTGGATTTACTTTTCTCCTGTGGTGGACCATGGGGCAGGGGTGGCGGGGCGCAGGAGGGACCCCCGGGAAAAGGACAGGGGGGAGCTGGTACCTTTTGGTGACATTGCTGCTCTGTGGTTTCTGGAAGGCTCACTCGCAGACAGACGATGGGAAGTCTGTCTACTTCTGGGAAACAGGTACCACTAACCCACTAATTACACGTTGAATTTAAGTCTGTATTTACATATCGGCTGTTCATGAGAGGGTGTGATGAATTGTTGTGTGCAGATATGTGAACTCCCACACTCCCTGCTCATTATTTGCGGAAAATATGTGTCAAGGAACGGAGCAGGAAACAAAAACAAGGGTTTAAGGAATTGTTTTCCCGCTCAACTTAACCGCAATGATAGACAAAGCTTCTGGATGCCACATAAATCTGCTATGGGAGTTATCAGACTCCATGCAGCTGAACTTCAAGGAGCGCACGCAGATGAAAGATGACCCAGAAATCTACATTAGAGCCGCATCCTCGTGCAGAATAGCATGTGGCATGCAGGGCAAGCTGTGATCCATTTTTGAGTGGATTACACTCATCTCCCAGAGTCTCAGGTGATGCACCATTATTGAAATGTTGGTGCTGTGAGCTACAGCTTGGAGATGACTGATGGGTACTCCTTCCCACAATGCTGTGTGGTGGAGAATCTGGATGGATTTTGATTGCATTGGTGACTTTCTCTGCACGTTTGTTGGCTTTACAGTGAAGACATGAACGACTGGTACTACTTTCACTTTTCTAGAGAGCTGGATGCACTAAATATTTACATCATTAGTGTTTTAACTGCATTTTTAAATACCTAAATCAAACATTAATGAATGTTTTATCGACCCTGAAACCGACGATTGCTTGTGTTTCAACTTTTCACCACATAGGGTAGGTTTTCTCAATGTTAGCCCAACTCAAAGCCCACATGTCCTGCCCTGCCTTGCTAAGCAACAGTCCCCAGATGACATATCCCACGTCTCTCCTCGGTGGTTGTGCATCCTTAAAGAGGATGTAGCTGAGTAAGGAGATTAAAGGAGCAGGGATTTAACAACCCAGGAACGACAGCCCAGGGAACTAAGTTGGAAAAAGAGGAAGGAAGAGTGAGCACTGCAGGCAGAGAAAGTGGGAGAGAGAGGACACCTTAACCCACATCCACCCTGCCGTTAGGTCATAATGATTATGCCTCTCTCCCACGCTACACCACCTCTCTGTGCTCCCACACTGGAAAGCTCTAGGCTCTGTGCTTTGAAATGTAATCCAGTGTTGGGACTTTGTTCACCTCTTTGCAAATAAAAGGTAGCGCATCGATTCCAGCCCCGGAGTTTTTCTCTCTGTGCCTCTCTCGGTTTGACAATTGCCTGCAGAGTATTAAAATCACACAGGGCAATTTGCTGCTTAGAATCCCATTGCTTTTCATCAAAATGTGATTATGTTTGTGCAGCATTTGCATACTTCCTCTACGCCAAAGGAGGCTTGTTTAAGAGGAAGGAGGGAAAAATGTGATGTTTATGCACATCTTTAGAGGGTGCAGTGGAGGAAATTCTCGTGGCAAGATATGCTCTGATGTTTTGCATATTGATGAGTTTAGCTGAAATACTGCCCCCTGTCTTGAAAACTGTGGGGAATTGGGCCCTGCTTCTGCTTTTATTGCTTTCTGTGAAAATATGAGGCATCTGTTTTGGAAGGCGAGACAGGTCAGTGCCGCCTTTTTGCTATTCAAATGAGGCTGATGGAGACAAGAGGCTCGCAAGGGATTTCTTTTTTCTGAAGGAATAAAAAAAAAAGAAGAAAAACACGAGGCTGGAAGTAACGATGATGAAAGTAATGATGATGATGATGATGTTAATGGCGCGCCGCAGTTCTTCCGGGGGCCTTGCTGGGAGTTCCTCGCATTCAGATTCCCGCACCATTTTTCTTCGTGTCACTTCCTGACAGTCGGGCTCTGTCTCTGCACCTCCTCCTCTGCATCTAATTGCATATTGCTGTTTCTCTCCCACTGTCATATTCTCTAGATAACGAAACAGGGGAATATGATGAAATTTGAAAGAAACCTTTTCTGTTAGCTGTGCTTACACTGTCACACCATAATGTCAATGGATCTAATAAGTACTGCTGTATGCTACCAAGTTAGGTCTCAAAAACTGGAAACTTCACTTGTTTCAGTAAGTTCAGGTCAAAATATGAAATTTAGATTCGCTACACGTTCATTCACTTCCTATGTAATTTAGAATATTTAATAGGGAAATGTTGTGGCCTACACAGTGTTGGCGAAGACTGCAGACTTGACAGTTTTCCCTTTCACGGTCACCGACACTCTCCAGAGGAAGGGTAAGCTGCACAAGTCCATTGCTAATGAAGCTGGCTCTTTAAAATGATATATCTCAGCCGGCATATTGTTGGAAAATTTAATGGAGGAATTAAGCATGACCGGGGGAAAAAAGTGCACAAGCAACAGTTATGACCGCAGCTTTTCACAATGTGGAGACTGCAGCTGGAGGTTCAACAGCCACCACACACAGACACATCCAGGAAATTGGCAACAACTGTCACAGTCCTTATTTCTGGAGTTGGGTCACCCTGAGCCAGAGAAAGTGTCGGATGTTTGTGTTGAAAATGTTGCTTATCTGAAGTTTTCCTTTACAGATGAAGGTTAATTTTGTATTTTATTTGGAAATCAAGATCAGAATTTGAAGAGAAAGTGGAGCGGCACAGAATTGAATTTGTCTGAGGAGGTCCAGTGTGATGTTTATAAAGTTAGTGATAATTTCATGTTGGAAGTCAGCCATCTTTCAGGATGTTTTAGAGCACTAACTGCTTCCTGTTGCTGGTGAGCTTTTATGAAGATGCTGCCCACAATCCCAAAAGTACCAATAACCGATTAAATGGTCGTGGTGTCTCTGTGTTTGGCTAAAACACGCCAGATCAGATTCCAGTTGAAAACCTATAGAGCATTTTCAAGAGAAGATTGGATACCAAAGCCAATGGAGATAAACTAAGGCAGCCTGGACTTCCTTAAAGAGGTCATACTTATTAAAATTTACTGTTTCAAGCTTTACTTCATGTTATTAAAACATACCTGGAGTGTTTCCTTGACTCTTTTGTACCTGTTTGAGAAATCCTTGAATCTCTCACGGCAACCCTTCAGAAGTGCAAAGCATCTGATCACACCGAGTGCCTCCTTTCAGAGCAGCACTTCCACTCTCAGCTCCTTCAGACTAGCCAGCAGCAATTAGCACCTTGTGGAACTGCGCATCAGCCGAGCTCATTATATGAGCTACTTCTCAGTAAAACGCTGCTAAAAATAAACATTGTTAAAGGGTTAAAAGAGAAGTGATGTGGTCATAACTTCCTGAAGGCATAGTGTTGGAAATGGAAGGAGTTTCTTAAAGAGACAGAGGCCCAAGTTCAAGGAGTCGAATTTCTTGTAAGTCATGTTTGATTTATACAGCGTTTCTATAACAGCAGAAGGTAACATATCTACTTGATTGTGTTATAATATAAATCGGCTCAATGTGCCTGAAAAATACAGCTATGGCAAAAATGAAGAGCCCACTGCACTGAACCCCGTTGGAGACCTCCTGCCGGTTATTCCACCAAATATTGATTCCTGAAATCTTTCTGAGTTTAAACATCAGTATTGTTGTTTCTAAATGAACATGAACTTGTTTTCTTTGCATTATTTGAGGTTTGAAAGCACTAAATATTTTCTTATTTTGACCATTTCTCATTTTCTGCAAATAAATACTACATTTTTGCTTGGAATTTGAGAGACATGTTTTCAGTAGTTCATGGACTAAAAAAAAACAATGTTCATTTTACTCAAAAATATACCTATATGTTCTCAGATTTTGTTTTTTTCTCAGTAAAATCTAGAAACTGATCATTTTAAGTAACCTCTTAATTTTTTCAAGAGCTGTATGTAATACTTCCCCTTTAACAACACAACACTGACACTGATTAATTGCCTCCATGCCATGCTGCACTGATGCAGTTTTTCATGCAGAAGTGCTATGGAGTGGATATATTTTATAGTACCTCAAAAAACTTTCACTAGGCTGACATTTCTGTATCAGAGTGCAATATTCTAATTTTAAGAAACTCCAAGTTTACCTGTAACCCACAATTAACAAAACTGTTCAATTAACCTATAAATAAGCCTAATTGGTAAAATGTATTACCTTCTCAGTTCTACTTTGAGATTCCCCAGTAAATCCACATACAGTCGGATCATCTGTCGTTTGTGATGTTGATTCTTTATTAGACTCTGCTGTTGGTGCGATTAGTTTGTCTCAAGGCAGATGGGAATTCCTGATGGCTCAAACCTGGCAAAGCAATTACAGCTCCTGTCTCTGGTGTATTCGAGCAAACATGTTGTGTTGAACCTCTAAGTTTGGTTATTTCCCCTTCAGGGTGTAACTGAGGCTTAAAACAATAACTCCACCTTCATAAAACCGGCTGGCCTCATCATCAGCAGGTGACTTTTCACCTGCCAGGTCGACCCGCCTTCTGATCTGCTGGCTCTTTGTCGTTACTCACCCTTCTAGAAAGCAGGCGCGTAATCTTTCTTGGGATTGGGATTATGGGTTTTCCAGATTATGCATGAGTCACCTCCAGCCTCAGGAGGAGCTAGTCCAATCCCGCCTCTCGTCTTCATCCATTAGATCACTTTTTGCCTTGCTAATTTTAGGCCTGTTGAGTCACCTGCTCATACCGTCTTACAAATTATTATTTTTTTCTTATGTGAATGGATGAATGTCTAAAAGTTTGGTAAAGGAAACTGTAAATCCTGACACAATTTCAGGCGCATTCATAATTTATGTGTAAGTGAAACATGGCTTTCACAGCGATATGTTTAGGAATGCACCGATATCTAAATTTGGGCCGATATCTGATATTAATATGGTTGTTTTTGGCCTATAATCAATTGAGAGCGCCATCTCTTCTGCCGTCATCTGTTGGGCCCGAAGCATCAGAACCAGGGACCTAAGAAGGCTCAACAGCCTGACACATAGGACTGGTTCTGTTCTGGTTCTGCTCTGGGGACGACTGTGGAACCTCTGGAGATGATCAATCAAAGAAGGATTCCTCATAGGATCAATAAAATCTGATCATCCTCTTCAGGAGACTGTCTTGGGAAAACAGAGTATCTTCAGTCAGAGGCTTCTTCAGATTTAGTGCAGTACAGACTGCTACGGGAGATCTTTCCTGCCAACAGCCATCATCATCTACAAATAACTCTTTGAAGAATCTTAATTAATAGACAACAGCATTTACTTTCAGCATTTTTGAATTTGATTAATTTTTTTAAAACTTGAGGAGCAGAATAACTTCCAGAATAGCAAAGTTACTAAATTGTAATATGCTCTGGCTGAGAAACAGAAATAAACAGCATGCCAACCTCATATGAGGTTTAATAATAATTTTGTTTCCTGAAATGTGTCTGTTTTTTTCTGTATTTTCTTCCCTCCAGTTTATTTGTGGGTCTCAGTCAATCTTCCAGTGTTTTGTTGGTATGTTGTGTTTCTCCGGTGTGACAGAGCAGTGTGACGGTTAGCACTGTCGCCCTCGCATCGAGTAAGTCCAGTAGGTAGCAACGCCTGTTGTTTTCTGCACCACAAACTCGCTGCTGTGTGTCAGCGCGGCCGGCTGATGTCACTTTTAAAGGCGCGGGACCGGGACCGGGCCGAGCGGGACTGACAGGCCATCGTTAGCCGAATGCATTCCTCCCTTCGCAGCGGCTCCAGCAGTGAAGGATGTCACAGGCGTGGAGGGTTGATAGCTGCTCTCACACAATCACCTTCTATTACGGCAGCCTCGCTGAAGAGGCCATCCAGGAAATTGAAGGAGAGCAGGTTTGACGGGTTCACAAGTTCAATACAGCATGGCAAGGTCATTATGTGGCAAAGTGCCTTGAGCCAAACTGATTGTTGTAAACAAACACGCCAAACAAGCAGAGTTTAAACAGAAAAGCTCTGAGATGAATGGATACTTGAGTGTGGTATTGATCTTCGGTGGGTGCTTTGGACTAATTAAGGAGACTTTTTTATTTCTAGAGCTTTTGAATTCGTTTGAAGCTGGATACTTATATCAAGAAACTATTAACTTTTACTCTCACTGTCAACAAATCAGACTAAACTTTACAAGCTTTTTGCATTTGCCAATAAGATAAAAGTACAAATTAAAAAGTGAATATTGTGAATAGACCTGTAGCAATAAGCAATCAATTAATTGCATGATGAATTAAAATAATTTCCATTTGCATGATTTATGGTTTTTCTCTTTTTCTACCAGAAACTGGATGACAAAAGTCTTCAGTCTGGTGTTTTGATCTTAACTAGCCATTTATTTGAAGGGCATATTTGTTTGTTTACAGAGACTTCAAAATTTGTTTTATTTGTTGTTTCTGTTGTTTTGTTTATTTATTTTTGATATTTAGAACGTCTTCCAGTTCCAGTGTTAAATGTTCTTTAGTATTTAACGTTTATTGAGCTTTGAAAATGTGTTCTTGCATTATTAAGATCATAATACTTGAAAATGGTCTAAAAACTCCTTGACATTTGGTGAGCCTTTTTTTCTTCTGTACAATGGCTGCTGGAAAAGACAAACGTATTCTTGTCATACCATTTTGAAACCCGCTTGCTGCATTCTTGTTGGTTGTGCAGGAGGTTCCACTTTTGCCTTTCAAAGATGTATGCTTGCAGCCATTTTCACGTGTGAGTGTAAACTTTGAGTTGGGGGCGTGGCCAGCAGCAGCTTATTTGGATTTAAAGGGACAAGATGCCCTAAAACAGGAGAAAGGAGGTCAGCTGACCAGACTAAAACCTCATTATCTAAGAATGACTTTAAGCAAAAAATTTAATGAACATGTTTTGTATGGACCATAGACCAATCCTAACCTGTTCAAGGAAGCTTAATAAGTCTGTGTCTGTACAGGATTTGTTTCACTGTGGATTATGACTGTCTTTCAAGCTTCAGCCAACATCTTCATAAAGTATGTAGAGGCATTGTCTGTATGTTCTGTATGTAAATATGTGGTTGCATCTGCATAGGACACGGGTTTGTCCCAATCCTACTGCAGCATGCGCGTGTGCATGAATTAGTGGTTCCTTCTCTTCATGCCTTTGAAATCCTTTTCCTTAAATAGCTGTGTGCTAATGCCTGCTAACCTGCCTTCTGCCAGACTGTTTCATTGAGCTCGCCCAACAGGCAGCGCAGCCGAAAAGTACCTGGCGTCATCCCAAATGAGAATGTCCCTTGGAGATTTCCCCTCCTCATTTTAGTAAGTGCACTGCAACGTGACCCTTTCTGACCCTAATTAACATCGCACCTAAAGGCAAACAAGAGTCTGCACTGTAATTGGCCAGATGCTGGTTAAGGTCCTTAGCAACAGGCAACAAATTTAGGCCATGCATATAAATTAAGAAAATTTCCTTGGGAATTTCCATGGCATTGTCAGCCGGTGGGTTTTATTCTAATTCGGCACGCCTGCTTTGTTTTTGTTTTCCTGTTTTAAGTTGGTCTGGAGTTGGAACTGAAGCTTCGCACATGTTTTGTGTCTGTGGTTGGTGTTTGCGCTATTTTTACTTTTACTCCCAGAGGAAAAGGAATGTGTGCAACTCGAGCGCTAGATCTCTGCCATTCGGTGTCACTGCTGCAGAAATAACACAGCTGGCCAAGAACATGACGTCGCACTTGGATTTAAAAGCGGGCAGAGCAAAAAAATACGTCAGCTTTGACCCACACTGATGTATTTTGTGGCTTTGGAGATATTACTCTGCTTTGCCTCCACGCCAGACGACTGCCCTTTTTTTGAAATTGCCCATCCATCGTGCAGAGAAAGATGCCAAAGAGATGCCGCAGTTTGTTTAATCTAAATGGCAGTGCTTACGATAAGACCTGGCTATTACTGATATAGGAAGGATGGCAGGATTAGAGATTACACTTCATCCAAAAAACTTTATTTAGACTCACATAAGAGGATTCCCACTGCCTTATTCCACAATATATTCCCATGGCTCATAACGAATTTTAGATGCAGCACTCTAACTGGGCTACAGCTTCTTTTTTTTCCAGACGGTCACAGCTTGAGTCAAGTAAGCAGATCAGTGGTAGATTTATGATGCAGAGATACTGTTGCGTCCTGATTATGATCCATAAATCCATTCTGACACATGTTGCCATTAAACGATTTTTTTTAGCTGAGATTAAAGTACTTTCAGTAAGTTTTCCTAAGAAATCATTTTGAGAATGAATCAATGCATGGTTAACTTTCTCCTGACGAACAGGAACAAAACGGAAAGCATTACCTTTGGAACAATATAGAGACAGCACACAGCTTCAGTTATTATCAGATCAGGCCCGAAGTCTGGTTCTGGACCTTCAGAGCCACATAAAGACAGTTACAAAGTCGGCCTTCTATCACCTGAACAACATTTCCAGAATTAGAGGACTGATGTGGTGGCGAGATCTAGAGAAACTCATCCATGCGTTTATCTTTAGTCACATTGTGTCTAAATAAATAAATCCTCCAGCTGCAACTGATCCAGAACGCTGCTGCTGGCATTCTGACTAAAACCAGGAACATGGAGCACATAACCCAGTTCTAAGGTCCCTACACCGACTCCTTGTAGCTCAGAGAATAAACTATAAAATACAGCTGTTAGTTTATAAATCACTGAACGGTTTAACACCACAATACATTAAATATCTGCTGCCATTGTATCCAGAGTTGGGTAGTAACTAATTACATTTACTCAGTTACATTTACTTGAGAAACTATTTTGAAAATAAATTTACTTTTAGGAGTATTTTTTTTACATTTTCTTGAGTAATTTTATTATGAAGTATTTCTACTCTTGTATAAAATTTCAGGTTTCCTTATCGGCTGAATAAAAACAAACATGTTTTAACCAAAAACTCACCACCTGCTGTTTTTGTTAAAGTTTCATACGTTTTGTTATTGAAAGAAACTGATTTGGGAAAAAAAATCTTTTGCCTGATTTTGTTATTTTTGTTACTTATGTGAATTGTAATTTTTGTCCTTAAAATACCAAAATTTCCACATAACTTTATACTTTGGTTTGTCTGATTATATCATTTTTAAATATTAAATGATTGATAATTTGATCAGTTTCTTAGTACTTGAGTAGAATTTTTACCAAATATTTTACTTTTACGCGAGTCATTTCTTGGACGTCTACTTTTTAATTTTACTTGAATAAAAATACGTTGAAGTACTGCTATTCTTACTCGAGTTCATTTTTGGTACTCTGCCCACATCTGATTGTATCAGGCATCAAGACCACTCAAAGTCTTCTGGTTCTGGGGTACTCTGTATCCCAGAACCAGAACCAAACATTCAGAAGCAGCGTTCAGCTTCTATGTATCACAAATCTGGAATAAACCTCCAGAAAACTGCAAAGATGCTGAAACACTGAGTTCCTTTAAATCCAGGCTAAAAATCCACCTTTGATTAGTAATAAGTGGAACATTGATCAACATATTTGATGTGTATTAATGACATTAATGGGTTTATTACTAGATGTAATGTCAGCTATTGGTGACTGCATGATTTTATGTTTTTATGAGGTAAAACACTTTAAACTGCCATAAAAAGTGCTATAAAAATAAACTTGCCTTGACTAGCACACATACAAAACTCCATACAAAATCACTCTGAGAAAAGGCATAAAAGAATAAAGTGCGCCTAACCAGTGCCACAAAATCAATCCAAACAGCATTTCTTTTAATGAATTTACTTTTAATGTTTCGTTGCGAACAGAGACCCGAGCGCAGTCGCGGTCAGGGAGTGGCATTCACAACAGGCCCTTGACTCCCCGAGAGTTCAACCACCCGGCTTCAGTGGGCTGAGAGAAATGGCGGTTTCATCGAATAAAGCAGTGACATTTAGCTGAAAGAGCCCCTGCTGCCTTCTCAGATGCTATTCTAATAAACCAGAAGAGATTGAAGTAAATATCCTCCCGTCTATCCTGCACCACCTTCCCCACTCCTTTATCTCCCGCTCTGACAGTCCGGTGTTTGCTCTGCTATGCCCAATTTCAGTTAATTTTTTTCTATTTATTTCTTTAAAAGGGCACCTCACATTAGGCAAGGCTGGTTTATTTGTACAGCGCCGTTCACAGACGAGGTAATTTAAAGTTCTTTGACGAAAAGGGTGCAGATAAGAGAATTGTATTAAAAACCAAAAATACATACAAGAAAAACAAAACTGGCATTGCCCAATACTTTGATTCATTTTTTAAAGTTGGTAATAAACTGATGTAATTCATGATAATACTTAGGACTATTTGATTAACTGTGGGGTTTAGTCTGATCTAGTAAAGTCATAATCCTAACTTATATGGAACCAAAAACCTCATATTTTGGACAGTTTAAGTTATTGTAGCAGATTTTGTTTAAGTTTTGACACAGACATATGAAATGTGTTGTGATCAGCATATATATAGTTGGAGGTTTTGTAATATCAAACGTCGAAAGTTTTCAACTTTTGGAAGATTTCTGAATATCAAAAGTTCAAAATTCAACTTTTGAAACTCTTGTTTTTTTTCTGAGATCAATCTCAACATTTCTGAGTTTTTTTCTCGCAGGTTTTGGATTTTTAGAGCTCAGAAATTTCCTTGTTTTATTCTGAAAAATTCTAAAATTTATTAAATAATTCTGAAATTTTTAAATCTACACTGGCCTTAATATACTGTTGTAAAACATCTCTACTTATTGATCCTGTTTATGGACCTGTTAGCTTTATTGTTGCACAGGTAGAAGCTAAAGGAAGTTAGAAAAGTGGAGGTTAAAGCTCCTAATAACTACTGCTTGAAAAGTTTGATCAATTTTCTATTGTATTAGCCTAACTTTACAGGTATTTGATTCCTTATTTTGCAGTTGAACATCCCTACCTTTGCACCCATTAACTCTTAGAACATGAAAAAAAGGTTAAATTTTTTTTCCACTATATTTTATTCAACTGCTGAGATACTTCAGTTTGTTTCAATATACAACAACTGCAGTTTTTACTCAGTATGCCAGTCTATTCATAGTTTTGCTTCTTGTGCCCCAAAGAGGTCAACTTTAACGGTCAGTACTTATTATTTATGCAGTGAAAGTTAAAAGGATAAATATTAAAATAGACGGTGTGTGCTTGTTGTTGAAACTGCTGCTGAAATTGACACAGCTCTCTCTTGGTGCCAGGAAAGAATCTAAAAACTTATTAGAAAGCTTGGAGACGAACCAGGCGAGAGCACTTCAGCACATTTAAGCCACTAACATCAGCGCTATAACCTGAAATTTTAAATGAAGGAGCGGATGATGGGGAAGATGCTGTGAAGGATTAGAGGGCATCAAATATCCATTTAGAGCCGTTCCATTAAAGAGGGCGCGCCACACTGAAATTTCAGTTGCAGTATCAAAACAATAAGGTAGAAATATATAATTGTAGAGGTGAGGAGAGAGAAATGGAGCGGCTGACTAATGACCAGTGGCAAGTTGCCGGATTAAAGGGAGGGAGGCAAATGGCTCCAGGCCAAACCAGGAACTGCTCAGGCAGATATAAATATCCCAGTGTGGACAGACACACTCATAGGTAACACACAGGGTTAACAGAATATTAGCAATTAGGTTCTTTTTATGTTTTCTGATTAATTTTTACTAATATTTATTACTCTGTTCTTTTTTTGCAGTGTTTTCTTTATATAATTAGTTTTCCAGCTGATATTTGTTGTGAATTGTCCCTAAATGAGTAAACTGAATTATTCTTTTATCTTACTGACGTTCAGCACTTTGTTTCAGTTGGTGAGAACGCGCTTTATAAAAAAAAAGTTGATAATGATTAATTAAATACAATCACATTCAGAAAATCATTACATGTCGATTTGAAAAAGTTGTAAAAGAAATCTTTACTTTCTTCATTCTCAACAAGCACAAGGTGACAGTGGAGAGGAATGACTCCCCTTAAACAAAAATAAATCAACTTCAGCAAAACCAGGCTTGGAAAGTTTTAATCTTGTGCTTTTTGCCTTACAGAGAAAAACTGAAAAAGTGTTTCACTACAAACTTTTGCTTCTTGTGAAAACCTTAGAAGCCATAAAGTTAGCATGTTAGCCTGGTTGAATTGTACAGTTTTCAGCTGGGTGGTGTTGGTTTAGTTATATTTTCCTTTGAAAGTTTTATAAAATCCACAAATTTGCTTATATGTAGGGAATCTTCTACAAATGTAGAGAGAGACAGGAAATGGTAATACCCAGAAAACACCAATGCCAGAGATGTTTATGCACTTTGTGGTGATGGATTTATCTTATTTGCAGTAGCTCTGATTGACATTTAGACGCTGTAAATAAGGACAGCTGACATTTCAATTATACACTCTCATGTCCCTTGGTTTGGTTTGCAAATTGCAGTTGACCTGCCAAAATTTTAATGACGAAACTCGAATGACAAAATTTGAAATTGACACGAAGGAAACTGGATGTTTTCTTCCTGAATATGGAACAGTACCCAAATGTATGTGATTTACTATCGCAGAACAAATCTGTTTGGATGTACAGTAGATGACCAGTACAGATTTTCCGAATTGTTGTTTTTGTACTTTAATAAGATTTTGCAATAAGCAGAACGAATCAAGTAAAATTAAGAATCAGAAAGCCCTCAGTGCCACCTGTTGGTGGCCAAACTTTCTTGAAATCAGATAAATGCGCACAATTCATGTTTTCTTTCTGACCTAATTCAATATTGCCTACATCTACAGGTTTCATTTTATTAATGAAACCTGTTTTATTACCCACAAGTAAAAAATTTTTTTCCCCTTACAGTGTTGTGTGCATGCGCAAAATTTCTTGATGTAAACATTAACATTGTAAGCAACGTGTCTATAGTAAAATCAGTAAAATATAAAAAAGCTTTTCATGAACAGCTTTGGCAATCTAGAATCACATTTAACAACTCAATCAAAAAAGAAAGAATTGAAACTGATAATTACCACAAATATATTAAAAGCCCAACAATTAGGTTCCTTCTGCTGCTTTTAAGTGGTTGCATAACACCCTTGAACACCATCCAGCTCTTCATCTGTGCATTGATTCAAAGTGCTGTTCATCCATTAGCTTTGTTTTTTTCCCCTCTCACTACCCATAGTGCTGTGGGTGTACGCTGTGGGCGTCCCTTCACACACTGTCTCTGGCCAAAACCTTACCCCCCACACACATCCCAGCAACTCCACACTTCCAATCCACAGAGACAATGTTGGCATTTCCAGTTAACACAATGTGCAACCAGGCAGTTTTTAACATGTTTTAGCTGTTACAGTCCAACAGAAGTCTTTGCACCTCCGCCTAAATTTGGCTTCATGCACCCACATGGCAGATTGTTGGAGGATTTCGCAACATTTATTTCTTGATTGTCATCTGCCTGAGTAACTTATCCGTTAAGTCTGGCACTGAGAAAGCAACAGATAACGATCTGTCACTGCTTCTGCTTTACGCCATCCATATCTCTCTAAATCAGGGGTGTCCAAAGTGTGGCCCGGGGGCCAATTGGAGCCTCTGGACTGATTGTGTGTGGCCCCTGACTTCAGCTCAATAAATAGTTCAGGTATTTAATCTACAGCTCTGGAAAATTATAAGAGACACTTAAAATGATCAGTTTCTCAGATTTTACTTTTATAGGTCTATGTTTGAATAAAATGAACATTGTTCTTTTTTTCTATGAACTACTGACAACATGTCTCTGATATTCCAAGCAAAGATTTTGTATTTATTTGGAGAAAATGAAAAATGGCCAGAATAAGGAAAAAGATGCAGTGCTTTCAGACCTCAAATAATGCAAAGAAAAAACTAAGAGCCCACTGCGCTGAACCCCATTGGAAATCTTGTTATTCCACCTTGAAACAACAATATTAATGTTTTACCTCAGGAAGAGTTCAGGAATCAATATTTGGATGAATAACAGGAGGTTTTCAATGGGGTTCAGCGCAGTGGACTCTTCGTTTTTTCCAGAGCTGCAGCTGGAGACTTCTGTCTTTAATTTGGACAAAATTACCACAAACAAGTAAAGTATCGACTTTAGCACAAGGGATTCGCGTTTTGCAATCTCTTCAACAACCAGAAACTTTTACTCAAAAACAACTTTGTTCACCCAAATCTACTTATTCAGTATATTTGGCTAAGTACAGCAATTATTTTCAAAGTAAGAGTGACCTAAGTCCTGAATTTATTCATCAGAATTGATTAAATTGTGTTCTGCTTTTTTTTTCAATTAATACCTAGAAAATTTGCTAAACATATTTTTGATAATTTTGATATATTTGATTTAGATGTAGAATAATTTCCTGCAACCAATCTGACTACTTTATTTGTTTGAAGTATTTCATGCTTAGTTTATTGCTGAGTTGGTAAAAAAACATTTGTTTTGGCCCTCGAATCCTTTTGACTCGACATTTGACAGAAAGTTTGGACACCCCCGCTCTGAATTAAATTAAATCTAGAGGAAAGTTTTTCTCTGTTGTTTTCATATCGTCATTGATTCAACATGCTTTGGTAAAACATTTTTTCATTTTAATAGCTTAATATGTTCAATATAACTTTTAAAATCCATTATTTTGAGCTACTAAATTCAAGCTCACTATCACAAAACTAATCGCCCCTGTGACCTTAACAACTACTACCTCCTAATATTAAAGATTTAAAATAATTACTTAAATCATAGGTTTGAGGTAGTTGCTGCAGAAAATGTGATTTCTTCTTTTCTCTTTTTTTTCCAGGAGCGGCACAAAAACATTTCTTTCTCTGTTTTTGTTTGTTCTGACTTTGCAGCACTCTGCCAATAAAGAGAGGTCAAAGATTTTTGCCCAATTGCAGCAAGTAAAGGAAGATAAATATTGCTGTGAGCATGTTTGGTTGTTTTTGTTAAAAAACAGAGGTTGCTTTAAACATTGAAGATTTTAAACATGCAATCAAAAACAGGCAAAAAAGGTGAATAATAAGTTCTAGTTCTACTGGCAGATTATTTCATTTATAACACGAGAAAAATGTCTTGTTTTAAGTTAAATAATCTATCAGTGGAACTAGGACTTTTTCGTCAATGTTAAGGAATCATTTACTTTAAAAAGCTCCTTTATTGTGCTGAAAAGATACTTATAAATTAGGTTTGTCTTATTTTAAGTGAACTGAGATATTTGCACTAGAAACTAGACCAAAATTATTTGATAAGATTTTGCAGTGTATGTCTGAGATTAATTATCAGACATCGGGTGTATTTTACTTATTAGTTGTAACAGTTTTAATATGTGAAGCTGATTTCTGTGAAAGTTTCTTCAGAGCTTTAGTTTAGAAAATGCAGGGGTTTTTTCTGGCCTTTTCTGCGTTGCAGACAGGAGTTCAAAATAAGCTGCTGCTGCTCCTTATCTCTAAATCTCACCGAGGTTTCGGACCAGAATAATTCCCAGTCAATCTCTGACTGTAGAACCTCTCTGGGTCTCTCAAGTCATCAGGAGTGTGACAGGCACATTTTGTTGTTATGACTCAAAACTAAACCTCCCGAGAGCCGAGACTCGCCTCCACTGGAGGAAAATAAAAAATGAAGAAGGGATAATGTGCGGAGCTGCTTTGGGCGTACAGAGTTAGTGTCTGGTCTTTGCAGCAGAGTCCATTAAATGCATCTCAGAGGTTAGAGCCAGATGGGCAGAAAATACAAAGCAGGTCTATTTATTTTTGTTTTTACGTGAGATTTGGAGCCATTTATCCTCTTTTAGCAGAATTTCGTTTTGTCTGGAGTGTAATCGTTGCATTGTTTTTAAAAATGTTTGCAACTATATTAAACCGGGTTATGTGAATACAGATGTATTCAAATTAATTGCTGATAATTAAATATTGCTAATATTGTTTAAATATGAGAAAAAAATATATGAAAATATTTATAATTAATTTTTTTATACATTTTAAAATAAATGTTTCATAAATTTTTTTTTATAAAGTTTGATACATTTATAACCTTTTTATAAATTTATTTAATTTTTAAACATTTTATATTATTTTTTATTAGAATTTAAAAAAAACAATGGGCAATTATTTACTAGAAGGTTAAAAGAATATAAGAAAAACCAGCCGACTCTTTAATTGAATCATGAATTGAAAATGAATATAAAGTGTACAAAAATGTATAGGTAGTTTATATCATCACAACTTTATTCTTTTAATATTTTATCTTTATTGTTGGAAAATTATGACTTTATTTTCAAAACAAGTTGACTTTATTCTTGTATTATGTGTTATGACTTCATTCTCTTAAAACTTTATCCCTGTAATAGTAAAACTTTATTTTTGTGCAACTTTGTTCTTATAATATTTTGATTATATTCTCAGAAATTTTGACTTTATTCTTGCAATATTTCAACTTTACTGTTGTAAAATTATGACTTTATTCTTGAAACATGTTCACTTTATTCTTGTATTACTATGACTTCATTCCCATAATAGTGTGACTTTTCTCATACGGGTTAATTCTTGTAATATTTTGATTCTATTCCCCTAATTAATGACTTTATTCTTGTAATTTTATTTATTTTTTCCCTTATACTTTGCCATAATTACCAACCTCTCATGAAGAATCTCCATCAGAATCTTATTGCTCAAACTAATGACCTCTGTTGACTAGATTTCCATTTACCACAGGAAACACAAACAGCAGGTTGTTGTTTTTGTTTCTACAGTCAGTTTGTCAGACGACCACCAAACATTAAATCCAAGCAGTAGTGCAGTTTGCTCAGACATCTTGCTAAGGGGACATTTCTCATCCTGAGACGTCAGGTCTATTCATATCAAACGGCGATCATGGATCCGTTAGAAAACGTCGCGTGACGCAGAGATGCCCTTGAAATGAGTCGACATGAAAAACCAAAATCGCCGGGAAGGTATCGGAGTCTTGTTCCAGATCAACACCTTCTAATGGAGGTTTTATAAATACTTTCTATAATCACCAGCCTAATCCCTGGTGTGACATCAGGCAAGTTGTTTCTGAGTAGGCCAGTCACAATAATCAATAAATCAATTTGATTGATAACACATCTTAACAGGGTTTTATGTCTTATAATAAGACTTACTTGAAGTTTATAAATGCAGCTGTTTCTTCTCCAGTGTTGGAAACTACTTTGCTATCAATCTTAAAGCATTAAGCTGATGATCCAGGCAATCTTTAGGGGTTTTGAAGATACCTATAAATTTCAGTATAGGTAATTTATCATGTTTTAATTTCATGGTAAATTAAAACAAACTGAATAACTTCCATAGGAATGATTTATTGGTTTTCTCTGTTTTGCCATCTTTCTACCAAAAACTGGATCACAAAGTCTAGTGCTTTGGTCTCAACAAGCCTTTTTTTAAGGACAATTTTGTTTATAGAGACTATTTTAATTTGTTGTTTTGTTTGAGTGTGTATTTAAATATCTTCCAATTCCAGCGTTAAATGATCATTAGAATTTAAAGTTTTTTCATCATTGAGAATGTGTTCTGGCATTATTTACCATTATATTACTTAAAAATGGTCTGAAAACAACAATATTATCGTATATCACAATAACTTCTGGAACGATTTATCGTCCAGCAGAAGTTGTTATTGTGACAGACCTATTTCTGAGGCAACACATGCAGAGGAATTATGGAATATAGTTGCAGGAAAGCAGATACATTTTTGTAGTTTGATCATTTGATAAAAAGTTTTCTTCCTGTTTTGAATTAGCAGCGTTAAAATTTTTAAATTAATTTCTGTGTTTGGTGTCATTTCTTTAAACCTAGAAGAGCCGTCTAAACAGAAGTCTTTGTTTTTGTAAAGTACTTCAGTGTGAAGAATAATTAATCAAAAAATACAGAGGTCTTTGCTAATGCTTATAATCTGTGTGCTGTTTGCACTCATAAACGCTGCGATCAAATTAAGAATGCAATCATAACATATGTAAATTAGATTTTGCCATTTAAAAATAAAAAATAAAAACAAGCTAAGTATACTCAGTAATGAGAGCGCACAGTCAGTTCCACAGACGGCCCAAAAGGCAGATGAGAGCGGATGTAGTGATGAAGTGCCCTTTTGTATTGTCGCAGTGTACTCCCCTAAGAAGCGGACCCATTAATGAACAAGCAGCCGTGACAACCGTGTCTACTGTAATTCATCATGGCACTCGTGACCTCTCTACTGCCGCTGGCTGATCCTGCTGTGCCCTTATTCATCCTGCACAACAAAAATATGCAAGATAACCAATATCCTCACAACCCTTTCCTCTTTAAAGTGCCATCTTAACTCGTGCCAGTCCATCAGCATCAACTAAAAGCACTTCTTTGGGGAAAATGGAGCGAACAATGCTAATGAAGCTGTTCTAATCAGTCACTGCCTTTTTGATGCTTCTGCATGTCTGACGAGACCTAAATGATTCATGTGCATGTCAACCTCTGAATGACTCTTTGAACCATATTAAAGTTTTAAAACCAGGACAGCCTCTGAAAACTGAGAAGTACAGTTTTTTTGGAAGCTATATTGCACTGAAAAATTGATCCCTCTTAAAACCTGGACGTAAATGTGATGCTGCCCCTTGTGGTAGTAGGATGATTTTGTCACTTAACTCTACAGAAAGGTCAGATAAGCTGCAACAAACAAACTGAAGCATTTTCAGAAACAGATGCTGATTACAGTTTAACAGTCGAGATTAAGACAGAAACTAGAACATTTATGAAATGTAAGAGGCCTGCCAAGGTGGGCGTGTCTGTCAGACCCAAATCAGGCATTCTGACGCTGAAAATTAGCAACAATGCTAAAGTTAACTATCACTAGCATTTTGATTAATATTGATTTAATTCATTTGTGATCGCAAAAGTGTATAAGCTATAATTAGCTAAAATGCTAAGGTTTGCTAAAATGTATCCAATAGCAGCAAGTCAATGTTGACTAACATTGTAGCAAATATGTCAAAAATTTGCTAAAATCCTTATTTTATCTGAAAGGCTAAAGTTAGCCTGAGGGCTATCGCCCAGTAGGATGTGTGTTATAAATCAATCATGTTTATTTGATTGATTTATTAACATTGGAGCCACAAGGCTGTTCAAAGTGTTTACATCATAAAACACAAAATAAAATAAAAAATCATTAAAGACACTAGCATGTTAACTAACATTGATCGACTCTATTCAGTATGCTAAACGTAGCTAATATTAAAATGATCTAAAATGCTTATTTTAGCTGAAAAGCTAACTGTAGTATGAGAGCTATCACTAGCATGTAGAGCAACTAGCATTTTGACAATACCAGTAGGATGTGAGTTATCACTAACTCACATGTTAACTAGCACTGAGTCAGTATGCAAACAGTGTATAAGCTAAAATTGGCTAAAAATGCTAAGGTTAGCTTAAATGCTATCAGAGTTATGAGTGGTACCATACCACTAGCATGTGAACTATCTTTGTCTTGGTCCATTCAGTATACCAAACATTGCTAATATATAAAAAAATAGCTAAAATATTTATTTCATCTGTAAGGCTAACATTAGCATGAGGGCTAACTCTAGCATCTATAGCAACTACATTGTACCAGTAAGATGTGGGTTACTACTAGCATGATGACTAACATCGACTTACTCCATTCAGTATGCACACAGTGTATACGCTAAAATTTGATAACATCCTAAGGTTAGCTTCACAGCTATCAACAGCATGTGGGGTACCATACCACTAGCATGTAAACTAATTTTGACTTGCTCTGTTCAGTTAGCTAAACATAGCTAATATATCAGAAATTAGCTAAAATGCTTAGTCTAGCTGTAAGGCTAATATTAGCATTAGGACTATCACTAGCATATAGAGTGACTAGCATGTTCACACCAGCAGTAGGAGGTGAGTTATTACTAACTAGCATGTTAACTAACATTGACTTACTCCATTCAGTATTGGAACAGTGTATAAGCTAAACTGCTAAGGTTAGCTTAGCATGTGGGGCATCACTAGCATGTATAGTGTCTAACATGTTCACACTACTAGTAGGATGTGGGTTATCCCTAGCATGGGAACTAACTTTGACTTGCTCCATTCAGTATGCTAAATGTAGCTAGTATACCAGAGCTAAAATGCTTTTTTTTAGCTGTGAGGCTAACGTTAGCATGACGGCTATCTACCAGTAAGACCTGGGTTATCACTAGCATGCTGACTAACATTGACTGACTCCATTCAGCATGTAAACATTAATGTATAAGCTAAAATTAACTCTACAGTAGCTTCACACCAGCTGCAAAAAACAATAAAATGTATAAATATTTAGAAACAGATGCTAATTATGCTTCTACGTTTTGGAATGTGCGTTAAAGGAAAATTATTTAAAGTTCTCCACATCTGTATAGCTGCAAACAATGAAAGTGAAAAAGTCTTTGCTAAAGAAAAAGCCCTAATGGGACATTGGATTACTTTCACTACAACTAATTGCAAGACAAAGAATCAGAGAATGTCATCCATCACCTTCCTGTTTACGCTCTCTAAATTCGTTTTTCAATGCGAGGGTCCTTGTTAGAAACCCACAGGCCCGACACAGGAAGGGGAAGAATAGGGTGGCTTCCTCATGGAAACAGTGAAAAATGACCAGCTTTCTCATGGCCTTTATCCATTTTCTGGCACACTCTCGTTTTCAGGATGAGAACAAGTTTTTGCAAAGCTGCAGCCCTGCCAGACGTTCTCGGAGGGCACGCCTCCATGTTCTCCAGACTTCCACTCTTTAAATGAAAAACTCAACCTTGACTGATCTTGAGGTTATCATCAATCAAGAGTTGCTCAGTCGGTATTCAGAAACTAATTTTCTGGGTTGCCTGAGTTTCTTTAGTTTTCTATTTTGGTTTTTAGAAAGAGTTTCAGTAGAGAAATGTTTCATAGAGGTGTGAGATTCTGCATATTTTGGTAAGTTCAGGGTCTGTATCGCTGATACTGATGTCATTTAAGATTGATACATAATCTTTGATTTATTTTTGTTCAAACCTCATTCAGAATTTGACAGAAAGTATATAGGTCTCTCCAAAATACTTTAATAACATAATAAAATGATTTCTGTGTATTTTTCTAAACAAAGTTTAAAAAATATCACCTAAAAGCAAATAAAACCAAAATAATTTTTGAGAGAAACTATAAAAAATATACAAAAATTGCATAAAATTGAATGTATCTTACCATTGCTAGTATCAATCTGATACTGAGATTGACTTGATATTTATTTTCTACCCACTGAATGAAAAACAAACATGTTTTAACCAAAAAATCACCAGACACAGACCTGTAGTTTTTCTTAAAGTTTTATATTCAAAGAAACTAATTTGTAAAATTTTATTTGATTGATCCTGTTATTTTTTTTACTTATATAAATTATTGTCATTTTGGTCCTTAAAATACCAGATTGTCTTCTTTACACTTTGGTCCTTCTGATGGTGTAATTTTAAAATATTAAATGATTGATAATTTGATCAGTTACTCAGTACTTGAGTAGACATTTTACCAAATACGTTTTTACTCTTACTTGAGTAAAAATATATTAAAGTAGTGCTACTCTTACTCGAGTGCAGTTTCTAACACTATGGAAGACGTCTTGTCTCTGGACTTCATTGCCTCCATTTTGTGTTTCTCCACCCTGATAATTTCCCTCCTCTTCATGACTTCTGCACATCAGCGGCAGCTGTGCAAATCTGAATTTTGCTTGAATGACATTTCCAATTTACTTGCTGACCTGTCTGTATGCTTTTCATTTAAGTCAACAGCAGAAATAATCATTAAAGGAGGAACACATCCCCATTGCTTAACTATTGTATTGATTTTCTTCTACTTTGAGAAAAGGGGATATTTGTACAGCAGTTATTGTGTGATAAAGAGCAAGCCTTCGCTTTGGGACTGTTAAATCTTATCTCTGGCATTTAGTTTCTGTTCCGAGTTTTAAACTCTTTTTTCTTTTTCTTTAGTGCATTTATTTGGCCGTAAATCAGACGTGTATCGAGCTTTCTTCCTCTGCAGCGAGTAAAACCCAAATAAGATAATTAACGCATCCCTCATTAGAAGTTCTTGTCGAGTCGTCCCGGCCTTCGTTTAGCCCGTCTCGCCTGCCTGGCTGCGTTTTGTGGACGTGTTTTCCTCAGTGGACAGGATTATATAGCTGTCAGAGCCGTCAGTCAAGGCCTGCGCTGGCCAGTTCGCCTCCACGCATCCGCCCCCTTACCTCTATCGCTCCATTTCTGGGTTCCTGACAGCCGTCGTCATGGCGACGGAGATAATGTGATGGATGCGTGCACGTCTGAGCCTCTGTCCCGCTACCTGTGGATGTGCCTGTCACGGACGCCCGACATGTGTTTAATGGGAAGTTGTTGAACTGCGGTGAAGTTAATTATTTGAAAGGTTTGCTCTGTTTTTGGAGAAATGGGGTTTAGAAAACAAAAAAAAAAAAAGAAAAAACATAATGAAGTTAATTTCTTATTTATCATTTCTTAAGATTTAAAATGCTTCCTTCTGGGTGTTACTTAAGAAGGCTACATATGTTTACAAACTTTACAATAAAAATCAAGAAATTTGTCAGTAAGTATGGAGAAAGCAGATGTTTGATCATGAAATGTCAGTTTAATATCTGTTCAAGCTAATGCTGCATTTAAATACTAATATACAATCAAATATCAGCTGTAAACGATCACTTTCTCCATCAATTGACACAGAGACGAAGAAAAAAACAGAGCTGAAGCTAAATGGTGAGGTTATCTAAGAACAGCTGGTGATTTAGTCTGATATCTAATCTATATCAGATTTTTTAGCTAATATAGCACACATTAAAAATAAGCAATAAGCAAAATGAGTTTTTATATTCGGGATCTTTTTTGTTGAGAAATAACGACTCCTTGCTTTTGAGAACAATTTTCTATCATTGTGTATCAGATATGATTCTTGCTAGCTGACTAGCCCGCCTACTAGCGCGTTAGCTCCTGGCAATCTAGCTGACCTAGCTAGCTAGTGATCTACCTAGCTGCTTTGAAAATCAGCACAACTCTACTTGTTATACTTTGCATGTTTTTTAGATTTTATTTTATTTTTTGCTCTAAAATATGTCTTCTTTTAGCCACTTTTATCAAACCTAGTAGCTTTTTTTGGTGTTTCAAGCTAGCTAAGGCAATATTTGTGACTGAAAGCTGCTTCATTTTGACTAATATTTCTGACAAATAAATATTTAAGGATTCGTTATGACAAAGAAATTCTGATTTTCCCCTTGAAGACTTTAATTTTACCCAGGTGTTGAAGGCTAAGAGTTTAGTTTTCATAACTTCACAATGTCATGTCTCAGTGTTTAAAAATATATACAGCTCTCAGTGTGAAGCTGATGGATCTTGGCTAAGTAACTGTGTGAGACTTGCTGGAAAGTGAGATCACGCTAATGCCAACATGTCATTCTGATCTTGCATCTGTATTGATTGCTCAGCGAGGGTTTTTGATGTTTTCAGTGCAGCTGGATTGCACATTTCAAGTACAAGTGGGTATAGATTTCTCTTCCAGGAGAAGTTGACATTTTAGCAGCATGAATGGAGGCTCATTATGCCCTTTTTCTACAAGGTGACAATTTCTTGAGCTTCTAATGACATTTCTGTGACATGTCTTAAAAATACCACAGGGATGCAGTAAAAAAACTGCATTTCTAGCTTTGTTTTTACAGCTCTTTTCATTGCTGACAGATTTAAGAATAAAGTTAAACCCTTGATGCCACTCAAACCTTCATTTTGCTATTCTTGGCTACGCAATCCTTTAGCATACTTTACCATACTGGACAATTAAAAAAATACATTGCTTACATCACTAATGATAAATTTTGCAACGTACAGTTTTCGTGTCTTTTTGCTGTGAACATAACTTCAGAAAAGCACACAGCAGTGTTCCTACTAAACATTTTGTTTTATAACGAATTATAACATGACGTCAGGTGAAGCTGAGGAAGCAGTTTCGTAGAAGTCAGAAATACTGCCACCTGCAGGTGGGAATTAACATCACACAAACCCAATGTTTTGGACCATTTTGGTGGAAAATTTGCAGTAAACTCAAAATTAAGCATTATCGCGAAAAATTACGGGGATCCATTGATTTTACATGATCATGGAATCGGGGAAAAACTGGAGAAACTGATGCAATTTGGCAGTACATGGATAAATCTGCTTTGATTTGATAGTTACAATAATACTTATGCACACAACTGTTACATCTAGAGTCCAAAGGGCCACATAAATAGCTATGGTGGGCCAGATTTGACAAAATGTAAAGGTCTTTCTGTATTATAGCATGCCTGCATTGCTGAACCAGGACTTGATGTCGCCTGAGTTTGTTGTAAATCTGTGTATAACGGCACGCAGAGTGACCTGACTGCTCCACCTGTGGTGAACATTATTGCACTTCCTTACCTGTGCACTCGTGCTTTTACATGATGATTTGGGATCCTGCAGTGTTTGATTACTGTCAGCAGAGTTTCAAAAATCTGGACTGCACACGGTCATCTGGAGGGAACCTGGAGGATCCTCAAGGGCAACGTGAAGATGATGAAATTTACAGCTCAAACCCTTCAAGACTGAGTGAACTGGCAGGCAGGAACGGAGCCTTAGGCACCATCTGGTGAGTCTTGGATTGAAATTTCCAAGACTCACTGAACATTGGGAAATGTTGAGCGACTCTGACCCGCTTGGTGGGATTTCATAAAACTTTGTTTTACCATCTGTAAAATTATTCCAATGAGGCTCAAGTAAAGTTTTTTTTTGTTTTTGTCTTTTTGCAAAAGCTCAATTATGTTACTTTATAATTTGGATGTTTTGTAAGGGCAAATATTTTATTGTTCTTTAACAAATAGCATCAAAATCAAGATGTATTTTTCTTTTTCTTTTTAATTGGTAGTAATACTTAATTTTTTAAACATAACTGCCAATTAAACTCTGTAGTTAAATACAGAGCAGATGAAGCATTTGAAGTTGAAGCTGGGTGAAGAGCTTAGCTGGAGTTGAAGAGCTTAAATGACTGTAAAGACTATGAAAGGTTAAAATGGGTTACCTTAAGTTCAGCCAGGTTAGGCTCCTATATTAGCATCTGAAGGCAAGTCTGTTATGCAGCACTTAGCTCGACACAAAACGTGAATATAAACAAGATGGACTCCAAATGTAAACTCTAAATATTATTGTGGTTGATATTGTTAATTTCTTCTTGAAATTAATTCATATAAAAATAAACAAATTACCATTTAAATCTGGAGAGACTCAGACGGAGAAAGACGGCGATTAAAAAGGTTTATTGACATGCATGAATTAAAGTTCTTTGGCGCTCGGGCCCCGGCTGAGGACATCGAGCTGTGAATTGCAATAAGCTCAGATGAGCATTCCCGATGCTGATTAGGAATGTCATCCCCCGGGGCCCGACACTGGTGGTGGAGGTCGGTGAAGGATGGGTGCCTGAAGAGCTGGGAGAGTGGAGGTGGAGACGGGGCGGAGGTGGGTTGAGCGCAGCTGGAAAGTGGAAGACGCCATGGATGGAGGTCCTTATCAATGGGGACTTGGTCGGTGATTGGCCGTGACGTGGCTTGGTCCAGCGTTGATAGGTCGACGACGATGAACAAGCACATTGGATGATGCAGGTGGGACTAGAGAGTCTTCCAGTTTGAATTTACACCAAGGCTTCATTTTAGGTGAGGTTGTTTATTTAGGTTTATGTCAGTCTTTGACCTCCATGTTGTAAGTCTGTCTTGCAATCTTCATGAGCCATTTTATATAAAACTATTGAACTAAACTACTAACTATTGAAGCAGTAAAACTTTTAAATGTTTTGAATAGGACGCACTAAATTAAAGCTAAGTTGAGTTTTAAACACATCGGGTCTCACACTCAATAATAAATATCATTATTAGGTCAACTTTTGTTTGTATTGCGCCACAATCTGCTCAGTTAACAATCTGATGTAGCTGATCAACTTGCAGACCTGTTGAGGAATGCTGTTACCATGGAAACGGATTTAAATCCTGAATGATTCAGTTCCCACCTGTCACCTGAATTCTCTGCTCCAAACAGAACAGATGAGACCATCATAACCGTCATATCGTACAGACCTGAGGCTTTCAAGATGTTTTTTATATCAATATATATCCAAGGTTAGACGAGAAGCACACTGGGCAACGATGTCCGACGATTTCAAAGTTTTCATCGTATTACATCGGACATTACCGACTGTCCAATTTTTTTTGTTAGAACTGTAACAAAAATCTTTTTTTATCCATTTAAGATTTTAGCTCCACCTGCATTGCTTGATTGAAGCCAAATAAAGTATATTTACAATATAGAAAATAAAAACTGCTAACTTTGCTAACACCAATAATTGCTAACAAGAGTTGTTAAAACAAGCTTAGAAAATGTCAGCATCAGATATTCCTGTCCTACTTTTACTAAAATACTTTCTTTCTATTTTTTTATCTAATTACTGCAACTTTTATGTCTCATCTATACACACCGTGTGACATCACCTCTACTTATGATTATATACTTGAAGAAAAGGTCTTTAAAATTGACATTAGTGTTTTTCCACAGCATTTTTTTTACCAATATTTTAAATATTAAAAAAACTTTTAGGGTGGGTGATGCTAACAATGCTAACAGGGCTAATTGCTAATAAAACTTATCAAATGTTTTGAATTCATTTGCCTGAAATAGTACATTTTTGTACTATTATTTTATTGAAATGTTTTGTGTATCCTCATTGATATCATGAATAAAAAAAATTATTAGGACATTTTGTCAACTTTCAAATAAATCACCAAGCTCAAGAATGTGATTATTGAAATTAAATGATTATTTTGTGTAAATATAAAATCTGGATATGCGCTAAAATTTAAGAAGAATATTTAGGCAACATAACCCAACCTACAATAAATCTTTAGGTGGGAGATCTGGATAGAAAAGTATTTGCATTGGCAGATATTTAATATCACATACCGGGGTGGCTCAGAACCAGAAGAAATGTGGATTGGAACAGAACATATTTTTTAACAAATATTTTTTTTATTTTCTACGGTACAATCCTTCAAATGTTAAATAAATATAAAAAAATTGTATTTCAGTGCCATGTTGACCCATATTTTAGGATTCTGTGGTATCAATCGTTGATACCACAGAAATACTTGTTTCTGTGTGTGCGTGTGTGGGGGTGTGTGTGTGTGCGTGGGTGTGGGTGTGTGTGTGTGTGTGTGTGGGGGGGTGTGTCTGCATATGAGTGAAATGTAGGTCAGTCCTGCTGTTGTACCCTGCTGGTGAACCCACCAGTCAGACTGGGGGAAATGTGAACTGGCAAGAGGGTGTTGATAAATGGACATGTGGTGTTTTTTTTAACTACTGCACCATTGATCCACTACTTTTAATGTTTTCATCATATGTGGCATTTAAAATAAAGATGCCAGTCAATAAGACGGGTTGGTCGCAGTTGGAAGAGACGGCATGGGAGCTGCCTCCACACCTTCTCATCAGTTTTTAAAAGAGGTTCCCATCTGATAAAACCTTGGGTTACTGTTAATTTACAGAGGATTAGGATCCTTAAAGCCTGGCAGTTCATGTTCACAGCCTTTAACATGAACAGCCTGGTCCCAAGTGAGCAAAACCACAGCAGGAAGACCCTGCAACGCTCTGGTGTTTACATGAGACTGCAGATGAGACTGAAACAGAGCGGATGAGGAGAAAAAGAGAGAGGACAGATGAGTATATATCAAATATTGAGAAAATAAGATTATGTAGTCTCTGCTGCTAAAAAACTTTAAATTGACCAAATTTGAAATGGATATTATTACGTTAAAGTCTAAAAATCTTTAAAACACAGTTTTTGGTGATTCTTTAATGCTTTAAATAAGTATTAAAACCCACAAATGGCCCCCGCTCCACACTTTGGATGCCCCTGCCCTAATGTATGGTCTAATCCAAGGGTGTCCAAACTTTTTGTTTAAAATTCTCAGGAGCCAAAATTTGCAAAAATAATATTGTTGTGAATTTTTATTTACCTGCCTAATAATAATAAGTTTAAAATAAGTTACATGAAACTTGTGACATTATCTTTAATGTTTACATTTATTTTACTTTTTGGGCCAATTATTTTCTATTTTGTTGGTCTATCAAATGTTTTTAGTTCATTTCAGATGATAAAAATTTGAAATTTCTTTTCAGGCCTTGTAGCCAGTAACACATAGGTGTCTTTTTTTATTCACTGTAACTCCTTACCACCTCCTGTCTTTACCGCTCTACACGCCAACAACTTCAGTGGATAAAGTGACAAGTCATAGATACAAGATTTTTAAAAATTGTACACTTTAATGAGAATGTACAAAAACATTTTTTTATTTTGATTGTATTTTTTATCCCATTTTTTAAGAGTTTATAGTTGGTGTTTAGGCATTGTTAATCTCTTATTAACATCAGAGATTATTAACAGTTCTCATGTGACCTCACACTTGTGAACTTTGTAACTGACGGTTGCCATGGAGTTGCTATGACAACAATAAAGCCACAAGCTTAGAACTCACTTTCTCCTTCTTCCTATTCTGATTTATAACAATAAGTACATTACAACTATTACTCGGTTACAATTTTTGAGTACTCTACTCATCTCTGTGTAATTCTAAGATAAATATCAGCTACGTTTAATATAGTACTTACAGCTGAACTAGCAAAATTAGCTCAGCTAATGTAGCTTTTATCTCTAAGCTAACATGGACATATAGCCAACATTTATGTTACATGTATATACTCTGCCAGTCACCAGAACCTTGTTATTCATACGAAAAGTTTGGATGTACTTTACAAATTCGCTTAAACACTAATTTCCTCCATGGTGTACGCACTCTTTGTGTTCACTAAGTAGCTAAGTATATTGCAGTCTGAGATCAGAGGCAGCTTGTCAAAAACATCTGACATGTTTTCCTTCTCCATCTCATACGGGTCGATCCCAACAGTAGCCATTTTGTTCATGTATTTTTCTCTCGCACACTGGTTTAGAGTGTCCACATATTTTCTTTTTGTGGGTCTCAAAGCCTTGGGGTCCACCATGCATTGCGTTTGCCTAATAAGATGGTGCAGATCACTTACGGTTCACAGTTGTGGGAACTATGAATTATCTGGTCATATTTTCAACTTTTAACATTTCTTGACTCATAAACTCAGTAGACCGCTGGTCACCTGCCATAGCTCCCCTATGACTGGCTTAGCAAGTTTTCTAGGGGAAACCTTGATTTGACTTTCTGAAACCTTCATACCAACTGAATATTTTCCCTACAACTCATTTAAAAATAAGTAATTCTTTCAACTGCAATTTCCTGAATGAGAGCATAAATGCTGAGAGCCACTGCCTTTTACTGTGCACAAAAACTTAAAAACAGAATTTTGCCAGCTCAAGAACTGAAGTCACTAATTTTGAATTTGTGACTGTAAATTATGTACTGTTACTGAAAGCCTACTGAAGCAGAAGAGTAACTTTTAACGCCTGACTTCACATTTAAGTGAATGAAACTGATGATTAAAAGAAAATGAATGCACAGTTCTGCTTACCAGCAACTGATAACAGAGCATTAAATATTTCAGTTCGGCGGCAGCTTGAAGTCTTCTCCAGAGGAATAAATACTAATGACTGTCTGTCTGTGCAACAGAGAAAACATTACTGTCACCTCATGGTTGAGTTCAATAAATTGTTCCACTTACTGCTTTCATTTTCCTTTCCTTACAATCTGCCAGAAGGCAGGAGCTCGTTCAGCAGATGAAGGATGTGTAACGGGTTCAACAAACATGTTTTGTGCCTGTTTGAACCCAGACTGCTCATAAATGAATTCAAGAGTCCTTCCCATCACCTTCACAGCAGTGTCCTAGATTTTGCAGATATTCCACACTTTAAAGGGATCAACGATTAGTTGTAACAATAGACTTTACTTTTTAAATGCAAATACAATACAATAAAAATACTGTAGGTTTAGTTTTTATACATTTTAATAAAATATTGTCCCAGAACATCGCCATGTTGTTCACCCTGCAATGCATTCTGGGTAAATGACGTCTAAAGTTCCAGCTGTCCTAGCTCTGTCCAGCCCAAACAGTGATGAGTAACGTTATTAAGCCTTTTTAATTTGAACCGGAGTGCATTGAAACCGAATGCAGGAATCACAAGAGATAATGAAGGTGAAGATGACCAAGCAGAAGAAGAGGACCGAGTTGGACGTAGGAGCTGATGTTTTGCTGCTGCTGCTGCCTTCAGCTTTCTGAATGAAACAATGAATGACACATTCCTCTGGTCGGACTGTGTGATCCAGTTAGTACTTCTACAGCTCGTGTCCGGTCCGGTCTTTACTAATGCTGCAGAGCTCTGTTAGCATTTAAAAGAGCTTCCAGTGCTGTCTGTCTGATGTTCCTTCCAGCGTTTTTTGCTTTGGTGACAACAGGATTTAGACGCTGTGTGGATAAAAACTGTTGGCACTGCATTTATTTTTAGCTCGTTAAGGAAACGATCACTTGTTAGAGCCTTTGTGAGTTTTGCTCATATAAATGACTCAAAGTCTTCTGGAGAGAAATGTTGAGAGCACAAATGTACTTCCTTCAGAAGTTGTTTGATACCGACTCTCTTCCACTGCGCTCTTCTTTTTTGTGTGTGGGAAGCGATCCAGATAAACCTCACTCAATAGTGACACAGCGTGGCATTATCTGAAATTACACCAGTCAAACGCAACATGATAAACAACTACTCAGGTAAAGTTAGCCTTCCTGTGTTTCCTCTGTAGACTCCAGTACAGAATGGACCATTATGCGTCATCACAGATCGGTGAAAAAATGGCGACCTTCATGGGTGAAAAAATATACATTTTTGAAGTAATTACGAGTTTTGTCGTATAACAAACAGCATTATTTTTTTAGTTAAACAGAAAATTACAACATCCATCCATCCATTTTCTTACGCCCTTATCCCACTGGGGTTGAGAGGGGTGCTGGTGCTATCTCCAGCTGTCAACAGGGTACACCCTGGACAGGTCGCCAGTCCATCACAGGAAAATTACAACAAATTTAGGTCAACATGTTCAACTAATCCTGGATCCCTTTAAAATGTTCTCCTTCATACTGTTTGTAAAGTATCTAAAGTTTACTCGTTAAAGTTTTAAACTTTTATTTGGAGGAGAAAAAAGGCTTTCAGAGTTGCATTTCAAAAGCATCTGTGTTCGACTAATGATTTAAAATCCATGCCTGAACTAGATTTAAATGTTGGGACGCAAGGCGGGCCACTATAGTCCCAGAGAAGAAAAACCTTCAGCCTGATTTCTTTAATGTTTCCCAGCAGTTCATGAATACATCTGAGTGCTTCTTTTATTGATAGTGAAGGTTGTAAGAGGACTGTGAGGGAGTCTTCTCGTGATAAAAGAGAGTTTTATGTCGGTTTTACTCCTCAGAATAATAATGTGCAGTGAATTGGGACCAGCTCTGAAACAGAGGATTTTTGACCACTTTTTCCTGCCGTGAGTATCATTCAAACAGGAAGCTGCAGGTCACAACAAACATGAAGTGAAGAAATCATTGGAGCTTTCATCTACAAGGAGTTTACTTCTTAATTCACCAACTTCATTTCTCATGATGTACATTTACTTCTGCACAGGCTTCAAAAAATATCAGTGCAAGCTTTAAGGAAGACATTTTTTTCAGTATGTCAGCGTTTGTGAGTGAAGCAGTCTAAGTTTTACATCCATATTAAGGATTTATTGGCTTAAAACAAGCTCCTATTTCTTGCTGAAAGTTCATTTCTAAGTTAGTTTTGTCTTATGTAAGATGTTTGCACCAGAAATGACACCAAAAATACTTGGTAAAATTTTGTGTTTTTGCAGTGCGACTTTCCTTAAACCCTTTTTTTAATCAGTTATTTTTTATTTGTTTACCCAGACTGAGTGTAAACAGAAGTTAGCCAAGCAGAGCTCCTTCATCCTGCTTCCATTCCCACAATGTGTGCAAAGGTTGGCCTCACAGTGGGAAACTAACCTTCTGGAAACTCATCAGCTAAGAGCAATGGCGGATTACCACCACAGCAGATGTACGCCTGCAATGCGGTTAACTTTGAAAGATGCTCACACACGAAGCTGCAACAATGGTCAGAAATTTTTAAAAAGTACAAAATAAGAAGTGAAACTGTTCATTTACTCATGCTGCTCATATGCATGTTTGGAAAACCGCTAAAACATTAAAATGAAAAATAATACCTGCATTTTTTCTTAAAGGTAACGATTGCAAACAAAGCAAAGGAAGTTCCTTTTAAGTTGCTTGTGATTTGTGCCAGATATGCTTCAGCATTGGGCAAAAATGCTTAAAAGTGGGATTTTCCATTAGAGAAATAGAAGTTTAAATTCACTGCAAACAAAGTGTAGCAGTATCTAAATAAAAAAAACATTGTTGACTTTTATTGAACCTACAAATATGAAAAATTATTAACCAATTTCAAGACTACTTGGCAGGTTTGAGTTTTGAACTGAATGAAAATTTCAGGGTTCAAACATAATCAAAGTTTTTGACAAACTTTGATTTTTATTCTTCTAAGGACGTAGAACAGAGCAGTATTACCTCTCTGAACTTTATTCTCTCTGTACATTTTTTTATTTGAAAACCATAATAAATGTTATTATTCTTCAGCTGGCAGTTGCTTTTGATAACCTCAGAAACCAAAACCTTAATGAAAGGTTCAGAGTTGTTGCTTTGACTAGTTTTGCTGTTCTGTTTTATGTATAAATGACATCTGCAGCATGGGAGAGTGTCATCTACTTTTGATATTTTAATTTTAAGTACTTCTGAATAAAAAAAATCTACTTAAACAATAACTTTCTACATTCTGTTTTTCTTGTTGACTATTCTCTGAAAGAACAGTTGTTTATACATTGTGGTTTGTATTTATTCTGGTGATGCAGAAAGATAGAAATTAAAGAGGAAAAACACAGAATACCAAGAAGATTGGAAAGAAAATCAAATGAAAAAGCAGGAATACTATTCATAGTGTCTGTGAAACCAAAATAAGGTCAAACCAGAACGACAAATCTCAATATTCTGCTTATGTCGTTAAATCACAATTTTGCAATCGCGGTGTTTTCATTAATAAGAAACGGTTAAAATCACATGTGAATAAGTTTGTTCACACAATAAAAAATTAAAAACATGCTCTGTCATCATCCTCCAACTGCTTCCCGTTTTCTTCTTCCTGGTTTGCGTCATGGCAATCAATCAATCAAATTTTATTTGTATAGCACATTTCAGCAGCAAGGCATTTCAAAGTGCTTCATCGGGTTGTTGATCATGTGACTCGTGTGATGCAAAAAATTGTGTTTCAATTGCAGTTTTTTAAAATAAGCCAATTTTGATATGGCTAAAAGCCCACCTAGTGTCAACTTTTTATTGTGAAACGAGAAGTTGTTTTTTTTTTTTTTTTCGAAATTGGTGCATTTCCATCAAGCAAATTTATTTTCAAAATGTCAAATTGTGAAAGAAAACACAGCCAGTGATTCAGCAACTTAGCAGAAATTGCCAAAAGTGATTTTAGGCTTGTTTGAGTTTGACTTTATTGCACATTGTGCAATGAAAAAATAAACAAAATTATATACAAACAAAATAAATGTAAAACAAAAGCAAACAAAACAAAGGAGAACAGTAGTAAAGTATATTTTCATGTTAAAAAGAGTGGGTAGAAGTATAAGCTTATTTTTATTCCCACTTCTCTTACATCTGTGACATCCTCCAATAAGTTACTATTCATGTTAACTTGGTTTTAAAAGTCTTTATAGTATTTTCTACATCCATATTTATAACTAGTCCAGTGCATTCATAGTTACATGTATATGTATTTGAGCAACTTTTCTCAAAATTGTCTTCCAGTTTTGGAGCTTTTTTCCCCCCTAAGATGTGTGGTTGCCTTTTTGAGCTTGCCTCAAATAATCTTTTAGGTTTCATTATACATAAACTGCACAGTTTGTACTTCTGCTCCTTCTGTCCTAAAACCCACAGAGTGTGTAATGAAACAAACCACAACAGCTTCTACAACTGGACCGCTGTGCATGCAAAATACAGGGGAAAAAATCCACAAGACTGCTAAATATGAATGCAACCCAAATACTGCAGTACAAACACATCCAATCACAATGCACGTTCATGGTAACTGCTGACCAGGAATAACCAACAGCAGCATCTGTCATTATTTGGGGATTATGGCAGGAAACAGGCCAGCAGTTACCTGAAGGGAGCCTCTGGGTTTTGTTTCCAACAATAATTTGACACCACTGCACCTCTTTCTATTTATTCAGCACAACCAACAGAAGGTAAGGTTTTATGTTAGCGGTTTACAATATTCAGTGCGAATACAGATCACGGATTAACTCGGCGGTGTGATAAAGCGAGATTAGAATAGTATATTTTATGTAGCAGTAGAAAATGGGGAATATATGAGCTGGAAAATGTTTCAGCATAGCACACAGTGAAGCATTTAGATGATTTAACAATGTAAAGTTAACTCAATAATGCTACATGAGTTAATAAGTGCAGTACAGGAGCAAAGGAATGGGTACCAAAAGAATTTTAAAATCAGATTTAGGCTGTGTGGGGAAATAATCATTAAAATCTGAAAGAAAACAACCATGGATTTTTATTATTTTATATAAAATAACTCATTTATTGGGACTTTATAGTAGGTTTAGAAAAAGTACATGGAAAGAAGACAATCATACTTCAGAAGTTGGGACTGACTTTTATTTTTATTTTTCCTACTTCCAGAATGTGGAAACAGAGTAAATGATATAGTAATAATGTCCGTCTTTGTTTTATTTTTTTGTTTTTAATACATTTTGCACTTTTGTAACATTCTTAATTTAATCTACTCATTTGCGCATTTCTTTGGACCAGAGTACGCTATTTTTAAGAACTGGACGGTATTTTATGTTGAAATTTTGCCCTTATTTTACAGTATGTTATTCGTAATACTGTTTTTAGATTTTTGTGTGACTCTACATGTTTTGATCGTTTGACATTTGTTGCTGTTGCAGTGAAACTTCCTCATTGTGGAACAATAAAATATATTTATGTTCTATTTTGTTCTTAAATCTTTATCAAATCTTATCCAGTCAAGTAGTTCAGAGAGTAAAGAAAATTCTTTTGTAGTCATTCTTATTCTTTGCAGTCAGACATCACCAACAAACCGTTCTGGAACAAAAATGTCAGAAAATTTGAATCCCAACATAAAAAAACATCAAAGCTACACAGAGTGCTAAATCCTAAAACTAAATACAGCTACAAACTAATTTTACAGTAACTTTGTTCCTCAGCAGGAATAAAAGCTGATTCATCAAATGGTGTCTATCCTCAGGCTGTCTGTAAAATATACATAAGAAACTCTAAGGAACAAAGCTTAAAGTTAATTCTTTGAAACATTTATTTATCTATTCACTTTGGATCAGCTGATTATGCCGCAACATTAAAGTACCAGCAAGTTCAGAGTTGGTGTGCTCTATTTTTGAGTGCATTTAGTTTAAAGATGTGAATACAACAGGGAATATGGAAATGCCTTCTGACTTATTTTAAGTGTGAACCTTAATTACAGGTTGATAATCTGCAACTAAAACTTACCAAAAGAGTCAAAGAAGACAAAGTAAAACTTTAAACAGAACAGAGTTAATTTCTCCCGCTGGTTCAGATCTTCTGTTGAGGTGTGAAAACATTGAAGCGAACACTGGAACGGACTGAACAACCGGACCAAGACCAATATTTTGAGATTGTTTTGGTCCGTTTCCAAATTAAACACTGCAAAAACACAAAATCTTACCAGGTATTTTTGTTGTAGTTTCTAGTGCAAGTATTTTAGTAGACTTGAAATAAGACAAAACAAACCAACAAGTAACTTTTCAGGAAGATATAGAAGCTTGTTTTTAGTAAATAATTATTGATGAAAAATTGTTAGTTCCATTAGCAGATTCTTTTACTTAAAACGAAACATTTTTTCCACGTTATAATTGAAATAATCTGCCGATGGAACTAGCACTTTTTCATACTTGTTAAAGGATTTAGTCCTGAGATAATTTAGTTCCTCAAAGATGAATAGGAAGCTGCAGCTGCACAATTATGGTGATTGTTTTTTTGTTTTTCTTTGTTTGGTGTTTTTGTTTTTGCACTGGCAGGAGTTGTAACGGGGGAAACATTCATTGTAGACAAAAGGACCCCTGCTGGTGCAGTCTGTGCCTCAAAACTGGAACCGTCTCTATAAAGCGGACTTGGCTGCCATAAAAGACTCCAGTATCTAGCTTGAAAATGGACGATATTAACCTTTAGGGGTGCCTCACTGTAATGATCTCTTGTTTCAGAAGAGCCTGAACATATGGGATCACCCCACTGGGATACTGCTGTTGATAAAGGGAAAATGGAGAGATATTACAGGGAAACAGGGGGGAGATAAAAAGCCTAAGAGAATAGAGTTGATGGAATGGGTGTGAAAGAGGAAGAGATCAGCAAAGACAAAAAAGACTTGGTGTGAAAATGAATGCGGGACGGAGCGACAGAAGTAATAAGCCTTCCCGCAGCGTTCTCTGCTGCCAAACGCAATGATTGATCAAGTCAAAGCTTCGCTTTTTATTAGCACCGATCACACTCCACCGGCAGCAGGGTTTTCCTACACGACTTTTGGGATAAGAGGGAAGAAGACTCTTCAATTTAATCCGAAATTTATTTCCATGTGTCAGCTCTGATTTGCCAACGATATCGCCAGCGTGCCCTGATACGACTGTCGGAATCTGCTTGTCAAAGCAAGAGTCTCACTTTCAAGCTGCCAGCATCAAACGCCGCTCACTGACATCATGCTGGCCTTTGAGGCGTCGCAATCTGAAAAGAAATGCAGTTTGATTGTTTCACTGCCAACCCAGTTTTAGATTTAAAAACTTCGATTTCCACAGGGGATGCCGAGCAAATGCAGCAACATCAGCAGAATTGTGTAAGGAAAGAGACATTTTCCTCTTTTTTTGTGTCATGTTCTCCACAAACACTATTTTATCCGATCAGAACTTCATATTCCTTCATATTCTTTGTGGTCTGTCTGGTTCTGAAGGGTTTGATTTGCTAAAAAAAACCAAAAAACATTGTGCTTAATGTGATTGTCCAGAGCAGCTATTGAACTGCTTTCATCCTTCACCTACTGGAAAGCCTTTGAAAAATCATTTTCAATCATTCTCGTCTCATCTACAAAGTGCAGCCCTACTGCTGGCGGAAGGATAATACACCAGTCAACAAACCCGAAAAAATTTCAAGATTTCAATTTCATAATTGATATTTCTTGGTTTATTAGGTATTTTTAGATTAATCTGTTCTGTTACAGCCTTCAGTTTGCTGAGTTTTTCAAAACGGCTTTAAATCGAAGAGTGGCGCTTTATATTTTCCATGCTATGAAAAATGTCTCCTTACTTCACACACAGAAAAATTTGACCATGTGATTTCTGGCTTCTTCAAACTGTAAATGTTGTATGTTAAAAAGAACTTTAGGCATTTGACAGCGGCCACTTGCTAATGGCTGAAATTGGCAAATACTTCAGACACCGTTTAAAAACGCTCATAAATACTTATTTTAATAGTTGAAACACCATCTATACCTCAATATGCTGAGTGGAAACCGTCTTTTCACTATCGCAGAAGATGAGATCTGTAGTTGTCCTTATCTCTGCTCTTGAGGGTAAAGCTAATCAGTGCCAACAGTTCATTGCTGCTTTGCAAATGCCATCCAATAGTATGACAAGCAGCATTGTGCCTTGGTATTTCACCTCCACACTCTGTATTTCCTTCCAGATGTTTTAGATATTCTGCAAGAGAAGATTTGCAAAACTGTTGGCACATTCTTTCCTAGTCACATAGTTAGAGGTGACCTATTATGCTTCCTTGACCATGTTAGGATAGAGCTATGGGCTATACAAAACAGATGATCACATTTTTTGTACAAAATCATTCTTAGATAATGAGTTTTAGTCTTCCCAGTTCTGCCTATTTTGAACTCCTTTCAGAATGAGCTGTTTCAGAATTAGCTGGGTTGCTAGGTGACGGGTGGAACCCTGCTGCGGTTGCTAGGTAACGATCTAGACCTTGCTGGGGTTACTAGGTGAGGGGTCACGCCTGCTGATTTGTGATGTTACGTTCCGAAGGTTTTTGAAACGGCTAATTTTCCAGACACCAAAAAACATGAACTTGTTGCCAAAAAACAACTGGGTGTTTTTTTTAAATCCCTTTGGCTGTTTTTAGAAGCAGTGAAGACCAAATGGAAGGACATAAAAAGTGAATTTTGAATGATAGATCCCCTTTAAATTAGTGTTGGTGTTACTCTTTTGATGTTTTAATGTACTCCTTAAACATGATTGTTTAAAGAAGATGTTTTTTTGGCCGAACCTCAAATAATTCACATTATTTTGTGAAGAAAACCTATCGGCTTTGGATCTGATGATGTTTTTTCACATTGCAACAGCTCCCAGTGTTCCCATCTATCTCCAGTTTATAGTTGCATCGTTAGATATTGGGCCAGTTTGTGTCCCAAGTCAGATTAAAATCTAGCATCTTTCCCTCCTCCTTTCCAATATCTTGCAGTGAAATAAGATCTTTAAATCTTCGCCTGTATGAGCTGTAAATTGTTCTGCACATTGGATGTAAAAGTCCACATATCTGTTGAAATTCCAGGTTATAGTGATGTAAAAAATGAGACCATAATAAATAATTTTAACACCTTTTCCATTTTTATTGTGACTTGCATGATGCACAGTTTCAGCCTTATTTCTTGGGAACACTCACACCCTCAGTAATGGAGAATATGAATAATGTCTCTAAACATTTATTGGTGTTCAAAGCGCTGATCATTATATCAAACAGTATTTATAAAGAACTCTGCAGCAGAGTCGCCATTTCCCTGAGGATGTATCAGTCCTTTCCACTGATATTAAAGGACCTGATGGTGTTAATAAAGACGGTGCTAAATGACTTTTATACATTTTTCTGATGACAGTTTTGAAAGCAGCCCTGACCTACATTCACAAGCTGATGGGCAATATTAAAACCAATAGTGGAAAGATGAAATGACTCACATTACTTCTGAACTAATCTAACTTTTATTAATATTGAAGCTCTTTTTTATTAATTTAGCCCTAAATTAAGCATCCCCACAGTGAAACTCCCAACATATTAAATGTCAATCTCCATGATCCTTCTCTCTTATGGGTCCCTTTTCATAAATAGAGTTGTTGCTCCTGAGCAGCTTTATAATAGTTTTGAAGTTTTCATTATGTTTTAGTTTTATGTCATTGTGACTTTTTGTTTGTCTTTGCTGTTCAAAGCACCGACTTGGAAGATATTTTCTTAAAACAAACATCTCAAGTGTTCTCTGTTTTCTATTGTACTAATAGTGGAGCTAATTATTTGTTTTGCGCTTTTGCTAACTTTAAAAGCATTTAGCGCTCTTAGCGTCCTCTTAATAAATGTTTCTGGATCAATTCTAAAGCGCTAATTTCCTTGGCTGTTTTTTTAACATTCAGTTAACCAAAACTTCAACACAGATGTTGAACTTTATTTATCGACTATTAGGAATTTTTCGAGTAGTTAGATGTGTTTCAGGCTCTTATTTTGAAGTGTAAGAAGACTGTTTACCCAGCAGTTCCTTTTTACCATCTTCTCTCTTTTTTTCTTTGCAAACCAGAAACATACACAAACAAAAGAGAACAAGGATTGTGGGGGTTTTTTAAGGGCAAATCTAATTTGAATTGAAGTTGGCGCTCTAGAATTAACTAAAATAATGTTTATGATTAGCTTTAGGGTTAGCACAACAAACTTTTTAACTACTGCCTGCTACTGTCTTTGTTTTGTAATCCACAGTGAGGCATCTTACAATATATCTTATAAGAAGCATATTGTCTTTATTTTTTGTAAAATATTCAATGAATACTAACTATTATTCTCTTCAACAAACCATAATCAGACTTGGCTCCTTGGTAGCTTTATGCAAATCTATTCATAGGTTTTCTTATCTTTGGCAAACTATGAATCTCTGAGAATTACTGTTATTTTAGTTCTGTAGGTACAACAGTATCAGATTTTGAATACTAAGCACAAACAGATTGTGCATGTTTCAAATTGACTCCTGGACAATCTGATGATCGCCGGATCATTCTGTTTCCTTCGTTCTTCTGTGTTACTGTTACCAATATTGGTAGCTTATAATTGTTATCTTACTATCAGTATTATCATTAGTTGTTTTTTTTTTACATTTTATTTATTATTATATGTAACCTTTCTATGTTCGTCTCAGGTCCAATCGGTTGATTTCACAACAGATGCATTCAGGTTCATTGTATTTATTCTAAGAAAAGATTAAATCAAGTTGGTGGTTAATATCAGTCCAGCAGCTTCTGCTCTTAGACATTAAATGAAATATAATAAATAACCCTAAACAAACTACAGAGCTCCCAATGAGGAGTTGAAATCAGTTAACAGCAGTTAACATTTGTAATATTAAACATAGCTAAAATGGACAACATTAATAATGATAGCAGTTAAAAACGTATACAAAGCAGAACAAAATTACTTCTAAAACACTGTATATTATTAAATTTGTCTAAAATATATGTGAAAATATAGTTGTAAGGACAACGCAGAGCCGATACTAGTTACAGAAAGCAGCAGAAAAAGAGGGCGGAGCTGTCAGTGTCCAGTTACTATGGTAACCACCAACTGCCAAGAGCAACGGAGCAGAACTTAAAACACCAATAAATGTCTGGAGAAACAATTTGTTCACTAAACAAAATATATTCCAAGAATAAATAAACAAATTTGGACAAACTTCACATCTATAATATTGTTAAAATAAAACCCTTTGTGTTTATATATATATATATTTATTTTTTTTTAAATTGGACTGTCCTTTATTTAATCAGGTAAACCCCGTTGAGATCTAGATCTCATTTTCAAGAGGGACCTGGGCAAAAAAAAAAAAAAAAAAAAAATATATATATATATATATATGTATATATATATATATGCAGATTAAGAAGAATTTATGGGTGTACATTGGCAAGGAGTTGGTAATCATTCTGTTGTACGTCTAGTTGTGAATTACAGTTGTCATTGTTACTATTATTATTATTATCTGTAGATTTTCTTGTCTTGAAATTAGTTAATTTATAACCATCTTGTGTATGTTATATAATTTATTCGTTGGCTCTGTTTCACAGTACATTGAACAGGAACATGAATATCATAACATGGTTCTAATTACACATTTTTGATAATTATTGAGTCAGTAGGTAATATGTTTAATTAAACCGAGATAAGGGACTGGGTTAAGGAAGTGTTCACTTCTTCCTACTCAAACAGAAAAGTAGTGATAAACTAATTATTTTGTTCTTGGTTATTTTCTGATTACTTGTCTTGTTTTTAAAAACCTGTTTGAAATAAATCAAGTCACATACTGTTAAAATTCACACTATAGTGCGTGAAAAAATATGCAGCCATTCATTTTTTATTATCGTCTGTACAGAGTCCAACATGTGAGTGAGACACATCTGGTCTGCAGCATCATTAACCCACATTTATTCCCAGATTGTAATGCCCTCCGTGGGATACACAGACTAATCCCAAACACCCACTCACTCTCACTCACTCAGATGTTAAATTCATTCACATTTCTTCCTCTCATCTGCTCGGTTGTTTGTTCACGAACACATTGAGCCACAGCTAGCATGCAGCAAACTCCCTGTTAATACTGTGTGTGCATGCAGCACCTGTGGGGGCTTTCATCATCTTTGTTTCCTCTGTTGTGGTTCAGGATCACAGCAGCTGACCCACCTGGCAGCACTCTTACACCCGTCTGCCCTCCTGTCCCATTCTCCAGCGATTACCACTCTAATCCATATTTAATGGATTCAGCACATTCTCTCCTCCTGTACTGATGCTCGCCCCTGATTAAACCTCCACTTGCAATGCAGATGTTACAACTGGATAGAGCAAGAGGTGTGTGTGTGCACAGGACGAGCCGAAGCTGCAGAGCTTCCCCGTCGGAGCCGAGTGAATCAATTGGCTCACAGGGAGGCCCGCTTTTAATAACAGACTCAGACAGGCTATTATCTGAATATGAGTGGAGTCGGAACCTGCTTCTGCTCCAACTCCGGATTCCTGGAGAAACCAGCCAAGGATAAAAGAAAAAGGATTTTAAAGGGTGAATCCCATCTTCTTCCTCTGCTGCTACTACTTATCCCTACAACTATGTTTTGAAATGTTTGTGAAAAGGGTTTTACTAGAATTTTTTATTTTTTCCCCAAATTATGTAATGAGGGAATAAAGTGGATTTTTGCAAGTTGTATACTGCAAAAATACAAACACTTAGAAAATATTTTGGTCTAGTTCCTAGTGTAAAATATCTCAGTACACTGGAAATAAGACAAAAATAACTTACAACTAACTTTTCAGCAAATATAACAGCTTGTTTTGAGTCAATAGTTCCTTAATATTGATGAAATAGAAGTAGCAGATTATTTAACTAAGTAACTAACTAACTAACAATAATGCAAACCAACTAACATAACGATAACTAACTCACTAAATAATTAACTAACATAATAACACTAACTAAGTCACCAAATAACTAACATAATAATGCTAACTAAATAACATATTTCACTAACAAGAACATAACATAACATCTTGCATCTTTATGAACAAGCTTTTGTTCAAATACTTCACCAATCTTCTTACAAAACAAACTAAAGTTGGACTAAACAGGACTAAACAGGGCTGGTGTGAATTCACCCTACAAGGTCCATCTGGTTTTCATCGGACAGACATTTTTAAAATAGAGGACATTGTTGTTGTTGCAGAAATTTCTAATTTATCCTTAGTTATTGTCAGGCCCAGTTTTAGTAATTTTATTGTTTTATTCCTAAAATTGATGGCAGTCATTCAAATTAAGGATTCAGCTGAAGGATGGAAATGAACAAATGTCACATTTCTAGACTGAAAGCAGGAAATCAAATCAGGGATGCATGGAAATATTTCTGGAAGCTGCATATCCTTCTTGTTGTTGTCATCTTGGCTCTGCTGCTGTTAGTGGGTGTGAGCGTCATGTTTGTGTGCGATGCCATGCTCAGTGGGTCCATCTCCTCCAACTCTCCCGCTATGTTCACCTGGAGGCCTGCAGCTCTGAAATCAAAGGACAAAAACAGGGAGCTGTGTGCTCATTTATCTCACTGCTTTCAGATGGAAGGTGGCAGATTTTTTTGCAGCTCATCCCCCCTGATGTGATCAGAGCGCTGTGCATGTGTGTGGTGTGGGTTGGTGCGTGTTTACCTTCACCTTGGACCTCCTCCACCTGATCTCTCCTGCAATGATATTGTCTCTTCAGCTCGCTGTGAGGCATCCATTAGCTGCTTTCTCTCCGCTGTAAGACTGGAGGATTTCAGCATCGCCTCACTTTTCCTTGAAGGCTTTGTTCTTTTTTGTGAGCTAATTTGTGATGGAAACTGAACCAGTGGGTGGCTCATTTATGGGTAATGATATTCCTTGTGGTGCCACTTCGTGTTATCTCTCTGGCAAAGATGACAGACAAGGTAGCAGTAGGAGAATCAGATAAGAGCGACGCGATAACCCACGTGTTCAGTGCAGGTTTGGCGGTCCCTGTGCAATCCTAATCTATTCAGGTAGGAGGTCTTAAATAGATGCAGCTGTGCTCACATAATGTCCTGTAATCTGGATTAAACTGTATCTCTGGACAAATTGAACAATAAATTTTAAAAATGTAAAACTTGCAAAGATCTTTTTTTAAAATTTCTCTAGGGTTTTGATGCCATACCTATAAAATAAATTAGTATTTGTTTAATCACAAACTGTTAAAGCTGCAGTATGTTATTTAAAAAACATTTTTTTACATATATAGTAAAGCATGAGACAGATAATCTGTGCTATGTAGTAACAACCAATCAGAGCCAGGAGGAGGGTCTTAGCGCTGTCAATCACCCTAGGTGAATGCTAAAGCTAGTTAGCATGGCAACCAATGACGGTGGTTAATTGACAGCGCTAAGACCCTCCTCCTAGCAATAGCAGCACTGGGAGAAGTTGGAGGAGATTGATCTTTTCAAAGATTCTCTGTCTCATATTAAACTGTTACAACATGGTGACAGTTCAAACAAATATGTGGATAAAAGGCTTAAGAAGAAAACCTAAAGTCTGGTGACTTGCAGAACTTTTGTTTTTGAACAATATTAGGATGCATAGTATGCCACATGCATGCAGATCTAGCTCTGCGGCTGTGCTGAATGCGATATGACGGTGAGTAGGCGGTGAACAGCACTGCGCCCCACGCTGACTAACTGCATCCAAACGGCCTGAGTAGACGTGTTCATGGTTTTATTGCAGCATTTCCAAAACAGCGCCACCCTTCACACTAGGAGGAACAAAGACAATGAGTTAAGAGATTAATATTTTAATTTCAGGTTGTATATATTTATTTCTGTGTTGTTATTGCAGGGGCAATTTCAAGTTAGGTAATTCGTGAGTGTTTGTTAAATGGGATAAGTGGTCCTGAGCCTGGTTTAGGTGTATCCAGATTTGTGGAAAGTCCCATTATGTCATTATAAAACAGGCAGGCTTTACATATTTGATGTCCTAGTGCTGGAAAGGTCTGCGCTTGGTGTACATCTACCAGTGGAAACATTGTTTTGCCTCCTTTAAGCCTTTAAATTTAAAGGTTTGGTCTGATCCCAATGCTTGTATCATTGTGACCAATTCAGAAAGATTTCTCTCTGGGCTGTTACAAAATCAGTGCTGTAATTGCAACCTACAAAACAGATAAGGTCTTTCTTAACAAGTATTGATGTTGTAATGTGTTGCATATTTGCAGATGCACTTTGTTTGGCCAATTCAATTACTTCTCTCTGGCTGTGTCCTTTATTTTTTCCAGCTTACAGTTAACAGAAGTGATTAGTAGTTAGTCACAGCCAAGGCAGCCTGTCTTGGCTTACACTAAGCATATGTGTCTGACCACAGCGCCATATGGGAGTGATGGCAGCCGACCCATCACTCATGCAGCTGAACAGCTCTGAAGGCACACTAGATCTGCTACTGTGTGACAGAGCATTGGCACTTGATGTTGTTGGACAGGGATTTATGCTACTGCTGAAGTGTACAAACAGTCACTTGCTGTTATTGATTTGCCCTCTGGTCAATCCATTAACCTCAAGTAAATTATGTCCCCAGGGAGACTCTGTGGAAATCTCACTTCTAAAGGAATATGATCAATCCCAGAGCTTGAAAATGATTTTTTTCCCCCCAGTAGGTTAGTGTTAATTATAGACGCTGATTGTTCTCACCAAAGCATAGGGCCAGGAAGTTGAAATTTTGTCATAATAAGGCGTTTTTTCTCCCCACCCCCATCATGTGCAACTCTTAAGCTCGCAGCTGCAGAGAGTTAAATTTATATTTTACTCTCTGCTGGAACCTTTTCACATTACTGTAAACATCAATGTGTTTTTCTAAATGTTTTTGTGTCAATAGTGGTAGATCGAATAGGAAGACATGCAGCAAATGGTCTGTGGTTGGAAACTGAACTGGTGACAACTGTGTTAAAAGTGATCTATTATACTTCCTTGATCAGGCTAGGATAGGTCTATGGGCTATACAAAATGTTTTCATTATATTTTTTGCACAAAATCATTCTTAAATAATGAGATTTTAGTCTGATCAGTTCTACCTATTTTGAGCTCCGTTCAGAATAAGATGTTTTTGGGCTTCTTGTCTCTTTAAATCTGAATAAGATGCTGCTGGCAATGCACCCCAGCAATGACACTCGGACATGAAAATAGCTGCAAACAGATGTGCAATTATATAACTGTACATTTTTGAAAAACAGAACCAACTAGTGATTGTAGCTAGTGATTTCTAAATGGCATGTCAACAACAAAACTTGTCTTTTCCAGCAGCCATTGTACAGCGCATTCAAAACCAGCCAACCAAACTGCTGGAACTCCGCTGGGGTTGCTAGGTAACAGGCTGGGGTTGCTAGGTGGTTGCTGATCTGTAACATTACATCCTGGATGTTTTTGAAACTACTTGTTTTCCAGACACCAAAAAACATTCTCTTGTTGCCAAAAAACGCTGGGTGGTTGTTTTAAGAGCTTGGGCTGTTTTTAGAAGCACTAGAAACCCAAATGAAAGTCCAAAAAGGTAATTTTATATCATAGGTCTCCTTTAAGGACTCTACCCTTTGTATATGGTGTGTCTGACCTACCACTGAGCCATGAGATAACCAGTTCAGTGTATTTTATTTTAATTTTCTATGAAACATCAACACAAAGTTCCACATAATTGTGAAAAAGAACCAAAAGTATGGCAAGCAAGTGCAAAAGAAGGGTTTGGTTAAATGATACCAAAATCCAAGGTTTTCGTATGTGTAAAAAAGCTGTGTGTAGAAGAGAAAATATCACTACCCTGAATGTTACCACCCCCTGGGAAAACATGATGGTGGCAGCATCATACTATGGGAGAACAACCCTTAATGAACAGGGAGAGCAACAAATTTTAAAAATATGTACCATTTTTTTATTCCATTCTTCCAGCGGGTCCCTCACTTCAAATCTTATTAAAATACATCAGCGTTTGTAGCTTTAAGATGACAAAAGGTAAAAAAAAGTTCAATATTTGTTTAATGCTCTGTGTAATATACTGTATATGATAAATAAAAACAAGTCATTTAGGAAATTAAGCAGCATACCTTTAGAACAAAAAGCCATGAAAATAGTCTGGCAACCATCTCTGAGAAGCAACTTAATCTCCCCATCTTCCAATTAACAAGTGAGCAGAGTGTGATGGGGGATCAGAGGAGCACAGACTGAGACGCTGCGGCGTGAGATCTCAGTTTCATCACTTCCACTCACCACCACAGATATTTTCAGTGACGCCCAGCTGGCGGGTTTCTCACCGTGTTCATTTCACGTTTTGTGATTTGATTAGGTGCAACTCCACTTCTCAGTCCGCCGCTTCATTCAGCAGATAGCCACTGATCTCCGGCCAGTTGCCAGACGTGAAGTCATTTCCGTCTCAGACGTAGCCTAGCTGGAATTGTTAACCACCACATGCACCTGTGATATAACCTGAGCCTCCCGCTGATCAGTTATGTTTGCAGTAAGGTTGTCGGATCTCTCAGGTGAGCGTATAGATGGCCTTTATCTATAAGGTTTGACAGTTTTGCTCCAGCTCTGTAAAAAGCAGACAGTATTGTCAGTGCTCCATACCCCGCGCTTCTTTTATCTCACAGGGGTGCCTTGAAGGCGGTATTGCTCCCATTTCTTCTCACTCAATAGGCATCGAGCAGCTCCTATAAATTATTCAAGGCTTCCATTCTTATAGTAGCACAGCTGACATTGAGCTAGTTGTGTGTTGCACAGGGATCCCCCTATGCAGAAGGCCTTAAAGGTGACATAGAAGGACATTTATACTTTAAGGATGAAACAATTCATCGTAATTGATTGGTTATTGAAATATTTGTCAACTAATTTAGAAATCAATTACTGGTTAACTGGCGTATACAGACTCAAAAAAATGGTCATTTACTGAAAAAACAAAACACTCAGAGCAGCAATTAATCCAAAAGAACATCTGTGCTGTATGGTTGAAATGATTAATCGTGATTAATTGTGAATAATCGTGATTAATCAGTTATTGACAATTGTCAACTAGATCAGTAACTGATTCATTGTTAACTGGAGTATACAAGCACAAAGAATGGCTATTTACTGGGAAAAACACACACTCAGAGCGGTAATTAAGCCAAAAAGGCATCTACGCTGCAGGTTTGAAATAGTTAATTGTGATTAATCATTGTTAGTTGATTATTTAAATAATTGTCAAGGAATTTATTAATTGATTACTCGTTAACTGGAGTATACAGACTCAAAAAAAGGTAATTTACTGAGAAAGCTAAACACTCAGAGCAGCAATTAAGCCAGTATGTTAGCCAACGTATAGAAAATGTATACATTTTGCACTTAAGATAAAAAACAACCTTTGTTAATTTTTACACACAACTCCTGACGTTTTAATTCACGCAGTTCAAATTCTGTAAAAAACAAAAAATCTCCTATCAAGCACCTGCTACTATTATTAATCAGTTAATTCAAAAACTAATCAACATATTGTATTGATGTGAAGTGAGATTAGAAGTATTATAAGAAGTATTTTTTACTGCAGATGCTTCCTTTGCTACAAACAATCCAGTAGGGTTGCATTATAGACAATAAAATGTTTATTTTTCTCTTTTTAAAAGGAACTGAATTATTTATTTGCATCATTTAATGGTTTTATAATATTGTATAAAAAGCCTTAAATGGAAAACTTGCAGAATGTGCCTGTTTTTTTTTAAATCCGATTAATTGCTAACTAAAGCAACCGTGAGTTGCAGCCCTGCTGTACTGTACATTTTATAAAATGCAGAGGCATGTACACACTGCACAGTAAACATGACATGGAATATTAGTTCCAGTAGATTCCCACTCCTTGCTCACAGAATCAAGGAACACTGAGTGATTCTGACAAGCATGCCCGAATCTCTCTGGTATTATGTGCTCACACCTCCACATGCGGAGGCATTGGCACAAATTAGGGCAAGCAAGAGGCTGGCGTCCTACGGGACAGACAGCTGTCAGTCTGTAGATCTATTCCTGGTTCAAGGAATCTTCACGCAGCTGGAGGAGCAACGCTGCCTGACGGGTTTTATAGTAATCAATCATTCCTTCCATTGGCTGCCTCAGCATTTGATATCAGTCACAACAAAACCGATCAGATATTCAGACGGGGTCTGCGATCGCTGCTTTGTTGGATCAATGCCAGGCTGGGCGGCTATTTTCCCCAAAGAGACACAATCAAAGAGTCACAAACGCAACTGGGAATCTTGTGGAAAAGCGCGACCATTTCCTGTATTACTCTGAAGTACTGAAAATGTAACTTTTTATTTTCTTGCCACAGTAAAACAAAAAGAAACCTACAAAACGCAAAATCTTAAAAAACATATTTGATCTGTTTTTTAGAGCAAATATCTTAGTTCACTGGAAGTAAGACAAAAGTAACTTACAAGTAACTTTTCAGCAAAATATAGCAGTTTGTTTGAAGTAAATTATTCATTTATATTGATGAAAAAGAACAAGGTTTGTAGATTTATTTTTTTTACTTATAACAACATTGTCAGCGTTTTATAATTGAAATAATTTTCTATTGGAACTAGAACTTTATCATAAACATTAAGGAATAATTTACTCTAAATAAGCTGCTATATGTTGCTGAAAAGTTACTCATAAGTTAGTTTCGTCTTACTTTAAATATACTAAGATATTTCTACTAGAAAGTAGACCAAAAATACTTAAGATTTTGCAGTGTAGCCCACCACACTGATAGTATACTTATGTTTTATATATAACCTCTCTGCACAATGCGTAGCATCAGCTAATCACAATTCTGCAGTTGTGGAAATTCAAAATCAAGTGATGCCCACATTTTTCGCACTAATTCATAATTACGGGTTTGTAGCTAATTTTCCTTTAAAATGTTCAAAAACACCAGGTTTATGTAATGCTAGCTCCCACATCGAGGTGGCAATATTTCTTACTTTTACGACACTGCTGGCTCAGCCTTATTGCATAGAATGTGATCGATGTGGCGAGTAGCAAAAAGTCACATTTACCATCAAACATAAATGCAAATTTTGTGAAATTCGTTACAGATATTTCTGAATTAGCATCACAAAAACCAACAATGAAATCCTGAGGGACTGAGAAGATGCTCAACATTATTTGGACACAGATGCAGACACAGATATTTAATATTTTAGCACTTTGTTAATAGATTTTATCAAAAAATTCTGGGTGAACAGATGCTGGAGTGAATGCTGCAATCTGAAACTGAAATATAAACTTTAAAATTGAGCTTATACTACTGCGTGATAACCAGAATCAATTGGAACGCATGCATGATTGAATCTAAATTATATATATATACAGTATATTGCTTTATTGTGAGTTTATAAATAAATAAATTGAAATTATCACGAACATTGCGGATGTTGACATGGCTGTATGTGACTTTAAAACCAGAAGACGGCGGACAGCTGCTTTCGCGTGCGGCAGGTCTGCCTCTCCTCTCCAGAGCAGCACTCTGTGTAATTTATTCATTCTGCGGACCGAGGTCAGGTAGAGGTAGTGCCGGATCCCTTGGGTTCTTCCTTTATAATGACTTTTTTTCTGGGTGGGGCCGCTTCATGCGGAGTAAGTGTGCTTCGGCGAGGCTCTGCCCCCTGCGCTCTGCAGAGTAATGAGACATTTCCAGCCGTCGCGGCGGTCAAATTGACAGCGTCACAGGCTGGTGCTCCTCCAGGAGGTCTTGTTAGGATGTTGGGCTATAATTGCACCGCATGTTGGCAAGGAGGAAACATGAAGTAAAAAGGGCAGGAGAGGAACACGGATGCAGTTGATAATGACTAACCATGTATGTTTGTCATGATGGATCGTTTTTTTTTTTATTGTCTTTATGCAACGCTGACTGGCAAGAGTGAAACATACGGCGTAAATTCTGCGCACAAATCAGAAGCTCTTAAATATCTTGCTTTCATTTTGTGAATTCCTTCTTTTTATTGTATTTGAGGAGGTGAACTCTTCCACTTCAAATCAGGCTCTGCACCATGAAACAGATCGGTGAAGGTTACTAAAATAAATTTCAACTCATGCTAAAAAGAGAAATATTAACACAGATTTGGAAGATTTGACCAAACAAATTGCAAATTTGTGCAAATTGCAATATATATTTGCAAGATATAGTGCAAATATCTTGGTACACATAAAATAAGATGAAACCAACTTACAAGTGACTTTTCAGGAAGATATAGCAGCATGTTTAGAGTTAATAATTCTGTAATATAACAAGACATTTTCCACATATTACAAGTGAAATAATCTGCTCATGGAGCTTATACTTTTTCATCAATAATAAGGAATTATTGACTTAAAATAGTCTCTTATTTCTTGCTGAAAGGTTACTTAGGAGATAGTTTGTCCTATTTTAAATGTACCAGGATATTTATACTAGAAACTAGACCAAAACTTGGTACTTGGTAAGATTTTGTGTTTTTGCACTTGTTTTTATGAAATACACCTTTAATTTACTTATTTATTTTTGGCAGTGTGGTCTTTATTTATTAGCAGTTTGACATGAAGAAGGGCAGCGAGAGAAAACGAGAAGCTGTTTAGCAGAAACATTTCTGACTTCTCCCTGTCGTGAAACCCGAAGGCTTCCCGGTTGTTTCACCTCCTGATTCTCTGTTTTCATCATTCTCTTCAGCTAAGATGAAGTAAAGGGAAGCTTAAAACGCTGACAGAAGGCGGCGGGTCATCGTGGTTGGACAGTCACAGTCTGTCTGATTTGGCCTGCGGAGAGCAACGAGTGTGTGCACGCCTGCATGCATGCGCTATGTGTGTAAGTTGCGAGTGAAGCCTGGCTGCAGTATGTGTGTTCTTGTTCCAACACCTCCCACTTCCTGACTGCTGCCGCTACATTAGAGTCCAAGAAGGATCTCCGTAGGGTCTCCTGTGCCTCAGAGGGCTTCCTCTGCCCTGAAGGGGTTAAGTCCTGAAATATATTGGTGGAATATTGACAAAGTTTGTGTACATTTGTAAAGGAAACAGCTAGTGATTAAGTGATTAAATCTATAAACTTAAATCTGGCAGCAACAATTAGCCCAATAAGGGGTTCTACTCTCTTTTCTTAAACATACAAGCCAAAGTTAATCATTTTAACATTTAATCATTTTGTTTTGTGATTATTGTGACGTTTTTGAGAGGTTTGAGAGTTTTGATAAAAAAGTTCAAATTAAATTATTCCAGTTGTGATGCAGGGTTTCCCACAGTTCATTATATTTATTACAATCTGTTTAATAATTTTTTTTTATTATAACATACATATATATAAAACCTCCCCAATGTAATGTCACATCTCAGTAAGCACAGCCCGTTACCTAGCAACCTAATCTGAGCTCCGGCTCATTTGCTCAACTAATTTTACCGCCGTATGCGCTGTACAATGGCTGCTGGAAAAGAGAAGCGCTTTCTTGTTGACATACCATCCAAAAACCACTTGTGTTCTTGTTGGTTGTACAGGAGGCTCCACTTCTGCTTTTCAAACCTGTACGGTTTTATAATTGCACATTGTTTGTAAGCGTTGAGTTGGGGGCCGAGGCCCGCAGTGGCTTATTTTGGTTTTAAAGTTGCTACTTCATTATTGCAGATACAGGAGCTTTTAGTGAACTCTTTAAGTTACTCTCAAGTATCAGTTTCACTTGTAGCATTAGCTTGTAGCGTTAGCACAGCTAACAAGTGTGCAACCTTCACCATCTTGTTTGTTCCTGTATATTTGCCTCGTAGGGAAGGTCAGAACAGTTCTTATGTTTGCTTTGTGTTACAGGACGTTGCCTGTTTCTTCTGGATGTACTCATTAGGTTAGCAGAGTTTAAAACTTTCAGCAGCAACTCAATGTTTCTATTGATGTTAGCGCAAATGAAAAATACAATTATAATCAATTATATAGAGATATTGATTATTTTGACATTCATAGTGACTAGGCATAATAATAAAGTAATAAAACTGATGGCAGGGCTTTTTTCTGAACAGTCATAATCACCTCTGGTGTTACGAGCTGCTTTGTGTCTCTCATGATTTATTGCTGTATTTTATTACACCTGGCTTTAAATGCTGCACTGAACAGTATTCATCTATTCATTTCCTGGTTTTAATACCAATAATGTTCAAACCAGACTGAACATGCCCCGTTATTGAGCAGTATTGGAGTTAATGAAAGGCTCCATTTCACTGATATATGTTTACAGACCTGAATTATCTGAATCATTACCAAAACGTTGTTTTGAGTTAGCTTACATGGAGCTAATTTTAGACGTCTTGTTTTAAGACGCCGGGCTGCAGAGCCGCCCCACCTCTCCGGTGTTGCTCTCCTATTGGATTGTGATGTAAAGCATGGTGCATTGTGGGAGGTGGTAATCTAATCCGCGCTGCTGGCCCTCCTGAGGGCGCAGGATCTTGGTGCGTGATTGGACCATTTATCTCAATATCGTGACAGCAACATCATCAAGGCGCGGCCCCTCGGAGCAACGGGTGCGCCCGCACAGAACAACACATGCAGATACGCTGTCACATATACACTGTAAAAAAAATAAATAATAATAATAATAAAAGGAAAATGCACCTGTGAGATTTCACTTCTCTCTCTCAAGTGGATCCCACTCCACTCGTGTTCAGGCTCCTCTTCACGCTGCCTGGAGTAAATTCATTCACACATTGTCTCTGCTTTTCTATCCACATTCAGAAAATCCACACAGCTTGAGCTTAACCTAAAAAAACACTAAAGATTATCCAGCTACAGCTTCCTGCTCTTTCCAATATATTACAAGGGATTTTCAGACGCAGATGAGAAAATGTAGATGTATGTCAAACTGGTGTGAAATAGAGAGGGCAGATGCTGACATCTACACCTGCAGTGCATGACTCAGTAATCCCTCTACATCCTGCTTATATAGAGAGGCTAGCTTTACAAAGCTAACCCCTCTAGAGCTAGCCTCTACAGAGCTAACCTCTATAAAGCTAACCTCTGTAGAGGAACATTTACAGAGCTTTATAAAGGCTAGCTCTGTAGAGGTTAGCTCAATAGAGGCTAGCTCTGTAGCGGTTAGCTCTGTAGAGGTTAGCTCTGTAGAGGTTAGCTTTGTAGAGGTTAGCTCTGTAGAGGTTAGCTTTGTAGAGGTTAGCTCTATAGAGGCTAGCTCTGTAGAGGTTAGCTCTGTAGAGGTTAGCTTTGTAGAGGTTAGCTTTGTAGAGGTTAGCTCTGTAGAGGTTAGCTTTGTAGAGGTTAGCTCTAGAGGGGTTAGCTTTGTAGAGGTTAGCTCTGTAGAGATTAGCTCTATAGAGGCTAGCTTTGTAGAGGTTAGCTTTGTAGAGGTTAGCTCTGTAGAGGTTAGCTTTGTAGAGGTTAGCTCTGTAGAGGTTAGCTTTGTAGAGGTTAGCGTTGTAGAGGTTAGCTCTGTAGAGGTTAGCTTTGTAGAGGTTAGCTCTATAAGGTTAACCCTCAGTAATAGGTATCATCTATAGGCTGCATGTAAATCAGTTAAACTGCTGTAATATGTTCTTGCTTTGCCTTTCCTTTCTGAAATCATCCCAAACTAAATTACGAGTAAATATTGTTAAAAACAACTAAGGGCCAAGCAGCAAAGAAGCAACGTCACAACAGATTAAACCAATAATTTTATGTAATTTCTAGTCACATGCCCCATTTTATAGCACAATCAAGTAATTGATAATTATATTATTGATAAGTAATTATATCAACCTTCAGTTGATATAAAAATGGTATATTTATCAGATATGACTTAAAAGAAATTTGACTTTGTAATTTATTGCCTTGAAATTGGGCCTCTGTCTCTTTAAGATGCTCCTGCTCTTTGTGAAACTCCGCTTCCAGGAAGTTATCACAGCACCGGTCCTCTGTTAACCCTTTAGTGACATTTTTACCAGCGTTTCGCTGAGAAGCAGCTCCTATAACGACCTCAGCTGATGCGCAGCTTCATCATTTGTTTGCTAATTCCTCTTGGCTAGTCTGAAGGAGCTGAGTGAGGGAGTCATGGTGGAAGTTTACTCTGTGAGGCAGAGGCTTGGTAGGTTGGAATTTGAATAATTCTTTGATATTTTCTATATTTTTTATTTAAGAAAAAGGCAAACCTATAAACTAACCTAATACTGATCATTTAAGTTGCATTTCATGCACAACCATATTTTTGTTTAAATATAAACTAATGGAATATGATACAGTTGGAACATGATAGAATTGTTTTGTTGTATTTATTTGCACTTTTCTTTACAACCAGTCCACAATCTGTAGGCCATTTGTATAGAAAAATTGGTTTCTGGATCAAAAATCGTTTCTGAATTGTGATTTTAAAAAATGGAAATGCAAAAAGGTTGCTCTACACACCTGTCCTTCTGGCTTCCTAAATGTTTTGTTTCAACAACAACACAAAGAATGTCATACAAAGTTAGAAACAACTAAATTGTCATTTGAATAATTTTTAAAGGTTTGTTCTGATTGGGTCTTTAGGTAGAAATGTGAAGAATCTATTTGCTTTCCCTGCAGAAATGAATAAGACCCAAAGCAGAACTCTCTCCTGTTTATTTTTTGCACAGATTCTGCTGTTGGCTCTAATTCAGCAAAAGGGAATCTGTAGTGGGAACCTGCTGCTAGCTTGCAGGCGTGTCGGGTCGGTAGGTGGTTCCTCCATGTGGCAGTCTGAGCTGCTCAGACAGAATGTGAAATAAGATGCTGCAGCAATTCACAGAACCAGGAAAGTAGCATCCAGCTCTGAAAATTATTCTAAAATATTATTAAACCTGCAGCTTTTATGCACCCAGACTTGTATATCCCCATGTTATCGTATTGTTTGGAGAAGGTCACGAAGTAGATTGTTGAGTTGGAAATAGACTCAGGTTGGAGACATCCAGTAGAAAATCTGAGTTGACATTTAAAAACCAGGATATTCTTGCCGGCATTATCTTGGCCAGCTCTCTGGGATTTCCATGATGTGTCGTGCTAGAGGGAGGCGTCTATCTCTGGAAAGCATCTCACTGCCAGAGGACACGGCCTGCAACTGTTGTTGTGGAGTCCACTGGTTGCCAAGACCTGACACAATGGCTTCAAGGTATTATAATGAGGCCTTATATTCTGTAGCAGCCTGATCTGCACATGATTGTGTTTGAGATATGAAGAGTTTGTGCAGGAGGCAAACTAATCTGCAAGATATCAGAACATTTTACAAGGTGAAGAGAAGGACAAGAGATGCAGAAATGAAACGGTTTTAAACTGAGAATTAATTATGTAACAAGACAAAACCAAGAAGTGCAACAAGCTAAAGAGCAGACAATATAAACATTGTAAAATTTATTGAAATATGGCAGAATGTGGCTCTATTCTTTATTTAGAAAAGGGAAATTGTTATATGACTGTCTGCAACATCTTGTAACTTTTTAATTTTTTTTAATTTATGAAGCTTAACACCTGGGTTTTTCATTATAGTTTAGTTTTATGTCTTGACTTTTTGTTGTATCAGTTAAACATTGTTTAGTTTTTCATACTTTGGTTAATTTTTAGATGCAGAATTCAAAAAGGTCAAAAGTTCAATTCTCAAAATAATTATTCAATTATTGTTGAATAACCAACTGACTCTGGGGTTTTCGGCAAACTTCTGCTGTCGCCATTTTGGGAACTAACAGAAGCGCTGCCAAGATGAACATGGAGCCATAATTTGCCAACAGATGACATAAATTTGTTGGAGAAAAAAAAATCTATTTCACATCAATTTGAAAAGCTAATAAATAGATTTATTAACATGAAAATAAAGGATGTTATATGTAGAATTTTAGTATGTTTTAGTTACAGTTAGTTTATCCCCATTAGTTATTGTTTTTATTTATTCCAGCTAACAAATATGTTTTCCCAATTTCAGTTCATTATTTTGTTAGTTTTAGTTAACGAGGTTAGGTTTGCCTAACCAAACCTCAGATCTGTCATGGTATGTGGTAGAACTGGCGAGGCAGAACGCAGCAGATCCAGGTTCAAATGAATGACGGTGGTTTAATCATGAAAATAAGGACAAACAATCCAAAGTCCAGGCAGCACAGCTGAGAGGAAAGGCTAAGGCTCAGCACTGGTAGCAACTGGCAAACTAATAGACATCTAGCAACAGACTAGATGGGACAGCTAAACAGCAAGACAGATTAAAAAGACGGGTACGACAAGGACCCGACCAAGAAACAAAAACACAGGTGAGATTAAATACACAGAGGGTAATGACAGAACGAGACACACCTGGGAACAATCAAGGCGTAGACTGGACAACTCAAAAGACACAGAAACCCAAAATAAACACACAGAAAAACTCAAATCAACACTGAGAAAACCAAATCCTTACAAGATCACTGTAAAGTCACTGCAAAAACCAATCAATAAACAATGGATCCACTGATGTCTCCAAAAGGATCCATTTAGATCATTAACAGACGACAATCTCCTGGTTTTAGTGAACAACTTTACATAAAATTATTCTCCAAACTACATTTATCTCCCCAAACAGCAGCAATATCTGAAATTTATATAAAAAACTAAAAGAATAAACATGCAGAACAACATTAAAAAGGACATTTTTAAAAGCCGTTTTATAACAAAAACCTGCTTTTTTCTTAACTAATATGGTTTTAGTTTAATCAGATTTTTTTCCCCTTTACTTTTATTTATTGGACTTTTTATTTCTCTTTTTTTCCACATTGTTTTGTGACTGTGTGTTTGTGAAAAGTGCTTCACTTTTAATAAACTTGTATAAGTACTAGTGCTGTGAATCGATCAAAAAATGCTAATGCTAACGGTGTTCCTCAGGGGTGAGTGCTTGGGTCACTTTTGTTTATTATATTTTAGTGCTGTCAGTTGATTAAAAATTTAATCAGATCAATAATTCTAGCGCTGTTATTAATCACGATTAATCACTATGCTTAACCTATAACTGTGTAACATGAACAAGGTAACTCTGTGGGAAAGAAGTTTTTAGATCTATATAGGGAATGTGATAAATCTGCGTTACATTTTTTAGATTAATTGCATTGGTAGCCCTAATAAATACCTTCAAGGACATGACAAGTTTCCACTGAAAATAACCAACCTTAGGTGAAGTGAAATAATTTTTAAGATTGAGCTGCATTAAAGTAACATTGCTGTAAAACTTCTGAACATAAAGAGTTAATTCCTGTAAAGCCGTGTATTTTTTAAATATCCCATGTTTAACTCTGATCTATTTTAATCCTAATTTAATGTAAATGTTCTCTTCTTTCCTTCACCATTAAGGTGAAGGAAATGCGCTTCAGAAAAACACATATGAGGTGTTATTTTTGACTCTTTCTGTGCTGCGAAGCTTAATAGATTTACCCCGATGGAGCAGAGGCGGACTGACAGTATTGAATTGCCAAAGTTAAACACTACAATGTCTCCTTCCAGAAGGAGTGCCACAGTTACTCTGTCAGCAGTTTTTGCAGAAACTCTGAAAGTAATCCCAGTGAAGAATTGTGAGACGTGACAGACATACTTAAACCCTTGAGAAACTTTTACTTTGGGGTTGGATTGAAATGAGAGCGGAAATCTCAGTGGGAGATTCATGGAAATGTGTGTACGGCTGGATGCTGAACCACTTGACTGATGCAATTTTGTCAAGGAAAGGTGTTAGAAAGTGAAAGAAAAAAACTCCACCCATTTATTTAATATCAGCATTATCCAGTCCACTGCTGCCATTCATAGGAAGGGACCACAATCTGTCTTAAAATAGATAATTATGTCAACACAAAGGTTATTTTACATCATTTAAGTCAAGTTTTCACAGAATGGTGCCTTTGCAATTCAGTCAGCACTGAAATATTTGACAAATCTCCTACACTAAGTTACACATCTGCTGCTTTCTACACTGTAAAACATTTGAAGGTGATTCTACTTGAAAATGAAAGTCCACCTCCTTCCTTGAAAATGCAACTTAAGTCAACAAGAAAATTGTTTTGATTTTAACTCAGAAATTAAAGTTCATGAAGTTGATTTAACAAGAGACAAGTCGTCTAAACATTGTTTTTAACTTCATTAATCTTGAATTGAGTTTTAACTTAATGCTGCAATTTAAAAGAAATAATTATTTCACAATATGCAAGAAAAAAAACTGTCTTCACCTCGTTAAAGAGCCACATTTCTCTATTTACTCACATTATCAAGTTAAAATAACAACTTATTTTACTTTAGAATAATTAAAATTCTTGCTTCAAATTGCATGAACCAAATTTCTGATAGTGAATTTTATTAAACATCACAATGAATTCTGCTCAAAACATTTAGTGTGAACAGGACATTAAAATAAACATTTGTATTAATAAAACACAAGAGTCAGATCGATGTAACGCACGTTCATCTCAGGATACAAAAACATGCCGCTAAGCATTCTGGGAAATAGTTCCCACTCTTGTCTTTGCATTCACACTATTTAGCTCCACTTTTCTGGTTGCTCCATAAATTTCGCCGCACTTCTTCTCCTGCATACTTTGCACTATTTTCACCATTTAACTTTTATATTATTCAGCTTGCTCTCCTAACGCCGCCGGCTACATCTCTTGGTATTCATAACCTTCATACATTTTATAATATTCAGCTTTTTATGAATTTGTCTCCCCATGGGGGAAACCGCTCCATCCTGTGGCAGAATTGAGAATTACAATACAAAGTGTCCGTTGTGTTTCTCAGTGGATGTTTCAGGTCCTGCCTATTAATGGCGATCAATCATCCAGTTTCAGGACAGTCATGGAGGACACAAGGCAGCGGCCATTTTGAAGTTGGGCAGTTTAACAGCTTTTATGCTGTTTAACACCTGGGAATAATTTGAGCTCTTGACGTTGGCTTTTCCGTGCTGCGTGTGGCTGGTTTTTTGTATTCACTGTGCTAAACGATGCCTATAAAACAAATGTTGATATTTCAGGAACCATAAAAGGTTTGGATTTCATTCACCCACCGTTTTTATCAGAAGAAATAGGGGAACATTTCTGTCCTTTTCAAATTTTAGGTTTTACATGAGTTTTTTTTACATTGCATAGGATATATAACTGTAACTTTACATGCAAGTGGAAGCCTAGATGCAACCATTAGTATTTTAGCTACTTTTAGCCTTTTATATAATTTTACTTTATAAACTGTGGTGACACTAAGGTTTAGGTTAGGAACCACTGTTCTCCAGCAATTTCTAATACCGTTTAGGTGGAATTTTTCCATTATTCAAAAGCTTTTACTCATCTTCAACAGTTTTTCTGTTATAATAATCCCATTTAGGCACTTTGCAGGATTATAATTTGTTCTGGTGCGTCTGCCTATTTCTTGCATTTCTGCAAGCCTTCAGCAGTTGATTTCAAACGTTTTGACATCTTCAACAAAAGCATTCAGCTTTTTCGCAGGAAATGCACACTTTCTAGTTCTTTCAGTTTTTAAATGCTATCCTAAAAATTCTAGTTTATCTAAGTCATGGAGGTTTGACAAAATTAATAAAGGGGTAACACAACCTACTACTGCAAGTTTATTTTTCTTAAACTCACATTTATGTTCAAACTCACTAGATTTATTCAACTTAAAGAGTAGAAGACATTAGACACAGCTAAATGCAGCTCAAATGTCTTACAGTGTAGTTAGTCTGTTTACTTCTGATGATTAACTTTGTGCAGTGGTACTTACAATTAAAATTGCTGCTTGGTTTTCACCAGACACTGACTGGTTGTTAATAAAAATGTATTTCAGTCTTCTATGATTACCAATAAATGTTACACATGTGGCCAAAAGGCAAATTTCTGAAATGCAAAACTTTGAGAATATTCAGAGCTGCCAATGCTGGAAGATATTCCTGATTCCTATTTTTTCTGAAACAGATTTTACTTTAACAATGATCCATTAAGACTACAAATGTTAAGATTTTCAAATTGAGACGAGACAAATTCTGCAGCACCAAAATGTGAAGAAGAGTCTTTATATCTGGAAGCTGTAACGCTGTAATTTATTTTCTAAACTTTCCGGCTGCAGGTCAGGCATGATATCCTTGTTTATTTTTGTGTTGGGTCAGTACAGTTTGACGTAGATATAGGCAGCTTCCTGGAAAACCAACTTGAAGTCCCACCTTCGCTCTGCCTGGCCAGGATTGGAGGTTATTACCCGGCCGGATTACAGTGTAATTGGATCCACAACCAGTGCCGTTAGGTTCCCCTCGCTGCTGCCAGGCGATTTCTGTTCTTGTGATGAACATCAGGAGTGGATCCCTGCGGGAAAATAGAGGTCAGATTAGGAGAAATTTGGGCTACAACATCTTTGTTGTTGAGTCTACAAATAGCTGCATACAAAGTACAACATGAGCCGGGAAACTAGCCTCCCTGCTGTTTGTTTCTTTCTTCTGGTATTCTCACTCTCATAAAATGTCACAAATGTTTTGTGTTGCTTTTGCTGTTGGGGGAGCTGGCAGTGCAGCAACCCGTCGACTAGAGGGGTGAATCCACTGGCCGCCCGGAGCTTGTTGGCCAGAAACTCGCTTCACCTCGCTGTCGCCTCTGCCAGCCTATCACACCCCTTCTGGGAAGACGTCTAAGGCCTGTCAGCTCAGATCGAAGTCAACTGGTGAAGAAAAACAGCAAATGAAGCTGCTGATTGGTCAGTGGCGAGGCGACTCTCGTTTCATTGGTCAGTTTGTGGGAGTGAACGTTGTCGTGTCTGTATCACCTCAGTGCTTTCTTGATAAAGAGAAACCAGCACGTTGCCATGTATGCTCATATTTATTTTTATGACAGCAAACCACTTTGTTTTTTTTACTGCTTTTAGGTGTAAAGTGTGTTTTGTTCCTGCTGATGATGGTTCTAACAGTTCAGGTTCTGCTTACAGTAACATGAAAATATCTCCTTCCCTCTGTGTCTCAGCATCGAAGCAATCTTACACAGTTTAAAGATTTTCTGAAGACTGGCAGCAATTTTACTACAATCAACCCCACAATTGACAGTGGGTTGCTGCTTCGTCCCTTAAGCCTGGAGTATATAACTTTTATAAAAAAATATGTTTTTACACATTTGTTAAAACTGTCACCATGTCGTAACAGTAATCTGTGAAACAGTCGACTTCTCCCTGTGGTTTTACAGCCACCTGAAGAAATGTACCAGTCCTGGTCAGAAACAACCTATCAAAATTATGAGGAGGGTCTTAGCGCTGTCAATGAACTTGTGTACTCGCTGCTAAATGTGCAAACGGTGGAGAAACAACTTACCATTCCAAGAAAACGGTTTATCCACTTCCATAGGTGGCCATGCTAACTAGCTTTAGCATTCATGTTGTGGCTATGTTGTGAACCAGGTGTAGCGTAACAGAGAGAAAGGGGGAGGGTGTGAGCAGCGCGTACACAAGGCTGAGTGAGAGCTCTAAGACCCTCCTCCTGGTTCTGATTTGTTGCTTCTGACAGCGCGGTGTATTTTTATAGTACTGGGAGCACTGGGAGAAGGCAAAAGAGCTAAAAAATTATTTTGACTCATACAAAACTGTGACATTAGTTTTAACAAATATGTAAAAAATATATTTATTTTCAATAAAAGTTGCATACTGTAGCTTTAAAGGGATCTAGGACTGAACATAAATATAACCTAAATATGTTGTAACTTTCCTCTTGACCTAAAAGTTGCTGTTTCAGGCGTGCTGTGATGGCGCAGGGGGTTAGCACGCCACGTTTGGAGGCCTTAGTCCTCGACGTGGACGTCGAGGGTTCGACTCCCGGTCCCGACGACCTTTGCCACATGTCTTCCCCCCTCTCCTCACCCTCCTTCCTGTCTGCCTACTGTCGAAAAAATACGAGCCACTAGCGCCGCAAAAAACTCTTCGGAGAAAAAAAAAAAAAGTTGCTGTTTCAATCACAAATAAACTTGTTTCTTATATCAATAAGAAATATATTATATATATGAAATATATTCTTATACCAATATATTTCACCTGTGCATTGAAATATATTGGTGTTCAATATATTTGTTGAAACAAGCTGAATGATTGGCTACTGAGCTGCTGTTTACTTTATTAACTAGTTAGCACCATTAGCAGGGGCTAATGTGAAACCAAAACAAAATAGAAGATGATAAATCGATGTTTGAAGTAATAATAAAGTAACTTACCGTATTTTTTGGACTATAAGCCACTACTTTTTTCCCACACTTTGAACCATGTGGCTTATAGTCCGGTGCGGCTTATATATGTACCTTTCCAGTTTTTTTTAAAACTTTGTGGGTGGGGCTTATAGTGAGGTGCGCTCTATAGTCCGGAAAATACATTACTTAAATATCTCGAGTTAGGACGTGGAGCTCTCCTTCTTGGTTGGCATTTCCAAGCAGCAGCATCACAAATACCTGATTTTTCCTTCAATTTTCTCCTCCTTTTCTTCTTTCCTCATCATTTCTTTAATCAACACGGTTCAAATTGTAAGGACTGAATGTTACTGGAGTTAGCGCTTTAGCACCTAGCATACATCATCTACACAGTTTGCATTGCAGCGTAAACAGCTTCAGTGATTTCCACGTGACTATTTATTTTAAAATGTATAAAAACTAAACAGCCTACAGTATTCTTACATCTCAAATAAATAAAGTCTATTGTTACAGCTAGTCATGGTTACAGCTTTAGGACTTGATTCTTCAGCAGTGAGTCTTGCTTACTTAGCTGAAGCCAAATTATTTCCCCACATTGTTGGTGATTAATCTTGCTGCCATCCATAGAGAGCTGGGCTTATTCAACCATCAACTTTTAGAGCAAAGTGTTATTTATGCAGAACAGAGTAGCCAGACGGTATATAACAATGACATTAATAAACAATATTTTACCTTCAAACGTAATCAAAGATATGTCACCGTTGAGCAACGTGCCCTAAGCACCGGGCGGGGCTCTACCTCGGTTTAGAGGATTATTTAAATGTTGAATTCTGCAGCAGATTATTCCCAAACTGCCGTCACAGTGAGCAACTCGAAAGATTATGACTAAATGTTTGTGTGTGGAACTGATGTAGCAAAATGTCATTTTATTGAGGATTTGCATGTGATACTATCAGCCCCCATGCAGCTGCTCATGTGAGGTTAAGGAACGCTGTGCCAAGAGAAACACTCAGCATGATACTGAAAAATCAGGTTTAGATCAAGGCCTAGTTACACAGTTTTAGATAAACGGGAACATTTACGTTTCATTGTTGCAGAAGACAGTGAATAGCTACAGATTTATTTGTTTGGGGGTTTATTTTTGATTAATTGCTGATAGAAGTAGTCACAAAATGTGCAAATCTCACATAAAGTTTAATTTAAATTCATAATATTGTCTTATATTTAACATTATATTCTTTTGTTGTTCTGTTCCTTGTTGTCACCAGTCAACTCTTGGTAAATAAGAGAGATTATGACCTCTAAAAACCAAAATAACTAAAGCGTCATAATATACTACAACTATGAACTAATGCATGTTTGTTACATGATGTCCTTTAAAAAGTTTTCTTGTGCAAACAAACCAAATCTCCATGGAGTGATGAAATTTTACTAAAACGCTATTTAAGAATACATTATTTTACTTTATTTATTTACGCTAAAGAATTTATGCAAAATTTCCCCTTTTTCGTACTTTTTTTTACAATGAAGTATTAGGGCCATACTAGGAAAAAATAACTAAATAGTCAGATAGTCCAGTAGTCAACATAATATTAGAATAAAATTGTAATTATATGAGAATAAAGTCTTAATATTATGAAAATAAAGTGGTGATATTGTGACTTTATAATATTACAACTTTATTCTTGTATTAATTTTCATATTACTTTATTCTTGTAGTTTTATTATTTTTATTTTCTTAGCGTGACCTTAATATTCTAGTTTTCCAGATATTCCAAAAGGATTTAAATTCCTAACTTGATTTTTTATTATGTTGGCAAAATTATTCTAAAAGTTATGTAATACTTTTAAAACGTCATTAACTTGACTTTGATGCAGATTCTGTTGAAAAGTCAAGATTTCTTTTAACTTTTCATCCAAAATAGAGTTTGGTATTTCTCTCTTTTTTTACATAAATGTGTGGAAATTTGAAGTGGAAGACAAATTATTATTATTATTTTTATTTTTTTCTCCAAAGAGTTTTTGCGGCGCTAGTGGCTCGTATTTTTTCGACAGTAGGCAGACAAGGAAGGAGGGTGAGGAGAGGGGGAAGACATGCGGCAAAGGTCGTCGGGACCGGGAGTCGAACCCGCGACGTCCGCGTCGAGGACTAAGGCCTCCAAACGTGGGGCGTGCTAACCCGCTGCGCCACCACAGCACGCCCCGACAAATTAAACCAAATAATGTAGAAGAATATACATATTTTTGCAGTTTGGTCTTTCAATCTCCTTTAAAATTCAGTCCTGTAATAAAAAAAACAAACTGAAATGTTGTTCATCGGTTCCAGGAATATCGAATCATGTTCTGCTGTAAGACTGAGACCCGGAGTCAGAGGGAGAAGTGATGAAAAGATTGTGAGAGTGAAATGTAATCACTGAAAGAGCCACAGAGCTGTAAACGTGAAAATCAATTAGAGAGAGGAAGTCTGTGAAATGTATGAAATGATCTTTGGTTCTCTGTTAACGTTAAGTCCCGGCTTCATTTTGGAGAGTTTTCTAATCCATTAATGGATTTCTGGTTTGTGAATTTGAAGTCAGTGAAGCAGTGAGAAGGAAATGGAGCAAAGACAGAAATCCTGGTGTTCCCACTAATACGGACATCAAAGTCATGGTGGAACATTACGCAGAGGGTAAATTTCACACCAGAGGAGGAATTCATAGTTTGTATTTCTCGCTCTTGAACTTCTGCTGGAGGAAATTTGCATTCAGTTCTCCTTCTCTGTCACAAAACCTCTAAAGGTGGAGAAACGTAACGGATGCGTCGAGTTCTGTTTGTTCTCTGCATAAAGTGAAAGGTGGTGCTATTTCTGCTGGATGTGTTGCATTTTAATGCCTTGTTTTGTTTCTCCAGTAGCCGAACCCCTCAACAGTATTCATTATTCAATAAAATGGAATAAAAAAAGATGAAAACATTTGCTTTTGAAACACAAACAGAACGCCTTTACAATAAGAGTGATTGGAAATATGCAGCAGATGCTTATTGATCACTGTTTCGTAAAGGAAAATTTGTGGGACTATAAATTATCCCGGTAATTGCTGCGTAAAACAATCATTTTGTTGTTTCTAAAGCATTTTTTTAAATTCATTTACAGATTTATTTATAGATTGATGTATTTCCATGTGCATTCTTATTATTTTATTATTATTTTTCTATTTAGTCATATTTAAATGAATTACAATATTACACTTATTTATATATATTTTTTTAATAAATGTTATATTGCTTATGGTTATATTTGTATTTGCAAATATTTAACACTTTAGATGGACTAGCTGTCAGCTGGGTTATTATAAGCCTGGTAGGCCACCAGGCTTTACTTGTGCCCCCACCAGGCTGAGCATTGTTTATCTTAGCTTTCTCATGTTTTTAAAGACTTTTTAAAAAGATATTTATTGTCATAAAATTTCACAATTGGTTGCTAGTTGGTGTTGAGTTATTGACTTCCAATCTTCCAATAACACATAAAGATCAAGTGATATTTTTAAATTTTCTGTCAACTTTATAAAAATTTTAACTCAAAATCACGGCGAACCAGTGGATGAATTACTGCCCTCGCTTATCGGCCACCGGCCGTAGCAAGTTTTCTGGGGGAAACTTTGTTCATACAAGCAGTTTCCCTTGGAGAAGTAAATATGTTGATAATTATGAAAGTTTGCCCTGTCGTTCATCGATCTACTTTGATTTTTGTAAAGAACTTTTAAGACTGGAACTGGCGCATATTTTAAATAAACAAGATAAAACACAGAAACAATAAATAAAGCTGAAATAAAAAACACACACAACACATAAATAAAATGGATTATTATGTGTCCATAAACAAAATTGCCTTTCATTATTGAGCTCATTTTATTTTGTCATTCAATTAATTGATTAATTGATTATTGTGACAGGCTTAATCAGAATCTACTGTGATTACCTCCAAAACCAGAAAGCTGAGATGTGCCCTGTTTTTACAGACAAATAAAATTCTTATGGCCTCTGATGGTTATTGAGATAATTATCCAATAAGTGAGCAGGAACAACACAAGATGCATGAGGATAAAGCTACATTTAAATCTGACTATATGCCTGAAGTTGACAGACAGCTGTTTTTACTCATGTTTGATGCTGCAGAACTATAATTACCGTTCTGTCTCAACACATCAACTCACCGCTTTGTTTGGTGACGTCAAACTCCACTCAGTCGCCTCACTATGAGACTTTGGATGGAGTTTAATTGGCGTTGTTTCGGGGTTTAGATGACGGTAGGTGATTGTACCAGTGGTAAAATCACAAACGTGTTGTGGTTTAACAACTGGTTCCAGCACCAAACCACTGGGAGGTTAATACACCCACATGATGATCAGTTTTAGGGTTGCCAGATCTGACTGACAACCCAAATTTTAACCTTTAATAAAACTTGTGTCAATAATGCCAGATATGTAAATATATAAATATATTTACAGACTTTTTGACAATTCACATAATTTTTGGTCGTACTTTATAATATTCTGACCTGTACCAGATCCTATTTGACTCTTTGAACTCAATGAAACTTGAGTTTTTTCCTTTTAAATCATGCAGTTGCCCTTGGATTTATGTTTTCCACTACTACTGCATTGTAAATGTACTTGATTAACCAATGACTAATCATTGATTGTGATATTGTTTAGATTCTAGAAATCTGAAAATAAATTAACGAATAAAATAAAAGCAATAACGTGGCATTTAATTAAAAGTCTGATGCATTGCCACACAATGACAGCTATTTTGATAGAATTTCCCTCTGAATACTTTCTAAAAATGTTGTGTAAAGCAGCCCAAATTTTAACAACCCGCCCAAAACTGGGTTTTTTTCCAGACAAACTTTTTCAAAAGAAGCTCAGAGTTGCTAACATGAGTGAAAAGAGAAGCGAGGAGAATCAGACTTTAGTGCTCAACGTCAAATTTCACTTTAAAAAACACCAGGATGGACGTTTGGATAAAACTAAGGAAGTTTGTAGCGATGATGAATTATCCTTCCATGGAAACACCAGCAGTTAGCATTTCTAAATTACTTTTAAAATGAAATAACTTCTTTTAAACCATCCTGAATATGAAAACCTGGAAGACTGAGATGTTTGGTTTGAGACAATAAAATGTTTTCCTAAAGATTTTTTTGAAAACCATCAATTTAAACATTTCACACTTACAAAGTTAAACATAGTGATTATTCGTGAGGAACACCATTAGCTTCCATCGCAAATCTGTGAAAAACTTTGTCAATAGTATGCTAACATTAAAAAAAATACAATTTCGCAATTCAATAAGAAACGCAATTAAAATCACACGTGATAAGTCATTAAAAAACATGCTTCGCCATCGTCCTCAAACTACTTCCTGTCGTCTTTTTCTTTGTCGTTTCCACCAGTAGTAACATCCGGTTTTTCCTCATGTGACTCGTGTGATGTGAAAAAAATAGTTTGCGTTGAAGTTTTGAAAAATAAACCAACCACCTCATCCTAAACTAGTTTTTTTTAGAAATTGTCGTGTTTCCATTGAGCAAATTTGTTTTCGAAATGTGAAATTATGTTATATGAGCAAAAGGAGAGAAGTGGAAGAGCACAGGAAACAATGAAGTTTGTTCAGACATAAACATAACGAATGATGTGAGTAGCGAGATGCATCACTGTGTTCATTTTCAACCTGCAATTTATAAAATCTAGAAATATTTGTTTATCCTTTGTGTATGCTTGTGATCGCAGTGTTTGAAACCGTCCCTGTGGAACAAACCATTTCCCTCCCAGCGGCTGAATCATTGTGTTTACATGTAGGAAAACTGATGCTTCCTCCCTCTGAGATAATTTAGAGCATGTCAAGGGTTTGTTGGTTGTTTGATCTTTGATGTCTTTTCACATTTCCGCTCAGCACCTGAGCACCAAACATCTTTATCACTCCTGTGTTTGTCATCCGCCGAGCCCACGAGGAATCGACAGTGTTTTGTGGGAAAATTATGGAGTTTATTTTACTGACAGCCCTGACATTTTTCCTGACAGTCTGTTACTTCAGAGCAGCTTGAATCTGTTCGCGTTGCAAACTGACAGCTAAAACCGAGCGGCGATAGACGCTCATTTAAATCGGAGACATTTTGAGAATAGAGCTACCGGCTGCAGGTGCGTCGCTCCGGATCGGCGCTTTGTCGTCGTCGTCTCTGACCCTTCGGCTCGAGGAATTTAGAAAACTTCTTTGATGTTGCCAGCAGCCATTATTGTCACCACCGGAGCATGTGGGTGTTATTAGGAGTAGAACATGTTTCCCCTCATTTATCTTGTCACTCATCCATCCTCTGGGGCTGTTTATGAGCTCACAAACAAACACAACTTATCTGTAAACCGCAGAAAACAACCCTGTCTTCCCCCCCTTTCTGGCTCGCAGTCACAAAACAAAATAATTCAACTTAACCTCATGAGAATTTAAATTTTACCCAGAAAAGGACTCCAGCTTGATGCGAAGCCTCATTATACGAGGTTGGTTAAACCAGGTAATAACACATCAGCACTGTGAACTTTGTCCTCCTTCCTTCGCTGAAAGGATTTTAATTAATCAGGAAAATAAATGTTATCTCTTATTTCTCTAATTTTGCTTCTAAGCAACCAGACTTTCTTGAATCATAACAGATTTAAAAGTTTTTTGGGCTCTTATGCAAAAAAATCTGGAAAAATTTGGATTATCCTGCATGTTTGGATGAGTATGAAAAAGAAAACTGAGTGGGAATAAAAAGTTTATCCAACTCAAAAGTTTGTAGGGCAAAAATCGAATGATACTGCGGTTAATTTTACATTGATTTGTGTTGAAATTACATTATTTATCTTTGATTTTGCACATTACACCTGGATTTTAACAGTTTACAAAGAAAAATGTTAGTTTTTGAGTAACTGCGTTAACTTACTAAACTTTATTACACTTTCATCACTATGTTGTTAAAGTAATTTGAGTTACATTTTAGTAAAACTATTAATAAAGCATTTCAAAGTGATGTTATGCTCTCTCAAAGTTTCTCCTTCCTTGTTTTTTCACCTATTTTGAATCCAGTACCTGGATTGTCTTATATGAATGCTTATATTTTTATTTTACATTTTTACCTTTGGCACATGAATAATTGACCAAAGGATGAAGCGGTTTGGTCAACAACAGAACCAGTTTTAAATTGGATCTTAAGGCTGTTTACTTACAGGCTGCCTGTTATCTCACGGCTTACTCTAATTTATTTAGTAAAATCTCTGGAAAATACATGAAAAAATTATATTCTATCATTGGGTTGATTCCCAAAAACCTGTTGGCTAAAACTCAAATATACAGGAGATGCAGGATAATTAAAACCACAAAATCTTACCAAATATTTTTGTTTTTGTCTAGTTTCTGGGTCAAGTAAATTAACGCATCAAATAAGACAAAACTAACTTACAAGAAACTTTTCAGCAAGCTTATTTTTTATGAATAATTCCTTACTATTGATTAAATAGTATTTCTTCAACTAGCAGATTATTCCACTTATGACGAGACATTTTCCCTTCCTGTAAATGAAATAATCTGCCAGTTGAACTAATATTTTTTGTCAATATTAAGGAGTTATTTATTAAACAAGCTCCTATTTCTTGGAGAAAAGTTACTTCTAAGTTAGTTTTGTCTTATTTAAAGTGGATTAAGATATTTGCACTTGAAAGTAGACCAAAAATACTGGGTAAGATATTGTTGTTTTTTTCTTTTTGTCGTGTTGAGTTTTGTAGGATTTTTACACTTTTCTATTTTCTCTTCAGATTGTTAGTTTTTTTTTAAGCTCATAAAGATTTGCTTGAATAAAATAAGTTGTTTTTCCCTTTTAACCTTTAAAAACCCATAGAAACCCACAGAGTATTACCAATGAAGAACACTTTAACATATTTCAAAAAGTCTGAGGGAGCTGATCATTTTAATTTTTATTTAATATTATTTGTATATTTATTTATGTATTTATAGGCACATTTGTGATTTTGCTGGGTTTCCTCTGTGGGTTCTTGTGGCAAAGTGGCAACATTTTATTGCCAATATTGCTGGCAGAGTACACAAAAAATACAAACTGCTGGTGTGTGTCTGCATCTGGTGAATTTTTGGTTAAAACATGTTTGTTTTTCTTTCAGTGCAGAAAATCCCGAGCAGTAAAAAAAAAATTTTTTCCAAAAAGTAAATGTAATTGAGTAAATGTAACTAGTTACTTCCCAACTCTGTCTTTGTGCCAGACAATAAAATAAGTCTAAAGTCATGCGAAGATAAACTCATAGTTGACTGATATGAATTCACCAAGGGAACAAACCTGTTCTCCATATTTTGCATTTAACTCAGGAAGTCAATTTAAGGTAATGAGCCCATTAAATGGGACCCACTTGTTGTCATTAAGCTGTAATCCCGGTTCTGTATGCAGAGAGCGGCGCAGATAAAAACGAAGGAGACTTGTTTAACAATGGGTTAAAATGTCTGTTTTGCAGCTGCTGCATAGACGTGAATAGTTCGTCATCAAAGCATTTCCTTCAAGCCATGCTCACATAATCGCAGTATTACAGTTAATGAAATTTACACCCAGTTTGAGTCAATGTGGCTCGGCGGCCCAGGGCCTCCTTCACACTGAAAGCAGGTCGGGGTTAACCGTCTTTCATGAATGCTAAGCTGCTGAAAATATTCCTTCAGATGTAAAGTGTTAGCCGCTGGTCATTTTCTTTCTCTCCCTCATATTCAGCTTTTTTTTTCTGCCACATTAACGTCTTGTGCTTTGATGTCGGCCATTACAGAAAAGGTCTCGATGAGGAACCAAACAACAGGGAGCACAATGATGTAACACGAAGTGTTTTCCTGTCTGTCTGTCTGTCTGTTGATTTACTTTGTAGCTCTTGGCAAGTGAATTTACTGCTGAGCTTAATGTGGCTCAAGGCAGAAAGTTCAATATGGTAACATTTTGTCCTCCCAGCGGCTACAGAAACATGCAATTACCGATTTACAGGGTTAATTCCCTCTACAAGGACGCCTTGTCGAGAGTTGATCGGAAAGTATTCGCTGTCAAAGCAATCGCTGGATTTAATCCAAAGAAACATTTATTAAAGTTAAAACTCACCCCAGAATTTACAATCTGCTCAAAATGTTTGCATAAGTTGTGCAAAATTACGATAAATAAAGCTAGCTAAATTACGTAAGTTAGTTTTTACTTTTTAATTTTTACGATTTGCACCCATCATCAGTTAAAGTAAGATCATATTACAAGATGAGGGGATTTTTGTACAAAATTGTTCATTTTTAAAACAGACAAATGGTTGAGTAAGTGACTAAATTTACTTTTATAGACCTGAATATTTAATTAAGAACAGTGTTGGAAATTAATCAGGTGGATCCTTTAAGACCTAACTTACTTTACTGGTTACTTGACCTAAAAATTAACTAAGTTAAGTTGCTTCCTCGACCTGAAAAGTGAATTTTTAACAGTAACATCAACAAGAAAATACATGTTTCTATAAAAAATAAAATACAAACAATCTTTATCAACTTAACATAAATAGTAGGTGGTTATGCACTAACGTCTGGCCTTAAAGTTGATTTTTTACATATTTGACCAAACTTGTGAAGCTATATTTAAATGTGCTGTGCTGGTGCGGATTTATCAAATAAATATGTAATTAATTACATTTATGTCAGTGTTATAAAAAAAACCAAAACCATTTCAAGTGAATCCAGCTCTAATTTTCTATATCGGTATTGGTCGATACTAAACCTCAGATATTGGTATTGGCAGTGACAAAAATGGACAAGTTAGAGAACATGTTACCAGCATCAGTGTTTCAGAAGAGTATAAAAAGTAACTCTAAGTAGTTTGAAACAATCTTAAAAAATGTTTTTTCTTTTATTAAATCTGGCTTGTTACCTGGATTCACTTCTCAGTTTTACCCTCTTCATTTCACCCTTCAGTCTATTTATATATAATATTATTCTACTGCAGATTTTGACCCACTCTGACAAAACATGGAGGAGTTTTGAGACCAGCTGAAAATATTTTATCTAGAGTAAAATATTTGTAGGTTTTCTTAAAACCTTGTGATTGCTGCTCATTTTTTATTCGGCGCTTTGTGTTTTCGTCCACATTGTTTTAAACGTAGTGAAGTTGGATCACGTCTGCAGACTCCAGCACTGAACACTGAGAAATGAACCTCAGGTGAACTCTGACCCTGCAGAGCCGGCGAGAGATATCCTGTTTTGGAGAGCAAAAAAATAAAAAAAATAAACAGACAGGAGCAGAGAGAGGGAAACACAGTGACCCATTCATTAGTGAGGCTGACCCTGCAGGGACAAAGACGGCGTTCATTAAATGGACACTTGAGGCCCAGTCAGAGATCAGACTCTGGTTCTGACAGTGAGGATATTACAACCCAAACACGGCAAAGATGGAGGGAGATGATGTCAGGGGAGATCTTGGCCCAACTTATTACTTCATCATGACATTTTTTCGATTTTTTTTACCTTTTACTTGGCTTCACAACACACTACTATAAGATTATTTTTTAAATAAATTATAGTCAGCCTTTGTAACACTAAATCACTAGATTTCCAATAACTATGTTTAAAATTAAACATATTTACTGGATGTTCATTAAGCTTAAAGAAACTTACAAAGATGTAAAAGCCAAACCTCTATTGCCCTGATTCTCCTTAATATTTTTGTTTGCAGTACAATTGAAGTTACAATAGAGTACTGTCCAAATTTCACCACCAGCCACTTCTTTTTAAATTTATAAGATTTTGAAACTGTCTTTCAGGATGGTCTGAGTCAATATTCTGTCTGAAGTTTCTTCCAAAGCCTTTTCCTGCCGTTTTCCTTTGATTTTTAATCCTGTAGTTGTACTTTGACCTTCAAAAAGACTGAAGAAGTGTGGGATTATCTGATTACAAGAACATCTAAGGATGGGAGGAGATTAAAACTCCCGTAAGGGAATAAAATTTGCAAACCCCTTTTGTGCAATACTAGAAATAAAAATGTTAACTCAACAGCCAACGTTAGTTTATGACACGCAGAGTTATTTATTTATAAAATTACTTTAAATTTATTAGATTAGCAGTAATTTATCATCCTGATTGCAGCCTGCCAAACTTAACACATTGATGTGAAACTGTTTTTCACAGATTCAAATGATGCTTCATACAATATTAAAAAGTTACTTGTATGCTAATGAAACTTTACGTTCATATTTGGAGGTAAAACTTTTTTTCTCTGTCTGTTTTCCACAATGTGAGGCAGAACATTCAGAGGTGTGTTGCAGTTTTGCAGCGAACCTCTGACCTGGAGGCGGATTCTGTCTCACACTGATTAGATTTGAGTTTTATGTGTAGGCCTGTCACAATAAAACATTTTGCTGGATGATAAATTATCCCAGAAGTTATTGTGATAATCGATAATATTGTTGTTTTCAGATCCTTTTCAACATATATAATGATAATAATGGCATAATACTGTGATGACATTCTCATAGATCAATAAACTTTAAATTCTGATGACCATTTAAAACTGGAGCTGGAAGACATCTTAAATATCCTAAATAAATATTAACAAATAATAAACAAAACAACAGATAAGATGAATTATGAAGTCTCTGGAAACAAAATTGTCCTTCAAAAAAAGGGCTACTTGAAACCAAAACACCAGACTGAAAACTTTTACATCAATCAATCTAGTTTATCTGTGTAGCACATTTCAGCAGCAAGGTGCAAAAACACAACATTACAAAGTTTTAAAGAAAACACCATACAGTCAACAACTGAACAAACATTACATTTTGATGACTGCCATCACCAAATTCATACAAATCAAATATGTTGGTCAATGTTTTTCATCCACCAGCGAAAAACGATAAATCATTCATTTGTTTTAATTTACCATGTTTTTAATTGATTTATTGCTTATTGCGACTGGCTTTTGTTTTGAAAATTTAACAGAATTTACCATATTTTAATCTGCATATTAGTCTTATTATGTTTTGAACTAGTAATTGCATTTTTTAAACCTTGCATTTGTAAACCTTCTTTGTTTGACTTCACAACAGACACACTCAGGTTCGCTGTATTTATTCTAACGAGAGTAAATCAAGTTGGCGGTTAACCTCAGCCTCAAATATACAGACAGCAACAGAAAAAGGGCTGCTGCCTGTGACCGTTTAGTATTTAACATAAATTTACACCATTAACCCACATAACTACTCTAATTTTTAATATATATATATATATTAAAAAAATATATATATACAGTATATATTAAAAATTTGGCAAAAAATATATATATTTTCAGTCCATGAGATGAAATTACCCACATAACATTCAAAAACTATCACACAAAGCATTACTTTGCTTTAAAAATGATAAAAGTCCTGTACATTAAATAAGATACAATAAATAACATGACAGTTGAAAGCAGTTAATAGTTGTAAAATGAAACACAGCTAAAATACAGGTAACGGTTTCAAACTTATACAAAACATGGCAATATTACGCATAAAATGTGTATAAAATATATGTTGAAATGTAGTACTTGTAAAGAAAACACAGGTCTGATCTTAACACAGTTACGAAATGGCAACAGGAAAAGGGGGAGGAGCTGTGAGTTACTGGTTTCTACGGTAACCACCAACTGCCAAGAGCAGCAGAACCTCTATAGCAATAAATGTCAGGGAGAAAATAACTTTTTAGCCAAACAAACCAGTTTTGACAAACTTGTTACACAACCTCTCTAGTTCCTCTGATGGAAACATCAGGCTGCAGACGGCCGCTGTCACCCCAGCTGTCACCCCAGCTCGCTCTTTGTTGCTGTGCTATCTAATTATAACCAGAAGCATTTTGATTTGCCACATACTAACATAATCAGCCTGCTAGTTGAAATGTGAAGCTTTCTATTTAAGTAGATTTCTCTCCTGTTGTGGTATTAATAACCTTCGGATGACACAATCAGCGTACAGCTAAACTGTGTTAATTAATCCTATTTTTTTCTCATTATGTTTGATCACAAGTTGGTTAATTTTAGATTAAAACATTTAAGAACGCTTAAAGGGCTGTTGGATATGACAGCATATTAGAGCCAGTGAAGAAAAAAGGAGTTCATTTCTGCCAAAAAATCTTGAAAATTAATTCAAAAATAGTCAGAAATTAGCTAGATCAAAAGTGGGATTTTGAAATTAATCTGAAATTTTCTAGAAAAAACATGGAAATTTGTTTATTTTTAAACTTCGCAAATTTGCTAGGAAATTTTTTTTCCAGAAAATAAAACTTTTCTGGAAAAGTTTTTGAAACTCAGAAATGTCCATGTTTTTTTCTGCAAAGTTTAGTCTCAAAATTTTAGGGGTTTTTGCTAGCAAATTTGGACTTTTCAAATCCAGAAATGTTCTTTTTTTCTTCTGGAAATCTTTTTTGATTAATCGTAAAATGTCTGAGTTTTTTTTTTTTGTGGAAATGTTTTGACTTTTTAACTCAGAAATGTCATTGGTTGTTTTTTTATGTTTGTTTTTTAGTTTTTCAAAACATTTCAGAGTTTAATCTAAAAATGTCTGAGTTTCTTAAAAGAAGTTTTATATCTAAAAATAGCCCTAATGCACCATTGTAGTTTGCTAAGCTCTGACATGTAATACAATATAAATCATTTTAGTTTTCTGAAGAAACCTGTCAGACTCACAAAACACACAAGATCATTTTGAGAGTTTGCAACAGAGTTTTGTCCCTTATTTATTACCGTAGCTTAGATTACAATTCCTGACAGCACAGATGGGAGCTTTAAAATCTCACTAAATTACTCAGTTTCTGCAACATTTGCAAACATGTCCTGTTATTTGCATCATCTGTGCACTGGGTTGTGTAAGTATTCATGCAATGAAAGCGTATATCTGGGCCGGAAATGTTTGCTTGGAAAATGGCTGGTATTGAATGTTTGAAGCAATGTCTGCTGGCTGCCTAAAGGTTTGATGAATACCACAGATAATTCAGAGCACTTTGGTCTTTCAGCTGCTTCCCTTTGATCACCTATAACCATCACTATCCCAGATTAAAATAAATAACATTCACTTGATGTTTACCATTCAGAAAAATAAAATCAAAGGGTAATTTTGTGCCTGTGTATCAATTTGTACCTGCTGCATCCCAACTTTTCTGTCATTTTCTCCCCCAATTTATTTTTAATCAAAGCAGTTTTCCAACTTTTTCAGTATTGTTCTTAGATTTATTTTCCTGCAGATTCAGTTAATTTGTTGAGTCAAATTCAATGTTTTCTGGCCCCCTGTAGCTCTTAGAATACACTTTAAAATACTGATGTTAGTTTATAAATTATTCATCGGCTTAGCACCACAATACCTTAAAGATCTGCTGTTGTATCAACCTTCTAGACCTCTCAGATCATAATGGTTCTGGTTCTGCTCAGCATCCCCAGAACCAGAACCAAGCGAGGAGAAGCCTTCTCTTGATTGTACTAACATATTTGCACTAGAAACTAGTCAAAAATACTTGGTAAAATTTTATGTTTTTGCTGTGAATGCGGTATAGAAATCTATCTTTATTTTTCTAACGTTGCTCCTTCCTCCTCGACATGTCTGATCCTGTCCGTTCGCTCCCCAGGTCCGTGGGGGCGATGCATGGGCAGCGACTGCGGCCCGGGCGGCAGCCAGAGTCGGGCGGTCTGGTGCGCCCACGTGGACGGCTGGACGACCCTCCACACCAACTGTGACCAGGCTCAGCGGCCCTCCAACCAGAGGAACTGCTTCCGCGTGTGCGACTGGCACAAGGACCTGTACGACTGGCAGCTGGGAGCCTGGAACGAATGCGTGCCGGTGTCGGCCAGGACCTTCGGCGCCGCGCGGCAGTTCATGTGCAGCGGCGGCGAGGAGGGCATTCAGACCCGGGAGGTGGGCTGCACGCTCAAGGCGGATGGGTCTCCAGCAGAGGATGCCATCTGTGAGTACTTTGAGCCCAAGCCGCGCCTGGAGCAGGCGTGTTTGATCCCTTGCCCTCAGGACTGCGTTGTCACCGAGTATTCGCCATGGACCTCCTGCTCCAAAACGTGTGGGACGGGCCTCAGGAACAGAGTCCGCAGCGTCCTGGTTCCCCCGCTTTTTGGAGGAGCTGGTTGCCCGAACCTCACCGAGTTCCAGTCATGTAAGCCGGGAGCTTGTGTGGGTCCGGAAGGCCTGTACAGCCTTAGGGTCGGACCGTGGACCCCCTGCGTCCTACCCCAGACCCGGACCGCACGGCAGGCAAAACGGCGGAAAGGCAAAGGTCAGGGGCTCAGGGAGCGAGGAGGGGTGAAGGATCCTGAAACCAGGGAGCTGATTCAAAAGAAACGGTCCAGGAACCGGCTGAACCGGCAGGAGAGTCCGTTCTGGGACATCCAGGTGGGATACCAGACCCGGGAAGTGGCCTGCATCCACCGGAACGGCAGCAGAGTGGGGCGCAAGTAAGTACCTCACTTTGGATTATTATTACTCTGTGTGGCTGTAAACGTTTGTACAGGATTAGGCCAACTAAAAAAAAATTTAATCAAACTGAAAATTAAATATTAAAGCTTCAGTACTTAATCCTTTTAAAAATATATATACTTTTTTACATATTTGTGAAACCGTCACCATGTCATGGTAGTATAGTATGAGACAAATAATCTGTAAATAAAAATCAAACTCATGTGCCTTCTCACAGTGCTAATTGGAAACAACCAATCAGAACCTAGAGGCGGGGCTTAGCGCTGTGAATCATGCCTATTTGCTAACTTGCATGCTAGTTAGCAAGGCTACCAACAACAGCGATAAACTGTTTTTCTGTAACAGTAAGTTGTTTTTACAGTCAGGTTTCTTACTTTTTTCATCCTTTTCTGTATGTTTTGTTTTTTCTGCACTTTCATACACTATGTTAAACAAAGATCAAGGATGACTTGAATTTTAGTATTTGTATATCTTCCCTTCATTTTAATCTAATTTCCTGCCTCTATGATCCGTCTGCTGCTCATGACAGTGAAACATGTCGGATTTGTCCTGCTGAATTTCGCTCCTCCCTGTCAGGAGGCGACACACTGAGGAAGACGATTGTCGGCTGGATCTTTTTTAGCTCCACAGTGTCAAAGCTAAGAGGAACAACTACCATTAAAGTGAATTTGATGTCGAGTTCTGCGGAAAGAAGTGACAAAAAATGTCTCTGTGACATGAGATCAATCTAAGCCGTGACTTTGATGCTTTTCACACACACAAAAACATATTGGGTGTTTTTTTTGTTTTTTAAAATTTCGTTAGGAAATTGAGCATTACTCAGAATGACAGAGAACTTATTGCTAGGTCATAAAAGTTTAAAATGCAATTATGAATCTAAAATAAAACTCAAAGCTTTTTATATTTATAGGGTCATTTTTAAATGTCTCCTGTTTGGCCTTACTTGTGTTAATTTTCATGTCCATATTTGAGAAATAGATACAAAATGAGAAAGAGAAATGTAGCAGGGGATGCTATGTGATGTTTTTTCTTTAATGCTCTGAGTAATCTCTAAAATGTTTGGGGAAATATTTTGATGATACAGTCACTCCACTCTGCCTACAGCTATATCTGTCCATTAAATAAGAAGAAGTTAAAATAAGAAAATATACAATCAGACTTCATCTGTTTCCTTTTATCCGACTCAGACGCTGTAGGTGAAAAACAGGATTTCACTGCCACAGTTCATTTCCAGGGATAAAAACATGGATTTGTTTTATGTGGCAGACATCAGCAGATGCTGTTTGATTGACGGAAGAAGCAAAAAGAAAAGCAGTTTGAAAAAAAAACATTTTCTTACCTGAGAAACGTTAGTATCTCCAATATTACCTATGGTCTTGTCAGTCGTCTGACTGGTGACTTGCTGCTAAAACATATTTTTGTGTGAACCACATTTTATACTCATGCCTCTTCTGAAGCCAAATTTCCAATTCTTTCTAATTCTGAAAGAAACTATGTTTTGAATTGAGAGATTTTGTTTTTCTGACCTTATTAGTTTCACAAACCTTTCCTATACATCAAGAAAGTCCAAGGAGAAGAAGAGGTCTCACTGCATCTTTTTTCTTACTTAGCTAGATGTCTGTTTTAAGAAGATGCATCTCCAAAGTGTTTTTTAGTATCTAAAAAATGCTAACTGTCCTTCATGTTGTGTAATTTTAAGTTTTTCTTGCTTTGAAACATTTGTTGATTCAAAAGGTCAAGTTCAAATGATTGCAGATGTGAAGAAAGCTAATAGTTTCAACATTTTCAAAAGAATAGTGAGACAAGTCAGTTATTTTACTCAAATAAAAGAAAGTAAAAAATTGCAGCTCTTCAAAAATATTTTAAGTGGTGAACTATTAACTTTAAATCTGAGTTTCTTCATGTCAAATCTAACCTGTTTGACCTGTCATTATCCTCGCTGAGCGCTACAAAGACGCATTGTCAGACTGAAAATAAGAAAGATTAATAGCTGTCAGTTTCCATTCACTCGCTGCAAACTCTTCCCGTCTAACAATGTATCTGAGAGCAAAATGTCTGACAGGAAGTTCTGTCAGCGTGAACTTCGCAGTTGACTAAAATCAAATGTTTCTAAAGGAAACTTGTATTTGTATGTTTCTGTCAAACCTGTCAGTGAGAGTATTTGCTCACACAAGACGTCAAGGTACTATCGCTACATAAACCTGAGGAGGATTTTTAATTTTTTATGCGTTGTTGGAAAATCTGGAGGAACGTTTTGAAGCAGTGGTGTCCAAACGTTTTGTCCTGGATAAATTTAAACTACTGGCGGACCACAAAATTCAGTAAATTGAAAATTAAAAAATTAGTTTGTGATTTTTCTGATTGACAACAAAAACTACAATTTTATAATGAAATCTGTTTAGATCCAAAACATTAAATGGGTTTTGGATTGTTGCCCCATTAAAAGAAAAACAATTTACACATTTTCTGGGGTCATTAATTGTTTTCTACTGACCAAAATAGTTTGACTTGTGGCCAAGCAAAAATGTTTTCATGGGCCAAAAATGGCCCCCGGCCCACGCTTTGGACACCTGTGTTCTAAATGAACTGAAATCATTTATATTAGATGGACATATCGAGGATAAACTGTGTAAAGTTTGGATTTTGGTTTAATTTGTTGGACATTTATTGTTGATTTGCTGTGATTAAAGCTGATAGTAGTGTCCTGGCAACTGTTTTAGCTCATCATGCGATTTATAGAACGCATGTTTTTTTATTTTTTTATTTTTATTTATTTTTTGATGAGGGCGAAGAAAGCAAATCTTGGGATACTTTTCGATAGTACAACACCAAACCTAATTAATTTACTACATTGCTTTGACCTAACATAAAATACCAACAAAACACTTTGAAGTGGAATAAAATTAATACCTGATTTTCAACATTATTTATGAATAGGAATATACAAAGCGTGGTTTGCATTAGTATTTAGTTCCCTTCTCTTTGGTACTACTTTTTGATTAAGTAACATGCCAGGAACTCTGCTTGCGTTGCTACGTAACAGGGCTGGGCCTGGGTGTGGTTGCTAGGTAACGGGGCTGGGCTTGGCTGTTGTTGCTAAGTAACGGCGCAGGTCAAATCTGACATAATTTTTGGGAGGTTTTTGAAATAGTTAATTTTAAAAACACTAAAAAACCTCAAGTTATTGCCAAAAAGGGTTTTTAGTGCTTTGGTTGTTTATAGAAGCAGTTGAGACCCAAATGGAAATAGAAAAATGTGGAAAATGCCAAATTTGCATAGTAGGTTCCATTTAAACTATCTTTTTTACATATAATTTCATCAAGACACACACTTACATTCTTAAGATACATGTTTTATTAATATAATTATTGATAATTTCTTATTACATTATGAATTGAAAGCAGAATAAAACATTAACAACCTTTCTATGGTGCGTTTTCCATTGTTATTAAAATAGTTTGGATAGAAATCGCCTCCTGGTCTCCTGGGCTTTTTTCCAACAAAAAAACTCCCTCAGACTTTCATCTGTCTTATGACAAGCAGAACGATTCCTGTTGTTACTAAAATAAATTTGTCCTTACAGAAAGCATCCTCCCTATTTATGATTGTTAAAGTCAAGGTGTCTGTGAATAGACAGACCAATTTCACATATTCTGTAAAATAGCTCCACGTTCTTTTTCCTGCCAATATTATGCAGCTGTCAGACGCATACATCTGCTATAGCTACACGTTATGGACCCGTTAGACTTTAGCAGGATATATATGTAACCCAGGAGAAAAGAACTGGTACAGTCGTATTTACGATCGCTCTCCTATGAACCCCCAAATGAGGAGTTGTGGATTATTTGGCTGTGAAAAGAGGTTATTATGTGCTTCGGTGCTCGGCTCTGTTTTCATTTGCAGAGTATTTGGTTTGGGACTTCTTATTCTCCAAGAAAGAAAACTTGACCTACAACTGCACATCCACGAAACGCGTTTAAAAGCTTCATATCATGCGACTGAAAGTGATGAAACATTGAGTTGCCATAGGTTATCCTTTTTATAACTGGCATTAATTTGTGGCGTAATACACATTTGGCTTTTCAGCATAACTGTAGGGTAGATCTATATTCTTCTAATGAGCTGTTGTCTCCATTTCCTTCCCTGTATTAAATGTCACAGCTGCTCCCGGCAGACTTTGATCTTGGTGAGTTTATCAAGGTTTTCCTACTCCAGGAACAGCTGCAAGCCTGAATTTATCTTTCAAACAGTCACATATCTTCTATGGTAAAGCTGCATTCTGGGATATCTAGCCGTTGATGCTTTGTTAGCGTGGGGCTCTCGCCACTGACTGGGATCGATACTTTTAAAGGAACCTTGAAAACAACTTGCATGCTCTTAGGAGCATTAATATTAATCCTTGACTTGTTTATTTCTTGTTCTGAAATATTCATAGTTGTTTTTTCTTGTGGAAACTGGAGCAAACTTCCCAGAGAAGCAGAGATCCAGACATGTCCTAGCCAGGCGTCCCCTGAACATCTTGCTCGCTTCATTTCCAATTTTGTTTGATGAACATCTGTCACTGGGACGCTTCTTTCTCCATGGTGTCTCACTGGTTCCTCACATGCGGCTTTCTTTAAAAATAAGTTTCTGGCTTCCTCTGCTTGTTGATCAGTTTTGTTTTTAGAGGAAACGTTGCCTCTACTGCACAACATTAAGGATTTTTTCACACCTGATAGTCCCGTAGACTCTGTTCGATTGGAGAACAAAAATTACAAGATTTGTTACATTTTCAGCCGGTTAGGTTCACTTTCACACTGCTTTGTGTCAAACGATCCAAACCAATTGAAAAACCTGTTCCCCTCCTCGCCTGTGGTGGCGCTGCATTAAGAACTACTGAAGAAAATTACATGGAAACCTCTGAAGAAAAAACTTCCTTCTTCACAAAATGTAAACAAATATAGAATAGCGTCAGATTTTAACGGTTGTAGGATTTCTCTTTTGTGTTTGGTAAAAAAAAACACGAGTCATTTATTCAGGTTACACTGCAAAAACACAAAATCCTACCAAGTATATTTCGTCCAGTTTCTAGTGCAAATACAACAAAACTAACTTACAAGTAACTTTTCAGCAAGATATTGCAGCTTGTTTTCAGTCAATATTATTCCTTAATATTGATGAACAACTTCTAGTTCCATTAGCAGATTATTTCACTTACAACAAGACATTTTCCCCACTTTATAGGTGAAGGAATTATTTGTATTTTTATTTTATTTTTATAAATACAGAAGTTCTTTTTCAAAAACAAAATAATTCAATACCAGTTCCAATTTGTGTGCCGTTTTCTCTTATATTTCCAACAGAAAAACCTTGAAAGCTTATTCAGAAATTCTGTGTTTTAAATTAATATTTCAAATAATGTAGCAGGAGGTAAAAAGAAAATGAATGCTGTGATTCAGGGCAATAGGAGAAATCAAATAAATGTACTAAAAGTTCTAAAAACAAATTCTTATAACAAGATATTTTTCCATGTTTTTAGTGAAATAATCTGCATAGAACTAGTACTTATTCATCAAAATTTAGGAGTTATTAACTTAAAACAAGCTCCAGAATTTTGCTGAGAAGTTATTTGTAAATTAGTTTTCTTATTTCAAGTAACTTAATTTCACTAGAAACTGACCAAAAATACTTGGTAAGATTTTGTGTTAGTGTAACTGGGAGAAATGACTCGTATTTTTTATTTTTTTACCGGAGACAAAAGAAGAATCCTACAACCACTAAAATCTGAAGCTGCTCCAATTTTGTTTACATTTCATGAAGAAGGAAGTTGCGCAACACTGTTGTTTTTCTTCAGTAGTTCTTATTGCAGCGCCATCACAGGTGAGGAGGGGAACAGGTTTTTATTTAGTTTGAATCATTTGACACATTGCAATGGGAAAGAGAACCACACTAACTGAAAATGTAACAAATGTTACATTTTCACTTGAAATCTATTGCAAGTGTACGAAGATATTTCAAAAATACTTGATTAGATTTTGTGGTTTTGTAGTAGCGTTAGCCTTGTGTGCTTGTTTTGGTTATATTTACCCAGAATGCCTTGCGCTTTGGTCCGCTTCCTGCACCAGAGTTCACATTAATCGAACCAAAAACCGAGGTTTTTAGACAGACCAGAGCTTGTTTGTTTTTTAGTCCTCATCAGAGTTCAGACCTCCCAAAACAAGCAGGACTTTCTAGAATAACAAACTAGAGTTTGATTAAAGTGAAATAAACATAGATGTATGAATGTGAATGTTTCTTTATCATTCATATTCATGATAAATGTGAATGATTCACAGATTAAAGAAAACATGTTTTCTTTAACCTTTTGACAGATGCAGAATTATGTTTTTCAGGAGCAGGTACAAAGTCCATTGTTAGAATATAACTTTAAAACTTAAAGGCTTAAAAATGAGCATTTTCTCTGCATCAGCGTACTTATTTAACTAGAAATTATTTTGTCCTCATTCTGTCTGAATAGCTGAGATAAAGAAATAATGACTTCATCCTCCAACTTTGAGCTCTACCCCAAAATGTCCATGATGCGGACAACAAGCGGGGAAGGCTCAAAGGATCCAAAGATTGAAGAGAAAATGGGTCACTGGCTGCATTAGCGGCTTTTTAATACAACAACTTCCATCTGAAACGAGAAATCGAGCCATCGGTGCGTCACGTTTAAATTTCTCATTGTTTTTCTCCAAAAGCAGAAACGAGCCAGCTCACCATGTGCGCTTGGCGGAAAAACAAACCCAGGATTATTCACAGTGTCGCTTCGGTGCTACTTCAAAGCCGGCAGAGGTGTCTTAATCTGCAAAGACACGGGAGCTACGAGATAAAAAAGAATTTATACAAAAAAATAAAAAAATCAGAGATGCTGGAGGTGAAGTGTGGTGGTAGCGTCTAAATGAGAGGCTTCTAAATGAAGCAGAGCTGTAATTAGCTCTAATAGCTCGTCAGCTGCTTCGCCTCGAGGGAGAGGACTTCCAGAACGAGTCGCAGAAAACAGACGGCTTTGGTTGGAACAAATTTCTAATGATTGGAAAGGGACCCAAGTAGGACGGGTTACTCATTACGACTAAATGTTGTTAGATGATCAAAAGATGTGGGCGAACAATGAATCACAGCCTGTTGTGGTTGTCTTAACACTTGACTTATGAATACAAAGAGTCTTGTTTTACTCTTGATGTGAACCTCATTATGCACCATGTATGCTAATAAGATCAGCTAATGACAGCGTCAAAAGCAGAAAGAAAACGTTTTTTTATTTATATATATATACTTTCCCTAAATCTGTCACTGGATATTGAGGAGCCAAAGTTTCAGACTTTCAGAGCGGCGACTTGTCTTGAAAACCAGGATGACATTGTCTGGTGAACAAAAAGAAAGGCTTTTAAATCACATCAGACCTTGTTCTCCACAGAGGCTGCATTTCATTACAGGATTAGATTTTTTTTAACACCTTAATTGGATCATTAGCATGAAAACTTGAACTTGATCATGTAAAGCTGCAGTAGTTCAGTATTATGCCTTCAGTTTTGTATTTTAAAGATATGTGGTTAACCTTACTTATGCTGATTGTTTTGCCCAATCATGTCATGTCAAAATGTAGAGGGTTCTAGTTTCAAACTGGAGAATCAGTGGGATTTTAATCTGTGGAGTTAAGTGATCAGACTAGCTCCATTGTATGCATTAACAGTTTTTATAGTACTGTGTGCTCCACTGAATCCGGCTGCCAAGCTTTGCATGTTTGAAAGTCATTAAGTATGATTTAATATGCCATCTCTCACCTATACAAAAAAAAACCCATTTCATTCTAAATTCTTGGATTAGATTTTTGTCTGGTCAGTTCTGCCTGTTTTGATCTGTTTTAGGGTGTCTTGTCACTGTTTAATCCAAATAAGCAGCTGCTGATCATGTCCCCCAGCTCAATATTTACACTCACATGTGAGTGTAAACAGCTGCAAACAAATGTATAATTAAACAACCATACATCCTTGAAAAGAATAAGTAGTTCCTCCTGCACAACCAACAAGAATGCAGCAGGTGGTTTCTAAATAGTAAGTTAATAAAAAACATCCTTGTCTTTTACAGCAGTTTCAAAGTGCGTTACATAATAAAAAACACACAAATATAAAGTCACAAAATATATCATAATAAACCATTGAGAAAAACAATAACAAACATTACATTTTGATGAGTGCCATCATCAAAATGTTTAATATACATTAACTATAAAAGGTTCCTTTTATTTCGGCCACTGCTGAAGACAAATACTCCTCTGATGCGATCAAATACAACAACCCATGAAGCGGCACGGCTCATCATGCTTTTATTTTGAAAACCGACACGCAAATTGAAGCAGTCACGTGACCCATGCAATGCGAGGGATCGTTTGTTGTTAGTCACGTGGTTTTCAGCAAAACGACACAAGCATCGAAGCGGGGCTTCATTGACACGCCCCCTTTTTACTCGGTACACGCCTGGAAGCCTGGCTTCAGGTGGCGCATCACTACTGGTTGTTTGTCTTGCGCGTATCAGGACACTAAATAGTGACGTTTGTCGAGTATCAATGACGTTCAGGTCGGATGAATGCGACCTGGCCGTTCATTTTCACGTCACATTTGAATCGGACATCCAAGTGGCCTGGGTCACATTTGAAAATAATCCGACTTGTGTTGTTCAGACTCTCATGAAAAGATCGGATACAGATCGCATTAAGGCAAAGAAAAGAAAGAAAAAAAAGGAATTGGGTCACTTCAGACTGTTGAGTAAACGCAGCCTTAGAGCAAAATGGAAGTTCAAAAATGTGCAAAATGTGAATTTTGCATAATAGATCCCCTTAAAATTTGAACCCAGAATTCCTCAGGGTTCTGACTTCTGTTTCCAGTCCTGAAGATTTCCCACTTCGTAGTGTTGTTAGTTCTGTCTCCTCCTCCTTCACACCTGACCCGTCTTCTGCCTTCTCCGTCCCAGCCTGTGCATACCGCGGGAGCTGCCGCTGACCATCCAGTCCTGCGTCCTCCCTAAAGACTGCCAGGTAACGGAGTGGACCGACTGGAGCGCCTGCTCCAAGGCCTGCGCGGACCCCGAGTCTCCAAGAGGAAACCGCACCCGGAGACGACAGGCGCTCCAAGTCTCTGTTGGCGAGGGCGTTGAGTGTCCAGTACTGGAGGAGACGGAGTCCTGTGAACCTCCGGGGGGAAGCGTTCCTCCCTGTGCAAGGTAATTTGTATCTGATGCTACATTAGGCTGTCACAATAATAAACTTAAATTTTCCCTGACATTATTGCGATCAATGACAATATTGTGATTTTGAGGCCATAATCCACCAAAATAATAATGATAATATTAGCTTATTAATGCAAGTATACCCACTTAAACATAAAGAAAACATAAATTTCTAAAGATAATTTAACACTGGAAATGGAAAATATTTTAAATATCCAAAATGAATGGATTGTGATGTCTTGGTAACCAAAATTGCATTTAAAATATACTGTATATATATATAATGATTGAGCTTAGACAGTGAAAACAGGCAAAAGTGGCAGGCAGTGCAGAAATAGCCAGTGGAACTGTTACTTTTTCATCAATATTAAGGAATTATTGACTAAAAACAAGCTCCAATATCTTACTGAGTCACTTTTGTCTTATTTTAAGTAAACTAAGATATTTGCACTAGAAACTGGACCAAAAATACTTGGTAATGTTTTGTGTTTTTGCAGTGTAAGCTAAAACCAAACAATGTTTAACAAATGAACAAACACACTCTAAAAACTAATTAAAATGAGTTGAAGTAGTCAAACAAAAAGTTACAACGAAATAAAACCCAAAACTACTTTAACACTGCCGATGTCAAAACTACAAATTCTGATCTGTTGGTGAAAATTCATGGATCTAGTGAATTTTTCTAATTGTTTTTAAAGGCATAGTGATCTTAGTGACTTCTGTCTTTAAAGGAATTAAGCATTAAAAATTTCTAAACACAGAAATGAATTTATTCTGATAATTTTGTTTATCCCGACTGACCTAATACTAGGAAAGTTGAGGCTGATTCAGACTGTGATGGTAAAAACTGGTTGTGTTTTTTTATAAATGCTACATAAATATCCAGTTTATACTGTAAATATACGTTGTTATTATGATATCCTTGCCTTTTCTTGCAGTATTCAGACTCTGCTATGAAATACTGCAGGGACTCATTCAGTATTTCAGTCACGCACTCACACCATACAGAAAAATAAAAGCATCGACTCAGGCTGCACGCACTTCCTGTTGACCTCCCTTTTCACGTATCACCAAGATAATTTGCTCTCCTGGGTGGTTCATGCTGTGTGTGTGTGTGTGTGTGTGTGAGTCAGCATATGGATAGAGATTAGTATAAGTGGCTGGGCTGGTGCCAGACAAAAAGTAAAGGCAATTGCAGGGAGACTGTAAGGCTATTTTGAATTTTCACAGACGATGTACCTGCATTCAGTCTTACAGGCGGCTCAGTTTCAGCACACTTCAAACTAAAGCCATATGTTTTAATCCAATCCAAGGGATTATTTGGTTTTCTGTCAAACTGCTCACACTTTGCTGCTCCTACACATTTTAAAATGTTACGTCAAGGGTGTGCAGATGAAGACTTTTTGTTTTTAATTAACACAAAGTTATTACAAACAAATTAAAATGTTCTTATAATGGAAAATATTAATCTTTTCTGCATTCTCTTTGGTTTTATAGTAAACAGGAACATGTATACTTTGTTACTTTTAATTAAGTATTCCTAAACGTATAAAATTTTATCCAAAAAGTGACAAAACTTCTGTTTTGATAGATGAGAGTTTTTTTTCCCTAAAAATGTGCAAAATATACGCCTTTATTTTTATTATTTGTAGGCAAACATGCAAAATCCTTCCTAATTTTTGGGGATACAATAATTTACACACCCAATCTTACAAAATGTGTCACTAATTTGTTATTTACATTGTTGTCACTCTAGTTTGTTGTTGAGCAAGTACCGGTAATTAGAATTTGATTAGAAATTATGTAATTTTTGGCCCAAGTGACAAAAATTTACATTATCCAGACTTTCTCGACCTAAAACAAAGCTACATAAACTGGATTTTGAATGAATGAAATTGTCACTTTCATTTGAACATCTGCTATTTTCTTGGTTGAAACCATGTGACATATATTATTTACATAAGTTTATATCAGCAGGATTTAAAATGTGCATATTTTGACACTTCATTACACCCACGCTCCTGTCTGTCCATCTTTGCTGTTTCATGTCATCCTTGTAGCTACACATGGAGAACCACGGAGTGGAGCGACTGTCGGGTCGACGTGCTGCTGAGCCAACAAGACCGACGGCGCACCAACATGACTGGGCTCTGCGGCGGAGGCCTGCAGACGAGGGAAGTTTTTTGTGTCCAGGCGAACGCAGAGCTTCTGAAATACCTGAACAACCTCAAAGAAAAAGACAAAGGTAAAGCTGAGACCATTTCAATCCATCAAGTCAGTTTATTTGTATTGACCTCTTGCGGTGTGACGCCACGCGTGCAACATCCTGCCCCCGTTTCCCTGCTGGAGGGCAAAAAACTGCTCCCTGACAATGTCTAGCATCGGTTTTAGCTGCTAAGTTCTCAAAATCTTGATTGTCTGCCTGATATATAAAAGGAAAAGTGATGCAGTGGTTTGCTAGTAATAGTCAACACTACAACTAGATGACAAGGTCAGGAAAAAGTCTTGATTAAGAACAAAAAAGAGCGACGAAGAAGGAAGTAGGTCAGTAATGCTAGCTTGACTATGGCAAATTTAACATGTAGATTTGCTGTGGAATTTGGTTCAGTTACAAAACAAAAAAATAGGCGACCTAAACGCCAACTCTGCCAGATCATCAGTAGAGCAGATGTTTATTCTGCTGTGTTAGATTAGCTAACAGCATGAGTAGCTAATCTACCACAGCGATCAATTATTAATAATCACAAAATAAACATCAAGCCTAAAAACGTAAAACAGTAACGAACTCAATGTTCTCTTCTTTATGTGGGAAATGTTTGAGGATTCAGTAATGAATCCTGAAACATATGGCGGCGTTGTTGTCAGTTGCTATGGCAACGCATCTGCATGTAGCGTAGCCGACACAGAGAGCGAGAGAAAAGAAGAATATGATTTGTTTTGAGTTGTTGTTGTTCAACAGTTTTTCTGCTTTATTTTTACATTTGCTGGGAAACGCAGCACTAAATTAATAGTTCCTACATCTCCAGGTTTCATTTGGTGAAGGGAATCGTAGCAGCAACGCGGCTACGGATAATATGTAAAATAATCTTTTTCCTGTCCTCCAGCTTCGTGCGAATGCGCAAAATTTCCAGATTTAAATAATAACATGCAAAGGAGTGTTCAGCATACTTCAGCAACAAGGCAGTTCAAAGTGCTTTAAATTATAAAACCACACAAAAAAAGACATAAATACAGTCGACAATTGAGAAATCAGTAACAAACTTTACAATTTGACGAGTATCATTCTCAAAATCACCAATCAAATTTAGTTTTTTTTTTAGTTTACGGTTGAAATAAAATAACATGATCCACAATTTACGCTCTAACTTGTTTGTAAATAATAACTTTTAGTGATTTAAATTTTTGTGTTAATGAAATATCTTTTTTCCCCCAAAATTGCTGCAAATGTTGCATAAATTTATGTAATCTAATATAACCTAATGGCGAGAGTTGGCCAAAAGTTGTAGTGTTACGTTAAATAATATTACAATAAGAAAAGGTACAACATTATCATCAAAATATGACAAAAGTGTAATTTGTTATAAAAAAGTTCCACTAACTGATTAATTGTAGTGGATTATTTGTGTTTTTAGAAACAATGTAATCAGACAGTTATGTTTAGTTTCAGATGTTTTAAATGATAAAACACAAAATCAGAGTAAAAACAAACAACTTATTTGGATATTGACAGGTTAAGGTGAAATAAACTTACTTCCTCACAACATAAAGTCAAAACCTGTCTTAACCATTCAAATGAAGCTAAATTTTAATTGCAGTAAAACAGAAACAAACATAACAATTTACTGTTGTAACCACTTCTGAATATTAAACAAATATGCAACGGCTTAATTTCTGTCCTAATTCAGAGCATCTCTAAATCCAGCGTTAAGATTTTCCAGTGTCTTGACAAATGCTGATTAAGAAAGTAAAATAAATTTTATAGCTGCCTTTTTATTAAATGATCTCAGGGACAAATTACGCTCCGCAGCCTGAATGCACAATACACAATACACCAAGCATCCAGGCTGTTGTTTTTACAAGCAGAGTGAATACTGAGAGCTATTTAAATTAGCATTGATATATATTATATGAAATTCAGAGTGCAGAATGTATGATTAAGGCCCATATTGTGAAGGTTGTCTCAATTAATCTTCTGTATCGACTCCATGGAGAAAATAAAGATGCTCATCAAACAGCCTGAGGCAAAAAGCCTGAAGGCATCATTTTGGCTGCCATGATGAGTGCAAGCAGGCCACCAGCTACTATAACAGCTTTCTAATCTGACAAACTGGTCTCTGCTGGGGATATAATCCCAGTTTATGATTACAAAACATTCACTGTGGTAGTAAAATTCAGTTGTAAAGGTATTTTCATTTTAGACCAGAATTGCTAATGGTCAAAACCAGTGGTCGGCACTAATCACAAACATTAGTTACGCTAACGCTAAAACATTCTACCAATACGGTATTAAGCAGAAGCTGATGCTAAAGCGCTAGCTTAAATTCAAATTCTATCTGCCTTTCAGATGTTGAACTTTATTGAACTGAAAGTTAACAAAACAGCCTAGCCTGTGGTAATTATCTAGCTAGCTACATAGCTAGCTAAACTGTGATATATTATCCTTGGAAATTGGAACTTGAGTCGACAAAAGTTTGTTGTAGGACCAAACTACGTCTAAATCAGAACAATCCTTCTGAGTGGATGGTTTGTGGTTGTATAAAATATTTATTTCACATTTTAGAGGGAAAAGAGAGCACTGATAATTGATTAGTCAACATCAGGTCGATGGACCGTTTTTAATGGAGGAAGAAAACAGATTGATATATCCTCTTTTTGCCCTCTTTTAATGTATTTTTAGACCTGATTTATAATATCCTCTCTTTGACGTTCAAAATACTTCCTGTTTGTTGTCTTAGTTTCCTCTTGTGTCTATACTTATAGTTCAAAACCATAAATATAGACACAGCAGTTTGTGTACAAAAGGAAAAGAGACATTCCACATATTTGCTGTATCATTTTGTGTGAATGCTTATTGTACTATAAAAATAATTTATTTGCTCACCTCGACCAGGAGACAACATGAATACTCTATATTTACCATTTTTATTTATTATTTATATTTTTGCACCTCTGAGTCATCTGCCACTACATGTATACATCTCTTTATGCAGAATCCTGTCTCTTTCTGCATGAATTACTTTTCATCTTCAATACTAGCTGCAGCATGGCATTAAAACACTTTTAAATATTAAGGACACATCCTCTTTCTTATTCTTTAGGGAGGATTTTTCTTCTAGATTCATTGAAATTCAGGTGGAATCAGTCTGTAGCACCCTGAAAAAATGGCCTTAGATCTCCATTATTATCCTAAAAGCGGCAGTAAATTTTGGGTCCCGACAGCAGCAGCGTTCCTGTGCAAAATATGTTATAGGATATGTCTCACATGTTTTAGCACCTTGTGCCCTGCAGTGTTCATAATCAGAGCCACAATTTGAATAGGACATCCGAGCTAACAGAAAAGATGTGATGCTTTACAAACGGAGCAACATGATGCGAATCACATCATGCAAGAGTGACTCAAAACACCTACAGAAAAGTTTCAAAAGATTTTAAAAATTTCCATTATGAGAGGCAATTTTTCTAAATAAAACTTATAAATTAGAACAAATATTTTATATTTTTTCTCTATAAAAGTGCATCTAAAACAAGTTTCTTCCCATTAAAACTTCAATTAAAAACATTGAAATTCAAAATGATTGAAAATAGAAAAAATTTTCTTACCAAGACAAACTAAAAAGTAGAAATATGTTCAGTCCTGTTTTAATGGGATGACTTGGGTTAGACTACATGTTTAACTTATTTAGCTTGCTTTATTTTGGAGCTAAATAATTAGCATTCTAGCTAAGTAACATGCTATTTAGCACGCTGAATATTTAATAGGTTGCTAACAGAATATTTAGTCTGGTTTCAAACTAAGTTGTTATTTGACAAGCTAAATGTTTAGCTTTCTGGCTAAATATTTCAAACTAAATATTTTAAGTTAAATGTTCATGTTAAATATTTAACTAGAAATATAGTAAAAATCTATTGAAAGCTAAATATTCATTTTGCCAGCTAAATATTTAGTTAACAAACCGAATATTTAGTTAGCAAGCAAAATATTTATCTCCAAGCTAGATATTTAGTTTAGAAATAAACATTTAGCTTCAAATAAAAGCTAAATATTTAGATTGAAGCAATATCTAGCTTGTTAATATTTAGTTAGCAAGCTTAATATCTAGCTCTAAACTAAATATTTATTTAAATATTACTGAATATTACTTGAGTATGAAGAAAAAATTATTTAATATTTAGCTTGCTAATTAAATATTTAGTCTGAAACTGACATTTATAAATGAATAAATAACATGGTGAAAATATAAATTACAATAAATGAACCCTTATTGTTTTTTTTCCTCGTATTTCAGTCTAAATAATCCAGATTATTTCTGTGTAGTTTTTTTGAACGGTACCCCATATACTGTTTAGTATTTAGAAGGACACTTTCTTGGGCTTTTTAATAATTTGAACTACGTGACTAAGTTAATAAATTAAGAGAGTTATTCTACTTAAGTAAATATATATGACAGAATCAGTAAGTAATCACTGTTGCTAAAATAAACTAGATTGAACACTCTTGGCAACTTGGACTGAAGCACAAAAACTTTCTGAATTATAAAATTTTAAGCCATTTTATCAGTAATTCCTGTGTCTGCCGGTTTGCCAGCTTTACACGGCGATCCGTTTACCCGCTGACGTCCTTTTGTTGGAAACAAAACCAGTCGTTTGCAGCCAGGACCCGTCTCCGGCTGCGACTCGTCCCTGCAGAGTCCTGAAACACCTCCATGTCTGACACTTGTCAAGCCAGCTTAGAGTCAAAGCTGCCCTCTTCAGAGCGTTTTAAAGACATTAGCTGAGGTTAATCCTGTGGCGGCTAATCGCTCTGATCACGTGAAGAGAGCTTGCAACATGTGTCAGAAGATGTTCGTCTCACTCAACATGGAGGAGAACGTTTTAGTTAAATGTAAATAAAAAATTTTGCAAATTGGGTAAGATGATTTATCTGCAATTTTCATCTTTCAAAAAATCTAACATAGTCTCAAGGATATGGAGAAGCAGGTTGCCTTAACATACCAGGGAAATTTTGCTTTCAAGATATTTTCCTAATTCGATGTATCTCTTTGCTTTTGCCATATCTTTTAGTCGGATTTTGGATTGAACTTTGATGACTTAATTCACTTTTTGCACATTTTTGTTCTTCCATTTGGGTCTCAACTGGTTTGTTTGAATAAAACAAACCAGTTATTTTTTGGTAACAAGTCAAAGATTTTTGGTGTCTGGAAAATGAGCCGTTTCTAAAACCTCCCGACTGTTAAGTCATGCTGCACCGTTACCTAGCAACCAAAGCGGAGCTCTAGCATGTTTAGTCAGCTGGTTTTACCGCTGTATGTGAGTGTTTTATTGTTGACTTACCATCCAGAAACCACTTACTGCATTCTTGTTGGTTGTGCAGGAGGCTCCACTTCTGCTTTTCAGAGATGTAAGGTTGTGTATTTGTGCATTCATTTGCAGTTATTTTCATTTGTGAGTGTAAACTTTGAGTTTGGCCAGCAGCAGACGATTTGGATTTAAAGTGACAAGACGCCCTAAAGCTAAAAGCTCATTATCTGGGAATGATTTTGTGTTAAAACAAAACGTAATGAACATGTTTTGAATAGACTATAGATCTATCCTAACCCATAAATGAAGCACAATAGGTCAACATTAATTGTTTTCTACATTAAAAGAAAACCTTTAAAGGTTTCTTCAAATCTTATATGTTTGAAGAAACAACCCAATCGAAGCAGCTGGGGTGTACTTAATTTTTTTCCTTTACTATTTAAACTCATAAAATATTTTTTCTCAGTAAATAAACCCCCTTTTTTGAAGAACATTTTGTAATTTTTTAACAAGAAATATACTTAATCAGTTTACTGGTTAAATTTAGGATCATCAAACAGAAGCCACAGCAGACATTTAAATCCATGATGTCAGATTAATATTTTTACACATCTTTTCCATTTGATTCTTCTTTAAATGTTTAAGAAGAAGTCTAGAGCAGATGTTGACTTGATTCAGAAAAAGAAAGAACTGGAAGTTCATTTGCATTGCGTCTGCTTTGTTTATCAGATGTCAGATTGATTTGTAGTCGTTTACTTGCGAGTCCTAATTAAGGAATAATGAGCCTGGCAGCTCTGATGAAATCCACCAGCACAAGATGACAAAACACATTTTGTATCTAATAATGAAATAACGTTTAACTTATGAGATTGTTTTTTTCTCTCTCTTCTCCGGAAGATGACGTGCGTTATTGACCACAAGGCTAATGCGAGTCCTCATGTGTTGGTGATGTAAGAAGCCTTTTGAAACTGTAAAATACTTATGCGTCGAATCACGCGGTGATGCAACGACTGGCTGCACCTAAAGTATGTGGCTGGTGAGTTTACATGAGCATGGAGCGAGTTCTTATCTACTTGGCACAGGATTTCTCCGCCATCGGGGGGTAATCTCCCAGCACACCTCTGAGACGGAGAGCCAGGGAAAGCTGCCGCTTCTCCTCTCGCTCATACATAAATGACACGATGTAAAAGGGAGGAAGATCGCCCCGGGCTGGGACTCTGAATCAGCTTACCGCCTCCTGAATCTTAACCATAATCTTCATGGTGAAGTAGCTTCGATCTGACCTCAGATCAGTCGGACGCGGCGTGTCTTTTATCCGGCGAAGGCCGAAGCAATGAGGCTCGGTGACCTCAGGTGTGGATTTGATGGAACTGATGGATAAATAAAAGTTTCTTTTTTATTGTGACTTTTGGAAGTCATTTTTATTTTATGACAGAGCGAGTATGAAGAGTTTGAGTAAAAATCTTTTTTTTTTTTATTAGCTGTCCTGTAGCAGCCTCTCACACTGCAAAAACACAAAATGTTACCAAATATTTCTAATCATCCTTCTCATTTCTAGTGAAAATATCTTACTACACTTGAAATAACTTTTCGGCAAGATACAGTAGTTTGTTTTAAATCAGTAATTCCTTAATATTGATGAAATAATATGTCCATTGGCAGATTATTTATCTCATAAAATAACAAAAATATCTTATTATAAGGAAATAATCTGCCAATGGACCAAGTATTTCTCCATCAATTTTAAGAAATTACTGACTTGAAACAAGCTCCTATATCTTGCCAAAAAGTTAGTTATAAGTTAGTTTTATTTTATTTCAAGTTAATCAACAGTGTTAATCAAAATTGACAAACATCTATAAACAATCTGCACAATTTGGAAATTCATTTTAAATAGTTTAAAATTACCTCATTATTCGTTACGTTGTGCTGTCGGTGAAATTGACTCTGAACAGAATAAACGTCTCAAGTTCATGTACAGTAGAAGAAACTAATTTTAAATAAACCAATTTTATGGGTAAGTATTAATCTTGTGTTAGTTTTTTTAGTGGACAATAAAAACATGTTTGTGTCCAATTAACAACTCAATATTTAGGGCAGTGATGTCCTTTACCTCTTACAGAAAACAGACAAAGGAGCATAATTTACTTGTTTCATTTAAAAAAACGCATCTTAATTCTTTTGAATAAAAATTTGGGAATTTTGACACTTTTGGACGGTTAAACATTCCCTGGATAAATTAACCATAAAATAACCTGGTAGTTTAAAATTATTAACAACAAAAACAACAGTTAACTATCATAACTATAGATTAGAGCTGGATAATAAATCAGTAACAATATCTATTGTGATAGATATGTAATCAATATCAATAGATAGTACATCTGATAGAATATTCAATAATTTCACTGAACTCCAATCCAGAACCGTACAACATTCTGGGGGATTTAGGCAGAGGTTGGTGGAATCAACTGACTCACTTGCTCTTTGGTTACCTAGCAACACCCTGCGGAATAACTTGTGGTTACCTAGCAACAACCTGTTAAGTAACTTGAGCCACGGCAGTTTAATGTTTCGCCGCTGTGTCTCATAACTGCTTAAAAATAGAGAACAATGGAGTGCAGTAAAAACTGTGGATTAAACAGAAAAGGTCACACCACCATCTTGGCAGTATTTCAGATATTCAAAACAAAAAAACAAAGCAATTATTATCTATATCGACTGACATGAAATGCTTATGTTGTGATATGTTTTTTCAACCATTTTGTCCAGCCCTAATATAATTATTCAATATTTATTATGGCCCTTTTGTTTTCTAATAGCACTGATATCATTGACTATGGATCAATGACTTGTAGGTTGAGATTCAACCTAAATTAGGGTTTTCCCAACAAGTAGTACCAGTTCAAGAACAGAGGGTGTTTTTTTTTTTTTTGCTAGAGCAGATTTTTAATTGGTTCTTTATAAACAGCTCTTACAATAGCAGCAGCTGCTTTGTTTCTCTCTAGCATAAACTGGCTTAATGAGGCATAATCCCTGGCAGTTAAAAATGTCTTAATTTGTATCTCAGAACGTAAACGCTGACATTAAAAACAAAAGCCTGTGCTGCACTTAATCCTTTTCATTACTTCCGCTAATGTTTGCTGATTTTTACTTATTAGAATGTCAGAAATTTAAAACAATGATCATAGTTCATTGTGAGTTTAGAGGTGGTTTGCAAACTAAACGGAGCAGTTCTTTTGTATAGCTTCGAGCTAAAAAAAATGTAATCTTTAGGAGTTTAATCTGGGAGATGACTGAAACAAAATGCTACAAATATTCAACCATTCAGAAAAGCCAATATTTGGTTCAGGATATTTTTAAAGATAGATTTCTGCCATGCTAATCTAATTTGAACTTGGACTCTGCAGTGGAAATGGAGACTTGATAGTGTTTGTAAAATCTAGGTTGAAGTCTTCTGGATTGTGGTGTGAACTGGGGTTTTCTAAATAATCCAGATTTTATCTCAAATATGCTCATTAGCATCAACTGTTTATATATTAGCTCAAATTGTAGCATTTTTTCCAGGTTTAAACTGTAACATGGCAACGACAGCCACAAAAAAAGCATAAAATCATGTGACAAATTAATACCGAAGGATGCCACGTGTTAGCTGTGCTAACGCTAAAAGCTAATGCTATAAAATGGGCGTTTGAGAGTATGACAGCCTAAAAATGAAGGTAACATTTTATAATTTATCTACTAGAAACTGATCAGACAACTTCTGAATGATGGATATTAATACAACCAAATAATTTCTTCTTTTATGAATCGCTGTCCTCTTGATTGAAAAGTAGAGAGTTTAAAGTCATTTGAAGTTGCAGAGTTGGGTGGGGGCAACATGTGAGGATATTAAATATTCTGCATTTTGTTCATATGAGTGAGAATATTTAGATTAGTGCTAAATAGTTTGAAATATGCAACAAAATAAAGACATAACAAACTTGTTTTTCTTCTGTGTAAACATTTCCACTGTCCTTGCTGCTCAATTGAAAACAAGTATAAAAGAAAATATGCAATTAATTAGGATGATTTACAAACACGTTGGCGCTTTTAGTTCAGGACAAAGTCGAACGGTTTCTGTAAATCCAGCGTAGGTCATAAATGCACGTCAGTTGAGTGAAACGGCTCAACATGCATGTTTCTGCTACATGTTGGCAGCCAGCTTACCTGCAGCGTCTGCGTCAGAAGACAGGCTTTACTGTTGCTCTGTAGATGTTACAGCCGTGTCAGACCTGGCAGCGTTTCAGTGATGAAACTGCAGGAGGCCGGCACAAACGGCACATCTGCTTCTGGTTCTTTAAGACAAGGAGGCGCCACAGAACTGTCTCGAAGTGGAAGAAACTTTACAGATTCCTTGTAAAATCTGAAAACATAAGGGACAAATGTTTCTGTTTGCGTATAATTAGATGACTGCAAAAACATCTGTTCATTATAATTCAAGAAAATGAGCATCCAGTAAATACTTGATATTGCATTGTATCAAGCATCAAAGTTTATTTACTATTAATCTTTACAAATTGCACCTAGACTTTTCTCTGAGGATACAAGAGAAGTTGTTGAGCATCTTGAATTTTTTTTCACTCTGCAAAAACACCAAATCTTACCAAGTATTTTAGTTTCTAGTGCAAATATCTTATTACACATGAAATAAGACAGGACTAACTCACAAGTATCTTTTCAGCAAGACATAGGCGCTTTTTAAGTAAATAATTCCTTTGTGTTGATGAAAAAGTACTTGTTCTATTGGTAGATAAATTTCCTTAACAATACAATTTCTCCATGTTATAAGTGAAATAACAAGTACTTTTTCACCAATGTTAGGGCATTATTTACTTGAAACAAGCGCCTATATCGTGCTGATAATTTACTTTAAAATTAGTGTTGTCTCAATTCAACTTTACTAAGATATTTGCACTATAAACAAAACTAAAAATACTTGGTAAGATTTGGTGGTTTTGCAGTGCGCTGTATGTAAGTAAAAGAATGAAGTCAAGTTTGTGTTCTTAAAAGTGAATAACATTTATTCTGTCCTGTAATGACAGGACAGAATAATATGCAAAACAAAACTTTTTTTTTTTCCTCAAGAACTACCACTGCTGACTTTTTTCTACAAGATTCACATGGCCTCATTTGTGTGTAGTTCACATAAAATTAAATGTAAACACTGGAACACTGGAAATAATCAATATTTGGTCTCAGTTTATTCATGAGTTCAACTCTAAAGGAAAAAATATTTCTGTAAAAATGTATAATTAACATTGTAGGACTGTAACTTGATGAGTTGCATTAACTATAGACTGAGTCTGGTTTAAATATGCCTCGTTTTGATGTTATTTTCATATATACAAATAAGATTTGAGTAAAACCCAATGCCTGTGAAATTTATTCAGTCGACTTCTTGAAAGTCTGCACACCAACACATGCAGGCATAGCGTTATTAATTCATTTGGTGAAAAAAATATACAAAAACACCTTTTTTAAGGAAAACAGATCGTATCTGCATGTTGACCTGCAAACTGTAAGCTAACGAACACACACATCACTTCTGACAGGGAAAAAAACCCCAACATATTGCTTCTCTTCTGTGTCCAAGCAATGAAACGACTCCATACACACAGGCAGTCCAACATGCATTTCTCTGCAGCTTGTTGACGTTTACCATATGCTGCTGGATGCATCCGGCTACCTACAGCAGCTGCTTTAAAACGGGCTGTAAATATTGCTTTTTGAACATAACAGTCATGTTGAAATCTCACTGCTTTTCACTGATGAAGTGATAAAACTGCAGGAAGCTGGACTTCTGGTTCTGGTTCTCTTGAGTAGCTGTTTCCATTAACTTTAAAATTGCACAAATTAGGATTACAAAAGTAAATTTGCCTAATGGAAAGGTTAAATAAAAATTTTTTTTTTTTTTTTTTTGGTGGATAAAATGTCCTAAACCATCCGGACTTTCTAAACTAGAATCCGATTAAAATGGACCAAACAGGATCAATGTGAATTCACCTTAAAAAGCTAATTATTTACAGTCTTTTGTGGGATTTGTTTCTGCTGGTCACGTAGGTAAATGTTTTTTGTAAGTCCTTGTCTTCCCTTCTCCCCTTACGTAAAAAAACCAAATCAGATTATTTTTAATCCATGACCTGAGGTCTGATTTGTCAGCGTGAAAACAAATGAACTCCAAACAGCAATTACCTTCCTCTAAAGAGAACATTCGATCTGTGTTTAATAGTAAACACATTGAGGTCGCGAGGCCTGGCTCTCTGCTGCTGCTCTCTGCCTGTCTCTTCCCCTCTCTGCTTGCATGTCTGACAGAGTCTCCGTCTCCCTGCTGTGTGCGTAGCTAATAGAGCTATTTCCCCTGTAATTACAGCGGGTCAGACCCAAAGACAGCAGAAGCCTAGTGTCCCCCCTCTCCTCTCCATCACCTTCCAGATTACAGGTAGGTGATTTTAGCCATGCTGAATATGAAGCCTAAACCGTCATCGTCACTCCCAGACCCAGTTTCCTGCTTCGATCGTCTCCTTTTTATTCTTTCTTCTCTCTTGGCTGCAGTTTTTTCCTCCTTTTCTCCTTGAATTTCCTCTTGGCCTCCTCTTTTCTCACCACGGATCACCCACTGCTTCTAATTCTCCTACATATTTGCTGTGTTTTGTTTCTCACTTTTCTTCTTAATCATCTCTCCCATCTAAGAAATAATGAAGCGAACTAGGGATTAATTGGATTAATCGAATATAAGTTTAAAAAATGGATCTTAATTCAAAAGAATTTCCAAAGTAGCGAAGCTGAAGTTTTACTTATTGAGAAAATGCTAATGCAGCAGGATATCCTCTGATGAGACAGACTTCACTTTAACAAGAAATTACTTTGTGTTTTATTACTTATTAAATCGCGAGATTTTATTACACAACTGTGTAAAATTTAATCAGGTGAGTCAAAATACCTGCACAGGTTGGAATAAAACAGCTCTGGATTGATAAAAATGTCTAGCAAAGTCGGTTTAAAGGTTTTGATAGAGTAACAAGGAGACCATAAATTGGGTGGAAGAAACAACCAACTAAGTATCTCTTTTTTATTTACTCGCATATTGATGGGAATAAAGTCTTTACTTTTTTGTTTTTCATTTTTCTTCCCACTAAAGGTCGGATAATCTGTCACCGAATTTAATCCTTTTCTGTTATCATCCTCTCCTCTTCTAAGCTTTTCCTTTTTTACTGCTCTCTTTTCCTCGTTTCCTCTCTGTCCTTGTAGTCTCTCCGATATTCTCCACTTCGGTTGTCTTCTTGTGTTCAAATCTTTTACCGCAACTTCTTCCTATTTGATGCCTTTTCTTTCTGCTGTTTGAACACAGCATTGTTTCGCAAACAAACAAAAAAAACTATTGATTTCAGAAGCGCTCAGTGTAGCTGCGATTCTTTTCAGTTTCCAATAACTTTTAAGTGTTTGAAACATTTTAATTTCAGGAGAGTTACAACCTCAATCTGGAGTTTTTCACTCAATCTGAGCGCTGAATTTAGTTACAACAAAGTTCTTCATTGTGTTTAAAATGGAGTAGTTGGAGCTGCAGAGGGACTGGAAGAAGGAAAAACTTTTATCGCACACAAACAGAATATAGATGCTAAGTGTTGGCGAGCCGTTTGCTACCTCTGCAGACTGCAAGCCACACATGCAGGAGGGATTCCTGTGCAGTGCTGTCAGTTTTATCTCACAGGGGAGCGAACTACAAATGGACTTACAGACAAGCAGAGAACAGGGATGTTTCATTTCTTCACTTCAACACAAGTATTACGTTGGTCTTCTGCTTAATATTCATCATTGTACAGATTGAAGTGAGTGATTCCCCAGTAATGCATGGATTAACAGAGGATCAACAAAGTTAGTATTTGACTTTCAGCGTGGTTCTAACTGGGAATTAGACATTTTGCATTTCAAAAGGCCCTCGTCTCTCCACAGTTCTCAGGGAACGATGATTCGTTAGTAAGTCAGACTTTAAGCTCTTAGATGTCTTGTTGAAACAGCTGGAGATGCTTTTACTGTACAACTACCTAAATAGGGAGCGTACGGTGCCCCCTAGAGGACATGGGTGATTTTTTTCTTTTGCATTGCCAAACGTATTGCGTTTCCTCACAATATTGTACTGGTCAGTTCATGCAGCATAATTGAGTCTTTCTCTTCTATAGAGGGACCATCAGTCGATGTCACGTTGCGTCAGCAGCCACTCTACTGAGCATGTTGCCTTCAAAGCGCAACTAAAAATACATTATTCCAACTACTAAAACTATTTACAATTAGGCTATTAAAATCATTTACGACTCGCAGCCCCTCTAATTGTGAACAAACTAAGAAATAATTTTATTTGTCCTTGGCACGCTAAATATAAATTCATTTTTTTACCGTGAACAAAATTGCTAGCAAGTTATTATCTGACGTTTGGGGCCATTTTCTCTCGTCATTTATCGATTCACCTGCATTTAATGCTTTCTGATCCTTAACACTCATCTCATTGATTCACTAATGTTTGGTAGCATAATTTATCTTATCATGATGTGATAAACAGTTGTAGTCCACTCACTGACAGTATGCTAACTATTGTTAAAACAGCAAGATTAATAGATTAAACCAGCGGGTCTTTGTGTAGTCAAGTTAAATATAAGGTTTTTGCAAGGTCTATCCATCTATGTTAGTGTCTCGTTTGTGAGATATTTCAAGTTTTATATCTGTTTCTTAAGAATAAAAATGCACCACAAACCTATGTGCAAAATGCAAAAGCAAAACAGGTCAAACATGGGATTTCTGTCTCTTCTAAGACATAAACAAAAACCAAATAAAAAATACATCCAGACTATTTGCACTATTTTTGACTTATTTTCTCAGGGTAATAAGGTCATCTGACAGTTTTGATTGTGTTTTTTTCCTGTTGGTAATCTGATTAATAAAGTTTTCATATGCAGTCCCATCTCACCCTTTCACAAACATGAACATGCAGTAATAAATTGATTTTCAATTGGTTTTATTTTTTTGCACCAACGAGTTAAGAATGTAGAAACTTGTCTCTTTTAAGGTATTTGCCATTTTAAATTGGCTTTTGTGGTTGTATACAAAATAAACCAGGGTGTGTTTGCTTATTTATTGCAAGGGTACGCAAAAGAAAAATTTTCCCCCATGTTTCCAAGGGGCTCCATAAATAAAGATATTTAAACTTTTTTTTGTATATTCACACAGCGTCTGATGCCTTTAGACATCAGCTTTAATGTGAGTTGGATTCCCTTTTAGTGTTCTGGTTTACAGAACAGATGGTGTCAATTCAGGCTGTTTTGTTTGCCTCTGAGGTCTGTAATTAAAATAAAACAGGTCTTTTCACTGTAGCAGGTGCTGATGAGGACCTGAGACGTCACGAGTTGATTACAGACACTTATTTCAAATTCGCTGTGATTATTTCAGAGAAAATGACAGGGTGTTTATTAAAGTGTCTTGTAAAGTCATTTGGACAGCATAGTCATTTTCTGATTTGACAAACAGCAAAAGCTTCTGTATTTTAACGTTTTAACAGCATTGAGAAAAGTGCCGCAAAGTGCAGACTGTTGACCCTTTGCCCGTGACGTCACGCTCTCCATGACTGACGTCAAAACAACCAACGCTTCCTTTGAAGCTAGTCTAAAAACAGAAATCTGTAACCTCCTATTTAGTTGATTTCACTTCAAAAATTGTCATAGAAAAAATAAGGATGCAAACCAGACTTTTTATTTTATTTTATAACTTTTAATGAGGAAAATATGACGTCGTTAATGTTAAAGACTGCCAGCCCTCGGTTTAAACGCGGATTTCCAGCGAACACGTTTTACACGGTAAGTTTAACGTCCATATACTTTATAAGTAAATATTATTAGAAATATATAAAATATGGCATTAAGGAGAAGGTACACGTCTAACCGTTGGTAACCATGGAGACTACGCTGCACCGTCATGTAGCCTAGCATGTACGGGAAAAACTGGTTAGCATCTCGTCTTTTGTAGGTTTTTGATGTTGCTCCGATGTAAAGATCACCTGCTGTTTATGACATAGTGACATAAATCATGTGGTGTGAATTCAGGTTAAGTCGGTAATTCGATCAGCACGTTTCTAAGCTAGCTGTTTCCAACCTTTATAAATACCGTCGTCTGTGAGCTCCGTCCAGGTGTGTTACGTTCACGGACAAATTAGCTCGATTCCAACAAGTAGAGCCATGAATAAACGGGCAAAAACAACTTGGGAAAACAATTTCAGTCTCTGTTCAGTACTCCCAATCCTCATTTTCGACATCCGTCATGGCGCCTAGAATGATTAAGTGACATAGTTACAAAGGGTCAATAGGGAAAAACTTATGGAAGGAAACATAAAATGTACATTGGCTATACAGTTTGAAGACCATCTATATTCCAGAAAACCACAAAACCTTACCAAGAATTTTTGTATTGCCAAGAATAGTTTGTATTGCAATTATCTTGTTAAATGTAAAATAAAAGAAAACGTTTCAGAAAAATATTGGAGCGTGGTTTAAGTAAACAATTCCTTAATATTAATTCCAAAAAATACTAGTTCCACTGGCAGATTATTTCACTTATAAAAATACATGTTTTTCCTATGTTAAAGGTGAAATAATCTGTCAGTGTACATCAATATTAAGGAATTGTTGACTTAAATTAAGCTCCAATATCTTTCTGAAAAGTTGCTTGTAAATTACTTTTGTCTTATTTCAAGTGTACTGAGGCATCTGAAGACAAAAATACATTGTAACATTTTGTGTTTTTGTAATCCAGCAAATGTCACACTTAAATGTAATCTGTTCTGCCTCAGTTATTTATGGCGTGCTTGTTTAACCAGTGGAAATGTTCTAAAAGTATATATAAAAAAATCTTTTAGCACAACTGGAGATTTGAAATGTTTTTTTTTGTTTTCTAAAATCATAATGTTTTGTTTCCAGGCAACATGAGCTGAAACAAAGGTGTAGTTCTGCTTCTGCAGCATCAGATAAACTTGTGAGGTTTTCAGATGGAGGATATCTGATAAAAAAGCATCGTTGGTTTTCAGCAAAGAACCTTTAATCCCACCTACCTCAAAACGGCTGCTTAAATGTCAGGTTTGCTTGACACTCCTGCACCAAACAACCTTATATTTTCTTTTCTTTCTCAATGGAAGATTGAAGATCATGTGTGTGGGAATCAGTATCAGGACATTTTGCTATAGATATAATTTTGTAAGTCATCTGAAACTCCTCCTTTTCTCACTCTCTCTTTGCTCAAGCCTTGGCATTAAAAGTATTTTGAGAAAACTAATGGACTGGAAAAGAACATAATTTGAGGTAAAGCAGAGGAAAATATGGGAGAAACTCATCAAATGTTCAGATAAGAAATAATTGGTTGAGAAAACATGGCATTTATAGAATCACAAACATACTCTTTACTTTTAAAGTTTAAATAACATTTAATTAAATCAGTTGTGTGGATCTTACTATACTTCCAATCTGCTTTTACTTCAGAATTTCACATTTGTAATTTGACCCTTCGATATTTCTGAATAATGTTCTTTTTTGTTATTTTATATTAAAAAATGGATTAAATGTGACTTAAAGGTACGACTGTACAGGCTTGTTTTATTTTTGTAAAATAGTTTTTTAGAAGTTTTATTTAAGGATGCAGATCGTCCAGGTGGGTCTTCAGACTGAGTTGGACAGGAACAAAAATCACCTGGATTTGCACCCTAAAATGATTTTTAAGTTATCAAATAAGACTATTCTATTTTCTAATAATAGCACATTAAAATATATATGACAAATTACCTCCCTTACTTATGTGTGCATTCCTTATAATGTTTCTAAATCGATAATTTTCACTTGTTTATAGAGTAATTAGAACATTTAGTGTTGAAAACAAAAAAATAAAAGATATTTAGATGTGGGAAAAATGGTACCATTTGTATAAAAACAACCGTTTTTCAAACAGCTGTTTTTGCACTATATGTGTTTACAGTTAAGCTCAAAATGATTCTTAACTCAAAACAAAATTAGATTTAAATCTGGTAATAAATTAGGGTGATGGCAAACAGGCCTTCTAACCTCCAAACTTTGAAATTAAGTTTCAAAGTTTGGAGGTTAATTTCTATGACCTAATGTAAGTCATAGAAATTCTCATGAAAATGTGAAAAAAAGCAAAAATAATATGTTTATTTGGTTTCATACCAATAGAGAATTTTCCACTATTTTATCTCTATTGAGATGCTGATTTTTAAAAAATTAAAATAAATTTGAACATTTTTAAAATGATTGTTTAATTGATACCCTTTTTGTTTCGTTTATCTCTTGAGAAATATCCATTTATTTCTTTTATAGCAAGACATTCAATAGCAAGAACATGTTATAAGATAAATAGTTGTTTTTTAATCAATATTAATGGATTATTTACCTACACAAGCGCCTACATCTTTCTGAAAAGTTACTTCTAAGTGTACAAAGATATTTGCACCACAAACCAGACTTAAATACTTGATGAGATTTTGTGCTTTTTGCAGTGTAGGTGTAATTAAAATTGCACAGATAAGTTCTTTGTGACAAAGGTGAACAACTTTAAACTGCAGCTTTGGTTTAGATGAGTTTCTATTCCCAAGTAAAACCTCAAACAGTGACCAGAAGCTTTAATGTTGAATATTTGGAGGAATTCTTTGACAAAACTAACATTCTGATAAAATATGCAACCATAAGGGCATTATGCCAGTGTCTTTCAAGAACATATTATGTCTGTTTGTTGTGTCTCTCTTTGATGCTATGCATGCAGGTAGCATCTGTTTTCATAGAATCGTTGCGGTGATATTTCAAACTGCCATCCATTTGCCAGATGCATCAAGTGAAGGAGTTTCTAAATTCAACATGGCACCATGAGGGAAGAAGAAGCCAAATTACACCTAATAGAATAAACATGAGCCAAGACAGCCTCCGTGTTTTGCTGCACCTTAGTGTTGCATTATATCCTCTCTGCATCTCCACTGAGAGTCAGAAAGCAGAGCTCCACCATGTTTCTAGTTGCTATCAAGTTGCTGCAAGAGATAATCATTGCTAATTTATCATTCTGACATGCTAACAGGGAGGGGAGAAACCAAACAGAGGGATAATAGCATCTACCTCGCAGGCATGGTTTTTTTTTTTTTCTTCTGATGCAGTTTTCAGCTTCTCCCTGTGGGATTTTTTTATGCCAATAATGAGTAAATAATTATTTTTGCATCCTTGTTTCCTGATCCAATCAGGTTTGTTTGTTCATTTGTTTTTCATGCTGGTTATTTTGTCTTTTATTTTTGCTGACCTGCACAGCCTCCCGCCCGGTGGAGAACCAGCTGTGCACGGGTCCGATCCCTAACAGATCCCAGCTCTGTCAGATCCCCTGTCCCATCGACTGCGAGGTGTCGCCGTGGGGGGCCTGGGGGCCGTGCATCTTTGAGAACTGCAACGACCAGACCGGAAAGAAAGGTAAAAAGATCAACTTTAAAGGGTCAGCATTATGTAAAATGGACTTTTTTTTAGCTTTATATTGTCTTATTATGTTATTCCCTCATCAAAAACAGACCTGGAGTGTTGCTTTGATTCTTTCATGCATGTTTGAAAAATCCTTTAATCTCCATGGCAACCATTCAGCTGCACAAAATGCCTGGGTGGATTTCATATTTTAAGATAATGTCATCAAACAGACAAAACATTAAGTTATGGGCAAATTCTTGCATTTTAAAAACTGAAATAAAGAAAATGACCACAAATAAGTGCAAAGCAAGACGTTCAGGCATAGGAAACACTTTTTCTCTATATTAAACTTAACGTGCTTCCAGTGACAATATTTATTTATATATCTTATAGATTTGATCACTTATGGTTATATTTGCATTATTAATCTTTACCACCTAGAATTGATTAGCTTGTCAAATAATAAGCATTTCCCCCTCGGGATCAATAAAGTGTATTCTATTCTGTTCCAATATTTACTGCATGTTATTAATCTCTAAATGAAAAACAGGTTCAGCAGATAGAAAATAACATTAGAACAACAAAACTGGTGTGAAAACCCATGATCTTATGTATGTTTGTGTCTCATATATTTTTGGTTAAAATATGTTTGTTTTTCATTTAATTGAAAAACAAACATTCAATTAATATCTTTTTTGCATATCCATAAATTTGAGTAAAATTTCTGGATATGCTGAAATTTTACTCAAGTAAGTGAGGCAGTAATTCACAATAATATTACTAATTTAAAAGTAAATAGTATAGCGCAGTAAAAATACTATTTAAAGTTGTTACTCTAGTATATGTAATTGAGTAAATAATACGGCTGGCAGAAAAATGTGTCATGGTGTAAGTGTTTTATATCAGTCCATATCAATAATTATGGATTAGTTTTTTGTTTCAAATTTCTGAAATACTGACGAACTGGGGGTGTTACCTTATCCAGTTTTCACTCTACGCTGTTGTTTTTCTTTTAATTTTTAAGCAGTTATGAGGCAAAGGGGGGAAACTTTAAACTGCTGCTGTGCCAGTTACTCAGCAGGTCGTTGCTAGGTAACCAAAGAATGAGTGAGTTGCTAGGTAACCAAAGAATGAGTGAGTTGCTAGGTAACCAAAGAGTGAGTGAGAGTTGATTCCACCAACTTTGCTTAGCCGGCTGTGAGAGGTTGAGCGGCTAAAGTCTTTCCTCTGTCTACATCTCCCAGAATGCTGTGCGGTTCTGGATCAGAATTCAATGAATATTTAAAATATTGAATATTCTATCCTAAATTATTTTGATCACATGCCTACCGTGATGTATATTGTCGCTGATTTATGTTTATATTGATGACAGACTATATTCAAACCAATGGAAGGATGTCTTTTGAAGTCTTTTTGTTTTTTTTACCTGTAGGCTTTAAACTGAGGAAACGACAGATTACCAACGAACCAACCGGGGGCCCAGGAAGCTGCCCTCACCTTGTGGAGGCCATGCCATGTGATGAACCCAGCTGCTACAAATGGCAGCTGGTCAGTCTGGACAGGTGTATTCCTGATGACGGGAAGCAGTGCGGCCCTGGGACTCAGCTGCCTCAAGTTCAATGCATCAACAGCAACGGTGAGTGGAGGCAATTTGATCTCATTGTCCGATCGGATGATGGGATTTTTGCAGAGTGATGAGATGCTGCGCAGATGGCAATGATGCTTTATTGTGCTGTGTGTTTTCAAAACTGTGAGTCATTTGTTCAAATTAAGCACATCCGTCCTCGGAGATGGCGTTTTATGATTGACATCATCAAGCAAACAAGCTCTAATTTGCTCATCCCTGTACTGCGGTGATTTTTTTTTTAATCCACCTCCATTTGTCAAATTAAAAAAAATGACACACAGGCCAGGCTTTGCAAGAAAAACACCATATTTCTCAAGGTCACCTATCTGCTGACCCTCCGGCTTTTAGTGGACATTGACGTACGTGAGGAGATTTCCATTACACAACTCCTCTTCCCCTCATCCTTCTTCCCTCTGTCATTTTTTTAAACCTCTCCTGCTTTAACGCTTGTTTGATTCAGCTTTCCCACTCGTCTCCCTGCTGTCTGTCTCATTACAGTTTCCTCTCTGCACGCACAATTAAATCTCCCTCTCAGTATATCAAATTAGTCCTCAGAAACTCTGGGACTTGGAGTAACTTCCACTCTTTGCTGCTTTACATTATTACAGCTTTCCTTTATTACTCCTTATATTCAATGGTAATGTAATTAGCTTAGCCATAGCATAAGCTGCGTTTCCATTATAAATATGTGCAAAATGTTGAAATTTTGCTCATGTAAAAAAACAACAATTTAACAGTTGCCGTGTTTCCATTAAATCAGAAACACATTTAAATCACACATGAATAAGTTTGTCCAAGCGATAAATCATTAAAGAACATGCAGCGCCATCATCTTCCATCTACTTACTGTTGTCTTCTTTGTTGTTTGCGCCGGTGGCAATACCTGGTTGCTGATCATGTGACTCTTATGATGCGAAAAAAGTGTTTCCATTTCACAAATTTTGATACAACCAAAACACCAATGAAAAAAGATTTTATTGAAAAATTTGATTTTTTGAAATTGCCGTTATTTTCAAAACACCCTAATTACTGCTCTGAATATGTTGTGCTTTCAGCAAATTGCATTCTTTTGAGTCTGTATACTCTAGTTCACAATTAATCACTTACTAAATTAGTTGATGATTATTTAAATAATTGATTAATCATGATTAATCCGATTAATCGTTTCAGCCCTAATCCTGACTAGTGCATTTTACCATTGGAAAATATGAAGAAATTATGCAACAGCTGTTGAATATTAAATAAACAAATGAACTATTGCACTATATTGGAAGTTCCAGACAAATCACACATTCACACAGCATTCAGACGGTTGTATTTTAATGAGTGGAGCGGATAGTGTAAGCGGTTTCATTAGTTTTAATGTGTTATTTGGAGTTCAGAGTGCTGTACTTTTGCTTCAGGCTCTTATCTTGATGGTTGTGTTTCAGTTCACCTGCCGTATCGATGCCGATGAGAAACTAGATGCATTTTAAACAGCTGAAGGCATGAAGCCTCAAATTGTTTTGGCTGTCCTGAGTTTAACTCTTCTGTCTGATAGAAGGGGCTGCAGAGATACATGAAAAACAAATAACAAAATCACAAGAGTGTATGTTCACTTTCCTGCCTCTACTGACATCACTATTTGAGAAAATCGTGCAAAAAATATAATTCAAAAGCACAAAGTTTGATCGTCAATAGGTTTTTTCTTTTCTTCTCTTCGCTATGAAACAAAAGAGCAGACTGGTTGATATATAAACTAGTGGGGTGCCAATTGTGCCTAGGGTAAAACAATTTTTTTTAAAAATCTTATGGTCATATTTAATTGGGAAAATCTTTAGAAGTGTAAATGATTTAGAAAATCAATTTCAATTGGCTAAATAACTATAGTGATTAGGACTGAGACGATTAATCAGTTTAATCGTGATTAATCGATAATTGAAATAATAGCTGCTAACTGGATAATACAGACTCAAAAAAAGCAACTGGTGAAAGAATAACAGTAATTCAACCACAGCTGTACGTAATATAAATACATTACATAAATACACCATGGTCTGTAAATATGTTTGACCCAAAATGCAATTTAACTTCACTAAAGACGTGTTAATGTCTGTAGAAAATATGAAGTTTGGGTGTGTAATCATAAGAACTGAGCAACAATTTTTTGGGAGTAGATTATATTTTAAGTTACATTTCAAAGGAAAAGGAACAAAAAAAAGTAAGCGATTGGGAAGAGCAGCATTAATCTCAAAACCATAGTATTATCATTAGTGCTATCATTAACCATGAAATTATCACAAATATTACTTTTGAAAGAGCAAAAATAGCAATCAGAATATCATCATGGTAATTAATAAAGCAGGTAGCTATTGGCTTTCAGGTTATTTAGAAATCTCATCTACAAAATGTTAATTATATGCTCAAATGCAGTTACTTATAAATAAATATAAGCAGTTAATGTATAAAATGTTGGTATTCTGTAAGGTTTTACTTGTAGAAACTTGTTTTTTTCTTCTCTCTCTGTGACTTCAGCTGATTGATCTCCTTCACATCTGATGAGAATTGATTTGTTCTCTTTGGATTTTCGATCTGCTTTTCGCCTCAGCGATTTTTCACTGCAACGTTGCGGCCGCATGTTGTGTTTTTTTTGTTGTTGTCTTTTGTTTTTTCTCTGAGTGTGTACCAGTCATAAAAAACCCAGAAAAGGCCACCCAGCCAGGCCCCAGACAGCAGGCGAAGGTCGATACAAATGTTATTGAAACTGGCTATTGATATTCCCAAAGCTGACTGCTTGGCCACTTAGTCTGGGAGCTTTTTCTTCTCTGCATACGGAGCGTTGAGGTTTTTCCCCTCATAGTGGGTGGTTCTGTTCATTCATGCGTCTTTGTCAGAGCCTGAGAAATACTCAGGTTCCTTGTCGTTTCTTATTGTCATGCTTTTCCGTTTCAGTCATGATGGGTTCACTGCATCTCAGTCAAAGTGATAGCTCAATATAAAGTCAGCTGCAGTGAGGGTTTTGGTTTTGGTTTAGAAGCTCAATTCAGTCATGGAAAGGTTTACATGTTTTTTTTTAAGGGTATACATATCGCTTAACTACTTGATTTATGGCAGAGCATCAAGCAACTCACTCAGATATGTGGGTTAATATAATCCACTTATAGCGGCTAGTAGGAGCTCATCAATAAAACATGAACAATAGCGATGAAACACTGGAATCCTATGTGAATTTGCGCCTTTCATGTGAAGTGCCCCCATTTTCATGGAGATTTCTTGGAGCTAAAGGTCCACCACAATGAATATTTTATCGAGAATTCATAATAAAATACGGTATGTGTGCTAAAGTGAAAGAAAATATTCTTTATAACTGGATGAAAGTAGAAGCAACAGCTTCAGTCAGCCTAGAAATATCCAACATGTTTCTGCACTGCAAAAACAGAAAATCTTACCAAGTAATTTCAGCCTAGTTTCTAGTAAATATCTTAATACACTTGAAATAAAACAAAACTAACTGACAAGTAACTTTTTCGCAAGAGATAGCAGATTGTTTTACGTAATTAATGCCTTAATATTGATTAAAAAGTGTTGGTTCCACTGTCGGATTATTTCACGTAAGACAGACTTTTTTTCATTTTGTAAGTGAAAATTCAACTTGATTTAAAGTGGAACTCACAATATACTCAAGGGGGATCTGTCACAGGAATCAGGTAAAATATGTTACATCATTTAATTTGATAAGAAAATTAATATTCTACCACTCAATATGAAATTTGTTGATTTTTAGCAACAACGATTTATTAAAAAAAATCACAATACTAAGAAATAATAATAGTTATTCTGATACATAGATCAGTAACCAAAAATCCCTGAAAACTAATTATAGGTTACATTTAAATCACTCAGTTTATGTCAGCAAAAAAAACCCTAAATAAGTAAATGTCCAAAAATTCCCGTTCTTTTTTTAAAGAGAATAATGTCCGCAAAGGAGTTTCATTGTTGTTGTTTTTTTTCCTCAAAAAACAAAACAAAGTCCTGGAAGTATTTCTCCATTTTAATTCAAAGTCCCAATCCAAAATTAAAAATCCAATACGTCAAATTTGGAATAATTTTAACAATGAAATAACAGCAACTGTTCTACAAAACAGTTTGATAGATTTATTTTAGCTACGTTTAATTTTACAACTGCTCATTAGTAGATATCACTCTGTAGCTTTTCTAGGGTTATTGTATTTTATTTAATGTATGGGGCAGAAGCTACTAGGCTTCATTTAACCTTTTGTTAGAATAAATACAGTAAACCTGAATGCGTCTGTCGTGAAGTCAACCTACTAAACCTGAGATGACCATAAAAGGGTTTGCACAAAGACATTTGTGTGTGTTGAGACTGCTATTCCAGACATTAAATTATATTCTCAAATCTTTCATTAAACATTATTTCCATGTATTATCCAGTAACATTTTCTCTTTTTAATATCCTCATCTGAAACATTTGAACTCGCAGAATAAGAAAACTTTGCAGTCAAATAAAAATAACAAAAAAATAACCAAATTTATGACCTGTGAATTTTATTTTCCAAGGTACCAATAATACAATGAGAAAAGCAAAGTTATGTAAGGTTTTTCATTATTTTAATTCTGACCCACTCAATAACTGTATATCAGTACATCTGTGTAATCTCCATAGATTATCCTCCTCTTTACAAATCCACTCTTATGTATTTCTTTTTTTTCATTGAGTCATACAGAAAAGAATCAGATTAACCCAAATCCTGCATATCAGATGCAACTGTATACATTCAGGAGATTAAATTTATTGTAGATTCTGTAGGAAATGTTTGGTCAATAATATATTGTAAATCTTCTTAACATCTGTTTAATGATTATCTATCTCAAGTGGTCAAATTGGAGATTTCTGAACTGCTGAGTAGTAGTGCACTGTATTCATATGGAGGTCTGAGTCTCCACTGTAAGTTGAATTAAATGAAAAAAATGTCAGATTAAACAGAAAACGGGAGTTTCTGCTGACCTTGTTTGCTTGTACATTCCCAGCCTGAACAACTAGTGCTACCTTAGTGTCTATGTTTTAAATGAGGGGTGTTTTAATTGATTTGATATTTCAGTTTTTCTCTAAACCCAACCAAACGTCTGTGTTTTTGCCTAATTTTTTTTCAAAGAACATTGTTCTAGAAGCTCCGTTCATTCAAATGCAACTTTGCAAGCCGAAGAGGTCAACCGCCCCATAGTTCACATTTACAAAATAATTTTTTTTTGTCCATCAACTCAGCTATTTTTTTTTTTTGCAGCAAAGTGTTTTGTTTGGATAATGTGGTTGACTAAAGGAGTCAACATTTTCACTGTTAAACTTTCATTAGTGTCTTCTAAGCAAAAGCAGCACAAACAAAACTTTTTGCTGCAAAATGTAGTTGAGTTGATTGACACCAAATTTGTCTGACTTAACAAGTTGGGTTGTGAGGTTGGTTAACCTTTCATGACCTCTGGAAACATTTAATTTATTAATATCTTTAAAATGACAGCAGCAGAAACAAAAATCTTTGCTGCACAAATGTTTGACACCAATTTTGTTAGATTTAGCAACATCAGAGAGCAAGGTGTGGACTAATTTTCCTCAGTGTTTTATAGATATAGTTTGCTGAATAGTGGCCCAAACTGCTGTTTGACTCTAATTCTCTTATTTTTTTATTACTTTGCACTAAAACTCAAATGGTGACTCCTCACTTTCAAGAGAAATTGGGGTTTTAATTACACTTTACACTCCACCTCATTAATACAGAGAAATGAAGGAGCCATATTGTCATAATTACCAAACATTTACACAGATTTGGGGTAATGTTGCTACAATTAATTTGCTTTTCCTTATCTAATGAATGTAGCCGTTGATATTTCTTACCTGAAAAGCCAGATGGCAGCTTGTAAGTTGTAGTCTATTGGGAAATAAATCGCCCACAACAGGAAATTAAAAGGAAAGCCACCCGTCTTTAATTTAAGCACAAATTAGTTTTTCATCCATTTCTTTCATGTTAGGTAAACTCAAATGGCTCTATGGTCTGACTCACAGATGGGAGCTGATTTAAGTGGAAGCACTTTACATTTAAGTCCATGTTTTTACTCCAAATAACTTCATATATTGACGATAAATGGAGTTCTCCTGTTTCTTTTTTACAGCTGTTTTCCCAAATAACCCCTAAAACAAACAGCCTCTATAAGCATTTAGTTTTCAGCATAGAAAAATGGGAAAACATCCAAATACAGTTGATTGGTAATGGAGTTAATACCCTTATTTCCAGAATAAGAGTCTCTTAACTCGAGTGGAGATATTTGCTGAACAGTTCAAAAAGGTTTTTTTTCTTCTTCTCAAATGAGACCTATAATGCAAAATTTACATGTTACACGTTTATATCTCCATTTGCATTTCTGCTGCTTATAAAAATACTCCCAAGCCCTTTTAAAAAACACCCAACTGTTTTTTGTCAGTTGGGTGATATTTTTTGGTGCATGGAAAATTAGCCGTTTTAAAAAGCTCCGGATTAAGTCACCTTCTGCAGGCACTGCCCGTTACCGAGCAACAAACGGAGCTCCAGCATGGTTGGTCAGCTGATTTTGTATGCGCTGTACAACGGCTGCTGGAAAAGACAACGGCTTTGTTGTTGATTTACCATTCAGAAACCAATTGCTGCTTTATGTTGCACCCATTTTTAAATGCGAGTGTAAATGTTGAGTTGGGGGGCGTGGCCATCAGAAGTTTATTTTGATTTAAAGTGACAAGACGCCCTAAAACAGCTCATTCTAATTGGAACTCAGACTAAAATTTAATTATCTAAGAATGATTTTGTGCAAAAAATTTAACATGTAACGTGTTTTGTGTGGCCCATAAACTTGTCCTAACCTGTTAAAGAATGTGTAATATGTCACCTTTAAGGAAGGAGATTCAAGTACAGCTTCTTAGGAAACTAGTTAATAAACTAACGCTGTTCTAAAGGTTCCCAACCAGAAGGCAGAGTTTATGTAAAATTGAAATTTTTGTTGTAAGTTGTAATTACAGTTGTAAATTGGCTAATTCTGACTCGGTTGTGTCTGGTTTTTCTCCAGGGGAGCTCGTGGACAGAAGCCTGTGCTCCTCCTCGGCCGTTTTGGAGCCTGTTTCCTGTGAGGTGCCCTGTGCCAGAGACTGCGTGCTCAGCGACTGGACGCCGTGGTCAACCTGCTCCCAGACGTGCTCCAGCAAAACCGTGGAGGGCAAGCAAATGAGGACCCGCTCCATTCTGGCGTACAACGCCGGAGAAGGTGAGTCCACTATGAGAGTTGGAAGAAAACATTCAGATGTCGCCTTTTCAAGTCGTCCTCTGCTGTCAGCCACAGAGTGTCTGATTTCACACTTGTCTGCTTGTGCGTTTGTCCTTATCTCACAGTCTGCTTATCTGTCCTGATGATTATTTCTGTTGGTCTGTCTCCTCGCCTGACGCTCACTTTTATCTCGCTGTCGGATCTTTTCTCGTTCTTTGGAGTTTGAACCTGTGTGTGTTCTCCTTTTTGTTTTCTATCCTCTCATCTGGGTGTGCGTTCTGCTCAGTCACTGCGATGGTTGTGGCGTGGATCACAGTGATGGAGGGTAACGGTTCTAATTAAAGATTCCTGGTAGCTATTTTAAACCTCTAGCTATGTGTTTGCATAAAATAGTTGGCTTGTTTGGAGCTCAGAAGAAATGTTGTCCTTTTAGGCCCCTTTAGGGGGAACTTATAATTGATTTTGAATTAATTCAGCTTGTTGCTGCCTAATTCAGTCAGGCCTTGTTGGTCTTGTGTGAAATAGCCTGACTGTTGTTCTGCTGTTGTAGTATTAGTTTATTCAGCTCTAACCTGCCATAATAACATTTAAAATCTGTTTTTTATCAAGGTCTGTCACGGGTGCCCCAGTTCCCAGAACTTTACGGTAATATTTGACTCTTAGTAGACTAGATGTAGCTTTTAGAGGGACTATGACTTTATTAAATAACTGCCTCTAATCTTTGTAAATATGCAAACTTAAGAACAATAACTGAAAGAATCCTTTTCTATCTGCATAGCAGATTATCTGATTAGATTTCGAGCTCCCTGGCTGATTTTGCAGCTTGTCTGTTGCATATTAATAAAGGAGAAACTTGTTGGAACTGCAGGAACCACTCAAAGCGTAAGACGCAGGGATCATATTAATATGCAGCCACCCATGTTTGCACGGGACTCTGTGTTAATTAGTGCATTTATAAGCAAATTAATGACCTAATTAGCATAACTGCCTATTCTGTGGTGATTATGGAGGGACTTTGGAAAGCCCTAAGTGCTTCTCACTGTTTGACACCCATCAAGATGAATGATGCTCAAGATTCATGTTAAGAAGCCATTTGTGAATGAGACACAAAAAGTAATTATTCTTGGAAACGTTTGCCATTTGCAAACGTTTGCAGTAAGGAAAGTAAGAAATGCAGTAAGAAAGAACAACATTTTGACTAGTCGTGCCTAAAACAAAACAAATATGAGATAAAAAACTTGTTTGAGTGATTGATCATCAAGAAACTTAAAGGAGATGCAAAATTCAGATTTTGCACATTTCTACTTCCATTTGGGTTTCTACTGCTTCTAAAATAAATAAATAAATAAACAAACAAACATCCAGCTTTTTTTTGGCAATAAGTTCTTGTTTTTTGGTGTCTGGAAAATGAGCTGTTGTCAAAAATCAGCAGGCACTGTCAGTTACCTAGCAACCCCAGCAAAGCCCAGTCAGGTACATAACAACCCAAACTAAACTCCAGCACGTTTGGTCAGCTGGTTTTACCTCTGTATGTGCTGTACAATTGCTGCTGGAAAAGACAAATGTTCTGTTGACTTATCATCCATAAACCACTTCCTGAATTCTTGTTGGTTGTGCAGAAGGCTCCACTTCTGTTTTTCCAAGATGTACGGTTGTATAATATCACATCTGTTTGCAGCCATTTTCACGTGCGAGTGTAAGCATTGAGTTGGGGGGCGTGGCCAGTAGCTGATATGGATTTAAAGTGACAAGAGACTATAAAAGAGCTCATTTTGATTGAAGCTCAGAATAAAAGCTCACAGCTTCACTTCAGGCATGTTTTCAGAGTGTCATTTTATGTACAGCTCACTTTTATAAACACTGAGAACGACTGGTGTTCAGCATAATAAAACTTTCAGTATTTAAGCGGAGGTTCATTATCTACAAAGGATTTTATTCAAAAAAAATGTAATAAACATGCTTTTTGTAGCCCATAGACCACATGTGTCAAACTCGAGGCCCAGGAGCCAAATCCGGTCCACCATAAAGTTTTTGTCACCCAGAGGGGAAATAGAACCTTGATAATAACCCTTGTATCCTTAAATAATATTTCATCAATCAAATGAAAGGAGTTTTCAACTGAAGAGGATTAGGACCACAAAAAAAAAAAATTCTTAGAATTTAGATTTTTGTTTCAAAATTATTATTTTTTTCTCTGAATTTACCAGAAAGTCAAAATTCTGATAAAAAAAAATCAAAATTCTGACAAAAAAGGTAAATATTCTTACCTTTCCTTAGAATTTGGACTTTTGACCACAGCAGATTAAAGCCAGAGGGGTTTTTTTGTTTTGTTTTTTTTTTCAGTGGCAGTAATCTTCTTCCGTAGTTTTCTGTATTTGTATCCTGCCAAATGACATCAATGTGAAATGATGTTCAGCATTATCTAACTTTAAGAAGTACTTACAGAGTGCAGAGGCGGCTATTTACTAAAATTTTAGAGGTTTGTTATTGGGTTTTATCAATACATTCTACCACAACTGGAAACCTTGATTTTGAATCTTGAAATAAAAATGACTGTGACATTTCTGCCATAGACGAGTGTGTGGATGAGAGTGGAATAATAGAAACCAATAATATTTCTGGCCTTTATCCCCTGTCCTGCTGTCTGTTTACTACAGCTGTCTCATTGTTGGATATGATCGGGTCCTTTTTATCTTCTCACCTTTCTTTAGCGAAGCCGCAGAGTTCAATATTCCCTGAGAGCTGCTTTAAGTGTAATTTAATGTCCCACCTACAGCTGCTTCGAGCTCATTTTCACATGTCATGTTCATGTTGGGGCTGTTATCGCTCAGTCCGCTCAGGTTTTCTGGCACAGTCAGCAGGAAGGAAGTCGCAGAGATCTCATTGTAGTAGTTTGGCTCCAGTGTGTGAACGCTGCCGCTCTATGCAGAGCTGGCTGCCTGACAACTCCGGCAATGAACCTCTGCTGTGGAGGACTCCCTGCCCTGCGATACCTCCCAATCTGTACTGAAAGCTTTAAGTGTCTGAAGCACTGCTCCCAGTCCGTGACTGACTGCTGCCTCACCAAAAATGGAGAGAAGACTGTCAGAAAGAGAGAAACAAGTTTGGAGATTTTAAAACCGCATGAAAAGAATGTGCATTCTAAAATAATGCAATTAAAAGTTGAGTAAACAGCTGGAATTTGAATTCATGGAGCCACTCATGGTTTTTAGCTTTATTGTTTTTGTTTTTTTGACCTTTAGGTGGTAGAGTATCCAAAAAATATATTCAAGTGATTCTATTTCAACATATTTTTACTCAAGTTAAAGTAAAAAGTAGCCCTCCAAGAAATTACTGAAGTAAGAGTTAAAAAGTATTTGGTAAAAAAATTTATCCAATCATTTAATATTTAAAAATTACTTCATCAAATAGACCAAAATATAAAGTTAAGTGGAAAGTTTGGTATTTTTAGGACCAAAATGACAAAAACGTATACAAGTAACAAATAATAAATTAAAACAAAAGAAAGATTTTTCAAATCAGTTTCTTTCAATAAAAAACTTGTGAAACTTTACCAGAAATTGCAGGTGTGTGTCTGTGTCTTCAGTGGGCAGAAAATCCAGAAATCTTACTCAAGCAAGAGTAGAAATACTTCAATAAAAAAAATTACTCAAGTACAAAGTACATAATATTCAAAATACTTCTAAAGGTACATGTAGTCAAAAAAAGTTACTTAAGTAAATGTAGTTGAGTAACAGTAACTAGTTACTACCCAGCTCTGCTTGCTTCTGACTCTCTAATTCTCATCCTCAGGTGGTTCGCTGTGTCCGAACAGCAGCGCCCTGCAGGAGGTGCAGAACTGTAACGAACACGCCTGCATCGTTTACCACTGGCAGACGGGGCCCTGGGGGCCGTGCACCGAGGACCCCTCCACCGCACCGCTCAACACCTCTGCAGGGGCTCGTCCCGCTGCAGACGCTCAGGGCCTCTGCTCCATGGGAGTGCAGACTCGAAAGGTCATGTGCGTCCGGGTCAACGTGGGACAGGTTCCACCCAAAAAGTAAGCAGATCTCAGTTTTATCTAAAGCAGGAAACCTTCAAAGGTAATGTTTGGCAGGGCAGTGTTGTGTAAAATCAACATTTTTGATGTTATTGCCTCATCTAAAATGTACTTGGAGCTTTGCTTTGATTCTTTCATGCGTGTTGGAGAAATCCTGTAATCTCCAAGGCAACCATTCATCTGTGCAAAATGCCTGGTTGGACCTAGCTCCTCCCTCGAGATTCAGCTCCTCCTCTGAGCTGCAGTTTTTAAGCTTCCGAGGTTTTGCCTCACAGAGCAGCCCTCCTCTGCTCGGCTCCTTCAGACTAGCCAGCAGGAATTAGCACGCAGCTGCTGGAACTGCTCACCTTCTGAGCTCACTATCGGAGCTACTTCTCAGTGAAACGCTGGTAGAAATGTTATTAAAGGGTTAATAGATGAGCCATGTTGTGATAACTTCCTGAAGGCAGAGTTTCAGAAACAACTGGAGTTTTTAAAGAGACAGAGACTCAATTTCAAGGCATTAAATTACAAAGTTTGAATTCTTTTAAGTCATGTTTGATATATGCAGCATTTTATACCAATTGAAGCTAACAGTCATTTGATTATTAATCTTAGTGTTTATAAATGTACCCATTTCACAAAATATTTAAAAAAACAATGAAATCTAAAAAGTTCTTGGCATTTAGCAAATAAAAACATTATTGCTGATCCTTATTTATCTAAGACGGGAAAGGTTTGGTCTGAATTACTACCAGAAGGTAGGAGAAAAGTTAGACGTTTTTATATGTACTAAAGTATGCACAATAAACAACATTTGAAAGCATTCAGAAAACACTTAAATAGCCCAGAAAATAAAAATTTAAAGTTGATTCATTGACTTGACTGATCATGTTTGAAGAATACTTTCCCCTCATTGCATAAAACGTGTCAGAGGTATTTTTTCCCTTTCGTTATCCCTCGGTTTCCTGGAAACGACTTCTCCAGGAGAATCAAAGGTCACGAAACCTGCAGCAACTTCATCAGTGGAAGAAATGGGTCATTTAGCATGAGCAGTAAAATGTCACTGATGTACTCCATCACCTCGGTTTTAATGCCGGTAGAAGCAAGCAATCAAAGTCCTGCCACTTTCTTCAGTCAGATCTTCTGCTCTCCTGCCAGAGCTGCAGCGTTAACGCTCAATAATCTCTGCTAGGTATCTCAGTTACGAACTGCTGAAGGAAAATCTGACAGACGAATTGTGATTCTTACCTGGACAGGAGGCAGATTCATTCAGGCTAAAATTCATCATTTGTGAAAATTTTAACTCAAATTTTACCTGGTCAACAATAAACTGAGCACACAATAACTGACATAAACAAAGGAGTTACAGTTTTTGTAAGAATGGGTGTGGAAATCACTGTATCCACAGAAATTAGAAAGAAAGGCTCAGTTATATTGTAGCACTTTTTGGATCAAATTTAATTAAGAGCATATTTTGCTGAACTAAAGTCTGCTTTTGAGTTAAGGTCAGAAAGTAAATGTGTTCCTGTTTACAATAAAACCGTAGAAAATGCAAAATAGATGAATATTGCATCAAACATTTTCCATTATAAGAACATTCTAATTTGTTTGTAATCATTTTCTGTTAATTAAAAACAGAAATTCTCCACCTGGTTCAACCACCTGTGCTGGCAGACAAAACTTGTGTAAATTTTTAATTGTAATTGAAGGGCCACACAAAATCAGTCGGGGGGGCCACATACGGCCCCCAGGCCGCACCTTGGATGCCCCTGCTGTACAATAAGCCAGGCCGTCACAATAAGGAATTACTCAATAAATTAATTAAACAATAAAACTCAATCATTTCCATTGTGATGATTAATATTTTTGGAAGGATAACTTTGATTACTGAGACTTTAGAATCCATTTTATTTATGGTGTTTGGTTGTCGTGTTTTATTTTAGAATATTTTCCAGTTCCATTATTATGCCATTATCAATATATTACTTGGTAAAATAGTCTCAAAACAACAATATTCTCAATATTAGTTTGTCGCAACATTTTCTAGGAGAATTTTTCATTTAACAAAATTTGTTATTGTGCCAATATTTGTTGTTGTTGTTTTGTTTTGTTTTTTAACACAATTTGTCTTCACCTTGGGCGATATTTGAATTAATAATATAGTATATATATAATATAATAGGTAATGGCTCTTTAAATACACAAAATTGTTGGGAAAAATCTAATTTTCAAAATAGTAGCTTCTTTGCAAAAATACAAAGGGTAAAATAATAAAATGCATTTTGTTGACTATTAAATTTTCACACCACGTTGTCTATAGAGGCTGAAATAATTCTAACATGTTGAGTGTTTGAATTAATGTCTAGATAATTCAAGAGTTTTTTGTTAAACTTTTCTTTTTCACCTTATAAAATCTACTTTGTGCAAGCTGAATTTCTTGGGTGAATATGTACCTAAAGAAGAGAAAACAGAAAAAATATATATTTTTAAAGCTTCAACACTGATTTTTACGAACCCCAAATCCTTTGACTTTTATTTGACACCAGCCTGTGAATGCAAAGCTCTAATTTCTGCGGATGCAGACATCAAACGTTGCAATCAGATGCAGCTGCACACATCATTAGAAAGTCTATTTTTGGTCTGACTGAGTCTCATTAAACAGAAAGACTTTTTATCTGAATGATTTTTTTTACAACAGTTAACTGATTTATTGAAGATGTTCTTATAATCACTTCTTCTGGAAATAAAAAAGTGATTAAATTAAAAGAAATAAAGGATGAACAGAAATATGAGGTTATTTATATCCAGCCAATTAACATTGTATATCATCTGAAGGCATTTTGTAAGATAAACAGTTTAGTTCGTTTCAGTATCTGTCAGAATAAATACTTTTTTTTCCCCACTAGTTGCAGCTTTAATGTGGACCGGTTCTTGCTCAGCACCAAAACCTTCTAATCAGTAGCCTGTGGGTTGCTTTACGAAGTTTAAAAACTAATGAAAAAACTTCTCTGCACCTCGTTAGGTTCAGAGTCAGGGTAATTTCTAAACCTGAGGTTTAACACTGATTAAAATAATAAAACTGGGACTACAGAAACTTAATTTGCTTTATTTCAAACAATACTAATCGGCAAAAGATTTAGACTTTAGAATGGAGACTTTAAAAACTACCAGTTTATAAATCCTTTTCTGTAGTAAACTGTTATTCCTGTTTGAATATTGATTAAAGATATGACATACTGACTTTATATTGTTGTAAGTGATTCTGTTAAAGAAGACGTGAAGCAGTTATTCCTGATTATGTATTGATTATTTTATTTATAGCAATGTTAGGCATAACATTTTTTTTTTATATTGTTGCTTTCACTTTTATGTGTACAAATAAGAGTAAATGGTTTATTATTTCTTCTCTGGTTATCAGTCTGCAGTCAGAACTACCTGTAAGAATAATAAAATTATCAAATAATTAATCAATTTCTAGTGAAATTAGTCATAATTAGGTATACATCTGATCATTATATGGTAGCAAACTGCTTCCAACAAGATCTTAGTTTGTGCAGGTAGATGAATTAAGAGTGGAAGAGGTTTGATGCAAATTTGCGACAATAAGCTAATAAGTATTAGATGATTTTCTGTTTATTCACAGCCCTATGTTCCCTAATGTAAATTCAGAATACACTTTTGTAAGAAAAATTAATTGGAAGAGATGATTTAGGTATGTGAAGATCTGAAAATCTTGTTTTTAAACTACTCAGGAACCAGCTCTACCACCTGTACAGAAACTAATTTAATTAAATACGTTTTTAAGAGGTAGACAATTCTCATTTACATGACAAAATGTAATCCGAACCTTTTTGTAGGTTCGGATGACAGTAACCTAGTTCTGGAAATTTCTCAGTAAAATCTGAAAAGATGAAAATTCCCAAAGTTTTGTTGTTCATATAAAAAAAAAAAGAATAAAACACAGTGGTAAAATTTTTGCCAACATCTTTACAGCACATAAATCCATTAGTACTAAATTAATAAACAGTATTTTTGTCATGTTTCTGCTGCTGCTTTGTGAGCTTTAGCTTGACATTTTCTGAAAAGCTGCTCCTGTTTTCTCAAGTCTAAAATGTTTGCTTGTTTAGATCCTTCTTGTTTAAAATGTTAGCTTGACAAACACATGAGGAAAGGACATCAGTACCTGCAGATGTCTGCAGATTATGATGAAAACAGGGAAGTGCCAGTGGCGTGAGTGTAAAGTGAGTGAGAGTGAAAACAAGCAGACTGACAGAGCTGGTTAAGTAAACGGAGCACACCCAACATGAGTCCCAGTTCATATCTTTCCTTTGCAGGCGACCACAGATAAATAATCTCTGTGTCCCTGAAAGCCTAATTAACCCTGCCGTTTTGGGTACTGGTGATTTCTCATTGATGATAATGACGGTAATTAAATGGGATTGATACTTTAAGGCAATTTAATCATGAGGCAGATGAGAGGCAGGATGTTTGCGGGTAACTGTGAGGACCACACCACATGAGGCGAATTCAAAATAGATGAGTTTACCCAAACATCTGTCAGAAAGTTCAGCTCAGGGCTCGTCGCTTTCGCTCCAACGATCCCATCGACAACACCAGGACGCGAAAGCAGAGAACAATAAAGTCACGGAGTTCTGATTTATTCTAATTTTCGCTCATAATGGATATGAATGTCAAATTAATTCTTGGCTTTTTTTGACTATAAATTATATTATATTGAATATTGGCAAAATATGGGTTCATGAGTTGAAATTCTTGCGGAATTATTCCAATGATAAAATTGTTAAAACTTTATGACACAAACAAGCATTTGGTAACTTGTTTGTGTTTTGCACAAACAAGTGCAAAACACACAAATTATGCCAAAAGCTGAAGCTTTTGTGTATTTGTATATTGATTACTGTATATTGTATATTTGATCACTGTTCAGGAAGGCAAACAAGATGATCTGTGTTTGGAATCATTGTCCTGTTGGTACACCAAGCTGCCATCCAAGATTTAATTGTCTAGCTGCTGTTTGATTTAAGATGAGCTTAGTTATAGTCCTCTATACGCACTGGAAAAGATGGATCAAACAAAAAGAGTCACATATGATTCAAGTCAAGGAAAGACATAAATCTTGATTGGTGAATAAAGGATGAGAACAAATGTTTTTGAGTTGGGGTGTGTTTATGTCAAGGCAAACACGGTTAGTAAAAATTAAGAGAATTGTCCCTGTCTGTGTTTAGTCCGCTTTAATCAAAACTTTAGTCTGGTTCGGGGAAGTGTGAATCCGTAATCCACCAAAAAAGGGAACTCTGGTCTGCCTAAAAACCTGGGTCTTAGTTTAGTTGAAGTGAACTTTGGTGTGGTTCAAATGCATATGTGGATGCAAGCTCTAAAAGCAGGAAGCGGACTACAGCGCAGGGCATTCTGGGTAAATAGAACCAAAACAAATGTGCCTGTTTAGCGCTAGCAAGAGAAATGGCTCGTGGTATTTTACCAAAGACAAAAGAGAAATCCTACAACTGTTTAAATCTGACAGCATGGGGCGTGCTGTGGTGGCGCAGGGGGTTAGCACGCCCCACGTTTGGAGGCCCTAGTCCTCGACGCGGACGTCGCGGGTTCGACTCCCGGTCCCGACGACCTTTGCCGCATGTCTTCCCCCCTCTCCTTCCCTGTTTCCTGTCAGCCTACTGTAGAAAAAATACGAGCCACTAGCGCTGCAAAAACTCGTTGGAGAAAAAAAAAAATCTGACGGCACTCCATTTTTGTTTGTTTCGTGAAAAAGGAAGTGTACTCAGTGTCTTCTTCTGAGGTTCTTGTGTCATTTCCTCCAGTAGTTCTTGGTGCAGCGCCCCCACAGGTGAGGAAATGAAAAGGTTTTTTAATTTGTTTGGATTGTTTGACACATTGCAGTGTGAAAGCGAACCACACCAACTGAAAATGTAACAAATGTTGCAATTTTGGTCCCCAATCAAATCATTGTGAAAAACACCCAATGACTCCACTTTTGCAAGTCTTGGATAATCTTTTATTGCCTGTATTTATAAAAAAAAAAAAGAAACTTGTGCTGCCAAGTGAGTGAAACAAAAGCTCAGTGGGTTGGAGAGTAGGCGAGGAATTCCAATTTACTTTCTCTCTTGTCAGTGATCTTATGTAATCATCTATAATTTTGAGCCAAAGACCAGTCTGAAGCAGGATAACTGAGTGTCCTAACAAGCCCCTTATCACACTCTTAGTTGTTGATTAGAATTTTTATTGGCCTCAGCTGAGTCTATTCAAACCTTTTCTGAGAAATGCATACAATTTATTGCAGATGTGTCATTGAATTGAAGTTTTTAACACGTTCTCCCTGGTGGACCTGTTTTTGTAATGCTTAAATTGACAGAGTTATGGAGATCTTGAAGAATAGACTTCTAAATAGAGTCCATCAGCCCAAACAACACAAAGTGTGACGGTCTGTCATGCTGTAAACAAATGGCCGCTCTCTAAACTGCTCGTTTAAAAGTGAAGCTTAAATTGGTGTTCTGTGAGCTGCATCACTAATCTCACTTTGTGCATGAATGTAGAAAGCACACTTTGCCATCAATCTTTGTCTTGTCCATATTTACATTTTCATTTATGTTCTGTGTTGAGATTCAGCAAAGCAGAACGGAGCTTATTTGTGACTGAAAGGACCATAAGATTGGTGGAGAAAAATATAAAACCTGTACTGACATAGCTTTACTTAGGGACAGTATTAAACACTTGGCTTGCAACAATGACTGTAAGTCTAAAAGACAAGCAAAAACAAAAAACTGAACTTAATTATTCTAATCTGTTTAGTTGCATTTTCTTAGATACAATGTAAAATGCAAATAAACTGTAAAGTCATGTGAACATAATAGCTAGTTGGTTAGATAGCTAGCTGCTGTAGTTAGCTGTTGGGTAATCCAGTGGTAAAATTATCCCAAGAAAATTTCAAAAATGGAATTTAAAATTTAAAAATCTGGCTAATATTACTGTATTTTATTATTCAGTGTCATTATTTGTCAATAATCTCAACCCTTTTAAAAAATGTATATACTATGATGGATAGTCACGTCTTTGCCAGGAAACCGACTAATTTAAATTATCGTTACTAATTCTACCAAAACTAATTGCCCAACCTGAATTACTTTGAATATTTTTTTAACTGTTATACACAGTGAATGTTTTCTCAGCAGCTTGTTAATGTCATTTAACTCATGAGTAAGTCAGAGTTTGAGGTTTTTTGTTTTTCTATTTATAATGTTGAATAAAAAACAATTTTTTTTGTTTTAATAAGTCTTTACAATGGTATACACTGCAAAAACACCAAATCTTACCAAGTATTTTTTGTCTCGTTTCTAGTGCAAAAATCTTAGTAAACTTGAATTAAGACAAAAGTAACTCATCAGCAAGATATAGCAGCTTGTTTTAAGTAAATAATTTCTTAATATTGATAAAAGTACTAGTTACATTTGCAGACTATTTCAGTAAATACAGGGGGAAATTATCTTTGTAAATTCTTTGGAACTGGTACTTTTTCATCAAAATCAAGAAATTATTTACTTAAAACAAGCTTTTAAGTAAAAAAATCATCTTGCTGATAAGTTATTTATGAGTTAGTTTTGTCTTATTTCAAGTGTAATAATATATTTGCACTAGAAACAAGGCTAAAAATACTTGCTAAGATTTGGTGTTTTTGCAGTGAAAATCATTATTATTCCAACCAGTAGTACAAACTCTTCAAATAAATGATTGAAAGTCACAAATTACACATAGTTATAAATAAAAAACATGATTATTTGTAACCATTTGAGCAGCACCTTGACAGAATCTGTTGGGCAGAAGTCTCTCTTCAGATTATGTCCCATCACGTTTCTGTGATAATCTGACTGGTTGAGGTTTTACACCAAAATTATGTATTTTCAGGCTTTAGTGTCCGTCACAGCAAGGTTTTTAAGCTTCATTGCACTGCAAAAAAAAAAAAAACTTTCTGTAAAGCAATGTTATTTTGAGGCTTCACATGTGCAAATGTATTATTTTGAATCTTGTGGAGAAAATGATTCGAAGTTTAGGCTCAATTAACATTGAGGGCGTGCTGGGTCCTATTAGGTTGATTGCCAATTATGCTTTTTAACTGAAGGTTCTGCTAATCAACATGTTGAATAGGAAGTTTTCAAAGCAGCAGGAGTTAATTAACTAAACAGGAAGAGGCCACATTTATTCTCAGCATAGAAAAGTTGTAAATGAATCCTAATCTACTGTCATTTGTGGTATCGTAATGTTAATAAGATGGATATATGCTTTGAGATTAACAGTGCAAGGATTTGGTTTTAAATTCTGGAAAAGGTTATTCATTTTCTATCCAAATGTTTTATTTCTTAATCAGACCGTAAACATTATATCAGTGTGCGGTGACTTTCCACCACTGATCAGAAAGACAGGAAAGTAATTGCTGCCTTTCTCAAATGGGCTCAGAAAACAGTCATTACTGCAGAGAACACAAACAAACAAAATATTCGATTTATGTGTGTGGTGCAAACACATCAGAAGTGGATAAACACCAGTTCTTCTAACTTCAGGATGACCTGGAAAGTCGGTTGCTCTCTAGAATGTCTCTGTGGATTGAATCAAACAGAAGATTGAAGGACAGCAACAACTACTTCTGAAAGGTCGTTGCTGATGTCTTTCCATTTGACCCCTGTATGCTCCAATCCGACTTTGGTCAGTCCAGTGTATTTAATTAACAGTATTTAGATACTACTTATCACCGTGTTGTCTTAGGCTACTTTTACGGTGTATATTTTGATGCTCAGATCCTATTTTTTGCTAAAATCCGATTGTGTGTGTGATCACTCATACTAACTAAATGTGGCCACATTCAGAACGGTTTAACGGTTTACGATCGGTTTATGGAAGTAAGAATACATGCTGCTGTTTGTGGATTGATTTTAAAGTTATTCAGCAATGGGAGCAAAATTGTCACACTGCAAAAACACAAAATGTTACAATGTATTTTTGGTCTAGTTGGTAGTGCAAATATTTTGGTACACTTGAAATAAGACAATTAGACTAATTAGTAGAGCCGCCTGCACAACCAACAAGAATACAGCAAGTGGTTTCTGGATTGCAAGTCAACAACAACAACAAAAGCAACAACAAAAAAACACTTGTGCTTTCCAGCTGCCAATTTACAGTTAAACCAACTGACCAAACGTGCTGGAGCTCAGTTTCGGTTGCTAGGTGATGGGCAGAGGTCAGTTTGGGTTGCTAGGTAACAGCCTGGACTTTACTTTGGTTGCTAGGTGATGGGCAGTGCCTGCTGATTTGTGACATTAGATTTCAGAGAGATTTTTGAAACGGCTCATTTTCCAGACACCAAAAAAACATTAACTTGTGAAAAACCAGCTTGTTGTTCTTTTTTTTAGCCACTTTTAAAAGCACTACTACTGTTACTGCTACTGGGTCTCTAATGTTTGTAAAAGCAGTAGAGACCCAAATGGAAGTACAAAAACGAGCCGAATGTAGATTTTACCGTTGAAAGATTACAAGAAAGACTTTTGCGCAGTTGTTGCTTTTGTTTGGCAGGTATTGTTGATCAATTCACATTGTTGGTCTCCATGTAGCAAACATGGCCGCCCGCAACGTCCTCATGCAGATGTGACCCATCTCACCCACAGATGGGTCTGAGCTGCCTTCACCCCCTGCCGCCTCAGGCCACGTCTGCCTCTCACACACACATAGACACACACACTGACTGTCAAAGCCCAATAGAAACGTGGGACACAACAGAGAAAAATATGTCAGTGCCTCAGGCTTGGTCTGCTATCATCCTATCAAGAAAGCTGTTATTGTGTGAGGGGGGTAAAAAACAACAATGTCTGCTTATTGATTGTGACGGTCTGTGTGCCTACTGCGACCAAATGGGCGTTTGTGTAATCGCGCTGGAATTTGTGAAAACGGAGACTGAATGATCCGTGGTTATGCATTTCGGCAGCATCAGTCTTAAACTCTGTGAGCCATCTTGTCTAATTGAGGCTGTTTGTTTTCTGACATTGCTGAAAACTCCTGAGACCAAAAGACAGCAGCAAACTCGTCCTTGAAGAACCGTGACTGATTCATCTTAAATTAAACAAAGCATGTTCTTGTTTTGTAGTCCCTAATTTTGATAATGAAATTAATTAGCCTTATCTGCTCCCAGCAGGATTTCTTTTTATGTGTGTACACTTATAACTGCTTACAGTTCTCTGCCTTAAATCTCTATCCTTCATCCAGCTCAACCATTTACTTAGTCATTTCAGAAAATGGGCTCTTGTTGAATAGAACTGATTAATGGAAGACATCTTGTTTGTGCTTCCACAAATGGTGACATTTGAGGATCCTGTGGCTGTATTGCTTACTGGAACCAGTGAGGATGTTAAAACCAGTTGCTGTTTCTGGGTTCACTGAAGTGTAGCCCATTTTAAGCTAAAGGGAAGTGACACAGAAAAAGAAATAGTGCCGCTGGGGTAAAATACTCCCAGCTCTTTGTACAAACAGCAAAAACAGCGTGATAAGTAAAGATTAACGATTTTCACAAACAAAAGAAGGCGCAAAAGAAAGAAATAAAACACAGTGGTAGAATGGAAATATAATTAAAACTGCACTGATGACATTAATACAAATAGCTTCACACCCCCACAGACAGCCTCATGCTCTAAATATTCTGGTTGTTGCTGTATTTTGGAAATAAACATTGGTTTGGTATTTGTTCCTCTGCATAAAAGGGGTTCATATTTAAATTTTAATATTAAATTCTTGCATGCTAATCTTCTATAGCAGCGTTATAATCATAAATTAGGAGGGTAAAAAATGAGAAAAGACCGCAAATACTGCAAATAAATGTGCAAAATCCAATAAAGATCTCCAAATCGGGGCGTGCTGTGGTGGCGCAGGGGGTTAGCACGCCCCACGTTTGGAGGCCTTAGTCCTCGACGCGGACGTCGCGGGTTCGACTCCCGGTCCCGACGACCTTTGCCGCATGTCTTCCCCCCCTCTCCTCACCCTCCTTCCTGTCTGCCTACTGTGGAAAAAATACGAGCCACTAGCGCCGCAAAAACTCTTCGGAGAAAAAAGAAAAAAAAAAAAAAAAAAAAAAAAAAAAAAAAAAAAAAAGATCTCCAAATCTAATATAAAAGTTTTACAAACAGCAATATGTAACACTTAAAGATTTAGTTAATGCATTACATTCAATAATACAGCTAGTTTATAAATCTGTACTCAGATAAAAGAATGTCAGACTTAACTTGTTACTGCTGCAAATCACAAAGACAAGTGGGATTTACTGACTCTCATGCTCAGCAATCAGAATAAGGAATTGCTATCAATTCAATGACAAGTCTCATCCAGAAGAAGCTATTTAATTTTTTTATTTTATGATAAATTAATTAATATTTTCTAAAGCACTCCAAGCTAATTGAAGAATGTGTTGTCATAGCAACGTCTCACTGAAAACCCGCCTGCTAGTTTCCACAGGAAACGTACAAACGTCAGGTTTCTCCATATATATTGGGGTCGCAATTGAGGAGGGTTGGAACTGTGGCGTCCCCAAGACTCATACAATATGAATATGGCAAACTATTTGTGTTTTTATTCCATGTCATTTAACATAATGCTATTTTCCCATTCTAGCCCATATTCAATCATATGCTTACAGAAACTTTAGAGGTTTTCAACATGAGTATTGTCTGAATACGTAATGATAAATTTTGCTTCACGTAGTTGCTTTATTCCACTTTTCAGTTAACCACACATAATTAAAACACCTGGAGAAAATTATAAAATATCTTTAAAAAGTAAGTAAAACTCTCAGTTAAAGAATCAGCTTTTGTTTGGAGATTTTTCATGATATAAATAACCATGATATCACATGTAAGAAGCAATGTGAGCACAAAAAATTATTAAAGAGTCTGCTCAACCAAACACATGATTTTTTTAAAAAGTGCCAGAGTCTGATTTGATGAAGGAGGAAATAATTATGAGGCTTTAAATAAAACAAACCACTTCAATGAGTTTTAAGTGGGTCTTCATTAAATACATTTATTTTTTCCCCTTTCCCCATTAACGGCCTCAGCTTCACATTCAGTAAAATTGAGCTCCATAGCAACACTTTTAATCATGCATCTATTGTTATTTCAGTAATTTTATATAATCACAGGAAAAGATGGACTGAATAAGTTTAGTTAACTGTGTTATATGCCTTCTCTTCTGAATAATGAATGAATAAAGTTAGAATTAATAACAATATGTGGCATCTACAACTAAGGAACCAGAAGTCTGACAAAAGAAACTCTAAACAAAGATTATTAGTCATCTTAACTCATAAACCCAGATGTTATATGGTTTGTTCTGAAACTGATTTTAATTTCTGCTGATTAAGTATTTATGAAACTTTGACTGCCTGGAGTTTTAAAAAGAATGATGCTAGTTCAAGATTCTATTCACTAAAGGCCCCATAAATCTCACAGACTCGAGTAAATACATGTACTTTGAGGCTTTTAGCCCCGCAGTCGATACTGTTGTTTTCCTGAAAGCCTCAGAAGAACATGAGATGGAAAGGAGACGCCAAGTAGGTGAAATCTGTGAAAAACATTCACACTTGAGAAGTCCATCTGTTTGTTCTCTAAGGCCTGAGCAATAAAGGGGATATAATATGCAAAATTCACATTTTTCACATTTTTATACTTCCACTTTGGTCTCAACCCAGCAGTTTAAAAAAAAAACACACACACAACTGTTTTCTGGCAATAAGTTCATGTTTATTAGTGTCTATAAAACGAGTCACATTTGACTGGAACTACGCTGTTACCTAGCAACCCCAGCTAAGCTTTGCCTGTCACCTAGCAACACCAGTTAAGCTCTTGCACGTTTGATCAGCTTGTTTTATCGCTGTATGAGCTGTACAATGGCTGCTATAAAAGACAAGTGGTTTTTTTTTTTATGTTGTTGGCTTATCATCCAGAAACCACTTGCTGCATTCTTGTTGGTTGTGCAGGAGGCTCTACTCCTGCTTTTCAAAGATGTATGGTTGCATAATTGTGCATCTGTTTGCAACTATTTTCACATGTGAGTGTAAACATTGAGTTGAAGGGGTGTGGCCACCAGCAGCTTATATAACCCTAAAACAGCTCATTTTGAAAGAAACTCAAAATAGGCAAAACTGAGCAGACTAAAATCTCATTATCTGAGAATGATTTTACACAAAACAACTAATGAGCATGTTTTTATCTATTCCAACCTTTTCAGGGAAAGTTGCCTTTAAGTCTTTTGAGTTGCAGAACAAAAAATTAACTCAATCCTTTAAATATTTAAAATGACGAAGGGTTATGTGGAGACATAACGCTGATGATTAAATACCATAATAAGGGAGCCTTCAAAACGGATCTGAAACATTACACGTAGAGACCGAACTGTATTAATTAACTACATTACTGCCATTCAAAATGCAGTTGACATTATAGTGGTTTTCACAGGCTTGAAATAAACATTCATTCAACTTATCCTTCTTTACGTACAGTTATTTCGCCTTTTCTTTTCCTCAAACTGTCGTTGAGTTTTACTTCACTCAAAGCAGCGCAGCGCACAGAAGCTAACTTCACAGGCAGGAGCTAGCAGTGTTGGTTTTTCAAAATAAAGTAAATTTTAACATTTCATGACATTTAAGCTCTGATTATAGTTAGTATAAGTGTGCAAATATAGGCTAGTATGTATATCTCATTGACTTTATATTGTTTTAACATATATTTTAAAAGCAACTTGATTCTGAAGGTGTGGCAGCTTTTATGTTGCCATGGCGATGTGCCACATGTAGAGGAATCCCTCAAACATGATATGTAGGATTTTTGTTTGATTATTCAGTATTTTTTTCTCTTAATGTTGCTTTCTTCTTATAAATATTATAGAGCCCAGGATGTAAACCAAACATACTGAATTCTGGTTCATCTGTCTTGTCTTTGGTTCTTTGCTTCATAGGGTCCAAATAGCAACGCTTGTGTCTGAAATAACCTGCAGAAATACACACGTTTACTCGCTTCTTTATGTGCAAGAGTCTCCGCAAATGCAGAAAATCTAGCTGCTCCGCTACATCCAGCAGCTGTTTATTTCGTTTGAACCATTCACTTTTATGAAGACACGAGAGGATTTGTTCTGCTTGAGAGGGATTTAGCTCCGTCTATTGGTATTAAAAATAAACCTCTCCTGGTGTTGCCTGTACATGATTGCAGTTTGCCTGCGAGGCTCGCTATCGTTCCGCTGATAACGGCGCGTTAATGAGCGCGGAACATCGAGAGGAAAACGCTGATTGTTAGTAACGTTAACCCTGACCCAGACGACGGCGGAGTTGGCCACAGGATGAGGACAGCCTGCCGCTGCCGGACCAGTTAGACTGGATCACAGAGATGGGATTACCAGTTGACGTCCAGCAGGTCTATCAAGACCCATTTATGTTGCTCCAGTGGTACTCGCAGGAGACCTAAGGTGCTTAAATGATGGGAGATTAATCATCACCCTTGGCCTGAAAAACCTTGGCTTGACCCCATATTCTGTAGGTTCAAAGGGATTCTTACTCACTGATAGTTAAATCCATTTATATTTGGACTCTATGCAGTGTCACAGGAGCAAGATCCCGCCCCCATGTCCCTGCTGGAGGGCAAAATGCTGCTCACCGCTGTGCTATTTCACTTATAACAAGACATTTTCCCCATTTTATAAATGTAATGATTTGCCAGTGGAACTAGATCTTTTTCATCAATACTAAGGAATCATGGGGCTGCAGAGTGGTGCAGTTGGTAGAGCTGTTGCCTTGCAGTAAGAAGGTCTCTCTAAATTCTCTCTAGGTGTGAGTGTGCATGGTTGTTTTGTCCTGTCTGTCTCTGTGTTGCCCTGCGACAGACTGGCGACCTGTCCTGGGTGACTCCGCCTCTCGCCTGGAACGTTAGCTGGAGATGGGCACCAGCACCCCTCCTGACCCCACTGGGGACAAGAATGTAAAGACGATGGATGGACTAGGAATTATTGACTTTAAACAAGCTCCTATATCTTGCTGAAAAGTTATTTATGAGTTAATTTTGTCTTTTTTTTTAAGTGTACTAAGGTATTTCCACAAGAAACTAGACCAAAAATACTTGGTAAAATTTTGTGTGTTTGCAGTGCACTAGTTTTGATCAATATGTGGCCCTGATTATGTATATGTTTTGTGTTTCAGGTGTCCAGAAGGCCCACGCCCAAGCACGATGCGACCATGTCAGCTGCCTTGCAAGAAGGACTGCATCGTGACTCCTTTCAGCGACTGGACTGAGTGTTCGGTTTCCTGCGATTCAGGTACAAATGCAAAAACAAATGCAAACACAATCCCAATATAATCCTGCCTCATATATTCTGACTTTTTATAGAAGTCAGTTAGGTTTAAGTGGCAGCTGCGTGGTTTGGACTCTTCAACCCGAGCCTCAAATGTTCGCTGCCTCGCTCATGTTAAACATAATTAATGTGACAGATTGGCTTGAGAGACGACCTTTGGGCTGACCTCTTTTAGTACGTCTAGCAGATCTGCTTGCCTGAGGCCACAAGTGTCAGGAAGTACCAAGTGTTATTGTTTTCATGTTGTGAAAGCTGAGGTCTGCCTTCGTCCAGGTTGTTGAGAAGTGGCAAAACAGATTTGCAGCTTAAGATCATTACTGTCTCTATGGAGGTTGGTGGTATAAATCTCTACTTCTGTGTATTTAAAATGTATGCTGCTAATATTTGTTGCACTAAAAGTGCTCTAAAAGTTGCACTATTTAGAGCAACTTCTCCAACTTTCCAAACCATTTAGCAAACAACTTGAAATTGTCCCCACAATAACACAAAAAATTATTATATTCATTTTGAAATGAAAATATCAGCCTCTTAACAAACTTATTATTTATCCTATAGAGAAAGTTGGTGCTGTAAATGTGACTAATTATGACAGAACCAGGAGCAAGTCTAGTTGGGAACTGCAAAAACAAGAAATCTTACCAAGTAATTTTGGTTTAGTTTCTAGTGCAAATATCTTTGTACACTTGAAATAAAACAAAACTAACTTAACAAGTAACCTTTCAGTAAAATATAGGAGTCTGCTTTAAGTCAATAATTCCTTAATATTGGGGGGGAAAGTACAAGTTCCACTGGCAGATTATTTAACTTACGAGGCATTTTTTAAATTATTATTATTAATGAAATAATCTGCCAGTGGATCTAATACTTTTTTTATTATTGAGTTTCAGAATGAAACAAATAAAGAATTGTCTGTTTTTTCATTTTCCTAATATGTAGATCATTTTGAGTTGGTGTTTTTACAGTTAGCTCGCATGCTAAAAAAGAATTAGCTCTCCTGATTTAGAGGGTTGTTTGATCTTAATTAGACACTTCAGCGCATCTCAGGCACTATAAATACCACAGAGGTAATCCTGGTCATTAACACAGCCTAACTGTTTAATTTAATGTATCATTGTTGTTGTGAGTAATCAGGTGTGTGGGATGCATAAGACAGCTGTCCAATTAGAGTTTACAGTGGCGCTCCTGCTCTCCGTTTTTCTTATCTTTACTCTCAGGTCCAGCTTTTTCTCTGATTTTTACCCCACTGATTGTCTGTCCAGGTGGTGAAGTTGTGAAGAGAAAGCAATCAAGGAGACGTCTGGTCATCCAGATGCCTTCTAATGGAGGACAGGATTGCCCATTGGTGCTTGAAGAGGAGAAGGACTGTGAGGTCCCCAAAGTCTGTCCCGGTTTCAGGTACAAGCACCGCTGTGGTCCCGGTGGACAGTTACAATAAAACTGGAAACTTTCAGGTGTTTTTAGTTCATACTAGACAAACTACACATGTTTTCTCTGTCCAGTTGTTTACTGGTTTTTAGAAACATGTTTGAAATAATTAAATAAATTAAATTTACTTAATTTTTTATTACATTTTCCTCTCAGATTGTACCGTCTGTCTCTAATTCCGAATTTTAAATTCACAACACAAAACACTCCATATTTACAACAATACAGGGACATTTCTAGAAAAGTCATGGGTTTTCCATTACTAATCAATCCACTGCTAAACTGAAAAATTAAGGTAAATGGTTTTTCTTTCTAGAAAAACATAACTGGATAAACCTGTTCCAACGTTTAAGTGCTGATGAAAAACCTCTGTTATGCTTTCACTGGAAAAACACAAAATATTACAAAGTTTTTTGTCTACTTTCTAGTGCAAATATCTTCGCTCACTTGAAATAAGTCAAAACTAATTTAGAAGTAACTTTTCAGCAAAATATAGAAGCTTGTTTTAAGTCAGTTATTCCTAATTCCTAAAACTTTAATTCCTAAAGTTCCAGTTTCACAGGCAGATTATTTTACTTACAACACAGGAGAAATGTTATGTTACAGGTGTAATAATCTAGCTGTGTAACTAGTATTTTTCCATCAATGTCAAGGAATTATTAATGTAAAACCTGCTCCTTTATCTTGCTGAAAGGTTACTTGTAAGTTACTTTTCTCTTATTTTAAGTGTACTAAAATATTTGCACTAGAAAGTAGACAAAACACTTGGTAATATTTTGCTTTTTCTCAGGGTTTTTTCAAGTTTAGATTTTAGGATTTACTAGGTTGCAAAACATTGAAAAATGTAGATGCTTTATTATCTGTGTTAAAACTAATGAAAAATGTCACCAAGCTACAAATCTACTTCCTTTAATGCAATAATAAAATTTTCCCAGTTTAGTGGAAGTGACAGAGCTAAAAGAAAAGCAAAAGAAAATTGCCAGCTTCTTTGAAAACGTTCCTGCAGGAAAACCTCAACTAAACATATAAAGATTAAATATTTTTACGTTTGGAAAAGAGATCTTAACCTTATAAGGAACTATTGGTAAATTCATAGAAACCATGTGAAGAAACAGAAGCTAACATTTTGTTCGACTCCAAGCAGTAAGGAAATGAGAAATTATCACCATCAGTCAGTATTTATTCCAAAACAAAACGTTCATCAGAGAATTACAATAGTTGCGTTTATAAAAGAAATGACGTCGGAAATATTGTTTGTTTACATAGACTTGAAATTTTTTAAATAAAATTCTACAAACATCTTTGGAACTTGAAATGTGCATCATAAACATAGAAAACCTTATAAAAAAAGTATCTTAAAATGTTGAAAATGCATCTTTTGTGTGACAGCTGGAACATTATGACATGACTGCAATAAATCATTCATGACTGAACTTTATTTTCAGGTGGAAAACTCACAAGTGGAGGAAGTGCCAGCTGGTTCCTTGGGTTCTCAGAAAGGAAACTCCAGGCGCTCAGGAGACGTGCGGACCCGGACTTCAGACCCGAGGTACCAAAACAAATATTTTCATCTCCTTATTTTTTATAATTCATTGATTTTATTTGATTTGTGGGTGATTTTTCACTCATTCATCCCAGTATAGCACGTACAGAAAATGCTTGTGCTTTCATATGCCAGAAAAAACTGAGTGTAAAACTCTCATGAATATCAGCAAGCTCTCCTGAGATCTGGATGGAAATATTCTCACATCTCGATGTGCGCCTCTGGAGACCGGTTCGGCAGTCGAGAGTTGATTCGCTGATTATATTTTTCCCCCACCTCAGGCTCGAGTCATGCAATTTTAATCAAATGTCTCTTGTTGGAACTTAGGAGAAGATTTTGCACCTTTCCTTTTAAAACACACCAGTCCATTCCCCAGTTTATCCACGCTTCATGCATATGTGGCAAGTAGTTTAAAGCAGAAAGCATATTTCTTCCTGCTTTGCTGTAACGTATAGTCCAGGGAAGTTTCATAAGGATCCAATTTCAAGGGGAATGATCAATTTCATTATGTTCCACCTCCAACACGAAGCTTTTATTAGTTCTTATTTTGCTGTTTCTTCTTCCCTACCTCACATTATTACGGAAAAGAATCAATCTGATTTTAATCTGCTTTAAGGTCCATCGTTCAGCACAATGATGGGGATTTTTTTTTAACGTTTTCACTGATTTTATATAAAGATGAGCCAATCTGATATTAATATCTGAATCTAGATATTGAAATATATTCTAGATTGCTGGCAATGTCTCCGATTCGTAAAAACAGATCTATTCATTGTAATTCTATGCTTTGTTCTCTGAGTGATTTATTTTACATCAAATTTACAATTCCTAATTGGACTTTCTGAACCATTTGAAACTTGTTTTTGTCAGTTTCAGTTTCTTTATTATTTATTTTACACTGGCTGCTATACTCTACTGACTGAACAAATTAAAGCTTTGTTGTTTTTACATGTTTGACCAAGTTTGTGAAGCTATTTGTGTAGTTAAGTGAGTTGTACTGGTACAGGGATGTCAGATAAATGTGTATTTCAGTACCTGAGGTGGGCAGAGTACCAAAAAATTGTACTCAAGTAAGAGTAGCACTACATCTTTACTCAAGTAAAAGTAAAGAGTAGCCATCTTATATGAAGTAAGAGTAAAAAAGTATTTGGTAAAAAGTCTACTGAAGTACTGAGTGACTAATCAAATTATCAATCATTGAATATTTAAAAATTACATCATCAGATGGATCAAAATATATAGTGAAGTGGAAATTTTGGTATTTTTAGGACTAAAATGACAAAAATTCATATAAGTAACAAAAAATAACAAAATCAGGCAAAAGAAAATTTTAAATAACATGAACACTTATGAAACTTTAACAAAACCTGCAGGTCTGTGTCTGGTGAAGTTTTGGTTAAAATATGTTTGTTTTCCATTCAGTGGGTAGAAGATTTTACTAAAATAATAGTAGAAATACTTCATAATCAAATTACTCAAGTAAAAGTTTTAAGTACAGCATAGTAAAAATACTCCTAAAAGTACATTTTTTCAAAAAAGTTACTCAAGTAAATGTAATTGATTAAATGTAACTAGTTACTACTCAACGCTATTCATTATATTTGTTTAATAAAAAGATGTTTTAATTTAGCACTGTTTTTCTGTATCAAATAGAAATATATGTTCCTGTTCCACAGTGTGACAAACTAAAGAATAAAATACTGTACAGTAAAAGCACAACTTCACTATACATCAGATCCCCAATTTTATTCCTTGTGACACTTTGTCACGTTTGTTTTTGTTATTGACTCGGATCAAAGGAGAAACTCTTATGTCCTGATATTTACCTGTAGAGACTCTCACCTTAAAGGCAAAAAAACACAGTAGAGGCTCCATTAAACACACAAAGCCACAAGCTCTTCTCTCCCTGCAGCCCACACAAACCCACAAACAATAAGACGTGACCTCACACACCAATAGACAGAGGCTTTCCGAACCAATAGCAGTGCCCACGGGGGTTTGACCAAAATGTGCTCAGAGATTGATTTCTCCATAAAGGTGCAGCCCTGCAGAACGTCTGCGTCACAGGAAAATGAAATACTGCAGCAGCACTTGTAATACCCTTTATTGAAGGAACAAAGAGCAGGAGGATGCAGCTAAAAGCTAATTGACTTGTGGCGTTTTAAGCCAATCGAAGCGCGGACGCATTTGTGTCTGCCTCCTTTCATAATTGTTTTTAAACCTCCCGTGAGATCCAATCTGAATTTTGCAGCTCGAGTTTATTTTTTGTTCAGGTGTTCTTTAAATGAGATTTATTGAAGCAATTTTCATAAGGTGACACAATTTTCCAAGGTGTTAATGGAATATGTGTGACACTTTTAATCAAATCACCAGAGGGATGCTCACTGCACCTCTTACTGCATGGAGAGCATCCTCTTCTCTGCAAGCGCTTTGGTGATTTATAACTTAAAAGTATTTTAAAATCCAGCCTGTGTAAGGATGTTAAGACTGGGGAGATGCGCTCAATTAGCGTTTATTCACACCAGTCCTGTTTAGTTTGTTTTAATTGAACTCTGGTTCATTTGTCTAGAAAGGTGCAGTTTGTTTGGAGAGCTGTGCACTGCAAAAACACAAAATCTTGCCAAGTAATTTTAGTCTAGTTTCTAGTGCAAATATCTTATTACACTTAAAATAAAACAAATTAACGTAAATTTGATGTAGAAGCTTGGTTTAATTAAATAATTCCTTAATATTGATGAAAAAGTATTTGTTCTATTGGCTGATAAATTAACTGGTAACATGGGAAAATGTCTTGTTATAAGTTAAATAATCTGCCAATAAAACAATATTGTACTTTTTCATCAATCTTAAGGAATTATTTGCTTAAAACAAGCCTCTATACCTTACTAAAAAGTTACTTGTAAACTAGTTTTGTCTTATTTCAATTTTGCTAAGATATTTGCACTAGAAACTAAGCTAAAATACTTGGACCAAGTATTTTTGGTCAAAATTTGGTCAAAAGTTTGATCTATTTTGATCAAAATAGCTGTGGTCAAATATTTTACATTTTTTGAAGAAGGAAGTTGTGCTGGTCTTCTTCAGAGGTTCTATGCGGTTTCCTTCAGTAGTTCTTGGTGCAGCGCCACCACAGGTGAGGAGGGGAACAGGTTTTTCAATTAGTTTGGATCGTTTGACACAGTGCAGTGTGAATGTGAACCACAGCAGCTGAAAATGTAACAAGTGTTGCAATTTTGGTCCTCAATCAAACCAAGTCTACTGGACTTTCAGATGTGAAAACACAACTTAAGTACTAAACTCAAACTTCTTTTCCTTTTTATTTGCTAGATCTGAAGGTACTCTGGTCTTATGTTAACTGTGCGCAGTAGGAACCACAAAAAACGAAAGTAATAAAATAAATTCTACTGCATAACATGATCTTGAACAACCTTTTAATGTCCGGCAAGCTGTATGTTAAACCACTAATAAAGACTAATGTCCTAATTTATACACTTTTTCTCTTTCTCCCTAACCTCGTCTGATTGTCCCAGCTGTGTCCTGCCGCCAGCTGGACGGGACGCAGGCCGACATCAGCGAGTGCCTGAAGTCCGCCAAGGCCATGCCCGCCATCACTCAGCGCTGTCAGCTCCCCTGCCAGGATGACTGCCAGTTAACCAACTGGTCCAAGTTCTCCTCCTGCACAGCTGACTGTGTGGGGGTCCGCACCAGAAAGAGGGCATTGATAGGTGAGGACTGGGGGAGACGGCTCAAACAATGCGCTGCTGTGAACCGGTCTCAAAGCCGCTCGTTTTCTCTGTCGGTCAGTCTCAGTGAGGTGCCACTCAGAATGACGTCTCAGGAGGGAAATAGCAAATCTAAAACTGTTTATCAGCTTCAGCAGAGTCAGGATGCTTTCTGGTCATAAAAACCAAACAACAATGTTGGTGCAGTGAATTGTGAAGTCTTAAGAGTAGGAAGCTTTAAATGTGACCTACTAAGCTTCCTTTACCAGGTTAGGTCTATGGGTGATAAAAAACATATTCATTACATTATTTACACAAAAGCATTCAAGATAATATTTTAGTTCTGTCTATTTTGATCTCCTTTTAGCTGTTTTAGGACATCTTGTCACTTTAAATTTTATTAAGCTGCTGCTGGCCACGCCCCCAACTCAACGTTTACACTCGCACATGAAGATGGCTGCAAACAGATGCACAATTATGCAACCGTACATCCCTGACAACAAAACACTTGTGTTTTTCAGCAGAAAAAACAGTTGACCAAATGTTCCAGAGCTCAGCTTGGGTTGCTAGGTAACGTGCTGGGCTTCACTGGGGTTGCTAGGTAACGTGCTGGGCTTCACTGGGGTTGCTTGGTAATGGGCAGTGCCTGCTTATTTGTGACGTTACATTCTCAGAGTTTTTGAAACGGCTCATTAACTTAACATTAACTTGATTTTCAAGTCTTTTTTTAATTGCTTGTGTGGTTTCTAGAAGCAGCAGAGACCCAAATGGAAGAACAAAAACATGCAAAACGTTGCATAATAGATTTGCTTATTAACAACAGAGGCCACAAAATGGAACCTTGCACTTCCCTAAGTTGAACCAGACAAGGGGGAGATTTGTACTTTGATGTAGCTTCACAAAATGATCTGACAGACAAATATGAAGAGAGCTTCTACAAAGCGGATATCAACCTATCAAACAGATCTAACAGTGGACTGTGTCTAAAGACGAGGTTGTGGCCAGAATAAACATCACCAAACATTTAGTTGAATCAATCTGCATCAGAACGTTGTTAGAGACTCTCAGAAAAGCCTTTTAATGGGAACAAATACCCTGACTAAAGGGTGGTTTGCTGGTCCACATCCTTTACTTAGAGCAAACAGAAACTTGAAAAGTGTCTGATAACGACCAAAGAGAGAAGAGTTTAAATTGTTCTTTTTCATAAGCAGATGGACAGCAGCTTTGTTAAAATAATAGGGGAGATTTAATTTCTCACATATCTGGTTTCATGAACAAAGAACAAAAATGTTGACAGTTTGAGGACATAGAAACAGCAGGTGGATCAGGAGTAATAATGTCACTCATGATGCTTGTCTTTGCTCCAATTCTCTCCATGTTCGGTATTTAATTCACAATTTAATACTTTAATTCTCATTTTGTAGTTTTTCTACTCGCTGTGAGCTGGGCAATCTGGGAGAGCAAACAGAAAATAAAAACATTGTGAAATCAGAGTAGAAGCCTTTGCTTTTTCTACTAAACCTACAACTTGTATTACTTGGAAAACATTAAGAGACTCAATATTAACCTTCAGGTTTTAGTTCAAGATTGAATTTTATATAACCTCATCTTTTGAAATTCCCCACACAACCATGTCACAGTCAACTGATAAAGTGGGTGGCAAAAGGAAAAAAATATCATTATGTGGAACATAATGTATTCTTTTCTCCTGCCTGTCAGTCGTTTCCAGACAAATTACAGCATACAGCTTTGATGCAATTAAGGAGCAACTTTGTTCCGGATGGGGAAATAACAAGGTAAAAACATGAAAATAATTTTCTAAGAAGAAAAAAAAAAAACAAAGCCGGTAAAGGTATTTCAGGTTGTCAAAAAGCAAATCATCTCCTCATTTGCATGTGAAATGGCTGCTTAATGATGGACTGCTGGAATGAGAAAGTTTCTCTCAACTGAGGAATTTAAAGTAACGACAAACTTTAAATTTGTCGTTAGTTCATGTGCGATCTGCTTCCAGCTCTTTGTCTTGTCATTTTTGCTCAAAACCATTCTTAGATAATGTGTTAACAACCAAACATTGTCTTTTCCAGCAGCCATTGTACAGTTCATACAGCCGTAAAACCAGCTGACCAAGAGTACTGGAGCTTGGCTTCAAATACATATTCAAAAATATTTTTTCAGTCCCAAAGGGACATTAAGTCCAGAGGAAATTAGGGTGCTAGGGTTGCTAGGTGATGGGCTATGGTTACATTCTGATGTTTTTAGAAACAGGTCATTTTCATTAACTTATTGCCAAGAAACAGCTGTGTCGGTTTTTATAAGCACTTTGTTTTTAGAAGCAGCTAAGACCCAAGTGGAAGTACAAAAGTGTACAAAATGTAAATTTTGCTGAAAATGTCTCCTTTAATGTCTTCCTTATTATTTCATAATTTAATACTGGAGCATAAACCAAGACACACTGATGTTAGCAAATACTTGAATATGTTTTTTGCTAGTCTCTTGTACCTCTTCACTCTTCTTCAGGGAGAAGCAAAAAGAAGGACAAGTGCAAAAACACACAGATGTACCCTCTGAGCGAGACGCAGTACTGTCCCTGCGATAAGTACAATGCCCAGCCGGTGGGGAAGTGGTCTGACTGCATCCTGCCTGAGGGGGGGAGGGCAGACGGCACCGCGGCGATGAAGGTCCAGGGAGACGTTAAGGAGTGCGGACAGGGCTACCGCTATCAGGCCATGGTGTGCTACGGCCAAGACAACCGGCTGGTGGAGACTTCACGCTGCAACAGCCACGGTGAGTAAAGTCATTTCAGTTCGTCAGTCCGATTAAATGAAAGGTTGTACAGTAATTAGTTGGAGAAATTTTCTTTGGATGTAAAGTCAAGACCACTAGCTTTGGGCGATTAAGCAGAAAACTCTCTGCCAGACATGAACCAGGCAAAATGATTTGGGTGCAACTATAAATCAGACCTGAGTGAAGAAGGCCGCCCACCTTCTTCAAATTAAACAAAATTAGTATCAAGCATTTGTGCAGCAAAAAAAATGTTTGTGCTGCTAGCTTTTTAAAGATATTAATAAATGTTTCCAGAGTTCATCAAAGGTCAACCAGCCAGTCCACATTCACAGAATCAAACAAATTAAATGTCACTGTAACTCATTAATTCAGATTCTTCAGAGTTCAGATGGTGATGCCTGTTGGCAGGAGAGATCTTTTGTAGCAGTCTGTATTACAGCAAATCTGAAGAAGCCTCTGACTGAAGACGTCAATCAAGTGTTCTACATTTATTTAAATTTATGCAGCTACGTTTACCTCCACTGCTACAAAATAAACTCTGCAGGGACCCTTCTAAAAGTAATTACATATTAACTTTAGAACCTTAATTTTTCAATTTTACGGTTAGGAAGGATTTACTAATTAGATTGGACCTTTTCATTTGTTACTTTAAAAGTAAAAACTTTTAAAGAGAGAAAAAGCTGGCATTTTTAAAGAAAGAGTGACACAAATCCTGTTTTTATTTCTTAAAATAGGCAGAATGTTTCTCTTAATATTTTCATCTGAGCCCTAAAGAATTTGCAAACTGAAAAACTCTTTAAGTTGTGGATTTACAATGACTTAAACTTCTCTTTCCTATAATAAATAACAAAATTATTAGAGTTTTTGTGTGCTTTGTTTATTTTTGAGCAGTGGAGAAAGCATACTGTAATTTTTTGTGGTTTTATACATTTTTTCTGCCTGTAAGTACTTTTGACTTGACAATTTTTGCCCACATAGCAAAATATGTGGACACCGCTGGTCTGCGTAGTAAAACTCCCTCTCGTCTCAGAAATACAGACTCACTCCTGGCTTTCTAAAACTTGCTTTGTATTGAATAGACTTACAAACTGCAAGTGTCACTTCCTTTGCATTCTCAACACAAGCTGACCCGACAGAGTCAGCAACTCACTCGACACAGAACCTCTTTTCTTTGCTCTTCTCTGCTTTCCGATCAATACCTCCTTAAAAAACCTGACTCCTAAGGCAGCAGAAATTTCTCTTGTTTTCACTTGTTGTTGTTTAGGTCTTCTCTCAACCCGTCCAATTGGGCAAAGACCCAACTATCACAGCTTTTCCTATCTCACTGCAGGGTAACATACCAACATTACAGTTTTCAGATCCGTTGTTGGCTCAATAAACCTCACAGATTCCTCACATTGTCTGGACTAATTGAAACTTATTAAACTCAAGTGTTTTTTCTTCTTTTATATTGTATATAAAGCCTAAAATACCACTTTTGTCACTTATTATATTGTGATTAAAATACAAAGAATTTTGCTTTTATTTGCTGTTAGTTTGAGTTAATCTAATTTGCAGCTGTAAGGTGGATGTTCATGTGTTGTAGCTAGAAGCTACCAGAAGCTGCTGATGTTTTACTGTAAGCATGGCGACAGCCTGAAGCGCGTCTCTGTTCTTTAATAAGAAGAGTGAATAACAGCACCAAAGGCTTTTTCTCAGAGGGAAAACATGTTTGTGAGCTTTACGACCTCCTCGCACTTTTCCCCTTTCTTATTTAGTGTTGTGTACTCTGTGGTATGGTTCATTTATCTGATTGTTTGGAGTTAGTCAGGGATAAGAGATGATGGATGGGTTATGCTTTTTGTTCAAAGTGGGTTTTGTTGGGTTTTTTCTAAGGGATATTCATATTTTAAGGTATTTTATTTTCTGAATATGAAGATCTGATGATGGCTAGTTGTAGTTTGGGGTCTAAATCAAGTAAATTTATTAAATAATATTGATAATTAAGGATTGCAGCCGATCCCAGATATATTGGAACAATTGTCTCGTAAATGTTTTGTTTCTAAAGTAACCTGGTCTGAATTTGACCATTTCTGTACTAAACATCTAAAATATTAATTGCAATAAAAGTTTTAATTTTACTCTGTGTGTAATGAATCTATCCAACATACAAGTTTCACTTTTTAAGACGAATTACTGGAATAAATTAACATTTCAATAACATTTTAGGTTATTTAGATGCTCATGTATACTTGTTGATTGGATCAGGACTTTTTCTAAATAGTAAAAATGTTTCATCATTTAGGATCTCAACACATCTTCAGCCTTCAGTACCATTTTATGTCAACTTGGACATGCATGCTGATGTTTTACATTAACTTAAATCCATTATAGATAAAAAAAAATGTTGAAGCTTACTTTATAAAATACAAGTGAATGATTAGAAAAACGAGTGTTCTTTATTTTTTTTTGTCTTCCCATGAACTCAACATCTTCCAGAATATTTCATAGTATAAATCTCATTCAAAGATGTCTTGGTTTTCAGTCTTTCTCAATTTTCTTTTTTTTTCTTTAAGCACATTCAGAGTCATGGGAAAAATCAAAGTGAAGCCATTTTCTTTGGCCAAAATGAATCAGTTTGTTTGAAAAGAAAAAAAAAACATCTAAAATGTCTTTCTAAATTCATGAGAAAAAAAAAGTTAGACCAAATATTTTTAAGTTATGAGTCTTGTCTAAAATCCTTAACAGATGTCACAGTTTATAAAAAAAACACCAGTAGGTGATACGCTGATTAACTTCAAAAGAAAATGACAAACTCTTTTGAAAAATTGGCTTAGATTAAAAAAAAAAAAGAACTACAATATTATTTCTATTAAGTTTTAAAATATTCAAAAAGTTAGTTTGTGACCTAATGAAAAAAATCGTCCTTTCAATGCAAATATTGCATTAAAACACAAAGTAACTGCTGCAACTGACTTTTTAAATTAGTATTTAGAAAGTTTGCTGAGTTTTGTCTGTCTGTTGGATCAGAGGTAATAAAAGCCTCTGAAGAGACACCAGAACCTTTGGAGCCAGAGGTTAGAAACCCGCCTTAAAGGAGAACTAACGTGTTTTTAAAGTAACATCATGTTAAATAAAATCCTAACATACTGCTTGTTGTAAAATTTTCTACAAAAATACAAAATTTAGAAAAAAGATTTTAAACACAGAATATTAAAAAAACACTGGTGTTTTTAGCATATCTCCAAACTTAGTGTTTCTGCGCGTCGCCTTGTCGGCCATGACGGTTCCGATCATCAGAATCCAAATCTGAAGAGTTTTCACTCGATTCTGGAAATCTGTTTGTTTGGTTTAAAATCATTCTCTCCCATAAGTCTTCCAGTATTTCTTCAACACAAGAAAGGTTTATTTTTCCACTTCCACTAGCAAACAACAAACACTATTAAACATTTTAATGGCTGGGCGTGCCGTGGTGGCGTAGGGGATAGCGCGACCCATGTTTGAACACCTTGAGTCGACTCCCGGACCCGGCGATGTTTGCCGCATGTCTTCTCCCATTTCTTTCCCCCTTTCCTGTCAGCCTATTGTCATATAAGGGACACTAGAGCCCACAAAAGACCCCCTGGAGCGGTACAAAAAAAACCCAAAAAACATTTTAATGGCTAACTGATTCACAGTGAACATCATGAAGAAAAAACGGCAACTCCTCCCCAAAATCACCCCCATTTGTCGACGTAATAAGCTATTCTTTACGTTTCAGATTGATGTGTTTGGTGGAAATGTTTCACTAAATTACATCTAGGCAATAATAGTATTTTGACATTTGATATAAATGATTGATATAAACTAATCTAATGGCTCAGCCAGCATATTTAAATGTTAAAGTTCATGTTTACCTCGACTAATTTAAGAATTTATCCCGTTTTCAACATCTTCAGCGTGTCATAAACAATTCTGCATTAAAATCCTGAGCTGTAGTGCGACATAAATCATAATTCAAATCTGAATTAACTCTTTTTCTCCATTCACTTCTCAGTTCAAGGTGTGAAATTTATTATAACATAACCCAACGCTGCAGAATCCTTTTTCTCTGAAATTCACTAAAGTGAGACGTTTGTTTGTGGACTTAAAGCCGCTCGCTCACATGAGCAGGGACTTACTTTAAATCCTAAATTTCAAAATTTGCAGGCTTTTTCTTCTGACAGAAGCGCTTGTGTCCTCCTTGTACGGCGGTCTTATCTCAGATCCAGAGACTTCAAGCAAAGATGTTCGCCTCCGAAACGCGCCGGAAAAATTGCTGTGAAACGGAAAGACGGCTGAACGAACGCATCAGTGCTGTGCATATATAAACAGGGTTTTAGTTTCCTCGTGTGAGTCACGGATTCAGATGGTTAATCTGAGCGTGGGTGTGACGACGGCTCATCATCATCAGGACGCTGCTCTGCATGTTTACACCTGTGCAGCTCCCGGTTAGTGCGTTTATTTCAGGATGTAATTACAGTCGACGACAACGAAATGTTCCTTGAGATGCTCACAATAACCAAACCATGTTGAGCAAGCGTTCGCTCGTGTGAATCTCAAAGCTATCATTAAATCTCTTTTATTCGTCATTCGTTCTGCCGCTCCCTCCATCTCAGTCGCCGTCACTTGAAAACTTGATAGTAGAAGAAAGGAACGGTCCGTCCTCGACTCGGCGGCTGACACGATGCTGCCGGCTGTGATCCAGATCAGGCAAACTGTGAGATTCTGACCTCTTTATTCCAACAGATAAAAAAAGAAAAAGCCCACATGGAACGTGCGATAACGACTGATCAAAGATTTGGGACGTCACTTTTTGGAGAGTGAATAAATATTTCAGAGTGAGGGACAAAATAACAATAAAATCTTTACATTGGCAATGTATCCATTAAAGAACAACGCAAAAATACAAAATCATACCAAGTAATTTTGGTTGAGTTTCTAATGCAAATAGTGTACTTGAAGTCAGACAAAACTAACTTACAAGTAACTTTTCAGCGACATACAAGAGCTTGTTATAAGTCAATAATTCCTCAATATTAATTAAAAAGTTCTGGTTCTACTGGCGTATTATTTCACTTGTAACATGGGAAAATGTTTTGTTATAAGTGAAATAATCTTTTAGTATAAGAAGTATTTTTTCATCAATATTAAGGAATTATTGACTTAAAACAAGCTCCTCTGTCTTGCTGTAAAGTTACTAGTTGGTTTTGTCTTATTTCAAGTGTAATAAGATATTTACATTGGAAACTAGACTAAAATTACTCTGTAAGATTTTGTGTTTTGATGTGAAGTTGCAGTTTCTCTGCTCTGCTACTCAAAAAATTTAAATTAATATTTACAAAATCAATACTAGAAGCCTGTTCATTAAATAGACTGTAGTTTTGTTGTTTTTAGAAAATTGTAATTGTTTATCAACTGCATCACTTATTTCTGTATAAATACTATCAGTCCTAAATAAGTAGTATTTAATGACATTTTTTCAGTAATAAGGTAAACAGTTTTGAATAATCAATAAATTTTAGTTCTGGTTTATTGGTTTTATTGACCATTTTTAGCCAAAGGGCCAAAATAGATACCAAGGAGGCTGAAGACTTTTTAGAAATATTTAAATTATTCACTTTTGGGGCATAATTAGCAGTGTTTTAATTTCCAACATGTTACTGTTGTAAAATTATCTGAGCTGCTTTTCAATATATTTCAATATAAAATGGAGGGAGATTCTTGCTGTTCCTACAAAGCTTTTCCTTTTCTTACGGGACTTCTCCGCATATCCTTAATGCCATTAAAGCATTTAAGACTATTGGCAGGAAGAGCTGCTCTCATTATCAGATAAAATTGGTTTCCTGACAGGTAAGAGTTTTCTGCAACCATGTGACATGTGCACCTGGGAACTACATCAGGGACTTGTGTCAGACTGCAAATTGATTTTAAAGACATCCAAAGTAAAGTCCTGCCTGGACTGAGACTAAAACCTTCCTGAGGACGCTGGGCACCACATCAGTTAAAGTCAAAGTGAAGTGCAAGCTCAGCTGATGCAGGACTCGCATGACCTGAGCTTCCAAGTGACAGAGTCGGTGATATAAAGTGACTATGTTTAAGTGCTTAAAGGTCAGAGGTGAAGGAGCCAAGATGGAGTTCATGCTGAACTCAGCAGAGTGTGAGAGGTCCTGAAGTGGATTCAGAAACATTGAGGTGGACATAAAGCAGGCAGTGCTGCAGGAAAACCTTCAGACTTCTTCTACTTTTTGTCATATTTTAATGTTTTAAATCATGAAACTAATTATATTAAGCAAAGAAAACATGAGCATAAACGCTAACCTTAGCATTTCTGCTAATGTAGCTCATACACTGTTTGCATGCTGAATGACGAAGTCAATATTGGTGATAACCCAAAAAATACTGGTGGTGACAACATGCTAGTCATTCTACATGCTAGTGATAGTCTTTATCTAAATCATGAAAACACAAAAATACAAAGTCATGGAGCGCACTGTAAACAATTGAAACCTTACATTTTGCCAAGTGCCGTCGTTAGACATCAGAATGTTGATTAATGTTTCATTGATAATGTTTCAAAAGCAACTCTAACCAGGAGGGTTTTTAGTCCAGATTTAAAGGAACTCAGTTTTCCTGACAGCATCTCAGCTAGCCTTAGCATTTTAGATAATTTCAGCATCTTAACATATATATTATTTGCATACTGAATGGAGTAAGTCAATGTTAGTCAACATGCTAGTGATGACCCACATCCTAAAGGTAGTGTCAACATGCTAGTCACTCTACATGCTAGTGATAGCCCACATGCTAACCCAGAGTAAGTCCCCATTAGAGTTGGTTTTCAAAAGATGCTTTACTTTGCTTAACTGGCAATCATAGCTTTGCGTCGTTTTTGAGAAATTTCCCTCCACTCTTCTTTTACAGAATTGTTTCAATTTGCCTCCATCTGAGGGTTTTCGATCATTAATGTCTCCTTTAAGCTAATTCCAAAGCAGCTCAATCAGATTTAAGCCCAGACTTTGACAGGGACGTAACAAAACCTTAATTCTGGGTCTTTTAAGCCATCTGGAGGTGTAATTTACAGTGCGCTTTCCAGCTTCTTCTGAGATGCAGGAAGCCCTCTATAAATTGAAATTTATGGTTTGGTGGCCTGAAAGTTGTGCTTTACAGCTCAGGTACAGTTTGTACTGCAGAAGGCACATAAATGACACTCACTCTGTCGAAAGAAAGATTTAGTGAGACGATTGTTGGTCTGCTGGGACACAAATGGAAGCTTGTTTAGAAAATTCACAGCAATTAGCAATACAACTCTTTTTTTTCCATCTCTACAGTCGGACATGTAGATGGCCGAATTCTTCCTGGAAGATGTTTTAATGAGATAGATGTAATAACTCTGAGGGTAGAGGGAAAAATGCAAGAAATCTGTTCAGATTATCAAATGGGAAAAATAAAAAAATGCTGGATTTCTTTATTTTGTTGGTCAAATTATTTTTTTCTGAAACCTAAAATGAATTATGCATGAGTGTTTTATCCAAACACTTTTATGAGAAATATTCATAAATTATTAGCTGAGAATTAGATGTTTGTGTGGAAAAACATGACACTATTTATAAAAGAAATTAGAAAAATAGACAGCTCACAAATATATCAACCAGAATCCAAATGTCATAAGTTACAGATAATTATTTTATCTGTCAAGAAATAATAACCCAAGGAAGTAGATGAACACACAGACACAGACATGATTTTCCTGCCCACTTCACATAATTAGTTTTACTAATGAAACCAAACCACATTAGAGACCAGTTACATGAGCTAAAACTGCATTATTGTCTCTTCACTAAACGGATTTTCAGAGATGTGACGTACAAGTTTAAAGGTTCAGGGGAATAATTTGTTTTTGGAAATTTCTCTGAAGTCCTTCCTGGTGGAAACAAAGAAAATTGAAGCCTGCGGGTAGAAAAAAGCTCCAACAAAACAGCAGCACCTATTAACTGTGTTGTAACCCAGTGAACTCCGCAACAATGGATTAAAATAATGAGGCTTTCTCCCAGACACAACAACTGCTCTAGTGAAATTTTACACTTGTGTAACTGATGATAATTTGGGCCTCTGAGTGCAGTTTTATTTTACTGACTGAAAATCAGAGCGTGGATTTAGACTAAAACGCGGCGCTCAGGTTAATAGTTCAAACTGATAGATTTGATTTAAAGTCATGGTACAAAGAAAATACAAGACTTAGTAAAAGTGATCTAATCTTTACCAGTTCCTAAAATAATAGAAAAATACAAAACACATTCCATACTGTCGTTATTTGTTGAATGGGAAGCCAATACCTGGCAGCTATGTGCGAAAAACTTAGTACACCTTTGCTCTTTTTATTGTGATTTCATCAGCAGCAGGTGTGGCCGAAATCTAAAAACAAAACATTATGTCAGTTTTCTCACTAGGACAAGTTGCAAAGACATTTTCAAACTTTGCATTGAGACAGATTTTTTAGAAAGCTAGCTAACTAAAAATTAAGCTAGATAGTTAAGTTCGTGCTACATAGAACTTTAACTATCTAGATGGGAGCTAGATGGGTAGCTAGCTAGAACATTAACTAGGTAGGTAGCTAGGATAGGTAGCTGTCTAGAAAGGCAGCCTGGATAGGTAGCAGTCTAGGATATCTAGAAAACTACCTATCCTATAGCTAGGATAGCTGGCTATCTACAAAGATAGATAGCTAGAAAGTTAGCAAACTAGATAGGTAGCTTTCTATACAAACAGACAGACAGAAAGAGATTATCATTACCATCTTCCAGTCAGCCCTCACTTAAAACACTTAAAACAATAAAATATGTTAAAAACATTAATGTTTGTCTGTTGCTACAGGATATTTTATAACCTGTTGGATGTTTGTCACAAAAAGCCTTACTAACTTCACTTCATCTTTGCTTTAATTATTAATAATGTAGAGTATGCTGTTTGTGCATATTTGAGATCAGATTAAAATAATTTCTAAAATTGGAAGCTACTTGTTAAAAAGGAAAAGTGATTAGCCTCCATTTGCCATATAATTAAAGCCTCTCCTATGTTGTTTCTGCCTGTCAGGTTATATTGAGGAGGCGTGCATAATTCCCTGCCCATCAGACTGTAAACTCAGTGAGTGGTCCAACTGGTCCCGCTGCAGCAAGTCCTGTGGGAGTGGAGTGAAAGTACGCTCCAAGTGGCTTCGGGAGAAACCGTACAACGGAGGCCGGCCGTGTCCAAAACTGGACCACATCAACCAGGTGGGCAGACATAAAGCATCAGAGACACAAGAAGCCAAATGTTTCAGCGTTGATCTTTTCTGAACGGTGTTACAATATGAAAGGGAGTCAGTAAATGTTACTAGTTACATTCACTTAAGTGACTTTTTTGAAAAAATTTACTTTTAGGGGTATTTTCAACTACTTTTTTACTTTTACTTGAATAATTTTATTGTGAACTATTTCTGCTCTTGGGTAACATTTCTGAATTTTCTACCCACTGAGTGAACAACAAACATGTTTTAGCCAAAAATTCAACAGACACACACCTGCAGTTTCAGTTAAAGTTTTGTAAGTTTACTATTGAGAAAAACTGATTTGGAAAAACATTATGGCTGATTTTGTTATTTTTTGTTATCTTGAGATTACAGTGGATTATTGTCATTTTTGACCTTGAAGTACCAAAATTTCCACTTAATTTTACATTTTGGTCTGTCTGATGATGTAACTTTTAAATGTTAAATAATTGTTCATTTCATCAATTACTAAGTACTTGAGTGCACTTTTTACCAAATACCTTTTTACTCTAACTTGAGTAATGTCTTGGATGGATACTTTTTACTTTTACTTGAGTGTAGTTGTTGGGTGCTCTACCACGTCTGCTGAAAGGTTAATCTCATTTGAGTTGCCATTTTTGTGAATCAGTGAATCCCCTGAAACCGTAACATATTAATGCTCCATTAATGGAGTTTTCTTATGAATTTCTCAAATTTGTAAAAATAAAAAACATAAAACTCTGCTTCCCAGAGCCGTGTTGATCCCGGCCTCACAGCTTGTCTGTTTAGTTCGCCTCAGTATTTATGCCAAAAGCTTTTCTGATTATGTCCTCTGAAATGCTGCATTAATCATGGCGTCTGCGCTTTATGAGCTGTTAGCTCGCTCTCATTAATCCATCTGTCTCTTCTTAATCCACAACAACTCCCGTCGGACGTGACTTCCTGCCACAGGCCCAGGTAAGAGCAGCTCTGTTCGTCGTGTGTCTCACATGTAAACCGTCGCCTACATCAGTGGGTCAGTGACAGATTAATCAGTTTAATTGTGATTAATTGTCAACTAATTTAGTGATCGATTAATCGTTAACAGACTCAAATAAAAGGCAAATTGCTGAAAGAAAAACATACTCTGCTGTAATTAAGCCAAAACTATACTAAAATATATATATTTTACATTAATAGGGGCCATATTATGTAAACTAATTGACTTTTTTTACTTTATATCCTGTTATAATATTATTCCCTTCATAAAAACAGACCTGGAGCTTTGCTTTGATTCTTTCATCCATGTTTGAGAAGTCCTTTAATCTCCATGGCAACCGTTCAGCCATCCAAAACACCTGATTAGACCTAGCCCCGCCTTTGAGACGCAGCTCCTCCTCACAGCTGCAGATTGCAAGCTTCCACCTCACAGAGCAGCCCTCTCCTGCTCCTTCAGACTAGCCAGCAGCAATCAGCAAACACCTGGTGGTACTGTTCATCTGCTGATCTCATTATAGGAGCTGCTTCTCAGTGAAACGCTGATAAAAACGTCTTTTAGGGGTTAAAAGATGTTTAACCCCTAAACGTCTTTTAACCCCCTCACAGCCATGTTGTGATTACTTCCTGAAGGGAGAGTTTCACAAAGAGCAGGAGCTTCTTAAAGAGACAGAGACCCAATTTCAAGGTATTAAACCGGATAAATAGTCTGTTGGTGGAGCTAAATCTCAGAAAGTTGATTAAAATTATCGTTGTGTGTTAGACAAACCTGCCAAACTGTGTAAAGAAATAAAGTCCAGTTTTTATTCTCAGATCTTTTTTTAAACAGCATGAAAGTGTAAAAGGTTTTCGTTGCTCTCAGGTGTATGAGGTGGTGCCATGTCAGAGCGACTGCAGTCAGTACGTCTGGGTCGCCGAGCCGTGGAGCGTTTGGAAAGTCAGCAACGTGGATCTGAAGGAGAACTGTGGGGAGGGAGTCCAGACCCGAAAAGTCAGGTATCTGCAGGAAATAAAATAATAAAATTTAAAAAAATAAAAATCAGGGTGGAGTAGTAACTAGTTACATTTACAGTTGAGTAACTTTTTGGAAAAAATTTAGTTTTTACTTAAGTAAATTTATTATGAAGCAACTCTACATAATACTTCAGTAAAATTTCTGGATTTTTTTACCCACTGAATGAAAAACAAACATGTTTTAACCAATAAATCACGAGACACAGACACACACCTGCAGCTTCTGTTAAGGTTTCATAATTAATTTGGAATTTTTGTTTTCTTTTTCCTGATTTTGTTATTTTGTAATCATGGTATTTATGTGAATTATTTTCATTTTGTTCCTTAAACTACCAAAATAGAAAAAGGTTATATTTTGATCCGTCAAAATAAAATGGAGCAAAATTCTTTTAATTAAATTAAAATCAGTTTAATTTAATGCTTAAATTAATTAAGTGTTAATTGTAGAATTAATATTTAATTGTTAAGTATTAAATGATTGATGTTTTGATAAGTTATATTACATTTTACCAAATTATTTTTTACTCTCGAGTAATTTATTTCTGCTTTTTACTTTAACTGAGTAAAAATATGTTGATGTAGTTCTACTCTTACTTGAGTAAACTTTTTGTTAAATCAAAGTTACTTTATTGTACCAGGTAGAGGCACAATAAAGTAATAGTAATTAAAAAGTTTCATATAAAAAACACAATAAAAACAATAAATTTTTTTAACCAGATGGCAGATACATGATTTTAAAAACACAAACTGTTATTTAGTTACCAGGTTTAGCGTTTACTGTCCTGATGGAATAAAGAAGGTTTTTCTGACGGGGTTGAACTGGTTTCCAGGTGCATGCTGAACACGGTGGACGGCCCGTCGGAGGCCGTGGAGGATTACCTGTGCGACCCGGAGGAGATGCCGCTGGGAGCCAGGGAGAGCCGGCTGCCGTGTCCGGAGGACTGCGTCCTGAACGACTGGGGCGCCTGGAGCCGCTGCAGCATGGTGAGCAAACCCAGCGCAGAGCAGCGTCTCCGCTAGCGACGGAAAGGATAAGAACTTATCGATTCCTTATGGATTCCCTTTGAGTTAGGAAATAAACTCTCTAATTCAAAAATATGAACCATGTTGTAGTTGATTCAAACAAAATTAAAACTTGAGTCCCTCTGTCAAATCACCATTGTAACATGAAATGAATTTCCTTTAATATAGTAATAGTTGGAAAATATATTATAATTTATTGAATATGACTGTAAACATTGGAGATTATTTATACAGTATGGCACTAACCAGGAAGTGAAGCAGTGCTGGAAGCACCGCCCTCTTGAGAGTCACTACGGTTGCTAAGCAACACATCAAACGTTTTGAAGTGTTGCTAAGCAACACATCAAACGTTTTGAAGTATTTTTTCTTACTTGAGTAAAATTTATGGATTTTCTACCCACTGAATGAACAACAAACATGTTTTAACCAAAAACCCACCAGACACAGACACACATATGCAGTTTTTGTTAAAAGTTTTATAAGTTTTTTATTGAAAGAAACTGATTTGGAAAAAAATAATTCTTTTGTCTGGTTTTGTTATTTTTTGTTACTTATATGAATTCTTGTCATTTTCTTTGTTAAAATACCAAAATTTCCACTTAACTTTATATTTTGCTCCGTCTGATGATGTAATTTTTAAATATTAAATGATTGATAATTTGATCAGTTAGACTTTTTACCAAATACTTTTTTACTCTTACTCGAGTAATTTCTTAGAATAGAATATAATATACTATATTGAACTCCAAGGGAGAATTGCTTATTAGTTGACAAGCTACTCCATCTAAAGTGTTAAATATTAATAATACAAATACAACCAAAAGAGATCAAATTTATAAAATATGTGTAAACCTAAGAGTAATGTAAGTAATTCAATATGACTGAATATAAATATATTAATATAAATTAATATTAATTTAAAAATAAGCTTAGTATAAGTGGCTACTCTTGACTTTTACTTGAGTAAAAATATGTTAAAGTAGTGCTACTCTTACATTAGTAAAATATTTTTGTGCTCTACCCACCTCTGGTTGGTAACTAGCTCTCTGTTTATTGTGATTAAAGTTCTGAATATGTTACCACTGTCTTTCTTTGTTAAGTATAAATATATTTTGGAGCGCTTGTGCCGCGACGCCATCTTGGATGTGGCGTAACATGTTCAGTACGTCACATGTTATGGGAACCAATAACGATTCTGCGTATTTGAACTCCTGAGAGCCGGTTCTCGATTCCCAACCCTAAACTCTCCGACTCCTGAGAAGCCCTCCGAGATTTATCTTGGTATCTTTTTCTTGTCACAAGTATTTTCCCTCAGGCCGAGAGGACACGAAGCTTAGCTGCACTGTATTATCGTGAGCAGTGTGTGAATCTTTGTCAACAGGTTACTTCTGGTACACGGAGGAGGAATAAAGTAGATCCATGAACTGGGGAAGCAAGACAAAGTGGCTTATACATCACCTATATTACACTGTGCTCACCGCGCGTTCAGCAGGGGACGACGATGATTTATGATAAAGATTCACAACTTCGGAGCAGGTCTCCAGCTTGCATTTAATGATGCACACTCACCTGCATATGTAAGCTGGAAATAACGCGCCTGCTTTGGCACACTGCCACAAACATGTGAAATAATTTATTCTGTTTGGAAACAACTTTTGCTCAAATTTGCTGTTAGAGGGCTTTGTTGAAATAAGCAGAATGAAACAAAACAGAGATCATGGAGGAGCAGCATTCAGCTTCTATGCAGCACAAATCTGGAACAAACGTCAAGAAAACTGCAAAACAGCCGAAACACTGAGTTCCTTTAAATCAAGACTAACAGCCCAGCAGTTTAGAGTTGATTTAGAACCATAAAAAATGAAAATTAACCGACAAATATGATGTGTGTTGATGTTTTTGATGCTGGCCCTCCATGAAGGAAATGGTGAGTTATGCAGCTATTAAGCAGCACCTTTTTAAATTACTCATACTTATTTCAGATATGCATTAGTTTCTCTAACATTTCACTAAGTCAGACATCAGAATATTCTCTTCACTGGTTTCACTGGCTTCACCAGGCCGCTGTTAATCACACCCAATTCTTTCCCCCTCAAAAAAACTCCCCATCTTCCCACAATTCCCCTCTCGACATGGAGTCTGCAGTGGCACCAGCGGGGCTTCACACATGTTTTATTCATCGTTCCAGCAATGGAGCCATTCAGAAGGCTGTCATTTTCTCCCACTGTTCTCCATTCTACAAACCCAGAGAATCTGATGGGTCGCCGGCCGAGCAGAATCTCTTTCTCTGCTTCCCTGTGATTTCTCGCTGGAAAATATCTAATTCCACGTCCTGGAACGGGGAGAATGGGTCAAAATTGGCGGTTTCATGGACTTTCTTTAGACGCGCTAATAAGGAGCTCCTTACAGTTGACCTAAATGTGCCCTAATGAGTTGAAAAGACTGTTCGGAAATCGTGTATTTAAGTTCTCTGCTACGACTCAACCGGATTTCTTTTGACTCGTTGCTCTCTGTTTCATCATTTTACGTTTTCGTGCGTTCCAGCCCTGCACCAGGAACAACAGCCGGGTGCGGACGGCGTACGCCCTGCGGTACCCCGGCGTGGGCCGGCAGTGCCCGGAGCTGTCCGACAGAGAGCCGTGCAGTCTGAACCTCAACTGCTTCAACTACTTCTACAACATCACAGGTAAAGAGCCAGACAGCCTTTATCAGGAAATACATGCTAAACAGTTCAATTCAAACCATTCAAAGAGGTAATGTAGTTTTCAAGGAATAAAGTTTGCAATCAGTAAATACTGAAACTGTTTTTAATTTTCTCCCGTCTGATATTCAGGTGTGGACAAAATAAATTTAGATAATTTCCCTTCCACTTTACATTCATTTCTGCTGTCGCAAGAAAACGCACTGAAGAGTTTAGTTTGAATACTATTGGTACTTTTAAAATATAGATTTTAGATAAATCTTGATTTTAGATCCACTCAGCTAGAAATATTAAAGTGGAGATTAATTAACAAACCTGACTGTTTTTCACTGTGGTTTAGCTTTGATTAGTAGTTTATTTAAAATAGGGACAGTGTGTAAAAACATTAATGAAAGATAATTTAGCCTGAGCAGTTTAATATCATAAAAAATTTAATCGAAAGTCACAATTTCACTGTATAAAATAATAACATTACAACAATGTAAACAGTACCAAATGTCAAACTTCTGCTCTGTAATCAATTTTAAAAACCTCTGCTTAAAGTTAATTAATTTCAGTTAAAAAAAAAAAATCTGTACATTTTTATTTAATTTACCTAAAACTAAATAATTTCTGGAAGTCTTTGTAATTTCGAGTAAATCGAACTCACATAATTCAAAGAGGAAGTTTCTTCGTGTCTCGAAACTTTCAGAAACCTGAAGAGAAGCTGAAGTTAGCACTAATCCTTATTTAATCAGAATTTATTAAAATTGCTACATCTCTCTTACATAACCAGACTACAATCCGTTTATAATCCGCTTCGCTGCATGCACAGAGAAACACATGTATCTGTGTGTGTGTACATAATGAATGAGAGGAGGTTATTATTGGGTAAAACATCCTCTTTCTCTTGTCGAGTCGCTCCATCCTTCACCGTTTCTCCGCTTTTCCTCTCTTACTGTCGCTTCTTCTCTCTTCATTCCCCTTATTCTCTGTCCCCAGAGTGACACAAGGCGGTTCGGCAGACGGAGGCCCAATTCCTCGAGTTGCAAACGAGCGTTCTGGTGCTAAAAAGAGCCAGTCGTCTCTGTTAACTTATTTTATGAGCGATACCTCAGCCTGTGTTGTTAAAGAATATTTTACAACACATCCAGGTTGTTTTGAAAGTATCTGCACCCCAGATTTGGGAGTAAAATGCTATTTCTCATCACTGATTTCCTTTATCTGGGGCAGGTTTGGCTTCTGGAAAGCCTAGTTCTATATTTTTCAAAGGCGTGAACCTAAATGCGTCCATATGGTGAAACTCCTCGATGCTGGCAGAAATTACAGAGACAGCAGCCACATTCGCTGGCTCTGAGGGAGATGACTTAAATAACCTCATTGCACACAAAGTGTTCATTTGTTATCACCGTTGAGCAGCAGCCAAATACTTTATAAAGCTCAGCTTCAAACAGACAAAGAAAAGAAGCACTGATCATTTCAGGGCGATTGCAACATGAGAAAATTTTGACGTGCTAAAGGAGAAAGATAAGTAATTTTTGTGCTTCACTCTGCGAAATCAACTCGTCTGCTTTAGGTGGTGTAGGTTATCCTGCAATAGTCAGCCCCGCCCACTCCTCACTACTCCCCAGGGCTGCCTACTGACCAGTTCTCCGTCTAACAGGTCCGGAAAATCTCTGAGTCCTGGGTATTACCCTAAGAGTACTCTATAAGAGATAATCTATTTAAACTGGTAGCGAAAGTGACTCGTCTAGCTCTAACTACCTCCAATCCAGAAGTTATGACCCTTTACAGTTAAGAAACAATCAGCTGAGTAGCCCTCGCAGCTGCATAATTCCAATAACCACTTCTGTTAACGGTAGCCCACTTTCTAAATCATAACTTGCACTTGGAACCGGCTAGATTATGTTTAGTGACTTAGAGGTAAGTCCCAGGGTCATTATTTACTCTCACCAAAGGAAATTATGAAGCCTCCTATTTACTGGAATCATGTACATTAGTTTTACCTTGATTAAAAGAACTGGACAAAGATTAAATGACTCTATTAATTCCAATGTCCACCAACCTCATTAGAATTTTGTAGTATAAATTTATTAAGCAAGCTTAAGCAGGGATATGCGACATACAAATCAATTATTAATCGTATATAGATCAAAAACAGTGTAATAAAATTTACATGTACAATCATACTACTCTGTCTCCTTTCCCTAAGAGTTAAGTCGCAAGTTCTGAAATAGAATTTCAATGAGCAGATTCAACTCATACCCAGGCGATGGTGGATCTTTTGGCAACAGGAATTTCTTGCGTCCTTGGTTGAGGTCCTTGCCTGGTGTGGAAAAACCCTCCTCAGAAAGGTAGCAAAGCAGAAAGGGTCTGAATCCTTTTGCAAAACCCAGTTCTTTATCCCTGAGGGACCTTTGTCCTTCCTCCAAGTCTTGTTGCAGAGTTTGAAAAGGCTGGGTTGAGACGAGACCAGCGGTCGAATAAAGAACCAGAGATGGGGCGATGGGACCCAGTCCTTTCTTAGCGGTGTGAAGTCCGAGCTTCCCCGTGGTTCTGAAGTGTGGTCCGTAGCTTAATCTACTCCTCTGTGAGTTGTTTCTCCTTCTGCGCCGCCGGACTGGGAACAGCTGGTTCCTCTTTTCAGCCCCTTTTTATGCCTCTCTCCACCATGTATGTGTATGGGGAGGTTTGGCCTACGTGACTTTCTTCACGGCCGCTGTCTCTCATGAAAAAGTCCCCCCCATTTCTCAACCTGCTTGCTGACCACAGTGGAATTTCCCGTACTTCTCCTTTCTTCCTGTGCTCCTTGGCCATCTGTTCAGAACTGCTTGCGACATTTCCTGTTCTCAGAGCTGTACTGCACATTCGTCTCTTCTATATTCTATAACTCACTTTATCTATTAAAACTCAGTAAACACATTCAACCTCTTGTTAAATTGATTTCAGATGATTATAACTTCATATTCATTGACAATACATCACATCTTTTCCATACATCACATCTTTTCCTTGTTGTTAATTATTAACATAATCATTACATATTTAAATCATTACAGATCATTAATCAGAGATGCTTTGCAGAAAGTTATTGAGTGATTACTTATATTCATGTTATTCAGACTTATTCAACTTAATTAACTTTTAATCAAACTACAGGATTACTTTATTTCTTCCAAGCCATTATGCATCTTTTTCTGCGTGTGCCTGGAAAGATCTCATACCCTTATGCCAGTTTTCTTGACACCCCCTCCATGAGATCGGACGGTGCTGCGCAGAAAACACAGAGTCCAAAGTCAAAAGAGATCAAGTCCATCACCACAAGTGGCAGTGAGGATGTCCCGCTCATAGCAGGTAACCGGAGACGATGAAGGTGTCCAGGAATCCACAACCTCATACTCCGACAGATTGGATGGCGGAGAAAGCCAGTGTTCTGCACCCAAATCGTTGTCAAGTGTAGATTCACCTGAGACGGAAAGGGTGGAACGGTCCAGCGGAGGCTGCAGAGGCGAAGGCAAGTCCATGCCAAAGTCTGGCAGCGCGGACGGGTTGTTGCAGTAGCCTTCCAATTCTGCCAGCAGATCCTGGAAATCCATATCACTTGGTGATGGAGATGAAGGGGAAAGGATGTCCTCAGTCTGGCATGCTTGGGGAGATGAACTGAGGTTCTCAGTTTGGGTACCTCTCTCGTTAGTCGCACTGCTGGTTTGGCATCCGACGTCGATAAACAAATCTGGAGACACGGGACGTGTTGGCGGAAGGTAGTCGCCCACCGCCACAATTCGGCCATCCAACAGATGTAAAGTTGGGAGGCATTGCCGAGTAATTTGGTGTTCCCATAACTTATGAATCACGGGCAGCCGTAGTCCCGTATACAACGGAGATGTTGTGAAGTCGTCGTCGTCTAGGCCAAACGCAGAGGTCCACACGATTTTGTGCACCCGTTCCAGGGATCTAGAGGTGGAATCCGCTATGTAGGGCAAATCCTCCAGCCCTGTGGCGCAGAGGATTGCCGTTACATTGCTAAAATTGGCGCTCACGCATTTGTGACACCAGCGGGAAGACGATGCAACCCAAATGAATCCATAAGATTCTGCAGTGATTCCACACCCCACACAGCAGGTTGATGCCTGAGGAGAAACAGTAACCCAGGTAACTTCATGATCAGTGGTTATTGATTAACTACATTTACTTACAACGACGAAAATGCAGAAGCGAAAACTGAGAGAATAGGCTGGTTTAAGCCCGTGTGCCGGCTTGTTTTGCGAGCCAAGGTGAATTAATCACAGGAGCCGGAATGTCATGATCCGGAGCGGGTTCACCTCGATCATAGACATGAGCTGAATCATGGAATATTGCCGCGTAGGTCATCAGCCATACAACAATGGCCAGGTCCGAGGTCTCACGGAGCCAGTAGAGGAGCACCAGGATCCCCCAAACCGTTGCCCAAAGAGCCAGAATTATCCATTTCTGCATCCAAATTCGCCTTCCCCGACCCTTGATAGACAAGGCCTGGCGCGCTAAATAGATGAGGATAGATACTGCGAATAGCCCTTCTAGAATAGCGGTGAGGATCTTAAATGGGGCGGCTCGGGTAGCTTGTGTGCCCCCAATGACCAATTCCAGTATCAGGGCTATGGTGTCGGTGATGAGCCATAGGCAAACCACAACGCCCCTGCGCCAATTAATGCGGGTACGGCCCATCAAGTAACAAGCAAAAAGGGATGAAGCCAACCCCCATTTGTGGAGAACGATGGGACGGAGGATCAGCTTGGCATATCCTTGTAGCGCGACGAAGATCCTCATAGGATGTCCCTTAGGCCAAGGACCAGTGTGGCAGAAGACTACCCAGGCCAGGGTAATCCCTAAATGCTCAAGGGTACTCACTTGAATTGGTGCAAAAAGTGAGTTAGGATTCGACGAGTTGGTTGAAGAGTTATTCGAAGAGTTGGTTTCCATGATGTCCGATGATGGTTGCTCTGGATCAGGTCTTCTCGGCAGCTGCGGTGAAGGTTGAATGGCTCGCAGGCACCCGGCAGCTCTCTCTTATGCAGAAGTAGGCTCCTCCTTCGGGGGGAGGGGCTGGTAGTTCCTCTTTTTACAACGACACAGTGCTTTTAGCCACGCCTCCAGGACGATTTTACCGATGATCAACGCCACAGCGACGCCCAGGAGGCCCAAGAGGTATGGCCACAGCAGACTCAAAGCACTCATTAACCATTGTTCAACAATGTTTAGGCCTTCTTCCACCACATGAGCAACTTCTTCCGCAACCTCAGAAATAGCGGCCACCAATGTTGCCCCCATAGTCTCATACCAGTAACAGTCATGGATATCAGAGCCTTCTCCACATTGCTGCCAATTCTCCGTGGTGGTGGAGCAGGTGAGATTGGAATACAACAGGTTAGGTCCTACCCATTCGAACCCTGAGTCGATGTTGCCATCACACAGACTTTTTCGGAAAGCATGTCCTTCGGCGATGGCTATAAGGGGATTTGGGATGAACGGAACGGGAAGGCCAAGGATGTTCTTGCGCTTTTGGAGATGATATCCTAGGATCGCATCGGTGCACGTCCCTCCGCTCACTATTGCCCTTCGCCATGTTCCATTGAACTTTCGCCAAGTAACCTCAGAAGAGTGAGTGTCGTACTCGTCTGCATAATGGTCAGTGCAGTAACTTTCCCAACCTCGGAGTTCTCCGCAGGGTCGTCTGGCCAAACCTATTACACATTCAAGGACATTTCTGGTGTTGTTTTTACAAGTCATGCGCCAAGGTCTTGGGCTGACGTAACTGGCCGGTTTCCAAAAAATCCCAGGCCAAATCATGCGTTCCTTAGAGTAGACTGTAGCAATGTACTGGTACTTGACCCAATAGTTTGTTGATTCTGTAAGGCATGGTGTTACCCAGGCTTCAAACTCATGTTGTTGGAGGCCCCACCACTCGTAGTCCCACTTTCGATAGTAATCCTCGTACCAAGCTCGTAGGGCCCATTTAGCCGTAGGAGCTTTTTCAGGATCAGGGCAGTTATACCTCCAGGTAGAGTGCAAAGCGTTGCCGACCTGCCAGAGGTCGCACCGTGGCGATGAGAGGGTTTTCTTCCAGCAGGTGTCATTTAGGCTCTCAAAAATTCTTTTTGCGACACACTTGTCTATTTTTGCAAAGTCCGTTTTAGGAGCGCTCAGAAGGTCATCAGGAGTTGGAAGGAGTTGTGTACGCAAATTGGCAATGTGTAGCTCATCTAACCCAGTAAGAGAGCGCACTGTCCCCTCTGGGAAATCTCCCATAAAGAACGTTTGGTCTTTGGCTATGTATGTCCATGGGAATGTGTTGTTCAGCCAGGTTTCAATTTCTGTACGGAGTGGGCGTGTAGAGTGCCACAAATCAGCCCAGTATTCTTCTATGGCTGAAACCATATAATTCTGTCCTGCACATTTCACAAACTTATTCCAGAGGCAAGGATTTAACCAACTAAAGTGGTGTTTATAGCAGTGTTTTTGATCGTTGTCATACATAAACCGTCTAGGTCCTTGCCTGATCAGGAAAGCCGTCATGTTAGTCAAATTGGCTGATGTAGGCGAAATTGTTGCATTGACTGGAAGAGTGCCTCGGGAGGCATTTCGGAAGGTCCAGTTCCCCGGTGGTGCAGTTGGGATGGTGTCATCCACCCTGCAATTCAGGTGATAATCTCCCCAAAACTCCTCTCGGGGAAGCCAGGCTCGACAGCCTGAGGACCTGTGTGGGGCTGGGTATACTACTTCGGTATCCCAGTACCCTTGACTTGGCAACAAGAGCAGCGATCGACAAGCCATGTTGCAATGCCATTCTGGCATACCTCGGTCCGGGTGAATCCAGTTGCATCTGACGGTCCGTCGTTCTTTGTTTTGCAGAACCCGTATCCAGCAGAGCACTCCGGTGTCGAGGAAGTCATAGTTGTAGATCTCCCAGGTGCGATTCAGAAGGTCGTCCAGAGTGGAGTCGTTCAATCCGAAAGCTCGGCGTTCCACGTACTTTTTACCGTTGTCCTTGGCGAACAGTCCGGTTCGGTTCTGGACAGAAGTTTCGTTGTCCCATGGCACAAAAATAGCCGTGGTGCTTGTGTTCCAACAGTTGAAGGTGGCATACTTAGAATGTCCATAGGTGACTCTTGTATGCGTAAGATACCACGGTCCAACTCCGATGAAGTAGAAGATAGTAGCAAGAACAGCAGCAGCAAACAGCAGGGCAAGAAGCGTTAGCAGCCCTTTCAGGCATAGGGATTTCCCGGTTATCGTAGTCGTTTTCCGTAGCAAAGGTTCGTTAGAGGTTTCCGAGTCGTCGTCAGTGTCAGTAGAGCTGTCTGATTCCGATGTAACATCCAGCAACTCCGGGTGTGTAGGCTGGCGCTTCATGCCGATAGCAGCCATCCTGGCCAGATTAGTGCTTCTCTGGGATCCGATGTGTCAAGCTTTGCACAGACTTTCCTCAAAGCCTTGAGGTGGCCCTGGTTGGCAGGGTTCTTTCCAACCCGTCTGGTGGCCCTTCTCTGCTGCAGGGCTGTAAATATGGGAGAGGAGTAGGGTAAATCAGGCTCCAACCCCCTCCACACCCACTTCCAGTGGAACACCCTCCAGTAGTCCGGGCGAGGAAACGGGCCTTGGGCGGTGCCAGTTTTCAGCGCCTGGTCGTACCAGGATTCGTGTTTGTGCCCTATTGGGGCAGGCACTGAGATGTAGGTATACAATGATTGTCCATGCAGAGTTAGTCTGGTGCGGTACCCCCAGGATGACGGAGTATAAATCCTCTGGTGTGGTGGATTGGGGTAGACCCTGTCAATTTCCAATTTCAATGGAAGCTTGGTGTTATTAAATATATAACATTCTGGATTCGTTTCCCTCTTTATTATGGTTTTCGCCATGCTTGGTGATGTGGTCCAAATGATCATGTCATTAACTGTAATTTCACAATACAGTCCTTGCAGTGGTTCAAGATAATGGGGACCCCACCTAACCCGCAGCTCGATCCCCCGTACCCTGAAATACACTGTATTAAAAATCCATGGTAGAGATCTTGGACACATAGGGGAGATTGATGCAAAATTAACCGTGTTTTCAGATCCTCTTCCTTGCCAAGCAGGCGGTGCGGTAGGGATAAATATATGTGGCTTCGTGGGAGGGGGCGTCGTGTATTCTTCACTTTCCTCCACCTGTTTTGTGTTTTGGAAATTGGTGGGTCGGAGATATATGAGATATTTGAGAAAATAGGCCTCGGTGAGCGGATTGGAAACAGTGAAATCTTCTCTTGGCATATCGAGTAGAATGGAGGTGGTAGGGAGTCTTAAAAACGGGCCTCTGTCTGATAGTCCCGATGAGACTCCAACCCCCACTTTGAACAATCTAGTCACAAAACACTGTCTCCCCTTTCGCTTTTTGGTTTTTTGCTGACCTTTAGACTTGACGACTCGTTTTTCTCCTTCCGGTGCGTCCATCAGTTTTGGTTTGTCTTTCTCCATGGAAATGCTGAGGCGAGCTTCTGCCAGGCGTGAGTTTTGGGTTTCTTCTTGGGAGGCTCCGACTCCGTACTGGACACGGTGGCGTAAGTCCGCTCGTCTGGTACCACTTTGATGGCTGCTCCGACTGAGTAGATCCCTTTATAGGGGACGGTGATCATGCGCACTGACAGCTGGACCTGACAGGAGGTGCTAGGATCAGAGGGCGTGCTCGCCCTGTGAGCCACGCCTCCCGGGTGTTGCAAAACTCCATCCCGAAACTGGGATTCCGCTGTCACCCAGTACAGGCAAGACTTCTCTTTTGGTCTCACCGCATTGCTGCCCCATCCGTCCACTTCAGTGGTGTAGTAATACATATCTGAGCTGCGCACCCCATCTTCTCTTGGTACATCCGGCAGATCTACTATTGGTATTGTGCAGTCGTTGATGACCTCCAAAATTAGATGTGCCCAGGTGGTCAATTCCCAGGGGCCTGTCCACCCACCGTTAACGGCTTGCTCTCGGGCGTCATCTGGGAGTGCACTGAGCTCCTCGGCTGATGGTTGGTATGCATGAGGCCGATGTACCCGGAAGACCACAGGAGAGTGGTTGGCATTCAGTGGTGGAAATGACAGGGAAGCTCTAGCAGCGTCATACGGCCAGGCGGCTTGAACAGAATCCCACAGGACATCATGCGGCCCTTCTTCCCTCCTCCACACCCATGGGTCCAGTTCTTCTGGAGTGTTCGGAGGAGCGGAAGGCCCTGGTAATATTATCGGTATGGGGCTCCCATAGTTCGATTGCACTCGCCCGTAGGTTCTGTAATACCGCAGCGAGCTGTAGAACCTTGTCACTTGCCACCCTTCAGCTTCGCCTGTCAGTGTTACCTCTCCGCTCCTTAGCTGTTCCTCACACACAGGACAGTGGTGTAGCTCATTTCCATCCCACGTGCAATAACAAGTTCTTGGTTCTTCCTTGAGCCACCCCCATTGGGTTTCCAACTTAAGCCGGGGCAGGTAACCCACTCGGCAGTTCCCACAGATTGTATTGTTCAACACCGTGACCGGGGAGACGCGAAGGTGTTGTAGCATCTCTGCGGTAGCCCCCTGGTGCCTTGGCTTCTCACGGCCTGGTCCTTCCCAGATAATGGGGAGATGGTGGTCCGTTAAACAGACCGGACAGCCGCTTTTAGCTTTCCCCCAAACCAGCATCTCTCTCTCCTCCGACAGGACTCTATTTTTAGCCCAATCCAATTTCTTCAGGGCTCGTCCTGCCCAAATCCCTGAAGGTGTTCTTCTAATTACAACCACCCCTTTCACGGTGGCCAGTCCGAGATAGGGTGGAATGGTACATGATTCACTGGCCATTTCACCGGCTTCTGTTTTACTTTAGTCAGGAACTGGCTTGAGCTGCTCAACTCCTTGGATCCCTTTTCTTTCCAGCAATACTGTGTTCCTGTCCAGTACTTGCTTGACGATGTCAGTTGTGTCAAACTTGGGTTTTACTGCTGCATGTACAGGTTGCTCTCTTGCTTTGACCCACACGCGCTGTCCCTCTCGGAATGGCACTCTGGGCGTCAGCTTCTCCTTTTTGTCGCTGGAGCCCCGCCCCACTTCCTTCGTGGTGAACGGCCGTTGGTTGAGTTCCATCGCAGGGGCGGGCCTCTCGGCTCTGCTTCTGTCATTCAGGGCCTGCCCTATTTCCACCGCTTGGGTGCTCCAGCTGTTGGTGTTAGCATTTTTAGCTATCCAGCTTTTCACTAACCCAATGGCTCGTTCCACCACTCCGTTAGCTTGTGGGGTGTAGGGTGGCGAGTAAACTCGCATCACTCCATACTTCTGACACCACTGGTCAACCTGTGAATTACGGAAATGAGTTCCATTGTCCGTGCGCAGCTCTTTCGGGATTCCCAGGGCACTGCATACTTGTTCCAGCATGCCGACAACGCTATTGCCGTTTGCTTTCCTGGCTGCTTTTGTAGTTACAAACCCCGACATAGAATCCACCAGCACTAAGAGGTACTTTTCACCTCTCCTTCCTGTTATCCCCATGGGACCCGCAACATCCATGCAGACTGAGCCCCAGGGGACCGTGCTTTTGATGGACAACCCATCCATCCGCTGCCCTCGGCGACCTGCGTTGTATTGACCACACACTTCACAGTCCCTTAGCACGCGTTGGACTTGTTTCACTGGGATCCAAAGATCTTGCTCCTCCAGTTCCTTACGGGTAGGTCGCACGCCTGCATGTCCAAGGGCCTCATGCACGCTCCGCACGACCTCGACCACGTACTCTTCTGGGACCTCCCGTCCTTTGGGAGTACTGTCCCACTTCTCGGTACCGACAAAGACGATCTTTCTTTGTTGGACATAACAGTCCACCTCATCATTCCCACGCCAATGAGCTCCCTCATGCGTGTGCGCTCTTTGATGCTCAACATCTATTTCCAACTGCAGTTTTAGCTCAGCAATCTTTTTCCACAAGTCTTTGTGTGCCACTGGCTTGCCCTTTGCTGTCTCGAAACCATTTTCTTCCCAAATGGCCAAGTCCTCTCTAAGGGCCTGAGCACAGTAGTGACTATCGGTTACTAACCTGGCACTTTTGATCTTCCTTTTCACCAGCTCCAGCAATCCTTCCAGTACTGCCGTCACTTCTCCGGCTTGAGCACTACCGGGGGCCTTTCCTTTCTGACGGCATTTCTCTTTGCCATCCTGCTTCAGAATAAATCCCCAGTATGCCGACTGGTCGGACCCCTTTCTGGATCCATCGGTGTAGATTGTCCATTCCGGTTGTCCTGGTTTCTCAGGTGTTTCTTGTGGTTTTTTCTTACTGGTGGGTTGTGCTGGCCCAATTTCAAGCTCCGGGTCCAGCAAGATGTCCTCCCATCTTCCCCACCGAGTATTGGTTGCTTTAGTACTTTCCACAGTCCCTTTTCTTAAGTACTTGTGAACTTGGCTTTGTGTGATGACTTTAACTGGTTGTCCTTGTGCTAAATCCTTCAGCACACCCCAATAGCGAGCTAACACCGCTAGCTCTTTTTCCTCCTGCGGGTATTTCTTTTCAACAGAAGTCAGGGTGTAACTCCACAGGGTAACCAAGCCTCCATTTTCGTTACTCACTTTGATCATGGCATCGTCATTCTCGCAGCTGATTTCTGCCACCAGTCTTTCTGACAAACTTCTTGGCTCCAGTCTCACAGCTGCTTGAATGGCTCTCCTCAATTCTTCTAGGTTCTGTTGATTGGCTGCTGTCCAAACCCAGGGTCTTTTTCCGTCTTTCTCATCGTCCTCACTCTTCCTCAGGCAGTGGTACAGGGGTTTGGCATATTTCTGATAGTTGGGTACATGGTCCCTGACATAGTTGCACAGTCCCAATATTTTCTGTAAGTCATTTTCTGACTGAGGTGGTTGAATGTTCGTCAGCTTTTCTCTGTACCCATCAGAGAGTCCCAAGTCCGACGTGACTTGGAAACCCAGATAATTCACTTGGAACTGTCCAAATTGACATTTCTTGAGGTTTAGCTTCAACCCTGCCTTGGTGAGGTTTTCAACTACTTTTTGTAGCCTTTCTAAGTGTTCTTCTTCTGTGTCATCAGCAATGAAAACATCATCAATGTACACAGTTGCTCCTACGTCCCCCAGTACTTCCATCACTGCTGACTGGAACACATTTGGGGAGTTCTTGTAGCCCTGGGGTAACCTTTGCCACACATAGCTTTTGCCTTTGTGGGTGAATGCAGTTTTACCTTGCGACTGTCTGGCGAGGCGTAGGGAGAAAAACCCATTAGCTAGGTCGATGCAAGACTTGAACTTCTTGACTCGAAGAGTTTTCAGCGCTCCTTGTGGATTGATTAGACTGGCTCGGTTTGCTATTGTTCTCCGATTCAGGGCCTTGAAGTTGATAACTGGCCTCCAACCCCCTCCAGCCGATTCAGGTTTCTTCACCGCCTGGATGGGGCTGTTGGTGATCGGGTTGAGTTCCTCTCTGATGATCTCTAGGGCACCCAGTTCCTTCACGATCTTGTCCATCTCCTCGACTGCTCCTGGGTTCAACGGGTATTGCCGAACAGGTGGATGAACCCCACCTTCGATGTGATGAACAAACTTTGGGCCCAAATCTCCACAATCGTTCTTGAACCGTGCCACCTGTGCCGTAACGATGATCTCACGCAACTTCTCTTTCCCAGCCGGGGAGAAGTCACTCTCTTCAAGTTTCTGTTCTATCACCGTTGGTATGTCGACCGGTTTGTACCAGTCTTGCTTTTCTGATCCTGCTTGGGTCGGGCCGACTTTCACCAATCTTGCTTTCAAGCTTGTCAGCCTTCGCTCCAGTCGGCGATGTGTGCCTTTCTTTTTACTGAGTTCGTCTAAGTCTTTTACTGTGAGGAGATTGTAGGGACCTTTCACCCACACTACTCCCTTCCAGGTCCCATACGGCATTTCTTCTACTTTTCCATTAGCAAACTGAACCTTCAGGTGTCCTGCTGTTTTTAGGTCTTTGCGGGTCATAGACACCTCCGCTCCTGTGTCCACCAGGTAGGGTACTCCCTCCACTTTAGCGTAGATTTCGTCCCCCTCCCAGTAGGCATTTTCTAGAATGACCCGCGACCTGGACGCCATTACTTTGGTGACCCTCCGGCCCCGGCTTTACGGGACTCACGGAGGGCCGTCCTCTCTTCTGGGCTCAATTTCCTATACTCCTCCTCTGTCAAGAACTGACCTTTTCCTGGCTGGTTTGATGAAGCCGGCGGGTTGGTCGGTTTCCCTTGTGGTCCTGGTGGTTTTTGCTGGAACGGCCGGTTCCGGAAGTTGGATGGCGGTGCTCCTTGTTGAAACGGTCTGCTCTGGAAGTTGGATGGCGGTGCTCCTTGCTGGAACGGTCTGCTCTGGAAGTTGGGTGGTTGTCTGATATTAACCCTTCCAGGTGGCTTTGCCGGTTGGCTAGCCTCCTTCTTCCTTTTGTCCTCGTAGTACTGCTGTTCCAGGTCGAACCCTTGCACTGCTACATCCATCTGAGCGACTGTCGTGCTTCTCACTGGCAACTTCACGAACACGATCTCTCCCCTGCGTCCCTTTGTCACTTCACGCAGCACTTTCACATATCTCGCAGGAGAAACGGTCTGCTTAAGTGTGTGCCAAAGCGGTTCCAACCGGCTTCCCCTGTCCAGCCGTCCTCTGGCTCTCTTCACCTGGGACTCTTCATCATCCATGTCCTCCAACACCAGCCTTTCATAGTTGCTCTGTGCTGAATCTGTTCCAACCATCGGGTCCGAGGTCACGCTGGTCAGCCACAACTTTTTGGCTCCCTCGTGGTTGGTGGTAGACAGCACGGTTGGCCAAACATCTTTCAGATACTCCTCATTGTTTTCGTCTGCGTTTTTACTCCTAATCACTAACCTTAGATTCTTCAGCTCGGCGTAAGCGTCCTGTCCCGTATTAGTGGCAGGTGGCAGAGCTGACACCTCCGGTTGTCTCGCCGGGATCTGCTGTCCTGGCTCCGAAGACGTCGCCTGAGGTTCCTCTTCATCAGCCGACACTTCGTCCAGCTGCTGTTGAGTTTCCCTGGAGTACTTGTAGGCGGCTTTCTTCAGTCGTCGCAGCATCACATCATACATAATTCCAATGTATGCGTTCCTGAAGTTGGTAGTCAGGGAATAGTGTGCTGTCAGGGTGGAGCAGGATGGTGTCATCAGGATGTTAGCCCATTCTCCGATTGTTGCTTCCACCTCGAGCTGCACCCGGTCTCCCAACCTGCTGGCCCATCCTGCCGGGATCTGGTACTCGGTTTGACCGACCTCGGGTACATACGTACGCCGTCCGTCCTTAGCCTGCACTGGACCCCAGGTCACGTCTCTTGCCAGTCTTTCAGAAGGTTTCTCGATGTCAAAGGTTTCCATTTCTTTCTTCTTACCCCGGTGCTGTCCTGTTCGGAGTGTCTTGTGTTCTGTCGGTGGTTGCTTCGGGTCGGAGAAGACACTGCCGTGATCACTTTCCTCTTCTTCTTCTCCAGGATGTTCGATCTCCGGTTGCTCCTCTTCGTCCTCCGAGTCGCTGATGTCCTCATACTGTTGTTGTCGAAGAGGTTCTCTCCCAGGGGAGTTCAGCGGTCGAAGCTTAGCTGGTTTCATCGGTCCTTCTTCTTTCGGGACCGTCGGCTGCTCATTCTTGACTCTTCCCACATTGGGTTTTTTCGGTTCACTGCGGCTCTCTTCAAACGAGAACTCCTTAACGTACCTTGCTGCGGAGAACCCTGGTTCAACAGATGCCTCCTTTATCTTTATCCTGGGTGGCTGCGCGGCCTTGGCTTTACCTTTCTGGGTGGTGTTTGAAACCTCACTCTGGGGAATTTTTAAGGGATATTTCTTGATTTCTTGGGATGGATGGCTAATGCGGCATTGCTCCTCCATCTCAGCTGCCAATTTCACCCCTTGCTCAGTGCGGAGTCGATGCAGACGGGGGTCAACCACCACCACCACTTCTTTGAGCACAAAGAAATGACTGTTGGTTCTGGCTATATTCACCACTCCGTTCTCCGCAATTGATCTGGCGGTGTCCCTCGGCAGATCCGGTGATCTTAGTCCCTGCACACTCACTATTACTCTTCTCATGCATTCGTTGCTGGCTGCCGTCAGGCCCCGCTCGAGCCCGTGCCACATCTTCTTCCGATATTCCTCCAGACTCTCTCCTTCTTGGTAAACGTCAATCGGGACTAGGATTACAGCACCATAAGGGAGATTATGGCCTTTCATTATTATTATGTCTCCTCGAGTTGCTGCACTACAGGAAGCTTCCAGCAATTTTGAGTCTGTTTTGTAACACTTTCCTGCCTGGCTCTTAAGGTTGCGTCGGAAGTTTTTATTGTGGATCTTGTACCTGTCGTTGGTGAACACAATTAGTCCATCACCCTCAAGATCCCATATCCCTCCAATAAACTGATAAATCATGAGCCCGGATTGCAGTCTTATGCTGACGGTCCCTGGTGGTATTTCGGCCAGTTCTCGGGCCATCCTCCAGGTGTCCGATTTCTGAGTCTTCTTCTTGGGGCGGCCAGGGCCCCACTGCTCCTCGTCCGATTCCTCTTCGTCCTCGTCGGAACTGCTGGCCGCTGAAGTTTTCGTAGGTGGCTGTGGAGGCCTTCTCTCCGTGCTGTGGACTCGGGGATGAAACCCGAGCTCCGGGTCCCGTTGAGGGGACCATTCCTTGGCTGCATCCTCCCACTGCTCCTCTGTGAGTCCGCCGACGAGCGCTCCCTCGGGGTCGTCCTCATTGGCTGGTGCAGGTGGGATGTCCTCGTTCCGCGATGGACCCGGTAGAGCTGAGGGACCTCCGGCGTTGTCGTTGCCGCTGTCGTCGCTGCTGTCACCGCCGTCGTTGTCGTCGCTGCCGCCCGTCAGGTCTATCAGAACCCTCGAAGGTTGCTCCCGCTGGTGAGTCGGTGTCGTGGCTCTGCTGGGCAATCGGGACGGAGCCTCGGCCACCTCCGACCCTGCCTCTTCGAGGGCCTGCTCCTTTTTCTTGGTTTCCTTGTAGGTCAGGAGCCTCTGTAGGGCCTCCTTGCATTCTTTGTACTGACTCACCCCCCTAGCGAGCTGGTTCACCAGGATCCCGTCGATGCCTGCTGCCAATGTAGCGGTTTTTACCACTCCGTCGTACTTTTCAGAGGGGCTGTAGACAATCCGCAACTCGCCAGCCGTCCATCCCTCCAGGAGCTCGGCGAACCATTCCAGCCACTCTTTAACCTCCGGCTTCTTGGTAACTTTCACCGGGCATTTAACGACCCCCAGGCGGTGACCATTCCTAAGCCGGGAGCAGTAGTACATCTGAGTCTGTATCAAGTATTTCATTGTGTCCAGAGCAGTGTCCTGATTGTAGTGAGATTCAAAGAACATCTTCTTATTTATCTCAATCCAGGATTCTAATCCATCACCGAGTAATATTAACATTACCGGTAAGTGTGACAATGTGGATTGGGAAAGAAGGGATTGACGATTTTTCCCGCCTTGGCCGATGTTGCTTGCCTCTTGTTCCATTGCTGGCTTTTGTAGGGGCTTCAGTCCCCCTCCTTCTTCTTCACTCATAGTTGTCTTTGTCTTCGAGTCGCCTATCCCCCAAAGCCTCTCTTTGCGCTTTCGAGTAGGGATGGGTCCAGGCTGTGTTGGCTACTGGCTTCACTGTCTGGATCTGGTCATTCTATCCTCAGTAGAAGCTTTCCCTCACCTGCATGCTATACAGTTACTGCGAGGGTTGTGACTGATGGCCTTATCAGTCACCACTAACTCTCTTCCCTAAGAGTCAGCAACCCAAGTGGGCTATTCAGAGTCTCACATCTGTTTTTACCGACTTGGTGTCTTTGGGGCCCGCCTACTCAGTTGTGCGCCACCCCACGTTGGGCGCCATGTAGGTTATCCTGCAATAGTCAGCCCCGCCCACTCCTCACTACTCCCCAGGGCTGCCTACTGACCAGTTCTCCGTCTAACAGGTCCGGAAAATCTCTGAGTCCTGGGTATTACCCTAAGAGTACTCTATAAGAGATAATCTATTTAAACTGGTAGCGAAAGTGACTCGTCTAGCTCTAACTACCTCCAATCCAGAAGTTATGACCCTTTACAGTTAAGAAACAATCAGCTGAGTAGCCCTCGCAGCTGCATAATTCCAATAACCACTTCTGTTAACGGTAGCCCACTTTCTAAATCATAACTTGCACTTGGAACCGGCTAGATTATGTTTAGTGACTTAGAGGTAAGTCCCAGGGTCATTATTTACTCTCACCAAAGGAAATTATGAAGCCTCCTATTTACTGGAATCATGTACATTAGTTTTACCTTGATTAAAAGAACTGGACAAAGATTAAATGACTCTATTAATTCCAATGTCCACCAACCTCATTAGAATTTTGTAGTATAAATTTATTAAGCAAGCTTAAGCAGGGATATGCGACATACAAATCAATTATTAATCGTATATAGATCAAAAACAGTGTAATAAAATTTACATGTACAATCATACTACTCTGTCTCCTTTCCCTAAGAGTTAAGTCGCAAGTTCTGAAATAGAATTTCAATGAGCAGATTCAACTCATACCCAGGCGATGGTGGATCTTTTGGCAACAGGAATTTCTTGCGTCCTTGGTTGAGGTCCTTGCCTGGTGTGGAAAAACCCTCCTCAGAAAGGTAGCAAAGCAGAAAGGGTCTGAATCCTTTTGCAAAACCCAGTTCTTTATCCCTGAGGGACCTTTGTCCTTCCTCCAAGTCTTGTTGCAGAGTTTGAAAAGGCTGGGTTGAGACGAGACCAGCGGTCGAATAAAGAACCAGAGATGGGGCGATGGGACCCAGTCCTTTCTTAGCGGTGTGAAGTCCGAGCTTCCCCGTGGTTCTGAAGTGTGGTCCGTAGCTTAATCTACTCCTCTGTGAGTTGTTTCTCCTTCTGCGCCGCCGGACTGGGAACAGCTGGTTCCTCTTTTCAGCCCCTTTTTATGCCTCTCTCCACCATGTATGTGTATGGGGAGGTTTGGCCTACGTGACTTTCTTCACGGCCGCTGTCTCTCATGAAAAAGTCCCCCCCATTTCTCAACCTGCTTGCTGACCACAGTGGAATTTCCCGTACTTCCCCTTTCTTCCTGTGCTTCTTGGCCATCTGTTCAGAACTGCTTGCGACATTTCCTGTTCTCAGAGCTGTACTGCACATTCGTCTCTTCTATATTCTATAACTCACTTTATCTATTAAAACTCAGTAAACACATTCAACCTCTTGTTAAATTGATTTCAGATGATTATAACTTCATATTCATTGACAATACATCACATCTTTTCCATACATCACATCTTTTCCTTGTTGTTAATTATTAACATAATCATTACATATTTAAATCATTACAGATCATTAATCAGAGATGCTTTGCAGAAAGTTATTGAGTGATTACTTATATTCATGTTATTCAGACTTATTCAACTTAATTAACTTTTAATCAAACTACAGGATTACTTTATTTCTTCCAAGCCATTATGCATCTTTTTCTGCGTGTGCCTGGAAAGATCTCATACCCTTATGCCAGTTTTCTTGACAGTGGGTATTTTATATGCATCACATGTATATCCTAAAATCCGTCCAGATCCAGTTTCTATATGGTGCAAGGATTTCTGTGTCAGCACTTCCTGTAATTACATTTCCCCGGTGTTGTACTCCTCTTATATCTTAGATGTTGTCCTGGACTTGCTACGTGGACAGGGATTTTCCAAAGGTGAACGGATCAAAATCAAACATTTGTTGTTTTCTTTTTAAAATAACACATGTTGCAGTTCTTTCCCACTTTGCGTTATTTATTCTATGTAGTTTGGACTCTTACAATCATAATATTGTGCATTCTTTTTCTTAAACTCGCATTATATCTTGAAGTGCAAGGATTAAAATTATATTTGTCTTGACACCGAAATTATAGAACCTGCCCTTTCTATCTGGTCTAATCAGTTTATTCTTAATTCACATTGTATTAACGTGAATATTGTGCAAGAAAAAGACATGGTGTGTCTATAGAGTCATTTAAAGGGGATCTAAATTCACTTTTTCCACATTTTTATTTATCCATTTTGATCACAGCTGCTTCTAAAAATATCCCAGGTTCTTTTTTTTTTTTTTTATTTGTTGCGATAAGTTAATATTTTTGAAGTCTGGAAAATGAGCAGTTTCAAAACCTCACAACTGTTAAGTCACAGTCGCTGTTTCCTAGCAACCCCAGCAAAACCCAGATGTCACCTAGCAACAAATACTGAGCTCCAGCACGTTCGGTCAGCTTTTTTTTTAACCGCTGTATGCTCTGTACAATGGCTGCTGGAAAAGGCAAGTGTTTTATTGTTGACTTGCCATCCAGAAACCACCTGTTACATTCTCGTTGGCTGTTCAGGAGGCTCCACTTCTGCTCTTCAAGTATGTTCGGTTCTATAATTAGGCATCTGTTTGTAGACATTTTTACGTGTGAGTGTAAATGTTGAGTTGGGTATGTGGCCAGAAGCAACTTATTTGGATTTAAAGTGACAAAACAGCTCAAAATATATAGAACTGACCAGACTAAAATCTTATTCTCCAAGAATTATTTTGTGCAAAAAATGTAATGACCATGTTTTGTACAGCGAATAGACACATCCTAACGTCTATTCGCTAGACGTCAGGATACGCCTAGCGTATCTACACTAATTGGTCAATATTGTTGAAAATATGCGTAGAGAGAATAATTTGGTTGTCATCATGATGTCAGTGTGTCAATATCGCAATCATACAGTAGACGACTGCTGGGGCGCCATATTTAATCAGCTATTATATTTTAAGTGTCAGGTTTTCAAATTCTGCATGATAATAATTTTTTGACTTGTTGGGGAGACTCTAATGGCCAAATATGTTCTATATTTTTAATGGTTTAGATGCTGAAGCTAACAAAGAGAGGCTGGTCAATATAGTTATTGAAAAATAGGAAAATAGTCAGGATGAATCAGTTGTCATATTCAATAGTCGTATCTCAATTATATGTTTTCCTATGTTCCTATGTTGTGTAATCCTAATCTGTGTTGTGTCCATTTTGCCAATATTTATATGGTATTCGCCAATAATTCAGTTCGCTGTTCAGTAAAATGAACTGTTTGGTAAGATGCGTCTTTTCCACAAACCCATATATGATGAGCCGGGACAGGTCTGAGATCAATGAACATGTTTTCCTGCCAAGAGTTGAAACTAGCTGCCCTGAGGTGTTTGTTGGTTTCTACTTATAGATTTTTTTTTTATAACTTATCTTCACTTCCACTAAGCCCTAAATCTTTCCCAAAAACGAAGCATGAACTTTTTTATCTTTCCTCCCCACCAGGCAGCAGCTAGTTATACGAAACTGACAATTTCTGACTGCTTGTTCTACTGTGGAAAATGCCAGAAAACAAAATCCACTTCTTTCAATCCCACACTTTTTGTTTCTTTTAGTGTTTCTTTTGTCCGTCGTGTTGATAAAAGTAGAATCCCGACCAACTTTCATTGGAACTGGTTATTGATTTGAGTGGTTTTAGATGAAAAGGAACTGTAAAAAGTAATTTATGTCAAAACTCAAAAATATCTTGCCGATGTCCAACTGAAATTACTGGCAGTCACAGCAAGTTTTGTGCCAGAGTGATGAATAAGAAGAGAATCCAGAAATAACAGGACAAGCTGAAAGAAGATAATTTTATCTGTCTTTGTACTTAAAATGTTACGTACAGTCATGGGGAAAAAGTTTCTAAGGAAAAATATGTTCACTCAATCATCCAGTAGATGGTAAAGCTACTTTTAGTAGCAATAAGTTGATGTAGTAATTTTCTGAATTACTTTTTCAGTCTTTGAAAATTTATTTTAATTTAACTTTAGGCTTTTGAAAGACCTTGATTGGTTTCTTTTCCAGTCATTCTGCTGTAGATTTCCTCCTGTGTTTGTTGTTGTGTTGAGAGCCTAACTTCAGCCGCAGACAGATGGCCTCACGTTTAACCGTTTACGGCACTTTGGTACTTTAGTTCTTGGCAGCTTAATACGTGCAGTTTGGTTCTGGTCCTGTGGCTGAAAAGAAACCCAAATCATCAACCATTCACCTGTGTGTTTGACAATAAGGTGACATGCTTGTGTTGGCATGATGTTTGGTTCTTTTCCAGACATTTTGTTTTACATTACGGCCAAAGTCTGATCTGCATTGTTCCAGAAACCTGCAATATTCTTCTTAGAAAAAAGGAGCTTTCTGCTGCCAAGTCTTCCTGTTTCTGTTTATTGGATCGGACAATAGATCCCCTAAAAGCTGAAATCCACAAATGACTCACTCTAAAAACACCAATAACTGTCTATTTTAATAGTTAAAACAGCAAATCTAAGTTAAAAAGCAATAATGCTCTCAGTGCGCTATGTGTCCAGTGCTACTGGATTAACGCCATGCATTGATGCTTCTAAAGCTGCATTTTCTTTCAAATATTTTAAATATGCTCTATGAAAAATTGTACAAATAGGCAAATTTTCCACTATTTATTGTCGCTACAGAAGTAACTTCTCAGCAAGATATATGAGCTTGTTTTAAGTAAACATTTCCTTAATATTGATTTAAAAGTATTAGTTCCATTGGCATATAAATTAACTAATTACACAGGAAAAATGTTATAAGTGATATAATCTGCTAATGGAACTAATACTTTTTAATCAATATTAAGGAATTACTTACTTAAAGCAAGCTCCTACATCTTGCTGAAAAGTCATTTGTAATTTAATTTGTCTTTTTTCAAGTCTACTAATATATTTGCACTAGAGACTAGACCAAAAATACTTGGTAAGGTTTTGTTCTTTTGCAGTTAATCCGCGAACAATGAACTGCAAATAGGCAGAGGCCCACTCTACTGTCATGGACCTTAGCATGCTACGGTTAGCATGCTTAGTTAGCATAAAAGAATAAAGATAGTTCAATAAAAGAAATACATTTCTTTTATACATGAAAGAAATACATGTTTATACATACTTGTTAAGAATATCTTTATGTTGTGACAGTATGAGACAGATAATCTGTGAAAGAAATCGAGCTCCTTTGCCTTCCCCCTGTGATAACTGTAGAAATACTTTGCTGAGTCAGAAACAACCAATCAGAACCAGGAGGAGGGTCTTAGCGCTGTCAATCACTCTCACGTATGTAGCACTCAAATTGCTCTCTGCTAGGATACAGCTAGCACAGTCTGTCATGAGTGCTAAGGCTACTTAGCATGGAGACCAGTGACGGCAGTGACCAATAGCACATTGAGATAATTTAAACTGAGGGCATTGCTGATAGCTTTCTTTGTCGCTCCAAAGCAGGAAACTGCAAAACCCTGTGCCTTAGCAGAAAGATTTAGCCGATCATAATTAGTTCATTAAATGCATTGTATTACCAGTAGCTGGTTCATTCTCTTAATTTTAAAGACTAAACTACAAAAGTGAATTTGAAGCTATTAAAGTGTGTTTGAGCAACATTGACTTTATACGTTTGTGTACAAAGCAAAACTAGAACTAAAAAAGCAGCGATGGCTGATGTTTTTATTTTCATTTATTTTTTTCTCCTAAACAGAAGAACTACTTGCAAAAGGTAAAATTCCTGGAGTCCCCAGGACACAGAACCAACTTAATTTGAAACTGTTTGATTGTCTAAAGTGGTATCAATTTCATGTTTTTATGTTATTATCCAAAGCCTTCAGAGCTGATCCTCTAAAGACTTTTTTTCCCAATTCATAAGAACTACTTGAGAGAGATTTGATACAAATGAACGTGCATCCTCAGAGAGTTTTTGGCTCCTTCAGAGTTTAGATAGTAAGTGGGCGTAACTTGGAGTCTCAGCTGCAGATGGATCCTCCTGAGCTTTTAGGTTGGATTTGCTGAGTGCTTTGAGTTATTATCCCTCTGTCCTGGGAAGATCTTCCCTGTCACTAGTGCAGGATTTGACTGAGTCTGAGGAGAAAGTATAGCTCTCTAAATGTCAGTGAAGAAAAAAACCCTGCAGCTTCTGTCAGAATGCGCAGCATCAGTAAATGCCAGCCATTTCTTTGATTCCACACTGCTGGATAGATGATGTGGTATACTTTAAATCACACCATTTCCTTTTCTTCTTTATCAATTAAACATAATTTAGCTGCCGGCTTATTCATGTGAACGCTGCTGAGGAATATTTTTTGTTAAACCATTTGAATAAGTACTGAAAACAGTTTTGAATAAAACATTTTTTAGAATAAAAACTGAAAGGTTACATCTTAGTCACAGCTTGAGTGCTTCATTATGTTTCCATTGTGCCGTTGTACAAAAGGAAATAAATTGTGAGGATCATAACAAACTGTATATCATGACTCCTCGTCACCTGCTTTTCATCTCTGCATGCACGTTGGGAGGTAAAATCAACAGTGGCAACCTGCTGAATGCTAATACGTGTTTTCTCTTCCTGCTAAGTCTGTGTGCTTTTAAAGCTTCTGTGTGACAGTCGTATGAAAACGGGAAATACATCCAAGCAGTGTGAGATATGAATGTCTAAAAGGATAAATGGCTTATAGAGCAACATGTTTTCTACTCTTTAAATAAACATCAGATTAGCCCAATTTTATTAGAGCCTGAAAAAATGATAATCTTAGAACCTCTTTCAGTGTTGTAGTTTGGCCGCCAACCAGAGGAGGGCGCCACTGGTCATTCTGAAGCGGCGGCAGATACAGAATTAAAGATGGTGGCTATACCGGGGCAAGAGAGATTTCATATACAAAGAAAGTATGGAGTATGGAAATTATTGGTGGAAGTTTAAAGGAACAAGTAGTGATGACAAGGTTACGGCTCGGACATAACGGATTAATTAAAACTTTACATTTGATACATAAACATACAACAGTTAGATGTGAGTGTGGCATGGACATGGAGACTGTAGAACATGTAATAATTCATTGTGAAAAGTATAGGGAAAGTAGAGAAAAATTAAAATAAGAATTTAGGAAATATGATGTGGAGACATTAAAATGAATACGATATTAGTTAAACACAACAAGATAAATAAAGCAGTTATTCATTTTTAATGGAAACAGGATTATATTTAAGAATTTAAGTTGGTTAAAAAAGAAAAATACTCTGGTCCACACTCCAGCCCAGTAGATGGCGGTAATACATCTTAACGTTAGATGTCACCCGCCAGTAAAAATCACAAAGAAGAAGAAAGAAATTGTCAACACAGAGTCCGGTATCTGTGTGAGATCCAAAATTTACTTTATGCGTGTCTGTTTTGAAATATAAACACTCGACAAACTCCTTAAGTTTCACTTTAAGGGCGTAATTCAGCCGAGCTACATGACGGAGCAGCGCCAACTTCTCATTAAAATTTACTAATTTGATACGAAGGTGAGAATAATAAGCAAGAAACATAAAAATCTTGAAGTATGGCATATAAATCACAATTATTACAATCATTTCCGTCGTTATTCAAAGCAGATGAGTAATTTTAATGCAGCTTTATAAAACAAAGAGCCTTTTTAGTCAGTCAGTCAGGAAGCATTTCCATATTTGGATGATGACTTAGCATCTGGAACGGCACAATCTACGATGAATAAACGCATTTGTACTTTCATTTAGGTTTCAACTGCTTCTAAAAACAGCACAGGCACTTAAAGAAAAACTTCTAGTCGTTTTCCGGCAATGAGTTAATGTTTCTCTGGCACTGTTAGTGAGTTGTTTGAAAAATAAAAAAACAGCTCTGTAACCTAGCAACCCCAGCAGAGCTCCACCTGTTACCTAGCAACCCAAACGTAGCTCCAGCAAGTTTGGTCAACTGGTTTTACCGGAAATCTAGAAGGGAACCTAAATCTATTATGACAGATACAAGAATAACTGTGTTTTATATAGCATGTAAATAAGTCTGGCTGTTGAAAACCATCCTGGTTTTTGTTTGAGATCCAACTTAAACACCTTTCCTGGGCTAGTGGTTGATTTACTTTTTGAATTTAAAGTATGTTTGTAATTTCTGGGCTCAAAAAAAAAAAATCTAAGATACTTCCAGTTTCTGTCTGCAAAATAATTCTAAATACATTCAAAGATGTTGGAAAGACTTTGTGCAACCACACTGTGTTGTATTTTGACAGATTTAAAAGAACAATAAAATGTTTATTTCTTCTCATAGCACAACACTTTGGCTTGACTGAACACACAGCTGGAAAATGGGTCACTGTGGCATCTCTGTTCTTGTAAAATAAAAAGATTGTATTTATTTTTTGAGAGTACTTCTGCTGCCATCCAAGTCTTTTCTGGCACAAAAAGTGTGTGTGGGAAGGACTAAAGAGAAATGCAGCGAAAAGAAAAACATGTTTTTCTCCTTGTGTGGAGTAAAGCCAAAAGAATCTTATCAGCAGTTAAACTAAAAATAAACTAAAAAAGTTGGAGGCCCAGATTTAAAGCAGAAAAACTATCCACAGCGGATGTATCTTCTCGGTTAAATCTTACTCTGTGTGAATAATAAAAACATTAAAGTAAGAATGGAAAATGAAAAAATGATTTAACAGAGATTTGACTCGGATCACAGACATGATTATGGAAGCACAACACCAGTTTTTAATATTAAAAAGAAAATTGCCTTGGGATTTTTGTAGGATCTGTATCTACTAGCTGTAATGAGAATATGATCAATCAGTGGACATTATTTAATCATATCTAACTCATTCTTTAGCAACTCCAGTGCGCTGGCCTTAGCTGTTAGTGTAAAAAAGGAAAAAACAAAGATATAAGCCGCTTTTGACTCAGCCATGCTTCTTTCAGCAAATAAATCTATTAGGTGATTTTACCTAACCTTGTTTTGCAGTGGAAATAGTTTTATAACTTAAATTTTGTGTGAGACTTGGGCTTTTTTATTATCTTTACAATCAGTTAAAATGCTACCATGAGACATAAGCCATTATGCAACATTTAGAGACAAAGGTATAAAATGAATGTGGCAATGATTTGGCAAAAAGTTGAATTGACCGGGAGGAAAGGCATCTCACAAATAAATGCAATAACGGCTTAAAATGATAAATTTCAGTGGACAGCAATGTTAGTGCAAATGATGCTAGGTAAATGTGGTGTTAGCGAGCTCATAAACTCTCGAGCCTCAGAGGCTCCATTAGATTTACATGTAATAGATACCTGTGATGTGATGTTTTCCACCAGAAAACAAAAATCATAGATACAAAGTTTTTACTTGTGAAAATATTCAGGAGTCAACTGATGCTCCAGGCAGGTTAAATTGTTCTGAACTGGTACCTCAATAAACTCTACGGTTTTTGGACTAAGAAATAAAAACTAAGAGTCTGAAGTAACTGAAAACTGCTCACAGTTTGAAACCTTTATATATCTATTTTAAAAGGACGTGCTCTCCTCCATACTACCTTGATTTAAACCTCAGCTGTTTCATAACGGATTTTATTTCTAGTGCACTGACTGAAAACCACTTAATTGCCGCCAGCCCTGCGCTGTCAGTGGTGTTTGCACAAGAGGTGCCAGCGTCGTCGCACAGATCGCTTTCATTAGATATAATCTGTTAAGGAGGAAAGTTATTAGATTAGCTTAAATTTTGGAAAAAGCATGGCTCTCTTTCCCTCCTGTTAGCCCGGGTCCCGATCGGATGTCGTCACGGCTGCAAGACGACGGCGAGGCACAATGACGTCACAGATCACAGAGTTTAATTCATACAAAGCAATCGACAACAAAGCTGCAGAGATACAGAGATATACATTTTATACAGACAAGGGGAAACAGACAACACGAAACACATAGACAGACAAAAGGCGCCCACGTGGAGAAAAGATGGAAAAAACTCTCTGTTGGCTTGCTGACCTGTACTTTTAAATGAAAGAGGTGTTTCCCTATTTAATATATGCAACGAAGGCATTCTGTTGTTCGACCAATCAGAGACCTGTTTCGGCCCCCCAGAGAACCCCGGAAACTCCCCTCCTTACAGCTCAGCTTCGAAGGTGCTCTGTTTTTTGTCCAAGCAAACCGGAGGGAAACCCCCCAGTCCTGCACGAATATCACCCGCACCGAAGTCCTGTTATAAATCTCGCCGACTCTCCTGGAGTTTTCTTCCCACATTCCAGCTGCCGTTTCCATGGAGATGCTAATTTTATGGCTTTTGTATGCTCTTAAACAGACAGTGGAAGGCGTCTGCTTGTCTCCTCCGGGCCTCTTTCGAAGGGTCACACAAAGCCTGTTTTTTCAAATACGAGTGATTAACACATGTTGGAAGATTAACTGCATTAAACACCAAAATAATCATTTTCCTTTACAAATCTGCAACTGATCAGGGGCTCCGTGTTTATTCAAAGGTAATTTCCGCAAAGTAAAAGGATTCCCAGGTCTAATCTTTGCGTAGAGGTGACTGAGGGAATTTTGGGGAAAACTGAAGCAATAAAAGCGAGACTGAAGCACAGAGATTTCCTTATTAATTGTCTGTCTGAATATTTCTTTTCGTACCCATAGAGCAATACACTACACTACATCGTCAGTTCTGTGAACTCACGAAACCCCTTGCAAAAGTATTCACAAACCCTATGGAAGCCCGTTTCTGCCATTTATTTATTTAAAAATAAATAAATAATCTCATTATAAGATAATATCTCATTGAGATAGTATCTCAAAATAATGAGATAGTATCTCATTATTTTGAGATACTATCTCATTATAATGAGATTATTTATTTATGTTTTTTAACAAGAGTGGCGGAAACGTATGGAAGCCCGTTTCCACCACTCTGTTAAAAAAAAATAAAATAAATTATCTCATTATTTTTGAGATTGACGCTTAAAATAATGAGATATGTCAAAATATCTCATTATTTTGAGATGGTATCTCAAAATAAGATACTATTTTGTATTTTATACAAAATAGTATTATATAGTATTATATCTACAAAATAGTAAAATATCTTATATTTTGTATCTTATTATACATTATTATTTAGTATCATTATTTTGAGATACTATCTCATTATAATGAGATAATTTATTTATTCATTCATTTTTTAACAGAGTGGCGGAAACGGGCTTCCATATTGTATTGACATTTTAATGCAATACAAAAAAGTTTTTAAAATAAAAAAAAAAAAAAAAAAGGATGCAGACCCTGAATTCGGACACAGCTAATATCAGTGTGGTTGTTGGAGGACTGAGCTACTTCCGCATTGGGGCGTCATGTCAGTCCTGTGTGTTTCAGTTCAGTTAGAAAATAAAAAAAGCGACTTAAACAGCAACTCTGACAGATCATCAGTAGAGCGGTAGCTAATCTACCACATTGATCACTTATTAATAATCTTAAATAAACATCAAGCAATAAAAACATAAAACTGTAATGGACTGCATATTCTGTTTTTTTGTGTGGCGATATTTATATTACTCTTATTATTATTAAAAAACATCCATTTATTATCTAGTGTGAACAAAATCTTTTTGTACTGTGGGAGGAAGCCGGAGCACCCGGAGAGAACCCATTAATCAATCAGTCAATCAATCAAATTTTATTTGTATAGCACATTTCAGCAGCAAGGCATTTCAAAGTGCTTTACATCATATCAAACACAGAAACACAATGCAACATAGAATCAACAATCAAAATAGGACATTAAGTCAGGTTCCATCAATAAATTTGTAATTGATTACGTTTCAAATACAATCCTAAACAGCTGGGTTTTTAGTCGAGTTTGCATCCATAAAAGATTTACCTGTTACACTCCTACTGTGTTATATGGAACAAAATACCTATTGCTATTTTTATTCCCACTCACAATCACACAGTTTAAAACGATGTAGACAGCATTTTAATGGGCTTCTGGCATGAGGCTCCGTACTCCTCGTTCACAGAATTTCGAGCAGGGACTCCGCCGTCCCTCACGGATTTTTGTGCAATTCTTTTTGTTATTATTTTTTTATTTAGAAAGAGAGATTTCCATCACATTCGTTAATTACAGCTTTACCCATCTAAGATTGTACATGAGTATACAACCGGAGAATCCAAGTGATTTTGTCCATACTGCCTTTCTGGTATTTTCTTTTACAGACTATTACTAAATTTAGTTGTGAACAATAACAAAAATGAACAGAATTGAACAATAACGGGGATTGCACCATCTCGAGCAATAAAAAAAACACAAGAACATACAAGGGCAGGGCACATAGTTCTCAAGAACAATCAAATGAAGTCAGATCTAATTGGTTTTACATACTCAGTCCAATTGGTCCAGATCTTATAAAACTTTCCTTTTTCAACTTGGAGGGAAAAAGAAATCTTTTCCATAACATAAATCTGATCAACAATTTCAATCCATTCGTCGATAGTGGGTGGGTCTGGTTTTAGCCATTTCCTTGTGATGGCTTTCTTACTGGCTGCCAGTATAGCCAGAAGTTTTTTGTCTTGGTTGGTCCATGTGTCCAACTGTAGGTTGCCCAAGTACAACGTTTCACATTTGAATGAAATTTTTACATTGAATATATTTTCAATATGTTTGTGGAACTCTTCCCAATATGGTTTTATTACTTGGCAGTCTCAAAAAACATGGAAGTGGTTGGCTCCTTTAGACTGGCAAAGTCTCCAGCAGGCGTCCCCGTTGTTTTGATATCGTCTCTGAATGGGTGTAACAAAAAATCATGCAATGTTTTTCCAACAAAACTCCCGCCATGTGTTTGATCCGGTCGAGACCCACTGCAGTTGACATATTTCTTCCCATCATCTTGTGAGATTATTACCTTAATTTCCTTTTCCCATTTCCTCTTTATGTATTCTGTATTCTCATGTTTAGATAGCTGTATGGCATTGTATAACTTAGAGATCATTCTGCTGTCTGATCTGGGTTTAATTAGTGTTAGAAATACATCCATGAAACTGGAATCATTTTTTCTCAACACTTCTTTAAAATTTCTATTAAAATAATGTCTCACCTGCAGGTACCTAAAAAAATCATCTTTTTCCAGTCCATGATCCTTCTGTAAGGTTTCAAAACTCTGAAATATCCCTTTGTTGACAAATGAATAATAGGTAGTTAAGCCTTTTGAGATCCATAACTTGAATCTGTTATCATTTCTATTTGGTGTAAAATCCGAATCATAGGCTCACCACCTCATAATTTTAGATGCGTCTCAGAGGCATTCAAAATGTGATGCAGCACTGTTTTTTTGTTTCACGTCCGAGCGAACGTTTCTTCCTTTCTTCACGACGTCTTCGTTCTTCGTTGCAGACGTCGCAGCCAGGTAGGATGGGTTCTCGTCTCCTGGGAGCTTTGGGAAGTTTGGGGTATTTGTCCAATATGACAGATTTCTCTTCCTGGGTCTCTTTGTTTAATGTCGCTGACAGATCTGAGGTTGGGCCAGAGGTTGGGTCAGAGGTTGGGTCAGAGGTTGGGTCAGAGGTTGGGTCAGAGGTTGGGTCTACGGACTCAACTTCTAAGGGCAAGTGAGAGGTTGAGTCTTTGGTGTCTTTGGACTCAACCTCTGAAGTCATTTTTGCTTCACAGCAAACTTCCCCAGCCGGGGAAGTCTCTTCTTCAGTATCATCATCTGAAGACTCATTGTGCTGCGAGTCTTCTCTATCCAGTGACGTTTGCTTCCGAGTCCCAAAACTGTTGAAAAGGTAGTCGGAGTAATCCACGTTTTCGTCTTGAGAGCTGCTACAATCCACTGTGACACCCGGAAATAGTGTGGTCACAAGTTTTCTCACTCCAGTTGTTATTAAATACCCAGCGCCAAAAGACACTGGAAAAAAGACGGCGGCTGTTAAAAGTTTCTCCATATTAAAATCTTTGCAAAAGAGAGCGAGGGGTTGAAATGCTATCTGTCGAAGTGCTATTTGTAAAATACCTGATGTTTTGAGATGGAAGCATTCATAACCTCAGATATTCTTTGATCTATGACATAGATCTGTGTCATAGATGTCGTCATAGCTACAATGAGCTCACTGTAGTTCTGGGGGAATGTCTTGCTTCTGAACGTTGCTATGGAAACGGTCAGATCAGTTCTGCATGACTCAAACTATTAACCCTTTGCAAGTGTATATTTCAGGAGGCTGGGGATTAAAACAGGGATTTTAATAGTTAAATATTAAGTTTAGTTTGACAATAGTATATTAAAACCATTAATTGAAGTAGGTTTTTTTTTATCATTCTATCAGATTTAAATTTTTGAATCATACTTGACTTAAGAATATCTTGAAAGTAAAATTAAATGTAACTTACAGACATTTGCTGCTGCTGCTGTTGTAAAATGTGACAAGAAATTTTGCCCGCTTGGAGAAGAGCTACAAAGAAATAATTTTGGTTTAATCATTTTACACGTTAGCATAAATATAGAATAAAGAATGATCCCAAAGAAATGATGCTGCCGCTCCATATTTGATGGGTTGTAAACAACCCACTGCAACACATTTGGTCTGCATGGTGCGGAAATGTAAGTAATAGACAGAATGTAATGTCTTCCAGCTTTTTCAGTGTAATTGAGAGCTTGACACCAACAGCAGCCCACATTGCTGATAGCTGGGAAGGAGATAAATGAGTCCATTTCTATGCTCTCCTGTAAACTGGTTATGAGTCTGTTGGTTTTTTGTGTATTTTAACTATTAAAACTGGTAAACAAATGTTTATATCTGTTTTTTAAAAGAATAGCAACTTCTCTCTTATGTCTCCATCAGATGACCAGCATTAGCAGCTTTTGGTGACATTATTATTAATAATAATTAGATTGTTTTTGAATACGATGCAGGATTTAAAATGAACTGATGAAGATGGTCTATGTGTCAAGTCTGGCCTGGGAGGGATGTCTGTGGTTCCTTTCTGGACCTGTTAAATATCAGAAACTTTTAATTAGATTCTCAAATTTCTCCTGAGTAGATTTTATTTCAACAACATAAAATCTTTTTAATTTAATCTTTGAGGTTTAGCTCTGATGTGAGTATTTCCTGCATTGTGTTGTGGTTTATCTGATGCCAGAAATCATTTTATGTTCTCCAGACTGGAGCACTTGTCAGCTGAGCCCCAACGCCGTTTGTGGAAGCGGCATCAAGACCCGGATGCTCGACTGCGTTCGCAGTGACGGCAAATCTGTAGATATTAAATTCTGCGAGGAGGTGAGCCAGGCAGTAATTTTCTCCATATCACAAATCACAATTTATTAGGCCTGAATATTTCATCGGAAAATATTCAGTTTCTCATGCTGAAGTTGCTGTGGGTTAAAGCTGAGCGCTTTATTTTGGTTTTAAGTGATTCTCAGCTTCTAGCCAGAAGACTGTCACCACCAGTGTTGTATAGTAACGAAGTAAAAATACTTCACTACTTTACTTAAGTATATTTTGGAGTACTTCATACTTTCCTGGAGTATGAAAATTTTTGATGACTTTCACTTTTACTTCACTATATTTCCGAACTTAATTGCGTACTTTTACTCCGATACATTTTCAATGTGTGGTTTAGTTACTCGTTACAAAAAAGCGAGAGAGAGAAACGCAAGTGTTTTGATCCCACCTACTGATTAGCAAGTAGCAAGTAGGCTACCGAACAAAGTCCGTAGCCTGCTTGCCTGGGCTTGTTCATCACCACCAATAGGATACTTCTTCTTCTTCTTCTTTTCTATTATGGCGGATCACAAGCAACTTTAAGGTGCATACCGCCACCTACTGTACATGAGTGTGTAGAAGCATTACTTCATATCTATTAAATTCTACTTTTTAATTTTGTATTCTTAAGATAAATAAACAATGCTTTCCTTAATTTGTGAATATCTGTTATGTTTCCTTCATTTCCTAATATACCTTTAAGATTCCATTCATGCCCCATATTTCTAACTATTCTCTTTAATTCTTCCCTTTCGAGTTCATTTGACTTACAGTTCATCAATATGTGTTCTACATTTTCTTTCTCTCCACATCTCTCACATTTATCATTATTTTTCCTCCCTATTTTATAAAGCATGTCATTTAAGTAGGTATGACCTACTCTTAATCTACTAATTATTATTTCTTCTCTTCTGTTTCGTTCATTAATGCTTCGAATTCAAACTGACTTTTGTACTTCATATAATCTTCTTCCTTTCTTATCTTCATTCCACATTTTTTACCATTTCTTGATTTCTTTACTTTTAATTAGGATACACCTGTTTCGCTTCTCCCATTAAACACAAAGCAAGTCTCGCAATCAGTAGCAGTCACATGGAAATTCTATCTTACAAAAACTCCCCGTCCAACTTGAAGAAACACATCGAGGTAACTTCTTATGAAATGGTTATAATCCTCCTGTTTCAGTAACTATAGCTTGGTCACTAGGCACTACTGTATTGTGAAACGTTGACCATAAATGAACTTTGTTTGGCATTGTTTCAGTTCCACACGTGGTGTATTTAGCTTAGGCCTAATGTTGACTGTAGCAGGCTACCTAGACTCCTCTGTTCAAGGGGGGAGAGAAGCCATAGCGATAGCAATTTAGACTAAATTTAACGAATATAGGAAAGGCATGCAAGTTCAAAACCAGGTTTACAGATGCCAATAAGCTGCATTTCCCTCCCAATTCTTTTTTTCTTTTGCATAATGACCAGTTGTGTGCACCACCTACTGACTGTAGCATTGACTGATTCACTGATTTGTGAAGTAGAGTAATCGTAACAGCTCTTTTTCTTCATGTTGGCCGCATTTTCTGTACTATTTATTTTTCTCATTTTCAGCACTGACCTTACTTGAAGGGAAAACTTAAGGCTTACAAAAACTTTGTATTTTCTGTGCTGGAGGGTATACTAAGAAGCTGGTTCAGTTGTAAAGCAGGTTAAGTTAACCTTGTGCTATAGGTAAAGCACCTAATTTTCTTAACTAAATGATGCCTGCAGGTATATCTATTAGCAGGTTTCATTTTGCCTGCACTTGGTTGGGTACATTATTTTAAGTGTATTTGACAAGTTTACCAAAATATAAAAAATGTCATTCAAACTGCATTTGCTTTGTTTTACTTTTTACTTGTACTTTTCATTACATTACTTGAGTACATCCATTTTTACAGTAATTTCCATACTTAAGTACAAGAAGTTTCAAATACTTTAAGACTTTTACTCAAGTAACATTTCAGTCAGTGACTTCGACTTTTACCAAAGTCATATTTTGGAGAGGTACTTGTACTTTTACTTGACTCTGAGATTTCAGTACTTTATACAACACTGGTCACCACACCGTTTCACCTCTTTGCTCATTTTTAGCATAATGCTTTGTGTCAGAATGAAAACCTTCACCTCTAACATCTCTTTGGATATAACAGATACTTCTGCTTGCTGACAACTGTGATGTGACTTTTACTTAAATGATTTATCATCTTTTGCATTTATAATTTCTGTTTCAGCTGAGTTTGGAGAAGAACTGGCAGATGAACGTCTCGTGCACCGTCGAGTGTCCCGTCAACTGCCAGCTGTCGGAGTGGTCGGTCTGGTCCGAATGTTCGCAAACCTGTGGGCTAGAGGGTAACATTTATTATTAAACAATCATCTTTATTCACTGGATAGATTTGTTTCGTAAAATCAGACTGCATACATAAAGCTGCTTCTTCCAAACAAATTCTGGTTTAGTTTTTAAGAATCCAGCTCAGCAAAACATTTATGCTGATTTAACACTGGGGAAATTTGTCATGAATTTTCATCAGCAAAAATAAATAAGTAAATAAATAAAACAAGGAAGCTTCTATTTAGGAGAAAGCAGTCCTGCATCAATGACTGGAGGTTCATTTGTTCTCCTGTTTTCTGGTTCTCATCCCATCTTTCTTTTGCGTTTTTTGCATTTCTTGGAGATGTATGAATCATATGGAAATATGGATGCAAACAATTAATTTACTTACAATTACGATTCATGGTTTATTATATTAGAATTAGTTCGAATGGATCGCCAAAAAAAATCCGCTTATTTTAAGACCTTGTAGTTTGGCCGCCATCCAGCAGGGGGCGCCCCAGGCCATCCATAACCAGAGCCGTTGATACAGAAATTAAAGATGGCGGCTATTCCAGAACTGTAGAGAGGAACGGTCCAAACGAGTCTGGTGTGGGATGAAAAATGCACTTTATGCGGTTCTGTTTCGAGATATAAACACTCAAATTCCTTAAGCTTCAGTTTAATAACGCTTCTTTTAACCGAACTGGATGACGGAGTAGCGTCAACGTCTCATTCAAAAAGTACAGATGTGCTACGAAGGTGAGGATAACAGAAAAAAAACATGGCGCTAATAAGGATGGTTGATTTCGAGGCTGTGGTGAGGTAACACGATTCATGCTGCGAAGTTTTATCTTTCCTTCAAGGGCAACCACAGTTCGTACTTATGTATGAACATCTGAACAACGTTTTATTTATTTTTTTTGTTCAGCAACTTAAGAGGTTCCTGTTCTGTTTATGTATATATATATATATATATATATATATATATATATATATATACAGTACAGACCAAAAGTTTGGACACACCTTCTAATTCAATGGGTTTTCTTTATTTTCATGACTATTTATAAGGCAAGAAATCCCACTTATTAACCTGACAGGGCACACCTATGAAGTGAAAACCATTTCAGGTGACTACCTGATGAAGCTCATCAAGAAAATGCAGAGTGTGTGCAAAGCAGTATCACAGCAAAAGGTTGATACTTTGAAGAAACTAGAATATAAGGGGTATTTTCAGTTGTTTTACACTTTTTTGTTTAGTGCATATTTCCACATGTGTTATTCATAGTTTTGATGCCTTCAGTGTGAATCTACAATGTCAATAGTCATGAAAATAAAGGGAACTCATTGAATTAAAAGGTGTGTCCAAACTTTTGGTCTGTACTGCATATATATATATATATATATATATATATATATATATATATGTCTTATTTTAATGTGAGAAAATTAAAATGTTCTGTTTTAAGTCTTTTAATACAGCTGACACAAAATAGTGTAACAATTTAATAAAATCTCTTATAATTCAGCTATGGAAAAAGAAAATACAAGAGAAAAATCAATTGCTTGATGATGACTCAATCGACTTTAGATCAACTCATTAATTGATAACTTGCATCCCTTCATTGAAAAATACAAAAGTTTGTGTAAGGTGAAAGAAACAGGAAGGGGCACTGATTGAAGATGTTTCTGAGTCTGTGTGGGAGGTTGTCTTGTAGGAATCTGATATGAGCTCTGACAGTGTGTGTGGTGTGCAGAGGATGGGTTGTGTTGAAAGGTGGCGCATGAAGGCAGAGGTGCATTCCAGGGTGAGTGGATTGCTGGGAAGGCTGCGTGGAAATAAAAGTGGAATATGCAACAAAAGGGAAGGTTGTGAAATTTGCGAGTGGGTGGCTTAAAGGAGACAGACAGCACAGCAGTGCTGAATTCAGAAATGTCAGAGAAGGGGCTTCTGTGTAGTCTTACAGCTAATTCTTCACATCCATTCTGCTCTCAGATCAAACGGGATGCGTGATGCATCAAATTTATCCAGACAGGGTTCGCTGATTGATGTGGAAAAAAGCCATTTCACTGAGGTTGACCAAGAACCAATCAAGACATCAGAGCATGAGAGTAGCATCGCAGGTCGCTCAGAAAACCCCTGCTCTATTAAGTGAAGTGCTGTGGTTCACAGTGAGATTAATTTAATACATTCAACACAAACACATGCATTTAAAATGAGTTGTTTACAAAGGGAAAGACTGACTGCTGTGCTGCAAACCACAAAGGTTACTGCGTCTGAAGCTGCTTGCTTAAATTTATTGGGCTCAAAACAAAGTGCTTCAATTATCTATAATTGACATTTTAAGTACACAAAAAATATTTGCTTGGAAATATATAAAGGGTCTCTATACACTGCAAAACACACAATTTTACCAAGTATTTTTGGTCTAGTTTTTAATGCAAAATACATTAGTACACCTGAAGTATTAAGTGGTCAATTTGACTTTGTCATTTTTTTGTTTCTATTTTAGTTTTCAGTTAACATTTTATCAAGGGATAAGTACAATATTAGTAATTATTTATAGTTTTGTTTTTGTTTAGTGTGGCAGTGTTTTTATCTGGAGAATCGCACCCAAATTTCATGTTACAATTACAATAAAGATTCTATTATATTCAATAAAACAAAATTAGGGATGCACCAATCTGCTTTTTCACTTCTGATTCAGATATTTGAAGTTAAATATCAGGTGATACCAATTAGATACAGAAAAAACAACTGACTTAAAACCTTTTCTCTTTTTTTAAACAGACATAAATATACTGAATTACACAATTATTAGATAACGCTGCACCAACACTTCACACCTAAATACTCAAATAGCTGCAGAATCTTGGTAAAACATGTAAAAACAACATAACTTAAATTTTTTCTGTCAGTGCAACGAGGAGTATGACAGCCAATGTAAAATAAAGAAACTGAATTTAACCAAAACAATAGGTTGGCTACCTTGGTCAAAGTTTTAAAAAATAAATCGCAACAAACTTTGGTTCCGAAAGTGCAATTAGGATTTTTAAATATAACAAATTATATAGCAAAGCATAGATTAGACTGAATAGATCTACCCTTATTGTCAATCTAGATTTTTTATTCAATATCGGGCTGTTACAGATATTAACATCAGATCAGTGTAACTAACTTACAAATGAGTTTTCAGAAAGATATAGGAGCTTTTTTAAGTTAGTAATTCCTTAAAATTAAAAAAGTTCTAGTTCCACTGGCAGATTGTTTCACTTATGGGAAAAATGTCTTGTTACAAATGAAATAATCTACATGTGGAACAAGTACTTTTTAAAATCAAACATAAGGAATAATTTACTTTAAACAAGCTCCTATATCTTGCTGAAAAGTTACTTGAAAGTTGGTTTATCTTATTTCAGGTGAACTCATTTTTTTGCACTAGAAATTAGACCAAAAATTCCTGGTAAGATTTTGTTTTTGCAGTATAAAAACAGAAAACGTTGTTGTTCTTCCAGGTAAGATACAGAGGCAGCGCTCGGTGGTTCAGGCCTCGCAGGGCGACGGCCGGCCGTGTCCGTCCCAGATGGAGCAGTGGAAACCCTGCCCGGTTCGACCCTGCTACCGGTGGCAGTACAGCCCCTGGTCTGAGTGTCGGGTCGAGGTACGTCAATAAATCATTTGCAACGTACCGAAATCCACTGACATTAAATATTAGTAAGTGCATCGACCTCTGGCAGCAGCAAGGAATTCAACTCTGACTGTTCTCTGAGATCAATAAGCAGGAGAGGTGGAGCCAAAAGGGTGATTCCTCAAAAAATAATGGTCTTTATTATTGATGGACGACCTCATCATATTCCTGCTCATACTGTTATTCTGCTAGATGGACAGTAGAAATCAATCTAATGCATATTTAATGCTGACACATTAGTAAAAACCTATAACTTTGCCAAGGAAATTGAGCTGTGTGCCTTAAGGTTAGAAGAATAAAGTCTTCTGTTGTGTTTTATAAGCAGATAAAAACGGTCACTTCTGTTATTAGACAAGCTGTTTCCAACTCTGATCCTCTACACTGCAAAAACACAATCTTACTAAGTGTTTTTGCTCTGACTTACAGTGCAAGTGTCTTAGTACAGTTGAATAAAGACAAAAATAACTTACAAGGAACTTTTCAGCAATATATAGGAGCTTGTTTTATGTCAATAATTCCTTAATATGGATGAAAAAGTACTAGTTAAATTGGAACTACTATTTTACGATCAATAATTAAGGGATTATTGACATAAAACAAGCTCCTAAAGCTGGTTGAAAAGTTCCTTTAATTTAGCTTTATTGTATTTCAAGTGAATTAAGATATTTGCATTAGAAACTAAACCAAAAATACTTGGTAAGATTTTGTGTTTTAACAGTCTATGTATGTTTTGGAGATTTGATTGAATGGGTCTTTATTTTAGCTATTTTAATGGATTGGAGAGAGAAAAAAGCAAAGTTTCTCTCTCGTAAGACTTCTTCTCGTAAGGAAGTCTGGAAACTACTGGTAAAGAGAAACATTGGGGGGGAAATGTCATCGTCTAACAGGAGCACGACCCAAAACATGGAGCCAGAAATACAGTTGAATGGTTTCAGATCAAACTATTTTCACATTCTAGCATAGCACAATCAAAGTCAGATATACAACTTAGTTGTATATCTGTTCTTCCACTGGAGAACAAAAGTTCTCCAGTGGAAGAGTTTTGTTCTCCGACACAAAGTTTGTCGTCGCGGTGCTCAGTGTTTTCAGCATGGGCGTGGCCTCAGCGTAGAACAGAGACATTCGGTTGGAATGTCTAAACTAAGTATAAAAAAAAGATTTCATATAAGAACAATGCACACCACAGAAATCCTCATAAGAAAAAAAAGAGCCATGGTTGCAACATCAACTGTACAGGCATACACAGACGATACTAAGATAGAGAGAGAGGATTAGGATTCACTTGTTTCGTGTCATTCTCTACCTGTAAAAATACACACAACCAGCTCTATTATTGCAAGACAAAATGGGTTAAAAATAAGTGAATATCAATACTTTTGCTTGACAATTTATAACTCAGTATTTAAATAATATAGTTGCCAGTTTGTGTAGTAGAATAGTTATAAAGCTCAACTAAATCCAGATGTTTGCCATCTATGCTTGGCTGCAAAAGTGGGAAAGAAAACGATAGAAAGGCCAAAGTTACCAGAAACACGACTAATAAAGACTTGCTCTGTTGGCCATAAAATAAATCTTTCTAAGGACTCTTTTGGAAAATAAGATTGTCACGATAAAAAAACTTTCTGGACAATATATTATCCCTAAAGTTACTATGATAAACAATTGAGGCAAATTTCAAGTAATTTTTGGTAGTGGCATAATAATTCAAAAACGCTTTCTCAAGGATCAATAAACTTCAAATTTTAAGTTTATTGCAGTTCCATTTAACACTGGAACTGCAAGACATTTTAAATATACTAAATAAATAAACAAAACAACAAATAAAATGAATTATGAAGTCTCTGTAAACAAAATTATCATTCAAAAAGATGTTTAAAGTACCAGACTAGATTTTTGTCATTCGATTTTAAGAGAAAAACGATAAATCATGCAAATGGAAATTATTAAGCTTGTTTTAATTCATTATTTGATTAATTGATTTATTGCAACAATCCTACCTGAGAATCTACTGGAACAAAAACAAATCTCCACCTGAACCATGTTTGCCCTCAAAGTCCAGATCTTTAGGACTAATCCTTTACTCAGTAGTAACTCACTGCCTCCTGCGTTTTTCGTCTGTTTTCAGAGTGTGGTGTGTGGACACGGCACTCGCTACAGGAACCTGTCCTGCTTCGTGTCGGACGGGTCCGGCGTCGGCGAGAGCAGCATGGTGGACGAGGAGCTGTGCAGCAGCCTGGAGCTGGCCGTCAACGGAGACAAGAAAATCATACTGAAAGAAGCTTGTACCCTCCCATGTCCAGGTAAGAAATTACTGCTCAAAAATATGGATCATGGGGCGTGCTGTGGTGGCGCAGGGGGTTAGCACGCCCCACGTTTGGAGATGTGGACGTCGCAGGTTCGACTCCCGGTCCAGGCGACCTTTGCTGCATGTCTTCCCCTCTCCTCGCCCTCTTTCCTGTCTGCCCACTGTCGCAAAAAATACGAGCCACTAGTGCCGCAAAAATTCTTTGGAGAAAAAAATGGAAAAGAAAAAAAAATATGGATCATGTCACTAATTAGTATCAGAGCTGGGTAGTAACTGGTTACATTTTACATTCACTTCAGTAATCTTTTGGAAAAAAAATACTTTCAGGAATATTTTTGCTACTCTGTACTTTTTGCATTTACTTGCATAATTTTATTACTGGAGTAAAACTGAATGAAAACCAAACATGTTTTAACCAAAAATTCACCAGACACAGACACACATCTACAGTTTGTTGGTTTCATAAGTTTTACTTTGAAATAAATTGATTTTGAAAAATGTTTGTTTTGCGTTATTTTGATAGTTTCTAATTATATAAATTATTTTTATTTCAGTCTTTAAAATAACATAAATTTAATATTTTGGTCCACCTAATTGTGTAATTTTTAAATATTAAACTATTAATGTTTTGATCAGTCACTCAGTATTAAGTCGACTTTTTACCAAATACGTTTTTACTTTTACTTGAGTAAAAATATGTTGAAGTAGTTCTTCTCTTACTCGAGTACAGTTTGTGAGTACTTTACACCTCAGTCGATTATTCTGACGATTAATCGAATAAAAAAAATGTCACATTCTACTGTTTTTTTTTTTTTATTCAACCACTTAAGCGTTTTTATACAATATTGGAAAAACATTAAAAGATGCAAATACACAAACAAACCTATTCCTTTTATAAATAAGAAAGGAAACATTTTATTGCCTAGAATGTAATAACAGAATTTATTTAGTGAATTTGAACCCAAAACTTGAGGAGTTTTGGTTGCTAGGATCTGGTGGGGTTGCTAGGTAACGGGGCAGTGCCTAGCAACCCCACCCAAAGGTTTTAGAAACTTCCGAAGGGAATGTCAAAAACCTTTGGAATGTAACATTACAGATGTTACACAGATGCTACATTCCAAAGGTTTTTGAAACTACTTATTTTCCAGAAACCAAAAAACTTGTTCCTAAAGAAAACAGCTGGGTGTTTTTTTGTTTGTTTGTTTGTTTTTGTTTGTGTGTTTTTAGCAATGGGCCGTTTTTAGAAGCAATTGAGACCCAAATGGAAGTACAAAAATGTAAATTTTACACTGGATAAATTGCCATTTATAACGTCTAACACTAGAAGTAAAAGCTGAGCTAAAGGCAGAATAAGCTAAATAAACGCTGCGATTACAATAGGCCTTGGCAGCGCTTTCGCTGCTTGGTCCTAATTATCATTTAATACGTTCAACAGTTGATTTTGTTTTTGCCTGTGGCAGATCATGCCATCTTGTCATCTCGTTTTGCAATATTTTAAATCATGACAGGTACATATATTTGGCTCAATTACTCCCAGTTTTTGTCACATCCTCTTGCTCATCCTCGTGTTTGAATTGGTGGAAACGCAGCCTGTCACCTTGCAGTGAGCCGCCCATGAAAGGTGTGAAACATACCAAGGTGTTCACTTGAGTAGCGGTCTGATGATTCCTCACAGGTCTCCTAGCAGCAGACACTATTAGTGTGCTGAGGTGTCCTGCCAAGCCAGGGGCGCCACTCTGAATAGATGTTTTATTTTCTTTTTCGCTTCATGTGGAAGTTACTGAACACTGAGAAAACCCCTCAACTGAGATGTAAATCTAAAAATAGAAATATTTGACACCTGAATTGTAATTGGCTCCATTCTGGCATGACAGATAAAGACATACAAAACATCAAAACAAATTAGTCCATGAAATGAGTTGAAATCAGTTTTGAACTAATGTAGACGTAGAAAACCAAGAAACCAGCTAAAATCAGATAAATAAGATATACTTTCTAATAAAGCAATTATTTAGAAAGTATATCTCCTGCTATGTGCAATTTAGCTGGTTTAGCATTAATTGATGGCCTAAAGGTTTCCCATTACCAAAGTATTGCATAGATTGGTAAAAGCATAGAAAATTTTACCATGGATTACTAAGCAACTGATGATAGCTAATCCCATAAATATTCCATTGTGCAACATTGGAGTCTGAAAGTGGAATTTATTTCACCTTAGACAGAAATCGTCTAAGATTTCTGACAGATGAATCAAAATAGTGGTTCAAATTATAATCCTATAGTCAATGAGCGCATGCAGAGATTCAAAAAGCCTTGGAAATGGCTAACACAGTTTGTCCCATGAAAATAATAATAAATACACACACACACACTGCACAAAACTCCACTTCTGAAGAAAAAGTGTGTAAAGCCTTGGATTTCATTGCACAATGTTTGGAATAAGACAGGTTATGTTCATCTTCCCAGTTTGCAGATGAGAATATTATTGAATGGCAGATTTCATATAACTAAACAAAGGATGAAATAAATATGTCAATAGAAATATTACTAATATATTTACTGAGAAAATGCCTAGTTCCATGACTATTTAACTCATAGTAGAGCCAAGTTTACACAGACAAACTTTTTCATAGAAAAGCTTGTGCAGTTAATTCCATGTCTTGTTCCTCTGATGCAGGGGTCTCAAACTCCAGTCCTCGAGGACCGCAGTCCTGCAACTTTTAGATGTGCCTCTGCTGCACCACACCTGAATAGAATAATTAGGTCATTAGCAAGGCTGGGAGAACTGATCTACACAAGGAGGAGGTCATTAAGACATTTCATTCCAGCGTTTTGTACCTGTGGCACATCTAAAACCTGCAGGACAGCGGCCCTCGAGGACTGGAGTTTGAGACCCCTGCTCTGATGGGTAAACTATCTGTCCACGTGTCCCCAAGGCATATTCAACAGCGCTGATAATGTCTGTTGAAAAGTGAAAGCAAACCGAAAAGCTTCAACCTTAATTTGCATTCTCCTGGTGATGCCAGGGTAAACACAAGCTCTGTGAGATTGCTAAAATGGTCGTTTCCCACTGGCTCTTCCTTGGTTTTTTTGCTGATCCTAAAAGATGCTTGAAAAGGGAGTTTTATATATGCACTTTATGAGTAAATAAGGTATGGATCTAAAACATTAGCTAAAGCTGTTAGGCTGAAGATTAGTTTTTGTAGAAAAGATTTGTTTAGTTCTTTTACTGCAATGCAGCTGCTGGTTGTTCTAGTTCAAGAAAACAAATAATCACACTCTTGATGTTTGAACCCCATTGTGACTTGCATTTTTACTTTTTATCCCTGTTGAGACCCAAAATAACACAACAGGAACAGTTACGCAATAAATCTATGAAAAGAAAAAATATACATAAACTAATATACCATACAGAAGGAATTTAAAATAAGAATGCATGAGAGAAGCTTCTGAATTATATTATGCAAAGTATGTTATGTTATATGCAGACTAAAGTCAAACAGGGACGTATTTTTTATTAAATTTATAGTTACAGTTGCATATATCTTTGGAAATTTCATTCAAGTGGAAGAAGTGTTTTAAAAATCAATAACCTTTGCAGGTGAGTAGAAGAAGAAAGGCAGAGCAGACTACCACCTGAAGCTTCGATCCTTCAGTGTTTGCAGCAGCTACATCAGAGAAAAGACTTTAAAATACTTCTGTTACTTTATAAATCACTGAACAGCTTCAGATTACCTTAAAGATTAGTTTTTGCTTAATCATCTTTCCAGACCACTCAGGCCGAATGGTTCTGGTCTGCTTTGCGTCCCCAGAACCAAAACCAAAGCAAACATTCAGTTTTTATTATGCCTGTACAATATGTCAACAAAAATATCCATCACGATAAACACATGATCAGTATCAATGGGTAATATATCCGGTAGAATATTCAATATAAAGAGTATTCACTGAATTCTAATTCAGAACTGCACAGCATTCTGGGAGATGTAGGCAGAAGAAAGACTTTAGATACTCAACCTTTCACATCCAGCTAAGAAAGGTTGGTGGAATCAACTCACTCTTTGGTTACCTAGCAACGCTCATTCTTCGATTACCTAGCAACAACCTGTGGAGTAACTGGCACAGCAGCAGTTTCAGGTTTTGCTACCGTACCTCAAAAATGCTTAAATATAAAAAACAATGGCATGGAGTAAAACCCGGATAAAACAGGAAAGGTGATGCCAGATATTTAAAACAAAATACTAATCAGTAATTATCGACATTGACTGATATGAAACACTTTTATTGTGAAATGTTTTCCAGCCATATCATCCAGCCCTAATCTGGAAGACAAACTTCCAGAAAACAGCCGAAACACTGAGTTCCTTTAAATAAATACTAAAAATCCACCTGTTGTAGAGTTGCTTTTGATTAATAATAACTGGAATATTGATCAACATATTGGATGATGATTATTCTTGATGATTTTGGTGATGGCATTTGACAAAATAAAATGTTTACTGGTTGTTTCATAATTGTTTTATCATGTAAATCACTTTGAACTGCCTTGTTGCTGAAATGTGCTAAATAAACTTGACTTGACTAAATTTGACTGTTGGGAATGCAGCATCTGTTGACGTTAAAAACTCTGGTCATGTTCCAGTGTTTTGTTTTTTTTCCCTAATCTGAAATGTGCATAGCAGGTAACAGAGGGAAGCTCAAAGCAGCGCATCTCTACAGGAGCAAAGCTGTGCGCCTTGCACAGGAAATGTGTCAGTGTGCCATGTGTCGACCCATTTTCAGCATGAGTTGTCCCAGTGGGTGACAAATCCACAAACCTGGCAACGCTGGTCCACAATCGACCTGTACAGGATGCCCTTTTTTATTTTTTATTTCGGTCACTGATCAGGTCCCGGCTCAGCCTGTAGGCTATGAAGGACATCTGTTCCGATTTTTATGATTTATGACTGGTAAATAAATTGATGTGCAGCACAAACTTGCTATTTTGAGCCTATATTTTCCAAATTTAAGAACACAAGCCAAACCGTTTGTAAAACAATCATACTCTTAGAATCTTCTCCAACTAAGTGAGGGAAAAATAAAAAATATTACTCTACTATCATTGTACAAAGACACAACAGGAAATTTAGCAATAAAATGACGTTGCCTGGCTACTGGAGTACGCAGAGAAAATACCGCGAAACTATAAGTTTGACTATAAATCCATGTAGATGAAAGTGTTACTACTTGCAAGCAAGGGGGGAAAAATCTAGAATAAGTATATTGCTAAGTATATGTAACTTAGCATTTTTATGCAGTCTTATAATAATAACACTTCCTACTTTTTTTAAAGACATATTTATATTTTTTCATTCATTGGTTAAGAAGAAGATGTCTAAAATCTAATTTCACATAATTTATTTGCTAAATGCAACTTGACATCTCATTAAACTTGTATCTCATGTTCACAAAAAGTCAAAATTCTGCAGTTAAATTAAACATCAGAAAGTTTTATTTTTTCAGCCATCTCAAACAACTTTTTAAGTATGAATACAAACATGTCTTGAATATTTTTAATTTATGATAGACGTTTTAACAATTGTAAGATTTTACATGTGAAACAGAGAAAGGCTGGATGGACAGATGGACTAACTGAAGGTCGGATCTTTGGATTAATGGACTGGAAAATGGTTGTTTGGTTGGATTTAAGATCTGGATGAATGGATTGGTGGCAAATATTGTCAAATATTTGACCATGTAGATGCATAATGTTGAGAATGGATGGATGCATAGACTGACTAATGAGAAATATTGAAAATAAAGTCTGGAAATGCTTACATATCTCAGTGCCTTTTCTTACTCATGTTCTTCCAGATCCTAAAAATCCTTAAATCTAATTAAATCCCAGTCAGGACTTTTCTACTTCATACAGTGACTCACTTTTCACAACCCCAACATCGCTCTTTATTTCCAGTGACTGCACCCAAAAACTGCTGCTGATGGAGAAGAAGACATTTCTTTTGCTAAATGGGCCAAATCTGCAACATTTCTAAAGAAAGAAATTTATCCCCTAGTTTATGATCCAGCGGGATAAAAACAGTGTATTTCCACATAGTGCTGCTTAACTATAGAGCTGTTATTTTCAGTGTCAGCAGTCCCTGAAGGAAGGATTATTCTTCTTTGCTTCTGCCAAAAGACAAAGTACAAATGCTGAGTTCATTTTCAAAGTGTCGTGGGTCTATTTTAGGTCAGAACTCATTGTTTGTCATGCAGAAGGGAAAACAAGTTATCCTTTATTCAACCCACAGCTCATTTAAAACCACCTCCGTTTGAAATCATCTCAGTTTTTACGTGCTAGAAGTGTTTCCACTGATGAATTTCTCATTTTGGTTAAAAAAAAAAATTGTAACTACTGCTCCCAGAGATGGGAAGCGCTGAGAAGCTGCCCTAGATAATAAGCGAGTCCGTCCCTTTGCAGCCAAACTGCAGGAGTGCTGAAATATCAAACTGCAATCTAAAACTCAGACAGTTTTCTACATGGGGATTGTGAATCAGGGTAAAAGAAAATGGAGGTCCTTTTTTTAGTGCATAGCCGGGGATTAGTATGTTTTCATTTTTAAGCAGCTATAAGACACAGTAGTGAAACCTTAAACTGCTGCTGTGCCAGTTACTCAGCAGGTTGTTGCTAGGTAACCAAAGAGTGAGTGAGTTGCTAGGTAACCAAAGAGTGAGAGTGAGTTGATTCCACCAACTTTTCTTAGCTGGCCTTCAAAGGTTCAGAGGTTAGTCTTTCCTCTGCCTACATCTCCCAGAATGCTGTGTGATTCTGGATCGGAGTTTGGTGAATATTCAATATGTTGAACATTCTTATCAGATGTATTTTCTATGGATGTTGATCTATCGTTGTATATATTGTTATTGATTTATTGTCCAGCCAAACAAACCCAAACATAATAATTTCCTCTATGCTGTAAGTCAGGAGTGTTGAGGTAAATTCTTGTATTTGTTTTCAGTCACGGTGACGTTTTCTGTCTCTCTTGTGGTGCAGGTGAATGCTACCTGATGGAGTGGTCTGACTGGAGCTCATGTGTCAACATCTGTGTGAAAGGAGCCGGCGTGGACTTCGGCTCCGTTCAGGTCCGGTCCCGAGCCGTCCTGGCCCAGGAGCCTGAAAACCTGCAGCTGTGTCCAGACCAGGCTTGGGAGTCGCAGCCCTGCACAGGTACGAATCCTTTTCTCTACGCTGGTCACAAGGCTTGAGAGGTAAAGGAAAAACTTGACTTGTAGCTTTCTGAATGTAACCATGGATCTGCTAAAGATGCCTCAGTTACGCAGCCTTTTGACCTTAGGATCAAATCTGATCCTGTCAGTCTTTGGCAATGATATAACTTAGTCAGAGGTGCAATAAATGGATAAAATAAATATTTTACTACCTTTTTTACACTCTGCAATTGTGAACTTCATCTTATAAGAAAGTACTTTCCTATTTTATCACAATACAGCTACAAGATTAATGTGTTTTATTTTATGCAACTAACCAACACAAGTATAAGGAAAACATGTGCTTCTCAACATTTTCTAGTAAATTGAACGGTGTGATTAGCATTTGTATTCAGCTTCTAATTTTCCAGTTAATGTCTGAAATTACATACTTTAGGAAATATTTTAACTTTATTAGAAATGTAACTGTTTTGTAAACTTGCACATACCTCTCAGTAGAACTGGAAAACTACTCTTCAGTTGATCTCTTTACAGTTTGACTGAGCTGCATTTTGCTTTTGAAAGAAATATGTCATTCTATGTAATAATTAAATATGGAATACCTTAAAACTTCTGGTCGCAATGTGACTCTATGAAAGAGCTTAAAGGGTCTGGATACTTCTTCAAGGCACTGTGTAAAGAAAAAGCTTCTATAGCCATATCAGTTGGATCACTGGAACTAATATCTTTTGTTGTCTGTTTTCAATTACTAGGTACATGTGCTTTTATATTTTCCAAATAAAACAGTCTAAATTACTGGACGCTAATTAACTGTTGTGAGCTTTCTTTAAAGCTCATATAAAATTTAAATTGTTCACGTTTTGTGCTTCATTATGTTTATATATATATATATTCCTTTATTTAACCAGGTAAACCCCGTTGAGATCTAGATCTAATTTTCAAGAGGGACCTGGGCATAAAAATTTGCAATACAAATGTTTCTACTGCTTCTAAAAATAACCCAGGCTTAAAAAAACAACAGGCTGTGACAGGCTGGTGTCTGAAAAGTGAGCCGTTTGAAAAATCATCAGAATGTAACGTCAGAAATTAGCAACCCCAGCCTGTTACCTAGCAACCCCAGCCAAGTTCCACCCGTCACCTGGCAACCGAAGCGGCTGCTGGAAAAGACAAGTGTTTTAGTTTTGACTTACCATTTAGAAACCATTTGCTGTATTCTTCTTGGCTCTGCTTTTCAAAGATGTATTGTTCTATAATTTGCAGCCAGTTTCGCGTGCGAGTGTAAACGTTGAGTTGGGGGCGTGGCCAGCAGCAGATTATTTGGATTTAAAGTGAAAGGATCCCAAAATCAAAACTGAGCAGACTGAAAGTTCATCATCTAAGAATTATTTTACGCAAAAAATGTAATGAGCATCTTTTTAGTCCATAGACCTTTCCTAACCTGTTCAAGGAAGCATAATACGTCACCTCTAAAGCATGCTAAAGCATGTAGCGGTGGACACAAATGAAAAAAGGTTTTGCTCCATTCACAACTTATGTGTAATAAGTAAGAAAATAGCCATGTTTTGAAGTTGCTGGACATCTTCAGCTGTTCCTTTCTGTTGTTGAGTTGAAGTCAGTTGCATGTTGAAGTCTGTCAGTGCCATGAGAGGGCAAACGCAAAGAGACACTTTGATTCAGGGTCACACCTGCAGGCCGTTCTCTCTTCTTTCTCTCTGAACCTGCATGTTGGAGGAATCTGGGACACCAGAAGAAGCCAACAGAAAAAAACATGTTCATTTTGTGCTCAAGACTGGATTCAGGCTGAGGGTTTTTTTTCCTCGCCGGGAGGCAGCAGCGCTATCCGGGAGTACAGCTTTTGGTATTTTGCCCCAGATATGACCGGGACAAATGGAAAAGCTTTCACCCTGTTTTCCTTCTGCTAGGTGGGTTAACTGGTGGGTTTCCAGATGGGACTTTCTGCATGAGATCTCCAAATTGAGGAAATACTGTTGTGATCTCTGCTGCCTGGTGTTGATGAGCTGTGAATCATCAGCTGCCATAGGTTAGGTCTGCAGAACGAAACCCCACCCTGGCATCTCACTCCTCCACACTTCCCTCCTTGGCTACTGTACACAGCTCCAAAGCAGCCTCCGCCATCCTGACCTGGTTTCACAGCATCACTCAATGCCCACAGGGGGGAGGAGAGCCCCTGCCAAGATGAGTGGGGGCGCAAAAGGAGGGAAAAAGTGGTTTGATGGGATGCTCACTTAAGAAAAACAGAAGCAAAGCTTTGTCCCGTTTGGATACTTTTACCGTATTAATTCCTTCCATGCTCTGACTCTGCAGCATAACCAGAATAGCAGATCAGTGTTTTCACTGCGTCCACACAACTTCAGCAGCAGAAAAAGCTCCTCACAGCTGGAAGAAATATGAAAACTTCAGATGGTTCAGCGACATCAAAGTAAAGAAGCTGCAGTGTGTAACTTTTATAAAGAAAAGGTTTTTTTAACATTTTGTTGAAATTATAGTTAAGTCGTGACAGTATAAGACAGATGATCTGTTAAAAGAAATCTAGTTCCTCTGAATTTCCCCAGTACAAACTGCATAAATACTCCAGTGAGTCAGAAACAACCAATCAGAGCCAGGAGGAGGGTCTTAGTGTTGTCAATCAAGCTTGTATATGCGCTGCTAAATGTGATAGTGGCAGAGAAACAACCTACCGTTACAGAGAAATTGTTTATTCACCGTCATTGGTGGGAACAGACATGGACAAACTCATATCTAAGGACGATTTAGAGTAAAGAATTAATGATTAACCAGATTTATTGTGATTAATTGATTATTAAAATAATCATCAACTAATTAAATAATTGATCAATTGTGAGTATACAGACTCACAATTGATCAGGCAATTTGAAAGGCATATGACCTTTCAGCAAAAGGTCATTTGCTGAAAGAAGAACATATTTAGAGCAGTAATTAAGACATATGGACCTAAAGTTTTATCAATATTTTTCAGGACTATTGTGATAAGGATAAATGTGACAATAAAAAACTATTTATTACATCTTTTAGGGAACTCAGTGAATGTAAAGAACACAAATAATGCTCTTGAAAAACATTCAAGCATAATTGGTAATACGCTTTTTGGACACCATAAATAAGTGTACACAGAAACAGTATTTTAAAATGTATTGGTATTTATTGATGCTTTCTTTGAACAAACAGTGGATAAGCCTTAAAACCACCAATCCTGACAATAAGGAAAGCTTTGGAGGGTTTCTGACATCATTAATTTAATTTATTGAGGCGACAATAAATCTAAGTTCTTATCATGACAAGACATTTATCATGATAATGCCTTACAATTAACCTAACAACAATGTTTTTGGACTGGAGATAACCCAGGCATGTACAGGGAGAATACTGCAGACTCCATGCAGAAGGACAATAGGTTGGGATTTGAAACTGTAACAAATCGTTTGTCGATCAAAATCACCATCTTTCATGTCTCTTTGCCCTGTAAGAGCTTTTCTTGTCTCCAGCCACCTTACTCACGTTTTTACTGCCTCTACTGCGCGCGCTTCGTTTTGAGGAATGTTCTTGTCTCAGTAAAACTCCAATCTGTTGGTGAAAGATGCTGGGAAGTGAGTAAATCAGTGATAACTTCACACGTCTGAAAAACGACTTCATTTGTAGAGGAAGGAGAAAAATTGGAGAAATGAGGAAAGTGAAGCACATTAAGGATGAAGTTGTGTCGGTTTTAGACAAATCGTCCAGAGATGGAGCCGAGCCGCCGACTGAAGCAGCGATACCGTTCCCAGGCCTGCACAGAGCAGATCTTTCTTTTGTTCAAAGTTAAACTGTTCATTTACGCCACTAAATTGGCTGCGATGATGATTGGTTACTCTGGACTCCAGAGGAAAGTACAGTCATTTACTGCCTAGATGGAGATATTGATAAAGTTATAATAGCATTGATAGAAAGTCATTAAGCAAAAGCTCTCAGTGAAGATTAAACCCTTGAACTGGACAATATGTGACAGTTACTTCTTATGTGAAAATAACTGAGTTGCTGCTCTATCAATCTGTCACACATATGATTAATGGTCTTCACTCCAGACTGTAACTGCGCTGCGGTTTTAAAGATGGTGACTTTTTCTGTGTTTTGTTTGCAGGAGGCGAATGTTTCGAGTATAAGTGGTTCAGCAGCAGCAGTCCGAACTCCAGCCGTCCGGTTGTCTGGTGTCAGCGCTCGGATGGACTCAACGTCACCGGTAACGAAGTCTGGGTTTCACACATTTAGAAATATTCAGTCTGCAACACACTGGGGATGTAACAGAAAAAAAACATTTTATAGTATTCAAATTCATCACTTCTGTCAGTACACTCAGTTTTATCAACATGTGTGGCATCAATGCAAGTGTTACTATTATTGCCTTTCACCAACAAACAGTGCCTTACTGTATATATACTGTATATACAGTATATACGTATATATATATTTAAACAAAGTTAGCTATTTCAATTAGATAAACATACAGGTACCTCAAAACATTGGTTCCTTGAGTGCTAACATTATAAATTATGAAATTTAACCTGTTTAAGTAATTATACAAAATATAAACGTCATTGAAATGTTTGCGTCACACAGAAAGCTGAACCTGCAAAAAAATAGGCTCAATATTAATTTTAATCTGGTTCTGCCTTTTAAATCCTACAACCCTTAAACATCAATTTAATTTTAACATCATAATTTACATGTTTTGTTATGCCTTTTAATGTTGTGTTTATGTTTTATTTAGTTTCTGTATATTGTTTGAAATAAAGTTATTGGGGAAAAAAAATTAGAGAGCAAACAGAATTGCTGTCTTCACCCCCTTCAAAATAAGAGCAGGAATATAAATGTCTAACTAATAGGATTAACAATTAATAAACAAAACTTCAATAGAGATGTCACAACTAAAAGTTTACAAAACTTCAGAATTTATCCAGAAAAATCATTTAGGGAAAGCTAGCGCGCTAAATGCTGCCAAATGTAGCTAAAGAGCTAAACAAAACATTAGCTCTGCTACTAGCACATTAGCAGAAGTGTGCACACCTGAGTCCAAAATGTAACAACAATGTGTTAAATTTATGTTTCTAAATGAAAAATAAAATTCACTTTAACACTGTTAATGATATTGTGTTACTACTATTGTAGCTCTGAGGCTAGTTGGCTGCAAATGTCGATCTCTGGTTCGATGCGCTACATCAGCAGCAGAACTTTGCCAGATGGTCACATTTTTTCATCAGGTTTTAAGAGAATTTGTTTTCTGAGCCAAACATGAAGTAACAAAAATATTTACAGCATTCAGGACATGAACAGCCTGGATTACCAAACCCTGCTTTACTGCTTTAATATTTCTGCTAATCACAGATAAACACAGCTAAATATTATTAATAATAATAATAATATTAGTCGATGTTAACAAAACTTGGAATTATAGAATTAATTTAACCTTAAACTCAAGTAAAATTCAGAGTTTCCATTATAATACCTTCAATTTATAAATCAACTTTTAAAATATAAGAAATCTTATCTTAATTAGTTGAACATAAAACTATATTTATTTTGGACACAAATAAAATGTTTTGTTTTCTCTTATTTGGGCTGTAGGCAAAGAACAGAGGTTTGAAGATGAGGAAGATCCTCTAATACTTTAATTCTTTGTTTTTTGCTGCATGTTTTTTTAGAAAATCATCCCAAATTATAAAAAAAAGGACATATTCTTTCAATTTATTGATACAATTAACTGAACTTACTTTGTCTGCATAACCCTGAAGTTTGTTTTGGAATGACGCTCCATAAATGATCTCGAGTAAATTAAATTTTTAACAGTGCAGTAATAATTTCAGTGGAACTAAACTGTGTTTTGATTAAAGTGAACAGAAGAAATTCAGCAGGTGTCAAGAGAAACCAGATGTTCCTCACGTCCCCTTTCAGATATGGTGTTTTATCATCGTTAGTACCTTATGTCGTGTATTTTCCACTGTTCTCTCCAGCTGAAGGTTTGAGGCAACAATAAACAATGAGAACGACTTTGCATGCCAATATTCTCTGCACCAACGTTTATAAATACTTGCATTTCTGCACAATTTCCAAATCTCTCTGTCAAAAAATGGAAGGCATAAATATCGCGCAGTATTCTGAATACAGTGAAGCAAATGAAAGTGGAGCTGTAACAAGAAATGGGAAATAGCTTTGGTGTATTTTAGGGGAGATACTGGCTGGAAAAGATGAAGACACATTTCCATACAGTGTTTTGAATAATAGATAGTGCTGCCGAATTTATCTTTCAAAGGTGAGAAACTGCAGCAGCTCAACAAGTATAAACCACTGGTGGCAGTTTCACGTAGGAGGTGAAATTAACACAAAATGTCAAAAATACAACAGAAAAAAAGAAATCTGAGAAACTAGAGACTTTGTTTCTACAGGGAATGTAGGTGGTGGGTGATGGCAGCTATTATCTCATGAATAATACATCAGCCTGTTGTTGCTCACCTAAAACTGTGTAAAAAACAAACAAGGCTGCAATATTCTCTGCTTCATTTGCAGATTAATCTACAGGCTACTTTACGAAAGGACATTAAAGGTGACCTATTATGCTTCCCTTAACAGGTTGGGATAGGTTTATGGGAAATAATAAAACATGTTGATTACATTTTTACACAAAATAATTCTTAGATAAAGAGATTTTCTCCTTTCAGAATGACCTGTTTTAGTGCTCTGCCAGCTGGCCACTCCCCCAACTCAAGTTTTACACTGAAATGGCTGCCAACAGATTTAACATTTGTTTAACCAGGATAAAGAAAAACCCACAACTCTTCTTTAAGGAAATTGTGGCCAAGAGGCAGCAACAAATCCAACAAATGTCAACTAACAAAAGAAACAGGAACATGTCACTAAATCAACGTCAAAAACTTTTAGATTTAAAAGCAATAAACATGCATTCAGTCAGTCTAAAACTTTCTTGAAACAAGTTCCTAGAAGAGGGAGCAGGGTCAACGAAAGTGTTTTTTGCCCAATTCAGTCAGAGCAAAGGAGACGGATACGCAATTATGCAACTATACATGTTTGAAAAGCATAAGTAGAGCCTCCTGCATAACCAACAAGAATACACCAAGTTGTTTCTGGATGGTAAGTCGACAAGAAAACACTTGTCTTTTCCAGCAGCCATTGTACAGTGCACAGAGTGGTAAAATCAGCTGACCAAACATGCTGGAGCTCGGCAGGGGTTGCTAGGTAACAGTGCTGATTGTGACTTAACAATCAGGATGTTTTTGAAACAGCTCAATTTCCAAACACCAAAAAATCCACCCCACAACAAATTAATGTTTTTCAAAGCACTTGCTTATAGAAGCAGTTGAGACCCAAATGAAGGTATAAAAATATCACCTGAGCCGTTTCATCTCCCAACTCTGCAGGTGGTTGTCCTGCAATGAATCCACCAGTGGACAACAGCTCCTGTGACCCTCCCTGTCTCATGACGAAGTCTTTCTGTAGCGAGGTAAGCCTTTTTAACTCTGAAATTAAAATAAAGAAAATGTCTATCGGTCCACAGCAGCTGAATTTGAAGGTGCAGGTCACCTTGTTTCGCTGTGACACTGCTGATAAGATTGAATCTGAATGAAGCGGAAAAATAAATGTTAGCAGCACAAACAGATAAAACCCGTTGCTCTGTTGTGCAGTGTCAGAATCAGGAAGTTATTTGTTTTTGTCTTCAATAGCAAATCTTTTTAGAAAAACGTAATCCAGCAACTAAAACTGATTATAATGATTACAACCTAAACGGAGCAAGATGAGAGTTTAGAATGAGAGAAATATTGTTCACACTCCCATTTAATCACCTTAAAACCAGAAACTTCAATGCAGTTTTGTATCATTAACCAACACAGATTTGCTTTTACCAGTCTGAAGAGAATCATGGATACGTTTCTGATTTTACTTAGAGAAAAAAAACCCTAATTTTTCCTCAGTTTAATTTATTATTCAGGGTTTCCTTCAGTGTATTATCAGCCTGGCGGGCCTCCAAGCTTTACTTGCCACCCCCACAGGCTGAGTGTTGTTTATTCATTTTAAATGATTATTTTTAAATGATGGCAAAGATATGGTTTATATATAATAAAACATATCAAACAGGGTTCTGCTGAGCTCAGAGTTTATTGCAGCTACATTTCCTTGTTCTTCACATCGATTTGTGTATTTAACAAGTTTCTGTTCTGATCAAAATTTCAAAGAAAAATCCTTTGGTTGTCCCAGTTTTTTACTTGGAACGAAGCCGTATTGATCCATGTCTCTTTGCAGCAGCAGTTTCACTTCTAGGTGCAACATTAACCTGATGAAGACAGTTCTCTAATCCAACAGCTCATGTTTTAAAATTCCCCTGAACTTTGAGAGATTCAGCTGAGTTTAAACCAGGGGTGTCCAAAGTGCGGCGCACGGACCGTTTGTGGCCCTTGAAGTGATTTTGTGCGACCCACCAGTAGCAATTGAAGAATATATAAATGTACATCCAGCAGATGAACCGGCCTGATGGAGACTTTTTATTTGTGATAAGGGTAAAATTATCAAATTAAATCAAGTTTTAGCAACAGGGCAGTTCAAGGTGCTCTACGTCATAAAAACACAAAAATCAACAATTGAAACATTTTTTTCCAAATGCCGTAATTACACATCAAAATGTTTTTTTATTTTTATTTCATTGATTATGTTTCAAAAGCAACTCTAACATGTGGGTTTCTAAGATTCTTTTTATTTAAATATGTGACCAAACAATAAGACAATCATCCAGATTATCCCCCCTGGATCCTCACACTAGGTGGAAGTGCTTCCACCTTCATCCACATCCTCAGTAAATCTAAACTTGCTTCGCGCTGCCCCCTGCAGGCCGGGATGTGCATGTGCGAGGAGGGCTTCACAGAGGTCCTGTCGCCTGCGGGTCAGCTGGACCAGTGCGCCCCGATCCCAGTCCTGGAGATTCCCACTGCAGGTGACAAGAAAGGGGACGTAAAGACCAGTCGTGCCATTAATCCCACGCTGCCCACCACCATCCAGCCGGGACGCACGGGCCGGACCTGGTACCTGCAGCCCTACGGACCAGGTCAGTCCAGCACAGAGACGGCACACACTCTGCTTTAATTACTTATTTCTGGATAAAATATTTTAATTAGATGGACTTTGCTACTTTGTTGCACTAAAATAAAAACAGTCTTCCTTTCGAAAGCAAAGTTCAGATTCAGCAACTAAATGTTACAGGAGCAACAGAGGGAGGAAAACAGATGTATGGAAGATGATTAGGGCCATTAAAGTCAGAATTACTGAGATCAAAGACAGCATTGCTGAGATTAAAGTCAAAATTTGGAGATTAAAATCAAAAGACAAATTAAAAGAATAGGAATTCTGAGAAGATTTTCATTATTTAATTAATTTTCTTCAAAGTATATATATATATATATATATTTTTTTTTTTCTCTTTCTTAGTGGCCCTAATCTTTTCCGTACATAAGCATAGATTTTACATAAACTGAAATCCATTCTTGAATCCATCTGATCAAGAAAAATAGTATCAAAATAATGTTAATCATAAGTTATGATAAAGTTCATAACTTCCTCTTGCAGTAAAACATTTTGGCTTTTGTCTTGTTAAAATCTCCTTTTCTCTTCTGAGCACATAAATGAGAAAATCCCGTATTTGCGAAGCAGGATGTGACTTGGCTCAGAGGCTTGTCGCTGAAAGTCGACATATTTACACTTCCTACGGTGCATGAGTGAAATCTGAAACATGAATAAACGCACGATGGAGCTGACGACTGCATGCTGCTGCTGGAACATTAACTTTAGAGAAATATATCCGCAAATCTTCCTCACAAATCATCTGTGGCAGGAAGAGAAACCTTCAGGATGAAGGAGCTCGCAGACATTAACCTCAGCTTCCTTTAGCTACCGAGTTATGGAGACAAATCTAAAGATGGAGGCAGAAACAGAAAGTCCCAAATATCAAGATTCATTGAGGAAATTAGTGGCTCACTAATGGATTAAATATAAATAAAAAACATTTTATTTTGATCATATAGCAGATGGATTTACTGATTTATCTGGTTAGCTGATTTTCACTCTGACCCCCTACAGCCCGAGATCAGCTTCTACTCTGTAAATTAAAATGTTTTCTTCATTAACTATTTTAATTGTATGAATAAAAATGCAACCAAACCAGAAATGCTACAGATTTCTGTAGTATTTCTACAGAGATGTGCAGGCAGAGGCATAAAGATATTGATAATCAGATTTATGAGGTCACGCTGACATTTTAATGTTTAATATCATGATAGAGGAGGAAATTATTCACTAATTCATCAATACTAAATTAGGTTCTTACCTCTGTCAGCCTTAATTTCATGTTTTTTCTGAGAATAAAGCTGTATTTTTTATATTTCTCTTCCAATAATTTTGATATATATCTTGGTTATACAGTATTGCATTAAAAATTTAATGTAATAAAACATTTTGTTTGAAGTTGCTTATCTGAAACCAGAGGTAATTTTACAGAAAAAAAAAACACATTGATTCTTTATGACGTCCTTGAAAATGCTTGATATTCAAACTGCACAGTAATTTATATAATTATGCTAATAAATCATTTGATTAAAATCCTTAACTTACTATTGAATTTTCACACACCTAATAAAAATACATTTTCTTCTGTGTTTTAAGTTAAATCAGATTAAATGTTTCTTGTTTTTGGTCAGTTAGAATCACCAACATTATTTCTATTTGCTAAAGAACATTTATTTTATTAGTCAGTTTTTTGTAACTTTCTTTTTATTTTCTATTGAAGTATCTAATTTACGTTAACAGGACTTGTTTGGATTGTTCCAGTGTAATAAATATTTATTATTCCTATTGGCTCAGTGGCTTATTGATAGGTGTAATTGAAATAAAGGTTAGCTTATAAACAACATTATTGGAATTAGGTTGTAAGTTAGTGTCTAAGTTTGCTGACTCGTATCATGCTGTGACAACATGATGACAGTTTTAAAACATTTTTTATAAACGTTACATACTGAAATAAATGGTGTTTTCCCAGATTTGTGATTGACAGCAGGAGCTAACTTTGCTGATTGTGATGTAATCTTAATCTGTGCCATTGAAGTAACAGATTAAGAACTGACCAGCGTCCTTCTCCACAGATGGGAAGCTGAAGATGTGGGTGTACGGTGTAGCAGCAGGAGCCTTTGTTCTCCTCATTTTCATAGTGTCTATGATATACCTAGCTTGGTGAGTTGATAAGTTTGATCTCCCCGTAGTCGTCTTCACCTGAGCCCTGAAACAAAACCCGTCTCATCACCATCCATCCCTCCCACCTTGAGTTGCAGCATGCCCCTCCTTCATGCCATCTCCATTTCTTTTGCTTTCTCATGCGTTTGCTGTTGGAGAGCAGCAGCGCGTGCGTCAAGGTGCATCGCTCTCTTAAGGCCCAAGAGTCTGACGCCAACGGGACGGCGGTGTGGATGGGCCAGAACTCTCACGAGATGGTTTACACCTGTCCCGAGTGCCAAGAGCTGGCTCAGAGCAATAGTAGCTAAAGAGGATGTGGAGGGCTCAGACCCACCCCGACTCTCCCTCCGCTATAAGCACCAGCAGTCCCTCAGTTTCCCTGTGAGCTCGAAAAGTGTCCCGTGTTCTGCCTGAGAGGCTGGGTAAAGGTCCAGGTGAGGAAAGCGCCAACCCAGTAGACTTCCTGTTGACCCTTTGCAACTTCGTCACGAAAATTAGTCAAAACGCCATGATGGACGTCAGATTGTTTTCCCAAGTTGTTTTTGCCAGTTTAGCCAAGTTTTATTTTATACCATTATTCACCGCTCAGTGCACACAGAACAAACATCACAGGCCAACAAATTAGTGCAAAATCTCACTAAGAAGTGATCTTAGTAAGATGCAATGAAACACTGCGTGATTACTAACCATTAGTAATCATGTAACCTAGCGTATGAAAATAACTAGATAGCATCTCGTCTGTTGTACCTTTTTATGTCTGCTCCAGTTTAAGAGGAAACACCTTTTATGACGTAGTGATATAAATCATGTGGCGTAAATTCAGCTAGCTGACTTTTTTTTAAAACCGCCGTCAATAAACCTGAACTAGCATTAGCATTAGCTTGACTTGAAAAAGTGGAAGGCATCTGTATTGACAAAAACAACTTGTGAAAGCAATTTCAGTCTCTCCATTCAACACACCCGTCCCCCATTTCCAACATCCGTCATGGCGGCGCCCTGCGTGATTGACGCAGTTGCAAAGGTCAAGATATCAGGTGTTCTGTCATCGAAGGCTAATATCCTCCAACTTTTAGACGCATACCTCCTCCAACACACATGAATCAACTGATTATCATCTCAAAGTTGTGGGATAGTAGCTCTCATTGACTAGACGTAGATTATAGTTGCTGTAGATCCTAATAATCTCCAATTGTTCAGGAATGAAGATAATCCAGATGCTTCATATCCAGTAAATTTTCACTCATCGGAGGTGTTTGAAAGTCTGATTTAGCCAGAAATAGGAGGTTGTTCCTTAATGTTGATACTTATAAGTACGAGTTATAAGTGAAATTATCTGCCAGTGGAACGAGACATTTAATGTCTTACACACCTTGCTGAAAAGTTGCCTGTAAGTTAGTTTTGTCTCATTTCAAGTTTGCAAAGATATTTGCTCTAGAAATTAGACTAAAAATACTTGGTTAAATTTTTGTTTCTGCATTGTAGATGACGCATAATTTTGAAGAAACATTATTTGAAAATATTAGCTGAAATAAAATGAGTAAATCTGAGCAAACACCACCATCAGATACTTCCTCATAATCTGAGCTCAGCATCTCTTTGGAAACAGTGAAGATTTTGTATTGTTTTGCCTGAATAATCTTTTACACTCCTGTGTTGTTTCCCCAGTTTAATGCATTAATTAAGCTATTTGTTGTTTCCCCAACATTTAACATCAGATCCAGATGTATTTTTAAATTTGCCGTCTGTCCAACCTATAGTTGAGATGTTATTAGTAACTGAAGCACGGTGTCAGCCTGCCCTCTTGTGGCCAAATGAAGAATTGCACCTGACTTTTAAGTTCCTGTCAAAGCAGTCACATAATTTCCGTAACCATCTACGTTTCGTTAGCTTTAATTATTTTAAAATGAGAACATGTCACCCCTAATTATTTGATATTACTTTCAACTTAACTAACATTGGTTGTTTGGTTTTTAAGTTAAATTAAAAAGTTTCTAATTACGGTATTTGCAGAAGAAGAAAACTCTTCAGTCGAGGAGAGATTCTTTAAAATGCTACGAGATGCATCACACTGGAGAAACGTTTTGAAAGAAACTTCAGAATAAAGATTTCAAGTATCAGAAAACTAAATATTATATGTTCTGTCATTGTAAGCTGTTCTTTGGAGGATGAATTTACACCGTATTGCTCTGAGATATGACTCCTGCAGAGCTGACAGCCCAGATAAATGGCAGGAATCACGTCTTTAACTCCTCCTCTAAAGGTCTTTCTCTCCCAGGAGGCAAATGAGCAGATGTAGCATGTGTGCAAGTTTTGCATGCAAATTAACTTCATACCTTTAAAGCTTTTATACAGATCTTTGTGATTCTTCTGAGGCCTGTCAGTCAGTTCTTACCACATATAAAACTGCATTTAATTTAGAATCAAAAATTATTTTGACGTATTTCCTTTAAGTATGCTCTTATTTTTTTACGTCTACCTTCTAAACTTTGCTTACTATTTCTCTATTTCCCTCTGTTTATTTATCCATCAGTCCCAAATTTTACTAAACTTGAGGTTTGGGAGAATTGGCAGCACCACTTTGGCAATATTATATTAACTTTACCTTTTTTGTCATTTTTAGTATCTGTATTCGAATGACCAACCTCATAATAAGTAGTAATGCACAACATGTTTGGTACCTCACCAGTCAGCCAATAGCTGCTTTTCTGTTTACCATAAAATTGCGCAAATTGAAATCACAAAAATAAATGTTCTCAATAGAAATGCCAATTTTTGGAGAAAAAAAAAATGTTTTCACATCAAACGAGTCACATTTCTGTTACTACTGGCAGAAATGCCAAAGAAGATGACAGGAAGTGGTAGTAAGATGGTGGTTTGTTTTTTGTCTGGCTCCACCAGTTCATGAAAAGTTGTGGGTCATTCTAACGTGTTGAATTCATAGCTTTTCGCCGCCTACAATTTCCCCAAAACGCCGCTCCCAAGTATAAGAAGTTTGTTGCTCTTAACTCCTTAACAACGTCTCCTCTGATTGGCTGATGGCTGATTAACGCCAAGGCTGAAATATAAATATATCTCATGTAACTGTTTACATCCGTCGCTGGCATAATTTTTAGTGATGTGTGATTTTTAATTTTATTTCTTATTTAGTGGAAACGTCACAATTGCAAAATTGTGGAGGGGGGGGGAAGGGGGGTTGTTATTAGCGGAAACTTGACAAAAAGTTTTGCACATTTCTAATGGAAACGCAGCTACCAAAACCCTAAACATGGAAAATCTGTATTAGCCAAGAATGACATTTACATGTCCAATTTGACACAACTAATTTCAGAATTATATTAAATGTAATTTCTAAAATATCAAGGTTAAATTAGGGCTGGATGAGTTGGCTAAAAAAATTTAACCCAAATACAATAATTTCATATCAGTCTATTGATAATTATTGATTAGTTTTTTGTTTTGTTTTAAATATCTGAAATACTAACAAACTGGTGGCAGGACATTTCCTGTTTTATCCAGTCTTCATGGCACGCAGTTTTTTATTTTTGAGCAGTTATGAGGCAAAGTTTGGAAACCTTGAACTGTTACTCAACAGGTTGTTGCTAGGTAACCAATGAATGAGTTGCTAGGTAACCACAGAGCGAGTGGGTCAGTTGATTCCACCAACTTTTCTTAGCTTAGCTGGCCTTCAGCGATTGAGACTAAAACCTTTGCTCTGCCTACATCTCCCAGAATGCTGTGTGGTTCTGGATCGGAGTTCAGTGAATATTGAACGGATTATGTATTATTGGTCAATCGTGATCTATATTATTGATTTTTTTTTTTTTCAGCTCTAGATTTAATAATTAAGGTGGGAAAAAAAATCTTTTCTCAGCTGAGGATCAACTTTAATTGTTGGATATTTATTCAAAAATACAAATCTGTGCCTCTGCAAGGCAGGCGAATTCAGGATTTAACATTGGAAATTAGCTTCCCATCAGTGACTTCCCCCTCTTTTTTTTATTTCATTCTCATCCTCATTTTGTCAGAATGTCATCGTGTTTGAGGCTTCGTCGTTTTAACTCCTGTCTCAATCTTTCTCTCCCAGCAAAAAGCCAAAGAGACCTCAGAGACAGAGGCAGCAGAACAACCGGCTCAAGCCGCTAACGCTCGCCTACGACGGGGACACGGACATGTAGAGCCGCTCCACCTGTCACACAAACCCCTCCATGACAGCGAGCGATGTTTGCAGTGTGAATGGACTCACTTATTCCGATTTGATTTTCCTTAACCAAAACCTTCATGACCTCCAGTTTGCTCAATGAAATGCCTTTTATTTTTAAACTGAGAGTCTCCAACTCTTTCACCCCCGCGCTTTCCTGAACACGCTGACTAGCTGGAGGCTTTGGACGCTCTGAAGGTTTGTTTGTTGCCAAAAGTCACCGCAGGGAAGAAGAGGAGGAGGAGGGAGAGGAAAATCTCCATCAAAAGGTTTGGATTCCTTTTTCTTCCCTCAATCCTCAGCCGGGTTTTGACTCAAATCTCTTTTTTTCCAGTCTTTTTATTTCTCCTTGATTCAGAGGCCTGTGTTTGTGGGATAAACTGATCGGCGGCCTTCACCCTCGCTTTGTTTCAGGCGCTACATTGCACTATATTAGTGCAGCATGATATGCACACGTGACTTCTACCTTTTATTGCCATAAAACACTGCCTCTTCCACAAACACAACGAATGGGAACCAACTAGAGAGACCCACCAGTAAATATCTGTATAGGTTTCAATTCTCAGTTTTTTTGTTGTTTTTTTTGGTTGTAGTGAAAGTAAATCTTTTTGTGGTTTGTAGATTTCGTTGGGTGTTTTTTTTTTGTTGTTGTTTTTTTTGCCCAGATGTAAGTATGAGCATTTTATAAATCGAATAAATAAATTTTCTTGCGGTTTAGCTGAACTGAAACGCGTCCCGGAAAGAAACTGAAGCCATTCATGTCATGCAAACATCATTTCTGCCTTACTGGTAACCAATCAACTGCTCTTAATATTTGATCTGGCAAATATTAAACACAACAGAACAAGCAGACAAAAAACGTAAACAAATCAACTCTCTCATGTAGTAACAGTGTTATAAATGCTCCAGTCTCACTACAGAGAGATAATATACATATATAGATATATATATACACATATAAATAAAATACACTGTACAGATGAACTATACAATATGTTAATAAGAATATGCCTCTGACTTCAGTGTAAAAGCAAACTGGTGTGGAGAATGTTTACTTTTTTTCGTGAAATTTGTAAATAATGACTTTTTTATTTTTTGGAGAAAAAAAAAATCAAAAGTATGTGTAAATTTATTTTGTATCGCACAGAAAATGTTAGTTTGAATATTGCAAAGTGGGTGTATGATATTGCTGATTGTTGTTACTATGATGCAAGTTGTATGTTGTGACTAAGAAAACTAAAAAAAATAATCAGAGGGGAAGAAAAAGAAACACGAAGAACTGGTTGTTTTGTACAGGTTGTTCATATATGGAAAGAATTACTGAAAATAAACGCGGACTCGGCTGCAAACAGACGTATTGTGATGGAGTCATTACTAAAGTCTCACCAGTCTGCAACACTTTACGGCTAAATAGGTCATAGATATGTTTATAAATCATTAATAACTTTATTATGCATTAATTAAGGGTGCAAAGGAGACAAATCTACCAGTGTTACATCTACAGGTGTAAACATTTCTGACTACTTTGTAAGAACAATAAGCATTTCTAAACTTTGTTTTTTTAGTTTTCTTCTCAGCTGTAGTTAATGCATAATAAACGGCGTTTAGAGATTAACATAATTTACTATTTAGCAGCCATTTAAGTGGAAACAGTAAATGAAACAGTAAATGTCTGATTTACAGCTCAGCCACTAGGTGTCACTGTCCTGCAGAAAAAGTTAAACTATAAAAGTTTAATGTTAACTTTTCTGCAGCACAGACTCATTTGGACCAACGCAGAGCTGCATCATTTTAGGAACCAACATCGCTTCTTCTTTTTTCAACAAACTACTAAAATACCACCTCAAATTTCACTGCATCCTGCTATATTTATTGACAATCTGCACTGATCTTACCTCTTTATGAACATTAGTACATTTTTATATTTGGTAGTTATGCTTATTAAGGAAGTGCGATGACAGAAAATCCTGTATTGAGGGCTACACTGCAAAAACATCTTACCAATATTAGTTCTATTAGATTATTTCACTGCAAATAGAAATCTTACCTTTTTTTTAGTTCTAGTTTCTAGTGCAAATATTTTAGTATAGTTGAAATGAAACAAAACTTACTTTTCAGCAACATAGGAGCTTGTTTTAACTAAACAATTCTTTAATATTGATTTAAAAAAATACTAGTTCTATTAGATTATTTTCCTCTAACATTTTTCCCATGTTATAAGTAATCTAGTACTTCACCAATATTAAAGAATTATTTAAAACAAATTCCTACGTCTTGCTAAAAAGTTAATTTTAACTTAGTTTTGTCTTATTTCAAGTGTACTGAGATATTTGCACAAACTAGTATTAGGTTTTATTTTTTTTTCTAATTTATTTAGTTAGTTTTAGGACACTGACGGTTTGTATGTAGTTTTAGTATTTGGGTTAATTTTGGTTTTTGGTTACATAAATCGGGTAATGAATACCCAACAGATAATATTTTCAAAAAATGTGTTAAGTTATTGTTGAACAACCAGCTGACTGAAAACTGAATTTCAGTCCCAATTGTTTCTTATTTAATGTAAAAACCAAAACAGAATTGTGTTTTTTTTTCCAACATTAGTGAAATATTGCCAGAGTTTTGCACACAAATCCCAGAAGCCACTCAGAACATCGGTCTGCTGCTGGATTAAACACAACTTCAATAAATCCACCAACTTGTCTTTTCAATAGTTTCAACATTTTTCTCAAAATAAACGTAATTAATTGCATTGTAAACAACAACAGATCTCAGAAGAAGCCTCAGTGTTGAAGTAGATCTGGTCTGAATGAATCCAGATCCCAGAGAAAGATGAGAAAATCTTTCAGCTTTGTTTGATTAGTGATAAGATCACTGAACGAGCTAAAGGTCAATATTTTTCACTCGCATGTTAAAATTTTATAGCTTAAGAAAGTAAACAGAAAAGTATAAAATTTTGAAATGAAACAGATCCATAATTTGAGAAAAAAGTAACTTTTAAGAAGTTGTGATGTTTTTGCTTTTCTTTTTAGTGATTTTCCAGGAAGTGTGTATTTTTTTATTTCCTTAGGAGATAACCTGCTCTGCTCCCAGCAGATGGAGATTAAAAGATGCAGGCATTTCCTTGGACGGGGAACAAAAGATGCTATCGGACTTTTCTGCCTGGTCTAATGATTTTTAGAGTTTTATCCACTCTAGATTATAATTTAGAAGTTTCTCTTTCCTCCGTTTATCAGTTGAGAGGCAAACTAAGCAACGTTGCAGCATTAAATCCATCCTCACTGCAGAGAGTTTTCCAGGATTAATTCTGTAACGTTTCCTAAAAATCCTATTTACTGTTTTTATTTTATGCAAAAAGGCCAAAGATAATTGATTGAAATGTGGTGGAAACTAAAGTATTTAGATTAATGAAATCTTTTAAACCTCAGATTTAAATGTTTTTCATTGAATTTTCAACAAAAACTAAAGCATTAGTGTGAAGAGAAAATATTTTTTCCTTTTGTTTTCATAAATATCCTCATAAATTTATGATTAAATACTTTACAGAAATATTTTTATCTGCATGTTTGTCTCTATAAAACATCCAAAGAGGAACATTTAGCAAATTATTTTTATTTTTTAAAAACAGCTGAAGCTGATTCATGTTGGACAGATAGCGACTGCATCTATTTTCCACTGATTCATCATTTCATTCAGATCTGGACTTTAACTAGGCCATTCTAGAACATGATTATGCTTGAATTTTATTATTTCAGTTCTATTTACAGAAAAATACTTTATTTTTCCATCAACTGATCAGTTTTCCTGTTCCTGCTCAAATGTATCCCCACAGCATCATGTTGCCACCACCATGTTTCAAACAACTTCAGGGTGTTAAGTGTTAGTGTTTGTTTGTTTTTCAACTAACATTGGCCAAAAAGTTACATTTTTGTACTTTCTTCTACATGTTTGTTGTTTCCTGAAAGTTTTGAGATTCATCAGCCTGGAGGGGCTTCGCTATTTCCACCCTGAACAAAAACTGATGTTTGTCACTATAAACAGAAAGAAAGAAGCAAATTTACACCAAAAAAACTCTGAAATTTTGAAATTAATTTCAGAAATGTTCAAGAAAAAAACAAGGTAATTGCTGAATTTCAAAAGTGGAAGATTTTTGACTTTTGAAACTTTTCCTTAATGATTTTTTTTTACTTTCCAACCTTAAAAACTACCTGGTTGTTTCTAAAAAATAATTACATGATTTTTTTTCTCAAATTTTTGAGATTTTTTCAGTATTTCAGATATTTTTACAGCACATTTTCTTTGACTTTGTGAGCTCAGAGATTTCCTGTTTCTTTTTTCTAGAAAATTACTGAGATTGAAATTTAAATTTCAGATTTTTTTTCTAGCAAATTTTGAAAATTTCTGAGTTTGAAAAGTTTTTGTTTCTTTCTAGTAAAAAACAAGATTAATCTGAAAATTTTAGATTTGTTTCTATCAAATTTTTGACTTTTCAAACTCAGGTTTTTTCTCAGATTTTTGAGGTTTTGGCAGAAATATTTTTTTCTTCAATCTACAACGGCCTTAAAACGCTGTCATTGAACTCCCTTGTTGCTGAAATTTGCTACACAAATAAACTTGATTTATTTGAAAGCTACATGAAAAAGAAGAAAACATGGAGTCGTCTAAAATCTTCTTTCCCAGACGAAGTGAGCAGAGGTCATTCCCGCTGACCACCACTAGATGTCAGCACTCAGTGATGCAAAAAGAAAAGTTGTCTCTCAAAAATCAATACTGTGAGGCTCCCTCCCTCTTTTCCACTCTGTTTCTCTCTCTGTCCTCCCCAACTCTCTCCCTCCCGGTATAAAACATCGCTCCTCGCCGACAATCAGACGTGAAAACGCCTCCGTTGTCACCACAGCGCCGCAGAAACCCTCCCGTTTGCCCGGCTGATACCTGGATGACCCCCGCCCGGATCATCGCCTCCCTCACTCCTCGAGTTTGACAGCTGATCGCGGCTCGTCCAGCAGGAGATTCTCCTCTTGCTTTCTCTTCTTTCTCCCTGAAATGAGGCGAACGGCGGACATGAAGAGCACATGTCTGTGGGCCGCCGCTGCGCTGCTGTCACTCAGCTCTCTGGTGAGTTAAATGTCATTTTGATTTGACCTTCTCCTGCTATTTGCATTCTTTGTTTTCAGATTTACAGCAATTTTATCTGTTGAAATACTCCTTCAGCTGCTGTTTTTAACAGTAACTGGAAGTGTTCCAGACTTTAAATGAAAGAAAATCTTCTCCAGCTCCTTTTTTTCCCCTAGTTTCTCCCATTTTGCAGATGTGGTTTGGAAAAAGTATATCTGACAGGGCGAAGGAGAACAGCCTGAGCCCATTATGACAAATACACCAGAATGCTTGCAAGCTCAATGCCTTGACAGTTTGTGACAACCCAATTCCTTTAATCCCTGAAGAGACGGTAACCCTTCACCCGCTGATAAATCTGTCAACAAAGCAATCAAAGCGGAGCAGGAGCCACTCCCCTCTCCGACGCCAGCAGAAAATATTCCATAAACTTAATCCCTACAAACTTGACTGGCCTTAAAAAGCTCCTGTGGCGTTATCTGTGTTTAATTTGCATAGTGATGGAAAGAAGTCAATTACTATTAATTATTCCCTACAACTTAATACCCATTATCGAATTGAATTCACCGTCTTGAAAACCATAAACTCAATTTCACAGCTGACTAAGCGCACTAATCATTTCGCCCCCTCCTCCTCTTATTTCCTTCCTTTTCTTATTTTATGGCGCCCATCCTGCTTTAAAGGAAAAACAATTCCTCGATTTCACCAACAGCAGCGGCGGCGTTCCCTATCATCTGTTTCTCCTTCTGTCATAACAAACCAAAAGCAAACATTAATTATAAGAGCTGGGATAATTTCTTATGATGATTTTCCAGCATCATTTGACAGGAGAGTGTGTTTTTTTTTTTTCTACAGACTGGGCTGCCAAATTGCTTTGCCATGCTTTAATAGGATGATCATAATTGTTTCGTACTTGCTGCATCCTAAGCTTTCGCCTGCAGCTCCTTCAACAGATTGACAGACCCATGGGAACCTCGCAAACTTATTTTGGCCGCCTTTGAACCAAGTCGTGTGTGAAATAATATGATTATGCGTTTTTCCTCTGGGTAAGTTGGAGAACTAGTGGCCAGGGTTTCTCCTTCTTCTTCTTCTTCTTCTCCTTAAATGTCCCGCAGTCTGTCCGCGCTCGGTATTTATCCTCCTCTGAAGTCACGGTGGGTAATCGTGCCCTGGCCTCTTAACGCGGCGCGGCGGCGAAACGACGCTCGGCCTCCTCCCCAGCTGCCTGTGATGTCTCGACACACTTCCTGATTTGTCATCATCCCTAACCCCCCCCTCAGGTAACGCTTTGATATCACCTGAAACTCTCGGCGGGGGTCAAACGCCCCCATTTGATCCATCATCTGGACGACAGGAGGCCGAGACATGGAGGTTAAATTCGGTGGAAAATTATCGTTTCCTCGAAGCGGCCAGCAGGAAAAAAAAAAGCGTTTAAGAGTCTCTAACTTCCTTCTTATCGTATCATAAAAGATTGAATAAGTTTTAGCTTCTCAGGACATCTACACTGCAAAAACACAACATTTTACCAAGTAGATTTTAGTGGAAATACCTTGGTTCACTTGAAATCAGACAAAACTAACTTACAAGTGACATTCTAGCAAAAATATGAGCTTATTTTAACTAAATAATTCCTTAATGTTGATGAAAAAGAGCAAATTATTTCACTTAAAACGTGAGAAAAATGTCTTGTTATAAGTGAAATCTTTGGTACTTTTTCCATCAATATTATGGAATTATTTACATAAACCTGTATCTTGATGAAAAGTTACTCGAAAGTTAATTTCATCTTATTTCAAGTTTACTAAGATATTTGCACTAAAAACTTGACAGAAAATATTTGGTATGATTTTGTGTTTTTGTAGTGATGAATGTTCAGCTTCTCCTCAGAACCTTTAAATAATCTTTGATCAGTCCAGCTGGGATTTAGTACAAATTACATGCAAAAATTTCAATTATTTAATATTTTTATAATATGTTTAGTTTTAAGCACGTGACTCCTACACTGCAAAAACACAAAATCTTACCAAGTATTTTTGGTTCAGTTTGTAATGCAAATATCTCAGCACACTTAAAGACAAAACTATCTTACAAGAACATTTTCTGTAAACCTGTTTTAAGTAAATAATCCCTTAATATTGATCAAAACGTGCTACTTCTACTGGCAGATTATTTAAACCATAAGACGTTTTTCCCATGTTATAAGTGAAATAATCTAATAGTTTTTTGTTTGAGTTCGGCTGACCTCAAATGAGTTGAGACCAAATCCAGATTATTTATCACTTGACTAATGGACCATTTTTAACTATTTCACATTATAAAGTTGAAGTTTTTTCTATTTTTTAACACCTTTCTGTTTGTTTAAGTTTGGCTCAGTTTCATTTATAACAAGACATTTTTCCCAGGTTGTAAGTGAAATAATCAGCCAGTTGAACCTTTTCATCAATATTAAGGAATTATTGACTTTAAACAAATGCATATCTTGCTGCAAAGTTGCTTGTAATTTAGTTTTGTCTCTTTTCAATTGTATAAAGATATCTGCTTTAGAAACTAGACCAAAAATATTTTGTAAGATTTAGTTTTTCCAAAAGCACATAACCTGAAGCTTGTTTTAAGTAAATAATCCCTTAATGTTGATTTTAAAAAGTGCTAGTTCCACTGACACATTATTTAATTTATGACAAGACAGTTTTACCATGTTATAAATTAAATAATCTGACAGAGAAACTAGTACTTTTTGTCAATATTAAGTGAGATAAGATGTTTACGATGGAAATACTTGGTATTACGTTGTGTTTTTGCAGTGCAGGAGTCCTAAATGTGGTCTGAAACAGACTTTATGTGTAAGGTGGAGCTTTGGTCGAACTCTCGCCTCCTGGCCCTTTAAGTTTATCTGATTAACCTGAACCCCACCAGGTGATCAAATCTGCTGCATTCATTTGTCAAATCTCCGGATGGACGACATCTGTTAATTTTCCGGAGCGCACAGCTTCCAATCAAGGCTGCAAAGTGGCTTCCCAAATCTTCCATCAGCCTGTTCGCGTCTCCATTCTAGCTACAAATCTTCCCTCCACACGCAGCAGCCACAACATCCAGGTAAATGAAAAGTGACACACACTTTCATTCTTCCTCACAGGGGTTTTTGTGTGTGTGTGTGTGTGCGAGCCCACCGCAGTGTCGCCCGGCTCCTCCAGCGGTTCTATTAAAGGTTGGGATTTGGTGGCGGTTCGGGGGTCCGGCCCATAGAATCTCCTCCGCGCTCCCGAGGGAGGATTGGGGGGTTGTTTATCTTCCCGTTTCAAAGAGCGGACGCCTGCGCCTTATCACAGCCTCGCCAAGAGTAGATAGCATTTAGGTTTGTCCAACAAGCCCGCCTGCACGCTGCATCTGGCAATCTGAGAGTCGTTTCCTAAAGGACTCCGGCATGCCGATGCCGTTTGCCGTTATCTCGCCGAGGGATTCTGCCTCGTAAGCTGAACATGTAGGAATAATATTAACAGGCGGTTAAATGGGGTTTTCAGGAGGGGTGCAGAATAAAGTGGAGGGAGAAAAGTTGGCCAAATAAAAAGTAGAAGAGTTTTTAGTAGCAACAAATTCTGTCGTTGCTGGTCAGTTTGCGTAAAGAGCTGACTTTTCAAGAAAATCGTGTTCAAAACACGCAGCTTTAAAACTTTCAGGGTTTTTCCTGTTTATTTTGTGAGATTTTTATTTAAATTGTTACATTTTTTTAATCTGTTTTCTGTTGTCTCCATATGTTTCTGCTACGGCTAAAACGATTAATCATGACTAATCGATTACCAAAATAATTGTCAACTAATCTAGTGATCAATTAATCGTTAACTGGAGTATACAGACTCTAAAAATTTGCCATTTGCTGCAAAAAAATAACAATCAGGGAAGTAATTAAGCCAAAACTGTAAAATATAAATAAATGTTTTGCAAGCAAATTGAGCTCAAAATATGCAGCTTTAAAACTTTTAAGGTGTTTCTATTTATTTTTGAGAGATTTTTTTTTTTTACAAATTGTTAACCTTTTAATATAAATTGTTAACCTTTTAATCTGTTTTCTTTTGCCCTTTGCATCGGGTCCTGCTACAGACGAAACATTTACTCACTTATCGAAATAATTGTCAACTAATTTAGTAATTGAGTAATTACTGACTGGAGTATACAGGCTCTAAAAAAGCGATTTGCTTAAAAAAGAACACTGAGCAGTAATTCAGCAAAAACTGTGTAAAAAATATGAATGTTTTTTCAAGGAACTCTCTTACTCAAAACAGGCCGCTTTAAAAGTTTTAAGATTTTTCTATTTATCTCGTATCTGTTTTCTGTCGTTTCCGTCTGTTCCTGCTTGGGCCAACACGATTAATCGTGATTAATCAATTATTGAAATAATTGTCAACTAATTTGGCAATCAGTAAATCATGAACTGGAGCATGCAGACTCTAAGAAAGCCATTTACTAAAGAAACAGCACACGCGGAGCAGTAAGTCAAAACTTTACAAACAATATGTAGGTTTTCCAAGAAAATCATGCTGAAAACATGCAGCTTTAAAACTTTAAAGGTTTTTCTACTTTATTTGGAGACATTTTTGTATAAATTGCTAAATTTTTTTATCTGTTTTCTGTTGTCTCCATCTGTTTCTGCTACGGCTGAAACTATTAATCGTGACTAATCAATTATAAAAATAGGCCTGCTAGGCCTAAAACGATGAATTGGATTAATCATGATTAATCGATAACCGTCAACTAATTTAGTAATCAGTTAATTGTTAACTGGAGAACACAGATTCTATAAAAGGACATTTGCCAAAAGTGTTCAAAAACTATAAACGTTTTGCACTTAGGATGGAAAAAGAAACTTTGTAAATATGTTCGACCCAGGATTCCTCAAGTGACATTTTTAGCTTCAAATTCTGTAAAAAGAAAAATCATCCTTTTATGCACCTTTTGCTATCAAATTATGAATCAGTTAATCTAAAGCAAACAATCAACAGATCAGCTCTGCACTGCAGTCAACCGAAAAGCGCTGAGCGTTTAACATGTTGATGCATCATAGAAATTATGAAGCGTTCACTAAAGGAAAGCTGCTGTTGCATTTTAGGCAGTGAAATGTTTTTCTTATTTTAAAAAGGAACTGAATTATTTGCGTTTTTGCATCTTCTAATGTATTTACATGCGATTAATCGTTAGAATAACCGATTAATCATTACTGAAATAAGATTGACAAGAGTAGGATAGGCAGCCACCTTCAAGAAAAGTCAGATAAAATAAATGAAATATGTTTGGAGTGTATTTAAGTTATTTTTCTTACTGTCAGCTCTTACTATAAGAAGGCAAAACAGTGGATTTTAAGGGCAATACTTCAGGACAGTAAACAGGATATTTTTAAGTTTATGTGGAGCTGATATTTTAGGCAGGAAAACACCGTATCGTTTTGATGTTCATAAAGACTATTCCTGCTTAATCATGACGTTTTTGGATTCTTTTAGTGAAGAAATTTCTGTGAACATTTTTCTTTCTGGATAATTTATGTGAACATGTTTCCCTGTTCTCTGTAGTTAGCATTAATATTAACTCAGTCCCACTGCCATGGCTTTTGTACTTATTTTTATTGTTCAAAAATGCTTCGCTGAGAGTTTTAGATTATTTATTGGCTTTTCTTCGCTGTGATGTCATCTTTCATGGACGTTAACAGACAGACTGTATTTAGAGGCGTCCAGCAGCTTTCTTCTCCAGACGTACGTTGATTTTTGATCATGCTGATCACGCCTGAGTGATGGATTCCCCTGGATTTGTTGTTAAAATGGCAACAAAGATTCACGGATTTCCTCACTTAATGAATTTCAGCTCATCTTTGTAGCCTTAAAAACTCTTTTTCAACAATTAATTTATTCTCCACTTAGTTGCAGAATGAATTACAACTCAGTGATTTTTTTTGCTTAAACCCTGCTTTGTTCCCAACACCTATCAACCGCAATACTATTTTCTACATCTGATGACTAGTTTTATTTTAAGTTTGCAGTATAAATACATTTTTGTTGCCAACAAGCATCTATAGTTGAGAGCAGTAGTCCCAAACTTTTCCAAGCCATGCATCCCCCAAACAGCGTTAGCGTCTGGTTATATACTCCATTTGTAAAAACACAAAAAATGCTACAACATATGTAATCAACTTCCCCACTTTTATTCATGATGCAGTAATTATTACTTTAGCTTAGCATAAATGCTACCTCATATGTGTTGATTTTCGGCCATGAGTTCTGTGGTGACATTTTACTATCAGGTAATAAATCTGATGTTCATGTCATAATTTATTACATTTTTACTACATTTGAAGAAAATGTGTAATATTTTATCTGAGTCCTTTGTCTTTTCCATTTTGTGCTTGCTAGCTACGTCAGCTATGCTAGCTACGTTAGCTATGCTAGCTTGGTAAATTTGACTGGCAGCTAATCAGAAAGATGAGTATGGCAAATAACAATTCAGTACGTTATTTTAACTTTTATTTTAAAAGGATAAATGAAAAACAGTTTAGATTTTGCATTTTAAAAATTTCTAAATAAAAATATATGTTTTACAAATGTATGATTGAAACATTTAGATTTTTTTAAAAATTTGAACAGATTAGACTTTTTTTTTTAAATTCAAATTAAATGTGTTTAAAAAATTTAGGGATTTCATGTTTCAAATTAAAAATTCCATTTAATTTTCCATTTATGCATTTTTCCCCCCAACTTCCTGAGGCCCTCTTAGCACTCCCTGGCGACCTCTCAGAGGCCCACAGCCCCCATTTTGAAAAACACTGCCTTAGCGAACAGAGGCTTCAGTTTTAGTTTCCAGTTTGGATTTGGTGCTACCTTCTAAAAACATTTAAATTATGTTTTTTATATCGTGCCAACTCACACAATGAACAAATATTTAGTCGATTTAATCCAATCATATCGAGAAATTAAAAGTTAATTACGTTCAGTTTGATCCTAAAACACAAAAATAAAACCATTTGAGCTGATAAAATTAAAGACTACAATGGTCAAGCTTCTTTTAAAAAAAAGTTTAATCTGAAGTTAATAATGAAGATAATTAAGTGCAGAGCTAATTCCACCTTTAACAACAAGGGTATATTGTTTATCCTTGTGTGATATTCATTAAAGCCCAGTATTGACAAACCAATATCAGTTAAGCCCAGAGTTATCAAAGTGCCACTGTTGACCTTTACGCTGCCAGCTTTGTTGTTCCTCCTCTTTCTCCGCTCGGCAGCATTTCTTTCAGGCACATCCATGCCTCCCTTTGTGCATCGCTGGAGTGTTGCTCCAGTTTTGGCCCCTCGGTGTGCCGGCGCAGTCGGTCGGTGTGTTCCGGATGTAAACGTTGCTTTAGTCAGGACTGCCTCTGATCTGCCTAATCTCCCCGGGCGGGATTACAGGTTGGGCTCTAATCCGTGAAGTGGGGGTCTCTGTCAGTGTGCCTTCCTAATCTAGAGACTGTCAGGTGCTTTAGATGAAAGCTAATTGCATGTCACAGTTTGGGGACCAAACGTAGCGCTGGCGACAACAGAGAGGAGGAATTAGGTGCGAGGATGACTGGGCACACACACTCCAGACGTTCTCTGGAAAATTTGATCATCTTAGAAGAAGAAAACGGAGATGAAATCCTTCCTAAGAATTTCAGTCACAACAAACATCAACAAGTAACTCGGAAACGGAATATTTTGGGTTTGTATTTCGAAAGAAAGACAAGTGAAGTTCCTTCCAGGATTTGTATAGTTCAGAAAATATTCCTCACATGTAGGCGTTAAAAATGCTGCATCCACACAAACACGAGTCCCACTTTCAGTGATTAGTATGACAGGCATTGAAAGCAGCTCTAAGCTGCTCCCCAATATCCCAGGATCTGGTTTCAGGACTCCGCTGAGAACTGAAACCCAGTTACAGAGACGCATCAGTAATTACTGAGCTAGCAAAACGATATTTCATTTGGTGATTAGAGACTACAGTCTTTCAACAACTCAGAATAGATACAGTCATGAGAAATAAATGAGCTTTACAGCTTGGATTGCAAGACAAAGGTCCATTAGGAGACAGTTTATTCTTTTACGATTACTGAAAATAAATTAAACCGGCGTGGGATCACGTTTGGAGTTGTTTGACCTTGGTACTTCCTGCCAGATCACAAACACATTGTGATCTGTGTCAAGTTTTCTGCTGTGATTTCCTTTAAAATCCCCAGTTGTTTCAATTATGTTTGTTATCAAATAGATTGAAGTCTGAACAGATATTCCTAAACATTTCTCTTGCCTTTGCAAATTCACTTTAAAACATCTTCATTGTGGCAAGATGAGCCACTATTGTTTCATTAACTGACAAAAATCTTTTTCTGAGAGCTCTAGAGCTTTCCTTTTATGCTTCCCTGAACAGGTCAACAAGAGTCTGCCTGCTATACAAAACACTTTCATTACATTTGTTGCATAAAATCATTCTTTAGATAATGAGATAATACTTTAGATAACGAGAGTCTGATCAGTTCTGCGTATTGAGAGCTCCTTTCAGAACTTTAAATAAAACAAGATGCTGCTGGCCACGCCTCCGACTCTACGTTTACACTCATATGTAAAAATAGCTGCAAACAGATGCTCAATTATTCAACCATGCATTTTTGAAAAGCAGAAATGGTAAAACCAGCTGGCCAAAAGTGCTGGAATTCTGCTGGGGTTGCTAGGTAACAGGCTGGGCTTCGCCGGGGTCACTAGGTGAACGGGCAGCGCCTGCTGATTTGTGACTCAACATTTGGAAGATTTCTGAAACGGCACACTTTCCAGACACCAAAAAATATGAACTTATTGCCAAAAGATATTCTGTGTTTTGTTGTTTTTTTAAGTGCTTGGGCTGATTTTAGAAGCAGTAAAAACTTAAAGGGAAGTATGAAAACATGCAGTCCCCCGTCAAATGTGACTCAATGGAAGGTTTTTGAAACATCCTTACTTTCCAGACACAAAAAAACCTTAGCTCACTGCTACTTTTAAAAACAGTAGCGACCCAAAAGGAAACAGAAAAACGTCCAAAATGTGAGCTTTGCAGAACAGGTCCCATGTAATAATAATAATAAATAAAGCTGTAGACGTTTTGTGCTTCCAGAGGTGAAAACGTTTAGATTTAACTCCGCATGTGAGGCTGCACTTAAGAAACGTTCAGGTTGAAAGATCGCAGTGGCAGAGATCACGGTTCGCTCCCATCGGGACATTCGTCATCGAGGCCTCCTCTTCAAAACAACTGGAGGCCATCTTTTTCAAACCGCTGCACTCCGAAGCCGAGTGCATGAAATGAACGCAGCTCCTGCAAACAGTTTGCTGCACGCAGTCTGACCTACACCGCTACAATGTCATTCGGTGAACTTTTGGAAAGAGAGAAGACCTTATTCTCGGCGCTTCGATCGCTGCGTGAAAAGTACAAAACGTAAACGCTTCGACCAGATGGATCTACTGTCACACCGTGCGGCTGCCGCGCGGACATCACTGTCACGCGTCTCTGCGGGGTGCGAGGGAAATCTTTGCGCTCTTTTCTGTGCGATTGTTAGAGGAGAGGCAGAATGAGCCATCAATCATCCATTCAGGGCACATTCGGCAGGTAATAGTCCGCTGTTGGATCACGTCTGCAGCAGAGACGCGCGTCATTCATCTCAGCATACGGCAGAAATACCCCTTTAATCTTGATTAGGACGTTTTCACACACTGTGAGATGTAGTTACAGCTTTAAATGATACGTTACAGGTGCTGACAGGTGAGACGAGACACAACTGTTGGTGTTTTCTTGGTTCTGTTTTTAGAAAATTATTAGAATAAAATTACACATTTTTCAAATTTAAAGACAGCATTTAAATGTCTACTGTAGCAAATTGAAATACTCTAGTAATTACTTTTTGATTTGATTTACACAAGGTTATTTAAATTACTTTTAATGCCGGATCCCGCAGCTTTAAGTTTCCCCAAAACTAAAGCTCTATAAATGTACAGAAAACTTTACAAGCTTTAGCTGAATGTTTTGGACTTATTGTGACTGCAGTGGAAAAGTAAACAAGCAAACATTGCTTTAAACAAGGAGCCACTGCTTTAATAATATAGACTTTTTACATTTTAAATTTTAAATTTGGTAAAGTTCAAGCCTGGATATCAAATATTTTAATTCCAACATATTTTATCTCCAGCTCTGCCTACACTATTAATGACAAACACTGTTGGTGTTTTCTTGGTTTTGTTTTCATAAAATCATCATAATAAATAAAATTACACTTTTTTATATATATTAGATATTAGAGGACAACATGTGAATGTCTACTGTAACCAATTGAAATACCTTTAATTATTTTTTGGACAAACCTATATATGGTTATTTTAATTATTTATAATCCTGCTGCTTCAAGTTCTTCCAAAACTCAAGCTTTATAAATCTACAAAAAAAACTTTTACAACCTTTAACTTAATGTTCTGGACTTATTGTGACTGCAGTAGAAAAGTAAACGCATATCCTCAACAACAAACATTTCTTTGTTGCAGACTAAACAGGGAGTGATACATAGCTTTGTTTTTATTACAAAAATAAACTTATTAAATGCTCTTATATGCTGTGTCCCTTTTTTAATTCCTCCCATATTAAAACACAAATATATATTTTTCAGAACATAATTTAACACATTAGGAACTCTACTGTAACGGGAAAGAAAACATTTAGCTTCAGAGCTTTTTTTAGAATAAAATTAATTTAATCAAACCTTACAGTATGGTGCTTTAAATTAGTCATTTCTGTAATGAAAAACTCGACTGCGTATATCTATGAATCATTCCATGATGGCAACAAAACTGAAAAATGAATTTTGCGTCAGTCACTGTTTTAACAGTATGAACTATTTTCATTTTGCTTTGAGTTTATTAAACTGAACTTCAATCCTGGCTATAGAATATTTTCATTCTGAGATATTTTATCTGCAGCTCTGCCAACACTGTTAATGAAAAACCACAGCTTATCACAGCTCTTCTGTTTTTCATCAAATAAGAAGCATAAAACAAACTGAAACAATGGAAAAGCTGTTAGTTCTCATGTAACATTAGGTACACACACACACACACACACACACACACACATTTGATTTGCATGTATTAAAATTTTATCACCTCCAACAAAACCGATTTCAGCTAGTGAGCTCCTCAAAAGAAGTTTTAATCATTTTCTCATTTATTGTTAAAAATGTTTACATTTAACATAAAATTAGCCTTGAATAAATGATGGATATGTTCTATTCACTTTCTGTAACATCTTATTTCTGGCCAGGATTAGAGTAATTCAGATTAACAAAAGAGAGGGTTTACCCCACAAGTCCAAACCACCTCATATTCACACTTAACGGGGGACATATTATGCAAAATTCACGTTTTCACGTGTTTTTATACTTTTATTTGGTTCTCAGCTGCTTCTAAAAACAACCCAGATGTTTTTTTTGGCTGCAAGTTAATGTGTTTTTGTCTGGAACATGAGTTTCAAAAACCTAAGTCACATTCAATGGGCACTGTGACATTACCTAGCAACCCCAATATAACTCCTTGTGTCACCTAGCAACCCAAGCTTCGCTCCAACACATTTGTTCAGCTGGTTTTACTGTTGTGTGCGCTGTACAATGGCTGCTGAAAAAGACAAGTGTTTTGTTGTTGAATTGCCATCTAGAAACCATTTGTTACATTCTTGTTGGTTGTGCAGGAGGCTCTACTTCTGTTTTTCAGAGATGTACGAGTGTATAAAACTGTACATCTTTCTCTAGTTCTTTCCTTTGGTTTTGTTTGTATTTCCTTCTAGTTCATGTAAAGCACTTTGAACTGCCATGTTGCTGAAAATGTGGTATATAAATAAAATTACTTTATAACAGCTTATCATTTGCAGCCATTTTTAATGTAAATGTTGAGTCGGGGGGGCGTGGCCAGCAGCAGTTTATTTGGATTTAAAGTGACAAGAGGCCCTAAAACAGATTATTCTGGAAAGAGCTCAAAATAGTTTGGTTTAGCAGAACCAAACTAAAATCTCATCATCCAAGAATGATTTTGTGCAAAAACATTCTTGTGAACATTCGACCTATCCTAACCTGTTCAAGGAAGCATTTAAAGGTCACCTTTAAATTGTAACCCCGCCCTCTACAATCTGTGAAAAATTCCACAAAAGTGGGTGGAGTTAAGTGTGGGACCTGAGAGTTGTTTGGTCAAGACGAGGGAAAGCACTGTTGACAAGTTTGCAATTTTTCTAGCAACTTTTTTTTATTTATTTATTTTTTATAAGAAACTAAAAACTTATTGGAGACTTGGGCAGTAACACAAACCACCAACTGCTCCGCAGTAATTGTCCTCACTGAGCGAGAAAAGTAATAGCAGTTTAGAGTTTCTACTTAACCTATTGTCTTCTTTTGGACTTTGAGTGGAAAGAATACCGACACAGAGCTGACCTCTGTGCCAAACATTTGAGTATTTTGTAGCTGGAACTAAAAAATAGTTTCAAGACAAAAGAAGTTCAAGGATTTTGAGGCCATTAGTATTAAACCAAACATTCTCAATATTGAAATATTTAACAAATGGTGATGCTCAAATTGGTCTATCAGGTGAAACATTTTGTCCTTGATCTGCTCTGATCAGTTAAAAACTAATTGTATTTTCTTTTTATCGTGGAAAACTTTTTTTGGTTTTTAAATGCAAAACATGACATTTTTGATGCACTTTAATTTGCATTCAATAAAATAATCGTTTTCTGTTTGATTAGCAAATTACTACCTCAGTTACCCAATAATTAAAGTGTTTATGTAGTTTAATAAATACAACTTGATTTGCATGTCTTAAAATTGACCAAAGTTTTAGTTCAGATATTATAGGAAACTTGTATTCAGTCAGTGAAAGTCTAATTGGTGCTTCTCTGCTTCCAACATTCATTAATTAGAGTTATAATTAAAAATGGCAATGAAAAAGATGCTGACGATTACCAGGCTTGGGTAATTTAAAACTGTGTGAAGTATTTAACAATAATCCGTCTTTTGATCTCCTATTGGACAGATTCCCATGCCGCTCTCCAGCTGAATGCTGTATTTAACTTTTCATGTTTGTTTTTCCAGGTGACCAATGCTGATTCCCCTCACTCAGGAAGTTCGGACTTGAGACAGAGCTCCAAATCCAAAGTAAAGACGTACTGGACTGAAAGCAACAAAGCGGTCTCCATCAGTCGCCTGCTGTCTCAAACCATCTACGGAAAGGAGAACTTCACCTCGGTGGATCTGAATTACGACGACGCGGACACCTACTCCAAACCGGAGCAGTGGAACTGGCTTTACAACGCTTCAACGCCGCGCGACCCGCGGCCTCGCACGAAAAGACGGCCCATCGTCAAGACCGGGAAGTTCAAGAAGATGTTCGGCTGGGGCGATTTCCATTCAAACATCAAAACGGTGAAGCTAAACCTCCTCATCACCGGGAAAATAGTGGATCACGGCAACGGCACCTTCAGCGTCTATTTCCGGCACAACTCCACCGGCCAGGGCAACGTTTCTGTCGGGCTCGTTCCCCCGACGAAGGCGGTGGAGTTCCAGGTCCATCCGCAGCAGCAGCAGCACTTCCACCAACATAACCACAACCAGCAGCAGCAGACGGCTCTGGAAACCAAAGACACCAAGCTGTTCAACTGCAGGGTGGAGTACGAGAAGGTGGAGAAGGGCACCAGGAACTCGCTGTGCGCCCACGACCCGTCGCAGAGCTGCCCGCAGGAGCAGACGCAGAGCCACGTGTCCTGGCTGTGCTCCAAACCTTTCAAGGTCATCTGCATCTTCATCACCTTCTACAGCACCGACTACAAGCTGGTGCAGAAGGTCTGCCCGGACTACAACTACCACAGCGACACCCCCTACCTCCCCACCGGGTGATCACATGACCGAACAGGAAGGGAGAAAGACACACCGTCTGCCGGGCCAGGAGTCCAACTTCAGATGTTGACAAACTTTTGTTTTTTTTCTCTTTAAATTACAACAGACATTTCCTTGTGAGAGGAGGAGTTCGTTAGGGAAGCACTTCTAGGATTGCAATACCGTTAATAAATGCATAGCTGTTTTTGGAAAGGAAGCTCAAGCAAACTGTGAACATACACCGATTGTATTTATGTAAATATTCTGGACTGCAGCACACACGAAAAAATGGTTTTATTAACATTTTTTTCCTCTCCAGCTAATTTACTTGTTTATGTTGATGGTGTATTTCCGTCTCAATCATGCTTTGTGTCTTCTTCAATCAGTCTCTGATAATCTTTGCAAATGCATAAATGTCAACGCAAATAAGAAGAATCTGTCAGCACGCGTTAGGAGGGCGTAATGGAAAACGCAAACATTATTTCGAGTGGTGTTGTTTCCCGCAGTGTGGTTCGTTAAGAGCGAGTGTATCTCTCTGATGTCGTCGTCGGACTCTCATCCATGTTCATGCATGAACCGAATGTGGTGAACGGCTAAATAAGGCCCGTTTATATTGTCATTTTATTGCACCTGTCAGAAGAAATCTTCGTCAAGTCTCAGCTGCGACAGGAAACAAGGTAGAAAACAGTTCTTCTGGCTTAATTCTGTGTTGTGTGTTTGAGGTGACACTGAATGACACCATCTCGGAGCGCCAAACAGATCAAAAATGTTGCAATAAATAAATAAAAGTTGCAGAAGACATGAAAGATGACAGAGATGCATAAGGTTATTTTCTGTGCAAAAAATAACTGTGCTCTAAATCAGTTTCTCTTTAAATGTTTTTTTTTCTTTTAAATGTTGCATAAAACAAAAATGGTGTAATAAAATCCAGCTCCTGCTAAACAACAAGGAGCCGGTAGAGAAATATGTAATCATAAGTATTCATTTGATACACTGCAAAAACAGAAAGTCTTACCAAGTATTTTAACTAGTTTTTAGTGCAAATATCTTAGAAATAAGACAAAACTAGCTTACAGGTAACTTTTCATCAAGACATTGGAGCATTTTTTTAATATATATAAGGAAATATCTTATTGTAAATGAAATAATCCGCCAATAGAACTGGTACGGTTATCAACATTAAGGAATTATTTTCTTAAAACAAGCTCCTATATCTTACGGAAAAGTTACCTGTAAGTTAATTTTCTTTTTTCAAATGTACTAAGATATTTGCACTAGAAAATTCAACCAAAATTACTTGATTTAAGATTTTGTGTTTTTGCAGGGTAGCCATCTGTTCCAGAAAGCCAAAATAAATACTTTGTTTAAAAATATAGAACAAAGAATGAAAGATGAAATCTGTAGGTTCATTTTGTAAAAGCCATAAAATCTCCAAAGGAGAGAACGTGAATTAAATCAGCAGGCGCTAATCACATATCAAATGTTTGCACCTCTGGTTATCAGAAAAGGCAGATTATGCATCAGACTAACACTTCTGCTAATGACACTGGATGTTGCGATCAGCCATTAAAGCTTCATTACATGAATTGGGAGCCAGTGGCTCCATGCAAGGCATTTGGAGAAAATGAACACAGTAAAAGAAGGAAGCTCTGCAGAGTCAACAGCACAGAGTAGAGAATGAATTAAAATGCCAATAGGAAACCTGTATGAAAAAAAGGAAAAAAGTACAAATGTGCACCTACGGGCACAATCACTGCTGTCTATTTAAATTCAAAGCTCTTTCACTGTGTATGCAGTCCTATGCACAGCTCTGTTAATAGCAGCCTGGACTGCTTCCAATATGCGAAGGAGGGCTGAATTTTCTGACAAGGCGGCCTAAAGAACTCGTCTGCCTGTGGGATGAGAGCGCGCAAAGAGGAATTTATGATGTGGAGGAACGAGGCTGGCAGAAATCACTGGAAACACCTGACTCGTAAATTGAGAGCATGTTTCTGTCAGCGACACGAAGGAATGACTAATGTTTCAGATTGCTGTTTGGGCCAGTTCTTTCATCTCAATAAAGTGACTTTGATAGTTTGCCGCCCATAGAAAAATGTGCCAGAGACAGTTTGTTAAGCTTCAAAGAATTAAAGCGGCACTTTGCAGAGACAATGCAGCCTCATTATGCACATAATCTCGCATGTGTAAACAGTCTGGCAGGAAAGTGTTGGGTGTGAGAGCTGCTGAAAGACATCTGTAATTGCATATTTTTCTGCGTACCCTTTAAGACCCTGACAAAAATAACCATATTAGTGACAAATTAAAGATCATAGAACTAAAGGAGGCTCTGATCAGTGATTAAAACTAAACAATGGATCAAATATGTGATGTTTTGTAGCCTTTTTTACTGCTAATTTATTTCAACTACAAACTAAATATGTATTTTGTTCCAAAGTGTCAAATATCTCATCGGTAAAAGCCTCATGAAGACCTAAAACCCTGTAATGTTGTCTAATGGTTCACACCAGCTCTGTTTGGTCCACTTCAAGCGAACTCCAGTTTGTTTAGCAGAGTATATATCTATATATGTGATGTATACCAAAATGTTGATATATATACACACATATTGATGCGAAGCGGACTCAAAAAGCAGGAAGTGGACTATAACGCTAGTCGCTATAGTAACCAATAACACTAGTTGGGTACTAATTATTGTTAGTACCCAACAATTATACTCAAGAGTTGCACCACTTCAACTAGTACATTTCCACCTATATTAAGGAATTATTTACTTTAACAAGTTCCTACATCTTGTTGAAAAGTTACTTGTAAGCTAGTTTTGTTTTACTAAGTGTGCTAAAATATTTGCACTAGTAATTCTTGGTAAGATTTTGCAGTGTAATTTTGTAGAAATCGAGTTTAATTTCAGAGCTTGATTTCCGCCGTCGTCGGGGGGAACAAAGCAGTTTATTTTCAGTATAAATTAATCACGGCAGTGTTTGGACGTCTCGGTTATCTTTGGGCCCAGATCCCTCGGTTCAGTTGTCCTGGGCCGGAGCCATCCATGCCTGCCGTCTAACCCCTAGCTTGCCCACAATCCCTGATTAATGTGGTCTGGGTGGGAGCTGTCAGAAATGGCAGAGAGAATCATGGGATTTCTCCTTCAGAGTCCCAATGACACCCAGCAGCTGCAGGAGTAAACAGATGACTAACCACTGGCCTTTTGGCAGCCTTCGGAGATTCACATGGAGGGAGGGCTGCGAACATTGCTTTGACATTTAGGTGGATTAGAAAGTTCTTGGGTTCTGCTCTCGCGGTGTCAGAGGTGCTTGGTGCGATAATTATTTGTGTCTTGCTTTGCTTCTGCGCAACCTCCAAACTCCGACACTAAAAAAAGGGCTTAATTTTTCCACTTACGGATGTTTGTTCAGATGAAATGTTTAAGTGTGAAAATCCACGCCTCATTTATAAACAAATCACATTTTCCGTCTTGCTTGCTGCCACAGAAAGAAAAAAAATAAGTAACTTGTTTTTGGAAAAGAAAACAACAAATTGTCATTTCAGATCATGTCCTGCCGCAGACTTCATTTCAAATCTGGTGCTGAAAGCTGTCCTGAGGGCTCAGTTTTGCGTGAGGTATTGACATATTAAGGGCTCCATCAGACAACGGCTGCTGCTGCTTTTAAATCGCAAATAAATTACTCTCCTCAAAACACTATTACTCGTCTGAAAATGAAAACTCACTCATTGTGACTGTCTCATATCAGGTAAAAAACTGGAGAGAATTAATTAACCTTTGTCATTTTAATTGCTTTAGTGACAGCTGTCCTTTGGAGCTGGAGCTATCCTAATGCACACACTGCGAGCTTGTCAATTACTTTCCCAGTGAATAGATTAAAACGCCGCAGAGGATAGAGTCATTTCATTAGTCAGACTTAATGCCCCCCAGACATAACCAGGTGCGAACACTTCACCCTAAATATGCAGGAAAATGAACAATACTATTAAGCCCATATGAATCGAATGAATGGTGGCAACATGAAATTAAGTTCACGCTCTATTTAGTTCTTCCCCGCCGCTTATTTTCCATTTGTTGTGCCGGGTTTTCTTAGGTAAGGTGCAGAAATTCAAAATATTTTGGACAGCAGAACCTGCAGTCTGAAATGTAAGGCATCTGTGTTTCCAGAGCTAATTTCTCTTGCGGATGTTAGCGCTGTCAATTTTTACAGCGCAGGATAATAGCAGACAGCAGCCTCCATCTAATTCTCCCATTTCGCTGTTAGCACATCTATGATTTAATGCCACTCAACCCATCATGAATCAGACAGAAATTACGCTGCTTTCAAGCATCTTTCAGACAGTTCTCTGCTTCCAACACCAACTGTCTCCAAGCCTCTTCCTTTCACCACAATATGTGAAGTAATTTTCACATTTTTACCAAGCTGCTGAAGCCCTTTCTTCACGTTCTGTGAGGATTTTCACACTCGAGCACGAGAGAAGTCAGAAAAGCTCTTGACTCTCTGGAAATGAAGGTGAATGCCAAAGAGGCTTAAATTCTCAGTTTGCTGATGTTACAGAATCGCAACAATGCAACAAAATGTGACAAATGCAACAGTTTGAAATGCAACATCCTGTTAAGCCTGCCGCATGCGGTCAAAGCCCCGGAAAATCAAATCAAAACTTACTTCATCCAGAACCTGTAGAGTGACTGGAGTAAAACCTGATAGTTATTTTGTGGTAATATTTTTGATTAGCACAGTCGTGTCCGTTTTTCAGATCAGGGGTCAGCGACCTTTACGGTTCATAGAGCCACTTTTGCCCCTCAGTGGTGCAGCATCTTTTCAAAAAGGGATGTGAGTTTACTGGGATGTGATTGTGGCAGGGATCACATTACATAGTTTATTACACAACACAAATAAAAAGAACATTTTCTCCCTAAATGTCTAAATCAGACCAAACTTTTCTTCAGTTACACTTACCAAAATTATTTTTGCAAAACGCCACCATAATGCAAGAAATAATCTATCAGAAATGTTGCATGCACTGCAAAAGCACAAAATTTTACAAAATCATTTTAATCATTATCTCAATAGTAACACTAAATATTGCAATAAAATTCTATTACTTCTTAGGTAACTATATGGTCAAAAACACAAGTGCTACTCGTGAAAATCTACTTTTGAAACATCACCACTAACATTTTAAGTCCCTGTAAGTGTGATTTAACTACATTTAATCATATTTTCAAAATTATGGATTTCTTTTATGCTCTCGTGAAACAAACACGAGAGAATAAAGTGAACACCAAGAAGAAAATAATGTCCTCTTTTCTCCCAACATTGCCTTCTCCTCACCAAGTTAAACAAAATCATTTTAAAAAGTCATTACAATGCTGCTAAGGAGGTCTGATGAACGACTCAGTCTAGCTGCAAAGTCAGATTAAATTGGTGCCATCATTAACTACAGCTGTGTAGTGTTTTTTCATGTCTCTGAATGCAAATGAAGAGACTTTTCACAGTGTTTCTTGAGGTGAGATGGAATATATATGAATCTAGATATCAGCTGTGCTCTTTACTACTCTACAATAAATCCTTCAACATTACTTAATTACTGACCCTTTGCAGCTACGTCACTTAATCATTCCAGGCGCCATGACGGACATCGGAAGTGAGGGACGAGTATTGAACAGAGCGACTGAAATTGTTTTCCCAAAGATTTTTTGCCAGTTTATTCATGGCTTCTACTTGTTGGAGTCGAGCTAATTTATCTGTGAACGTAACACACCTGGTTGGGGCTCATGGACGGCGGGATTTACAACAGTTGGAAATAATTAGCTTAGAAACCGACCCATTCTTCCTCCCTCTTGATGTGTTGATCAAATTACCGACTTTACCTGAATTCACACCACATCATTTATGTCACTGTCGTAAACAGCAGGTAGTCATTACATCGGATCAACACTATAAACGTACAAAAGACGAGATGTTAGCCAGTTTTTTTCCATACATGCTAGGCTACGTGACGTTGCGGCATCGTCTCCATGGTTACTAACGGTTAGACGCATACCTTCTCCATAATGCGATATTTGATACGTTTCTAATCATACTTATAAAGTTTATGAACGTTAGTCTTTTTACCTTGTAAAAACTGTTCACTGCAAATCCGCGGATTTGCGATTCACTGCCGTTAATCATTATGATTGACAACTGCTATCCATCGCCGCCATCTTTCCTCATTAAAAGTTGCGCAATAAAATTATAAATTTGGTTTCTATCGTTGTCTGTTTGTGCAGCCGACCGCGCAGCATTTTTAAAGTGAAAATCTAGGTTACAGATGTCTTTTTTTTAGACTAGCTTTAAAGTAGTGCATTGGTTGTTTCAACGTCCGTCATGGCGGAGTGGGCGGGGTTCTGGAGAGCGTGACGTCATGCGCAAACTGAACGTATCACTTTGCACAATGTAAACCTGTCAGGTATTAATTACACCGTCCAAAAGTTTTACTTTCATCCCATTAAGCCCCAGAATGTTTGAGTTTAAGTTTTAGGGATCAGTAACTTTTTTCTTTGTTTTGTTTTTAACAGATCTGAGTCAAGGCTATATGCACTTGATTCAGTGTCTTAAGAAATAGTTTGGGTTATGGATAAACATAGAAGATATTAATAAGCAGTAGAAATTCTAACTTGGAGTAATTACCTCAAGTTAAAAAAGATCAGATTTCTCTCAACCTCTTATTGACTGTCTTTGCCCAAGTGAAGTAGCTTATTAAAATTCTATAAAAGAAATAAGAATAACTCTAAATCTAGTGAGTTTCTTTGCTTACTTCAAAAAAAAAAAACTTGGATTAAACATTGATTCAAATCATAATTAGATCCTTAGAACAAAAGAGGATAAGAGCATAATTTTACTTATTGATGTTGCGCTCAGTTAGAGAACATATTTAAAAATCTTCAAGAGGCTGATTTTTATGAACATTAGTGCGCAGAAATATAACCTAAAAAGACAAAAACTACCATAAAAAGATTATTGCTTCATCAGCTGGTCACAATTATTCAGATTCATATATTGTCCCACATAACGATGGCAAGTTAGTTTTTTTGTCGTATTTTTGGTGGGATGGGGGTTATGAAACCAGACACCAGGGTATTGATGGCAAAGATGTGTTTGCTTTTCAAAATGACACAAGATGTAAGAGGATTACATGGCTCATGAATGTGGGCCGTTTCTATCCTCTTATTTATCACTTCATCCACAACAGGCTGCCACGCCACACAAAAGGCTGATGTTCTCCCCCCTGAATAACTCAGATCACAGTTCAGATACGAGAAGAAAAAGCTTTAAACGCGCCTCTGATCACCTGAACGTATACGTGTGGCGGGCGATAAGCCCCAACAATTAGGCCGCTTCACAAACAGCTACACCTTTGATGAAAAGTGCAACTGGTTGAAAATCTATTTTTACGACTCTGCACGCTGTCAGGGCAGGTTTGCTGAAACAAAAGCAGGACAGGATGATGATTGCTGATTATCATCTTGTCAGGAATAACACTGAAGTACAGAGCTAGGTGATGCTATTTATACTAACCGAAGAAGTGATAAAAGAACAAACAGATCATTTTCTCCATCATTTACATGCCCTGATTGAAAGTGGGAAAAAGAAAAAAGAAAAATCACCAAAAAAAAAAATCTCCAAGGTACAACGCTTAATCTCCACAGCATCTGGTTGTGCATCAAAACTTCAAGGCTTTGCAGCCTGTGTTCATTTTAAGAGCCCATACAAGGAGCTGTCTACATGATGAGTAGGGCACCTTTCCTTGTCATAGCCTAAATATATAGAACAGTTTTCCTTCACCGTCCTGCCTTTCAAACAGGTCGCCAGGTAAAACAATCAGGGCCGGCTGGTGTCGGCGCTGACGCTTCGTTTGCGGTTGATTTATATCTTAAACAACCTCTCCTGGTGCTTCCACTGCTAAAGGTGAGATGCACAGCCAGTGTTGGTGACAGAGATTGACTAGGCGCGGTGGCAAGAGGGAGGAATGATGCGGTTTTAAAAAATGCATCACCATTAAATCAAAGAGTAACCTTGAACGAGCTCAGCTGACGCCGGCCGGGTGACACGTTCTGCCCTCAGTGCTTGGTCACATTCGGACAAGATGGCGGTCCAGTTCCTCCATGACCAAGGCCACGCGCGCTCACGTTGTGTCCCAGTCAAAGCAACATTAACTTAGAGAAACAACTACTGTAGAAGAAATGCACACATACATTTTCACAATAAAAAATGTTTTAGTCACACTTCCCAAGTTATTAATCAATGTTAGTATTCTTTTAAAGAAGACACATTGTACAAAATTCACTTTTTGTATTTCCATTTGGGTCGCTACTGTTACTAAAAATAGCCCAAGTGCTTAAGAAAAAAACACTCAGACATTTTTGGCAATAGATTTAAGGTTTTTTTAGGTGTTTGGAGCCGTTTCAAAAACTTCCCAATTAAATCACATTCAACAGGCAGCATTTAAAAAAAAACAACTCCTGAATGTAACGTCACAAATCAGCAGGCTCTGCCCCGTTACCTAGCAAAAAACACATTATCTAAGAATTAACTTTCAGCAAAAATTGTAATGAATATGTTTTGTATAGACCATAGACATATCCTAACCTGTTTAAGGAGACATAACAGGTCACCTTTAAAGTTAAGGTGGGCTAAAAAACACCCCAACATAGTCTGTACTGAATACAGGATTCAACAAAAATAATCCATTTATTCCCAGACGTCTGCCATTTTTATGGACTATCTATCCTTTTGATTATTAAAGTATTGTGTTTTATTAAAAATATAAAAGTAAATCCAGTCGTAATCCTTGAGGATATTTCAAAAGGGCATTCTTTGGAGAAAGAAAACAAGATTTTACAGAAAGAAATACTTTTAAAACGCCAACAGTATTAGAATATAAGTGAATCCTTTCCCATACTGTCAGTGCTTCATAAACAAAATTTACTCTTAAATTCAAAAGTCTGTATCAGGTTGCTGGGGGCTTGCACCCATCTCCGGTGGTCACTAGGTGAAAGGTCAGGTTGCCAGGGCAACACGGAGACACAAAGGACAAGCAACCATTCACACACACACCTAAAGGTAATTTAGAGAGACTGGTTAAACTAATAGTCACTAATAGTTTTTGGACTTTGGGAACCCAAGAACTTCTTGTTGCTAGGCAACGGTGCTACCAACCGTCTGACCATCTAACCCAACAACGTTAATAGAGTCTACCAACTTTTGATTGCAAGATGTTGACGTAACGGTTCTATTTTTAGGACTTCTGTTGTATATCCTATCATCAAGTCACTGTGTTTTTGGTTGTTTCTTATATTCTGACCAGAACCAGATCCCATTGGGACTTGACTCTTTGAACACAAAGAAACACAAAGAGTTTTTCTGTGTCAGTTTGTCCTTTTAAATGATAAAATTGCACAAGGATTTTCTATTTTATAATACCACCACATAGTGACACTTCATTAACCAAAGACAACCAACCATTGATGTCTAAACATTTCAAAATAAATGAACCAAAGAATGAGAGTGACATTTTTTAAGCATGTACAAGTTTTTTTTGCTTTTCTGCCACACAATGACACATTTTCCAATGAATAATTTTTAAAAGCAAGCAGCCCAAATTTCAACAACCAGGTGGGGATTTTTCTGTCAAAGGTGTTCAAAGGAAACCCAATTGGGCAGAAACCCACCCAATCTGTCTGAGTGCATCGAGTTCTTTAGACTATTTTTATCTTTGCCATCACTAGTTTCAGCCTCTGTGCCATCATGGTCCATACTTCACATCTTCACTCACACACAAGACTGAGACATTCAAACTGTTGCAAACAAACTCAATGTAGCGCTGTCATATAAATATATTTATCAATATATTTATTTGACAAATAGTTCCAAAGCTTGACTTGGATTTTTTATTTAAACAACGCAAAAATTAGAAACTATAAAGTGTTTAAAAGAATATTATTGGCTTGTTTTTGGTATTTCTCATTTGGAAATGGAGCTGACCTGAGAACAGTATTTTCATAATTAACATTTGACAAAGCAACCTAATTTACCACAGGGAATTGAAATTCATCTGCCACTTTACTAAATACACACTTAACTGCAAATGAACAAAAACAGTGAGTTGAGCTATAAAGTGGCAGCAGTTCAATGGATTCAGAATGAGGGGTGTTGAATCGGACCCCAAGTATTGGATGTGGCTTCCAGTCTCATATACTGTACATGGCATTGCATTAGTTAATTATATTAATAGTGAAACTATGTAATGCAGCAGGTTAATGCACCTTTTAACAGAGTTAAAGTGATTTTTAACTGTTTTTTAAACCAGCAAAGCACCTTCAGGATGTGGTGGAAAAGCAGATTTATATCATGGAGCTGTAGCTGAAAAACCTGCAGCAACTGTCACCGTGTCAATATGGACCAAAATCTGAAGAATGTTTTCAACACCTGTTGAATCTATTCCACTAAGAATTAAAGCAGTTCTGAGGAGCAATGCAGCTTAAGGAATGCATAGGTAAGTGCCTAAAATGCAAAAACAAATATTTTTTGTTTAGTTTCTAATGCAAACATAAGAGTAGACTTGAAAAAAGACAAAACTAACATACAAGAAACTTTTCTGCAATGTATAGGAGCTTGATTAAGTCAATAATTCCTTAATATTAATGAAATAGCACTAGTTGCACTAAGAGATTATTCCCAATGTTGTAAATGAAATAATCTGTCACTGGAACTTTTTCATCAATAATAAGGAATTATTGACTAAAAACGAGCTCCTATATTTTGCAGAAAAATTATCAGTTTTGTCTTATTTCAAGTCCACTAATATGTTTGCATTAGAAACTAGAAAAAAAACTTGGTAAGATTTGGTGTTTTTATTATTTACAGACTATCTTAGAAAAACAGTGCCTTTAGTCAGAGGGTTCTTCAAATTCGCTGTAGTACAGACTGCTACAGGAGACTTTTCCTATCCACAGCCATCACTATAGAATAACTTTGAAAAATGTTGAATTAATAGGAGCTCCAACAATATTTAAGTTCCCTTTGGGATCAATAGAGTAATTTGAACTGAATTGTAGAGGTATGATGAAATTCAAACACTACCATCTCCCGACAGTCAGCAACCAAGACCTGCTGAAGATTGTGGACTGGGAAGCGGCTCTTTGGACAGAGGATGTGACAACTCGGCTCCAATCGTACCTGGGACTGTCTAAGGCTGCGGCTGAGACCCACCTGAGTATGCAGCAGGTAGAGGTGTGCTGCCACCTGGAAATTCTGGCAGGCTCCACGGATGACGCCCAGAGACACAAAAGGCGCAGGCGAAGATCTGAAGAGGACACAGACCTTTCTGAAGGCATTTCCTGTCACACTAGATGGTGCATCCCCCTCCACTTTACATGGAGTGATCCGTCTTTTTATTGTTCTTTGTTCCAAGGAACACCTTGTTCCAAGGAAGTAGCTGCATCCAGGATCTGCTAGGGCCCAGAGTCTCCTGGCTATAAACGCAGGCTATTGATGGAGAGGGAATGGGGCTGGTGGAGATGAGTTGAAGCTCACTTGGGGTTGAGATGACTTCTCCATGCAGCTCTGCTTTTCAGGCTGGTCCTTGCCTGACTTATCATGCCCACCCTGACTTTGCTTTCTTTTCTTTGATTTTCTTTTGCAAGACTCCCCAGTTCAGACCACCTACTTCTGGCTATGCCAGAACAGAGGCTGCATGCTTATTTGCTTACTTAGTTTTATTTCATGTTTGGTGCTCAATAAAGAGCGTGTCTCCCTGTTTTTTGTTACTGCTCAACGAGCCAGGTCGCAACACTGACCCACTGCCAAACCAGTCATACTGAAGGATGTTGCAGACAGCAGATCACTCTCCACAGTGTCTCCAGACTGTTGCATCTATCATGTGCCATGTGTGAACCTGCTTTCATCTGTGAAGCGAACAGGGCGCCAGTGGCGAATTTGCCAATCCTGGTGTTCTCTGGCAAATGCCAAGCGTCCTGCACGATGTTGGGCTGTGAGCACAACCACCATCTGTGGACGTCGGGCCCTCATACCATCCTCACGGAGTCGGTTTCTAACCGTTTGTGCAGACACATGCACATTTGTGGCCTGGTGGAGGTCATTTTGCAGGGTTCTGGTAGAGCTCCTCCTGTTCCTCCTTGCACAAAGGCGGAGGTAGCGGTCCTGCTGCTGGGTTGTTGCCCTCCTACGGCCTCCTCCACGTCTCCTGGTGTACTGGCCTGTCCCCTGGTAGCGCCTCCAGCCTCTGGAGACACACTACGTGTAGCAGGTTCCAAATGGTCGCCAAAATGGCACACAGAAACGAGAGGCAGAAGTCTGGTCACTGCACGTTTAATGCACCCTTTAAAACAGCAACGAAAGGCACAAATCAGTGGACAGCGGCTACGGCTCCCAACACAGAAATCTTCCCACGCAGCACAGACGGCTCATCTCAACTGCGTATTCATACATAAAAAAATAAAATTAATTGGATGAAAATCCAAATTAATATGCACATAATAAAAATATAATGTAATTTGGCTCAGCTCAGCTCCAGACCGATTATACTAATTTCACGACAAAATACAAAAAAATTGCATAAATGCAGTACAGTACCAGATATTATTTTGTCATGAATTACATTTTAAAAAACAACTAACTTTTAAAACAGCAACGAAAGGCACAAATCAGTGGACAGCGGCTACAGCTCCCAACTCACAAATCTTCCCAAGCTAGCAAAGAAAAAAAAAGTAAATACTGAGACTACCAAACACACTAATGGAACAAAATCAAACAAAAACAATCCTTATAAAAACAGCTATTATAATCTTAATTTTATATTTCTGTACCTTTTTAGCAACTAAATTTCATTTCATAACTGCTAGCTAGAAACTCACCAGCTCCGCTGTAGCAGAGACGCAGCTGCGTAAATGGAGAAAGAGGTGTCACACTAATTACCGCCCCCCTCGCAACAACTAACATTAGGAACTATCAACTTGATAAAATTAAGAACAGGCTGGCTGATGTTTTTGATGGCAAAACATCAACCAGAAAGCACTTGAGAAGTCTGTAGTCCTCACCTGCAGAACCACTGCTTTATCAGTGTCTTGCTAATTGTCAATAATTTCCTCTGTTGTCTATTCCATTTGCACAACAGCATGTGAAATTGATTGTCAACTAGTGTTGCTTCCTAGTTCCTAGACAGTTTGATTTCACAGAACTTTGATTTAATTGAAGTTATATTGTGCTGTTTACGTGTTCCCTTTATTTTTTTGAGCTGTGTACATAAAATGTTTAAAACATTTAATTAGCATAGAAAATGTAGCAATGGAAAACATAATAATTCAAAGTAGTATTAACAGATTGACTTACCGATAGATTAGTCAACTATCAAAATAATTTGTTGCTGTTGTGGTTATCAACATGTGTTAAAGAAAAAAGATCTAAAATAAAGAAAAGGTGTTAAAAGGAAGCAATAGCAAACAATCTAAAACCTATTTGAAATTAAATATACTTTTTTGACTTCAGATACTGTTTTTCACTCTGAAAGTAATGCTTCCTGCTGCCATTTTTCATACCATAAACCAGGATGTACTTCTTATCTAAAAGCAGATATGAACTATAAATTTCTGCATATTTGTGACAAAAATGCTGATCTTTTAAGCATCCTGATGTAACAGAAAAAATATCAACATTTGTGAAGTTGTTGCCCTGATATCAGAGCAGCTGATTTTTCCTCGTCGTCTCTCCATTTCTCCTGACATGCCAATAGAAAAAGCGGAATGGTTTCCACGACAGAAGCACTTTTATAATAAGAACACACCAGATGTGCATATGAAATTACTTTTATTATTCTTGCTCACTGCAGGACTTACTCCCCAAGCTAATAAATGGGTTTTAGCAAGCAGACTAACAAAGTATTAGAGTGCAGCCTAAAGGGGGAAAAAATTAAAACCCCAGCGGTCCTTCAGCTACAACGACTGAACTTTACATATTACTTCTTCATGCAGATTACTAAATCAAGGAACTACATTTATTTACGCTTTTTAATAAGGCGCCACAGCCTTAGAGGAAATTTTTTATTGAGACGACTGGTGGGGAGACTGCGCTGCTGCTGGGAGCCACCAGTGAACCTATATTTTCTGAGCAAAATGTCTTCTAGGCTGTTATGGTACACATAAAGCTTGTGGACTAAGAGATGTAGTGTGCATACAAACATTAGAAATAAAACACCTTCCAAGCAAGAACTCCCCGCTTTCCAATTTAGTTTCTGGGAAGAGACTATTATCAGTATCTGACTTGGTTTTTTTTAAACTTCCTCCACATTCATTGAGACATGTCATCCATCTATCTCAGCCTCGGGGTCCAGAAGCTCCTCGGCCATGAGTGCCTGCTGCGGCGGGGCTGTATTTCAGCATGTTGAAGTGCATGGAGAATTCCCATGAAGGGTAAGGGATTATGGATTTTGGCCTCTAAGCTGCCTGGATGCCCAGTGCGGATGTCTCTGAGCGTAGTAATCTTCAAACAGCACGCAGAGTGATGAGTGGGCACCGAGGAGTTCTACTCAGGATCTAAATGTGTTCCACCGAGTTAGAAAGAGATAGAAAAAAAAGAGCAAGAGAGGGAGGAAAAAAACCCATTTGATGCAGAAATGGAAAGGATCGACTCGGTGGCTCCTCGGGGCGAGAGACACTTTTGATCCTGTGACCTGTTTTAAGCCTAAAGTCTGCGTTGAAAACTGCTGCGGAGCTGCAGATCGCTTTGGAGTGGTGCAAATGTAAATGTCACGGTTCCTCATCACTACACGTAACTGCGGATGGAAAAAGTCAATTGAGAAATTTTTGGGGTCATGCCAGGCACCCCAGGAAGAGCAGGGTGCCACTCATGTAAATGGGTCCCAGAAAAATGTTTCAGGGTTCCTGAAGTTAACGGTGACCCATTATGCTTTACGGGTTAAGATAGTTTTGTTCTCTACACAGAACACGTTTATTACATTATTTGTACAAAATCAGACTTATGTCATGAGACTCTCTGCCCACTTTGAGCTCCTCCATCTGTCTTAGGGTGTCTTTTCCTTTAAATCCTCACCGTTTATGGCTGGAAACAAATGCACAATTATACAACTGTACAGCTTTGAAAAGCAGAAGTAGAGCCTCCTGCGCAACTAACAAGAATACAGCAAGTGTTTTTTGATTTGTAAATGAACAACAAAACAGTTGTCTTTTCCACAGAGTTGGGTAGAGTACCCATAGTTGTACTCAACTAAAAGTAGCACTACTTCAACATATTTTTAATCAAGCAAAAGTAAAAAGTAGCCTTCGAAGAAATAATTCAAGAGTAAAAAAGTATGTGGTAAAAAGGTAAAATGTCTACTCAAATACTAAGTAGTAAAATCAAAACATCAATCGTTTAATATTCAATAGTTAACAGACTGACCTAAATATGCAGTTATGTGGAAACTATGGTATTTTAAGGACCAAAATTAAAGTAATTGATCAGAATTAAAAATCTAAAAAACAACAAAATCATTCAAGACACATTTTTCCCAAATCAGTTTTTTCAATATAAGACTTAAGAATTTGTGAGAATCTGCAGGTGTGTCTGTATTTGGTGATTTTTTTTTTAGTTAAAATAATTCAAGCTTGCTTGAAGTTACTCCCAGTGGGTAGAGTATCCAGAAATTTTTCACAAAAGTAGCGATACTTTATAATAAAATTACTCAAGCGAAAGTAAAAAACATTTAGAATTGTAGAATTATTCTTAAAACTAAATTTTTCCCAAAAAGATTTCTCAAGTAATTGTAACTAGTTACTACCCAATTCTACTTTCCAGCAGTCATTGTACAGTTTATATAGCGGTAAAACCAGCAGTCCAAACAGGCAGCTAATAACCCTCTAATAACCCCAGTGGGTCACACTGGGGTTATTAGTCAAGGGGCTTGCTGATTTATGACGTTAAATCCCAGAGGTTTTTGAAATGGCTCATTTTCTAGACACCAAAAAACATTAACTTATTGCCAAAAAATGGCCAGGTGTTTTTTAAAGTGTCTGGTCTGTTTTTAGAAGCAATAGAGATGAAAATGGAGGTACAAAAACATGCAAAATGTGAATTTTTCATAAGTAGCCTATGGCTTATGAGGTGGAATAATAAAAACACGCCTCATTCTGTATATAAAATCTCACGAGTGAAACAGCAGAATCTCTGAGTTAGAAAATGTCAGAGAAAATCAATAGTGACGTATGTCCCTGATCAATATCTGAAAGGAATTTCCCTGACTCTGTCTTGATTAAATTAGATCCCCTCAAAAAGCATCACTTAATTTAATACCCTGATTGGTTCCTGCCTTATTCAAGTGAACTCAAATTGCTTTAATACAATGTAGGACCTGAACTTAAGATTGGAAGTGGACAAGGAAGATCAGATAGGTTCAAGGACACAGGCATTTAGAGAGATTACATTCGCTTTTCGTTATAGCCACTGTATCTTCCTGTTTGTATCAAAGACCTTTAGATGATATCGCAAGTCACGGTTGGGAGCTGTGTCGAAAAACTTCCTGCAGCAAATCAGGAGATATTTTGAAGTTAAAGATGCAAAACACTCCAACAACGACGTGTTTTCTGAGAGCGCAGCGGATGAAAACAAGCTGCATTGTACATGACGTGACCTTCGGCGGCTGAAGGATCAAAGGGTTCAACATTACCTCAGTGATAATCAAATTAAGTCTGCAAAGCTTTACACAGAGCTCACTTTCCAACTATAAATCCATAACCTGCTGTTTAAATGTACCTCACGGTAACTGCTCAGAGAGCTGTATGCTGCTCACACACTCCTCAAGACTCTGCAGCACAAATACTGTCCAAGGCTACAAACAGGTACATCAATTTGGGAGCTTGACAAGAAATTCCCCTTTAGGTGACAACAAAATGTACATGCCATTAGATCAGCTGCAGTATACTGTGATGAAATAAATTGAAGCCAACAGATGAAAGCTTGGGGCCCCAAACACCAGAGAGAGGACTATTAAAGGTGTTTTTCCACTTCCTTTGTGCTACACTGCCATCTTTTGGTCAGAAACAGAACTGCACCTCGGTTGAGGTCTGATTGAGGCGTGAAAAAGAAAATCTAGTGAGATTTTTTAATGGATAATTTGCTGCTACTGATTTTCTAGTGAATTTTACAACCTTTGTTACCTTCTTACATTTTATATCTTCCAGTCATAAAATGTGTGAATTTTGTGTTTTGCAACGCTCACACATTTAGGTTCACAATATGTTTTTTTCTGAGTTTAGGATATTTCTTTACTTCCCTAACCATCGTCCACATTATGTGTGGTGGCCAGGGCTGCATTCAGGAGAATAAGGGCCCTGGGCTGGAGCCGGTTTTGGTTCCCTATAATTTATGCAAATTGCAGAACATTATTAAGTAGTGTTGCACATTTACAGGCACAAACTAAAGGATTGTTGGTTTAAAACATCTGGCAGATGACTCTACATTGGTCCCAAAACTACGATAATTTTCAAATATTACATATATTATTGTGTTTAAATTGATAAAAATACAATATTTTAAAGGGGAAGCATTATGTTTTCCAGGCACATTGTGATATATAATGGCACAATCAAGTAACTAGGTAACCTTCAGTTGTTATAAAAACGCTATATATGTCAAATATCACTTAAAAGAAATTACACTTTGTAATTATACGCATTGAAATTGGGCCTCTGTCACTTTAAAAACTCTGGATTTTTCTGAAACTACGCTTTTAGGAAGTCATCACAACAGCACTCTATCAACCTTCTAACAACATTTTTACTAGTGGCTCCTATAATGACCTCAGCAGATCCTCAGTTCAACCAGGTGTTTGCTGATTGCTGCTGGCTAGTCTGAAGGAGCAGAGTGGGGGAGTCGTAGAGAATGACTGCTCTGTGAGGAGAAAGCTCAGAGGTTTGGAAACTGCAGCTCAGAAGAGGAACTGCGCCACGAAGGCTGAGCTAGATCCAACCAGGCGTTTTGAACAGCTGAATGGTTGCCATGGAGATTTAAGGATTTCTCAATCATGAATGAAAGAATTAAGGCAAAAATCAAGGTATGATTTTGAAAGCATTATAATATGAAGTAAAGCTTAAAAATGGTTGGTAAACATCAACAATGCACACCAGATTTTTTTTGGTTGGGCTGCCCCCAAAAACTCTGAGCCCTGGGCTACTGCCACTCTGAGCATTTTTTAAGTCTGGTCCTGGTGGTGGCAATGAAAACTTTGGTTTGTTTGTCACACTTGTTCACCCCACTCTGAATTTATAAAAGTGGTTATTTTTCCCCTCTCTATTATTTTTTCTGGATTTAAATATGTTTTAAATCATATTTCTAAAAATATTCCATGGGTAGCAAAGCTTATAAAAGCGATACATGAAAACCTATTATTTTTGTAAGAGTAGACGTTTAAACTGTAAATGCAGAGTTGTGGTAAGAAGTAAAATCTAGTTTAAAAGCTTGATTCATTTTGTTTCCATACATCATAGTGCTATTATTCTACTTTTCTAGAGGAAAAAATAAATCAATGGCCATATACTGATTGCTCCTTTCACTTTACTTATACAAGCATTTATTTGATTTCAAATGACTGGATTGATTCCTTTGCCCACTCTGGGACATTACAACATTATCTGTAGATCAGACAGAAGCTTTCAGCTGAACCACGCTGGAAAATGTATGGAGATAATTATAGAGGCTAATGTTTCACAGTACCCTTTAGTGAGACGCCACTGTCACTAAGGACGGATTCTGGAGAAATGTTTGGGTTTGGGTGTTCATGATGGCCACATTTTCTTTCATCACATATTTTTATACTGTCAACATAGAAAAAACTTTACTACAACCAAAGAGAAAACAAAAATACCTTTTGCTGTCAAATTACTAATTGATTAATCCAAAAACTAAGGGCTGACCTGTTTATTAGTCAGCCCCCCCCGCAGAAAAATTGCGAAGGGCTGACCGGTCCGTGCGACTAAAAAGGTTGGGGACCGCTGTCCTATATTATACATGTATATAATGTAAACAGTACTGCTAGAGATGCAATACGTTTATAGCAGGTGTGTGAATTATCTAATGATCAGGCTGCTGATTGCAGCCAGTCCACAATGTTAGCAGAACTAGAGGGCCCCAAAACCACATTTTGCTTAGGGCCCCATGGAGGCTTGGGCCTCCTGTCCCTATATAATAGACTACAATTAGCCCAATATTAACTGGGCTAACTATAGACAGGCTATTGATTCTGTTAGCATGCTAAGATGTAACACATTACATTAACATCAGTAATGGAGAGGCGCTTTTTCCAAACAACAAAACGTCTTTCTTGTAGACAGAACTGTAGAAGTGACAGAAAATGTGTAAAAAATATATTTTTAAAATGGGTAAAACAGCCTTAATGTGATCATACAATAAACTGTGGAAACCCTTTATATGTAAAAACTAGAATTTTTAAAACTGTGCTTTACCTTCAGAGAGGTAACCAGCTTCTCTTTGCAGACAAGAAACTCAGAGCAGATGAGAATTGTAAGAGAAATACAGAAAAGATACACTGTGGAATAAATAAGAGCTATAAAATAAAGCTATTTCATTTGTCTAATAAAACCACAAGGTATGGACCTGTCCTACACACCATAACTTAAAAAAATTCAATATTTCTACACACCTTTGAAAGAAGCGTGAATACAGAGTAGTGTTTCTATAAAGCAGTTTGATTTTGTAAAATAAAACATGCGCACTAGAGCTCAGTAAATTGTCCAGTAGAGTTATTTAGCGCAAAATATTATTCTTAATGCACTTAATGACTAAAATCAGCTGAACTTTATTAGCATTAAGTTTTATTTAATCACTTGTCCTCGGTTCAATTTGTTCTGGCGATACAGTTAACTTGGCCCGATCCAATTCAGATTAAAACATTTTAACATGTATTTTATTTTAAAATGCATGTCTATCATTAAAACAGAGAATATAAACCTTTAAAAACTCCCACCCGTTGTTTTTCCATCTTTTGAGAGGATCAAAGTGTCGTGGGGAAAGAAGCGCATGCGCAGATGTAGTCTTAATTAATGCAGTTAAATTAGACAGCAGGTATTCTCTGGATGTATGGAGGTGGGTGTACAACTGAAATGAGAATACAAATTGTAAAAAGAAATGAATTTTTAAAAGTAAGTACTGAAATCTTGAAATATTTCTCTCCCATTTTTTGATTCATTTTGTAGTTTTCTCCCCATTTCCCACTTTTGTTAATATTTTGCACATTTTCTGATTTCTTCAGTCAATTTCAAAACTACTGTTAAGTAAAAACACGCAAATTTTCATTGAAGCTTTGTGCAGGTGTTGGACTTAATTACTTGCATAAAAGTACAGAGGGAAACCGGGGGAAAAACATGTAAAATATAATATAATTTATTATTTAATTTGAAGCTAAAACGTATTAATTAACTGTTAATAAGAATCTAAATTCATTTTCATGTAAGCATGAAGTATAATGCAGTGTATTTTATTTTTTTTTTTCAAATAGTTATTTAGTCTGGAGACCATCTATTATCCGTTTTCCTCCGCTAATAGTGCACAACCATCTACATAAATCCGCTCAATGGGGCATGTTGCCATGTTTGCGCCAGACAAACACTCCTGAATTGTGCGCTGCGGTGTGCAGAGTGGATGCAGGATGCGGGGATGTTTGTGTCTGCTCTATGAAGAGGAGGGGAGTGCGCTCTGATTGACGTCAGCTTGTTTCGTGCAGACGGACAATGAGCAGTTGTGTGTACAAATTCACAGAATAAACCCGGGCCTGAAATCCCGGCATCGCTGCTGCTGCTGCTGCTGCTATTTATGCATCGATAGAAGAGATGCGACGCTGCTGTTTCTGCATGCTGCCTTTTTCGCTCAGGTAAGTGAGGTTCATGTTGTTACTTTGTCTCTGATCGCAACTCGTTTCGACGTGATGCTCATGGATAATTCAGAGACACAGAAGCGCCGCTGGGCTTCCGCATAATGAGTCTGTTTATTTTATTTAAAAATATTCCCAATTAAGACATTTTACGATCACTAATGATAAAGAAACAAATAAATGTAGTTTTTAAAGGTGACTCTGTTCGGTACTGAGGCTTAACAAAGGACGGTTTGGTGAAACCCATCTCATTAACAGGAGTCGTGACGCGCGAGCTGCAGATGACGCTCCTCGCGCAGCAGGGAAGCCCGAACTGCAGGAAGGGGGCGCCATTTTTAAACCAAAATCTAAACATTTATGGTAGTGTAATAATATATATATTTACAGAAAAGCTTCCCTTTACTTAAATATATTACACAGATCTGATCTAGTCTTTTTTGTTCAGAGTATTTTTAAATATGTAACGAGTATAAATAAAATAAAATCCAAAGCAGAGATCCTAATGGCTTGAATGAGAATCACAAAACTCCCTCCATCTCACTTTTCTATTATTTTTCCAAATAATAGAAAAATAGATTGATGGGTATTGAGTAGTTAATATCTTATATTAATATTTAAATGTATTTATCTAAATGCATTTAAATAATGCAAATATATAGTCTATATCTACTATACGTAGTCTATATCTGCACCGTTTCCAATCTAAAGAGTTATTTTATTGTCAGGCTAGCCAAATAAAAGGTGTTTAAAAAAACAAATATCTTCCGACATTTTGAAAATATCTACTTAGAAAATTTGTTGTAATTTGTAACCACCATTTTATTTCTATTTTTAGGAATTAAAATAAAGATACACAATTTAGCAAAAAGAAGATGTAAAAAATATTTTAAAAAATCCAACCTGATAAGAAGCAGGTCTGCACTAAAAGTACTGGGACATTTAGTGTCATTCTATGTAGAAATGTAATGCTTATAGAAAAAAACTGAAAATCTGTTTTAAAAATCTGAGTTTCTTATTTAAGTTTATAAACAATAGCTCGTTCTTTTTAATGTTATTGAGGGTCATTGTGAAAGGTCCAAAAAGCTAATAAATTTACCTCTATAAACGTAAATTAAGTTTAAATTTTAAATATACGTCAAAAATATGCAAGAAAAAAAAACAAGGAATTTTTCAGATAAATATCAGTAATTTTCTAGCAAAAACTTGGATAATTTTGAATTTCAAAAGTCGGAAATTTTTAGATTCATTTGAATTTTTTTCTAGCAGATTTTCACCTCTTCATTCTCAGAAATTTCCTTATTTTTTCTAAAAAAGTCTCAAACTTTCTAAATTTTTTCTAGCGAATGTTCAACTTTTCAAGCTCAGAAATTTTCATTTGTTTCTGGAAAATTTCTGAGATTAATCTGAATTTTTGGGTGAAAATTTAGTCTTTTTTTTTCTACAATGGTCCCAGTGTATCTTCATACTTTCATTTCTTCCCCAGGTCTTCTTAAAAAATGGAGGGCAAACATTTGTGAGTACACCTCAGTATTTAATGGGTTGTAACACCAGCTGTGGCACTGATCCAGTCCTCCTCTCTTCGTAGCGGCTCCTCTGGAGAATACCTGGACCGCTTCATCCAGAACCGAGACTCATCGGTGGTGAACAAGTTCCAGAAGAAGTTCTGGAAAACCAAGCAGACGCTGATCAAAGTCACCGGGAAGAAAGAGGATGAACACGTGGTGGCGTCAGACGCGGACCTGGACGCCAAGCTGGAGGCGAGTCAACAGCTTTTTTCTCAGAGCTTTAAACTTTTAGTTATCACGTGACGTCACACTTCCGGTAACTTTGCCCCTGACAACATCTTGGAGGTCACCGTAGCAGTCTTGGCAGTTGCTATGACAACAGTGAACTAGCCGCAATCTTAAAACTAGCTCGCCTCGTTCTTATCTTACTAATAAACAATATAAATACAACTATTACTCGATTACATTAATTGAGCACTCTATCCACCTCTTTGTAATACTAAGATAAATATGAATGACATTTACTGTAGTACTCACTGCCGAACTAGCAAAATTAGCTTAGCTAATGTAGCTTTTAGCTGCTATAAGCTAAGGCTGGCATGTAGCCTACGTTTATACAGCTAGGTCCACTGATTGTATGTTTAGCCAAGTTTTTCATTCACAAGTGTAAATTCAGTAGAAAAATCCCTTGCTTTGTGACTATTTAACTACTTTTAGTTACTATGTCTTTCAAAAAAAGTGTAAGGCAATTAAACCACTCAGTGTTTTATCTAACTTCATTACACTATGTTATAACTCCTGCTGATGTTACTAATATTTTATTGTATACTGTTCTTTGTACACTTGTTGTTCTTTGTTTTCTAATAATAATAATAATAATTAAACAACAACAACAAACGTGTGCACACGTGGGTAAAGTATCTGAAAATTTTACTCAAGTAATAGTAGCACTACTTCTACTTTTACTCAAGTAGCCGCCAAAGAAATTACTCAAGTAAGAGTAAAAAACACTTGAGTCACTTGTCTACCAAGATGGTGCTGACCACTTCTGGTTGGAACTATGTATTTAATTACTATTTAGTTTCATTACTAATATCACATCTCTTGTTTGTGGAAAAACACTTTAGTCTTTCCTGGTTTATAATGATCACTTTGTTCCAGATATCCACCTAATAAACTACTGAACTAAAGTATTAAACAGTGCTGAAGCATCAATCATACTTTCACAGAAATTACTATTTAGTTACTATTACTATTTAGTTCTGTATGTAAAAATGTTCATGTTTTTTAAATCTCATCGGCAGGTCTTCCACTCCATCCAGAGAACATGCATGGAGCTGCTAAAGGTCATTGAGCAGTACCAGAGGAGGATCTGTTGTAAGTCCAGAAAACTCAAAAATATCAGATTGATGAAACTGAGCCAGTCAACCGGGGTATATTACTGTTCAAAATACCAGTAAGTGAGCAACAGCAACAAAAAGAATAGCAATACTTCAATACATTTTTTACTCTAGTGAAAGTAAGTAGCATTTTCAAAAAATTACCTCAAGTAATTTGGTAAAAAGGCTACTCAAGTATCTTTTCACCAAGTACTGAGTAACTGATCAAAACATCAATAATTTAATATTTAAAAATTATGTCAGACATACAAGAATATAAAGTTATGTGAAAATGCTAGTATTTTAAGAACCAAAGTTAAAATCACTTATCTAAATGACAAAATAATAAAATATGGCAATATGTATTTTTTTTTTTCAAATCAGTTTCTTTCAGTAAAGAACTTATGAAACTTATGAAACAAAAACTGCAGATGTTTGTCTGTGTTTGGTGAATGATTGGTTAAAACATGTTTGTTCTTCATTTAGTGAAGTTACTCACAGTGAGTAAAGTACCAGAAAGTTTACTCAGAAGTAGCAATACTTCATAGTAAAATTAGTGAAGTAAAGGTAAAAAGTAAAGCATAATAAAAATACTCCTGAAAGTAAATATAAGTAGTTACAACTCTGTTGACTAATGCCTACTTTTAAACATTTAGTTTGTATTAAATTTGGTCATCTGGATTACTTTTGTTCCCCTTCAAAACTCTTTATATGTTGGCTTTTTAAAGTTTTAGTGGCTGGTTTAATAGCAAAGACTGGGAATCAGTATTTTATTTTCCTAAAACAACATTTTTCATCTTTACTTCTCAGTCCTCTCTCAGGAGGAAAACGAGCTGGGTCGTTTCCTTCGCTTCCAGGGGTCGCAGGATAAAAGCCGGGCTGGGAAGATCATGCAGGCGACAGGGAAAGCTCTCTGCTTCTCCTCCCAGCAGAGGTAGCCATCTCATATTCTGACAGTATACCCACATAAATCCCTTCCTGGATCATTAGATTTAGGGATATAAAATTTCCACAAAATCTTTCAAAGATAAAAGAGCCTAACATGGCGCAGATGTTCACAAGGGCCAAAAAAAAAGTTAGCCACTGAAAAATAAAAAAAAATGTTCAAGATGACCACCACAATTGTCATGTAAAATGTATTTATTTTTGCAGTAAAATCACCAATTAGATTATTGGTGATTGCTTGTCAACCAATCAATTGACAACTGGTGTGAGACCTGCAAACGGCGAGTCCTCAGTTTTAGTTTAGGTGTCTGATTTTGCTTTGTATTATCACTTTAAATTTGTACAAAAAGGAACAAAGTCCAAAACATATGGCAGTGGGTAACATTTTTTGGCAATAATTGGTTTAATAGGCTCAAAAATGGTGGCCATCTTGAGAAATGGCCGTCATCCTGAACTTCAAGTGGCTAATGGGAAAAACCTGAGAGTAAGCATGCAATTTTTTATGCTTGTATCCACATTAGAATGATTTTTAAAGTAATATGCTAAATTATCAGGGGCCTAACATGTTAAAATTCCTCTAATAGACCTCAAAAAGCCAATCAGTGTCATAACATTCATGATATTGTAAAATAAACATACTTCTTGGTTTATAGACCTTTGGAGGCTTGATTTTGAGGACAGCTCTTTTTCTTCCTCTAGGCTGGCTCTGAGGAAACCTCTGTGCCGTCTGTACCAGGAGATCGAGACTTTCCGTTACCGGGCCATCTCTGACACGTGGCTGACGGTGAATCGGATGGAGCAGTCCCGGACCGAGTACCGCGGAGCTTTGCTTTGGATGAAGGACGTCTCTCAGGAGCTCGATCCAGACACGCACAAACAGATGGAGAAATTTCGCAAGGTTTGTCCTCCACAGAAAGGTCTACGGAAACAACAGATGGGAGTTCACCACTAAATATCCTAAATATCAACTAGTTCACAGTAATTAGCAATATCTAAAGGATTGTGGAGTGGTGTGACCAATGGATATCCAGGCTTTCTTTGAGTCTTTGGCTGCTTTTACGATTGGTCTATGGGCCTTACAGAACATGATCATTACATTTTTTGCATAAGAGATTTTAGTCTGGTCAGTTCTGTCTATATTAATTTAGGGTCTATTGTCACTTTAAATCTAAATAACCAGTTGTTGGCCACGCCCACAACTCAGTGTTTACAATCACACGTGAAAATCGCTGCAAACAGATGCACAATTGTACAACCATACAATACTGAAAAGCATTAGTAGAGCCTCCTGCACAGTCAACAAGAATGCAGCAAGTGGTTTCTTAAAAAAATTTGTCTTTTCCAGCAGCCATTGTACAAATCTTGAGATGAGTATCAGAAATTTTCTAGAAAAGAACTTAGGAGTTTATGAGCTTAAAAAGTTTAAAATTTGCTAAAAAAAACTTTGCCATTTTTGATTAATCTCAGAAATTATAATGAAAAGAAACATGAAAATTTCTGAGATTCTGTCTTTTGAAACGTAGAAATGCTTTTCTAATTAAATTTTTGAGAATAATCTCAAAATGTAAGTTTTTTAAGCACATTTTTGACTTTCCTTGTTTTTTTTTTTCTAGAAAATTTCTGATATTAATCCAAAAATTTCTGAGTTTTATTTGGTGGAAATTTACTCCTCTTCTTTTCTACCAACAATGGCCCTAATGCGCTATCGTAGAATTGACTCCCAAAACTGAAAACTTTGCATACAGTAGATGAGCTGAACAAAACTGCATCTCTCACGTCCTCTATCAGATGTTTTCAACTCATCTTGTAAAGAAACAAGTTTCAGATTCTGTTTTCATGCGCCACTAGAGGGCAGAACTCACCCAAAAACCACAACCAGTCAGCACTTTGCCCAGTTCAACTTGTTTATTTCTCCTTTTTAATTAAATCTTAGGTTCAGGCTCAGGTTCGGACGACTAAAAGCAGCTTCGACAAGTTAAAGAACGACGTCTGCCAGAAGGTTGACCTGCTGGGGGCGAGCCGCTGCAACCTCCTCTCACACATTCTGACCACATACCAGGTTCATCTCCTCTATTGAGCTCTAATCAGAAAACCAATGGGAAATTGAATTAAACAGAAATTATCTGTGTTTCAGACGACTCTTTTGCATTTCTGGGGGAAAACGTCTCACACCATGGCGGCCATACACGAGAGCTTTAAGGGCTGCCAGCATAATGAGGTTTCCACAGTGAAGGTCAGAGCGTTTCTCCATGAGGAAAAGAATTACAGGCAAAAAATAAAGAACATGATGAGTTGGGTTATTGTTTACAGGATTCCATGGACAAAACGATGGAGAAGAAAACATCGGAAAGGGAAACAGAGGAGAGAAGAAATGAGACAACTAATGACCAGCAAGTTTTCCATTTAGTTTTTACTTTTGATCACACTTCAGGGGAGAAAAGGGAAAACATGCTAACAAAAACTGTTTTTACATATTCAGATGTGGCACCAATATTAGTACATCTAAAAGTTTCTTTAAATGAATGTAAATGAACTGAATTTCTAGGAATTTATTAATCACTTCCTGTTTGACCGGAGCAACTATAAATGTGACACTTTACTGATGTGCAGATTGAAGATAAAATTGTTCTATTATTTTTATGCTTCTTTATTGATGTTGTCAACAAATGTGTGTAAATAGATACCAAAGCTCTTCCTTTGTATGTGCAAATTACTCTGATATTCTGCTTCTTAATTTTACAGACTAATCTCATTAGGACATGAAGAAAAAAGTGAAAATTTGAGAGAAGGTAAAATATGTTCACCACCCCTGCTTTTTAATTTTTTTTTTTTTATGTTGTTGCATCACCAATTACTAATATATGCTTCTACTTTATAGACGTTGCCTTAATAATAAGAGTTGATGGAGTATCAGTAATAAATTAGCATAAAATGGTGAGAAACTTAACTCTTCAATGCTCTGATTATTAGTGTAAACACATATAATAATGCAATAACATAATAATTGCATTTGTATCAACGATATGTGGTTCAGAAAGCAGAATGTATTACATTTTGACAGCAAACGTGGGTGTTTTTGTCATCAGAATGTCATTTTTATGCTTTACAAATAAAGTAAACTATTAACCTTGCTAGTATATTTTATATACTGTAAAAAGAAAAAATGAAATTATTAACTACAGCAGGGGAAAGCTGCTTATACTTAAGAATAGCACTATTTCAGCATGCTTTTACTCAAATGAAAACAATTCAGCCATCCAGCAAAAAAGTATTTGGTAAAAAGGCTAATCAAGTAAACAATATAATATTTAAAAATTACATCATCAAAATGGACCAAAATATAAAGTTATGTGAGAAATGTTTGTATTTTAAAGATCGGAATGAAAATATCTGATAAAAATATTTTCCCAAACCATTTTCTTTCAATATAAAACCTATGAAACATTAATAAAAACTGAGCGTCTGTAGCTGTGTTTCCATTACAAATGTTAGCTATTTTTTTTGTGTTTTAGAAACACAATTAAAATCACACGTGAATATGTTTGTTCATGCGATAAGTCTTTAAAAAACATATCGTACCGTTAAAAACTTCCTGTCTTCTGCTGGGTTGTGCCAGTGGTGACATCCGATTTTTGATCATGTGACTCGTGTGATACAAAAAAATTTGTTTCCACTGCAGTTTTGCAAAATAAATAAATTTCTATACGACTAAAATAAAAACCACCTTTTTATCAAAAAATTAATTAGCATGTTTCTATTAATCAAATTTATTTCTGAAATATCAAATTGCTCAATTATATGTTCAATAGAAACAAACCCGTTGGTCCATTATTTTGCCTGGTTAATTTTTTGAACAATAGCTTGTTCTTTATTTATTGGTAGAGTATCCAGATATTTTACTCCAGAAAGAGTAACTTAAAAATAAAGCTACTTCAGTAAAAGTAAAGTGTAATACTCCTATTAGTATATTTTTGCCCAAAGTAACTGTAACTAGTTACTACCCATCTCTGAACTAGTAATTAAGCTGATAAGATTAAAAAGATTGCTTTGTCCTTTCTCAGAGTTGGATGGTGAGGAGGACAGTCTGGCTCTGCTCAATGAAATCCTGGGCGGTTTGTTTGTGGACGATTTTTCCCAGGAATGGACCAAAGGGTCTGGAGAGACGGAGGCGAGCGCCGGGCCGCCCGACACCCAGCAGCAGGAACACTCGTTCTTTTTGCCGTCACAGCTTTTGGACCAAAGCTTGAACAAGTCTTCTGCCTCAGGTCAGAAAACAACCAAACCTCTGATTGTGCAGTTTGTTTTCCTTCAAACTTAAAACTTGTGGTGTGATTAAAAGGCAAGCATGCAGAGACTGGAAACCAATCACTTTGTAAAAGTGATTGGTTTCCAGTTATATACTTTGTGGAAGTCTGTCTTACAAAAAGATCCTAATAAAATACGTCAAAGCTAATGCACCTGTATTTGGGCCTATACTAAGAAATGGAAAATAAAACTAAATTACGAGAACAAAGTTGTAACATATGAGAATAGTCATAATATTACGAGAGTAAAGTTGACATAATGAGACTAGAATTTATATTATGTCTTTATTCTTTGACTTTATACTTACACAAGCTTATTATGGCACTTTTTTTTTTCTTTCTTAGTAACCTTGTTGTAATATTGCCCGTCTCTCCTCTGGATAATTAGTGCCAAATTAATAAATGCAAACAAAACAAGCAACATTCACATTTCTTAATGAAATATTCCTACATAATCTATTTCCTGGAAACATAAACGTGCCTAAAACAACATTTAAGAGCTGATAAGGAAACTTTTCAGACATTTATCAGATGTGTGGAATGATTTCTCTTTGCATTGTCTTATTTTATTTGTGAATCAGACTGGACCGGGATCGTCCCACAGCCAGACTTATCACCTGGATCTGGACAGAACCCCGTAAAGCCAGCGGTGAAAGGTAGGACTAATGGATGCAAGTGGATTAATGGTTTATTTGATTCTAATTTGTTCTAATTGATTAACTAATAGCGTCCGATTAGAACGTCTTTTAGCGTTGTAGTTTGGCCGCCATCCAACAGAGAGCGCTGCTGGTCATCCTTAAGCGGCGCGGTTGATACAGAAATTTAAGATGGCGGCGGTGCCGTAACAGAACGGTTAAGAGAAACGGTCCAGAGTTCGTTATGGAATGTAAAATCCACTTTATATTTTGAAATATAAACACTCAACAAGTTCCTTCAGTTATTGTCTCAATGTCGCTCATTCAGTCGAGCTTCATGACGGAGAATTATACAACGAGGAAGAAAAACATGGCGGCAATAAGTACGGTTGATTTTTTAGGCTGCTGCGAGTTAAAGCGCTTCATGGAGCGAAAGGTTTAGTTTTCCTTCAAGAGCAACGACCGACGGTACTTCTGAATGGGAAATTAAGTGTTTCATATTTTATTCTTTTCATCTTTTTATTTTTTTATTCAGCAACCTAATAGGTTTTGTTATGTTATACAAGTAAGTTTAAGACCACAATTTTCTGTTTATTGAGTCAGTATTTACTTCAGCGGACATAAAATAATGTTAAAAATTTAAGGATTTTTTAAAAATGCATCAATATTATGAAAAATGTAGCCCTTCATGTTATGGAAAAACGGTCGGTTCTCGTGTTACAAACGAAAACTCAGAATTTTAAGAAAATGACTAATAATCAACTTTAGATTAACTCATTAACCGATAACTTGCACCCGTAGTAGCACTGAATTTCGATACTTTGAGAAACAAAGCAAGTTTAGATTTTCATTTTATGACTCATGCTTTGTCTTCCTGCTGTGTAGAAACAAGCGGGCCATCCAAAGATCTGTCAGCGTGGTTCGACCTGTTCGCTGACCTGGACCCTCTCTCCAACCCAGATGCAATCGGAGCAGCCAGCAGAGAAAACGAGCTTCACACTGCATAGTTCTTCCTGAGCAACGTGACACATTTAAAAACTACATCCATTTGTTTTGGTTTCAGCTGCAAACTGTTTCCAGTATGATGATAATCACTGGTCAGAGGCTGGAAGACTGGATTTTTAAACTTCTTCCCAACGCCAAAAGAAACTAACACACAACAATCAAGTCAGAACAAGTTACCATATATAAAATCAATCACATTAAATTATAACAAAACGTAATGTACCAAATTTGTTGCCGTAATAGCTGCGTTTCCATTAACTATATAATTGTGTAATTTAACATTTTGAAAATAAATTCTCTTAATTGACACAGGCCAATTTAGAAAAAAAATAGTTTTTTGATAAAAAGTTTTGACGTTGGGTGGTTTGGAATTGGTTTATTGTTCAAAACTAAATTTGAAATATTGTTTTTTGCATTATACACAAGTCAAATAATCAACAATTGGATGTTACTACTGGTAGAAACCACAAAGAAGAAAGGAAGCAATATGAGGAAGATGGCAGAGCATTTGTTTAAATGACTTATTGTGTGAACAAACTTATTCACACGTGATTTAATTGCATTTCTTATTTAATAGAAATTGCAAAATTGTGTTTTTATATTAGCAAAATATAAAAAGTTTTGCACACATTTGTAATGGAAACACAGGGATTGTCTTGAGGAATATTCCCCCTAAAAATTAACCCTCAGTTGCTGTTGTCATAACTCTTAACTATAGATGAAATTCTGCAGTTATTCTTCAATTAAACAGTCAATGTTTCAGTAATCTAATTAAAATTTTGAAATTATATAGTGCAACTTTTAAACATTAATTTGTGTTTTAATTTGTATAACTTTCAACAAATAAAAGTGTTGATTTGATTAGGGAATATTGTCATCTAAAGGTGGAAAAATGTAAAAAATAAAAATAATTTTAAAAAAGACTCACCTACTGAAAATTTTAGCAAAAAGAAGTGAGAAAATCCAGCTTTCATCCAAACTCTGCTGTATTTTACAGCTGTAAAAGTTAGAAACTGGTCACAAAAAGTTGGTATTTTGATTCTTTATAACCATTATTACAAAAGTTTAACTTTAGCAATTGTTTGGAGATTTTAATCTAGATTTAAACCTGATGAAATATTTAGAAAGTGTTTAATTTAATTTAAAAAATATTCAGATAATTTAAGTTTCACAAGGGATTTTATTAATCAAAACAGCGACTCATGTTGCTATCAGATGCAAAATGCACATCTGTTATTTTTCAGCTTAAATTTTTGTTTTGTAAACTTGAATTTAAGAATCTCTTAAGAGTCGTAGAAAGCAGACGTTTCTTCCACTCAGTTCAAGCTTTCAATCAACACAACTTAATGGTTTTGCACTGTGAGTTTTTATAAGACATCCAGTTGGTGTTTAAACTGTTTGCTTTATTTGAAGAGATTCCCTCAGTAGTTACATAAACTCATTACTGCATGCTGTCGCTAGTTATACTGTTGGTCATCACTGCTTTATTTCTTTCTCCAAAGTCTTTAGACATGTATGTATTTTCCAGGGCTGCTCCTTTGGGGCAATATTCAGTTTTAATTTTATTTTTTGAGCCAATAAAACAGAATAAGACACTATTTACTAACGTTGATGAAAATGCTGCATCAACAAGATATATATGAAGAGGAATGTCTTAAGACTGCCGTGTCAAACTCATTCTCATTGTGGGCCGTATCAAAACAGTGAATGATTTCAAGAGCCGGTTGTGGCAGAATAAAACTGTTAAAATATTCACACTGATCAGTCCCTTCAGGATTTTGATATTGTTTTTGTGAGTTTTTTTTGTAATCACAGATTTTGTGATGTTAATTTAGAAATAATTTCGTGGATTTTGTGATATTTGAGCTTCTGTATGATGGTAAATGTGACTTAAAGCTGAGGCAGCAGTGTAGTAGAAGAAATACTGCCACCTGCAGGTGGGAGTTGCAATTACAAATGTTGGCAAATCTTTGTAATCGGCACAATTTGTAATTTTCATTATATAAGAAATGCAATTGAAATCACACAGAAATAAGTTTGTTTACGCGATAAGGCGTTAAAAAACATGCACCGCCACGGTTCTCCAACTACTTCCTGTCGTCTTCTTCATGGTTTCCACCAGTGGTAACATCCTGTTTTTAATCATGCGACTTATGATGTGAAAAATTGTTTCCATTGCAGTTTTGCAAAAAAAACCCCACCTCATCCTAAAGCTCAAAAACGTATTAAAAAAAAGCAGGATTTTCCAAAATTTGCTTGTATCCATTAAGAAAATATTACCAAAATGTCAGTTTGCGCAGTTATAAAGTAAATGGAAACACAGCTATGCACTTAAATGTTTCTGAACATTTTCGCACAAAATTAGCATTAAACTAATAATTATGCATTACCATGAAAAAATGCGGGGATCTGTTGATTTGTGTAAATTGTTAAATCGCAAAAAACTGCAGGGACTGATAGAAACTTTAGGATAAGTTTAGTGCTCAAATATTATGTCAATCAAATCAAAGCGGTTTTTAAATTAAAATCTGTAAAATTCGTTTGTCAAGAGGCCCACATAAAAATCTACGGCGGGCCGGATTTGCCCCCCGAGCCTCAAGTTTGACACACCAGCCTTAAGATATTTACAGATGAGACTCGTTGTGACTCTTGAAGCTACACGTTGTTTTAATTTTCCATCATCATATCGACTTTATGAAGAGCCTTAACTTTACCTCAGCCTCTACATGTGAGATGTTACCGAATGCTGATGTTTGTCCATGTGTGTCTCAATGCCCTTTAAAAAGAGAAGACATATCAATTCAAAAAGGCTTTTCTGTTTCCTTTATTGAAAAAAACAAGATCTACACAAAAACATGTAAAACACAGAAGAATCAATTCATCATCGCCAACAACGGCAACTACTTCTTTAAACGTTCGGCACACTGAATGGATACGGTCGAAGATTTTGAAGTTGCAGAACAGATTTTATTTTTGAGGAATCGGTCATTATTTAGATAAATCTCAACAGGGTGTCATCAGCATATGAACTGCAACGTTTATGCTTTAATATCTCTGAAACGTGCTGAGAACTCAGCAGTAACATCAGACGTTACATGAGCGTTTTCCTTTATGGAGCCCAAACTATAAAACAAACTAGTGTTGTTTTTCTGCTAAATAAAAATCCATTGCACATTCTTCTGATTGTTTTAAGTAACAAACTTGAATACAGCACAGAACAGTGATTATCTTTTCCTTTCCAATTAAGTGCTTAAGCTTGGGTTTACAAAAAAAAAGAAAAGTTTGTGTGTTTCTCAAATTATGCAGCAATGGTTTTATGTTGAGCACTGGTCGTTTTTGCCCCTTTTTTATTCTTATTTTTATTTCTAGTAATCCCCTGATAGCCTAATGTAAGGAAATGTTTTTACTCTAATGAACTTCATCAACCCTCAGAAGGTCAGTCAAGGTCAAATCTGTCATTTTTGACCCAACAGGATTTATTTAAAGCCAGAAAACCAAAAAAATCTTGAAAGAATGCTACAAATAAATCACAATCAGTCTTTAGATTAAATAATAAAGCAGGTAAAGAATTTTAAAATGCACCTTTTTGAAACAAAATAGCACTTTTGATTGAAGCTGTCTACAACAGGAAGGCAACTGTAAACTGAGAATTGATTGTTTTCTTAAAGAAAAACATTTTCTATATAAATATGTTGGGTATTTGTGTGCTTACCTGTTGAGAACACAAAAAGATTAAATTAGCTCTTTTCCTAACAAGATCAGCTGGGAAATCTATAACTGAAGCAGGAAATCAAAAGATTGCAGGTGTTTTTTTGAGCCTTTTTGGTAGAAAATACCTTTTTTTCATCAATATTTAGCAACATGTTTTTCTTTTCTATGCATTTTAAATCCTCTCTGATCCACCACAAGCGCAGCTTTAGCTTCAGTGATGTTTTAAAGACAGAAAACTAGATTTTCTAGAGTTTGAGTGGCAGATTAACCTAAAAGCAGCCAGAACACGATTAAAACGAGAGACCTGCATATGTGCTCACCTAATATAAATTATTCTGGTTGCAGTTATTTCATGGATAGAAATCAACACTATCCATGAACAGGAGCAGAAATTACAATGTCCATCTACCAGGGGTGTCCAAAGTGCGGGGCGGGGGCCATTTGTGGCCCTTTGTACCCAAATTTGATCCGATGGAGACATTTTAATTCAAATCAAGATAAAATTATTGCTGATTTAATTTTCTTACAATAGAAAATAAATATGCCACAAAGTTTTACAAAGCTTTTGTAATATTAAAATCACATTTATTCATACACTTTATTTTAACGGAAAAGCCAACTTTAATGTACCAAAATCAGCTTTTTTAACTTATTAAACATGGCAAAATATAGCAAGCATTTAAAAAAAAAAAATCCTGTTATAACTGAGAATTGTTTTTTTTAATACAGCAAACAAGCAAAATCCTTGTAAAATTTGGGATCTACCATGAATAATTTCTCTTGGTTACAAAAGGATGCTAGCAAGTAAACTTTTGGCCCACATGTCAGTTTGTGGTGATCTGATCTAAAACGTTCCCCTTATTGGTAAAATACAAACTCATTATGTAAAGAAAAGTGAGAACTTCACTTTATAGCTTAAAAATATAAAGTAAAGTATTCTATTCTGCTGACATGTTTTTTTGGCAGGGGGGATTTTTGCCCTTTAAATTTACATTTTTTTCCCTGGATTGATTTTTTCCATCCCATTGTTAATATTGGGCCGATATCCCCTCTCTCCATTCTGCTACCATCAGAAAACATTTTTCCAATCTCCCTCCTCACTCAATAAACCCCTTTATAAAACTTTTTGCACCCAAACAGGAAACTTTGCCTTCAGTTATTTCAGATTTTGAATTGATGCCAGACTCTTTCAGCTTTTTTGTGTTTTTATTTCCCATTTTTATTGATTTTGACCACTGAAATAGATAAAACAGCAGCTTATTTACAGGTATAAAGTGGGGATACCGGTCCTGAAAGGGGCAAATAGACCCAGAGCCTCATATGACACTTAATCACTTTACAAAAATGAAAAACACACAAACATTCTGGCACAAAAAATGCCCTGATATCTCGAATATGACGGTCTCTGTGCCGTTTTGTAGTTTGCTTTGGTTTGTGTTTAATATAATTGTTACATAGCTGCAAAATTCTCATGCCAAATCAAAATAGCTTGTGAATTAAAGTAACTTATGCAGCTCGTTGTGGAATGTGTCGTAGACACCTGGAACTGGTTTCAATGTCAAAACCTAAAAAATTCAGTCTGAATTAAACCTGCGTTTCCTGGGAATGAAAAACAAAAGAGGACATTTTGGAAAAAAAATCTCCTTGTGAGAAAATCACTATAAACGCTGAGGAATGGCAGCACAGCCCCACCATTCGCTTCTAAACAACCTGAGTTACTGCTAACAGTCGGTTGAGCCAATAAGAAGGCGATAGGAAAGTCGTGTGCTTTGTGTTTACTTGGTCACTCATTAAACAGCTCGTATTTTTGCATTTTGTGCTTAGCTCGTCCTGTTGCCATGGTAATCACACTGTGTACAGGTTCAGGCCTGGCCTAAACAAAACCTGCAACTGCATTCAACAAGTACTGCTGCTTCTCATTAACAAAACGCAACAAGTACATTCAAACATATATGTCACAAATAATAACAATAAAAATAAAAATGTCTTGTGCCCTTTAGAGCCAAAATGGGGTAAATTACAAGAAATCCCATTTGTGTTTTAGCTTCAACACTGAACAGCTGGATAATAACATGAACACAATGCAGTTTCTGCTGATATTGCATGGTTACAATTCTGGATTTTTTTTCTTTTTTAAATTTTTATTTATTTTTATCTTGATAAGACTGCCAATGCTACATATAATTTAATTATTCAGTTCTATTTATTGCAGGATAAGCAAACGATTTCCTGCTATATGTGACGATGGTGGGTTAGGTTAGTGATGGGAGGAGAGCGGTCAGCAACAATGCCCAAACATCAAGTATTATCCTCAAACAGGAATCCATTTCCACGCCGAGGGCGCCCCCTGCTGGCTAATGTTAGGATTATCAGAGTGCAATTTTTTTGTTGTCATTTTTTTTTCCTTTTTGTTTTTAAGCCAAACCACCAGGCTAGATGCCATGTTTTATTTGTAGGTGGTTTTATTTGTAGGTGGTTTTATTTGTAGGTGGTTTGGTCATGAATACCTGAGGACCAGCTGGTGAGGACTACATGTGCTGAGCCGTCTCCTGACTCAGCACTCAGGCCGCCGCCGCCCCTCAGGTCTGCGGACGACAAAAACGTAGCTGCTGGCGCTGCGGGCTGAGTCGGGGTCACCTGAGTTGCGAGGCCGCTGTTGGCGTGAAAGCTGGGGCTGATGGGGGAGAACAGGGAGGAGCAGAGGAGTTTGACGGGGCAGAAGGCCGAGCCTCTGGGGATGAAGTTCACCTTGTTTTTGTCAGGACATGAGAACAGAGGGAAGCCTTTGGATTTGCCCGATCTGAAAAGGACAGAAGTTACCCTTAAATTACGATGGCCTCCATTTTGTTCACAGCAATTTTGTTTTTTTATAAAAGAAATGTGGGAATATTTTAGCTTTTCTGCAATTAACAAACGACTAACAATTAATCGAATTAATCATGATTAACCAATTATTGAAATAATTGGCAACTAATTTAGTAATCAATTAATCATTAACTGGAGTATACAGACTGTTAAAAACAAGACAATTTGTTTAAAAAACTATTCAGAGCCATAATTAAGCCAAACTTTACAGATATAGATGTATATTCATTTAAAATAAAACAGTTTTGTCTGTAAATAAGTTTTACCCAAACAGCCAAAACTCAGAGTCTTACGAAATATTTTGTCTAGTTTCTAGTGTAAATATCTTAGTGCACTTGAAACAAGATAAAACTAACAAGTAACTCTTTTTGGCAAGTTATAGGAGCTTGTTTTAATTTAAATAATTCCTTAATACTGATGAAAAAGTGCTTGTTAAATTGGCACATTATTTCACTTGTAACTTGGGAAGATGTCTTATGTTATCCCGTTTCTCCTACAAGTAATTGTGGCGCAATGCCATGACAAAATGAAAGCTGCCACACCTTCAGAATGAAGTTTTATTTAAAAATACATGTTAAAACTATGCAATAATGTAAACGCATCATGATGGTACTTACACCAGCTCATCAAACACTTTGACCCTCTCACATCCCTCTGGAGGTTCCCGTTTGAACATGTAGCTGTTGTTTGGTTTGGGCGAAGTGGCGAACTTGGGAAGAGGAGAGCTGCACCCGCTGTCTGAAAACAGAGAAAAACAAAGTAACGAATGGTGAGCAGGCCTGTCCCAATACGCAATAAACCAATTAATCGCACGATAATTGATCATTTCCATTTGTATGATTTGTTATTTCTCTCTTTCTACCAAAAACTGGATGACAGTCTGGTGTCTTGGTCTTAACTAGCCTTTTTATGAAATACAAACACAGACTTCATAATTCATGCACTCCTATGTGTTGCATGTAGTGCAGGGGTGTCCAAAGTGCTGCCTGAGGCCATTCGTGGACCCCAACTGCAGATCAACAGTAATACAAGTTTTAATGAGGGTTAAATTATTACCAACGTCATTTTCTTACAACGGAAAACGTTAAGTACAGCATAAAGTATTCATCATTTTGTAGCCAACAGGTTTATCCAGAGTCTTTGACTAAAAAGCCGACTTTGCTGCAAAGGAATCAGCTTTTATTTAATTTATTGAATTTGGCTAAATATTAGCAAGTGTTTTGAAAGAAACCGACCCAATCTTATTCCTATAACTGTGTGTAGATGAGATAAATTGAGCCTAAAAGAATTTGAAAACTAGACTCCTTTCTTTTAATATAGCAAACGTGCAAAATCCTATTTACTTGTTGAATCTATGATGAATAACATCCCTTTCCTTCCAAAAAATAAATAAATAAAATTGGACGACTTTATTTTAGAACAATAATACAACAAACTACCATCAGGACAAACCTTTATCGATTTCCTCAGCAGAACAGGGACTTCCGTCATGGGAGTGAAGGTGGTCGGAGCTGCTGGGTCGGGGCGACGGGCTCGATTCGCCGCTGGACGGGGCCTGTGTGTCGGTGTCCCGGGTGTCACCGCTACTGCTGCTGTAGCGGTTCGGAGGGAAGGGCGGGCGGCGGCCATCCACCGCCTCCATGGCCTGTGAGGAAATGAGGTGGTACAAAAATAGTGATGCAAATGATCGATTATTGGGTTAATCTAGAGTTTGATCGACTAAAGATTAATTGCAAAACGGTCATTTTCTTAGAAATTAGTTTTCTCTTGTATACAGAGGGTCGACCATCTTTCCATAACAGGAAGGGCTAAATAAAGGGCAGAATTTAAAAAAAATAATTCAAATGTAACATTATTTTGTGTTAGTTATGTTAAATACTCACTGAATAAATAGAAAATTGTGGTTTCCTCACGATTAAACTTAGACATATTTATAAAATATAACAAACAAGACTTATAAGATTGCAGAATAGAAACATTTAAAAATGAAAATTAAATTTGTGAAACGCTTAATTCCCCATGAACACCGTCTTGTTGCTCTTAAAGGAAAGTTAAAACTTCACTCCGTGAAGTCTTGTATCCTCTTTGCTTTTCTATCGACTTCGTAGCACATCAGTGACTTTTGGATGGGAAGCTAAAGCTACTCCGTCACACAAGTCGGTTGAATGAAGCGCCTTTAAAACCTAAGGAGCTTTTCGAGTGTTTATATTTCAAAAAGGAACGACATAAAGTGAATTTTGCATTCCAAATCGGACCAAGTCTGGACCGATACGGCCGCCATCTTTGTTTCTGAGTCAAAGGCTCCGGCTTAGGGAAGACCAGCGGCGCCACCTGCTGGCCGGCGGCCACACTACAACACTAACAGTGTAAATTCTGAATGTTCTTAAAGGTCCGGTTGTGCCAGAATGTATTCACAAAACCCATCAGTGGTGGGAAGTAACGAAGTACAAGTACTTCGTTACTGTACTTAAGTACAATTTTCGTGTATCTGTACTTTACTTAAGTAGATTTAATAATGGATACTTTCTACTTTTACTCCACTACATTTAACAGTAAGTATCTGTACTTTCTACTTCACTACATTTCTATATAGCGTTTCGTTACTCGTTACATCCAAGACGCATTTCAGTTTTTTGATTTGTTCGTTAGTTTGAAAGTATCCAATGGCGAGAGCAGAATCAGTCCGCTGAACCAATCCAAAGCGGGAAATAACCATTAGGCCCTCCCTCAAGAAGAGCAGCACAGTACGCAGGACCTGCAGAATCATTAACTCCCAGAATGGAGTCCAAGGATAGTCATCCTCCAGAAGACCTGCCCCACCCATGGCCTTATTTAAAACATTTCTTTGAAATAACTGGGTCAAAAAACGCTTCCTGGAGATTCCAATGCCGCCTTTGCCTTCCCCGAAAGCATGAAATTCTATCTTTCAAAAATTCACCATCAAATTTGAAAAAACATATTGAGGTAAGTTAAGTTGCTAAACGCTATCGATGTTAAATTAATTTGTGTTAGTGAAGTTTTATGTAATCTTAGCAAGCTTTTTGTTGAACTCGACTGCAGTAAATAAATACGATTACTGTATATTGTTATAAGCTAGCATGAACTTGCAAGTAACAGTGATTACTGCGGTCGTGATCACGTCTCCCGCCATGAATGTTACATATAAGTTGACGCTAAACTCCTTCACATCCTGGTTATTGAATAAATGTTAGCGCCATTAAAATAATCTCCATGTAACAGTTACAGTCATATTCAATAAATTAGAATATGGGTTCCAATGAGACGCAATTGTCGCAAGTCCGGCGACATTGGCGGACATTCCCGCCCACAGAGTCAGCCGTACCCCCCCTGCCTGGAAGGTGTTTATTGTTTTTACCTTAGAATGGCCAACTCTCCGTTATTGCTATATCAATTTGATACAGTAGAGGCTTCCGCACTTCCCATATCTGTGCTTTTTGTCACTATTTTCAGGAGTTGAAACTGTTTAAGCCGTTGTTAACATGTCGTAACCTGCTTTTCCAAGCCGCCTCTAAATGGCAGCAAAATGCAAAGAACTTAGCACATTCAGAGGGATCAGTTTAAGATCACTGCTTTAAAGAGCCCATCCTTTCAGGATTTTTTGTTTGATAGTGTTGTGTGTTAACAGTTGATGTTTTTTATTATTCTTATCTAATTTGTATAAATTAGGATTAAGATTTATAAAGAGCATATGTTTATTTTCAGAGAAAGCATGGCAGTCATCTCCAGCAATACCTTGCAATGACTGCAGTGGTCGTCAAAAGGAAAGGATCTGACTCCAATGAAGGTGCTTCAACCAGCAAGCAGAGAAAACTTGAGGAAAGCAGTAAAGTTTCTCAGAAGAGTGTTGACCATGCAGTGATAAACTTCATTGTCCAGGGTTTGCACCCTTTTGGAATAGTAGAACAGGCAGGATTTCGAAGCCTGGTGCAGCAGCTTCGGCCTAATTCTACTGTGATATCTCGTTCAACAGTTCGAACCATGATTGAAAAAAATACAGCAGAAATGAAGGCAAATGTGAGAAAAGCAATGCAAAATATCAAATACATTGCTACAACAACGGATTCCTGGACTTCACACCAGCAGAGCTTTGTTGGAGTGACTGCTCACTGGATAGATCCTGAAAGTCTTGAGAGATCATCGGTAGCTCTTGCTTGCAGGCGACTTAAAGGTCCCCACACATTTGACGCATTGGCTGGTCTCTTCAACGATATTCATACTGAGTTCAACATCCGGGAGAAAATTGTGAGAACCACCACTGACAATGGCTCCAATTTTGTTAAGGCCTTTAGGGTTTATGGCCCTGATGAAAACAACAGTCTGGACACATCTAGTTTAGGAAGTTTAGCTGAAGGGCACCAAGTAGTGGAAGCGAATGAAAATGAGGAAGACGATGCTCTGGGAGTGGAGGTAGAGGCTGTTGAGATTGGATCTCTCTTGGATGAAGAAGATGATAGTTCAGAATATCAGCTACCGAAGCATCATCGCTGTGCCTGTCATGTGCTTAATCTGATCTCAACAGTGGATGCCACCAAAGCAAACTCAAATGAGACTTACAAAAAGCTTTCACGTGCATCATTTGCCAAGTGTGGGGGTCTGTGGAACAAGAGTGCTCGATCTACAATAGCTGCTGAGGTAATTGAAAGAGAGTGTAAGCTCCAACTCATCTGCCCCAATGACACCAGGTGGAACTCCCTGTTTCTGGCAGTGGAACGTATACTGAGGATCATCAAAGACAATGGAGAAGGGGCCATCAGAGCAGTTTGCATTGCACTTAAAGTTTCCATGTAAGTGACACTTAATAGCACTTTTTTGTCAGTGAGTCTGAAATAAGCATTACTGATAGTAGTACTGCTGAAAATTTACCCTACACAAACTATTTGGGAATAAAATCAAATTACAGAAACATTCTGATGGCAATATAACTTTTTAAGATTTATGCAAATGTTTTTGTTTTTTATCAGGCGCAATTGCTAGTGAATTGTAAAAAGACATGTTATTAGTATATATAACTTATGAAATAGTTAATACTAACATGTAATATAAATATACATTAAATTGTATAATTGTTTGTTTAACAGGTTAAATCCTGCTGAGCTTGCTTTCCTGACTGAATATGTTTCAACCATGAGACCAGTCGTCAAGGCCCTCAACATAATGCAGGCAGAAGCAGACGTCCATATGGGATGGCTGGTGCCCACCATAAGCCTTCTGAGTGTGAAACTTGACCGCCTACGGATCTCTGCTAAGTTCTGCCAGCCACTGATTGATGCACTTCAAGGAGGAATACAGCAGCGCTTTGGACCCATGCTTGCTGACCCTGAACTCATTGCAGCAGCGATTCTTCTTCCAAAGTTCCGAACATCCTGGACAAGCAATGATGACATGCTGAAAATGGGTAAATCATAAAAATTGTTCCTCAATGGCCATTAAATTTTTTTTTTTAAATACTCTATTGTTGTCAAATTCAAAGAACAGTTCCTGGTCATCAGAAAATATTACCTATAAATCAAAAATTTTATACATTACATAGTGTATAGTAGTTTATGATTTGAATAAATTATATCCAGTCTTCACCTTCCTTATTTGTTCCTCTCATACCACCGAGGAGCAAAATTGTAGGTGCTACCCATTATGGTCATATATATGTAGTTGTTAAGACCTACTTTGTGGTTTTAAAAGTATATTGGTGACATTTATGTGTCATTTATAAAATTTTGATGAATTATGTTTCCTATGTGGTATTAATTTTGATTGTTCTGTATAGGACTGGACTACATCAAGACAAACCTGGATCAAGAGCCAGTGCAACTCGTTCGGAACAACTCAAGCTCATCAGATGAGGAGGACTACTTCAGAGTCATTAAGAGCAACATTCAAGAGACTACCAGACAGCTAGATGCATATTTGGCCAGCACAAGTGATACCATGGATATTCTCAAGTCAGTTCCGGCAGTGTTTAATTTGTCTTTAAAAGTAAACACACCTTTGCCCGCCTCAGCAGCCTACGAAAGACTCTTCAGTATAGCAGGACAAATTTTCTCACCCAAAAGAGCCAGGCTGGACTCTAAAAACTTTGAGAACCAACTTCTGCTTAAGCTGAACAAGAAATTCTTGCCGTGATGTTAAAATGAGAAGTTAATGTGGTGCTATGATTAGAGTAGGCTGACTGAAGCTGACCCCCACACTTTCTTCAAATCAATGTCAAATGTTTTGTGCAGCAAAATTTGAGTTTCTCCTGTTTTATCTTTGAAAATATCAATGGACGTTTAAAGGTAATTTTGACTTCGTAAATGGGGTAGGGGACTGGTTGACTTTTGGACCTTTAGACGCTCATTAATATCTTCAAAGGTAAGCAATACAAACAAACAAAAATTCTGCATAAACAGCACAAATGTTTGACACCAATTGTCTGATTTGAAGAATGTGGGGGGACCAATTTCATTCAGATCAGGCGCACCCATATACAGAGGCTACAAAACTTTATGTGGCTGTTCCAAGTTGGACTCCTCTTCCTTGATTGAATGTCCTCAGCCCCTTTCTGTTAAGAGTTCTCTCAAAATAGCTGGCAAAAAAGTTAAGTTCATGTTTTGTTAGGACAAAAGACTAGATGTTTCCAAATCGCTTGATGTTTGTTAGGTCAGTTTAAAGTCCCTTTTTTCAGGGAAACAATTTTCTTTTGAACGTGTTTATTTTGAATTAAATAAAACATTTCAAAGGTATAATAATTTCTCTCATTTTGCCTAATTACATGTAACCCTGCAGGTCATCCCTGGAATTCTGATGCATAGAATAAAATATCTAAATCTAAACTGTCACAGGGGGTAAACACAATAAAAACATGCTTTATCTGCAGCATTGCTCATTAAAATGGTACATTACTGATTTATTAAAACTAAATACGATAGGTACACTTAATGACATTATATAAGCCGTTAGGTATTATGGTCGGCAAGTACTTTTACTTTTAATACTTAAGTAGTTTTAAAAGCTTGTACTTTCTTACTTTTACTTAAGTAAAATAATAATGTGGTACTTTGACTTTTACTTGAGTAAATTTTTGTCTGTGTATTTGTACTTTTACTTAAGTACATTGTATGAGTACTTTCTCCACCACTGAAACCCATTAAAGTGTTAAAATATCAATAAATAGCTGTTTGTTTCAGCATTCAGTAAGCGATTCTTAAAATAAACAAAATGGACTGACAAAGGTCAGTCCATTTTGCGATTGTTTTTGTGGGGGTTTTTTGCAATCAAAATCATGAATTTTGAGGTGCTAATTTAGAAATATTTGTAAAGAACTTTTATGATCTTTGCGCAAATGTATGATATTAAATGTGACTTTTTAATTAATCGGCGTATCGATCAGAGACTATAACTTGACATCAAGTAAGGCTGATGGTGTGTTTACACCAAACGCGTCTGGTTTACATTCAGTCTATGTGGAGGCGTATCGAGGCGTGCAAGACGAGCCAATATCGCCCTAGCTGTTGTTTTTCATTGCCGGCCTATTTGTTGGATGCATTGGACGCATCTGACACATCAAACGCATCTGACAAAAGCTCCAAACGCGCCGGAACGGGCCCTTTCAAAGTCCACATAGACTTTAAATGTGAACCTGATCCACCCGATGCATGAAACGCGTTTGGTGTGAATGCAACCTAAGGCAGCAGGCATTCTTTTTAGCCAATGTTGAGAAAAATCTGCGGTGAAAATCTGAAAAAAATGTGGGGATTTCTTGATTTTGTGTGAATTTTGTAGATTTGTAAAACTGGAGGGACTTATTGATGTAATTTGAAGTCTAGAGGGCCACACAAAAGGATAAAGCCGGCCAGATCTTTAATTTATTAATTTGAAGTTGGAACAAATTTTTATCTAATAAATCGTCAATGGACATCCCAGGTGAGAAATCATCTGTTAAAGTTTGTGAATGTGGTCGGACTGTCAGAGAGAGAACTTTCTCAATTGGACTTGAGTTCTTCGAGTACCGATGCCAACAGATGGAGGGACTTTCAGTGAAACGTTTCTCTCTTCGGATGACGTCACATTAAACTCAAAGCGCCATCTAAAATGCCCAAAATCTTAAAACATCTCCAACTAAAAGCCCTGTGATGTGTTTGTCTAAAGGGCAACTGCAGAAGCAAAAGGCACACCAGATGGTTCTTGCGAACAGCGTGATGTGAATTGTGTTGAGCTTTGGCTCAGCTGACTGAAAAGAGCGAACAGAAGGAAGGCAGAGTGCACAGCAAGCTGTAAATCTGCAGGTTAGCATGTGTTTGTTTGTGTGTTTAAGCCATGTGGGTGTGGAGCATCGCAGCCCTGCCAAGGTTTACAACCTCATATCAGGGCGGATTTACAGGCTTCTAAACAAGTGGACTCTCACGCTGTACAAATATATGCAGAAACTGACTTTACAAGCTTGTTTTTGCACAAATTTAACGAATCCTAAGCATAACTAACAAGTTTAATAGTAGTTCCATGTCTTTTTTTCAGTGAAGCCATTAAAAAGGTTCTTAAATGTTTAGTTTATGCAATGATTACTTTCGTAAAATGCAAAATGGAGATGATTTCTTCTGAGGTCCATGACAAAACTTATACACATTTAATTACCAAATTAATAATTGACAAACAGAACAAATGCAGAGCAGAGATCGGTATGTGTACGACTGAATTTACATGCACAATGGTGTGAAAAAGTATTTTCTCCTTATAGATTTCTTCTGTTTTTGCTTTTTTTTTTTTTTTTAAATCACACTTTAATATTTCAGATCACACCAATTTTAATGTTGGATGAAGAAAACTTCATTAAGTCAAATGGACCCAAGGAAAAAGTGATAGTTAAAGCAACTAACTGAGATTAAACTATGTTTTTTGTAGACATTTTAAAACAGTAGAAGAACAAAAGGTATCCAGCTGTTTATGTACAACTTTAAGGCTCTATGATAAATAAGTCATCTTTGCAGAACTTCACTTCCATCCCTTACTGACTGTTGGAAGCTCAAGGAACTGCCTGATTATGACACAACTCCACTTACAGCTGCAGTATGTAACTTTTATATAAAATATAAAAGAGATAACAGACAGATAATCCGTGAAAAAAAATCTAACTGCTTGTCAGTCTTAGCGCTGTCAATCACTCTCATTGTGGTGTTGCTCATGCCCATCTGTTTCTCCTCTCCTGTTATGAATGCTAAAGCTAGTTAGCATGGCTACAGATGACGGCGAATAAATGGCAAGTTGTTTCTCCAACATCACTACATTTAGCAGTGAGTACAAGAGGATGATTGACAGCGCTGAGACCCTCCTTCTGGCTCTGATTGGTTGTTTTTGGTGCATTTCTCCAGACACCAATAGCAGCTCAGGAAGGAGGTGAAGGAGATCGATGTTTTTGCAAAAATTTTTGTCATATAACAAACTGTCACAACATGGTGAAAAAATGTTATAACCCAAGACGGCGACGCCGCTGCACATGCTCTTTTCTCCAGACGTCCTTACAAACATACCCATCTCTGGTGTGGTTGTGGACTAAATGTCTTTCAAATTGGACATTTCCTGTCGGGTTCATAACAGTTTGTAGAAAAAGACAAAAACAAAGTGCAGATGCAGGATTGAATCACAACTTTATGAGTTTTCCCCTCATGATTCAGGTCCTAAAAGTGGTCTCAAAATGCCATTTGCAGTATTTTTGTTTTGTAGGAGATGCATTGTGAGCATTCCTATTTAATGACTGGATTACAACAACTAAATTAGTCAGATAATAAACTTTACAGAACTTCATTGAGGTATAACAAGCAGTGGGCAGTAAATAATTACATATCGCAGCCAGATGCTGTACCTGCAGGCCGTGCTCCCAGTCGTCTCGGATGAAAACGTTTTCCAGCTCGTGGTTGATTCCCTCCACGCTGCTCGGCACTCTGCATATCAGCGACTTAGCCATCGGGTTTGACGTTAAAGTTGAAGAAGTTCCCTTGTACTGGAAAGAAACATAACACTTTTTGAAGGTGGATAAATTTTTTAGACATCTTGAAATAAGACAAAAATAACTTACAAGTAACTTCTCAGCACAATACTGCTATAATTTATTTAATATTGATTTTTAAAAAAGTATTAGTTCCACTGGCAGATTATTTCACTTACAACATGAAAAAATATTGTTTGAAATAAACATAATCTATCAGTGGAAATAGTACTTTTTAGATAAATTTTAAAGGAATTATTGACTTAAACCAAGCTCCAATATTTAGCTTAAAAGTCATTTTTTAAAGTGTACTAAGATATTTGCACTAGAAAGACACGAGGGTTAAAATTAGATGCAACCACAACACTGCAAAACACAAAATCTTACCAAGTATTTTGTCTAGTTTCTAATGCAAATGAGACAAAACAAACTTACAAGTAACTTTTCAGTGATTTATAGGAGCCTGTTTTAAGTAAATAATTCCTTAATATCCATAAAAAAGAATTAGTTTCACTGGCAGGTTATTTCATTTATAAAATGGGAAAAATGTCTTGTTATAAGTGAAATAATCTGTAGTACTTTTAAATAAATATTAAGGAATTATTTACTCAAATAAACCTCCTATATCTTGCTGAAAAGTTACTTGTAAGTTAGTTTTATCTCAAGATATTTGCACTAGAAATGAAACCAAAAATACTTGGTATGATTTTGTGTTTTTTAAAAAGAAAAGGTTTCAGTTAAAACGAACAGAGTTGTGGTCAGAAGCATCAGTATTAATGCTATGTGTGTGCAGCATTTCTTTTCCTGGGTCTCTGTTAATGAAGGAGCTGCAGCTCAGAGGAAGACATGCCCAGACACATTCCCTCTCCTCTGCCTCCGTTTGACCTCAAAGATCAACTTCTCCTGTTTAGGAAAAGTTAACGCACCCTGCATGTTAAACACATAATAAATCATGATATTTAATTAACACACAAATATAAACAACATACCACTAAATATAGATGCTGAAAGCTTAAATAAATATGAATTTAAAGGTATAAAATGTAGCTACACTGAATTGTTTACACAGTTTTATAATCTCCAGCAGCTGTGTTATAGTTTGGTAACCGTCCGTTTCGTTTGGATGTTGTCCTCCAAACTGCTAAGCTCCCTTATCATATCTGTGTGGCCTGTGTAAAATCTTGCATCACGAAGTTGAGTTAATGATAATGTTTTCACCCTAACGGAGCATGACGGCGAGCGTGACGTGAGAAGCCTACCTGTGATTGGCACGCGGCGCTGTGCTGCTGCTGCTGCTGCAGTGAGCTCTGCTCCCTGTCTTTGCTCTGCCTGGTCACCTGTTTGCTGCGCTGCAGCTGCAGGCGCAGCTTAGCGATCTGCTGAAAGTGAAATAAGACGGAGCCAGTAAACCAACATGAAAGACTCTGTTAAACGTCACAGCGATTGCAGTTTTCTGGCCGGTCACCGATTACTGATCTTTAACAAGCCTGACCTGCCGACTCTGATTTTTGTCTGAAATGTTGCTAAATGTAGCAAGAAAGTCGTTGAGTTGGCGACAGTGGAGTGACTATTGTTCACTGAAAACATGCAGACATGAGCTGGTGGGCCGGTCTATTAGACAAACCTGCAGAAGAGGACAGTGGTTGGTTTTTATACCATGTAAGTATCAGCCGATCTCCCAAAATTAAGAAAATCAGAGCCGGTAAATTGGTCCACACCTCGTCACATGCATCCAAATATTTAGGATCAGTTAAGAATTTATTTTGCAACAATTAATGTATTTCTTTACTGTAGCTGCTTTTCCGTTAATGTTCAATAAAATCTTTGTTTTCTTCTAAAAAAATGTTTAAAATTATTTGCATCTTTAAATGGTGTTTAAAATATTGTGACAAAAAGGTCTAACTGGTTAAATGAACATTTTTTATCTGATTAATCGTCAAAATAATCGTATAATAAAATGCGATGAGTACTTTTGCTTTCTTCTGAAAAGATTTACTAAAACAAACTCGACTTGAATGCAGCCCTGCCACATCAAAATTTTCGGAACGATAAATTTCTCTAAATTAATGCAATAAACATTAATATTGTTGTTTTGAGACAATTTTCAAGTAATATAATGGTATATATTGAATAATAATGCAAGAACACATACTAAAGATCAATAAACTTTCAATTCTAATGAACATTTAAAGCTGGAACTGGAAGACATTTTAAATATCCAAAATAAACAAACAAAACAACAAATACAATTAATTATGAAGTCTCTGTTAACAAAATTGTTCTTAAGAAAGAGATAGTTGAGACCAGAGTGAAGACTTTTAGGGTCCAGATTTTGGTAGAAAAAGAGAAAAGAGAAAGATAATAAATCATTGAGCTTGTTTAAATTTATCATGTGATTTATTGCTTATTGCAACAGGCCTAGTTGAATGTTGCTGCAACACTTCCAGAATCAGTCTGCTGATGAAATGAGTTGGGTCAGTGGGTGTTGCTACATCTGGCCGAGTAACAGCACACAAAACAAAAAAACAGGATACCCTTTGTAAGACTAACAGACAGTTGTGGTGTGCAGACAAAGGTGTGGTTCTTCAACGCAGATCTTGTACTCCAGGCAACACAGTCAACAAAGAGACGTGCTGCTTTCAGATGTCCTCCCACTCGTTAAATTGCAGAGGTTAGAGAGCAGGAATCCTGCTCCCTGCGCTCGCTTAGTGGAAGCAGTCGATAATGACAAGTCCAGGCAACCCGGGTGTAATCTTAGTTGATGGGAAAAGGGAAATTTTCCTGGCTGTGCTGAGCTATTGATTTCTAGGCCAAGTTGTTCAGGGATTGTCTGCAGATCAGTGAACAACATTTTCCAGGCAGGTCAAGTTATAAAGTTAGAGGTGTGCTTAAAGGTGATTTATGAAATACGTAGCAGGAGGCCAGAAGCTGCTGCAAATGTATTTCATAAAAGATTTCATAACTTGTTTTATACCTGCTGTGTTGCACTGACAGTTTGCTTTATTTCAGCTAAACTGGAGCTACTACTGACTTCATGCACTGCAAAAACACAAAGTCTCACCAAGTATTTTCTATCTAGTTTCTGAAATAAAACAAAGCTAACTGACTAGGAACTTTTCAACAAAATATATGAGCTTGGTTTAAGTAAATTATTCCTTATTTTTTATTTTAAAAACACTAATTCCACTGGCAATTTATTTCACTTATAACAAGACATTTTTTCCATGTTAGAAGTGAAATAATCTGCCTGTGAAACTAATACTTTTTGTATCAATATTAAAGGAATAATTTACTTAAACCAAGCAGTGTCCTGCTGATAAGTTATTTGTAAGTTAGTTTTGTCTTCCAAGTGTACTAAGAAATTCGATCAAAAATATTTGGTAAGAGTTTATATTTTTGCAGTGTGGAGCGAAGGTGGAGCTCTGTAGAAAGAAAAAAAAAGATCTGCTGATTTTAAAACGGGAAAGACGCAGCTGTACACTCTGCCCTCCTTCAGTGTGGATCCTCTATGCTGTCTGAAAAACAACAGTCCATGATGAGATTCACACAGTGCAGCCGTGCGGAGAACAGAGGAGGATAAATTTAGCCTGTGGTCTGGAGGCATGGAGTCCATGTGGTCGGCTGGATGGCCTGCCAAGGCCAGCAGATAGACAGGAGTGGAAACCAACTTTAAGGAGGGTAATATTTAGGCTGACCTCAGACTCTGACAAATAAAAACACACTTTAAGTAAATGAAGAACCTCACGAATGACAGAAACATTTTCTTCACCCAGCTGTGTGGATATAATGACGCGTTAGCTGTGAGCAGCAGCAGTGACCGGATCGTCTGGGGGGTTAAAGAAGGGGAAAGTACCTCTTTCAGATGATCTGCGCTCCCCCACGACGCTGATCGCTGGTGAGGACTTCCCAGTTCAGCGGCTTCGTCAATCCAGAGACATGGAGTCTGAGAAAAACAAACAAAACAAATAACATTACATGGTATCAAGTCAAAATTAAGACTTTTTAAGACCTTTTTTAAATCAAATTTAGGCTGACAACACTATAAATATACAATATAAGTGACCCAGTGGCAAAATCAAACGTCCACTCAGTTGATACGTTTGCACTAAATTACCTGTGATAGACACAATAAATAGCTAAGTAGCTAGCTAGCAAGCATATATTAGCAGATAGTTACAAACCGCCTCTGCAACTTTCACCTTGCAGAAAAATCCTACAAGAATAATTAAAAAGAACTGCAATAGTCCAGCCAAACAAAATTTAAGAACCGCGATTAACGTATTTAAGACCGACTTACATTTTCTTAAATGAATTTAAGACATTTTAAGGCCTTGATTTTAAATACATGAGTTTAAGACTTTTTAAGGATGTGCGGACAGTTACTAAAATGTTATCAAAACTTCTTGCACATCTGTTGTTCCCACTAAGTTGCACCTTTTCTGCAGAGCAGGCCGACAGATCTGAATGCTTGTTTGTGCAATTCAAAATGGGTGGAGTGCATGTTTCTGCATCTGGGTGAAAGTAAACAAAAAGACTTGTTCACATTCGATTTAACTGCCTGTACATGAAATGTAAAATTCAAATACCATAAACCCATAAAAGAACAAATGTTTACAGCTACACCTGTTTGAAATCTACTAGAACACCATAAAAACTCTTCCATATTGCGTAAAAGTGCAATATTTTTTACCAGTCATCTTAGAAAGTGGAACTCGTTTGTTATATAGAATCGTCACACATAGAGCGATCAAGCTTTTGTTACTCATACATTTTATAATTGTAGCTTGTAGATAATGAAAACCCAAAATTCTGTGTCTCGGAAAATTAGAATTGGAAACTCCTGGCGTCACACAGCTAACTAACTCTAAACACCTTAAGATTAAATTTAAATATAATTGCATTGTTTTTGTTAACATCTTTTCAACAATAACATAGATATGCAATATTTTAATGAAAGTTGTTGGATTTTTGCTGAAGAATCTGCATTTTAAGTTTGTTTTTTGGTATAGAAAATAATTATTTTGTCCACTTTTCAGCAAAAAGAAGAGGCTGTGGATCCCGTTCTGTTCATAAGTCTCCATTTAAGTAAAAGTTTGGATATTTGTGGTTCTACTTACTATGAAAATAATGTGATTAATAACAGATGAATACTTTTGCTTTGCACCTAAAGTTTCACATTTTAAGACTGTTTAATTTACCATAATCATAAACAATCTTACCCAAAATATTTTAAAAAGTTTGATCTGCACGAACCACCAAATGTGGACCATTTTGAAAACATTCGGAGGCCTCCAAATGGCCCATGCGCCGCACTTTGTACGCCCCTGATTTAAGGCCTCCAACAGAAACTTCATTTCAACAAAAACTGTTCAGAAAAATGATCAGAAAACTGTTAAGAAAACCCCATCTGAAAGCAAGTGGTGTGTGTTTCAAAATAAAGCTGCATACCTGGAATCAATGAAAATAAGTACAGCAGTCATGGGATACCATCCCTGAGGAAAAAATCTCTTAAACAAAAACTTTTCCTTTTTTTCCTATTGCAAAGCAGAGTTGCACCAAACTGTGTTGCAAGACACTGAGCTCACATATTTGTCTTCTGACAAGAAAAACACTCCAAACAAAATCCAGACACATTTAAGAATCACGCTTACTTGCCATGAAGACATTTCTGTTAGTTAAAGGTGACATAAAGTTTCCGTCTTTATGTTCTTTCACCTTCAGCAATACAAATCCAGAAATTATCCAACAATGCTGACTCCAGTTACAACTGCAGGCGTATCAAAGCTGAATGAGCCAAGCAATAAACGTTGGGATGTTTGTAGATGATTACAGAAAATCAGCTGATAAACGAGATATTTCCTCCTAGACAGCATAGAGACAGTTCTGTCTCGATGAACTCGCCTTTTCGACCTCTGCTGAAAGAAATGAGGCAACGGTTAAATTATGTAAATTAATGCAAAACCAGAAGCAGGGAGCGGATCTTTCATAGGCCTGCAGAAACCACATACTTCCCCCTGATTGTGTCTATCAGCGCTCCGACATCACGAGCACAGCGGCGCAACACATCGTAAATGTCACCGTCTTCGCCCTGCCTTACGCCCGACTCCGCGCAAACAGAATCTTCTTTCTCTAAACAGCGCAGGGTGATATAGAATATCACCCTGCGAATAATGACGAACACCCATGGAGTTGTGTGAGCCGGCGCGCTGGCCATGGTTCCCCCCAGGAAAGGACACACATTAAATGGACGCTTGTGCTCTCGTAAAAAGGGACCTCTGTGCTTGGCCGCGCTGGATGGCAGATGTGTAACTAGCCTTTAGCATTAACATTTCGTCCATGGCCTCTGGAATGACTTGTGCAGTTTGAAGTTTCTGCCAAACATTCAGGAACTGGAAGCTGCAGTCAAATCTGTTCTTACTCAATGCAAATTGGTAGAAAGGGCACAGTGGCTTCACACAGTTCACTGCTGAGGAAAAAAATAAAGTTTCACTGGTGAACTGCATCAGAAATACAGCTTTAACACAAGGCATACATATATCTTTTAAACCTTTTATGATTTAAACAACTCTGAAAGCTAAAGATCTGAAGCATCTGTCTAGATTTGCAATCTGGAAACTGGAGCCACAAGTTGCTTTTAACAACTGGCTTAAGATGATTAGGAATCAACTAACGTTTTTAATACAAATATAACAACAAATGCTGTTTAAAGCAGTTTTTATCATGTAATAAATATATCATGACAAAATCACACTAATATTTCTAGCGGTGTTGTATTAGATTTATTTTTTGTTATTAAGTTGTAAACGATGTACCTGCTGCAGTCGAATCGACACAAATGGCTAGAAAGGGCTTCACACTGCTGAGGAAAAAATAAAGTTTCACTGGCAAAGTGAGTCTACTTGTGTCAGAGATGCAGTTTTAATGCGAGGCATATGTATATATATATATATATGTTTTAAACTTTTTATGATTTGAACAACTTCAGTTGTTAAAGATTTGGTGCATGTTTCTACACCGTGTTCCAAATTATTATGCAAATTGAATTTAAGTGTCACAAAGATTACATTTTTATTGTGCTATTAAATTTATAGATGGTATTGTGTGTCAGGGCTCTTTGAATCACTATAATTAATTTCAGAGAGCTGGGTTGATTAGTTTGTCTGGTGAGCTCAATTAAAGGAAATCTAATTAAGAAGGATGTTCCACATTATTAATCAAGCCACAGGTTTCAAGCAATATGTGAAAGAGAAAGAATTTCTGCTGACGAAAATCATCAGATAGTGTAGTGTCGTATGACAAGATATGAAAACATTAGATATTTAACAAAAACTGAAGCGTTATCATCGTACCGTGAAGAGATTTGTGGCTGATTCAGAACAAATGTGGGTTTGTACAGATAAAGGCTTAATGAGGAAGGTTTCTGTTAGACAAATTCATTGGATTAAGAGAGCAGCTGTTAAAATGGCCTTTCAAAGCAGCAAACAGTTATTTGAAGCTGCTGGAGCCTCTGGAGCCTCAAGGTGGAGGATCCTCCAGAGGCCTGCGGCGCATGAACCTACTATTGGGCTACTGTTGACACTATTGATTTATACTGTAATAGTTCATGACTTGAAAATTATAATGACCATCATTTGCATTGACCATTTAGGAAAATCTGAGAAAATATCACTTGCATAATAATCTGAAACATGGTGTAGATATGCAACCTGAGGTTCTAGAGCAGGGTGTCCAACTCATTTTTGTTTTAGGCCAAATCAAGATCATGAATGATCTTATAGAGCCGGTATGTATTGATAAGACCTGTTAATATATCAATGAATTCTTAAAACTGCATTGATTTGATTGATAACATTATATTTAAGCACACTTCGGGTTTAGTCTAGAAGAGGGCCACATAAAAAGCTGTGGCGGGCCTGATTTGGCCCACGGGCCTCAACTTTGACACGTCTTCTAGAGCAAAAAGTGGCTTTACTTAAAATGATAAGGAATCAACTAATGTTTTTAATATAAATGTAATAAATGCTGTTTAAAGCAGTTTTTATCTAATAAAATGATATTCCTTGACAGAATCACATTAAAAATACCAGTGGTGTTGTTTAAATCTATTTTTTTTGCTTAAGTTGTGAACTACGTACTTTCTCCATTTCATTTTCCATAAATTTAAACACCTCACAGAGGAAAACATATCCATCTTCTTTCTCCAAAAGGTTTGTTTTTCTTTAGTTTGAAATCTAAAAACAGAAATAGAATGGGATTATTTTAAGATGATAAGTTCCCTAAAGTAGACGTTTATCAAAAATTTAAGTTGCATTTTTTGTGGCTCTTAACGAGTCTTATTTAGCTGGACTGAAGGCAAACATGGGGCCGATACCGATATCGGCCCCATGTTTAAACAACGACCGATACCGATGTTAATGTTGATATATTGTGCATCAGCAGCTGAAACTAGATGTTTCTCTCCTTGTGACATCAAATCAGACTAAAAACTTTGTTTCAGGTCAACTGATAACTCCAAAATTATTTATTTGTGCATCTTTTATTCACACTTTGTCCCATTTGATAGAATTGTTCTTTTAAAATCAATTACTTGGGTCACATTTTAGGCCTCTGCTTACTATAATTACGGCTCATTTCTCCTGCCAGAATTAGCATAATTGGAGATTTTCATTCTGTGATTTACACATTTATTACACTTTACAATCAACAGAAATGTCCCACCTCAGAATGAATTGAAGTCGACCCACCAGTATCACGTGTCTGATCCGTTATAGAGAAAGGTTTTGAGACACAAAGCAAAGATCAGCACAAGGCGGAAACACTTTATCATCCTCTACCGTTTATCTGAGTCGAGAAAATGTGTTGGTCGTAATATTAAATGCAGATAACAGACAACGGATGGCACGCCACAACGTTACCTGTATTTTAAGCTTTTTGATTTCCTGCACACATAAAGCACAGCTGCGTGAGGTTTCACCAAAGGTTTCCTATCAAAGCATTTCATCAGCTTCGATGTGAAAGGGCAAAGTGCTAACAAGCTTATTGTAGCATGCTACAATAACAGTTACATCATTCATTCATTTATTCTCAAGCTTTTATTTAACATCTACATCAGTGGTGTCCAAACTTTCTGCATCAAGGGCCAAAATCCCCACGTTGAAAGTATTCAGGGGCCAAAATTTCAATTTAAAAACACAAAAATATTGAGGGGAATTCTTTCTCATTTACCTCCACAACAACAAAAATAAAACATATAACATTTTACATTTGCCTAAATGTTTAATTATTTACCTTTTTGAGCTTGTCACTTTCCGTTTATTAAGTCTATTAAACGTTTTTAAGCTTATTCCCAGCAACAAAAGTTAGAATTTTCTTCCATGACGTCTTCAGTATTTAGGCCAAATGTAACTTTTTGACATTACAGATTTTTGTTTTTTAACTCAAAAATATTTATATTTTTGAGTTAAAAAACAAAAATATTTATATTTTTGAGTAAAAACTTCCTGGATATTAGGGGCACAATGTAATAATTAAAAAATACTATAAAAAAGTCTTTGTGTTGTTCTTAACATTTTCAGTTTTACAAGATATAAACTTGCCACGGAAATCTCATCCTAAAAAAAAGTACAAAAAGTTTTGAATGGCCAAATTTGTGCCATTCTTGAATTAAGGTCAGGGGCCACACAAAATTAATCCAAGGGCCACAAATGGGCGCCGGGCCACATTTTGAACACCCCTGATCCAGTTGACTCAGATTTACTACGTCAACAGCAACACCTTGGCGGATGACATACAACTTCCTAATTCTGTCTCCACGGCCCAATAGAGTCCAAAATACTGACTGATGACGAATTGTTCAGAGAAAAGACTGAAGCCACTGTTTTAGCAAAAATAATTTAAAAAATGGACCCAGTTTTACCAACCACAAGACGTTTAATACTAAATCAGTCATCTTTACAACATTGCCAGAGTAAAGGGTTTCCTACCAACGCCTGGTCAAAAAGCTCACATGTAGCTTAGATAATTGTGATGGTCCATAAAGCAGTCGCTGGAAAAACCAATCAGGTAGCTGCAACTTATCCAAAATCCTGTCTGAGCCCTGACCAACACAGGAAAAAGAAATCAATGAGAAAACCTGACATGTGCAAAAACTATTGGTTTCTTCAAACCAGAACTGAGAACATTTTGGTTTACTGTAGTTTTCCTTTAGAGGCAGAACACTGCTGCCTTGCTCTATGTGTTTCATTGTGTTAAATTTGTATTTATGTCATTCTTAGATAATGTGATTTTATAGTGCTCCGTTGTGCACACTAAAATCACAGTTTCGGACCTCTTGTCCTTTAAATCCAAATGATCTGCTGCTGGCCACACCCTGAACTCAACGCTTACACTCGCACGTAAAAATGGCTGCAAACAGATGTGCAATTACACAACCGTACTTTTTTGAAAAGCAAAAGTAGTGCCTCCTGCACAACCAACAATAATGCAGCAAGTGGTTTCTGGATGGTAAGTCAACAACAAATCCCTTGTCTTTTCCAGCAGCTATTGTACAGCGTATACAGCGGTAAAACCAGCTGACCAAACGTGCTGGAGCTTAGCTGTGGTTGCTAGGTAACGGCACAGTGCTAGTCAACTGTGACAATGACACCATAAAATATTAACTTTTTGAGCTTGGGCTTTTTTTTTTTAGAAGCAGAGGAAAATCATATGGAAGAATAAAAACGGCAAAATATGAATATTGCAAAACAGGTTCTCTTTAAACCCCACTCTTAGTTTAAATTACAAAAAAAATGTTATGATAATTTTCTATTGACTACATTTCCACTCCCAACAACAGATTATCACAGACGGCCACTTTTATTGAACCTGCAGCCTTAGCTTGTGTGCCTTGTGAACAGGGTGCCAGGTGTTGTGCCTGATAATGTAATGCTGCACAGATAAAACTCATAGCCTGCAGCTCGCTTCCTATTGTGATTCCCACCCAAAGGGTTACATGCCGACAACATCCTCAAGAATCCAGCTCAGCTCCAAAGCAGGAAATAATGACTGGGCTTCAATTGAATCACAGTGGAATTTGGGCTGTTTTGTTTAGATTGCACGCCGAGACATGCATGCAGAGTCCTGCTGCTATCATGTGGTGGGAGGGTTGAGGAAAGCGTGATGTGTTGGTTTAGCCACTAAATTGTTTATTTGAATGTTTTAAAGTTTAGGCACTTCTGCCTATGAGTTGTTGACGAAAGCTAAGTATTAGCGGCATAACGTCCAATTTTCAAGTTCAGTCTGGGAGGATTATATTGACTTATGATCATGTCTGGGTTTTATTGTTTTTTTGGGACCATTAAGCATCCTTAAATTGACTATCGCGATACGGCAGCCTTTCTCCACCGGGAGCTGCTGCCTGGTGGCCGGTGTTCAGAGCGAACGGTGGTGAAGTGCGCAGCGGGTGTATTTATACAGGTGAGCAGGATAAACTCAACATGGTGGGCTGCTTCTCTGTCGTTGATGCTTAACGCAAGTGTAGCTTTACAGACGAATGAGAAAATAAATTTCATATCATCCAAATCTCAACAATTGAGTGACGGAGCGCATCGTGGGGGTACATAGATGGTAGATGTGCTTCTGTGTGTGACGAACGAAGGTGTCAAATCCCGTCGCTAACATGGAGACAAGAGCTATAAATGGCTGGACAAGGTGAGAGTTCATCTGTTAAACTGACTGAAGATGAATGCATAAACGAAAAGCTGGAGTATAGTCTTTGTGACCTACTGCTTTATGATTAGATTTTTGTATACATTTTCTTCAGGTTAACTTAGAAAGTGAGCTATTGTTGTTACAGGTTCATTTTCTAAACCACAGAAAAGTTATTGTTAGGGATGCTCAAATATGAAAATATCCAGTAGTAATACTGCTGTTATGGTAGAATTGACCAATATTTCATTTGATCCAATTTTTATTCGATTACTTGATTACGCATCAGAATAATCAACAGAATACTCGATTACTAAAATAATTGTAAATAAATATTTACAACAGCCTTAATCTCAACATTTTTGTTCAATCACACTCCACAAACCAACAGGACTTTCCAGACAAGTGGACTGGGGTTCGATTAAAGCGGACTAAACACAACGGCGGTGGATGCACCCGTATTTAATGGCTCACCGCAAATTGCGATACTGTGTTTTTTTGACAAAGACTTGCATACATTCAAACGCAGCTACTGACGATCTGTGGTTTGTGCTCACATATAACTAATAATGTAAAATGTCAGGCTACACAAACTGTTTGATCAGCCTGCCTTTCTTGTGTGTGAATTGGTGTGCCAGAGCTTTAATCTTCATACTGATTCTCTGTGCTCTGTAACCGCAGGGTCTAGGGTTTGCAGACATATCCTGGAAGCGCGATTAGCATATGTATGGACCCTCTGCTCCTCAACTCCCACACAAAAGGCAGGCAGCCATGAGGGCCAGGTGGTAAGCAGTGGGAATTCTCCTCGCCTCGCCTGGGGGACAGGTGCAAACAACGTCACCTCCATGCAGAGCTGCATTACAGCTCAAAGGAGAGGCCGTCTTGAACTGGCGTAATGCAAAACAAAAGAGAGCAGGGACCTTTTGTCTGCTGCTTTCTGCTGTCGTCTTATAAAAAAAGAGATGGGCTCAGGCAGAACTTGCAAACAGGAAGTGGTCTATGACTATTCCTAAAGTGGGTACAAGCACCAAATCGTTCTGGGACTGTGAAAAAGTGCGTTGCATTTTTTCACATTATGATTTTTACTACCATAACAAATATTTTCCATCATTCACAGCTTTGGGTGAGTCAGACTCTTATGAGCTCATCTCACCAGGACAGGACAGGCTCAACATCACGATGTGCCAAAAAGGCATGAAGTCTATGAGATAACGGCATGCCTGGATGTTTCTCTGCATTTTTATCCTCTCTTTGATAATTGTCAAACTGATTTTCCATACTTTCCAGATCCAGACAGGAACCCTGTAATTAGATGTGTTTACTTTGCACATAGCCACTTTGAGAAATCTCACCAGCTCCCCTACCACTTCCTCAGAGTACAAACAAAGAAACGCAAGGCAAATGAGGGGTAAAGGGACGAAGCCCATGTAAATTAGGCTTGGCGGTCTTCATTCAGTCACATGAAAGGCTTCTGTTAGCAATAGGGAGAGCTGCCCTCTTGCAAATCATACATATTCAATATTCTTTCATAACACAAGCCTGCAACGAGCCCCGGTCCTTCAAAAATTAAGCTTTTTCTGAAACTGGATAATCATGCGTGGGCTGCCAACCAACAGTGAAATCAGGCTAAATGTAAAACCGATGCATGGATATGGAGGGTCAATGGCAACAAACACCAGAAAAAAAGACTAATCAATTCTGGCAAATCAATACATTTTGAAATTTCTTTGGTTGTCAGCCAGTAATTTAGAAAAATCCTAATCCTTAACAAACTGCATCCAAACTTTTTGGACAATTATTCTGTCTGTTTTAGGATGCTTTAGGTAGTCGGATAGGTGATCACTTTTGTTTTTTGTTTTTTTACAATTTGAAACAGCTAATTAGTTAGCATCTTAAAAGCTAAAGTAATACCTGAACTATGACCCCAAATCCCAGAGGAGGGCAGGACCAAAGAGCAAAGAGGAGGAGGAAGTTCAAACTATCTCTTCCATCAATCACAATGATGATGAGCTCTAATCCCCTACTCCAACATCTCTCTGCCAAGATTTTCTAACCATACAGCCAGAGATGAAAAGATGAGCAGCAAAAGCAAGTGATGTGGATTAGCAGTGCTCGTCAACAACTGATGCTATTATGAAATATCGTCTTCGCTGCCAGATATTATCAAGTCATGAAAGACAATCAGAACCAGCCATAAAACTGGATCCAGAACGACTCTTTGAAGACACTTGGATGATACAAGTTAAGACATTTAATTTCTATTTGGAACAGAATAAAACACATCAATATTTTTGATTCCCCTAATTTTGTTGAACAGAATGAGAACAAAATTCTTATTCTGTTCATTGATTGATTTTTCTTAAATCAATAAGAAAAAAAGCACTTCCAGTTTCATTTCTTCTAATAATTACAAGTAGAAAACAAAAGGTAATATTCAGCCATCAGACTGTTCAGGATTAAGACTGGACTTCATGAAGATGCTGGCTAAAGATGGAAAGAGAGTGAAATGAAACCTGAGGCCATTTGGGCTGAAAGGCCATTCAGCCAAGAAGAGGACATAACTTCAAAACCAGCATAAAAGTTAAATTATAATTTACAAACCACCGAAGGATCGAGGCCTTACTTTCCAGAGACTTGTCCCGTGGTAGGATGAAGCTAAAATACAAACGGCCAAAATGACTTTTGCCACAATTGGAGGAAAAGAGAGAAGGTTGTCAACCTGATTTTACAAGTACGACTGTGACGTTTTGTGTTGCATGGATTGTGTGTTGCAAGAGGAACTGGTGCACTTCACGGAATAAATGGGATCAGGAGGAACGAACATCATTTGGAAATATTGAAACAGCCAAAGTTTGTGCACAAATGGGCCTTTCAAATGGACAATAATGACCCAAAGCAAACAACTAAATTAATTACAAGGCGACGTTCGGACAAAAAAAGTTACTATTTTGCAGATGGACTAATAAACCCGTGATCTCAATTCTGTAGTAAATTTGTAGTCAGAGATGAAAACCTGGCTTGTTTGCAAAAATTATTTCAGGATGAATTGGCCAGATTTCCAGCAAACTGCTGGAAGAATCTTCTGGAAGGCCCAAAATGTTTGACCCGAGTCATACAGTTTAGAAACAGATGAACGAAACTACTAAGTAGGTAATAAACTCAATTTGGTTGATGTAAGAGGGCTACAATCAAATACATTTTGATTTAAAACTTTTTAAATACAAAACTGTAAGTACATTAAAAGTTGCAAATAAAGAAATAATTCAATTCCTTTTATATAGGAAAATTAAACAGTTTTGCCTAAATTGCTTTTTTTTAGTCTGTATACTCCAGTTTAATCAATTACCAAATTAGATGCCAATTATTTCAGTAATCAATTCCTCATGATTAGTTCAATTAATCGTTTCAGCCCTACTCAAAATGTTTGACCCAAGTCATATAGTTTGAAAAGAAGACGTACAAAATGTAAACACTACAAAAATTCAAAGTCTTACCAAGTAATTTTGGTCTAGTTTCTAGTACAAATATCTTAGTACACTTGAAATAAGACAACATTAACTTGCATGTAAGTTTTAGTAATATAGAGGCTTATTTACAATAAATAATTCCTTAATATTGGTGAAAACCTTCTAGTTCCAGTGGCAGATTATTTAGCTTATAACAAGACATTTTCCCATGTTGTTAATTTATCTGCCAGTGAAACTAATACTTTTTCATCAAAATTGAGGAATTATTTACTAAAACAAGCCTCTATATTTTCCTGAAAAGTTGCTTTTAATTTAGTTTGTCTTATTTCAAATGTATTAAGATATTTACACTAGAAACGAAAAGAAAAATATTTGGCAAGATTTTGTGTTTTTGCAGTAAAGGAATTGCATGCAAATGTAGAAAGTTATAAAAATCCTTATATTACCTAAATAATTTTGGTAATGCGAGGTGAAAGGACTGAGATGGTTCCAGTAAACACCTGGTTTGAGCTGGAGTCTGTTGTGGTTTGAGTGGTATGTACCTGTGTGGCTTTGTCTTTCATACAGGAAGGGTACGGAGCGTGGGAGTCCCGAGGCCACTGGCCAGTCAGGTAAGGTCCTGTGATGGCGTCCAAGGAAGACGCTCTCCGTATGGCACTGGAGCTTCGCACCTGTAGTTTGGATCGTTCCGCTGTGAAGCAGGACAGGAAACATTTTTTAACACGCCATCTAAATGCAACATCAAAAAACTGAAGCAAACCAATTTCTCAGTTGGTTCATGTGTGAGTGACGTTACTTCAGTTTTTCACGTTTGACCTTAGGAGTTTGACCTTGATCCCTTCTTATTTTCAAAGATGAAAGAAAGAAAGAGAGAGAGAGAAAAAGAAAGAGAGAGAGAAACAGACAGAAAAAGAGAGAGAAAAAGAGAGAAAGAAAGAAAAGAGAGGGAAAGAAAGAAAAGAGAGAAAGAAAGAGATAGAGAAAGAGAAGGAAAGAAAGAAAGAGAGAGAGAGAAAGAGGGAAAGAAAGAAAAGAGAGAAAGTCAGAAAGAGAGAAAGAAAGAAAGGAGCGTAAAAGCAGAGAGAGAAGCCAGAGGCTGAGCAGGAGTATCTCATGTTATGGGAGCAATCTGCTGTGACCTAGAGCAGTTCAGCACACACCACCCACATAAAGAGCTCATAAGCCACCACACTGCAATGCACATCAAAACTGCCTGCATCCACACAACAAGCCTGCAGAGGCACGCACTGGAAGACCAAACAGGACACAACAAAACATGCAAATCCAAACCAACCACTAGACTATTTGAGGCTGTAGTGAAACGTGTTCGTTAGCCGAAATGAAACCGTTCAGGTGTGTAATTACTGCAATTAAGCTGCTTCGTTTTGACGTCAAATGCTGAAGGACAGAATCATAGATGGGAGATGTGCACATTTGTTTTACTTCTTGCCAGAGGAGCCAAGGCAAAGGCCTTTCACACATGCACAAAGCACACACAGACTAAACCATCTACATGAGGCGCCCCTTCCCTCGTGGAGCTGCACAGCCAGTCATTGTTGTTCTTTGTTCATAAAACACACAAGGCTACCCACCCAAAGGTATTGCCTAAGTAAGCTTACTGGGCTACAGTAAAATTCCCTGAAGCATTGCAGACAAGGGAAGCAGGCTAAATTTCCATCAATATTGATATAAGCGAAGCCATCGCTCCCTGAACTGGGATTGTGGTTATTTTCCATTCCCCCACTAACTCCCTCCTTCCCATTCACCAGACTACAATAATCTCCTTATGAGAAAAAAAAGGAAACAGTGAAAGAAGTCGAGACATTAAAGAAGTCCATCTGCTGATTTCAGTAGTAAGAAAGTGGCACTGAAGGAAAAGTTTCATGTTGGGTTTTAACGTGAGCTTTCCCTTCACAACACATTTCCAGGCTTTTAGATGTTTGGCTTTATTAACTGAGAGGCAGAAGAAAATATAAAAACAAACATGCAGTTTGTCAGCAGTTTCCTGTGGGTTTTCACAAGGGTTCATCCTGACAACATCTGACAACAAAATTCCCAGAATTTCGCTTGATCTGAGAATCGCAAAACAAAAATCAGTCAGGATTTAGATTCACGCTTCACCTATGGTTACAAACTTAACCCCAAGCATTTCCCAGATTTTATTATGACAGCAAAGTTTGATTATATTTATTCTTCTACTCCAGTGCTTTTCAAACTTTTTATACCAAGAAATGATGCAGCATATGCCAACATTACACTGAAGCTTTTTAATGCAGAACTTGGATGTTACCAGATGGTTTCTGGTCATTCTTTCACTTTGTACCCTAAATTTCCACTTACAACATGGTGCTATAGGTAATGCAAAGTTTTTAAACAACATCTACAGTGCAAGTAAAAATTTCAGTGTTTTTATGACCATTTATCTCCACAATTCATTAACTTAAAATAAACTGATATGCAGTCATTTAAGGCATTCTTTCTCACTCAAACTAGCACTAAAAAGTTCCTTTTTTTGTTGCTTTTTTAACTTATTTTTCTTAATGTTTTTACGTCATTGTTTCTTTCACAGACAATGTCAGTTTTCCCAAACTAGCATCAGTTGTATTTCTATTTTACAGCTGGTTTCATTATGTATAAAAACATAACAAAAGTAAAAACACTGCCCCTCTGTTGTTTGAAGCACATAATTCAATAATCCATTTCATTTTTACTCTGAAGAAGAGATTTCAGAGTTTCATTCAACAAAATTATCAAAAGGGTTTTTCTGATTCCTGCAGTCCAAGTAGGAAAATTACAGATTGTCATCAACTTTGTTGGCAACAGATGAACGTCGTACCGTAAAACTGGCAATAAATTTTACATGATATTGTTAGATGCAAAAAATTTAGCTAACTAGCTAGCAAGGGCACATTAGAGGCTAATTAGCAGCAGCCACAATCGCTTCAAGTAACAGAACAGCATAAAAATGTCTGTGAGCAAATCAAACGTTTACCTGACAGAAAATATCCAGCAAGAAAATTAAACTACACAGAATGTAGGAAAGTAAATGCCACAACAAAATTTAAGACCTGATTAACATTTTTAAGGCCAACTTACATTTCTTAAACAAATTTAAGGACATTTTAAGGCCGTACTTTTAGATGCAGGAATTTAATACTTTTTAAAGGATGCAGACACCCTGAGATGCATTTTCTGAAAAAGTAGTTCCTTCGATGACAAATCCTGCAAGTTTGAACATTAATTTTAAGTAGAAATGTCACAATAACAAATTTTGCTGGACGATAAATTGCTCCAACAGGTATTGCGATAAACGATGACACTGTTGCTTTGAGACCATTTTCAAGTAACATAATGGTAATGACATAATGATGCAAGAACACATTCTCAGAGATTAATAAACTTTAAAGTCCAACAAACATTTAACACTGGAGCTGGAAGACATTTTAAATATCCAACACAAATAAACAAAACAACAGAAACAACAAATAAAATGAATCATGAAGTCTCTGTAAACAAAACTGACCTTCAAAAAAATGGCTAGTTGAGACCAAAACACCAGACTGAAGAATTTCATCATCCAGTTTTTGGTAGAAAGAGAAAAGTGCTAAATCATGCTAATGGAAATTATTGAATTGGTTTTATTTTATTATGTAATAAACTGATTCATTACTTATTGCAACAGTCCCAATATCAAAACGATATTGTGTATAACCAGCTAACATTTTGTTTGGTAAAGACAACATTTACACTAACAAGTTAAACCATTTATAAAATGTGGCCAAAATATTATTAGAACAGAAATAAAAACTAACTTCGATAGCTTAATTCAACAGAATCAGATACTTAAACCTTTAAATCTCTAGATTTAAAGGTTTAAGTTGAGCTGTTTCAGCAGAAGCAACATTTTGACTGTGAGCAGTAAACAGTGTGGTGAAATGACGTCATGCTAGTGAACCTAAAAGGTCACAACAAGCTAACATGAAACTCTCGATGCATCTAAAAAGCAGGACCATCCTAATCCTCTGAACACAGTGCAAAAAGTAGCCATAAAATCTGTGCTGATTGGCCGTTTGAGTGTTGGGAGTTCACATTCATTTAGGAAAACCTAGCCTCCTCCATCACAACTGACATGAACAACCAGCTGGGGTTAGAGGTCATCTCTTTTGGAGGATTGAGGAATGTGCGGCATGCAGCTGGAGTAGGAAATCAACACCAAGCGCTAGCCGAACATGGCTAGCTCATATTCATCCTGCCTGGCAAATGTGACTTCAGACTTGTTATTGAAGGGACTTTGCTTCCTGTGCTGCATGGTAGGCTGGCCATCAAGGCTGGAGGTCATCCCGTTCAAAGAAACAAGGAATGAAAAGCACTTCACAAGTAGTTACACCAGAATGACCTGCACTGAGAAAAGTGGAGTACCATTTCAGCTAAAGGTAAGACTATAAGCTAATTTAATTCGATTCAAAAACACTTTATGTATCCCAAAGGGAAAATAAATGTTGTCATAACTCATATCCAAGTATTCTCAAATAGTCATTGTGGTTGGCCTTACCAACCACAATGATTGCATCCTGCCTCTGACTTAAGGCTGTAACTTTAACACTTTTATAGCTGTCATAACATGCTAACAGCTAATTATCCAGGCATCAGAGACGATATCCCACGAAGCTTGTCCTATATGGAAGTTCACAAATCAGGCAGATGTGAACCAAATCCACTTTTTCTGCCTATAATGCGACCCATAATAGCTCCCACAAGTTTGAACCGGAAGTGAACCGTGCCACTCAACCGCCATCTTGGTAGGCAAAGGGTAGATGAGCCATGGCTACGACACCAACAAAATGAAAGTAGAGTACTCAAAAACTGTAATCGAGTAATAGTTGCAATGTACATATATTCTTTATAAATTAGATAGGAACTAGGTTCTAATGCTGCATTAACACCAAGCGCAATTTGAGCATCAGGAGCATCTGGTTTCCATTCAAAGTCTATATGAACGGACGTCAAGGGCTAGCGCTGCGCGACTGAAGTGACGACATCAAGTGACTTATTTTTTGCAGTCTAGTGAGACACAACTAGACTGCAAAAAATATAAAATGTATCGTTTATAATGAAACAATAAATTGTCCCAGAAATCACTGCGACTAACAATAATATTGTTGTTTTAAGACCATTTTCAAGTAATATATTGGTAATAAAATCATAACAGAATTTTATGAGTTATTCTCAAAACTCAATAAATGTTAAATTCTAATAAACATTTAACACAGGAACTGGAAAACATTTCAAATATCCAAAAATAAATAAACAAAACAACAAATATAATGAATTATGAAGTTTCTGTTAGCAAAATTGATCTTCAACAAAAGGGCTAGTTGAGACCAATAAACCAGACTGAAGACTTTTATCATCCAGTTTTTGGTAGAAAGAGTGAAAAGAGGAAAACTATATATTATGCAAATGGAAATTATAGAGCTTGTTTTAAATTATTATGCAATTAATTGATTTATTGCTTATTGTGACAGGCCTATTTGTCATACTAACATCAGAAAGAATTTCTTATTATATTCCCACAGGCAAGGAAAAAAGAAAAATCTTGATTTTCCATTTTTTAAGCATTAGTACAAAATCTGCAAAAACAACTATGAGAAGGAAAAAAGTTAGACAGGCACATGAAGAACGGATAATCAAATAGATAAATGAAAGGAAGAAAGTCTGGAAATAAAAATATTTTATATATTCTAATTTCCCACATTTTTCCAGACTATAATTATGGTAATAATCCCTAACTCATATTCCAGACCGTGTGGGAATCCTGTTTGTATCCTATTAATGATACACAATAGAATTGCAAACACATGATTTTCTAATATCCTGCAGAACTGGGGCGTTCTGTTTCTGCCCTTTCCAGTGATACCAGTCATTAGGTAACATTCCCTCAGCCGTGTTTCTGCAGGGAATGAACTGGACAGATTACAAGCGGCAGCATGTCCCTCTGCCACGAGGTCCTTTCTCTTCTTCCTCTCAGAAACGGATTTACAGAACTTCTTCTAACCACATCATGAATGCCTAGCTGTGTGTGGAAAAAATACTTTTTTCAGGCTTTAGATGATGTTTCCAAATGTTACATCCAGGGATGATTTTGTGCACAAAATCTACATTTTTAATGAGTTAACACTTTGTAAACCCCGACTTTTACTATATATGCTTCCGAAGACAATAATAGCAAGCTTTAAATTAAGAATCAGCAACTTTACTGTAACATTGTGAGTCGTATTTTCAGCATACAGATAATCCCAAAAGTGATGCAATACTATTATTGTTATTATTATCAAAAGGTTTCTTAGAGTGGACAGATATGTTGTTGTCTGAAAACCCTATAAGACATTGGTCAATGTGTTAGCTACTAGGCTAGATGTGGGAGTTGTAGTTTGTTATATTTGTTATAACATTTTGATTAGGGGTGCAAGTTATCAATTAATGAGTTAATATAAAGTTGTTTGATTTTATTGATTTACTAGTTATTAATTAATAAGAAGCCACATTCTTAAAAATTTCTGCTTTCTCTTGGACGAAGATGGCCGACCGTCTTTCCTAAACATAAAGAGTTAAATTTTTCATAACATGCTGACTTGGCTGAATGAACGCTACTCAGGTGAAACTTAAGGAGTTTGTCGAGTGTTTATATTTCAAAACAGAACTGCAAAAAGTTCATTTTCCATCCCACACTGGACTGCGTTTGGAATATTTCTCTGTCCAGTTCTGGCATTGCCGCCATCTTTGTTTCTGTATCACCGGCTTTGCCTAAGGATGACCAGCGGCAAAGCAGTGGCGCCCTGCTGGATGACTTCCAAACCATGACACTAAAATAAGGTTTAAGCGGACATTATACACAGTTCTCATGTGACGGCACATTTCCGGGAAGTATGTAGCTGACAGCCACGTTGGTAGGTATCCGTAACCTCCATGACAGTTGCTATGGAGTTGCTATGACAACAATAAACTAGCTATAAGCTCAGAACTAGCTCATCGATTACTCGATTCCAATTTTTGAACACTCTACAAATCTTTGTGTAATACCAAGATAAATATCAATCATATTTTCTATACTACGAAACTAGCAAAATTATCTTAGCTAATGTAGCTTTTAGCTGCTAGCTAAGACAGACATGTAGCCTACGTGTATGTTACATGTACTTTCTCTGCCAGTAACCAGAACCTTGTTATTTACCTGAAGAGTTCGCAGATCTTTTACAAATCTGTTTAAACATTGATTGTATGTATCCATGGTGTAGGCGCTGCTCCCTAGGTAGTTAACTATGTCATAGTAAACCGAAGGCAGCTTGTCCACATCATCTGTTATGTTTTCATAACATGGTTCTCTGTCTCATACAGGTCAACCCCGACAGCAGCGATTTTGTTGATATATATTTTTCTTGGACACTAGTCAATATTTTTATTTTTGTTGGTCTTGAAGCCATGATTCAGCTACGCTTGCGCCGTGTTTGACTACAAAGATGGCGGCTCTTTGTGATATTATTGTTTACATTATGTTTAGACACTGTGAGTTTCTCTACTCTCCCCAAACTTTGTTTGGTTTTTCCCCACTGTCTTGACTCTTTATACAGTGGCGATGTGCTACCTCAACCAAATTAATTTTTTAAAAAGTGAACTGTACATAAAGGGAATATTTTCATCCAATCTTCAGTAGAGCAAATATTCCACTGGACTGCATGGCAACCAGACCCAAACACTGATGTGTACCTAATAATCAACAATAGTGTAATCTGCATTCCTGAAAGAAAGTGTGTGTGCATAGGCCTCCACACTGGCTCTAGCCCAGGGGCCCACATGCTCCTAAATCCAGCCCTGAAATTTTAACACACATGCTCACTTTCCACTCTAATTACATAACAGTAACAACAGAAAGCACAATGACAAGCTCTCAGGCGACCACACACGTGGCGATATATCATTTATGTGTGTAGTTTTCTTTTCGTTTTACCTTTTGACACTGGGGAGTCTGGGGGACAGGAAGCCTCCTTATTTTCGGGTGACACTCTTTGCTTTGTACTTCCTGAAGTGAGCGGGGGACTGGAGGGGGGGCTGCTACTCGAGACCCGGCTGGTTGTTGTTCCTCCGTGCAGGGTTTGCGGCCGTGTGGGGCTGCTCGGACCCCCACGCAGGAGCTGGTAAGGCACGGTGGCACGGATGGGGTGCAAGCGGCTGCAGCTGCTGCCGCTCTGGGTGAACGAGCCCGGGGAGCCCGCATTGCTGCGCCTCACCCTCGGCTGCTGAAGGGAGTTACTGGGCGCTGACATCTTCCGAAACTGGCCGCTTATCGCAGGGGAAAACACGCACTGCCCAAAGCTGCTGCTGCTTCTCTAGAAAAGGAGGAGAAGGTTGGAGAACTATTGAGATAAACATCAGCCTGTTAGCGAAAAACGTTAGCTTCCTTTAAAATTTCTCAACTCCTGCGTTTAAGGAGGGTAAAAAAAAACAATCCGACATGACTTATTTTGAAGCAAACTTACCTGTAGGTTACTAACATGTGCTGTGATAAACTCCAAACATGGCATGGATAACTTTTAAAGTTGTTTTTACAACTTCTCGTTGCATTTTTTACGTGTTTTCGCTGCTCAAGCCGTCCCCATCCTGTTCACTCACTTGACAGTTTTTCAGCTCGACTACTGGCTGGCGTAAGTGGGCGGGCCTTAGCTATGAGTCCCTTGGTTTCTGATTGGTCAGTCACCGTGTACAGTAAGATCAGTGATTGGCTTCTGCCAGTCCACAGAGCCTTACTTTCAACCAATCAAAACTACATTATGTTAAACATTTTTCACGGTTTTTATTTTAAGAAAATAAAATACAATCAAATGTGTAAAGTTATTAATCCTTTCTGAACTTTATTCAGAAGTGTTTTATGTTTTCATACAAAACTTAATTGCAGGTAAAAGCTGTAGCTGTTCTGGAGCTTTCATTCATTGTAAAACAATTGAAATGATAAACTTACATTTACACGTAATAAATTATTTCCCCAATATGTTTCTGAAAAGTTTACTTCTAAACTATCATATTGCATTTGAATTGTTTAACCAGTAGAATATAACAGATTAAAATGTTAATCTCATTGTTTATATGCATTAATTTGACATAACTGCATACATTCAAGATCCAATGTTTAGTTATTGCGGTGTTTGTTTTTACTGCTCCTTATTCTCCATAGAAATGCTCTGAGAGCTTCAAGGAACTTGAGTCAAATTCCTTTTATGCCTTAACATGTTTAGCCGATGAATGTGGTTAGACAGTTGGGTCTTGGCTGCTTTCCGATGGCAGGACACAGTTTCAACCTCAGCCTCTGAGACGGCACACTGGACTGTTCCATGACAATATGCCAACATATTCACACAGAAAAGCTGCACTATGCTTTAATAATCTGTCAGCTTCAATTAGTTTGCTTGAAAGACGCCAGACTGTCATGCAATCTTTCATAACTCAAAGGAAGTATTTCTAGAAACACAAAGCAAAATGTTTTGTTACACCAGAACCACAAACCTCAGTGTATTTTAGGATTGCAACTGATGACTATTTTAGTAATCGATTAATCTGATTTTAAAAGTTGGCATATTCTGCAGATTTTGCATTTAACCACTTAAGCTTATTTGGTACGATATAAGAAATACAATAAAATACGCAAATAACCATATAATTACATTAATTAAATAATGAACATTTAACTGCCCAAAATGCAATAATATAGCATTTCTTTAGTTTATATTTGATCATTTGCAGTAAAAGATGCATCTGCAGCTGAAAAAATACTCAGCTCTTTCTGCTTAAGATCTATATAATGTAGAGCTGATCGGTTGGATTTATTGATTAATAATTGGATAGAAACTTTGTCCTCATTCTCTGTTTTGAAACGCATACTGTTTGAAGTTTTTGTACTTTGAAGTACCATGACTGAATAGAAAATGTCCAACAAACTCCTGGAAATTTATTGATTACCAATTTGAAATATTACAAGGAGCCTGAAAACAGAAAATGACTGTCTATGGCCTATACAAAACATTTTCATTAGATTTTTTTGCACAAAATAATTTTTAAATGAGATTTTATTCTGTCACTTTAAATCCAAATAATCTGCTTCTGGCCACGCTCCCCAACTCAACATTTACAGTCATACATGAAAATAGCTGCAAACAGTTACGCAATTATACAACCTTACATCTTTGAAAAGCAGACGTTGAGCCTCCTGCACAACCAAGAAAGTTGTAGCAAGTGGTTTCTGGATGGTAAGTTAACAACAAAGCACTTGTCTTTTCCAGCAGCCATTGTACAGCGCATACAGCAGTAAAACCAGCTGACCAAACGTGCTGGAACTCAGCTTGGGTTGCTAGGTAACTGCGCAGTGGCCGTCGAATGTGATTTAAAAATCAACAGACACACCAAAAAAAAAAAAAAATTAACACACTACCAAAAAAAAAGGGCTAGGTGTATTTTTAAATGCTTAGGCTGTTTTTAGAAGCAGTTATGACCCAAGTGAAAATATAAAAATGTGTAAAAAGTGAATTTTGCATAATAAGTCCCCTTTAATACTTTTTGCAAAGCACTGTTTTTATGTAAACCTGTTTGGTTGGATTTTGATAGGAAAGTCCCAATGTCCAAAATATATTGAATTCCCAGTTTATCTCCTGTAGTGAGGTGAAAATTTGAAATTCTGTTGACGTTTCCACATAAGATGAGGAAAAGATTCAGGAAGCACAAAGCCACACCATCTGCGTCTATAAAACTTAACGTAAAACAAACCATGCAAACGTATGGAAAACACCTCCAATTCAACAGCACTTTGATTTGTCAACTGAGATTTATTTAAAAGGCAAAAACACAAAAAACGGTTGAAAAGGATGAAATCCCAGCCGCTCTGTTTTCCAGGGCTCATCAATTTGTCCGCCCAGATCCAAGATGGCCCACAAAGGGGAACGCAGGCCTTCAGAACCTCGGTGAACTCCTCCTCAGCACTCCATGACTAAGTGATTTAGCCAGCTATGGGGAAGGCCGCCCAATTTACAATCAGTTCCTGCGCTGGAGGCCGCGCAAAGAAAGACAAAAACGCCATTTACAGACGACGGCTACCCCACAGATGGCGGCCATCCCTGGATTCATGCGGTATGCATAGATTTTGGGTGCAATTTGGGCATCGGCGAGGGGAGAAAAGAAAGAGCAGGGCAGTGTGTTGATGTAGACGTTGTGGGAGGGAGGGGAGTCGCTGTTCTGTCGTTTTCTCTTTGAGTCAATAGTGTTCCGGCAGCTGAGCTTCTTTATGAGGGGAACAATCTGGAGGGTCTTGTCAGGGTGCCGAGCAGCTGCCGTTTTCTGGGGAGCTTCTTTCACAGACCACAGGCCTGGAGTAGGCTGGTGAATACAGACGCACCCTCCCACACTCCTCTTCCTCCACAACGGCTCTAATCCGCCCCCCGTCCCTCCCTCCACAGCAAACCTTTCACACTGGAGAGCATCCCTGGAAAAACACCAAAGCTTATCAAGTCTAGTTTCTAATGCAGAGGTGTCAAATTCATCAAGATCGTGGATCTCCTTAAGGGTGCAGTGTGTAACTTTAATAAAAAAATATGTCTGTACATATTAAAACCATGTTGTCACACTTTGTTATGAGACAGATAATCTGTGAAACCATAAAGCTCCTCCGCCTTCTCCTTGAGCTATCATCATCTGAAGAAATGCAACACTCCCGGTAGAAAACAACCAATCAGAGCCAGGAGGAGGGACTTAGCGCTGTCAATCAAGCTCATGTAATCGCTGCTAAATGTGCTAATGGCAGAGAAAAAACTTGCCATAACAGGAAAACCATTTATCTGTCATCATCCATGCTAGCTAGCCTTAGCATTCACAACAGGCAGAGAGCAATGGGAGGATGAGCAGCACAGTACAGAGGGTGATGGACAGCGCTAAGACTCACCTCCTGGCTCTGATTGGTTGTTAGCACTGTGAGAAGACAGGGAGCTCAACGCTTTCACAGATTATCTGTCTCATAACAAACAACATAGTGACAGTTTCAACATATATGTAAAAATATATTTTTTCATAAAAGTTACATACTGTGAATTTAAAGGGCCGTTTTTGCTATTACCATCTGAAGAAACGCACCACTCCCAACCAAAAACAACCAATCAGAGCCTTTTCAAGTCATATCGACTGGCACAACCTGTTCTGTAAAAAATAAAAATAAAAAGAACAAATAAATAGCTTTCTCTGCATTTGATGGAAACGTCTTCAAATTAAATAAGATTAAATTCTTTTCACATTGATGCAATTTGGCAATACAGATAAAAACTGTTTTAATTTGACTTATAAAATAATATTATGTGACCTACAATAGGGTCTAGTGGGCCACAAAGATAGCTATAGTGGGCCAGATTTGGCCCGCGCACCTTGAGTTTGACACGTGCTCTAGTGCAAACATCTTAGTACAATTTAAATAAGAAAAAAATTGCTTACAAGTAACGTTTCAGTAATAAATAGGAGCTTGTTTCAAGTAAATAATTCCTTAATATTAATTTGTAAAAAGTGCTGGTTCCCCTGGAAGATTATTTCACTAAGACATTTTCCCTTGTTTTACATAAAACTTGCAAGTTTAGCTAGAACTATTTAATCAATATTAAATAATTATTTACTTAAAACAAGCTCATATGTGTTCCTGTAAAAATACTTCTAAGTTAGTTTTGTCTTATTTCAAGTGTGCTAAGATATTTGCACTAAAAACTAGAATAAAAATGCTTGGTAAGATTTGATGTTTTTGCAGTGCGTTATTATTGTAATCGCTCCCCGAACAAAACGTTTATGAGGTATGTGAAGATTTTTTTTTCCTCCACCAGATGATAAATACAGACTAAAACACAACAAAGCTCACTTCAGGAATAATGGCACGACCTGATATCTGACTGTATAGTTAAAAACAGCAGCATCCTGATCCAGGTTAGACTGGAAGAGGCTGGAAACAGCACAGCCTCTTGTGATTCTCCTGAGAGTGATTTTTATTAGTAGAGCATTAAATTAGTATTTTACTTTTTCACTTTAACATGGTTAGTCAAATCATTACCTACACTTTGATTCCCTTCTTCATATTGACCTCTGGTGTGATGCAACATTCCCTGGACTAATGCTTAACAGCATCACTCCAAACAACAAACATTTTTCATATTTTTGTTTGGTTTCAAGAGCAAATATTTTAGTAGATTTGAAATAAGACAAAACTAACTCACAAGTAACTTTAAGCAAGAAACAGGAGCTTTTTAAGTCAATAATTCCTTAATATTTTTGAAAAAGTATTAGTTCCATTGGTAGATTCTAAGATTTTTCATCAGTTTTAAGGAATTATTGACTTAAACGAGCTGCTATTTCTTGTTGAAAGGTTACTTATTAGTTTGGTTTTATTTCAAACATACTAGGATATTTGCAAAAGAAACTAGACAAAAACACTTGATAAGATTTTGTGTTTTTGCAGTGTAACTTTCAATCCAAGCAGCCACTTCAGAGCGGGTCGTCGCCGACGCTCACAGGTGTGCCGGCGCAGCAGCCAGTCTGCAGCAGCTAGTCTGCAGCAGCCAGTCTGCAGCAGCCAGTCTGCAGCAGTTGGCTCCCGGTTCGTGTTTAGCTTCGGTTTCCGACACGCGTGTCCCGTTTAGCTGCTGTCTACCGGCACCAGGTTCCCTGTGGTGTCCAGCTGCATGCATTTACACGCACAGGCCGACACCGGGCACTCTGTGTGGTCTCTGTGGAGCACATATAGACACGTTTTTATTCACAGTTACCTGTAATGTGTTAGGGCTGCAACGAGGGAGGGGAACTGATAAGAATTTATCGACGGATCTTAATTTCTCTTTGGGATCAATAAAGTACCGTTGAATGTGAATTGAATTTGATACGATTGCATTATCGATCTCGCTTATCGAGACAATTACTCATTGAGTTAGGAAATAAACTCTTTAATTCAACATATGCATCAAGTTTTAATTTTCTTTGTTCGATTCAAACTAAATTAAAACTTGCTTAAACAATAAAATCTCCCTGTCACTTTAACACGAAATGCAACATTCTGAACATCAACAGTTTCTGTTTTTAACATCATAAACGAGCCTCGTCTGAAACCATATTCTAATTTATTAAATATGACTGTAAATGTTGGAGATTATTTGTTCAGTATGGCGCTAATATTAACACAATAACCAGGAAGTGGAAGAGTTTGACGCTAACTGGAAAATTCATAGCAAGAGACGCTGCAATCCTTTTATTGTGATTAAAGTTTTGAGCAACCGGCCCAACAATCATCTTTCTTTGAGTGTAATACATATTTTCGAGCGTCTCTGCCGCGACGCCATCTTGGTTATTCTCTAGCGCAGAATACGTAACGTGTTCAATACATCACAAGTTACAGGAAGTGATAATGATTCTAAGTAACTGAACTCCTGAGAACCGGTCCTCGGTTCCCATCCCCAGCTGCACCTAACAATCTATCAATCGATTATTCTGACGGTTAATCAAATTCTTAAAAACTGCACAATCTGCTAATTTTTAATTTAAACCATTATACAATATTAGAAACACATTACACTATATGAAAGAAAAACTGCATTATACTTTAAGTCGTCTCTCAACTTGAATTAGTTTGTTTGGAAGAAGTCAGACTATCAGGTTACCTTTCATCACTCAAAGTCTGGACTTGTTTTCACGTGTTTGACCAAGTTTGTGAAGCTATTGGTGTATTTAAGTGAGCTGAACTGGTGCAGAATTATCAAAGAAATTTTAAATTAAGTAAATTTATGTCTGTATTTAAAAAAAACAAACGTTCGATTCAGCTCTGTTTTTCTGTATCGGATCGGTATCAGTCGATACTGAACCTCTGATATCTGTATCGATATCATAAGTGAATCCTTAACTTGAATACAATTTTTGGGTGTTACATGTGAATTTCAAAAACATGAAAATAATTTTCAAAATGTCTCCCACCTGAACCAGCTCAGCATGTGACCGGCATGGCCACCATGTCGACAGTTGTGACACCAGGTGAACCAGTTGTTGAACTGGGCGAGTTTGTTCTCCCTTGTTAAGTCCATTTTCTCATCCGACTTTCCAGTTCCTGAATCCAAAAGATTCAACATTTAAATCCGACTATCAGAGCTGTTAGGAGTGATGTCACAGCAGTAAATGTCCAGGTGCTAACGGGTTTTAAACGGCGACCAAAGTCCAGCCATTCCTCCTTAAGTCAAGCATTACAGCAGCTTCTGCTCCACGTTCGACTGATCCTACCTGAGCAACTGGAAACAGGTGTGCCCATGTTCATGAGGCAGAGTGCGCAGCGCGGCAGAGGCTTCCTGCAGCCAGGACAGCTGGTGACTTTTGATTTGGTGGGTGACCCGCTGACCCCGTACTGGCTGAAGCCCCGGCCCTGATGAGGCATCGCAGAGCAGCTGTAGGAGATGGACTTCCCGCAGAAATTACAGCTCACAAACACCTGCAGAGAGCAAAACACAGGATCGGGACTGAAACTATTAATCGATTATTTAAATTGCTTTATATCATAGAAACATCATAGAGACACCGAGTGTGAAAAAGCAATAAACATCACAATTTGTCAACATGAAATATGTTGATCAATATTTCACTATCTACTAGGGCTGCAACTAAAGAATATTTGATTAATCGGATTAAAAAATGGCACATTCAACAAATTTTCTATTTAACCTTTTTTTAAAACACTATATTAGAAATAGTTCAATTAATTTTTTAATAAGAAAATAATCATTTAATTGACTAAAATTCAATCCCTTAGTGTTCCTTAGTTAATCTGAACCAGTATTTCAGATTAACTAATTTTGGCTAAAACATATTTACAGACAAATGTGTTTTACCTTCAATGCAAAATACATATTTTTTGTAATGTTTTAACTTAATTCCTGCTCTGAATTTGTTGGGTTTTTTTCACCAAATGGCCTTTATTGAGATTGTATACTTCAGTTAACGATTAATCGATTAATAAATTAGTTGACAATGACTTCAAAAATCGATTTCAACATCACTTACTACTAATCAAAGGCAACTCAGAACAGGAACTCATAGGAACTCAGTGTTTCAGCTGTTTTGAAGTTTTCTGGAAGTCAACTAATTTAGTAATTGATTAATCATTAACTGGAGTACATAGACTTCAAAAAGGTCGTTTACTTAGAGCAAGAATTAGGCCAAAAATATACTAAAAATATATATGTTCCACCGAGTATGTTTTGTATTTATTCTTGCAGTTATTTTTATTTCTGAATTTATCTATGTTATGTATTTTTTGTTTATGTTTTATGTGTAGATGCAGGGAATTGCAACTAATGGGGATCCAAATGAAAGAAACCTGGTTCAAATTCTTAGAAACAATCTCCTTTAAGTTTTTGTTATCCAGGTATTAATTGGTTAATGCAAAAATTAATCCCCAGATCAGCCCTACACTGCATTGATAAGCAGAAATGTCTGAGCTTTTCACATGTTGATGTTAGAAGTATTTTTTTAAGTTGCTTAATTGCATCATTTTCTACAAATGATCAAGTATTTACAAAAGGGATGCCATGTTATTGCATTTTAGGCAATAAAATGTTTATTTACTTAAAAAAATTAATTAAATTGCATTTTTAATGTGTAATCATATTTTATTAAAGGTGCTTAAGTGGTTAAATGAAAAATCAGCAAAATGTGGCAATTTTTTTATCCGATTAATGGACAGAAGAATTGATTATTAAATTAATCGATAGTTGTAACCTTGCGTAGGACTAAAGGCATAATGAATATAAAACCAACAGCTTCATGCTCACCGGCTGCCTGGGTTTACATTTTGTTGGGTTTAAAGGCTCTGCAGCAGAAATGAACGTCGTTACCTGAGCTAGTGGTTTGGAGCTGGGGTCCAGTTTGCCTCTGAGGATGTCAAACTCGGCTCGTTTGTGCCAGAACCTCCAGGCGTCCAGCAGGTTGCGGTAGTTTTCGATCCAGCACTGGACCCGAGGGTCTTTCAACACGTCGCCAGGGGAGCCCTGACAGCAGAGATCAGGTGTGAAAGCGCCCTTTGACCTTTTCATTTTAGAGCAGTTAGCAGAGCAACAGACAGCCTCATGGTAGCAACATGTTGCTCTATAAAGGTGTGGCTGTGGGTGAGTGCTTCAGTACCAATGGCATGTTAGAACAAGAAAACTAAAGTAACAATTAAATAACACTTTGATGTTTTAGCGTCGCTTTATCGGAATAAGTAGATTTGCAGGTTTAGTACACAAAATTCAGGGTTTTTTTCCCCTCTCACTTTCACTGTAAGTAATTACTTTGCAAGATGATGAAACTTTCTAGAGAAAATGTTATGATTCGCTTGTTTTTAGCTGGAAGCTACTAACTATATATCAGCTACGGCTATTATAAATGACTAATTTAGAAATCAAATAATCTATTGGATATTCTGATGATTAATCAAGTAATCAAGTGAAACATAATCACGTTCCGTAGTAGCTATGTAAGCTTGCAAAAGAAACATATGGAAGAGAAAATGCTAGTGTTCATCAGAGTACCTTTAGCATGCAGAAGCTGGCGGTCTGAACGTCCCCGGTCCGGTCCACATAGCTCTCCATCAGATCGACGCCATCTTTGGTGAGTCCGGTCAGCAGGATTCCCTCCAGGTTTCCTGCCTCCTTCATCTCGGTGGTCAGTTTGTCGATGTAACGCGGCAGCTGCAGAGAAAACAGCAGCAGACTCAGATGAAGCCGCTTCATTGCATGTGACACTCGGCACCTCGACGTGCTGCAGGAAGCTTCGCTCTGATTACCTGAGCATCGCTGAGAAACATGCAGGCGAAGGCGACTCTGTCCCGGACGGCAACTTTGCTCTCATACTGAAACAGAAACAAAGGAAATGCAACATAATGCTTCTCTACCAGGGCAGAGGTGACAAGAAACTGCTTACATTTAGTTGAGTAACTTTTTGGAAAAAAAAAATTATTTTTACTACTCTGTACTTTATATTTCTACTTGAGTAAAATTTATGGATTCTCCAGCAACTGAATGAAAAACAAAAAATTCCCCAGACAGACACACACCTGCAGTTTTTGTTTCATAAACTTTATATTGAAAGCAAAATATATTTTGCCTAACTTTGTTATTTTGTAATTCTGTTATTTCTATTAACTATTTTCATTTTAAAATGCCAAAATAAGCTCCTTTTTAAACTGTTCTTTAAGCTTTTTTCAAGAACATTTAACACTAACTGTTCAGGTGATTATTAAAAATAAATAGAAATAAATTAAGTATTTTAATATTTATTTCAACCAATGAAAGGTGGAACTTTTATCAGATTTGATTAAAGTGTGACAATTTTAAATATTAAGCCACGTCACTAATATCCAGGAAGTTTTTACTCAAAAACGTAATTATTTTTGAGTAAAAAAATAAATAAAATTCAGTAATGATCAAAATATTATTACAGAGGTCATGCTGTATTTAGCATGACCTCTGCTGTATTTAGCATGACCTCTGCTGTATTTAGCATGACCTCTGCTAAACACAGCAGAGGTCATGGAAGAGAATTCTTGTTTTTATTGCTGGGAATAAACCTAAAAACATTTCACAGACTTAAAAAATGAAAATTAGAAAATTATTAAACATTTAGGCAAACGTAAAATATTCTATGTTTTTTTTTTATTGTTGTGCAGGTAAAAGAGAAAAAATTAACAACAATATTTTAGTGTTTTTAAATGAAATGTTGGACCCTTAATACTTTCAGCCTGGGGATTTTGGCCCTTGGACAGCACTGCTGTAAGTTTTTTAAATTTTTTTTTACCTGGAATAAATTTGATAATGTTTCTTTTGATAATAAATATAAGTAATAAAATCATTAAGTAGAATTTTTTTTGTGTTCCTTATCATTTTATCAGACCAGAAAAAGTAAATATGCAGTTTTTTTAAGACTGCATGGGAACTCGTGCTTGTGTTTTAGACTTTGAGCCTGAACAGTGACATTGCAGGGTCAGCCTGATCTGGAAACATTTCTGAAGGCAAACATCCACAGCAGCTCATCATTTCTATAAAAATCCAACCAGCCCGGCTTGGAAATGACTCACTGGATCGTCTTATCTCATTACGCGTTTTTACCAAGAAAAGGTTTGAGAGAATTTTCAGCTGAAAGGGAAAACAAACATGGATTCTGGCCTGGGCTGCAGTTTCTCCTTTACACAACAGTTTTATGACTAATAAAGCCAACAGTGGAAATGGAAAACAAGTCTCTTCCTGTGCACCTGAAGTTTTTCCACATAAAACCACTGAAGTAATACCAGCCAATTTATTACTCTGTTAAGTATAAATAAACCTCTTTACGGAGTCAGAACAAAAGGGCCACTGTCTTGGCTTTTCTGTATCGACTAACTGGCTCACTAAAAGTCGACGGCGCAGATATTTACCAGCACGCCGTCGTAGGCTCCAGGCTCACTGGTGAGGAAGGCGAACATGACACAGAGGTAGGGATTCTTCAGCTGCAGCCTCAGAGAGCTGCACATCTCCCTCCACAGGGACGACTTCTCGTCGGTGTAGCCCGACAGCGCCATGGCAACAACGTTCAGGTTCAGGTCGCCTGTAAGTAACACGAAACTATTGATATAGAGTCGTTCATGGCCTGCAGAGGAGAAAAGCCTCTGGAAACAACTGATATAAACCTTTATTTATACTTCAGCTTGTTTGTCTAGAACAGGGGTCAAACTCAAGGCCCGGGGTCCAAATCCGACCGCATAGCTTTATATGTGGCCCTCTGGTCTCTAGAGCTTTTAAATATAATTTTATGAGTCAAATCAAACCAGTTTTTATCTCTGTACTGCCATATTGCATCAATAAGTCCCTCCAGTTTTTCGGGAATCCACAATCGCCAAAATTCATGCAATAATCAACAAATTCCCACACTTTTGCATGCTAATAATAGTAATAATAATGTTTTTATAAAGTGTTTTCAAACAGAGTGCTGAACAATTACAATGAGATAAAACCAAAACAGAACAATACAGTTTATAATGCATAAATGTGAGTTTATTGCAATTTTCAGCAAAAATAGTCAAAAACATTGGGGTGAGGTGATGCTACCTCCCACCTGCAGGTGGCAGTATAACTATGTTCTGCTTGGTGTAAAGTTATCCAGGAATATTTATATATTTTGAACAGATTTGGTTTAATTACTGCTCTGAACATGTTATATTTATTCACGAAATAACTTTTTTTAATATGTATACTCTAGTTAGTGATTAATCAATTACTAAATTAGTTGAGGATTATCTGAACAATCGATTAATCACGATTAATCCAACTAAACAAAAGATAATAAAAACATTGCTAATCTGCAGATTACATGATGTTTTTTCAACGAGTTATTACATAAGTTTGTCAGGTTAAACATATTTTCTTCTGTGTGTGCAGAGGAATCAACACATTCAGTAGGAAATAAAGCAGCGGCTCTGTTGACACACCTTATCCAAAGAACGACTCCATCAGTCGTGAACAGGAAACACAGCAGAAAATTCTTCACCTACATTAATGACATTTTTCCTCACACATGTGTAAACAGCAGCACCGTGAACGCACTGTGTGCTGTGAAAACATGACTCCGGCCGCCACATTCTGCTTTATTCTCCCTATGAACTTTATTTTACTTTATTTAAATATTCTGTTTGGTTTTTAACTTAAGTTACAGCCTGTATTCATAACACATTTAGAAACACTGGCTGATTTGTTGAAGGGTTTATCAAAATGAGTGATTTTCCCCAGCTCAGACTTTGGGGAGAATATCTCTAATACAAGCAATAAATCCATTATAAAGCACATTAAACACAAAATACAGAGTTTAATGAATAGAGCACAAAGAAGAGCAGTAAAATATTTCCAGAAATAAACTCCTAAACCGCATAGACAGACTTCCTGGAGGAGTAGAAGCTGCACTGAATACCATATTAAGCCTTTTGTACTGAAAATAGGATATTAAAGTGTATAAAGTTAAGTAACTTTACTTTTGGTAACAAAGTGTAATTCAACTGCAAGCATATTCGATTAATATCCCACATTTGTTGTGTCGTTCTTTTGGTACCTTATCTGCATTTTATCCACTTGGAAAGTATTTTAAAGTTAGTTTGTAACCAGTTTGTCTATTTAATATAATTTATTTGTTGGCACTTTAGCACAGCATATCGAACAGGCACACGAATATCAAAACGTGGCTTTAATTACAGATTTTTGATAATTATTCAGTCGTTAAGTAATATATTTAACTAAGCATGTTGTCGTGAGATTTAAGTTAAAAGCTGAAAATATCAGTTATGAGGGAAACTCTTTACCAAAGTGCATCTTGTACTTTACATGTTTAAGTTGAGTTTGCCGCCACCTACTGGCTTAAAATGGAAATATATTTGACTATCATCCAGCTTGTATGATTCCTAAATTTTGTTTTCATTTTCACAATCTCTATGCTGGATAAATTTAGTGTTCCAGGTCTTTACAAGCAGAATTCATATCATTACAGGAAATTTAAGATCTTATTTGGAGTTATATTTCCTCTGGAGGACGCAGACAGTGTATTCTGTAATACAGAAATGTTCTAGCCTTGAGGGTTCATTCAGCCTCGATGCTCCGCTCACCTTTTTCGGTGACGGCTCCCTTGCTGAGGATCTGGATGGCGCGGCGGATATCCAGGTTGAAGAGAGCGATGGCCGCCGCTCGCTCCCACTCGCGTTCCTGCTCCAGAGACCGCAGGAAGGTTTCCACGTCGATGTCCGGACCGCGGCTGATCCACCCGCAGAGCCGCAGGGCGAGGCAGCGCTCGTCGCTCTGGAAGCGGGTTACGTCTGTCTGCCGGTCAGAGCCGCTCCAGCACCTGCGGCTCTCCGTCGTGCCTTCAGGAAAACAGAGAATTAAAGAGGAGTGGCAATAACAACCCAGGTGGATGTTTCAGGTCGATGATTTGTTTTCTTACCTGAGCTCGACTTCACAATGTTCTTGATGCCGGAATAAACCACAAACTGTTTGTTTCCTTGCAGTTTTAGCTCCGCGTCCTCTGAACACTGCTTCATATGTGATACTTGAATAGGAAATATAACAAATGTTCCAGTTTTGATAAAAGATGAACTGACTCAATATTAATATGTCTATTGATCCCAATACTGGTATTGAGAATGAACACATAAGATCCATAACGGCAGATCTATTCAATCCTCCAGAACGCAGCTGCTGGTGTTCTGACTAAAACCAGGAAGACGGAGCACATCACCCCAGTTCTACAGTCCCTACAGCTCAGAGGACAGACTTTAAAATACTGCTGTTAGTTTATAAATAACTAAATAAGTAAATAAATTTTAACCAAAACACCAGACTGAAGACTTTCATCATCCAGTTTTTGGTAGAAAAAGAAAAATGATAGATCATGCTAGAGGAAATTATTGAGCTTATTTTAATTTATCATGTAATTAATTCATTTATTGCTTATTACAAAAGGCCTATAATTAGTTACTTGATAAAAACAAAAAAAATGTTTTCACAAAATGGTAATCTGCACACTGTTGGTATTCACCCTGCAGGGTTTCCCCCATCGTATTACAAGCCTGGCGGGCCACCAGGCTTTACTTGCATCCCCACCAGGCTAAGAATTTCTTGTTTATTTTATTTTTTATGTTTGTTTTTGATTCTAGTTGATGCTTAGATGTTGTTAATAATGACTTCCAATAACACATAATTGCCTAGTTGTATTTTCAAATTTCCTGTCAACTTTAAACATTTTCTTAATTAAAAACACCTAGCTAAGGCTTCGACCGGGCTTGGCTGGTGTTAAGGAGGAAATTCTGTCACAGGTACGAAAGGTTTCATTGTGGAAGGATATAGAACAGATCGAACCATAAAGACCTGAGCTGTGGGTCGCTCCCCCCGGCCAGCAGGTGGTTCCTCCAAACCTGGACGGTGTCGTGTCCGTACCTGGACTGAGCTCGCTCCCTCATCTTGGTGGCGATGTCTTTCTCGGCTGCGCCGTCCGTCCCTTCGGCCTCGTCCTCGACGCAGCTGTACAGGTGTCGGCCGCAGGCCCACATGAGCGACGCCGTGGAGCTCCAGGCCAGAGAGATGCGCTCGAACACGGTGAAGTCGGTCATGACCCGGTTGGCGGCGGAGACCACCACCATGCGGTTTTGGGAGGAGGGGTGCCAGGCGAAGCTGCCGATCTGGCTGTAGCAGGGCTGCACGCTTCGCTCGATGATGGTGGGCTCCGTCTCGTCGCCGATGGGGGTGGGAGTGTGCTGCATGTCGTACAGGCGGATGATGTTGCTGTCGCGTGTCAGCGTCGCCAGAAGGCCGGTGCGAGTCGGACACCACGCCACCTGGTGGTAAGAGAGGAAAACTGGGATCAACAATATAAAATGGACTCAATAAATCTGTAGAAACATCTGTATCGGCAGATATTTGTCATTTTTAAACATATACGTGTTGGTCGGAAAACTTAAACTATTCTGATGTTAATAAACAATCTTTATTTACCATCCATTTCTGCCACAGAAAAGTTCAAGCACTTTACAAGCACTTTTAAGGTAAGTTTTCAAACTTTTCCAGCACCACACTTTGGAGATAAAAACAATACAAATGAAGTAGGAGTGTACTGATTACAGTTTTAATGTCTATTGCTGATTACCAACCTGCCGATTCCGATTTTGGCTGATGCCAATTTTTTTGTGTCTGAAATGTCGCTAAATATACAAAAACAGCAAACAGAACCGTGGTTGATATTTAAACCTTTGGACCTGTGGATAAGATCAACTTCACATGCAAGTATCAGCCGATCAACGATGTCCCAAAATTAAGGAAAATGGCGTAGGTAAATCAGTGCACAACTACATTTAAGTAATAAAGACAGTTTTAAATGTATGATTATATAATGTAAATATTACTAAATCAAGTTTTTTATTTGCTTGTATCCCCTTTTGGGCCTTATCGCCTTTACTTAGTTTTATGAAAGAGTAACTTCTGGTTTTATGTTTGGTGTTTTTATTTTGAAGTTATGTATTCGTTATGTGTTAAACGGCAGTTTGACAACAACATCTTGTTTTTAGCAGCCCCTCTGATAGCGACACAAGGTGTGCATGATGTAAATAAGAACATGTTTTAAACATGCATTTTTCATTACGTGCTAAAACTAAAGTTGATTTTAGATAGTATTTTAAGTTGCAAACGTAAACTTTTCTAAGTTTGGTTATTTTGGCTTAGACTTTTTTAATATATGCATTTCCAGCTCTTACAGTGAATTTAAGGGTTTATTGTTATTAAACCTGCATGTTCATCAGTAAAGTCGTCCTTATTTGGGAAGTACGCAACGTGTAACATCATTTATTACAGTTATTAATGTAAAATGTTGTTTTGAAACATCTCTCTCACACATGCCTGGTTAGTCAGAGAACAAAATACTGATTTAACAGAAAAAAATTTAAACATCCCGTTTTAATTACATTGTTTAACATATAAAATATAAGACAATCTTTATTTCAATTACACAGATCAAAACGCCACTGAGAAATTCGGAAAAATAAATATTAATTACATTCAAACAATCCAGACAATTTATGCTGCAGTAAAAAACTTTCCTGCTCAAATTAAAAGCTTAAACACAATAAAAAAAGTTACAAAAAAATGTCACACTAAATTCTCTGGCATTTAGCAAATAGAAATAATTTTTGGTAATTCTCCCTGACCTAAAACAAGAAAAGTTTTATCTTCTCTCACTTCAGACAGTGATAAAAAAATATGTGAATATTTTATGATTTATTTATTACTCATAACTTTTTTCTGAACTGAAACTGGATTTTTTTTATTTTTGCACTCTGGTATAAAGTAGAAAAATAAACAGCAGCGTGAATCTCTTTTAAAGACTTTTATAACTGACGAGAGCCACTGCTGTTCTTAAACTGGACCTTGTACCTTTATGTTTACTTTCTTGTTTTATTTTGTTTGTTCAGTTTGATGATCATGTAAAATTTTTCTCTTGTAACGTTAAGCCTTATTTGCTACATTTCCTTAAAAAATTTAAATGTTGTTAATCTTGAAGAGCTTCCTGTTTGAATAAATCAATAAAACAGAGAAAACGTCTGACCGTACCTTAGTGAGAGGCTTTGGCTGCTCTGTGAGGGTCAGCACCGGCTTTTCAAACTTCCTCAGGTCCCAAATGGCCACCTGGCCTTCGAAGAAGGACGCCACACGGTCGGGAAAATGTGGATCGACCGTCACCCCCTGGATGGCCTTAGTGTTCACAAACGTTTTCTGGCTCGTGTTCCTCAGGTCAAATATTGCGAGGTTTCTGTGCATGCCAGCCAAGAGCAGCTTCGTGTCTCGAAGCAGCCAGCAGAGGGACAGGCAGGCGTCGTTTTGGCCCAGCTCATACAGCGGCTTGGTCACCACCGTGCTGGAGTCCAGATCAACAGACGAGAGGCGGATTTTCTCAGCTGCTACGCTGGTTTCTGGGGCAAATTTACTGCTAATATCCCATATGAGGACAGAGAAGTCTGCACGGTGCTTATCCAGCCCAGCTGCTAGTAGGTTGCTGTCCACCGGGTTCCAGGCTAACGTGTTGCACTGCCGGGCATGCTTGGGCACAAACTCTTTCCCCACCAGCTCTTTACACGTAGAGTTGTGGTTCTGGCCCAAACTGGTGAGCACAACTCTGCCGTTAGCTTGTCCCACAGCCAGCAAACATTCAGGCTCATGTTTTGGGTACCAGGCCACACATTTCATGTATGGAGTGTCAGAGTTTATGGCTAGTAATGTAGCAGCAGTTTCCTCAGAGAGGGAGAGAGTGCCGGGTTTTGTTTCGGTGCTGCCCACAGGTCCGATACTGTACAGGCCCAGCTCAGAGTCGCAGATGACGTAGCGGTCGGGGTGGTGAGGAGACCAAAGGATGTCCGGCTTTGAGCCACTCATGATGGAGAAACAGCGAGGAGGATTTCAGGAGAGTCCGTCTTCTGTAGCCTGAAGAAAGTCACACAGACACAGAAAAATTAAACATTTAAATTAAAAAATTAACAATCTCTAGCCTCAGAAAAAACAACAGCATATATGTTAAAACTAATCAAACACTATGACTGTGTTACATGTAAACTATTTTTTTTTTAACAAACAAAAAGTAAAAACGAGAAAAAATAAAAAGTAAAGCAAATTACTTTTTACTTTTTTTTGACATGCAATTTTAGATTATTTTTAAAAGGACCATGTACAGGATACAGGACCTTATGATTTCCTTCCCCTCTCATACTCATAACCTACAAACATTTAATAGTTGCCTGATTTTATTACTTTGTAAATATGTTACATATATAATACATTATTTTCATTTTGATCCTTAAATTCCAAAATTTCCACATAACCATATTTAAGTCCACATGTTTATATAATTTTTAAATATTAAATTACTGAGGTTTTGATACTTGTTACTCAGTACTTCAATCGACTTTTTACCAAATATTTTTTACTCTTACTTGAGAAATTTCTTGGATGGCTACTTTTTACTTTTATTTCAGTCAAAAATATGCTGAACTCTTAGTTGAATAAAATTTTTGGGTACCCGTCTCTGGTTATTTGTTTTTTTTTTTTCTCATTTTAGTCATTAAAAACACCAGAATTTGCACATAATGTAATATTTTTGTCTATTGAATTGCATAATTCTTAAGTAATCAATCAGATAATATGCTCAAATACTCAGTACTAGAGAACCTTCTCTACCAAGTACTTTTTTACACTTAAGTAATTAATTAGTTTGTTTTTTTTTTTTGTTTTTTTTTAACCCCTCCAGGGGGTCTTTTTGTGGGCTCTAGAGTCCCTTTTCATGAAGTAGGCTGACAGGAAAGGGGGAAGGAGAGGGGGGAAGACATGCGGTAAACGTCGCCGGGTCCGGGAATCGAACCCGCGACAGCCGCGTCGAGGACTTGAGGCCTCCAAATGTGGGCCGTGCTAACCCCTACGCCACCACGGCACGCCCAATTAATTAGTTTTACTAATGAAAGTTGTGCTACTCTTACTTTAGTCAAATGCATAGTTTCTCCAGCTATATCTGCTTGTAAACTTTATTTTTTACTGTCAATCACCAACCAATACGGATATATCTGGTAATGGAGAAGTCTGTGTTTGGCTCGGAGACCGTTAGACATGTGACACACGGGTCCATAAGCGTTCACTGTCCTCTTAAAGCCACAGCAACGTGTTCATTAGCTGAAATATCGTTGAAATTTAAGCGACTAACTTTAATCCGAGGAATCAAAACGGCGCTAAATAATTAATAACAGTAAAGTTCCTACAAATTACATCATCAATGTGTGGCTAAATCGTTTGAAGGATCACAAAAAGCCAAATGCTTCACTCGGTAGAAGAAGAGTTCAAAGTTTGTTGACAAGCTAGCTCCGAGCTAATGCTAAGGAGAGCTGCTAAACCGCTTCTAACAGCTTGATACGGAAGTCAAAACTATTTTTACGATATACGACTAACAACAGTACTTACACCGAGAGCGATTAAACTACAGGAAGTTTTACGTTTTGATGTACACATGTCTCTAGGAGGAAGGTTGCAGCACCGCGAAGATGTTATGGGTTACACCAAAACAAGTCCGTGTTGTGTGACGTGTTCACCACATCAGTTCCGCTGGGTGGAGCGGCTTTACGTCAACCGAGTGGTAGTAAATATTTACTTAACTAGTCGAACGGTTCATAATTTAAATGCGAAATTTTACCATTTCGTAACTGAACCAATACATTTGTCTACAATGCTCAACTTTAGTAACATAGTTATTTGCTGAGGTGGCTACCCAAAAAAAAGGTAGAGTACATATTTTTACTCAAGAAAAAAAAAAAAAAAAGAAAAAAAAAGGCGTCCAAGAATTTAGTCAAGAGTAAATATATATATATATATATATATATATATATATATATATATATATATATATATATATATATATATATATATATATATATATATATAAAGGCGACTTGAGAACCACGTACCATATCTGACTAAATAATATCAAATAATGGAATCAGACAAACAAAAATATAAAGTAGTATGCAAATTCTTGTATTTTAAAGACTAAAATGGAAAAAGTATTAAAGAAATAAGAATATTACAAATTTAGGCATATATATATATATATATGTTAAAAAATAGTGACAATGAACCCAGTGACAATACCTGGCGTTTGCAGTATGCAAAAATAGTATTAGAACAAAGCTTGTGAACAAACAAGAAGTCTCACTTTTACATGAACTGTAGGTTTGTCTGCATCTGCTGCATTGTTGGTTAAAACACGTTTGTTCTTCATTTAGTAAAGAAGAGCATAATAGAAATATTTTTAAAATTAGAGCAGTGATCCTTTATAATAACGCACATTGTAATAAAACTTTCATTATAAGGGTTTTTGTTTGTTTTTTGTTGTTTGCTTGACAAAATAAAACTTTCCAACTACAATTAAATATTTTATAGAATAAAAATGTGTGTGCATTTCATAAACTTCACTGTCTCTTGCCTCTTTGTTTCTAGACAGACTATTCTACATTGATGAAAGAAAAAAACATATTTTTAATTTTTTTTAAATACTGCGGCTATGCTGAATTTTAAAGATGAATTAAGTTACTTTAATAAAGAATTGTTGATAATAAATTATCATGCTAATTTATTGATAACCTCTATTTTTTTCATCTCTTAATACTGAAATTCATGAATACTTACAAATAATTCAGTTATTTTGACTGTACAACATGAAATACTTTGCATATAGTAAAAGCACGAAGATCACCACAAAAGGGCGCCACATGCAACCAATTTCACACCTAATTGGTCTAATTAGGCGACACCACCATTTGACCAACCCCTTTTTAGAAAACTGAATGTCATGAATATTATCTGAGGCAAATAGAGGTTTTTACAAGTGTAAAAACCTCTCTGCAATGAGAATGTAAAGTTCATCCTTGAAATGATCAAATCCTGATTACAATATAACTAAAATAGCTATTATTTTATATGTATTTATCTATCTTCTTCATGGATCCAGACAGCTGAATAAACTACAGACATGTTTTGAAAGGCCCTGCGACAGACTGGCGACCTGCCCAGGACTACCCCGCCTCTCACCCAGAACGTTGGCACCAGCAGCCCTCCTGACCCCACTGGGGGACAAGGGTGTAAGAAAATGGATGGATGGATGTTTTGAAAGACACAAAAAAAAAACTGGATTACTCTACATTTTTTCTAATTCAGCACAGACAGAAGTTGTCATCTTTGAACCAGAACCTCTGAAACAGAAAGTCAGCTTTCTCAATCATTTGATCTTTTTTTTTCTGGCCAAGTTAAATGCCATAATAAGCAGGTTTCTCCCATTTTCTTCATTTACTTCTGGAATATTTCCAAAATTAGAAACATCCCGTCCAGGCGTGATGATAAAAACTAGTCCATGCACTTGGTACTTTAAAGTTGGACTGTTGTAATTCTTTACTTTTAGGAAGTCCACAAAATGCAGTTAAAATGTCAGATTTCCTCCCCTCTGTCGCCACATGTATGACAGACTGGTTAAAAGTCAACGACACAACGCAAACTAATGTCGACTATCTCTGTGTTCCCATCCAGGAGGAGTGAAGGGTGCAAGTCAAAGACTCAGTCTGCTGGGTTTCCTTAGATAGAAAACATTTAAAACTGAATAATAAACTGAGCTTGACTGCATTGTTTAGTAGTAGTGTTAGTTTATTACATACTGGCAAAAACATTGCTAAAATATATTGTCTTTTTTTGTCATTTGGTGAATTTGTATCTTGCCAAAATCCTTCAACATAAAAATGTATCTTTAAAAACCAAAGTTAAATTATTGTCCTGCAAAATGTAAGAGTACTTTGTGATAATGTGAGTTCTTAAATAAAGTACTTTATTTTGAAACATCTTAAAGTGATAGAACTAAAAATCTTTAAATGTTTTTGTCACAGATTCAATTAGCAATGCCAGTGTAAAAAAAAAAAAAATCATCCACTATAAAATACTCCAAGTTTCTCTTAGTGTTGCTCATATTCACAGGCTTTTAAATGAACAGAAAAAATATATATATATATATATAAACAGCTTTGGAAAAAAAGGAGCCCACTGCACTGAACCCCATAGAAAACCTCCTGGGTATTTCATCAAATATTAATTTTTGAACTCTTCCTGAGTTAAAACATTAATATTGTTGTTTCTAAATGAATATGAACTTGTTTTCTTTGCATTATTTGAGGTCTGAAAGCTCTGCATCTTGTCTTATTATGAAGCCTATGAAAAAATTCAAACTGGACACCATTCATCTCACCTGCTCAGCCAAGCATCTCATTATGCGCCTCGATTCCAACCTATCGGTGTCGGTCTCCTCCAATCATCAAGCTCTCTCGATGAGGTCCAGCTGTTCGTCTGCTTCTGCTGTTTGGCTGAGCTACAACCTTCCTCCACCCTCCGCCTTCAGCTTAAGACTTCTTCAACATCCGTTCGGTCTTCGGCATCCTCTCCACCACCAGTGTCCGGGCCCAATGGGGGAAGACGTCTCTAATCTTCATACACAGCGGCTCATTCTTTCCGACAGCGGTCACCAGCACAACGTCTTCCTCCTGGGTCCGAGCGCCAAAGACTTTCATTTGTCAATTAAACTTTCTAATACCACTCTCTCTCTCTCACACTGTGTGTGAGTCTTTCCAGGTTGAATTGTCCATTTCTCATTTTCTGCAAATAAATACTACATTTTTGCTTGGAATTTCAGAGACATGTTGCCAGTAGTTCATAGAATAAAAGAACAATGTTTATTTTACGCAAATATATACCTATAAAGAGTAAAATCAGAGAAACGGATCATTTTAAATTGTCTCTTAATTTTTTCCAGAGCTGTATAGAAAAAAAAATGTGTCAATTTCAACTTTATTTTTAGAGCACGTCACAACAAACAGGCTGCAGCAAAATCCAAAAACAATAATAGCAGTTAAGAAGAAAAAGATGCAGAATACATGAACAAAATTATTAATTAGTCTAAAAAGAAAAAAATTTGAAAAGATTTAAACAAATCCCAAATTACTATATTTTCACTACATCATTTGAATGTTATTCAGATGAGCCCAATAACTTATAGTTAAAAGCAGGATGTCCATCTCTACTGTTGCCCCATTATTGCTGAGGTTTCCTGACAAATTTCAAATAAACGCTCTACTAAATCTGACTAAACTGTATTAATCTGTATAATTAGATTAGAAGAAGCACTACCTCAACATATTTTTACTCAAGTGAGTCTGAAGTTTGCAGATTCCTCCCATTGGCTTCTGAAAACCAGTAAATAGTTAACAAGACAGTTTCCCCATAATATAAGTGAAATAATCTGCCGGTGGAACCAGAACTTTTTCATCAATATCTTGCTGAAAAGTTACTTTTTAACTTAGTTTGTCTAATTTCAAGTGTACAAAGATATTTGCACTAGAAACTAGACCAAACATATTTGGTAAGATTTTGTGTTTTTGCAGTGAATTACATCAAATATTTCTAATGTGAATGTGTAGTTTACGATTTCAGTTAATTTTTACCAGCTTCATATTTTCTCCTGAAATAACAAAGCCCAACATTACTGTGACTCACCCAAGATTAAAAGGTTGGCAGTAAGCCACGGCGTATCAGCTCGCCTGCTGCTCCTCTGGTCATGTCGGTCGAGTTTATAAAGACCCGATGTTGTGGGAACAGAGAAATGCCCCGAAGAGCCTCAGATGAATGAACAAGAGTCACTCACCATCACTAAATGAGGTAAAGCAACATTCCAGTCCATTTAAAACCGTTTTCATTTTGTTTAAACTTTTATTTTTTTTACTTGTTTGCAGACAAATGCAAAGTTTTAGCTGCAGTATTTGACATCAGGTAGACGTGGACATAGTACCCAAAAATTGTACTCAAGTAAAAGTTACTTTTTTACTTAAGAGTAAAAAAAGTATTTGTTAAAAAGTCTACTCAAGTACTGAGTAACTGATCAAATTATCAATCATTTAATATTTAAAAATTGCAACATTAGATTGAGCAAAATATGAAGTTAAGTGGAAATTTTGGTATTTTAAGGACCAAAATGATAATAATTCATATAAGTAACAAAAAATAACAAGATCATGCAAAATAATGTTTTTTTCCAAGTCAGTTTCTTTCAATAAAAAACGTTTGAAACTTTAACAGAAACTGCAGGTGTGCGTCTGTGTCTGTTAAATTTCTGGTTAAAACATGTTTGGTTTTTATTCAGTGGGTAGAAAATCCTGAAATTTTACTTAAGTAAAAGTAGAAATACTTAACTATAAAATAACTAAAGTAAAAGTAAAAAGTACAGCGTAGTAAAAATACTTCTAAAAAACGTTACTCAAGTAGATGTAATGGAGTAAATGTAACTAGTTACTACCCAACTCTGCTGTTCAGTGTTTAAATCCAAAGTGAAAGTTGTTGTTTACCTGCGGTTCTATGAAATGAATGACTAACGTCACTTAATTTAAATGTCTGATCCATTTTTGTCTGGGTTCTCTGAATCTACAGTCATGCAAACGCCGGCTCTCTGCTTGTTTTGCGTTTTAAACACTTATTTCTTGTATCAGTCTCTCCACCTGCTGCAGGTTCTCAGTTTGAAAATGTTCCTGCACAGAAGTCCAATCAGAGGCGTGGGGCTTTGGCTTGTTCTGCTCGCTTTCACGCATGGCGCCTCAGGCCAGAGGAGGAAGGAGGCAAAAAGCAGCAACTACAAACTGCAAGACGACGGAGGAAATGGTATCTTTGTTACGAAGTCTTTGTATCCTCTTGGTGAGTTTAATTTACTTGATTATTGACAGATTAAAAGGGGTAACATTTATTTGTCATTTATTTGTTGGTAGGTCTTTAAAAGTCTTGTTCAACCTCTTTTAGTAGTTGTTTATTTTTCCACTGAACAAATCCCAAAGGACTTTGTTTTGTTGTCAAACTTTCACCCACATCGGCCTCTTGTACTTATATTACTGACAGCTAATTAAAAACACAATAAACTAAAACAATTACACAGTTCACACCAGCTACAATTAGAAATTATTTTTCTCTAGTTTCTAGTGCAATTTTCTAAGAGCACTTGAAATAAGACAAAACTAACTTACAAGTAACTTTTCAGCAATATATAGGAGCTTGTTTTAAATCAATAATTCCTCAATATTGATGAAGAACTACTAGTTAAATTGGCAGATTGTTTCACTTGGATCAAGACATTTTTCCCTTGTTACAAGTGAAATAAACTGCCTACTTTTTTATCAGTACTAAGGAATTATTAACTTAAAACAAGCTCCTAAATGTTGCTGAACAGTTACTTGTAATTTAGTTTTGCCTTTTTTCAAGTGCAGAGAGTGGGTGACAGGACCCAAAAGAAATATTATGTCTGTACTGGGACTGAAGTTACTTGTGAGCAAGAAAGCATTGTCACAACTGAAAGGTTTTTGGTTAAAGATCCCAAGTGTAACGAGCCACAAGAGAAAATCAGAGAGATTCTTAATGACAATAAATGTGAAATTCAGGGTAGAATCCATCAGTAAATTAAAGAAGAGGAGCTTAAATACCAGGGAGCTGAATTACTGGAGGCGGCTGATTAGAAACAGGGAGCAGCTGTGAGGAGAGACCGGGCAGGCAGGCTGAGGGAGAGCAAAAGACACAGAGAGCAAATATAACAAAGGAGAGAGGAATAAATAAACTAAAAGATATAAGAAATAAACTAAATATAAAATGACTAGTCAAATGAGAGCTAGGTGTAAGTAAATAAGCGGCTGGAGAAAACTGATCCAGTGTCTGAAACAGAAATAATAACTTAGCCAAAGCACAAAATGAACTAGTGATCAAAAATGCACGTCCTGGGGGCGTGCTGTGGTGGCGCAGGGGGTTAGCACGCCCCACGTTTGGAGGCCTTAGTCCTCAACGCGGACGTCGCGGGTTCGACTCCCGGTCCCGACGACCTTTGCCGCATGTCTTCCTCACCCTCCTGCCTGTCTGCCTACTGTCGAAAAAATACGAGCCACTAGCGCCGCAAAAAACTCTTCGGAGAAAAAAAATAAAAATGCACATCCTGGTTTTTTTGGCCCTATTGAAATATTTCACAAAACTGCAATGGAAACACTTTTTTCACATCACAAACATGATCAACAACCAGATGTTTCCACTGGTGCAACCAATGAAGAAGACGACAGGAAGTAGTTGGCGGATGACAGCGTGGCATGTTTTTTAATGACTTATCACACGATCATGTATGATTTTAATGGAGTTTCTTATTTAAAAGATACTGCAATTGTAAAATCGTCTTTTTCGACAGTAGCAGAACATTGACAAAGATTTGGGCACATTTGTAATGGAAATGCAGCTACTGTGAAAGTCGTGCCAGTGCAGAGATTTGATTTTGGACATTCATTGCAAAATTATCAACGTGAAGATTTTGTTTTTTTATAAAACATGATAAGGATGAAGGATATCATATCAATAAAAAAAGGATATCAATAAAAAAAACCTACTTGCCAAGTACTAAGAGAGTAGCAGCATAATAAGTAACTAAGCACAAAGTATTTTTGTTCTTGTAAAAGGTTGTGTAGCTCAGGAAAGTAGATCCACTGTTAGCGTTTAGAGTACTTCACTGTCTGTCATTTGCTTGACTCGCAGGACGTAACTGTAGCCTGGAGGTGATTTTCATTCTGGACAGCTCTGAAAGTGCAAAAACTAAACTATTCCAGCAGGAGAAGATCTTTGTGTTGAGGTTCAGCACAAAGCTCTCTATGCTCAAGATGACCGGCGTTTCGCTGAAGGTCCGAATGGCTGCACTCCAGTACAGCAGCTCTGTGTCCGTCGAGCACAGATTTGTTGACTGGAAAGACCTGGACTTGTTCCACAGTAAAATCAACGACATGAGCTACATCGGCCAAGGAACCTTCACCTCTTTCGCCATTACCAACGCCACGCAGATGCTGCTGCAGGAAACGCAAAAGGAGGCTGTCAGGATCGCGGTGCTCATGACCGACGGGGTCGACCATCCCCGCGGCCCCAGCGTGATTGTGGCTGCCGAAGAGGCCAAGCGCCACGGCATCAAGATCTTCACTGTCGGGTTATCATATGTCTCCTTTCAGAAAGAGAACAAGGAAAAGCTCCAGGCCATCGCAAGTTCCCCTGCGGAGCGGTTCGTCCACAGCATGGAGGACCCCCAACTGCAAGAGAAGCTGCTCAAAGAGATGGTGAGTGCAGAGGTCAGATGGCATGGTAACTGGGCTGCCAGATCTGACTGACAGTTTCCAGCCTAAAAACAACAAAAACAAAACACCCAACTCCCCAAAAATCAGCCCAAATCTCAACCTTGAATGAAATTCATGTTGATAGTGCCAGATATACTCATATATGTGTGATATACCGGTATATATGATCTCGTGTCCCATACGTCAATTATATATATATATATATATATATATATATATATATATATATATATATATATATATATATTATAAAATATAAGTAAAACAAAATACTCAAGATGAAGACAGAAATATGCTTTACTGTCCCACAGAGGGGAAATTCAGGAAAATGCCAAATGCAATGCGTATCTTTCTGATTGGCTTCCAGTCAAATTTATCAAGTTGCTTTGCTCCTTAAGGTAGAAATGGAAAATTTTCTAAGAAAAATGCCGAAGGAACCGCCCAGCTGCTCTGTTGTGGAGGACTCCTCTGCAAAAAAACCCCAAACTGTTGAGATTAAATAAAGTTTGATGCAAATATATGAGATATTCATCACTGTTAGTGAAGGACAATAAAACTGGACCAAATAATTTCAGACAGATTTTGTTTTGTGTTTCTTGCAGGGAGCCGTCGCAGTGGAAGGCGTGAGTTTGTGGACGAATTTAATCATTTTATTTTGCTACTAAATCTGTAAATTACTGCACTAACAGTTATTTCTTTCTCAGTGCCCACCATGTGTGTGTGAAAAAGGAGAGAAAGGCAGTTCAGGCAGTCCTGTAAGTTTGTAATCTTTAAAAAAAACAAACATGTTCCTGTTTCGAGTTGAAGTCACACAAAAAAGCTTCAACAACATTCCATAAAATAGATTTTCTTCTATTGCAAAACTGTTGTTTTCATGTATTTTAATACTTAATGTTTTCATGATCTTAAACCAGCACTTTGAAAGCAAATGTGAAATGTTTGTATTTCATAATGATAAGATAAAAATGCAATATAGCCATGTGAATCTCTGAAAACCCAGGTCTGTATAACAACATTATTCAGATTTGTTTAAGTTACTAGAACAGCTGGTGCAAAAGTAATGACAGCTTTAGGTTGGTTTTCAAAGAGATTTTAAAAGCCAACCTTAAAGCTTACATGAAGTGTTCTTGAAGAGTGGAAACTGCCTGGTTGTTTTTTAATCGTTGTGCTTATTCTGAAAACAGGGAAGAAAAGGAGACCAAGGCGACGAAGGGCCATCGGGTCAAAAAGGAGCAAAGGTTAAGTTTTAACAAAAAGAAGTGCTTATAAAATGGTTTACTGTTTAATTCTGTGCAACTAAGTGTGATGTGGGTTATTTTTAAAGGGTGAACCTGGATTAAATGGCAAACCAGGAAATGATGGCTCAAAGGTAAAAATATACCAAATCATTGCTTGTTCTGCTTCTAACATCATGATGAATCTCTTATGACTGATCTCTTTTCAGGGATTTCCAGGTTTTAAGGGCAACAAGGTGAGTTACAGTGTTGTTTATTTGCTTAATTTAAAATGTGAGTTTGCTCAGGCATTAAGCAGCTGAGTCTGTCTTGCAGGGGATGAAAGGAAACTGTGGTCTTCCAGGAGGAAAGGGTGCCACTGTATGACTAAAGTTCATTTAAATATTTTATTGAACATCAGGGACGCTGTGCCTTTGTGGTGAGATAAGTCTTATCTTTCAGGGACTTGAAGGACCTCCAGGCCCACCAGGATTAAAAGGAGAACAGGTAGAGCTTTCAGGAGTTTGAATTTTTATATAATTGTGAGTTATTATGCTTCCTTGAACAGGTTAGGATATGTTTATTGGCTATAAAAACATTTTCATTACATTCTTACGGATTTTAGTCGGGTCAGTTCTGTCTATTTTGAGCTTTTTTCAGAATGACCCGTTTTAGGGCTCTGTCACTTTAAATCCAAATAAGCTTCTGCTAACGGCGCCCATCAACTCAACGATTACGCTCACACGTCAAAATGTGTGAATTGCGGACGCGCAATTATACAAACTGTACATTTTTGAAAAGCCGAAAAAGAGCCTGCTGTACAACCAGCAAGAATGGAGAAAGCTGTTTCTGAACGGTAAGTCAACAACAAAACACTTGTCATTTCCAGCAGCCTTTGTACAGCGCACACTGCGGTACAACTAGTTGACCAAAATTCCTGGCGCTCCGCTTTGGTTGCTAGGTAACGGGGCTGGGCTTGGCTGAGGTTGCTAGGTAACGGAGCAGTGCCCGTAGAATGTAACTTAAGGAGGTTTTTGAAAAGGTTGATTTTTTTGAAACGCCTCAAAACAATAACAGTGTGTAAAGGTTAAAGTTATGCTACAAAAACAATTTCTTAGCATTTTTGGTCTTTTTTTTAGTGGACATATCTACACTTGAATTAAGACAGGTCAGGATACTTAGGAGCTTATATTAATAAAATAATTCCTTAATATTGATTTTTTAAAAGTACTAGTTATTTAATTTTATTTAATTTATATCAAGACATTTTTCCCATGCTGTAAGGGAAATAATCTGCAGTGGAACTAATACTTTTTCATCAATATTACGGAATTGTGGGCTTAAGACAAGCTCCAAACTCTTGCTGAAAAGTTACTTGTAACTTAGTTTGATCTTATTTTAAGTGTATTACAATATTTCCACTAAAATGTAAACCAACAATACTTGGTGTGAGTTTGTGTTTTTGCTGTGCAGACCCTGGTCCCAGTGCCATTTACCACCCTCCGACACTGTGACAACCCCCTGGCAGTAATGTAGTATATAAACGTTCAGCCTAATCCAGTCTGTATCATGCTAAGCTATACTGAAAAACACAAAATATTACCAAGTATTTTGAATTGAGTTTCTACTGCAAATATCTTTGTACACTTGAAATAAGACAAAACTAACTTGCAAGTAATTTTTCAGCACAATATAGGAGCTTGTTTTAAGTAAATAATTTCTTAATATTGGTAGATTATATAATTTGTAGAGTGAGATAAGTGTATTGTTATAAGTGAAATAATCTGCCAGTGGCACTAGTCCCTTTTTAATCGATATTAAGCAATTGTTTATTTAAAACACGATCCTATATCTTGCTGAAAAGTTACTTGTAATTTTGTTTTGTTTTGTTTCCAGTGTATTTAGATATTTCCACTAAAACGTAGACCAACAATACTTGGTATGATTTTGTGTTTTTGAAGTGTAAGTGGCCTTCAAAAGGTCACATCCGCTCTGATTCTCCTGTTACACCTGGCTGACATTCAGAAGTGTCCGATTCCCCTCCAGCTTTTTTATTGTTCTTCGAGTATCCATGTTCTCCATTACAAGCACCATGGCAGTCATTTTGCTATCCGGCAGCCACAGTAAAACAAGAACATCAGGATTTGCCCTCATCAGACCGTCTGTCTTCTGCTCATTCAACCTGAAAAACTTTAGTCCTGTCTGCACTAATGGAATGTGAGTTTTGGATTATTGGTAATCCCGACACCAAAGCTGTGAAATCCAGGCTTGCAGGATGTTATTCTTCATTGGGATCAGACTTTGTGCTGTGAGATTAGTGGAAGGACCTGGCCACCGTTCTTTTTTCTCCTGCGCTACTAGCAAAGAGCCGGTCTAGCCTTGTTGTTTTATGAGCATGGTCTGATAATCAATTGGAATGAAAGCCATGCTTGTTGATGTTGGCTGGCCACCAAATGTAACACACAATTTTTAACCCATTCATGAACGATTTGATTAGATTTTTTTTCTATCAGATGACAAAGAAAAGAAGTTGTAGAGAAAAAAACTTGTTGATGATAGTAAAGAATGTTCCCATGCGGGTTTTTTGTTTTTTTGCAGGGCGAAATAGGACCAGTGGGAGACGTTGGGCCTGAAGGCCCAGCAGGACCTAAAGTAAGACTTTATAATACTTCTAATTTCAATGACTAAAATCATTTTATTTTTTTACTGACTGCACAGTTTTTCAAAGCCTGTTTCTTTAAGGGCAATTTAGAAATATTTGTTTTGTTTTTTTGGCAAGAACAAAAATATGTTATACTTTAAAAATGTGAAAGTTACAATTGCACAAAAATATGTCTTCGCAATTGTCACGATAACAAATATTGCTGGACGATAAATTGTCCAGCAATAATATTATTGCGATAAACAATATCATAAAACCATTTTTAGTAATATAATGGTGATGGCATAACAATGCAAGAACACATTAAGAAAGATCTGATTGAAGGCTCTGTTTATCACAAGAAGAGGTTTGTCCATCATATTCTTGCTGATTATTATTAATTATTTTTATTTTTAAGTATTTGCTGAGATGTGTTGAAGGACAAACTGAAAGGCTAAACGTGCATAAATATAAAGTAACAAAACAATCACACTATGAAGATATTTTATTTACATTTCTACAAAATAAACTTTATTATTCCTTTAAATGTTAAAATCTTTTAATTTATCAAAGCTTAAAGTCAAACTTTATAAACTTTATTCTCATTCTCTATAACATTTTGAATCTATTCTCTATGGTTAAATTCAAGCATTTATAGGAAACCACGGTAGCCTTTGGTTTCCTAATATTTTTTTTACATGTGAAAATTTTAATTTTTGAACTTTTACACATGTGAAACATGGTGTTAGAATAATTTTTGAGTGTGAAAGATTAGTTATGGTTTTAGAAATGTTTTATCCATATGTGAAATGTATGGATTTTGAAAAACAAATTTCTTCAAATCTGCAAAATACATTTGGATATTCTCCTTCTCAAGTTAATCCATTGGATTACACCTGAGTATTCATGTGTAATCCATATGTATAAAATGTGTAAAATATGTGGAGTTGGCATTTAAAAAGCTTTAAATAAGTTTGTGTTTTGATTTATGGAGACAGAAAAACTTTGTATATTCTTTCAAAGGTTTTATTTATAAATTAATAGCAGCCATACTGGTTGGGCTTCTGTGTAATGTTGCATACCAGTGGTTACTGGTTGCAATTTAATTCAACATTTTACCAACTCTGTTAATTTGCCATGATGTGACCCTGCCTCCCTCAGGGGGACAGAGGGCATTCTGGTGAACCTGGACCACCAGGAGACTTTGGGATCGGTCCTCCGGGAGCCAAGGTGACTTCCTTATACAATCTCAATAAAACATGTGATCCATGTCTAAGCTTTCATTTCTACTTTAGAAGAGTAAAATATGAAGCAATAATTTAAAAAAAACACACAAAATCCCAATTTATAGAGTTCATGTGTAACTGAAACATTTTAAATAACTTGAAACTGCATTTTAACTTCAGGTTTTATGTCACTGGATTTGTAACTAATAATGATTTGATAATTGCCTTTTTTTTCAATTAATCTGTCGATTAATCGGATAGAATTGGCACAATCTGGAGATTTTTCATCTAACCACCTACAAATTATTTTATGCAATGTTATAAATACATTGAAAGATGCAAATAAGAAAATAATTTAATTATTTTTTAAATAAGAAAATAATTTTATTCACAACATTCCTTTCATGTACAATTGATCATTTGTAGCAAAGATTGGATTTGCTATTTAAAAGAAAAACTTCTAACATGTGAAAAGCTCAACATTTTATGCTGACCTTAACACCAGGACGGTGTAGAGGTGATTTGGTGATTTTTGTTTTGATTAACCATTTAATAATTTCATAGAAAACGGTGCTTAATAGGAAATTTTTAAAAAGTATTTAAACTGGGTGAAATAAAGCTACGCCACTCAAGGAGTTTTGGTTACAACATATTTACAGACAAGCGGTCTTTTGTAAAGTTTTGGCTTAATTACTGCTCTGAGTGTGTTGGGGTTTTTTCAGAAAATGTTTTTTTTTTAGTCTGTGTACTCCAATTAATGATTAATCAAGTACAAAATTAATTGCCGATTATTTCAATAATTGATAAATCATGATTAATTGCGATTAATCCAATTAATTAGCCCTAGTTTGACGCTTTAGTCTGCTTACAGGGTGAAAAGGGAATTCAGGGAAAACCCGGTGGAATTGGACCAGCTGGGAAAGGAGATCCAGGACCGCCTGTGAGTATGAATATACCGACTGAATGGGGCTTTTCTACTATTTCTGTTTCCCATTAGAAACAATGAAATGTTAGTTTTCCCTCACACTAGTGACAAAGTTGACAGAAAAATAAAACGGTGTTATGGATGATTTTTCCACAGCAGTATAAATAAATGTTTTTATTCAGATCAGTATTTCTTTTAGGGCCCCCAAGGACCAGCCGGACCCCAAGGAAAACCTGGAATCCCAGGAGAAGGGTTTCCAGGACCAAAAGTGGGTAATTCTACAACGCTGGCATCCAGCATTGTACAAATTTCTCATGTTTATGGCTGAAAATATTTTTAGCGCATAAGGTATTATTTACAATTTTTATTATTTTTTTCAGATTCATTATTAAATTAAATTTGTGATTTGTTTAATTTAATGATTCAGTCAAACAAAGTCTAGTCAAAAACACCCAGAGTGATGTTTGACTTCAGTAAAAAGAAATCTCCTTTAGTTAAAATGTTTTTATCCCTAGAAGTAAAAGCGTACATATATTTATAACCTGGATATTTTGTGGCCACTCTATGCTAAATTTAGTCATTTTTGTTGCAGGGGGACAGAGGATTTGAAGGTCCACGAGGAAACCGCGGGCCTCCTGGTATCGGGATCAAAGGTGACAAGGTACAGAAATAAAACACTAATTATTAATTAAAGTTAACTGTCTTCAGTTGTTTTCTTGTTTTGTTTTGTTCTTGTAGTTGTCACATTTTTCAGAACTGGCTCTGTAATCATTGTCTTCAGGGTAATTATGGGCTTCCAGGACCCCAAGGTCCAGTTGGTGAACCAGGAATTGGACTTCCTGGGGAAAAGGTACAAATTAGATTATGGACGCAACTCATTTATGATTAACTGTCATTAGCTCCTATCAAATCACTAAGAACATCCAGTTAGACCTGCTTTTTAGTGTTGTAGTTTGGTCACCATCCAAAAGAGGGCGCCACTAATTATCCTTAAAGGCAGCCAGGCGACGCAGGAATAAAAATGGCGGCCATTACCTGAATGGTAAAGAGAAATGGTCTAAATAGTGTGGGATGCAAAATGTACTTTAAGTAATTATGTTATGAAATATAAACACTCGATTTATGTATACAGAATCAATTTGTACAAAAATGAAGCACTTTCCAAACCTTGAAAACACCACATTGAAATTCAAGGATTTCAAGCACCCATATAAACCCTGTGATATTTTTTTCTCTCTTGTGAATGTTGATGATGCAGAACATAGTAGACCATTTAAGTCTAACTTAAAGTTTTGTGGAATAGCTCAGAAAGAATGGCAGCAAATGAAAACCTCCAGAAGTCCCCACTAAATCTCTGCTGTTTAATTTTTAAAGTGTAAAATCTAATGTTCTGTCTCTTAGGGAGTCCAGGGTCCAGTTGGACTTACAGGACCCAGAGGAGCTCCAGGAATAGGACTAACGGGGCAAAAGGTAAGGACTCCGTGTCTAAATTTAAAGGTTACTGTTGTTTGGACTGAGTTAAATTTACATGAGCTGTTATTGGCGAAGTTATTAAAATACAAACGTTGTTCTGCATTTAGTTCAGAGAGTTAAGCCAATTTATTTTAGATTTGAAATTCAGATTAGAGTTTTATTTTCAATGTAAATGTTTCGATTGGACTCTGTTTATGGTCCAAACTGAAATGTACCATGTTTGTTTCTTCAAATTCCAGTTTATTTTCACAAAAACCAACAGCTTATATGTCTACCTAACAACAGACAAATGTATGTTTTATATGTTTGGATAGTCTTTTTTCTACCATTTGACTTAATAAATGGAACAAAACAGTGTAATAGACTGCTACACCAGTTTTACTGTAATGTTAAAAATACTTTCTGACCGATAATTTTTAGGGGAACCAGGGTCTCCCGGGTGAGCCTGGACTACCAGGAGAGAGGGGAGTGGGAGCACCAGGACCAAAGGTATGTACAACCACATCTGGAACAGAGAAATAAACAAGAGGTGGTACATTAACATTTTAATTTCAATTAATTAATTACATACAGTAGATTTTAACGCAATTAACTGCTTCATTTTTGTTACTTTTTACATACGACAGTCCCAAGCCGGAACCTTTGTTGTACGTTTCTGGTACGGCCATAAATCTTAGGCACAGGCTAAATCCACAAACAAAGCTTTGACTGACAAGGCTGCTTCTCTGGGCCCACCAGGGGTTAATTTTCACTTCCAAAAACGATCTGATCTGATGCTGAAAAAGGCTGTTGAGTGCAATTTGTGCTAAAAGTAAATGTAAATGCTAAGCAAATGTTTGCGTCCACAATCCACATAATTTCTAAAGTAGTTTTTGAAGGATTTTCATGAATGATCAGGGGTTGCTGAAACACTTAGAAGCTGAATGGGTTTAATTGCACTTTTCACCAATCTGATGGATGAATAACCTAATAAACAGATTAGAAACAATAAATATGCCTATTCGTCTCCTGGGGCTGCCTCCTTATCGTGGTGGAGGGGTTTGAGTGCCCCAGTGATCCCAGGAGCTATGCTGTCTGGGGCTTCATGCCCCTGGTAGGGTCACCCAAGGCAGACAGGTCCTAGGTGAAGGACCAGACAAAGCGCAGCCTGAAGACCCCTTAGGATGAGTTATAACAATGGACTTGGTGTTCCCTCGCTCGGACACGGGTCACCGGGACCCCACTCTGGAGCCAGGCCTGGAGGGGGGTCATGATGGCGAGCGCCTGGTGGCCGGGCTTTTACCCATGGAGCCCGGCCGGGCTCAGCCCGAAGAGGAGATATGGGTCCCCCTCCCATGGGCCCACCACCTATGAGAGGGGCCAAATGGGTCCCCTCTCATAGGTGTGATGGGTGGTGGCCGAGGGAGGGGGCCCTGGCGGTCCGATCCTCGGTTGCAGAAGCTGGCTCTTGGGACGTGGAATGTCACCTCTCTGGTGGGGAAGGAGCCGGAGCTAGTGTGTGAGGTCGAGAGGTTCCGGCTAGAAATAGTCGGTCTCATCTCGACGCATGGCTCTGGTTCTGGAACCAGTCTCCTTGAGAGGGGCGGGACATACTTCCACTCTGGAGTTGCCCACGGTGAGAGGCGTCGGGCAGGAGTGGGCATACTTGTTGCTCCCCATCTCAGCGCCTGTATGTTGGGGTTTACCCCGGTGAACGAGAGGGTAGCCTCCCTCCGCCTACGGGTGGGGGGTGGGTTCTGACTGTTGTTTGTGCTTACGGGCCGAACGACTGTTCAGATTACCTGGGAGGAGGCTCCGGGGAAGACCCAGGACACTCTGGTGAGACTATGTTTCTCGGCTGGCCTGGGTACTTCTTGGTATTCCCCCGGAGGAGCTGGAACAAGTGGCTGGGGAGAGGGAAGTCTGGGCCTCCCTTCTTTAGCTGCTACCCCCGACCCGACCCCGGATAAAGCGGAAGAAAATGAATGGATGGATGGAAGGAATATGTCTATTTACTAATTTAGCACCAAAAATGGTTTTTGAATTGTTTATGTCTATTTTGTAGATGTATATTTTCAATTATAGTGCAATTTTATTAATTACAAGCCCTGCAATTAACTCAACAACAACAAAAATCAAGTCTCACCACTAAAACACTTTTCTATTCATATACTATACACATCAATGTGTAGAGTAAATTAGCTACTAGATGCACCATCCAACAGAAATATCTTAACTTTATTTTCCTCAAAACTACCAAGAAAATTTTCTGATTGCTCGACCAAGACCAAGATTTTATAAATTAGATGGGCGAAAACATAACTTATTTATTCTTTAATATGTATCCCTTTTTTTTCTACAAATCTGAGAACAGTCTAATCCTCATTTGTATCTCCTTTTCCTCTCTTTAGGGTGATTCTGGAGTTCCAGGTTCATCAGGATTCCCTGGTATACCAGGAGAGGACGGGAGTCCAGGACAAAAAGTACAATTTAAGCACTTTTCTCTTTTGTTAAAATTAGGGATGCAAACAATTAATCGACTTACGATTAATGTTTATCATATAAAAAGTAGTTCCAATCAAATAACTAATAACATCCACTTTAGACCTCTTTTTTAGTGTTGTAATTTGGCCGCCATCCAGCAGAGGGCGCCGCTGGTCATCCTTAAGTGGAGCCTTTGATACAAGAATTAAAGAAGGCGGCGGGGCTCAAAGGAGGTGTGGGGTGGAAAATGCACTTTATGCGGTTCTGTTTTGAAATATAAACACGCGATAAGGTCCTAAAGTTATCACCACAATAGTGCTCAACCGAACTGCATGACGCAGCAGCGTCAGAATATAACGATCAGCAAGAGAAAACTTTTTTTGTTGTTTAAATCAATGAATTGTTAATCGATCAATAAGATCAATCAACGTTAGACTTTCTCATTAATCTATAACTTGCATCCCTAATGGACCCGGTTTGGAACATTTCAAACCAGCTCGTTATTTTTTCTGTATTCTATTCTGACTTTATTTTAAAACAACAATAGGGTGATGTTGGTTTGCCAGGACCCAGAGGACCTGATGGGATTCCCGGGAGAGGAGTTCCTGGAGGAAAGGTAGCAATTAATGGACATTTGTTAAAGAACAAAATGTTGGGGTTTATTCTGTCTGTTTCTGATTAAAGTAAAACATTTTTGATGACACCTTGGCAGGGCGACAAAGGGGACAGGGGCAGCAGAGGCCAGCCAGGTCCATCCGGTCCAATGGGACCACTGGGTCCAAAGGTATGGGAAGCCTGAGTAGGAAAATCTGTTAATGGAGTGAATTATTTTTCAAGGTACTTAAAAGTATGACGGAGTATTGGGGCCATAAAATTAAAATGAATTAATCAATTAATTAATCACAAGAAAAAACTAATAAAATGATGAGAATAAAATTGTAAGGGAATAAAGTCAAAATATTACAAGAATAAAATCATAACATAATGAGGAGGAAGTCATAATATTGTGAGAATAGTCATAATAATATGAGGAGAAATGTATAATGTTTCCAGAATGACGTCATATTTTGTGAATGAAGTTGTAATAGAAAATAAAGTCATAATATTACGAGAATAAAGATGTATGAGAGTAAAGTCGAAATAATATAAGAATAAATCACATTAAAGTTAAAATATTAGACATAATATTTTGAAAATAAAGTCATAATATTACAAGAATAAGGTCGTAATATGACTTTATCATCAAATTACTATAAAAAATACTGTTATTCTCATAATATGACTTCAGTCTCATAATTAATTGTTTTTATTTTCTGATTGTAGCCCTAATATTATAATATGTATAAAAGTCTCGTTACACTAAGAAGTGAAATCTCATGATTTTTCTTTTTTAAAAATGTCCTCTGATAATTATTTCCGTCTTAGGGCGATTCAGGAAACGTCGGACTGCCAGGAGCGACTGGACCTCCAGGGAGGGGCATTTCTGGTCCCAAGGTCAGTGGATGTTTCTCAAACTAAAACCTTCGCATCTTTCAAGAACAACAGTTTCCTTATTTATTTTTCTGTTCAGGGAGATCAAGGCCCACCAGGTCCAGTTGGACAAATGGGAGAGCCTGGTGTTGGTTTACCTGGACCCAAGGTGAGACCAGTTCAGGTTTTCATGATCTTCACTGAAAATCTTTAGAGTGAGTCCAAGTCCGTTTCTGCAGGGCGACCGAGGGCCGCCTTGTCCTCCTGGGCCTCCAGGACCGAAAGGTGAAGGTTTCGTCGGCTCTCCAGTGAGTATCAAATGACTCAAGAAGATTTTTTTTTTAATTCATTTTGGTGTTGCAGGAAAGTCCACTAAGATCTGGGATGTGTGTCGTTTTTTAAAAGGGACTCCCAGGACCTCCTGGTCTGCCAGGAGAGACTGGACTTGATGGCATTGGTTTGCCGGGGCCCAAGGTAAATGTCTCACCATCCAGCATGAAAACATGATTTCATGAACAAAAGTTTGCACAGAAAATGTATAAAATAAATAATATTTTACTAAAACTTCAATGTTTCTATGATGTAAAGAACCACTGATGTGTAATATAAATATAGATTGTAGAAAAATATAATGGAAAAAACGATCTTTGCTAATGTGCAGTTGCAATTATGCAGCTTGTACATCTTGAAAAGCAAAAGTAGAGCCTCCTGCACAACCAACAAGAATGCAGCAAGTGGTTTCTTGGTGGTAAAAACTAATTTATTGATAAAACCATCAATATATGTTGTCTTAAGTCTGTTTGATTTTCAGGGGGACAGGGGTTTTCCTGGACCGCCTGGTCCTGCTGGGCCTCCAGGAATTGGTCTGTTCGGTCCTAAGGTAATCAGTTAACATTTAATACAAATTCAGAATAAAATAATTTTGGCTTTAATTAGAACTCTGGAATCTCTCTGAGTCACTGGAGTAGAGAAGATAGTAAGCCAAAAGATTTTATGTCTGATCTACAAACAGGTTTTATAAGATACAAACATATTTTTAAAGGTGACCTATTATGCCTCCTTTAACTGGTTAGGATAAGAATATGGGCAATAACAAAACATGTTCACTACGGTTTTTGCACAAAATCATTCTTGATGAGATTTTAGTCTGGTCAGTTCTGTCTATTTTGAACTCCTTTCTGAATGAGCCGTTTTAGGGCTCTGTCACTTTAAATCCAAATAAGCTGCTGCTGGCCACACCTCTCCCAACTCAATGTTTATACTCGCACGTGAGAACGGCTGCAAAACAGATGCACAATTATGCAACCATACATATTTGAAAAGCAGAAGTGGAGCCTTCTGCGCAACCAACAAGGATGCAGCAAATGGTTTCTGGATGGTAAGTCAACAACAAAACACTTGTCTTTTCCAGCAGCCACTGTACAGCGCATACAGTGGTAAAACCAGTTGACCAAACATGCAGGAGCTCCACATTGCTAGGTGACGGGCTGGGCTTGGCTAGGGTTGCTAGCTAACGGCGCAGTTCCTGTGGAATGTGACTTGACAATGTGGAGGTTTTTGTTCACTCGAACTGGACACAGGCTGACCTGTATGGATATTTACATCAACCCAGTGTGGGTAGTTATTTTTCTTTGGAGAACTCTATATCAAGGTAGCAGTTTAAACCCCACCGTGTTAGCTCTGGTTGCGCAGCTCTACGTGAACTGCAGGAATAACTTGTTGTCGGGCATCTGTTTGCAGCCATTTGCGCGTTGAGCGAGTGGTGAGAATGACTTATTGTGGACAGAATTATGTCCACCGTTTACATCTGAACACGCTGCCCTGCGTGTGGCTCTGTCTTCCCTGTAGAGTCTCTGTATGGCCCCGGGTGGCCGGTGCGAACCAGCGCTAGTCTCATCATGCAAGTTCAGCCTTAGCAAGTTTTCTGGGGGAAACCCTGAAAAAACATTAACTTATTACCAGAAAACAGCTGGGTGTTTTTTCTTAATCACTTGGGTTGTTTTGAGAAGCAGTAGAAACCCAAATGGAAATATAAAACCGTTAAAATATGTATTTTGCATAATAGGTCCCCTTTAAAAAAAACTTTTAAAAACTGTGCTGTTAGGTTAAGTTTTATAATTAAAACTTAATTATAAAACTTGACGTAATGGCTTTAGATTGCTATTACTGTCTGCAATTAAAAAATATTTGTTTCCTGCAGGGTTCACCAGGTCCGGCTGGACCTCCTGGCCTTCCAGGTTTACCAGGAGAAGGTGCACAAGGAGAGAAGGTACCAATTTATTCTACACTAAAACATTGGTAGCTGAATTACTGTATAAAATACAACATACCCACATCTACACCATTGTTATTAATAAAAACCACTTCCTTCCTAGAGATAGTGTGGCTATGTTGTAACCCCTCATAAAGGGAGTTTGTTTTTTTCCAGGGGGATCGTGGATTTCAGGGGATTCCAGGACCCAGAGGTCCTCCAGGACAAGGTCTGCAAGGAGACAAGGTGCTATTTAAATTTTTAGATTTGTTTTTGAAATAAAACTCTATTGTTTATGTTTTAATTATGTGAGAAAAAGATGAAGATGTTTGAGTTACTTTGCTCTTGCAGGGAGACAGAGGTCTCAGAGGTGAGACTGGAAAAAAGGGAGACAGAGGACAGACTGGACAGTCAGGAGACAAAGGATCTGCGGTAATGCATTTTGTCACCAGATATTCTATCACTGGTTGATAGTTTATGATTTTAGTTAAGTTTAAGTGTTTAATTCATAGCTCATTGTATATGACCTGTTTTGAATAACAGGGCAGAATGGGGCAGAAAGGGGAAGCTGGACTAACAGTGAGTGTAAAGAATTATTTTTCATTAATAAATGCTTTAAAATACTTTACAAACTTCTAATCTGAAGCCATTTTGGGTCCAAGATTATTTATACACCTTGCAGATTTTAGATTTGAAATTATTTTCATTCGGCCAAAGATTTTGTAATCTGTAATATGTTTTCAAAACAACTAAGCTTTCAGCAAGTATACTGTATACGACAGGGGTGTCCAAAGGGTGGCCCGCAGGCCATTTGCAGCCCTCAGACACTTTCTTGCGGCTCCTGACTGCAATTAAAAAAAGAATTAAAATTTGCCCCCCAGACAGAAGGTTGGTTTAAGCAAAGCCTTTTTGTTTTTCAAAATGGAGCAAAAAAATGATCAGACTAAAAATATTTTTACAGTAAAAGATTCTGACTACAACAAAAGCAAACTTTGCTCCACCCAGATCTGCTTTTAATAAATTTACTAAACTTGGATAAATACAGGTAGTATTTTCAAATAAAGAATGGCGCAAATCTTGTTTCTATTTATTGCTCAGAATTTATTTACCAAATCTGTTTTGTTTTTCAAATGAGACATAAATACATTTGAAAATTGGATGCCTTTCTTTTAAGGCGGCAAACCTGCAAAACTCTTTAAGTTTTATATCTAAAGTAATTTACACATCAAGAAATCTGACTACTTCACTTGATTAAAGTACTGAGGCTTAGTTTATTGGTAAGAAGGAAAAACTAATTTTCCTTTGAGTCCTTTTCACTTGATTGTGGTCCATGTGACAAAAAGTTTTGACATCCCTGGTATATCATCTTAGTTTTTAATCAATCTTCGCTCTTTTTTTCCACAGGAGACTGAGATTATAGAGCTAATCAGAAAGATATGCAGTAAGTGTCTAATTTTAGCTATATTAGCTGCTTTTGAATTACAAATGTGCGGAAAACCTTGTCGATAATCTTCTACTGTAAACATTTTTTTTCGCAATTGCAGTGTTTATTACATATGAATTACATTTAAAATCGCAGGTGAATAAGTTTGTTAATGCGATAAGTCATTAAAAAAACATGCCGCGCCATCATCCTCCTGCCACTTCCTGTCATTTTCTTCTTAGTCGTTTCTGCCTGTAGTAACATCTGCTTGTTGATCATGTGACTCCTGTGATGCGAAAAAAAGTGTTTCCATAACAGTTTTGAGAAAAACACAAATTTTCAGATGGCAGAAAAACCACCTGATACTAGCGCAAAACTTTTGATCAAAAAACGTTTATTTTTAAACTGCCATGTTTCCAACTGATGCAGACAGTAGCTGCATTTCCATTACAAATATCCACAAAGATTTGTCAATATTCCGCTAATGTCAAAAAAACACCATTTCCTACTACTTCCTGTCGTCTTCTTCAAAGTTTCCACCAGTAGTAACATCCGGTTGCTGATCACATCGTGCAATGCGAAAAAAAGTTGCAGTTTTGAAAAATACATCAATTTTGATATGGCTGAAAAACCACCGCATCCTAGTGCAAAAACTTTTATTGAAAAACACATGAAGCAAATTTATTTTTGTATCTCCAATTTGCGCAAATTTATAGTCAATGGAAATGCAGCTGATGCTGAGCGTGACTTCCTCTTACCAATGTAAACCTTCTTCACCTTCCTCTGTTTTATCTGCTCTTCCTCATCAGATTGTAGCGAGTCCTGCAAGCAAAAACCTCTGGAACTGGTCTTTGTAATCGATAGCTCAGAGAGCGTGGGGCCTCAAAACTTCCAAGTGATCAAAGACTTGGTGAACGCTGTGGTGGACCGCACCACAGTCAGCTGGAACGCCACGCGTGTGGGTGTTGTCCTCTACAGCGACATTAACGTAGTCGTGGTCGACCTCAAGCAGGAAGCCACAGCGGACGAGGTCAAATCCGCAGTTTACGCCATGGACTACCTGGGCGAGGGAACCTACACGGGCAGCGCCATCGAAAAAGCCAACCAGATATTTGAGGCGGCACGGCGGGATGTGAGGAAGGTGGCGGTCATCATCACAGATGGACAGACTGACACGAGGGACGTGGTTAGCCTGGAGAGCGCGGTCCTGAAAGCTAATGAAAGTCAAATTGAGAGGTTTGTTATTGGAGTTGTGAATGAAAGTGACCCCAACTCAGAGGAGTTCAAGAAGGAGCTCAACTTCATCGCCTCAGATCCTGACCAGGATTACATGTTCCTGATCAAAGACTTCAAAGTGCTTAAAGGTGACATGTTCATAATTTTATGGCATTTTTTTTTACCTTTAGCACTAAGCTACAGTTTGAACCAATTGTTTCCAAACACAAACATGTTTTCCTTCACATTAAATCACTCTAAACATTTCCTATTCAACTCAGTTAATGTCAGTAAAATATTCATGCTTGGTAAATGCCAGGATATTAAGGACTTTGCACAACATTTTCCAAAGTCAGAAGTTTACATGCACTGCTCCTTTTTCTTTTTGTGACTATTTTCACCATGTAACTTATTCATTAAAAATGTCTCAGTTTAAACTAAATAGTTAGCAAGCTAAATATTTTGTTAATAAATGGAATAGGTAGCTTCAAACCAAATATTTAACTAAAAAATATTTGGTTTTTGCTATATATGTTGCTAATAAGGTAAATATTTAGTTGGCAGTTTGGAGCTAAATATTTAGTTTGTGAAGTAAACAACAGCTATCTATGGTACATTCAAGCACACTTTGTACAACTCCTTTAAACTTTTTCCCATCCCAAATGTCTTATATTTATTTAGTTTGAAGCTAAATATTTAATTAGCCAGGTATGATCCAAATTAACTATTTCGTTTAAACTAAACATATAGTTAAATATTTAGGAAGCAAGTATTAAGTTTTGAACTAGATATTTAGTTTCTAAATATATAGTATGGAGCTAGATATTTAGATTGTAAACTAAACATTTAACTTGTTAAATAAATATTTAAATTGAAACTGACACTTTTAAATTAATGAATAACATGGTGAAAATATGTTTCTTTCTCTTTTCACAATTAGTCAAAAGAATGGTCAAATTATTGGTTTTAATGTCTGACTAATCTTAAAAATATAACATTTAGGGCGCATTCAAAATATACAACCATCATTTTGCAACACATCGTGGGGCCAGAGAGCAGATGTTCCCATAAAAGTTAACTTCCTGTGTAGTGGATATTTAGATTTTTAAAAAAGCATAAATAGATGTGCATATTTCAGACTGAGTTTTACTAAAAAAAAACAAAAAAACAAACTGCTGGTCTGAATGAAACCCAACGGAGCTTCAGGCTCATGGTTGATGTTTCGGTTTTGCAGTTCTTGAGAAAAGACTCCTGCGATGTGTCTTTGAAGAAGGAAAGGTTGCCCTCTTTGACCACCCAACGATAGCCACATTCCTTCTTCCTGGGATTTCACAAGGGACTGGTAAAAATGGAAGAGCTCCATTTAGGACGGGTGGAGACACTCCCACTTTCCCAGGAGACTCCAGGAGGGACAAGATAGTGGTAAGAAGAAGGAACTTTTTCTCTTATCTTGGTCACAACAGTCCAACTTTACCTTATCAGTAGCTGCTTTTCCATTTCAAAGTAGGGCTAGGCGATGTATCTAATATACTCGATGTATCGCGATATTTTCAATTTACGATAGTTAAAATGGCTATATCGCAACTATCGAGAATAAATTGTTCAAATAATAAACTTCCGCCGTCAAATTCACTGCGAGTATGGTTTGTCCGACACCCTGTGAATGCATCACTAGTTCCTCTCCCGCCCTCCCAACCTGAACATTTTCTACCAATCACGCTGTGAGAAGGAAACAAACGATATGATGACAGGAGAGTTTGAGGCGAGCGGCTGAATGAGACGGTAACTGAAGACGAATCAGATGAACTAGTCTAGTTCCGAAGAGAAACAGCACTGGATCAATAATTTGGCAGTGGTTTGGATTTTATATGGAGGATGTCGAACAAAATGAGGTAATTTGCGAAACATGTTATAAAACTATTGCCACAAAAGGTTGTACCACAAATTTATTTCACCACCTACTCAGACTACTCGTTTACATGCCGTTCATAGCCGCGCTGCCGCGGTAGAACTAGTCCGTTAAAGTGAAATGGGATTTAGTGGCATTTAGTGCTGGGAAATGGGAAAAATAACTCAAAACTACTCTTTTTTTAAATCTCGCTCTTGTCGGCTTTATGATACGCGCAGACTCGTTGCCATAGCAACAGACAACAACGCGACTTTCTGTATCAGTATTCAGCACCAAAAACACTCAAACATAGAGCATAACATTCAGTTCGTTACAGTTTTATGCTTTTAGACCTGATGTGTATTTTGCTTTTATTAATAAGTGATCACTGTGGTAGATTAGCCACCGCTGCTATTAGCCATGCTAACACAGTGGTGGTTGATTAGCTAATTTAAACACCTGCTTTACTGATGATCTGTCCAAAACACACCTTATCCCACAGCACATCTATTTGTTAAGTTCGTCAAAGTCAAGCATAACTGACCTACTTCCCTCTCCCTTGCTATTTTGTTTCTAAGTTAAAACTTATTTCTCACCTTGGTATCTAGTCATAGTGTGTGGACAGTTCATAGCAAAACATCCTTTTTTATATGAGCTTACATTTAAGTCTAGCAGGGAAATGGGGGCAGGAACGTGGTTGGGTGACATCATGCTGCAAGGGATCTATAATTTAAAATAACATTGGAGCTCATTTAAGAATATCGTGATACATATCGTGTATCGTGATATAGCAAAAAAATATATCAAGATATTAGATTTTTCTCATATCCCCCAGCCCTATTTCAAAGGTGTGCAAAAACTTTAGAGATGTTCCAGAAATGGCAAAAAACACAATTTTCCACATGAATGTTTATTTACATGATAAATCATTAGATAATATGCCGTGACATCATCGTCCTACCACTTCCTGTCATCATCTTTGTTTTTCCTGCCAGTAGCAACATCTGGTTGTTGATCACATGACTTGTGTGATGTGAAAAAAAAACAACAGAAATTTGCTTAATGGAAACACAGCAATGTCGTAAAAACTCATTTTGATAAAAAGATTTTGCGCTAAGGTCATTGGGATTTTTCAGCTGTATCGAAGTTGGTGCGTCTTGCAAAACTGCAATGGAAACATTTTCCCATAACAACCGGATGTTACTACTGGCAGAAACAAAGAAGAAGACTCAACGTTAAATTTATTTACATCAGATTTTAACTGTGTTTCTTATTTAATGGAAACACCCCAATTGCAAAATTGTTTTTCAACATTAGCGGAATATTGACAAGGTTCTGCGCCCATTTGTAATAGGAACATAGATAAGTCTCCTTCTTTATGGAAGGGGTCACACTTGCTGATGAGCAGTTTATTAAGTTCATTTAAATATATATTTTTTAACAGCCAGGTTACCCAGCATCCCAATTAGAGCCGGAGTTGGTCCTTCCCGAGAGACCAAACACAGACGAGGACAGAAATCCTACAGAACCTCAGAGGTTCCCCTTCTTTGACAGGGAGCTTTACCGACCTGTAGAAGAGTTCCTCCCACCGTTTGATGCAAACAAACCCAAACACCAAGAGCCTGGAGCCAACGGACAAGCCGGTGCTTCAACGAGGGCTCTGACCAAGAAAGAGTCGTCTTTGGTAATTTCTCCCCCACTAAAGCCATCAGACTCCTGGAGATCAGGTACAATATTTGGACCGAAGAACAGTTTTTGAGTTCAATCTGTAAGGAATTAAGTTCTATTTCCAGACCAAATCTTGTTTTCCTGAGAACTGTGACATTTTTTCCTCTAACAGCGGGTTGCAGCCAGAACCTGGATCCAGGCCCATGTCGGGACTACGTGGTGAAGTGGTACTATGATGCCACATCAAACTCCTGCGCCCAGTTCTGGTTTGGCGGCTGTCAAGGAAACCAAAACCGGTTTGATACAGAGAAGAAATGTAGAGAAACCTGTGTAAAGGTCTAATTCTCTTAGCAATAAAAATGTATGTTATTAAGTAAACACTAGTGAAACATTTTGGTCTGATATACATGTGACTGTTCCAGTAATTTCCTCTTTAGTGCTTTCATTTCTCTTTATTATTGAGCATTACTAACCATGAAGTGATTAGATCAAATCAACAAATGATTACAATTTTACAATGTAAGAGGATGGTCATGAATAAATGTATGTTTTCTTTATACTGTTGACAGGAAATGTTGGTATATTGTGTGAATAAAGCTATAGCACAGAAAAGGACTGGTCTGCCAAGACTGCAGTCCCTCCTGGTGGTTGATGAAAGATTTATACTAACAGAAACTTTAAATATGAAAAAGGCTGCCAAAAATTGAATAAAATGAATTCAACTAACAGGTGATGGTTTCTAGAAATTGTTTTTGCATCATTGTTTGTCCCAAGTGTAAAATTAAGCTAAATATTTGCTTGTCCTCCAATTTGACAATCTTCTAATCAGAAAGATGGCAAATATTTATTTAGGTTATTTCAACTTATTTTATAATAATAATTAAACATTTGATTTTATGGTAAACTATAATTAAACTTGTATTGTTAAAAATTAGATTAAGTGTTTTTATTTCTGCTTCTTTCCCCTCATCTTCCCTCCAAATTTGAGGCCCCATTTTGAAAAACCTGTCCTTCCTAGGATGGGCTATACAAAACATGTTCATTACATTTAATTTTTTTGAACAAAATCATTCTTAGATAATGAGATTTTAGTTTGCCCAGTTCTGCCTATTTGGAGCTCCTTTCTACAGTTTCCCTGAGGTGCAAACCACTACAACATTAACGAAACCACTACAACACGGAAAGGGTACGTCCCAGTAGGAGACCTGAGAGATCGCTGATTGGAAGACAGTGCTTTTGATGTAATTATTGTGCCCCAAAACAATTAAATAATCACATCAAAAAGTTTGAAACATTGTCCTTTTTAAAAATATATATTATTATTCCCATATATAATAATGTGTGAGAGATTGTGTCAGTGGCATTCATTAACTTGAAATACTTTGCAGAACGGTACTTTCAATATGGCAGACACTATAACGTATCGCAACAACGGGCCAACCCGCTCAAGCGATAATTTCCGGTTCAAAAGCACTGTCGTCCAATCAGCGATCTCTCAGGTCTCTAACTGGGACATGCCCTTTCCGTTTTTGTTAATGTTGTGGTTTCGTTAATGTTGTAGGGCTTTTGAATTTATGGCTCTTTGCACCTCAGCTTCCGCATTCGGGGAAAAGCGGCTCAATCTTTTCCGATCTATTGAAAAAGGCTCTTTACACTGGGTGTTTGCAGGGCTTGTCCAAGGTAACAGTTAATAATGTACATGATCCGAAGCCCCGACAAGTAAGCTGGAGAAAGGTTTTAAGATGTTCGCCTCGTTATACACAGATAAGAAGGTGAGTTTTACTTTCTTTAAACTTTGTGGCTAACATTAGCTTTAGCTTATGCTAGACATTTTTCTTGTAAAAATATGTTATTTAAGTATCTAAACATTTTTCATCCATTCTAACGGACAATGTTTTTACCTTGTTTTCAAGTATATTACGTGCGTTTATTGTCGTTAGTGTCAGAGACGGTTCAGGCTTTTTGCTTCTGAAGCCTGAGGAACAACAAGCCCATAGCTTAACAGTAGAGCAGCTCTGGTGTCGGAGTTCTAGTTCAGCTGACGGTTCAGGTTCAGTTGTTGCTTTTAGAAAAATATGGCCGTGTTCCTTAAGGTCTCCGTGTTATTTCGCTTTATTAGTTTTGCATGCTTCTTGTGAAGCAGGACGGTGTTTACAGCAGTGTGTACAGGCGGATCAGTTGCTCAGCTGTCTGGCTCTGGTCTGCTCTCTCGTTCCCATAAACTCTTTCAAGCTGAATACAGAAGTGATTCCATGGAAATAACACAGGAAGCTCCTTTACCTTCTTCTTTAGGCTGAAGAAGCTGATCCGGAGTGAAGTGAAGGCTGTAAACTTTGCTGTGCGGCGTTAGCTTTAACTGGTAGCGACGAATATTTACAAGCCACCGTCTTCTTAATTCAGGACCGCTTGGAAATCCATGAAAACTTAAAAGCCCATTATATTAGGAAGACAGCAATGTTCATAGTATTGTTTTATTTGCATCTGAAATAAGACTTTGTCTTTTCTAGCTGTCATGGTAACTCGAAGCGGGGAAAAAAGAGAGCCGCATTTGCGCATGCGGTTGTGACGTCAGCGCGGCAGGCGCAAAGAGCCCATTGTGCTTCGTTAATGGACCTTACCAAGCTCCGCCCACAACCGACCCACGTGACCGCAAGTCTCACAAAGCCTCGCAGCGAGTTGTTTCTATGTAAACATGACTCGATTAGTGCATCATTTCTACCGGATTTTCACAATATATCAGCTACTACAATGGACAGAGGAACTAACAAGTTCATGTCATCATCTGGGAGGAGGTTACTGGTTTCTCAGTCACAAGCTGGTTGCAAACCTGAGGCCAGCAGGTGTCAGTCAGTTATGGTAGATCTGACATTTGGTTTGATGACGTCAATATAAGAAGCTACAGGCTGATAGGAGGAAACACAGAGCTCTGTAAAGGTAAAGACAAATCTTCTGAAGTTGAGATATAATTAATTTAATTTCACATAATTACCGCGGTAGAAGCCATTTGTTTGTTAAAATTTAATGAAATATATTTGTTCTATTTGATGTTTGTTGTGAATGACGTAAACTCACAAACGAACGAGGTAATTAGTCCAACGTTTAGAAACTACAGCGGCTGTAATGCGCCACAGCAAAGGTAAACAAAGGTAAAATAACCCGAACAGGTGATCAACTCAAAACCACTCCTACCTTTTTACTCTCTCTCTCTCTCTTTGTAGTTTAAGCACACCTGTTACCGTGGCAACCGCCTGCGCCCCTTAAGACGAGCAAAGATTACGGTAAAAACATAACAGTCCGTTACGATATCAAGTTTCCAGGCTTGATATTTATTTCTCGATTATTAATCAGCGCTTCCCTGAACACAGCGATGGTTGATTGACTAGCTGTACTTGGTGCTAACGTGGCTAACACGAGTAACAGTTTAGTCCAAAGCCTTTTCTGCTAAAATAAAATCTTTAGTGTATGTCAGATACAGACACATTGCATATTGATCTGTTTAGCTAAGACTGTGTAGCAGACAGGCTTCAAGGTGTAGAAGTTGTATCAGTTCTGCCATTATGCTGTACTTAGCTAACGGGAAGCTAAGTGTGTTTGTGAGACGGCCACGCACGTGACCACGTAGAATGGGCATCAGCCAATGAAAAGCGGCCCCTGTGGTAAGGTCCATAATAATCAAACATACACGATGGACGTTTGCCAGAACAAATCAGACATTAAATCCTCTTAATTAAGGCACTCTGACCTTATTCATTCACAAAAATACAAGGCATCTTTCGGCCCCAAACGCCGGGGCCCCGGGCTGCAGCCCCGGTAAACCCGTGCTAATATCCGGGCTTGACTGTTCTCTTGTGAAGACTCGGCCCTCAGCTCCCTGTTGGAGGGAAGAAAACCATTCACCAACAACTGTCATTGGTTTTAGCTAAGTTAGCTTGACTTTGACAACCTTAATATGTAGATGTGCTGAGGAATGCAGCGTTCTGCGGTTCAGTTGCAAAAAAACGGCGACCCACATATGAACTCTGACAGATCATCAGTAGAGCAGGTGTTTAACGTAGCTAATCAACCTCTGCTGTGTTAGCCATTTATTTAGAGTCAGATATAAAGATTGCAATAGATGAACGTGGATGTTGGACTGAATGGGGAAGCCGGAGGAAACCCATGCATACACAGGGAAACTCTGCCACCGTGCAGCCCTCGCTTTTTTGTATATGTTGCCTCACATTATTACTGGTTCATGTTATGTTTATTTATATGAAGTATCTCTGTCATGTTTGGTGGTGTAGTGGAGCCAACTGCAGCACTGAGAACAATTCATTCAGCATGTCATGTTTTCATCATTAGCTGTAAGTGGAAAATCGACAGAATTTCTCTGAAATGTCTTGTATTGAATTCCTTTAAAGGCCATCACGTTTTTCCATAGTATGTTGTATGTTTAACATAGAATGTTGTGTGTATGTATGTATATACATATATATATACATTATATATATATATATATATATATATATATATATATATATATATATATATATATAAATGAACGAGGGAAGCCGGAGAACCTGGAGGGAACCCATGCATACACGTGGAAACTGCCACCTTGCAGCCCTTGCTTTTTTATAAACAGAAGTATAAAGGACTAAAACTACTGTAATTAATAAAAACTATAATAAAACAAAGCAAAATTTAATCAATTAATAACTAATAAAAATGACCAACTACACTCTAAAAATGAATTAAAACAAGTCACAAAACAATTTATTGATTGCAATAAATTGCAACCAATTACTGGTTGCATTTTTAGAGTCAGATATAAACACTGCAATGGATGAACGTGGATGTTGGACTGAATGGGGGAAGCCGGAGTACCCGGCGGGAACCCATGCATACACGGGGAAACTCTGCCACCGTGCAGCCCTTGCTTTTTTAAACAGACGAATACAAGAACTAAAGCTTCCACCAAGCAATATTTAACTAAAAATAACTAATAGAAATAAGCAAATACTAGGGAGGCCCAGATTAGCTAACTCTCACCTCTCTTTTGAATATAAAATATCAGAGGTCCATGTTGGGTGGTTTTCTCTTGTCTTTATACTGCCGCATAAATGATGGAGTGACTGCTTTTTTAAAACGCCTCCAAAGTGAAACCTCTTTTACTGGGCTATCGTCTTCGTCAGAGATGTTGTGCTGGTTTTGTCTGGGTTTTGACTGGCGCCTGGTTTCCAGTACGTCCATCTTGGTGTGTGTGACAATTGTTGGATGGACTGCTTTTGATTGCCGCCTGATTTTCTTTGCTGAAACAGATTGGCGATGGACTGTTGTCAACTTTGAGGTCTCTGGAAATTCTGTCTGTGTTTTGACAGAGGCCATTTTGTTCTTGTTTTCTCCTTGTGAGCTAATTTTTTTCAGCATGTTTTCCTGGCACTTGAGTTTAGCATTTAGCTGAAGGTTGTTTTTGTGCATCTCATTTTGCAGTTTCATCAGATTTTTCTGTGCTGTATTTTGTCCCATTTCAGACTCCTCAGATCTGGCTTCACACTTTGCTGTCTTTGTTTGAGGTTCTGGGGACTTGGGCAAATTTTCTATTTCTGCCGAGTCTTCAAGCAGTCGCATCTTTTCATAGAGGTGGAGCTGTGTCAAACAGCACTCATAATTATTTTCCAAGAAAGTTCTCCTCTCAATTCCCTCAGGTAGCGATGCAGTGGTTTTCCACAGTTCTTGAAGAAGATAGTGTAAATACTGTTGAAGGTCAACAATCAGTTTAAGTAAAGTTTGTGGCTCTTTTGGACAAGGGAGAAGCAAAGGGATGGGGATTTGAGTGTTGTTGTGACTTTGAGTTTTGTAGTCTGCAGCTTCGGGGGTTTGGTTGTCAGGGACCTCTGGGACGTTCTCTAACTGGACATTTTCGTGGGTTTGTTTGTGACAGACACCAGGGACATTCTGTTCTTCAACATTTCCTCGGCTTTGTTCGTCATCGACATTGTCCATTTGAACATTTTCTCCGGTTTGTTCTTGAGAGACATCGGGGACATTCTCCTCTTGAACTTTTATTTGGGTTTGTTCGTGAGAGACACCAGGGACATTCTCTACCTGGATGTGTTCTGGTTCAGACACAGTTAGAGACTGTAGTGTTTTGTTCATGTCCTCACAGGTCAATGGCTCTTTCTCCGCCTGCTCATCCTCTGTCTCCGGTGTTTTAGACATGGATTCATTTTCAGTAACCAGTTGAGTAGAGAAGACAGTTTCCCTGGTACGAGCCTCCTTTTCTAAGGAGTCTGCCAGATCATCTTGTTTTTTCAGAAGACTACTATCACGTTTTTCATCCGCATTTTCAGTGGATGAAATCTTACAAACCGATGTTGGAGGGAAAACTTCTTCTGAGGTCTTCTTAACATCCTGAATAGATTGTTCCTCCTGTGTTTGAGCCACTGCCTCTTGTGTTTTAGGGATGGTTTCTGTTATGGTGATCAGTAAGGCTTCTTGCATTTCGGTGATTTCAACTGAAATATTTTGATCAATAGGAGCGTGTAGCTCCACCCAGACCTGCAATGGTAGCTGCTGCTTCTTCCTATTCTTCCTCTTCCTCTCAGGTGGTCTGTTCTTTCCTTTTTCATCCACAGTCTCCTGTGTTGCAGCGATGGTTTCAATGATCAGTGAATCGTAAAGATTTCCAGTATTGTCATCAAAACTATGTTTATGTTCTTCAAAACACATCTTCAAGGGCACCTTCTTTTTCTCACTGTGCCTCGTCGTCGGTGGCTCAACTTCTCTCACAACAACATTGTTGGGTGTATCTATCTTAACGATAAGCTGGTTTGACGGCATCCTTCTTTCACAGTCAGAGATAAATCAGTTTTCTAGTAGATTCAAAAACTAATACTGCAATATTTCAAATACTCAAGAAAAAATCAGTTTATTCAATACCATTTATACATAAGTAACATACATTATATTGTAAACTGTTTATTTCTTTAGCAGAATGACACGTTATGGTTTACAACAATCATCTTTGGTGTCAAGTGTGTTAGTTTCATAATTTTGGTGCTTTTTCACCTTGAATTGAAAACAAGGTGGACAGCGGAAGAAATACAAGGCCTAAAAAATACAATATCATTCAAACAGTAGCTGCAAAATCAGATAATCAAGAAAATCCAGCAAAGACCTCAGAGATGCATCTCCTACATGTAAAAACGTATTTGATGAGTTACAAATTTTGAGGGGTTTTTGTCACATAAATACATCTATATGTATGTTACTGTGGTGGGATGGTGTTCCACCCTCCCATCTATGTGCACCAGGTGTATCAAGTAGCGTGCAGCTGATTGGTGGGCGGGGCTAATAGCTTTATAGCTGAGCAGGCCGCTGCAAGGTGTGTGTCTTTGTTTCCCCTACTATATGACGGCTGCCCAAGTGGCTGGTGTGCTTGATCCGCTCATCTGAATTGTAAGTGCCATTTTGTACTATCTGGCTGGGATTGTGGTTAGGTTTTGGTGCTATACCTGCCGTGCGTTTCTGCAGCGTTGCTCGGCTGGCGTTAGCGGCTGCAGCTGGAGGTTGTTGCGGCGTGCGGCTTCCATCTAGCCCTCGCTTGCTGATCCGCTCTCTCCCTGGGTCGGCTGTGCTGCTACCCCTGGGTAAGCTACCTGTTTAGATTTTAATTTACTTTACCTGAATCCACGGGTTTTCTAATGCGTTTTTTTTGGTTTAGGATTGTTTGGAGTTGCAGCGCTTGGACGCTCTGCTGTCTTGTCTTGTTGGTGTTTGTTTGGGCCGCTCTGAAGGCAACCTGTTGCTGATTGGACAGGCTGAGCGAGCGGGGCAGGACTCCTCTGGCCCATTTGAAGGGCACTGAAATTGGACAACGACGATTTGTTCCACCGTTTAAAGTGTTTGTGTTTTTTTCCTTTTACAGTTTGTTTGCTTATTATTGAACTTACTAATGAGTTTGCTTTTTTGTTTTGATTTACTAATTTGTTTCCTTTGGCATTACATGTTTTGTTTGTTCATTTATTTTTTTGGAATAATTCAAGTTGTCACTTTTATTTCACATGATCCCTTTTCATTTCCAGGGACAGAGTAGTGGGCCTGAAGCCATGCTTTTAAAAAGAAATGTTTTAAATGAAATTGTTTAAATAAAATATTGTGAACTATTCTGTGTTCTGGTGCATCTTGTTTTAAAAAGAACCCCCCTGCTGGTCACATTACTTTTTAAAGAATATAGTTTATAAAAATATAATTTTAATCATTTAACTCTACGAATAACTTTGCAAGTCATAAACTATTTTATGTGGAAAATAAAATAGTTTTATTGGCATTGCCGTGGAAAATATTTGCTTAGTTACAATTTTCTTGTGCTTATTTAGTTACATAAATTATTCAGATGCTGAAACACCATAATATCATAACCTAACGTAAGACTGTGTAGCAGACAGGCTTCAAGGTGTAGAAGTTGTATCAGTTCTGCCATTATACTGTACGTAGCTAACGGGAAGCGTGTGTTTGTGAGACGGCCACGCACGTGACCACGTAGAATGGGTATCAGCCAATGAAAAGCGGCCCCTGTGGTAAGGTCCATGTTGTAGTGGTTTCGTTAATGTTGTAGTGGTTTGCACCTCAGGGCCACCGTACCTTTCTGATCCGTTTTACGGCATCTTCTCACTTTAAATCCAAATAAGCTGCTGCTGGCCACACCCCCAACTCGACATTTACACTTACTTAGCGTTGAACTGGCTCATGTCGGGGACAAACGGTAGCGATTAGCTCAAATGTAAGACTTCAGCACAGTCCACGACTCCAGGAAGCGACCGAGAGCCTAGACCCTCCGTACGAAGCAAATAAAATAAGGGGCTGATTTTTACCAAGCTAGCAACCATTTCATGCTACGTATTCATGTCTATGGGTAAAACCAACCGACGGAAGTACTGGAGCTCCGCTTGGGTTGCTAGGTAACGGTGCAGTGCCCGTAGAATGTGACGTAGGAGGTTTAAAATGTAATGTTTAAACGGACGCAGTATCCGCCGATCAATAAAGTAGTTTTGAAACTGCTAGTTTCCTACACAAAAAACATCACCATCCAGTTATTGCCAGAAAGTGGCTGGACGGGTTTTATTAAGCACCTGGACTATTTATAGAAGCAATAGAAATCCTTAATGAAAGTACAAAAATTTTAAAATTTAATTACTAATTGAATATACTCTTCTTTATACATTCACAAACACTACATGCTGAACTGAGTGGTGAACAGCATGATTTTGCTATTAGCTGCATATCTATGGTATGTGACATACTTATGTTATGAGATATAAGTATTTGCTCATTACAGTTTGTTAGTCCCCCTGGGAAAAGTTTACTCTTGGAAACTCAAATCAATAGTTGAATCTCAATTTGTGACTTTGAGGACAAAGTTTAAACAATTTAGAAACATTTTTTCATCTATTTGAGCTCTGAATACAAACTCATAACAAAAGTAGAGAAAACTACTGCATTTACTTTGATTTATAACAAGAAAAGTCTGAATTCATATTTTGAATTAAATGAAAATGAAAATCTTTTGTGCTTCAGTTTCAAATTAACCATGATTATGTGCAATTATGGAGAAGAGGCTCTGGAAATGCAAGGTAGTTTCCTGAAGAGTGTAAGATGTTTAGAGTCCTCTTGGTGAATGAAGAAAACATTTTAAAAGCTAGATGCTTTAGTCACAGCATTCCTGGAAAGATAAAGTAAATAAAAGACTGAAAAACAAAGTGAAAAAGTAGAAATTTATTCTTTGATTACACATTAAAAGTAATATTGAATCAGGATTAAGATTTATTGTAGTTGCATCATTTGTAGAAGATGAGAAAAGACGACATGATGATATATCCAGGCTGTTGAGCTGGATTTGGATCCTGGCCGTTAAACCAGCCAAAATAGACAACGGTGTTGGAATCAAAGTCGCTCATGTTCAACTGAAAGACGACAGAAAGAGACAAAAGAAATATAGTGAGTCTGAGACATTTAGCATTACTTAGTTAAGTCTAATATCTTAAACATGAAAACAGGTCAATATCTCACTTCAGTGACTCCTCTAATTTAATTGTTTGCTTCAGACATTCATTGCTGTGGAGAATTGTTGTAATTATGCTATGGAAGATCATCTAATACATTACGGCTGAAACGATTAATCATTTGAAAATGCAACCTAATGATTAATCGTTAGGTTCTAATTAACTTCAGAAATATTAAGTCCAAGATGATTTCATTCATGTACTTCAACTCTCACTGACATCTCTTGTTTGATTACATGTTGTAAGAACGAAGCTTTGTGTTGGTGGACAAACCTGTTTGGTGACGTCGACCCTCCAGGGGTCAACCTGCAGGCCATCACACCAGCCTCCTCGCCCATACAGCCATGTGCCGTGTTCATTCGGTACGGCGCCGTCTTTTACCCGCATTGTGCAACCAAGAGCCGTTCCTGTGGGTCCAAATGCCACAATTAAAACACATTAATGCACAACAACTAGTGCAGAACTCACTTCATTACCAGTTTTACACAGGATTTTAGGCAATTGACAATTTGATCATAATGATGATTAATCAGATTTTTTATTTAATAAGTTTAGCTTATTTTACACAAATTTAGAAATACAGCCAAAGATCCAAATAAACAATTCAATGAATTTTTAAATAGTAAAATAAACATTTTGCTGCATAAAATTTAATAGCAGCCTTAAGTGTACAGTTGATTATTTGCAGCTAAAGATATTTCTACCATCAACATGTGAAAAGCTCAGCCAATTGATAAGTCTGCTTGACTTATCAATACAGTGTAGGGCTGATCTGATGATTATTGTTTCAATTAAAAATACATCATTAGATTAACAACAATAATAATATATCTTTATATGTATATCAATTTAGTGGCTAACAGAGATAAAAATCTTTGTTACTATTATACTGGCCACTTTTGTTTCTCTTGATTGAAAACCTGAAAATGTATCAAATCATGATTTAGAGCTAAATAATAATAATAATTTATTGATTATTATAAATTATTATAAATAACAATAATAAACCTTAACCTCTATGGTTAAAAAAAAATTAGCTAAAACTGCATTCAGAAGTGAAGGATAATTATTGATCTGAATAATTTTTTGGCTTACTGATCACTTCCTAGTGTTTTATGATATAAACAATTACCTGAATTTGAAAATTTAGGTAATATTGAGGAAAAATAGCTGAGGTTTGCTTAAACACTGCGCTTGTTTCATTACTTATTCTGCATCTATTGACTAAACATTATTCATTTTAATCAAGTATTTGGTTAAAAAGTGTCTTTGTGAGCTTTTCTTACCTGCCGTGTCAAACGTGTGAGTGTTATTGTAAACGCCGTTGATCACGAAATGGTGGGAGGTGACGCAGAACTCCCCGCAGCCATTCTCGTCGCTGCCATGGCCCGTAATAACGGCATAAAGCTCCACCTGGAACCAACCACAGCTGGTGAGACACTCCAGACATGAAGGATGTAAAAAAGCCATTGATTTCCAAACCATCTGGTACCTTCTTAGTAAACGAAGGAATGAGGATCTTCGTTGGCTGGTACCTCTTGTTGTAGTTTTTGTCAAAGGTTCCCCCACTGAACAGAGGCGTCACTTTGAATGGATGAAGCTTGGCCACATCTTCATCTGTGATACCAAATATTTGTATCTATTACACAAATATACTTTTAGTTCAGGACAAATAAACTGTACTAAAAGCTCTACTGGTTTTTCAGCTTCAATTTAACATTAAATGTGACAAAAGATTTTATGTCTGATTTAGAAATAAGTTTTATAAGATGGAAGTGAAAATGGAGATAAATACATATTTTTATAAAGGTGACTTATTATGCTTTCTTGAACAGGTTTGGATACGTCTATGGGCTGCACAAAACATGTTAATTACATGTTTTGAGCAAAATCATTCTTAGATAATGAGATTTTAGTCTGATCAGTTCTGTATTTTGAGGCGTCTTGTCACTTTAAATCCAAATAAGCTGCTGCTGGCCACGCCCCCAACTCAACATTACAAACACATATGAAAATGGCTGCAAACAGATGCACAATTTTCCAACCGTACATCTTTGAAAAGCAGAAGTGGAGCCTCCTGTACAACCAACAAGAGTGCAACAACAAAACGTGTCATTTCCAGCAGCCTTTGTACAGCGCATACAGCGGTAAAACTAGCTGACCAAACTTCCTAGAGCTCTGCTTTGGTTGCTAGGTAACGGGGCTGGGCTCGGCTGGGGTTGCTAGGTAGGTGATTTAAAATGTAAAAATGTATTTGGTAAAAAAGCTACTCAAGTACTGAATAATTGATCAAAACATCAATTATCTAATATCTAAAATTGCATCAGATGGACCAGAATATAAAATTATGTGGAAATGTTGGTATTTTAAGCAAAAGAATTAAATGAATTCATAAAAATAGCATAAATACAAAATAACAAAATCAGACAAAGGGAAAATTGTTGTTTTTTATTCTTTCAGTATAAAAAAAGTAATAAAAAAACTTTCACAAAAACTGCAGGTCTTAATTCTGAGAAGTTGCTCTCATCGGGTAGAGAATCCAGAAATTTTACTCTAGAGTAGCGATACTTTATGATAAAATTATTCAAGTAAAAGCAAAATGTTCTGCATAATAAAAAACATTACTCTAGTAAATGTAACTCTCCATCTTTAGCTGCCATTGTACAGAACTAATACCAGCTGGCTAAATGTGCTCGAGCTCAGCTTGGGTTGCTAGGTAACGGGGCAGCTGACTTATAACATTACATTCTGGTTTTTGAAATGGGTCCTAAAAATTATTAACTTATCATCAAAAACTGCTAGGTGGGGTTTTTCAAGCACTTGGGATGCGTTTAGAAGCAGTAAAATCCCAAAATGAAACATTAAAAACTGGGAAAATGTGAATTTTGCATGATGCGTCTCCTTTAAATCAGGAGCTGTGTTTACCTGTGTGGTTGCTGACGCTAAATCTGAGGTTGAGGGAGGCGACCCAGGGCTTCGCCCAGGGCACCGTCTTCATAGTGAAGGTGCATTTGCTGCTGTCCAGCACAGGGATGAGAGGGGACACATCTGTCAGCCAGTGTCCAGTCCCTCTGCCAAAACAAAACCGACTCTTATGTCTCACACTTCAGCAAAATAAGCAATCAAATACACGGATGCAGATGTTTTAGTCTTACTTTTGATATTTCTGTATTTTAAATGTGCCTTGCAAACTTGTGAATTAATATACCTTGAACTTTTTCAGATTTTGTCATGAAATGACCACAAACTTAAAGATATATTTTTTAAACTCTTTCCTACTTGTCAACTGAAAGCAACTTGTTGGAGTGCATTTTATTTAAAGAGTAATATTTATTATATGTAGAATAAAAAAAATATAAACTAAATTCATATTTTTTACCTTCACAATTATGCACTACTTTGCAACAAAATAAATTTCTGTTGTCATTTGGCTCAAGACAGTTTAAGGGGTATTAATAATTTTCAGGAGTCTAGAAATCATAATCTTAAAATAGAACTGTGAAGTTTTCCATTTGACTCAATTAAGAAAAAAATTGTATGCAGAGATTTATGAACAGGTGTTTGAAAATAATAAAGTCTAATTAAAATTCAACGTAAACAATTGAAAAATATTTTAACTCAACTTCTGCCTTCAAATAGTTAGTACTTTAATTTTAGCAAAAGAAAAAGAGCCAATTTTTTAAAAATGTGCATTTATTTCTTCTCCCTTTATGATTTGTAATTTTACTTATGTATTATTATTATTATTAATATTATTGAAATGTTGCATCTGATTTTAGCTACATAGTTTAGCCAACTGAAGGCTGTAAAAGATGCATTGCATCTTAAAATATCAGCACTTTGTGACGTTTTTATGCTTTCTTTTCTGTAAAATAAAGTGTTCAAATGAAAGAGAAGAAGCAGGAAGCAGCAGCATGTTGGAGGCGCTACCGTCGAAAGGCAGTGATCCACCGTCCCAGCTCCGTGTTGCAGTACGGACTCAGCTGATCGCAGCAGACGAACAGCTGGACGGTGTGATCCCACTCAGCGCAGGACGAGTCCCTCCTGCCGGGACACGACAGCGACGCGTCGAGCTCCAGCGCGTCAAAGTCCCACACATCTGCCAACAAAAAAAACAAATAAAATATAAAACATGCGTCTGAAGTCAAATGCAAGAGAAAAATGCATATTTTTTTACTTTTTGTGTCCGGGGTATCCAAACTTTTTCACGTAATTTCCCCCCAAAGTGCATTAACCTCTGACCTCATTTGCAAATGCACAGACAATGCAACAAAATATATAAAGAAGCCTCAACTTTAAGAATATATTTTATTCACTATTCAATAATTAGTACATTCATTTAGCATAAATGCTTCCTCATAGCGTCTTATTTTACATGGCAATAAGTTTTGTGGCAGAAAATTTTATTTCCAGACAATAGATTACAAGTTTATTACCAAGCAACCTGATGAATTTGACAGGCAGGCAATCAGAAAATGAGCTTCAGAAGCAACATTTAAAACAATTATTTTAAATAATCATTGAATAACAGAATACCAAAAAAATATGAAATTCAGCTTTTAATAGCTTTACTTTTTTTTTTCTCTCATCTTTCCTACAACTTTCTGAAAAACAATTTTGACAAACCCTGCTTCTTATGACCTAAAAACTAATCTACTGACAGATGAACTGTACAACCAGTCCGCTCGTGACCAGTCACATTAGCAGGTGGATAAACAAACTTAATACTGGTTCTCGTATCTCATAGATAGAGCTGATTATCTTACCTGCCGGCAGTTCGACTGTGGCCACCGCTCCTTTGTCGCCTTGCATCGTGACTTGGTCAAACACTGGAATGATTTTTGCAGGACTTTGGATTTTGTTACGCAGACCAGCAGCAAATTCAAACCTGGAGATAAAAACCCCCAGCAAAAACAAAATGTGAGAGAAGTTTCTGCTGTATGTTTAAATATAACACCAGCTGACAAAGTTTTAAGACGTATGGGCAATAATCAGGCATGCTGGTGGGGGCATCATCTTTGAGTTTTGCATAAATCAACCAATGAAACATAATGCAGCATTTAAAATAAGCTCCACAGGGTTTTCTGAAGTGTGTATTTAAAATAATATACAAATAAAACTAATTTACAGAGATTTCACTAAAAATCAGACCTAGAAAACTGGATATTTCATGTTTTTTTTACTTACAAACTTAAACTTATTTTTAAATGTCTAATTTTTTAAATACCTGAATTTATTTTATTGAATTACAATAAAACAATTTTAAAAAATTATATTTGGCTCCAATTGAACGGTAATTTTTGGAAATCCAGTAAATGTAAAATGAAAAGATAAATAATTTAGGCGCACTTTACTAAAAAGAAAAAAAATTAAACCATCAACATACAGTATATATACAGTATATGTATATATATATATTTTTTGGCACTACTAGAACTCCATACATTGTCTTTTTGACTCTGTACTGCAACCATTGGGCTTCAACTCAAATGCTTCTTATCAGCTTCCAGCCAAGATTCTGACGTTTCCATGGATACCTTGTATGTTTACATTTGACAGACTGAGGGGAGACTGTGCAGTAATAATGAGTGGAGGGGGAAAAAAGTTAAAATCTCCCCCCGTTTCCAGGCCCTAGGCAGATTTTAGCCAATAAAGAGTGATTTTATTGTCCTCACCACTGGGCCTGCCAGTTGATGAAGCTAAATGAAGGGTAGAGGAACCAGCCCGTCTCAGCCAGCGCCCCCTGCTGGTCAATACTCATGAAGAAATTTGGGGACGGTGTGGTCTGAAAGGAAACATTCACCAACTTTCCAGACCTACAAAACAAAACATAAAAACAGCAGAAAGACAGGTTGAACCTTAAAAATACTAATAATTGCTAAATAACACTTTAAAAAATGGCTTTAAAATGTGGTCTGTGGGTTAGAAATAGACAAATAGATGCGTGAATAAAGTCGTAATATTATGAGAACACAAAAAAACAATCTTTGCAATTGCTGTGAAGTTATTCTTTGACATTGGTTTTACAAATAAGGAAATTATCAGTAGTTTATTACAACTTTATTCTGATACAGTTACAACTTTTAAGCATAGTTTTAGGACTGTATTCTCAAAAGATTATGACTTTATTCTCGTATTATTTTAAATTTGTCATATATGTTCATTCATGTAATTTTACAATTTATTATATTATATCTTAGTCCTTGAAATATTTGGACTGTATTCTAATAAAATGACTTTATTCTTGTACTATTATGCCTTTTATGATGTACGTTTATTCTTGCAATATGACTATCCTGGTAACATTATTAGGTCTTTATTCTCATATTATTATAACTATATTCCCGTATTTTTTTTTCCTTTATGTCTAGTAATATTATAACTTTATTCTCGTATTTATTTATTTTCTTAGCCTTGCCCTAATCCTCCATCAAAGTGAATGAATCCGGCCGTCCAGATTTCTGCCTCTGAAACCTTTGAAACCAGCATCAACATTGGGAGGCTTTTAATCCCCCATCTGAGCCGGTCTTACCGGAGCGCCTGAGCGACCGAAAACTCCTCATGCACCATGGCAGCCGGGACGGCGAGAGGAAAGAAACACTCCTCTCCTTCACAGTTCATATCCTGGATCGGGTTGCCGGGGAGCGAGTAGACGAGGACGCCGGACGCCTTGGCTTTAGCCATGTTCCTAACCTGGAGGAACAAATTAATCAGCCAGCGTTGATTTCAACATTAGTCACAATTCAAGCCCCTGGTGTATTATTAAAGTACTCAAAAGGGAGTTTAAATAAAACACACAACTTCTCTTTCACCATGCATTTCTTTTAGCCAACAAACTCATTTCCCATTGATGGTTAATTTTTTACTCATTAAAACTAGCAGTAGGATTTATTTTTTTAAAGCCTTAAATGTTTGACAACATCTCCTCTTCATGTTTTCACCTAAAATAAATCTAAATTTCCTTATTTTTAGAGACACATAGCACATTATGTCCATGTCAAATTTATTTCTACAGCACTTTACTGCATCAAAGTTCTGTATGTCAAATGCAAATAGCCAATGTAAATGACAACACAAATCAATAAAATAAAACTATGCGCTAAGAGTAAATAACCTATTTTATGTCTACATATTAGTGGCATTTTATGAGCAGACTGTAATGTTTCTTTGCAACTAGTTGATCTATGCAGTTCCTTCTTTAGGTATTAAACAGAAAGGCTAAAAAATATTATTTAAAATAAGACATTTAAAGACATTTGGAAAGCCTGGAGAACTGTCAACAAAGACCACTTTAACATTTCTATGAAAGTCTGGCTCATTTGCTAGACAGAAAGGAATAGTTGGTAGTGTAAACTTTTTTCACAGCACTTTCTATACTTAGAAAAATACAGCTATTAGATATTTCTTAATTTTTAAGAGTTGAATTTAACATACCTTAATGAAGAAAGAGCAGTTCCCTTCTGACACCCAGGCCACAGCGCCCCTTAGAGGCGGTGAGGGTTCACACCCATCTCCAGCATCAGCCAGCTGATACGTCTTCGGACTCCAGCGTCCCATGAGCCAATCATACCTGGCATCCAGCCTCTTAACAATGATGGGCATTTTCCACCCTGCCGGAAGTAACATGGTCAGTAATGGACGACCTGGTCTTCAAAAGTCAAAAAACTAACACAAAATAAAACTCCTCCCTATTGAGATGCAACTAATTAATCTATTTACGATTATTTTTTTATTAGATTAAAATTAGTTTCAATCGGTTAACTAATAATGTCCGCTTAGACCATAAATAAGGCTATAAACTTTTAGTGTTGTAGTTTGACCGCCATCCTGCAGAGGGCGCCGCTGGTCATCTTTAACCAGAGTGTTAATAAAGAAATTAAAGATGGCGGAGCTATTCTTGAACGATAAAGGGACACGGTCCAAACAGAGTCCGGTGTGGGACGCTAAACGCATTTTAAGCTGATCTGTTTTGAAATAAACACTCGACAAAAATCATGAAGTTATCAATTTATTTTTAAAATTTGAATTAATAGCGGTTATTCAGCCGAGCTGTATGACGGGGCCATGTTATGAGCTAATGCATGAGGCTAAGTTTTAACTTTTTAAAAAAGTAACTACAGACGGTACTTCTGTATGAACATATCTCTGTTTATGGGAAATGAAGTTTCACATAATTTATTCTTTTTATCTTTTATTTTTCCATTTAGCAACCTAAGATATTATTGTTTTGCTATATTTTATAGATAAGTCTAAGTTTAATAATGTAAAAAAAAAACAGCTTTCAGCCTAGATAGTATTTAATACAGTTTAGACTATTTATTTATTTATTTTAATTCAGCAGTTACAAAAACTTTATCCTTTATGGAAAGGCCCTTTGTGTTATGAAAGACAGTTGACCCTCTTGGTACAAGAGTAAACAGGTTTTTAAGAAAATGGCCACTTATCCATAAATCAATAAGATCAATGAATTGTAGATTAACTCATTAATCGATAACTAGCATAATCTCCTTACCATCAGAGATGAAAACAGCCTGTGAGAGGCCACAGTTGTGTCCCAGGCAGCCCCAGTAATAAAGAACATAGGGGATCCAGTTACCCAAAGCGAAGACCGGCACTGGAGAGAAGTGCAGCCGGGTCAGAACCTCCTTCCTGCTGTTGGGCCAAAGAGTCTAGTTAAAGTAAAGACTCAGCACTGAGTTTGTCTCTTCATACAGCTGTTAGCTTTAGCAAGGAGTGTGACAAAGCACAGAGCTTTGCAGGAATATTATTATCCATTGCACTTTTCACATTTAATCACAATAAAAACAATCTTCTAATATATTTAGAGGCACCAGGGGGTCAAATACAGATACACACCACACTTTCCAGAGTTTTATTGGTGAAAAGCTTTTAAAAACATGCTTCATTTGCAAGTTTTAAATTCTGTACCAATTTTTTGTGTTAATTCATTTTAGAAAATCCCAATAAATTACATTGAAGTTTGCAATGTATGCAAATGTGGAAAGCTCAATGATGATGAAAATTTTCCAAGGAATTATGAGCACAAAAAAACAAAAAACACATGAGTGCTACTATGAGTTCACTTCAGTTTCACTTCCTCATCTGAAATAAAAAAAAAAAACTCCACACTTCCCTTTATGGCTGTTTTGGTCAGAGTTGGCGCTTTGTTTGCAAACAGATGTTTAGGTTTCCATTTAATTTTATCTGTACGTACTCAATTATTACATTTGTTTATATTGTTTTTTTATACTCCAAGGGGTATATTTTGTCACTGTGCTGCTACAAGTAAAATTCCTCCAAATTAAAAAATTAGCTTGACAACCTTCTCCCAGTCCCAACTAGAAACAACCAATCAGAGCCAGGAGGCGGGTCTTAGGAAATCGATCTTTTCACAGATTATCTGTCTCATGCTGTCACAATATGGTGACAGTTTTAACAAAATGTAAAAGATCTATTTTATTTATTTATTTATTTTTATAAAAGTTACATGCTCCTAACTAAATATTTAGCTCCAAACTGAGCCCTACTAGAAGGGAGTCCCTCCCAGCTCACCTGTTGGCGGCGGCCCGGTGCAGCTGCTCCCGCATCCACAGGGCATCACTGACCGCTGAGTCGTCCAGTGACAGGAACAGCACCTGGGTCCGGTTCGGCAGCCCCTCAACCAGACTCTTCAGGGAGGACTCGGAGCTCCAGAGACACTCCAGGAACCCGGACTTGTTGGTGAAGGCGTGGATGACCAGAGAATCCTTCACGGCTCTACCATCGGGCTGGTAGGAGAACATCCCGTCCAAAGTCGGGACGTGAAAAGCGGTGGCCCGGTCGCCAGGCTCCGGACCGGCACCTGGCTGCGGACCGGAGGTGACCGGGTGGAGATGGGAAGCCTCGGTCAGGATCAGACGGCTCCTCTTCGGCCCCAGCTGAGCGTCAGTCACATGAGCTGTCACAACAAGCAGGAGCCAGAGCAGCAAGGCCATTTTTCCCACCGCCACACAGGACAATGAACTCACCACGAAGAGCTCAGCACCTGCATCACCGAGAAACGTTCAACCGACTTAAAACGCTTCCAACACAACAGAACTGACCGTTTATCTTCATACATCCACTTTCGATTCGGAGGCGGGACGGGCCGCCTTTTACGGCAGCCCTGCAGTGCCAAAAAGCTGAGAAGCTAATTTAGTTTCCGCAGTTATTTTATTTATTTTAGTTAGTTTGCTTTGAATCCGCAAAACAATTTATGTGTAGGTAAACAACTCCAGTAAAGAGCAAAAATAATTCAATGTTTTGATTATTCTATAGCGCAAGAGGCGCTTTGGACCATCCACTTAGACTAAAATCCAAAATCAAATATTGAAAAGACTTTATATATATAATAATTTTTTTTTACGACAGCATAATTGCAGGTAGAAAAAAAGATGTAAATTTAGATAATTTCAGAGATTTTCTAGAAAATAACAAGGACATATCTGAGCTTGAAAAGTCAAGAATTTGGTAGAAAAAAACTCAGACATTTTGAGATTAATCTCAGAAATATTCTAAAAAAATAAAAAATACCTTTCTGAGCTTGATAGGCAAAAAAAATTGCAAGAAAGATATACTCACATTTTCTATATAAAAAAAACTTGGAAATTTCGGAGTTTCCTTAATCTAAACATTTCTGTATTTTTTCTTGGAAATTTTTGACTTTTCATACTCAGAAATGTCCATATTTTTTCTAAAAAACATCTGAGATTAATCTAAAAATTTCTGATTTTTTTTGGCGAAAATGTACTCGTTTTATCTACAAAGGCGCTAATAATAAATCGTTGTAGATTTAAGCATTTTTATTTTTTGCATTTAATAAATCCTATACTTAATTACCACAACAAAATGACAGGTATCAGTAATATGTACTTATTTTTTTAATTATGGTGGAAACTAAGTGCTTCATTATTTTCCACATCAACATCCCATAGAAAAAAATTATAATTTTTTTATATACATGTACGAAATAAGTTGTTAAAAACAGCACTCTTAAATTTAATTTTACTATAATTTCTGAATAATTTTAGTACAGTTAATATATTCTGGATAGGAGCATCGTGAAGGGGAAACTAAATGCCTTCTCATTGTTTTTGGAGATAATCTGAAGTGATCAGTTCAGTTTTATTGTTCATGAATGTCTCTGAAACTCAAAGAATCACACACAAATTAATATAATACTCAAAGAATTAATGTAATAAATGCCAGCAATATTCATAGAAGAATTTCATCCCACATAATTGCCTCAGGCTGTGCGTAAAAGCGTGCTCATGCCCCGTTATAAACCCACAATTCCTCTCTATAAACTCAGAACTATCAAGCTGTAAAATATTAACTATTATCCAGAATAAAGCTGTTAATTCAGAGCTATATGGCGATATGTGGTCTTTTTTACTTTCCCTGCTTGTCTCCAGTGTTTTCTCTCAAGAATTTGACAGGTCACTCAGAAATCCAAGAGGTAAGACACACCTCAACTTTCCCTTGTTTCATCTTACTAAACAGAAATAAATCATTTATTTTGTTTCTATAGTAGAACAAATGGCCAAACAGTGATGTAGTTTTAGCACACCAAGTAATGAATTTGTGGTTTTGCGGGTTTCTTTATTGAGGTAGACTGTTGACAAGATGTATGAGCAACAATGAGCATCTCCATTAATTAATACCCGTTACAGCACTGAATTATCTTTGACCTGAATCCAAATAAATATTTATTTATATTTACATTATTGACAGTTTCATCTCCAGAAAAGTTACCTTTTGTATTAAACATTGGAAATAAAGTAAAACAGTAAAGATACAGTAAACCTTAAACATTAAGGACAATGTTACGCAGTGGAGATAAAATACATTGGGAACATTAAACATCTGGAGAACTTTAAACATTGGGGATAACATTGTCCCCGATGTTTAATATTGCCCCCTTTTCTGTCATCTCAAAGCAATCTTCATGTCGAATCTCCACATTCAAAGACAAACTCCAAGGATTTTCTGGTTTTATTAATTTTTATTTTAACAGATTGTGAGAACATCCCTGTAAAGACATCAAAATGGTCACGCAGGAATGGAAGGGAACCAAGATGGATGGATGGATGGATGGAGAGAACCCGGATGGCTTGAGGGACAGAACCAGGAATGGATGGAGTTCATCTGGGTCAGAAAGCAGCTACTCATCAGGACGATATAGTTAAATCTTCATTTTCTTCTCTCAGATCTGGTCAGTAGGAGAAGCTCGCTGTGTCTCCTCTTTTTCAGTGTCCATCGGCTCAATGTGACAGAGACTCAAACTGAACAGGCGAGGCCGTTTTTAGGCCGTTTGATCTCAAATCTCCCCCACCAATGGAGCCTCAGATGAGCGAGTCGTAGCGACACACCGCCGACCCGTTCGGCTCATTACTGACGGCACCGGAGTCCGATTCCATGGAGCTGCTGTGGGACACCTGATGAATCGCTCCCTGCTCAGACACAAATAAAAAGGAGAAAGAGCAGAAGTTATTGCCAAAAACGGTATTGAGACAATTTTCAACTAATACAATGGCTACAGTATAATAATGAAAGAACACATTCTCAAAGACCAATAAACTTTAAAAACCCAACTGAGAAGAAAGAAGCTGCTGAGTGGAGGACCAAAGCGAAGAAGTCCTCTTCATTCTCAAACTTTAAATTCTAATAAACATTTAACACTGAAACTGTAAGACATTTAAATCCTATTCTAAATAAACAAAACTACAAAATAAAATGATTTATGAAGTCTCTGGTCTCAACTACACCTTTTTCTTAAAAGAACAATTTTGTTTACAAAACACCAGATTGACAACTTTATTCATCCAGTATCTGGTAGAAACAGAAGCAAATCATGTAAATGGAAATTGAGAACGGAAAGGCAACAGGACATGTGCAGGTTTCCAGGTTAGGGTGACGACCAACCCTTTAATGACTCGGAATGAAATCACCGCTTTTTAAAAACTCACTTAAACAGCAAAATACCTGCAGCATTCCATAAAGATGATTTCTAAGAAAGTTTCAAGTCAAAATGGAGAACAATCAGGAAGCGTCACCTGGGAAAGCTTCCAGGGTTTCCTCCAGAAAACATGCTGAGCCCAGTGGAAGAGCTGCTGGGATCATCCATCAGTGGTCTGCTGCGTGTTTGGGTTAAAAAATGTCAAGTTACAGAAAGTCAGAGGTGCAGGATCAGGCATCAAAACTCAGAAATAACAGCATGTGAAGCCAACAGGCAACTGATGGGACGGCACAATTGGTTCACAACTCCCATCAGTTTAATCCCTCAACTATAAACCTTTAGCCTAATCTGTCTTTACTGTCACTGGTGGAGAAAAATCCCCATTTAAAATAACAACCCATAGCCTAGTGGGGGGAAATTAAAGGCTGATAAAACACTGGAAAAACTGACTTCTGTCTATAGCTCTGGTTGTAGGCAGGAACCCTGTCTATATCGCTGTCTCTAAACAGGACCAGTTTATATTTCTAAGCGACATTTGGGCTGCTCTTGGTCCGATCCCTCACCTAGGACCCGTTTGCCCCGGCAGACCCGACCCAAATAGGCATGAAGCCTCCGACAGCCCTAGGATCACTGGGACACTCAAACCCCTCCACCACGATAAGGTGGCAGCCCACGGAGGGGAAAAAACGAAGACAGAAACAGTTCCATTCTCTGACCTGAACTGATCTGGAGAGAGGCCAGAAGGTGGCGCTCTGGTGTTTCTAACTAAACAAGAAGTTTAGTTAGAAACTAAACCTTTTCTAACTAAAAAGTTTAGTTAGAAACTAAACTGTTAATTTTCTCTGTCATTTTTCTCTCCATAGAAGCTACACCTGGTCTGGCGTTGATTAGCTGTGGTTGCTTCCTGGAAAAGGGCAGTGGCTGACATGATGCTGCCATCACCTAACCGTTCTCCCTCTCCCTTTCATTTCCACGAACATGGAAAGTTCTCCTGATCAGTTGATCTGTTGTTGTGTCTCTGCTTTGTCTTCTCTCAGCTCCAGTCGGTCATGGCAGATGGCTGCTGGTACTGAGCCCAGTTCTGGTTCTGCTGGAGGTTTCTTCCTGCTAGAGGGGAGTTCTTCCTCTCCACTGTCACAACATGCATGCCCTGTATGAGGGACTGCTGTAAAGTCAACGACTGAACACAAGCGATTTGCTTTCGCCCCCTGCTGGTCAGGGGGAGTGAATGGTGTAAGTAATGACTCCATACAATCTGCTGGGTTTATTTGGTACAAACTTTTTAAACTACTTTATAATTAACTCAAGCAATGAATTGATAACTTGGACCAATAGTAATCTGACTAAATTGAAATGACTTTTCATAAAATGCCTTGAAAACAACATTGTTGTGAATTAATGTTATAATTATAAGCTTTTAATTTTTTGATATCTACTTTTGGCTGTTTTGGCATCTACTTTTGGGGTTTTGACTGTTTTGGTATCTACTTTTGGGGTTTTGAACTTTCTTGTATTGGTTGTTGGGGTTTTTGTTTGTTTTATTATATTGTTTATTGGTGGGGCTCATTTGTTAGTTTGAAAGTTCAATTTTATATATTGTCAATTCACAACAAATGTCATCTCAATGCACTTTGAAGTAATGTTAGTTTAATCACATGTACTCCAATTGCTACAGTTGATTATTAAAGTAGTTTAAAAAGTTGGTACCAAATAAAACCCAGCAGATTGTATGGAGTCATTACTTACACAATTCACTCCATCTGACCAGCAGGGGGCGACAGCAAATCGCTTGTGTTGAGTTGTTGACTTCCTAGCAGTTCCTCATGCAGAAGTTGCATGAAGCGACAGAGGAGAGGAAGAACTCCCCTCTAGCAGGAAGAAACCTCCAGCAGAACCAGAACTGGGCTCAGTACCAGCAGCCATCTGCCATGACCGACTGGAGCTGAGAGAAGACAAAGCAGAGACACAACAACAGATCAACTGATCAGGAGAACTTTCCATGTTCGTGGAAATGAAAGGGAGAGGGAGAACGGTTAGGTGATGGCAGCATCATGTCAACCGATACCCTTTTCCAGGAAGCAACCACAGCTAGTCAACGCCAGACCAGGTGTAGCTTCTATGGAGAGAAAAATGACAGAGAAAAAAAAACAGTTTAAATAAATAATGTAGTAGAAACAGAAAATGACAAACAGCAGCATAATACAGATAGATCATAATACACCAGTCCAAGCCTTTTCATAATCAATGCCATAACCATGGTAATGCTAAAATGATGCAAGAACATATTCTCAAATAAATAAACATTAAATTTTAACATCAACACTGAAGTTGGAAGACATTTTAAATATCAAAAATAAATAAACAAAAACAAAATTAATTATGAAGTCTCTAAAGAAAATTGTCCATTAAAAAAAAGAAAAAAAATGGCTAGATGACGCCAAAGTACCAGACCGAAGACATATCCAGCTTTTGGTAGAAAGAAAAAAAAAAAAAAAAAAAAAGATAAACTGAAGTCGTTTTGATAAATGTTTTAAGTTCAGCCATTTTCCTCTGTGGGCCGATGAAGGGTGAAATCCGAAACAAAAACAAAATGATCCAGGAGGATTCCTGAAGGACAATAGGACAGATGCAGGTTTATGGTCAAGCACTTAACTCAGAATTTCAAAAACGCAACTATCACTTAATTAAATAAGCAGAGTACCTGCAGCATTTCTTGAGGAAGACTGTTGAACCCAATGGTAGGGTCACTAAGGTCATCCATCAGCAGGATGGCGATGAGGTTCTTTTCCATCATCATCGGGGCAACAATCCAGAAGGGTTCCTGAAGGACAACAGGACAGGAGGACAACAACAGGACGGGTGCAGGTTTAACCCTTTGACAACTCAATCAATAGTCAAATTTCAAAAACTGACACTTGTAAATATCAGACAGCAAAATACCTGCAGCATTTCTTGAGAAAGACTACTGAGACCGATGATAGGGCAATTAAGATTATCCATCAGCAGGGGCAAGGGAGGGCGATGAGGGTCTTCTTCCGTCGTCGATGGGGCGATGAGGGCTTCTTCCATCGGTCGTTGGGGCGATGAGGGTCTTCTTCCGTCGTCGATGGGGCGATGAGGGTCTTCTTCCGTCGTCGATGGGGCGACGAGGGCTTCTTCCGTTGGTCGTTGGGGGTCCGATGAAGGGCGAATCCAAGACGATAAACCAGATGATCCAAGAGGATTCCTGAAGGAAAACAGGACAGAAAGACAAGACGGATGCAGGTTTAGGGTTAAACCTTTTAACAACTCTGAAATCATCACATTTCAAAAACTCAAAAGATGTGTTAAATAATAGCAAAACACCTGCTGCATTTCTTGAGGAAGACTTCTGAGCCTGATGGTAGGATCACTGAGGTCATCCATCAGCGGTGAGGGTGATGGTCTTTTCCGTCTGTCATTGTCGGGAGCAGTCAGGGAGTGGATGAGCCACTTGAGGACTTTTCCCCCCAATGAGTCGTTGCTCTTGTCGGTTTTTGCCGTCACTGCAATAGAATCCAAGTTTGGTTGGTTAGTTTTCACACCGTTACCTATTGGTCGGGTTCGCTTTCACACAAACCCGACCGAAGAGTAACGCTAATCCCTTACCCGTCGGTCGGGTTTGTTTTCACACAAACCCGACCGAAGGGCAATTAGTCCCTTACCCGTCGGCAGGGTTCGTTTTCACACAAACCCGGCCGAAAGGCAACTAGCCCCTTACCCGTCGGCAGGGTTCGTTTTCACACAAACCCGACCGAAGGGCAATTAGCCCCTTACCCGTCGGCAGGGTTCGTTTTCACACAAACCCGGCCGAAGGGCAATTAGCCCCTTACCCGTCGGCAGGGTTCGTTTTCACACAAACCCGACCGAAGGGCAATTAGTCCCTTACCCGTCGGCAGGGTTCGTTTTCACACAAACCCGGCCGAAAGGCAACTAGCCCCTTACCCGTCGGCAGGGTTCGTTTTCACACAAACCCGGCCGAAAGGCAACTAGCCCTTTACCCGTCGGCAGGGTTCGTTTTCACACAAACCCGACCGAAGGGCAATTAGCCCCTTACCCGTCGGCAGGGTTCGTTTTCACACAAACCCGACCGAAGGGCAATTAGTCCCTTACCCGTCGGCAGGGTTCGTTTTCACACAAACCCGGCCGAAAGGCAACTAGCCCCTTACCCGTCGGCAGGGTTCGTTTTCACACAAACCCGGCCGAAAGGCAACTAGCCCTTTACCCGTCGGTAGGGTTTGTTTTCACACAAACCCGACCGAAGGGCAATTAGCCCCTTACCTGTCGGCAGTGTTCGTTTTCAAACAAACCCGACCGAAGGGCAACTAACCCCTTTCCCGCCGTGAGGGTTAGTTTTCACACACACTCAACCGAAGGGCAACTAACCCTTTACCCGTCGTGACCTTTTGTAACGAAGGTCAGAACCACCTTTCAAATAGCCTACCGTGTTTTTCTTTCGAGGAGCATTGTGAATGGAGTGGATCGATCCCTTCATTGTATTCGTTTGTTACCAAATTCCTTGAACTCATCCGATGATTTCATAGCCTTTAGGAGTGGCTACAGAAGTACCAAACCACATTTTCTGGCTCTGGATTCACACTCCGAGGCCATCTGGTGTCTTCAGAGCTGTTGTTCCATCTCAACAAAAACTATTGATCGGCTTCTACATCTTCCCGGTCCATATACCATGTCCATATACCATGTCTTCCCGGTCCATAAACCATGTCCATATTCCATGTCTTCCCGGTCCATATACCATGTTTTGACAGGGTCTTAAATTCCCAACCATGAGCTCAAAACAATCATCCACCAAAAACCAAAAAAAAACTGCAGTTATCAAACATTGATTAAAAGTTATGCAAGCTGAAGCAGAGACTCATACTCAAAATGTATGCTGCGACAGTGAATAGGAAAGACTTCCCTTTAACAGGAAGACTTTCCAAAATAAGGTTAACACTGCACCAATTATTTAAATTGGTTAAAAGTTAAGCTAAAGCAATGACTTGTACTGGGGATCCCACTTGGTGACAGTGGAGAGGAAAAACTTCCCTTTAACAGCAAGACTTTCCAGAAGAAGTTAGCACTGCACCAATTTAAATTTGTTAAGTTATACAAGTAAGCTTAGGCAATGCCTCATAATGAACATGCATGTAGTAACCGTAGAAATTAAAAGCTTCCCTTTAACAGGAAGACTTTCCAAAATAAGGTTAACACTGGCCCAATTATTTAAATTGGTTTAAAATTAAGCTAAAGCAATGACTTGTACCGAGGATCCCACCTGGTGACAGTGGAGTGGAAAAACTTCCCTTTAACAGGAAGACTTTCAAAAGAAGTTAACACGGCACCAATTTAAATGTGTTAAGTTATACAAGTAAGCTTAGGCAATGCCTCATAATGAACATGTATGTAGTGACAGAAAGGAAAAGCTTCCCTTTAACAGCAAGTCTTTCCAAAAATAAATAAAATAAAAACCAGTTACCAAACTTTGGCTAAAAGTTATGAAAGCTTAAGCAATGCCTCATGTTGAGGATACATGTGGTGACAGTGGAAAGGAAAAACTTCCATTTAACAGGAAGACTTCCAAAAAACACTGCACCAATTACGTAAATTCATTAAAAATAAGCTTAAGCAATGCTTCCTACTGAGGATCCACATGGTAACAAGAATGGAAAAACTTCCCTTTAACAGGAAGACTTTCCAAAATAAGGTTAACACACTAGACCAATTATTTAAATTGGTTAATAGTTAAGCTAAAGCAATGACTTGTACTGAATATCCATCTGGTGACAGTGGAGAGGAAAGACTTCCCTTTAACAGGAAGACTTTCCAAAAAAATAATTAAGCACTGCACCAATTATTTAAATTCATTAAAAGTAAAGTAAGCTTAAGCAAGGCCTCCTACTGAGGATTCAAGTGGCGACTGTGGAGAGGAAAAGCTTCCCTTTAACAGGAAGACTTTCCAAAAAGAAGAACTTCCCTTTAACAGGAAGACTTTCCAAAATGAGGCCAACACTGTACCATTTATTTAAATTGGTTAACAGTTAAGTAAGCTAAATCAATGCCTCATATTTAGGATGCATGTAGTGACAGTGGAGAGGATAAACTTCCCTTTAACAGGAAGAACCCTCCAGCAGAACCAGAAGTTGGCTCTGTATGAAAGGCCATCTGTCACTACCCCCGGGGGATTTGAAAGGACAGAATAAAGAGAGAGACAGAAAAAGAAAGAGCTGCTCCAGGAGTGTTTCTATAGGAGAAAAGAGTTAGTTGTAGTAGAAGCTGCTTTGGTGGCATCATCTATGAGGAAACAAAAAAAGTTATTTGCAACAAAAGGTCTGCCAGTTGCTAGGAGAAAAAAATGGGTTAAAAGAAACTTAAACACTGAAGGACAGGTCCCAGTCGATCCTCTCCAGAAGGAAAACATGGAGTTCAGCTGAAAACCTGCAAATAAGAGATGGTGGATTACAGTGTGAACATTACCTCTGTGACGTCCGGCCTGCAGCTCCAGGAGATCTCTCCGTTGTCGTCCAGAAGAAATGAAGTTGCACGAGGCCACGCGTTGTTTCGGCGCAAAAAATTAATCGGTTTTCACGTTTAAATTGAACGTAAATTAAATTTGTTTGAGTTATTAAAGTATGGACCCTAAATTTCAAACTAAATATTAAGTAGGTACAAAAAATAAAAAAATAATTATGTATGTTGTAGTATAAAGATCTCATTTTCAACCAAAAACATATTTGATATTCATTGGGAATATAATTATCCTAATGCATCTATGCTAATGTGAACATAGCCACATTAGATTAGCACTGTTAAGTAGGTAAGCTATCAAGATTTATTAGTGATATTTACAAAACCTAAGCTGAATTACATCTTACAGCCTCTAAACTGTGTTTGCCAAATCGTTGGCAGCCATCTTTCTTTTGTGACAACTGACTTTAAGCCAGGAATTTCAGACTGTAGATATCAGATTCTAATTATACCTAAACCTGCACAGGTCACAAGACCACAGCAACTGTTTCAAACACTAAAAATCCAAAGACAGAAGGATTTAAAACAGCAGAATCCTTCTCAGCTCATTGACTCTCAGCAGAGAATCAAACCAAACCAGCACATCGAGAGGCCTAGCGTTGGCCTTCAACAGCGTTAGCATCAGCAGCGTAGCAAAACCCGCAACAGCTCCTACCCTGAGTTGTCTTCTGGACCCGCCATTGCAACAGTTCTTTGACTTAACAAACCTTTGATGGGTTGGGCGGATCCGCCAGGCACCTTGTAGCGTTTCCTCAGCTTGACGGAAGCGATCCTCAGCTTGATTGAAGGGAATCCTCAGCTTGCTTGAAGTAAATCCATAATCGATCAGCTGCTCGCTCCAGACGCCATTACATCTCCTCAGATGTTTCAGGGACGCCAGCAACCAAACAAACCGCCGCCGAGAGGCCATGGTCGGGTCTCTACTTCTGTGCTGCTCTTTCTAGACACAAAAAATGGCTTCACTAACGTCATCGGTGGAAAAAGACAAACAACTTAGAATAAGGTTTCCAAAAAAATAACTTACCGAATAACCAACGCAGCGATTTCAAACATGGCGCTCCCGTGGCCTACTTGGCATCACTGCGGCCTTCTCGCAGGTCAAGTACAAGACGCCAAACTAGGCCTCGATAAACACCGACACGGTGTCAGTTGGATCCACAAAAGTTTCAGTCATAAGCTGGGCGTCCGCTTGGATTCCGCGTGTTGGGAGATCAGAATATATCCTTTTTAATCCAGGTCAAAATGTCCATGACAATCAGACCAACAGCTCCGTGTCTCCGTGCAACAAAATGCTAGCCGCATTTTTTTTTTTTTTTGAAAACGCTCACCTAGGAGCTGCGTCATATTTATATCCAGCAGGCGCATGCGCGTCACCCTAAAAAATGGCGCCATTCGCCACTGTTGCTAGATTTGACATTTTCCAGGCCAAACACAGGATAAACCTAAACCTGTAAAACCTGCCCAACTGCAAAGACAGAAACGAATAATAATAATAAAACTCATGTTAATAGCACTATGTGTTTTATTCATAATCTATCTCTAATATATTTTTAGAATATTTTAGAGAAACAGCTCAATTTTATATTCATTTTTTATAATGTAGGACTGATTTAATTTTTTAAGTTTTCAAAATGTACATTTTTCTAAGAACAAACTAATACAGCTTTAGAAAAAATTTGAGAAACAGCAAAAATGTACTTATATTTTTATATATATAAATATATAACTATATCCATAGTTTTTAACCCTAAAACTATATAAGGGATAAACTTGCTTTTTATATTTTCAAAGCTTAATACCAAACTGCTGCTCCAGTATATCCTGACTCTTATGGAGAGTGTCAAATAACAATAAATAACTCATATAATAATTATTGAAGTGTGTCATTAATTTATTAAAACTCTTCACTCTCCATAGATCTGTCTTTTGATCCGTCTTTAAATAATATGTTAATTGCTTTTTAAAAAATGTACAATAAAGTTGTGTAAAATACACTTTTATTTTTGATTAAATTATGCAAATATAAATCAAGAGATCTTAATTAAATGTTCATCTTTTGTTTAATTTAAATGTAAATCATGAATAGTATTTATCCATTTGATTATATACTGAAAACTAATGATCTTTCTTCCATTAAACAGTTAAAACTCAATCAGCACGCAAATGTAAGCGCCGCCATGATCTATTTTTGATTTTAAAAACTACAAAAATTGATTGAACTATGTTTAAATCTTTGTTTTTACCTCCATCAGAGCATAAATTTCAAACTCTTGTAAGTCTGAAGGGCAAAAGGAGCTCCAAATATGAAGGTTATATGCAGTTGCCGCACTGAGTTTACAGCAGATAATTTACCTAGTAACTGATGACGTTCTCTCTGCAGAAGCGCCGTGAACAAGATGACATCAGGGGACCACAGGGAAGGAAATTAATTGTTTTTCACTTCACTTTTGAAACTGATTTTTGTTGAACATTATTTTATTCAATTGTAAAATGCAGTATGTTGTTAAAACACAGGTGCATCTCAGTAAATTAGAGAGCAAAAAAGTGCTCATTTAATACAAAAAGTTCAACTTTTAATACAGATTCATGGTGAATTAAGAGTTTGTTATATTTTTTGTTTATGGCTTGCAGTCACTGGAAAAAAAATAAGAATACAGCTCCTCAAAGAAATAAAATATTACATAATTGGAAAAAGAAAAGACTTTTGGCACCCAAAGCAGTTAGGGTAAACCACTAGACTCATTGCAAAAGATGAGCTGTTCCATTAAGCATGTTAATGGAAAGCTGAATGGAAGGAAAATGTGCACTTCCTTAGCATCTCAGCAGTCACAGGTTTATCAACATACTTTTCAGTAGGCCGTTAAGTTCTTTATTCATGTAATATTCTTTCATTAGCTGTAAGTCATAACTGAACATTTTATTTTGATTTGAATTATTGAAAAACTTTAAATTATATTTTTATCTACCGAGATACACCTCTACTGGACTTATTATGCCTCCTTGAACCGGTTGCAAAATCCCTAAGGGCAATAAAAAAAAAAAACATGTTCATTACAAAAACAATCTTCAGTTAAGATATTAATCTGTGAATTTTGAGACGTCCTAAGGCGTCTTGTCACTTTAAATCCATATAAACTGCTGCTGGCCACAATCCCCAACTCAACGTTTACGGCTGCACAATTATAGAACTGTACATCTTTTAAAAGCAGAAATATTTAAGTTCTTTTAATAGCAAGTCAAAACAAAACACTTTTCTTTTCCAGCAGCCTTTGTACAGGGCATACAGCGGTAAAACCAGCTGACTAAAGGTGCTGGAGCTCCACGTAGCTTGCTAGGTGACAGGCTAGGCCCGGCTGGGGTTGCTAGGTAACGTTGCAGCGCTCGTCAAATGTGACTTGACAATCAACGGCTCGTTTTGTCAGACACCGAAAATCATGAATTTATTAATTTTTTTTTTTCAAAAACAGCTGGGTAGTTTTTCTTAAAGCGTTTGGGCTTTTTCCAGAAGCAGCTGAGACCAAAATGAAAGCATAAAAACGTTCAAAAATGTTTATTCTGCACGCCAAGTCCCCTTTGAACAACACAGGTACAATGACGACATCTAGCGGTGAGTCATGAAAACACACTGCTAAAGCGTCACAACCGGTCAAAACGAGTTCATAATATATCCGTAACAAAACCATCACACTTGTAAATACCATCACATGTTTATTAAGTGACATTGTACATTACATATGAAAAATAAAATTAAAAATACAGATGGAGTACATAGCCAAAGCAAATGTGGTGTTGACTCTTCATTTCCCACTGATCCGTTTCCACAGTGACGCCAATTTATCTTTTCAAAGCCCTCATGGGACTTTTACACAACTTCAACAGAGAACTCTGTTGTCAGTCTGTGAGAATTTGCTAAACATACAAAAGTTATTACTTCAGCTGGCTGGCTCGGTATATATATAAAAATAAACTAAAGTGAAATATAACACTTATAAATGGTGGTCCAAGGCTAGAAGAAACAGCTAAACACGGAGGAAAAAGAACTTGTTACACTTCAGAATAAAATGAATTTTAGCCATTTCTTAAAAGTCTATAAAAAGGCCCAAGGTGCATGCTATGTTTTCTCTTAATCTCAGATTTATTTATTTTTTTATCGGTGTTTTTATTCAAGAGACGTTTGCAGATTTCAATTTAAAAAAAAAAAAAAAAAACTTCTTTTATCGTGTGAGATCTGATTAATTTTCCAGACACTGTTTCTTTCTTGTAAACATGAAATTAAAGAAAAACTTGATTGTTCAACTGTCAAACATAACTCACGAGAATTTGTTTTCGTCTTTGCTCTCCATAAATCTGTACACAATGGTCATTTAAAGCCACCTTGGGGATGGAAACAAAAATAAAGAGCAGTAGCCAAGGGTGGAGACAGTAGTTGAGTTATAACAACAACAATAATAATAACATCAATAATAATAATAATAATAATTAAAAATAATAATGTGGGTTTGGCCTTACTGAAGGGGAGTTTTTTCCTGTTGTTAAGGTAAACACATTCCTTAATGATGATGAGTCCTGGGCAGTGAGAAGGAGTTCTGGCTGTACACGCGAACCGCACTCTGACCTCTGGCTTGAATTAAAAAAAAATTTTTTTAAAAAAAGAAAAGAAAGAAAAAAAACTGGCCCGAGTGTGACCTCTATTGGCTGGGAGCAGGAAGAGCACAGGGGAGAGTGAAAACAGGAAAGAGGAGAAGAGATGAAGGTGGGAGTAATGGGTGGAGTCAGAGCGCCACATTCAGGTGTTCTGACCGGCAACGTTGGCAAATCAAAAATAACTGGAACTGGGCTGGTCCCGTCCCGCCGACTGTCTTTAGAAGATCTTTCCTTTCTTTTTGTTTTTCTCCAGAGTCCTGCAACACAAAAACAAAACGATCAGATTAATCAGGATTAATCAATTGTTCAAATAATTGTCAACTCATTTAGTAATCGACTAATCTTTAACTGGTGTGTACCGACTCAAAGAACAACATTCTTAGATGAAAAAATAAGCCAAAAGTGTACAAAAGAAACAATACATTTTGCATTTAAAATAATTATTAAAAAAACATTCTTTGTCTCTAAATATGTTCAACCCAAAACTCCTCAAGTGGAGATTATTTTTCTTGCTTTGTTTTCTAAAAACAAAATTAGAAACGGACTATCAGGGCTAGGCCACAAGAATTTTTGTTTTGTTTGAAGGCCATAACAAATTGTGGCTCCTCAAAAACAAAACATTTCTACAGTTGTTTGGAAATTTGCTGATTAGTCATAATATTAATAAAAAAAGAAGCAATTTTACCAGAACAACATCTTGAAATTAAGAGAAAAACGTAATTTTAATCAGAACAAAATTTTCTGACATGACCAGCTTAGTTTGTGTAGATCTTTCTTCGAAATGGACTCAGTTGTTTGAAGAGTCGTTCCAAAGTCCTGGAGCTGATAATGATTTCATGTGATAAAAGAAGTATTTCCTTATCTGTAACATTGATACCATAAATGTTACAGATAACATTTGTAACATTACAAGATGCTCAACATTCCTGTTTAATTTTTGGTTATTTTTTGTGTTGGCGTTCTCGTTACGAAGATATTTGTATTATTAATATTTAACATCTTGGATGGAGTTGTCGACTAATAAGAAATTTCCCCTTGGTGATCAATAAAGTATATTCTATTCTAATTTAGATACTAAAACAAGATATAAAGTCCAGAAAGTCAAAAAAAATTTTCATTCTTAATTTTAATTTTCCCACAGTTGTGAGAAAACCAATCATGAACTCAAACCCCAGACTGTAGTGTAGTAGGTATCTGTACCTGGAGGCCTCCATCTTCTGCTGCTCCAGCCGCTGTTGGAGCTCCCAGTTTGACCTCTCATCCTCGAAGACGCGCCTCTTCTCCTCCAGCTCCTTATGTTGAGCCTCCAGGTTCTTCTTCATCTGCTCGTGACGCCGCTGAAGCTGCAACGGTAACAGATGAAAACACACTTAACTTTCCTCCTAAGAAGGTTTATTAAATAAAGTTTCAGCTGGTAAAGGTCCTTCTACAAGCAAGAAAAACTTTTTTAGTTTGCGTGACTTTAGCCAGAGATGTTGCACTTGTATATGGCTCCAACTGTAGGTGACGCTTTCCAAATTCAGGTTTGTAGTCAAGTGTTAGATTAAACTTTACTACAAAACTGTGCAGTTTGAATTTCAATAGGGAAATCAAGCACTTTCCAAACCTTGGAAACACCTAACTGAAATCCAAGCAGTGTGTGTGTGTGTGTGTGTGTGTGTGTTACCTCTGCCTCAGAGTCTTTGAGCTTCTGCACCTTCTCCTTGACTTTCATCTCGAACACCTGCTCCATCTCCATCTCCATCTTCTTCATCTTGGCCACATGCTCTCGCCTCTCCTCCTCCATCTGGGCCAGGGGACTCCTGCGGAGCGGCCGCACACAAAACGTCAGACAAGCAGCTCAGACATTCAAATCAGCAAGAACAACTAATGTCTACCAACCAGTAAAGTCATGGACTAACAAAGACTTCCTGCCGGGTTTAAAGAGAAATCCCAGGGATTTCCTGCTGCAATTTTTAGTCAGATTTTATAATTATCAATATTTTGGCTAATTCTAAATTAAAAAATAGCTTTTGGTGTTCATTATAGGATTGATCAATTTCACTGCAAAAACAAAATCTTACCAAGTATTTTTGGCCTAGTTTTTAATTTAAATATCCATACCACACTTGAAATAAAAGAAAACTGGCTTACAAGTAATTTTTCAGCAATTTATAGAAGCTTGTTTTAAGTCAACAATTTCATTAATATTGATGAAAAAGTTCTAGTTCCACTGGCAGATTATTTTATTTATAACAAGACATTTTTTCCATGTTATAAGTGTAATCGACTATTAAATTAACATATTACTCAACATCTGCATAAATTGTGAAGCTAGGTTTAAGGTTCTGTTTGTCTTATTGTGTCAATCTTCAACATGGATGCTAAAATGTCATGGAACTTGTTTTATAAAAGTTACAGCATCCGAATTGACACCACATTTTGATAAAGTACAGAAACCTAAAATTCAGCCTTTTGAAAAACATTATCTTGCTTCTCCACAGACACCCAACAGGAAGAGGAGGAAGCTACAGGAAAAGCTTCAGAATGAATCCAACAAGACAGGAACTGGAAAAGTACCACGAGGCATATTGGAGGAAAACAGTGGGCCAAAGTTAACACCAGTGTTAGTAGCAGTAGTTTATTATTAAATGTTAGTAAGAGCTAGGGCTGGACGACATGGGTAAAAAATAAAATCTTTTGATTTTTTTTAAATATCAGATCTGATTTAAATTGATTTTTTTTATTCTCAGTTTCTTTTCTAAAAAGAGAAAATTACAAATGTCAGGAAATATTTTTTTTAAAAAATCATCCGTTCTTTCAGTTGTACTACTGAGAATTTGTGTTCAACTATGAGAATATAGCCATAATATTAGTAGGCTAATATTAGCAGAATTTTACCAGAACGCCTTAAAATTAAGAGACTTATAAAAATCTGATGTAAACACTACAGTTAGTTTTTTCCCCCAAAAACACTTGTTTCAGAGTTCTGTGGTTAATAATAATTTAACGCTGGTGTGTTTAAAGATTAAGTATTTCCTTACACCAAAGTATACCTTCTCAAGATGCTCAATAATTTTTTGTGTAGGACTTTAATAAAAAAAAACTTCTCATGGTCTAAGCGTTTCATATTAGTGGATAAATAGTTATTGATCAGTCTTTTGTTTTAAATATTTGAAATACTACCAAACTTGTGCCATGACCTCCTTTTTTACTCACAGTTTTCACTTCACTCTCTTGTTTTTTAATTTTAAGCAGTTATGAGGCCCGATGGCGAAACTTTAAACTGCTACTGCCAGTTACTCAGCAGGTTGTTGCTAGGTAACCAACGTTAGGGGGGAACTTGAAACTGCTTCATCTTACCCAGCAAGTCGTTGCTAGGTAACCAAAGAGTGAGAGAGTTGATTCCACAAATTTTTCTCAGCTAGCCGTGAGAGGCTGAGCAGCTAAATCTGCCTATAACTCCCAGAATGCTGTGCGGTTCTGGATCAGAGTTCAGTGAATATTTTATATATTGACATTAATTATGCGTATATCGCGATATATATTGCTATTGATTTATTGTCCAGCCCTACTATGAATAATGGAAACCAAATGAGTACAAAAAAATCCAGATTTTCCAAAAATTAAATCTTATAAAACCAAAAATTTGATCTAATTGATAAAAGTGATTCATCGCCCAGCCCAGGTAGAAGCCAACCCAAAATTGGGTGAATTGCTGTTTAGACATTCAAAGAAATGCTGTGAAATGTGAAGAGCGGTTGCCTGGAAAAGGAGTTAAAAACTTTACAGTAAATAAAAGTAGACTGTAAAGTTACTATGAGAACCCTTGCTGAACAACTTCACAGTTTTGTAATCTTTTAAAGTAGTTTTCAGGTTTTTTGAGTTGTTTTTCGTCTCATTTATAGAGGCAACCACTCCAGACATTTCATGGGTCGACCTCGATTGTCGACAAACAGAGCTCAGTCAGCAGAGTCTGCATTGCAAATGGAAAGAGCTTGTGCCTTAGAAAAACTAATTAAAGCACCCCAACCCTGTCTGGAGAACACAAATTTTTAGGAAACAAAACAAACCAGTTTTCTTCCCACAAAACATGAAAGTAAAACATCTGACAGAAACAAGTGAAGAGGAGAAAACCTCTGAAGGAGCAGAGAGGAAGGGTGGCGGCAGCTCAAACAAATGAGGTGAATAAGATGTTCACTTACATTCCGTCAACTGTGTCCATACTAAAAAAAAAACACACACACAAACACACACACAGCATGCAATGATGAGGTCATGCGCTTGAAACAAAAACACTAAGTCATTAAATGCAATGTGTGACATGGAGCTAATTTCTTACTGCAAATGGAAAACAGAAAAAGTTAACAGCAGTGCTCACATATCTAGCTGTGTGTTAGAATCAGCAGTGTGTTACCTAGAGTCAGTTAGCTTAAACGGTTAGCTGTTCGATTTGTGTTTTTCACTATAGCAAAACTTATTATATGCAAAAAGCATGAGTTAGCAGCAACAAAAACCGTCTCAAACCTCAAATACTGGCACCACGTTTCACCTGGAAACTTGCTCAGGTCCAGAACAAGACTATAAGCTTCTGATTTAGGTAAAACCAGCTGGGTAATGCGGTGAAACTGGGACTTACTTGGTGGACAGCTGTCCTTTTGCTTTGTTGTTGTCCACTCCGTTGTAGGTGACAGCGGCCAGCTTCCTGCTGCGGTAGTTTTCATAGTGGACGTTGTTGGTCACATCCTTCAGGTCCTGCATGTGAGTCCTGGCAACAGAATGTTAATACGATTTACCGTATTTTCTGGACTATAAGGTGCACTTAAAAACCTTTAATTTTATCAAAAAAATGACAGTGCCCCTTATATATTGTTCTGGAGTAAAACAGCGCCCTCTAGTGAATTAATATGGATTAATTCTGACTTACTGACCTCTAAGCAACTTTGTGTGGTACATGGCGCTCTGTCAAAATGTTTTAGTTACATAACGACTACTATAGTCAGCGGAGTAAAACATACTGTGTTTTGACTGACTGACTTATCTGACTGTTTTGTTTTGCTTAAGGCGCCTTATAGTATGGTGCACTTTATATGTGAAAAAGAATCAAAACTAGACCATTAATTGAAAGTGCGCTTTAAAATCCAGTGCGCCCTATAGTGCGGAAAATACGGTAATGTTAATATATTTGGAGGTCATTATTTGAAATAACACAAGAAAAAAAGCAACATTCAGGGTTTCTTTTCCCATATTTTAGACTCAAACTTCATTTTTTAGCCCATATTGGTCAAATCTTTTCCAAGATTTTCCGACAATAAAATTCAAGAATTATCAGAGTTTCAAACTATTTCAGTACCACACTTTAGAGATAAAAACAATACAAATGAACTGAAAAAAGACAGTTTCAGTTCACTATTAATGATGTCATTTCTTACTGTTACCAATATGTTTTGGTAGTATTTTACAGTCTACAGCAGGGACAAGGTAAACTAAAATATAATAAAAAATCTATGTTTTAAAACCTATATAGCAGGTCTGAAAACAAAACACTAATTTAACAAAATAATAATTTTTAAAAAATCTGCATTTTCAATAACTACCCTGTAAAAGACAAAGGTCTTATATTTTACAAGTTACAAAACAAATCCTAAAAAATTGCAAACTTTTCTGGCATTTAGCAAATATAAATAATTTTGGTAATTCTTACTGACCTAAAACAAGGAAAGTTTGGTCTGATTTAACTTCAGACAGTAAGAAAATTTTTATTTCTTATCAAATCTACACAATTAGATTTTTAAAATGACGGTTTTAACTACAAGTAACGTTTTCCATATTTCCAACATTAGACTGCACTTTATTATGCAGTTTGAATTTCAAGCACTTTCAAGGACTTCATACAGAAATCAAGGACTCTCCATACCTTGAAAACACCTAACTGAAATTCAAGCATTAGTAGTACTAGTGAATAATTTCTTCATCATAAAATTTCTACATAAAATTCCCCTCAATATGTATACAAACAAACATCTCTTTGACACCTTGAACAATCTAAATAACCTTAGCAAAACGGTCTTCCTGTAGCTTCAGTACCTGATGAGCATGTCCCTGAGGATGGTGAAGTCACAATGGTCGCTGTTTTCAACTAACAGGAAACAATAAAACATTTGTCATTAAACTATCAGGGTTTAAAAAAAGCCCAAACAACTTTAGATACCAAATATCTTGTTAGAATATGATAAAAGTTAGTTTTGATCACATTTTTAATGTTTAACTAAACAGTCTCACCTTCTGCAACTCCCCAGGGGTATTGTCTTCCCCTCACCCTCTTGCCGTTCACCTCGATGATGGTGTTGCTTCCCACCACAGCCAGCGGCAGCTTGTCCTGGATGAAGAAGGCGATTAGTCAAAACAAGCTGTTAGAAGCACAGAAATGCGAGTTTGCATCACTGCTACACTCTGATACACAGGCAGGAGGATTTTGCAGAGAACGTACTTTAATTTTCTTCACCAGCCTGTTCTCCTCTTCGTCGTCCGTCTCAGGAAACTCGTAAATCTTGATTTTGTGCTCTTGGATTTCTCTCATGATCTAGATGTAAAATGGACCACGTTAAAGGCAGACACCTCTGAGGCGGTACTTATACTTTCATAGATTTTTTTTGACACATTTTCTCAAGTTTGAGGAAGTTAAGCAAGTCTGTCACATTGCAATATTTTACTGTATTTGTTTATGTATCTACTGTTATGTATTTATAAGTTTTATTCACATACATCCAAGTTCCTTTTTCCATGTCTTTTTCTTGGAAAAACTTCTTTTATGAAACAATAAAATGGGGAAAGAAGCTTTGAAAACTGGCAGCCATATGTTAACTCTTTGAAAAAAGCTCAGAAATGTAAAAAAAAATTAATTAAATAAAATCAATTGAATGTATTTATATTTTCAAAGCATTGCTGTTAACTATAATAACAATTTAACTACAGCGGACGTAAATTTGCTCCAACAGGTAGAGTTTGTCTTGAAAGTCGCTGTAGAGTAAATAATATTATAACATTTTTATAAATATTGTAAGGCTCTGGTTTAATGATGCAAAAAATTAAAAAGTTATTAAATCAAATTTAGTTCCCAACAGATTAAACCTTCTTTTAGTGTTGTAGTTTGGCCACCTTTCAGTTAGTTGTTAGTCGAGTGATAAGATCAATCACCTTTAGTTGAATTCATTAATCGATAACTCGCGTCTTACAGTCATGCAGCATTTTTATTTGGAGAAAACCTGTTTAGATGAGTTTGTATTTAAGTTCCACTGCAATCTGAACCCAAACTTAACAAGTTTCTTTACAATAAGTCACAGAAAGGAAAACCACCAGCGTAACCAGATATCAATGTAAAGACAAACAGCTGCTACACTAAACTGATGTCGCTTTGTGATGAAAAACATTGGGTCCGTACCAAAGAGCGTTATTTAGAGGGGGGTTTTTCCCTCTGCCTGCAGCTGTGGAAACCACTGACCTGCTTCTTGAACTGTTGACATTCCTCTGGGGTGAGAGTGTCTGCTTTGGCGATCAGCGGGATGACATTGACTTTTTCATGCAACCGTTTCATGAACTCGATGTCCAAGGGCTTCAGTCTGCAGAAACATGAAGTTGCAACCATTTTATCTGATCAACTGTGCCGAATCATCAGCTTTGTGCAGCCTACACTGCAAAAACACAAAATGTTACCAAGTAATTTTGGTCTAGCTTCTAGTGCAAATATATTAGTGCACTTTAAATAATACTTAACTAACTTAGTGTCAGTTTAAATGACTTTTCAGCAAGATATAGGATCTTGTTTTAAGTCAATAATTATTTAATATTCATGAAAAGCTATCAGTTTTATTGGCAGATAAATTCACTTGTAACAAGACATTTTCCTCAACCTATAAGTGAAGTAATCTACCAATTGAACAAGTACTTTTTCATCAATATTTAGGACTCAAAACAAGATCCAATATTTTGCTGAAATTACTTATAAGTTAGTTTTGTCTTATTTCAAGTGTGCCAAGGTATTTGCACTCGAAACAAACCAAAAATACTTGGTAATATTTTGTGTTTTTGCAGTGTAGATCATAAAACAAAATCAATCTTCTCTTGTCTCATTGAAGGACGGCTTTTGGGTTTATGAAAGAAGACAGTTTCTTGGAAACACTTGGAACAAAGATAAAACGACTTAAACCAAATAAAGAAGTCTGTCTGATGTTTGCTATGTCTATGAAACGACCTTAAAGTCATGAGAAAGAACTGCTGTTCTCAGCTAGAAAAATAACATTTGACAAGGCCGTATTATTGAGTTACGGCTTTGAATTTGTCTTACTTATTTCTAAAATTTGATTTTCTTTTAATCTGCGTGCGGCTGCAGTAGAAATGTCTCAGAGTTAAAATCTAACCAACAGCTGGAGTCAAAGTTTCAAGAGGTTGATGGTGAAATGTCCAGCATTCAACTATAAATCTGGATAAAATAGATTTATTGTCAAAAAACTTCTTGTAGCAGCAACAAAACGAATACTTAGTATCTCATCTCAATGAATTTACTAAATGCTATAATGCACTGAAAAAGAAAATGGTCTCAGCTAGCTCATCTACATTGTCACTGCCTTGTTGCAATTTTCCATTACATAAGATGTTTTTGAACACTTTATGAAGATTTAAGTAAATCCACTATATAAGATTTTTTTTGTCTCTTTTTATTCATGTAAAGCACTTTGAACTGCCTTGTTGCTGATAAAGTGCTATATAAATAAAACTTCCTCCTCTTTCAAAATCAAAAGAATCAAACTAAAATTGGATGAAAAATGTATCATTTTGATAACTGACTAATAATTGACTAATAATAATTAAATGACTAATTTAACTGAATTTCAAAATAATCATCAACTAACTTAGTAACCGATTAATCGTTAACTGGAGTATACAAACTCTAAAACAGGCCATTTGCTGAAAGTACAACACAGTCAGAGCAGTAATTAAGTAAAAACTATAAAAAATATAAATATTTTGCATTAAAATAAAATGCCCAGTTGCCCTGTAAATGCCCAGTTTTAGCTTCACACGGTAGACTTCTCACAATAATAAATTTTGCTGGACGATAAATTATCCAAGAAGTTATTGCGGTAATCGATAAAATTGTTGCTTTGACCATTCTCAAGTAATATGACGGTTGAGATAAAGAAACTTTAAATTCTGATTAATGTTTAACACTGGAACTGGAAGACATTTTAAATACCCAAAATAAATACATAAAACAACAGAAACAAATGAAATGAATTATTAAGTCTATGAAAGCAAAATTATCCTCATAAAAAGGGCTAATTGAAACTAAAACACCAAACTGAAAACTTTTGTTATACAGTTTTTAGTAGAAAGAAAAAAAAACATAAGCCAAGCAAATGGAAAACATTGAGTTTGTTTTAATTTATAATGCGATTAACTCATTTATTGCTTATGTATAAAAATACATATTACTCAGTTAATCCAAAAACTAATCAACAGATAAGACTTACACTGTATTGAAGTTCAGCAGTATCTTTAGAAGTATTTACTTTTAGCTGCTAAAAATGATCAGGTGTTCACTAAAGGAATGCTGCGTTGTTGCATTTTAGGCACTAAAATGTTTATTTTCTTATTTAAAGGCAACAGGCGTTGTTTTGCAGCGGGTCGGTCAGTGTGTTGCTGTGAGAACCGCCAGCTGCTGCGAGGAGGGGATGCTCCCTGACAGCATACGGTGCCCATCCTCCAGTAATAAAGTAATGCTTGTGTGGGTACAGAGCGCAGCCTTGTACAAACAAAATGTCCCCGAGAGGAGAGACAGACTGAGAGGACCGAGACGACAAGGACAGAAACAGAGCAGCGTCTTTTCACTCGTCAGTAAAAAAAGAACGCAGCAGATTTTATACATGAAATCTCAGTAAACAGTATTTTTAAAAAGCGGTTATTATACACTGACATTTTATTAGGGGAAGGAAGTAAGCACTTATTTGACAAATAGAATAAATTAAATTAAGATGAAGACACTCTAGTAGCTTGTGAAGCATCATAATTAAAATTCCTGTTGTTTCTTTATCAAGGCGATCTGCATCATCTGTTTGGCGTTTTAGCAGCACAACCAAACCTTCCAACTCCCTTTACCTTTCTACAGCGTCTCAGTTTTTCACCTCTGTTTAACAAGACAGACCGAGAACCTGACAATGTAACTACTGTTCAGTCCAGGAGGAGTTGGTACACTAACAATATAGTTTTTGCTGAAAATATTAAAAGTTAAAGTGGTGAAGTAGCTAGCACTCGGTTAGCCAAACAAACACAAACTTGATTTTATGAGTTTTGGGAAACAACGGACCAACTTTCATTGCTCCATTTCTTTACTCATTTTCTACGCAGTTCTCACTCTCTTCCTGACCTACATGTTTCTGGTGCCACACTGCAAAAACACAAAATCTTACCAGGTATTTTTGCTTGTTCTAATGGCAGATAAATTAACTTATAACATGGGGAAAATGCCTGGCTGGAAGTTAAATAATTTGCCATAGGAATAGTTACTTTTTCATCAATATTAAGGAATTATTGACTTAAAACAAGCCCCTATACCTTACTAAAATGTTACTTGTAGGTTAGTTATGTCTTATTTCAAGTTTGCTACGATATTTGCAACAGAAACTACACCAAAAATACTTGCCAAAATTCTGAGGTTTTGCAGTAAAGTTAAATTATCTACTTCTTTTCATTTTCTTGACTAAAAATTTAAAAAAATCTGACACTTTAGCATCTTAAAGGTGACGTAGTATGCTTCCCTGAGCAGGTTAGGACTGGCCTATTGGCTGTACAAAACATGTTCATCACATTTTTTGCATAAAATAATTCTTTCACAATGAGACTCAGTCTGATCAGTTCTACGTATTTTGAGCTCCTTTCACTTTAAATCCAAATAAGCTGCTGCTGGCCACGCCCCCAACGCAGCTCTCACATGAAAATGGCTGCAAACAGATGGGCACCAACCTCAACAACTGACCAAATGTGCTGGAGATTAGCTTGTGCTGTTGAGTATAGCTGGGGTTGCTAGGTAACGCCTCATTTTCCACACACCGCAAAACTAATTTATTGCCAAAAACGGCTGGATGTTTTTTCAATTGTGTGGAGAAGCAGTTGAGACCCAAGTGGAAGAACAAAAGTGTGCAAAATGTGAATTTTCACTCACAAGAAAAAAATGGCTGCAAACAGATGCACAATTATATAACCTTACATCTTTGAAAAGCATGAGTGGGTCCTCCTGCACAACCAACAGGAAAGCAACAAGTGGTTTCTGGATGGTAAGTTAACAACAAGACACTTGCCCTCTCCTGTAGCCATTGTATAGCACATACATAAAACCAGAAGTCATGGAGCCCAACTTGGTAACAGTGCTGGGCTTGTCGAATGTGCCTTAACATTAACGGGAGGTTTACGCAACGACTCATTTTACAAACACCAAAACAATGCCAAAAAAGCTCCTCAGACCCAAATGGAAGTGCAAAAACATGCAAAGTGTGAAATTTGCAAAAGAGGTCCCACTAAATGATTTTGTGGTAAAATTCTCATGAATAATTAACAACGAGTCTTCTGAAATCCTCCTCTAAACTCACCCGTGTCCGGAGGGAGCGATGAAATAAAGGCAGCAGTGGATCCGGCTGTCAGGCATCTGTCGTCTGTTCACCCGTGATTCTGAGTTCAGGTAGTCTTCAAACTTGCTGTCTATGTGGTCGATGATTGGCTGCCAGCTGAAGATGAGAAGTTGTGCGTCACGTGGCTGAAGCATGACAAACGTTTAAATAATGTGTGAGCAGAAGAGGCAGGCGAGGCGATCCTCACCAGTTGCTGTTGTCAACGGCATCTCCGAACCCCGGGGTGTCGACTATTGTGAGCAGCAGCTGGACGCCTCCTTCCTTTATTAAGACTTTAGATTGCTCCACCTGCCGCAGGAAAACAACAGATTCTGATGTGAAACTGGCTTCTGCTTCTATGATAGATGAACGCAAAGTTCCAGCTAACTGTGATGTGGAAGTAATCCATAAGATTTTTTTTGCTTTAGTCATAATATTAGCAGAATAAAGACAAAAATATCAAAAGAAAATTACTAGGAAAAGTTGTTTTAATGACAGCAAATCTTCAATCAATCAGGATCTGACATTACCAGTTTGATTGATTGTTTCAGATTACAGGAAATTGGGTTGAAAACTGTCCGTAGCATTGTTAAAATCTGGAAGGATCGTGGGGAACAATCATGTTTGAGGAAGAAATGTAGTGAAAAACAACGGCAGGAAACTCAATGAATTGGGTCTGAACTGCTGCAGCCATAAGAAAACCACTAATCAGTGATGCTAACTGCAGAAACAGGCTACACTTAGCTACCTCTTCCAGATTAATATGTATCATTATTATACATATGCAATTCAATCATAGTATACAGCTGTTCTGTTTTTATTATTGGTAAAATTGCTTGTAAACTACCTTCAAATCCAATGTGTTAAATCCCTACATTAGCAGTAAAACTAATCTGTTTCGTCAAAATCAGCTTGTTAAATAGGTTCTCTGCTGAAGGTGAGACATTACACCAGATTATCTCGCCAAAACAACCGAACTGCACAATCAGAATCATTACAGACTGAATATTACACCCAGTAGAAAATATTTAGTAGCAAGCAGCATGCAGCAACCTGCCTTCTCATTTAGTTCCATTACTTAACCGCCTAGAGGAACCAGCAAAGCACACAGGCAGCCGGAGAGAGCAATAGTTTTAGATATGAGTCAGACAGAGGGAGCGCCACAGGCGGCAGGCCTCAAAAATCCAAGACCGCATTTAACAAACGGCCTCAAAAACACTCACTGCAGGATCTGTGGAGTCTAATTCCACCCCTTTGAACAGGGAATCCCAACAGGAAGCTTTTCAAAAAACACTCAGTAAATATGCAAATGCAAATGAAATGATTAAGTCTGCTCTAATTTATCATGAGATTGATGGATTTATTGCTTTTGCAACAGGCCTACATAAAACAATGCGTTTATACACTGTAGAGCTGAATATGACAGACCAGTTATCTAATGGCTCTTCATCTCAGAATATTTATAATTACGATAGGTTTGAACTGCAACTCTGATCACATTTTTGTTTTAAAAACAGTTTAAAGTGCAAAACAGAAAAGAGCCGAGTCTGAAAATTCGAAGTGGTAAAAAACAGTAATAAACTTGTCTACTTTATAACAACTTTCATTATGTTTATCTTTTAGAAATTCCACAGTTGAAAATATTCAACCCAAATTCACACAATGTTTGGTTTACCAGAACCGGAGCGCTTCGCTCAGAGATACAGATGTTTTGTTTCTGTCTCAGGGGAGACGGCAACGCTCTTTTTGACTCAAGAGAAGAAGAAGAAATTAACTGAGAACACAGAAGTTATTTCTAACCAGGATGTTACACTGTTTTTGTTCCTGAGAGACAAATTATTAAAATAAGGGAAGCAATAAATCTTCCCCAGACACTGTTTGACAAATGTCCCAATTTTTCTTGTTCTGCTTGTAAGCTGACTCGTAATTTTCTTTGTCTGCTGCATGTTTGGAAATTATGGATGAGAAATTATGTTATGGTTTTGTTTTTTGTTACCATTAGAAAAATAAAACTACTCTTCCACTGTTGGTTGCGAAAGATAATCAATAAATGCTACATATGACAAAATATACAACACATAGGGAGACATAAAGCTGCCATTACTGACCCAAAAGCCAGTTTGGTTAAAAACGTTTATATTTAGGGGAGGGTATTAAATGTGTCATTGACCAAATATTGAGAAAAGTTTCTTTGCATAATAAGAATTTGATTTATTGTTGTGACTATACATTTCAGTTACTGATGATAAATTTTAAAAATCTGACAATAAGATTGGAAATATTATTTTTACCATTTTCTCCACCGTTTGTTCCATGAGAGCATCATTATTAATAAATCAATATTTTTCTGCATATTATGAGTAGAAAAAAATATATATTTATTAAGTATTTGACCTTTCAATCACAAATCAAAGCCAATAAAGGGAAAATGTGCTGATTCTGATATCTGACCAGTTATATGGTGCCAATGTACTCAATATTATGGGTTAGAAAGTAGCAGAAGCAGGCAGGTTTAACTCATTTTAAACACAGAGAGAAAAATACCTGTACAGTCTTTTTGATTCTGTGTGAAGGTCCAGGATACTCTGCTGAATACAGGTCTGTTAGGAACAGCGAGTTAATCAAAGTCGACTTTCCCAGGCCGGATTCGCCTGGAAACAAAAACACAACACTACTATCAGAAGATGCCAACAGAAACGCTAAGCTGAAATGGGTAACACTGACATAACAGTCACAAACATGAAGGAGTCTTCATAAATGTTTATGGCTGTTGTCATGAAATGTCATTCGGTAAATAATGACATTTTTAAGGTAAAGTTGCATTAAAACTTGGATTAAAAGTGTCACCTTTGTATTGCTTGTTAAATAATAAAACTTTCAAAGCAAAGTTGATTTAAGCTTGAATTAAGTGTCAACTTTGTATTATTCAGTAAGTAAAGGTGCTTTTAAGGCCAAGGTGCACTAAGACTTGTATAAAATGTGTCAACTTTGCATAATTCGCTAAATAACAACCCTTCTAAAGCAAAGTTGGATTAAATTTTGCAATAAAAGTGTTAACTTGAATTTTTTTGGTAAATAGAGACACTTTTAAAGCAAACTTTCATTAAAGCTTGCATTAAAAGTGACAACTTTGCATAACTCAGTAAATAATAAAGCTTTCAAAACAACGCTGCATGAAAGCTAACATTAAAAGTCCACTAAAAGTGTCAACTTTTCTTATTATTTGGTAAAGAATTACACTTTTAAAACAATGTTGCATTAAAACTCGCATTCAATCTGCATTAAAAATGGCAACTTTGCATTAAAAATGGCATTATTTACCAAATGGCACTTCATAACAGTCAAACATTCATGAAGACTCCTTCATGTTTATGTCAGGTGTTGTGTCTTATGCACACCCCTTCAAGTAAAGTTTTACCCTAAAATGTTATTTGAACGTCACTGCTGTCTTTCCTCAAACAATCACGGCCATGTGGTTTTCTAGGAGTGACTTTAGCCAGATATCTCAATCTATTTGGGTTAAACAGTTAAAGGGCAAGATAAACAACGCAGACAATGGCTCTTGTTATGCGTCACCGACTGGCTGTGTGGTCCCGGTGTTTTCTCAACTCGGCTGACCATTATGTGCCCCGTTTCCAAGCTCCCGGTGAAAAGGATCATTAGTGGAAATGAGCACTGGCGCAGCCTAGTGTGGCTGATGGCCAGAAGTCAATATTTAACCATGCAGTATTTACACCCACAGCTACAGTTAATGGGTAACGTGCTCCCTTCATCTGTAGTGATGGTCCAGGCCTCCGACTGTGTGGATTGGGTACATCAGCCTGGTAAATGCATTAGGAAGTGGCGATAGATCTCTGAAAAGAGCAGCTTGGTAATGTGTGAACAGGTTGCTGGTCACGTGTTTTATGAGCTATGCATAGATGTGCCAGTCACTGATGGCGATGCAGCACCAATCTCTCTTCTTCTTTCGCACCACACAAGTGACACATTGCATGTGGGAACTGCAGGGACATGTGGGCCTGCAGCAAATCAGAGCCAGGAACAGCAGAATATTGCATGTGTGCATCTTTTTGTGTGTGTGTGAAAACAAATGGCATGCATTTAAGTATCAGAAAGCCCAGAGGACCCCCTCTACTGTCCTTGTTGCCATGACATTTATAATCTCAGGGATTATTCTCAAAACAAAGATTTAGTCAAAAACAGAGAACAGGTAGACAAGCACCAATCTGGCTTTTCCAGGCCGACACCGATTTCTCGTTTTCTTTGAAGTCTGACGCATCAATTCAGATTTTTTTATTTTATTCTGAAGATTTTACATCGAAGGAGAAAAATGTAGAGCAGGTTGTTTGATAGAGGTAGTAGTTTTGAATTAGACAGAAAGTAAGTAAATAAAGGTTTTGTTTTATTTGTATTAGATTTAAAATGTAAGGTTGAAACGATTAATCGGATTAATTGTGATGAAACTGAAATAACCATCAACTAGTTTAGCTATTGATTAATCGTTAAGTAGGGTAATTAAGCCAAAACTCTGCCAAAAAAATCTATACAAAAGATAGATTAAGACAAAAAAAAATTAAGACAACCCCCCACCCCCCCAAAAAAACCCTTTGTCCATAAATCTCTTCAACGCAGAACTCTCTAAGTGGAAGTTTTTGCTTCGCCTGGTCAAATTTTCTTTTAAACAAATATGCTTTTAAGAACCTTTTACATCCGATTATTAATGGGTTAATCCCAAAATAATCTACAGGTCAGTGCTACGCTGTATTGATGTTACGGCAAAGTAGAAAGCGCTGAGCTTTTCACGTGTTGAAGTTAGCTGAAGATGCATCCTTTGGTACAAATGATCAAGCGTTTACTAAAGGAATGCTATGTTGTTGCATTTTAGGCAATAAAATGTTTTATTTTCTTCTTTAAAAAGGAATGGATTTGTATATTTTTACGTATTTTAAATACTTTATAAAAAACTTAATTGGCTACATAAATAAATCTGCAGAATGTGGCAATTTGTTTAATCATCAGAATAATTGATAGAATAATCCAGTACTAATCATTAGTTGCAGCCTTGTTAAAATGCATTAATGTGAATGTTAAAAATGGTGTCAGTTCTTTATTTTGATTAATTAAATTCAGTATATGACCTCCTGATCTGCAATCAGAACCAATCAATGGTAATTTGGCCAATTCCACCATCTAACTAACCATATTGATTAAACCATCTCCAAAAGAAAGCAAAATACAAGCGAACTGCTAAAAGACAGTCTATGGTACTGTGGAAATAAAAGACTCAAACTGCTGTGAACTAAATGCAGCGTTCTTCAGTGGCCTGTTGAGCACAAACTATGTTGGTCCCACCACAGGAAATGGTTGTGACCCTAGGACACGTTTTCCCTCCAAATACGGCTGAGGAACATCTTGGCCCAGAGTCAACAGCCACATCCAGGCATTGAAAGAAAAAAAAAAGGAAAAGAAGTGTCCGTTTCTGACTTGCAGAAATGGATAAACCCAAACCAAATGTTTTGCTTTTGCAAGATGGTCTTAAAGGAACCTGACACAGATGAAAAGGGGCAGAAATCCAATCTCCAAAAACGTCTGAGTCAGCATTTAAAACTATTTATGTTCTCTGCACATAAATATGGCTTCACAAACATGCACAGCTATATCGTTCTCTGAAAGACAAACCACATTGAAGGTCTTTAAATGCCTTCCATGAGGAACACAATGAGATGATTCAATGAAAAACAGGAGCAGACCGAGGAGAGAGTGTTCTTACCCACAACCATCAGGGTGAACTCAAAGCCCCTCTTCACAGACTTCCTGTACACTTGATTGGGGAGGCTTGCAAAGCCAACGTATCCATCCAGGTTCTTTTGTTGCTGTAAAACAGGATTATTATTAGTCCTGGATGACCGGGGATCAATATTCCTAATGTGATTTGCACCTCCTAATAGGTTACAGGCCGATTGTTAGGCCTGCAACAATAACCAATTTTTGCTGAACAAAAAATAGTCCCAGAAGTTATTGCGATAAATTATAATATTGTTGTTTTGAGCCCATTTTCAAGTAATATAATGGTAATAATGGCATAATAATGCATTCTGAAAGATCCATGACCTTTAAATTCGAATGAGCATTTAACACTGTAACTGGAAGACATTTTAAATATCCAAAGTAAATAAAACAAACAACAAATAAACAAATTATAAGGTCTCTATAAACAAAAATGGTTAGTTGAGACCAAAGCTAGCCATCTGACAGAAGACTTTTATAATCCAGTTTTTGGTAGAAACAGAGACAAAAAAAAAAAAGATAAATAATGAAAATAAAAAATGATTAAGCTCATTTTAATCTATAACACGATTAATTCAGGAGTGTCAAACTAATTTCCGTTGTGGGCTAAATGTCCTTTAAGGACCGGTTGAGGGAGAATGTATTAATAAAAATAACTAATAATTAAAATATTATAACTTTATCTGCACTCAATGAGTACTTCTTAAAATTAAATAATATTTATACACATAAAAGTGTATTTGATTTAATTAATAAAATGATATATTAGCACAAAACTGTTATCTTGAAGTCTCTTTAGTCTAAAGGGCCTCAGAAATGGTTAAGGTGGGCCGGATTTGGCCCGCAGGCCTTGAGTTTGACACATGTTGATTTTGTGATTTATTGCTTATTGTGACAGAACCCGTCTACGCGAAATCTAAGTTACCAAAAATAATATTTAACAAAAACACATGAGTATCATACCTTACATTTTAACAACTGTTATCTATTCATTTTGAGATATTTATCTCTTAAAAGCAGTTAGGTCAAGCAAAAACCATGATTTCTATACTTACAGCTGCATTGTGCCGATCAGTGAAATGTTGAACGATCCAGTTTCCCCCCAGGTCACAAGAAAAGAGAAAAGAAAAAAAATCAATATCAGATCATCTGACAAACAAATGATTCCGGTTCTGTTTTCTAACTCCGGGAGCCTGGGGCAAAGGTATTCATGATCCAAGCAACTGTAGCGACACAGATATTTGGACCAGAGTTGTATACGTTCCACTCCACTTGCTCCTTTAATGTCAGCAGCACCATAAAGCAAAGGCTGTGCACTGTTACAGCCTTTTCTTCAAGCCTGTGGCTAGGAGATGATTTTTGCTTCTTATGCCAGAGCATCTTCTGCCTGCCAACACCAGCCCACTCGTCTCCAGTGCGATTCTGGGACGTGATAATGCTGATTTGTCTACAGGATGTGCAGCTCAGCTTTAGTAGTATCACACTGTTCCTGTTTGTGAGGGGTGGGAGGAGGGAGAGATAATAAATGGGCTCCCAAAGCAGGTAACCTATAGTCAACATGCTCGTGATTAACCTAAATGTGAACAGCAATTTCAAATCACAACCGTGTTTCCTTTCCGGTATAATCACAGAGGTCTACTAGAGGAAGTGGAGGCAGGTGGAGGAATCAGTTTTGCTCGTATCTTCATGCAAATGTAGGAGGCCTCGTCTTTACTGAACAATAAATATTAGGTTTCAATTTGAGAATAAACGAGTAAAGCAGATGCAAGGCTCTTATTTACAGACTTGCAACGCAAAGGCGACCAACTTTAAAGTCAAAACATGAACTCTGAGGTGTTAGATCCACTGTAATCCAGATTAGATGGCAGCCCTAACCTCCTTATGTCTAACCTGACATCAGGTCTGACTCTGCCTGCCAAACGCAAATGCTCCAGTCATGTCGGCTTAATCAAAGCAAAGGTCGCACAGGTCCTGAAAATGAATTTCAGTACAAAATGCGGCTCCGGGCACCTAAAGTGGGAGGATTTAATCTTGCAGGAACTCACAGCAGCTCGCAAATGTTTCCTGTCATTTACCCGTAACTTCAGGGCACAAAACTTAGCATCGCATCGAGCAGTTTTACCCAAAATGTGACACTGAAGGAAGCTAGTTATCAAAATGCTGCTTTTTTATGGTGAGCTTCCAAAAGCAGATATGTGTAACTATAAAATTTACATTTTGGTTTCTTATTCAAAGAGCTCATATAGAACAGAGGAGTAGCGCTTGCTAAAATACTTCGCTACAAAGCTAACGACAGGAAATGACACTCCCGTTAGGTTACACAGCGAACATAAGCTAAAGGTTAGCCTGCTAGCATAGCAACCCATCCAAGTGGAGGCGGACTGGGCGTTGGTTGCTCCAACAACTGCCGCAGCTAAACGGCAGCAAATGCTTCAAATAGTGCAGTCGATTCTAAGTAAAACAACAAACACAACAGTTTAGAATTGGGCTTTTTGCTAAACTGTAACCGCAGCTGACAGTGGTAATCTCACCCATAACGTTAACGGTCCCTGCCGCCTCAAACACCGATCATTCACAAGCCGACATTCCCCCTTCTCGCTACTTTTGCTTGAGCTACGCACAGTGAGTCACGTAAGAGCCTTCAAACTCAAGGCAGCTACGATGGAAAAACTGACGTAAATCTACGTGAATGCCAGTAGAGCGGAGACATTGTAGATCTCGTGATATCTTCGTGTTCCTTTGAGTGGAAGTGCGCTCTCGCGATAAGTCACACACCACAACCTTTAAGTTGAAAGAAGCATCACAAAACGGACCCGTTTTATTTAGAAAAGCACTGAAATATTGTTAAAATATATGTGTAAGCTGTATTTTTCTGTTTTCTTTTAATAACGGCGGTTATTCAAATCAACATTGTTCTAAATAGATGAATAAACCAGATCAAATCTAGAGCCTTATAACGTCGAAATAGCTACAGTGCCTACAGACAGCTGCTAGCGTCAGTTGTACCCATGGCAACGAAGACAATGTAGAAAATTGCCGTTTCTTTTTCTCATGAGATAATATTTAGGACGTCAGCTGTTTCGCCAACATAAAATGTATTGCCTGTAACTCTGGAATATTTTATTTGTATTTAATTTCTTAAAAATAACTGTCTGTTTTTACGGAGGTGGAAAAAGGGTAAGAAACCTAACAATTATTAGCTCATCTGACAACAAGACATTTTCGGTAACCGGTTTTATTTTGACCAAATAGCTAACACTAAAAGTAATTTCATTCGGGGTTTTTACCCGTTGAAGTGATAAGTGTCTGGCTAAACAAGCTAGATTAAAAAAAAATGTTTGGCTAAATTTAGCTCTTGCTTCATAGGAAAACAAAATGTAAAATGTTGAAAATGTCCAACTTGGCAAAGAAAGTGAGACCAGAACAAAAGTTGCCTCTCAAATATACAGCAACCCAAAGCAAGTAAGACTGGTTATCTCCTCCTCTTGCAATTTTTAAATTTATTTGCCTGATCTGATATGAGCAAATCACCTGATAAGCATGTTTCCTAGGGCATCTTATGATCTCAAGAGGCTCCAGTCCCTGCTTGCCAAAAGCAGCTCCAGACAAGAGGTGAAGAGCAGCACATGACGCCACCCTGAAGCAGCATGTCCTGACTTCCTGAAAATATACATAACTCAATATACATAACTCAGCTCATTTTTCTCCTGTCAGACCTGCTCTGTAATGTGATCGTTTCTCTGTTTCAGGTGTCAACACCGAGTCACAGTAAAGCAGCCAACAGCAGGGCCATCAGATCCTCACCTTCTCCAAAACACAACAGCAGGCTCAGGAGTGAAACTTATCCCGACAATGAAGTGGCTCAACTGGAAAAATTCAGGTTTCCTACAGTGTAAAATTAAAATTTACTCTGCAATACTGAATTTAAAAATCAAATGTACTTAAATCATAAACCAGTGACTAAATCCAGAGTGCTGTATTCTATATTGATGGAAGTTTGAGTGGAAAGAAGTGCAGGAGAAAATATAAACATGCAACAAATGCACCTATAAATACACAATACTGCCCCTTTAAATAAAAAGTGAGTTAGAATACGAATGTAGAAAACCCAATTTTAGAAAATAAAATCATTTAGCTTATGCCTGCTGAGAGTTTTATAAAGATACATAAAGAGGTTTTAATCTCTATAAAAAATTTATAAATAAGCCTCTCAGAAGCCCTGATACAAAATAGTTAAGTTTTAGGTGAAAATAATCTTTCCATCTTATTGTAAGTGTCGACTAAAGCCTTTAGAGGTGTTAAAGGTGACCTATTTTGCTTCCTTGAACAGGTTAGGATAGGTCAAAAAAACAAAACATATTTGTTTTTTTGTTTGTTTTTTGCACAAAATTATTGTCAGATAATGAGACTTTAGTCTGACCAGTTCTGCCTATTTTAAGCTCCTTTCAGAATAAGCTGCTGCTGGCCATGCCCCCCAACTCAACGTTTACATTCGCACGTGAAAATGGCTGCAAACAGGTGCTCAGTTATACAACAGTACATCTTTGAAAAGCAAAAGTGGAGCCTCCTGCACAACCAACAAGACAGTTGCAAGTTGTTGTCTTTTCCAGCAGCCATTGAAAATCACATATGGTGTTAAAACAAGCTGACCAAACTTGCTTGAGCTCCTCTTGGGTTGCTAGGTGACGGATTGAGGTTGCTAGGTAACAGCACAGTGCCCGTCAAATGTGACTTAATAATCTGGAAGTTTTTGAAACGGCTCATTTTCCAGGGACCAAAAAACATCAACTTATTGCCAGAAAACTACTGGATGTTTTTTTAAGTGCTTTGGCTGTTTTTAGAAGCAGCAGAGACACAGATGGAAGTATAAATATATAAAAAATGTGAGTTTTGCATAATGGGTAACCTTTAAATGAACTTGTAATTTGTAGTTCTTCCCAGGTTTAAAAGCTAAATTTCTCTCTCTATAAAGAACCAAACTAAATGTGGTTTATTTTCTTGTCGTGTTGATTATAAAACCTTGTTCTGTTTTCCAGCATAATATACAAAGACCAAAGATGTTTCAGCAGTCACCCGTTGAGTAAACTGTTCCTGGACATTCTGACATCCTTGGTCAGGAATCGACTCTGCAGGTAAATCACTGTGGAAATACTTGAGCTTTTCATAGTTTTTCACATGTAAAGTTTTTATTAACTATTATTATTTATTGAAAGTGAATGGATCGACCATGCAACACCCGAAGCCGTCAATAGAGTTCTGATCTGCCTTCGACTGCTGATCAGGGATCCCAATTATCAGGCACAAACCAAAAAAAAAAAAATCAAATTAAATATTCTTTTTCTGTCTTTTGTGTAAAAGAACTATGATATTTTGGTATTTTTACAGAATATTCTTCACCAGCTTGAAGGCATCAGTCTGCTTGCCAAGGTAAATGCTTCAAGGTTTTATTTATAACCTCAAACAACCTCTTCATCCAAATATATCCCATGCAACTCTTATTGGCCTTCTGTTTCTCTGCAGTATATGGAGTCTGTCACTGCCAAGTACATATCCTGCGGTGAGGAGGTGTTTGATACACAGAAGCTCGTTACAATGACCTGTGAGTAGGCAGAACCACAGAAACACTAGCAGATGGAGCTGGGTTTGTCTCAATCAGCAGCAGAATCACAGATTTGATCTCTGTTACAGACATGTTTCAGAAGCTGTCGACCGCTGATAATCAAAGGCTGTGGGTCATTGAGAGTGGCGCGCACAGGGTAATTTTCATTTACATACTCAGGGAATTTGTCCAAAGCATGTAATTTTTATAATTAGGAGTTTGATTATTTGTTGAATTAAAAAAAGAAGAATAGAAAGAGTCTTATGCATTTCCTGTTAATCTCACACCAATTTTCTTGAACTACAAGAAACATCAAGTCACACAGAAATGTACTATGACCTGATATGGAACAGAAATAAAATTTCTACTTTTAAATTGGTCAGACGTTGGTGAAACTCCTCTCCACCACAGACCACGGCGTTTTACAGGGAGCTCTGCTTACACTCAGCACTTTGGCAGAGAGGTAGGAACGCCTCTACAAAGATATATATTTGTTTTTCTTCCTCATTTATTTCAGTCGTTTTTAACATTTCCATAAAAAAAATTATTCAAACTTGTACTGGATATCTGTTTTGCTTAGATAAACAATATTTAAATTCCTGTCAGTGGCAAGAACACAAAGTGTAGACGTAAAACGTTAAGTTATTATAGTTAGGCTTGTCACAATGACAAATTGTCCCAAAAGTTTTTGTGATAAATGATAATATTGTTGTTTTAAGATATATGAGTATTAGAATGATAATGGGATAATAATGCAAGGCCACATTCTCAAAGATCAATAAACTTTAGATTGTAATGAACATTTAATACTGGATCTGAAGACATTTTCCAAAATAAAGAAACATAACAATAAAAACAACAAATAAAATGAATAATGAAGTCTCTGTAAACAAAATTATCCTTCAACAAAGGGAATAGTTGAAACCCAACCAGCAGACTGAAGACTTTTGTCATCCATATTTTGGTAGAAAGAGAAAAATTATAAATCATGGAAATATAAATTATTGAGTTAGTTTTAATGTATCATGTGATTTATTGATTTATTACTTATTGCAACAGACCTAATCATGCCTTCACTTTTTGTACATACAAGACCAGAAGATCAAAATTAAAAGAGCAGAATCAGTTCTGTATATTTTTCTAGAACATCAAAGGAAATCCAGCTGAGTCTCATAAAACAAATCAACAATCATAATCAAACCTTTTTGCATTTGTTTAGCAAGTAAATTTTATAATTTAAAAGTCATAGTTTTAACTTTTCACAACAATTGTTCAAATTGAAACAGATATTTCATACATAAATATTATAATCTCTTGTTTCTCTGCAGCTCTGAATGCAGAACAGAAATCGGAGAACTGCAAATTGTGGACAGCCTTCTTGTAATACTGCAGGAATATGACCTGCTCTCAAAGAGGTTGGAAATTTAAATAATTTCTCAGTTGATTCACTTCTGGTGTTGTAAAACATTTCAAAATAAAAGCTTTAACAGCCTCATGATCCACATGAAGTTAAGCCTTGTGTTTCCTGCAGACTGAGTGCTGAGCTGCTGAGGCTCCTGTCTTCAGTGCAACATGTGAGGGTCCAGCTGAAGGAGCTGGAGGGAGTACCGGTGCTGCTGAGCCTCCTGCACAGCAGGAACCTGAAGCTGCTGTGGAGCGTCACCTGGGTCCTGGTCCAGCTGTGTGAGGATCCAGACTCCAGGGCTGAGATCCGGAGCTGGGGGGGCGCGCAGCAGCTCCTCCGTCTGCTCAACGTGTAAGTCTTACAAGTTTGTAAGATGGATTTTACTGTGATCTTTTGTGCTTAAGTTTGGACAACTACAGCGAAAGGTTATTGTTGGAACAACTGAACGTTTTGTTTACATTTTGGTTTGCAGCAGAAAAACTACTGTAAGGAATATCAACACGTACTACGCTTACTCTATGCTGTTTTCCTTTCATGAAGTACAGTACTATCTGTATTAAATCTAGAAGAATTAAACACAAACACCTTGTGTGGGTCTTACTGTTGACAAGAAAACAATACTTCTTAACTTTGTGTAAATAGTCTGTTTGTTGTTGTTTTTCATGAACATGCACATCTTTTAAACATTTCCTGTCACTTTAAATCCAATTAAGCTGCTGCTGGCCACGCCCCCCAACTCAACGTTTACCCTCACATGTAAAAATGGCTGCCAACAGATGTGCAGTTATACAACCGTACATCTTTGAAAAGCAGGAGTAGAGCCTCCTGCACAACCAACAAGAACACAGCAAGTGGTTTGTAAACGGTAAATCAGCAATAAAGTTATTGTCTTTTCTAGCAGCCATTTTACGGCGCACACAGCGGTAAAACCACCTGACCAAACGTGCTGGAGCTCAGTATGGGTTGCTAGGAAACAGGCTGGGCTTCACTGGGGTTACTTGGGAAGGGCACAATGCCCATGGAAAGTAACTTAACAGGAGATTTTTGAAACAGCTAATTTTCCAGACACCAAAAAGCATTAACTTATTCCCAAAAAATTACTGTGTGTTTTTGTTAAGTGCTTGGGTTGTTTACAGAAGCAGTAGAGACCCAAATGGAAGCACAAAATGTGTAAAATGTGAATTTTGAGCAATAGGTCCTCTTTGATAACTGCACACCATTTTCTCATGTTCTAAATTTATCCTTACTGTTTTGCACCTTATTCTTTTTATATTTTTTACGTTTGAGTGAGTTTTTATGCCCCCTCTTACCTTAACTTGCTGCTGTGACGTCTGAATTTCCCCACTGTGGGTCAATGAAGGACATTTATGATCTATTTTCTATTCTGTTTTATCCTGGAATGTCTGTTGCTTAAAGTGTGGTTTGGTCTAACCAGCCCTCAGTATTCCAATTGAAGTCCCAGAAGTATTTAGCAAACTCCACATGTTTATGGCTGTGGTAGAACAATGTAAAAAGCATTTTCCTGCCGTCACGGCCATGACCAGATAGCGTGTACATGCCACGGATAGCATGAAATGGCTTCTATGGAGATTCAGTGATCTCACTCTTTGCTGCTGTTGATGGCAGTGAGCTCCTGAGTTTGTCAATACTTTAATTTTACCATCCTTCTCACTGTGTGAGGACAGATAATCGCGGGTCCTTGTCTAGCCTCGTTTTTCACAGTATCTTAAATTTAATTATTACCCTGACTGTAGATATGGTCAAGTTTAAAAGGAAAATATTAGACAAAATTCACATTTTGCATGTTTTTGTACTTCCATTTGGGTTTATACAGCCTCCTAAAACAGCTCAAGTGCAAAAAAAACAAAAAAACAACACCCAGCCATTTTTTGGCTCTAAATTAAAGTTTTTTTGTCTGTGGAGAAAAAGCCATTTCAAAAACCTCTGGGATGTAATGTCACAAATCAGTAGGCGCTGCGCTGTTACCTAACAACCCAAGAAAATTTCCAGCACATTTGGTCAGCTGGTTTTACCTCTTCATGTGTTGTACAATGGCTTCTGGAAAAGACAAGAGTTTTGTTAACTTTCCATCCAGGAACCACTTGCTGCATTCTTGTTGGTTGTTCAGGAGGCTTCACTTCTATTTTTCAAAGATCTACGGTTGTACAGTTGCACATCTGACTGCAGCCATTTTTACGTGTGAGTGTAAATGTTGAGTTGGGAGACATGCCAGCACAGGAGGCCCTAAAACGGCTTATGAAAGGATCTCAAAATAGGCAGAACTGAGCAGAACTGAAATCTTATCTAAAAATGAATTTGTGCAAAACAAAGTTTGTAAAAATTGTACACCAATCCTAACCTGTTCAAGGAACAATAGGTGCTATGTATTGAGTTGTTTTGAATGTTTGGTTATTCTGTGTTCCTTTGTCTCTTTGTTTGATTTAATCAGTCTTAGTGATTCACATGTAGTATATTTATTTCTTGTGTCTAGTTATTCCTTGTTGCTCTAGTTTAATTATGTTATTCTTTAGTTTTAGATTAATTTCCTAGTCCTTATGTCCTCTCCCTCGCCCCCTTGTCATTTTCTCTCTCTCCCCTCACACCTGCAACCTGTTAGCTCATCATCTCAGGTTTTTTGTTCCAGCATTCATCCTCACAGTATTTAACCCCTTCTCTTCCTCACACTCATCACTAGCCCCTCTGGTTATTTCCCCCCCAATTCTTCCCTGTGGCATTTTTCTTGACTTCATGGTTTTTGTTCTGCTCTGGCTCCCTGTGCTCCTATGTAAGTTTTTTTGTCATTTACCTGCTCCTGTCTGCATTTTATTCCTTCCTCAAACTCACACATCATGATACCAGGTCACCTTTAAGTAAGCAGGTATTTAGAGCCCTTTCCCAACCTGTAAAGATAAACAAATATCTGTTACTAAAGACATGTTCAAACTGTTTTAGCTTTTTTATTCTGTTTAATGAAATTAGAGGTTATATTTTCTAGAATATTCAGTCCAAGATTATGCTACTGCAATAAAAGATGATTTTCTTCAAAAACTTTTTAAATAATTGATAAAGTGATACATAAAAACTAGAAATATTACCAATAATACCAAACGTAAAACACTGGAAAATATTGGACTACAACTTAAAATGGCTGCTAGAATTGGAAAACCTGTTACTGATTGTCTATTTGTTAAAGCTGAAGCCTTAAATAGTGTAATTAAGTTTGTTTGTTTGTTTTTATCTTGGTGGTAAAATAACTCTCTTAATGACAGGCAGCACTCCTCTGACCGCTCCAGCACGGAGATGCTTCCCGCTCCCAGCAGCGCCGCCGAGGAGTTTGGACCATATGAGGAGCTGCAGAACGCTGTGGCTCTTCAGTCCGGTTAGCATTCACTCTGTGCAGAAAATACACTATACCATCATGTTAAAATTCACCAAGGACAGCAGTGGGCAGAAAATAATGTGAAAATCATGTAAAATGTTTGCTCTTGCTCACTACGGTACTGTAAGGATAATCAGGAGAGAGAAATCTTATCAGGAGCTGAGAATGTAAACAGATATTTCCTGAGACGTTTAGACTGGATCAACAGTTTTACAGAACGGTTCTACATTTTAAATAATGTTTAAAAACATTATTTGTGTTCAAAGATGCTCACATCTGCACATGTCTGCACATGTCCTGTGATTGTAATGAAGAGTTGTAAGTGTAGCTGTCGGAGTTTTATTAAGCAATCTGGGTTTGTTTTTGGTTCTTGTTTCAGCGTGCTGTACAGCTCTGACTGAGCTGAGTCTGGACGACACGTCTGCTCACCACATCGTACAAGTAAACAGCTCTTAGTTATAAAGCACAACATTAATTTAAGCTTTGCCTCGATAAACTGTACTTTTCTTTTATTAGGAAAATGGTATCTACATAATTGCAAACCTAATTTTGCTAAAAAGCTCTGGACCGAAGGTCACGTCTTTACAGGTATCAGCTTCATATCAAAGTAAGGAGTACTGCAGCTGCAGGTTTGTTGTTGTTCAGTAAATTAAATGTTGATATTTTGTTTTGGCAGTGCTACGCTTTCCGAGCGCTGCGATTTCTCTTCAGCGCTGAAAGAAACAGGTTTATTTTTAAAAGGTAATGCCTCTGTGACCTTCATAGTCAAGTTTTGTTTTCAGGCTTTCATTTTGCATTTTGGTTTCTTTGTTTCAAATGTTATTTTCTGTTTCTGGTGAACTTTACTTAAACATAAAACTTTAATTCCTGATGATTTTTTTTCTTTTTCTTGTTTCTTATGCAGACATCTGCTCTGTTTGAAGCATGTTTTATTAGTATGTTAGTATGTTACTGATTATCTATCAGTAAAATTTGTAATTTTTCATTACTAATCCAGTTTTATTTTTCTACAATGCAAGTTTGAATTTATTTTTTTGTATATTTTGCTGCACTGTTTGTGTTATCAGCCTTTTAAGCCTCTACATGGGAAAAACCTTATTAAAATCTTCAAACCTCTTCTTTAAATTTGATATTTACCAGAGATGGATGACCCCAGCTGTTCTGTAACCTTTCATTCCTCTCAGGCTCTTTCCCACAGACCTCTTTGAGTCGTTTATTGACGTTGGACATTATGTCAGAGACCTCACAGCTTACGAGGAGCTACAAACCAAAGTGTCGCTCTACACTGTAAGACAAATAAATATTAGTTTGTTGTACTGGAATTGGATTTTGTTACCTTTTAATACATAAAATATAACTTTTCTCATTCATTTTTCAAACCTGGTAAAATAATAAATGTATTTTTATTTTTATTTTAATGGAGGAAGAGGAACTGAGTTGTCTGAGAGAGAATATTGAGTCCCTGAACCAGAACCGACCGTCGCTCAGAGTAATCGGTGGCTACTCCATATTGGATCACCTGGGCTCTGGAGCTTTTGGAAGTGTCTTTAAAGTAAAACAAACATGCAGAAAACTAACATAATGTTCTGTTTTTGTTAAATTTCAGCTCATACACTCTTATTGACAGGTCCAAAAGCAGACCGGTCAGAACTTCCTGGCTCTGAAGGAGGTGAACCTGCACAACCCGGTGTTTGGCAAAGACAAGAAGTCCAGAGACAGCAACGTGGAAAAGATTATCTTTGAGCTTACAGTCATCAGAGAACAGGCACAGCTCCCATCCTGCTCAACATTTCTGCATATATTTATTTAATATGTGGCGATAATTTATTTCTTCCCTTTTTCTAGATGACACACCCGAACATAGTTAAATATTACAAGACATTTTTGGAAGGTGATCACAGTACCTCCCATTTTCACACATTGGGGATTGTTTTAATACAAACCGTTGAAAAAAGCCAAACATGCTCTCTGCTTGTAGACGACAAGCTTTACATCGTAATGGAGCTGATCGAAGGCGTGCCACTGGCTGAACATTTCAACTCTCTGAGGGACAAGCAACAAAAATTCACTGAAGACAGAATCTGGAACATTTTCATCCAGGTAAAACTTTTCAATTTAGCGTTTTAGTTACATACTGAGAAACGCATCCATGAAGATCTGAAAGGCTTGACTGGTTAGGTAGAAGAAAACTCAGTTCAAGGAGACCAGGAGGGAAGAAACGATATTAATTGGAAAAAGCAAAATTTGGGAATGAGAGGATAAGTTACAGATGGTCTAAAGAGTATTAGGAAGAAAATTAAAATAATAAAATTACAGAATTATCCTAATCTCAGATTAAATTTTTGAATCTGTTCGGTTTTCTCTCAGATGTGCCTGGCGTTGAGGTACCTGCACAAGGAGAAGAGGATAGTTCACCGTGACCTTTCACCCAGTAACATCATGCTGGGAGAGAACAATAAAGTCACCATCAGTGAGTCTGACCAGGCGCCACTTCCTCCTTCCTGTCCTCTCTTGTTCAGAGGGTTAAACCTTCATATTTCCCTCTGCTTGAAGCTGACTTTGGGCTCGCCAAGCAGAAACAGGAGAACAGTGAGCTGACATCAGTGGTCGGCACCATCCTTTACTCATGGTGAGAAACTTTAACCAAAAGATTCAGCAAAATTTCAGTCAAAATGGAGCTGCTGCTGCTGCTGCTGATGGCAGATTATGGAGGATAAATATAGTCATTTTACTGTCTCAATGTGTTCAATATTAGCAGTTTAATCTGGAATATCGCCCCTCCTTCTACCAACGTTTGGCACCAATTAAACAAAATTGGTGCCAAACGTTTGTGTTTGTACTGCCATCATTTTGAAGATATTTATAAATGTTTCCAAAAATCATCAAAGGTCAACCAGCCAGTCCACATTTACAAAATGTTGTCAATCAACCATCCATCCATCCATCCATCCACCCATCCATCCATCCATCCATCCATCCATCCATCCATCCATCCATCCATCCATCCATCCATCCACCCACCCACCCATCCATCCATCCATCCATCCATCCATCCACCCATCCATCCATCCATCCATCCATCCATCCATCCATCCATCCATCCATCCATCCATCCATCCATCCATCCATCCATCTTCTTCCGCTTATCTGGGGTCGGGTCGCGGGGGTAGCAGCTTCAGAAACTATGGGTGGTGAAAATTTAAATTTGTGTCGTTATAATTTTTGAAATGTAAAAGGAAGTTTCTAAAGGACACCAGAGAATAGAATTGATATGAATTAATTGCGTTATGTTGGTGCTGGTTTGTCCAGCAGTTTATTGACATTTGCATTTAATTCATGTTTACAAAGTCAAATTTGTTTGACTTGTAAACGTGAGGTAGCTGGTTGACCTTCAATGACCTCTGGAAACATTTATTAAGTGAAGATGTTAAAAGGAACCCATTATGAAATTTCACATTTTTGTATTTGGATCTCAACTGCTTTTAGAAACAGCCCAAACACTTTAAATAAAACACACAGCTGTGTTTTTTAAAAATATTAAGTTGATACTTTTTGGTGTCTGGAAAATGAGCCGTTACCTAGCAACCCTTTCTAAGTCCAGGCTGTTACCTAGCAACCCCAGTGGAGCTCTGCCCATTACTTAAGAACACAGGCGTAGCTCCAGCATATTTGGTCAGCTGGTTTTACTGCTATATACGCTGTACAATGGCTACTGGAAAAGATAAGTGATTTGTTGTTAACTTACCATCCAGACACCACTTGCTACATTCTTGTTGGTTGTGCAGGAGGCTCTACTTTTGTTTTTCAAAAATGTACAGTTGTATAATTGTGCATCTGCTTGCAGCCATTTTCGTGAGTGTTAAAGTAGAGTTTGGGGGCGTGGTCAGCAGCAGCTTATTTGGATTTAAAATGATAAGACATCTTAAAACAGCTCATTCTGAAAGGAGATCATAACGGCAAGAACTAACCAAATTAAAATCTCGTTATCTGAAAATGATTTTGTGCATAAAAATGTAAAGAACATGTTTTGTACAGACCTAAAGTCACCTGTTAGACCAGTGGTTCCCAAAGGTTTTCTTCTGGGCCCCCCCAGTGGTACCAAAAGATTTTCTGTGCCCCCTATGGATTACAATAAAATCCCCCCCAAAAAGAAAAAAAAAATCAACTGGGCGCACACATCGTTCAGCCAGACATAAACCTAAACACATATTTTGTTTTCAAACTCCACTGAAGTTTATTTCACACTTCAGGTTGCAACAAAACTACAAACCATCTTTACAGTGAAACACTTTTGTGTAACTGCTTTTTGTTTTTTTCATTCATCCATACCGCTTCCCGCGGCCCCCCTGCAATGGCACTGCGGCCCCCCTGAGTGGGCGCCCCACACTTTGGGAACCACTGTGTTAGAGGAAGTACAACAGGTTAATAGTGAGAATAATACACTATCTTTTAGTAAACTCTGTCTGGAAACCTGAAGAGCCTCTAGTGATTTAAAATGAGATTTTTAGCGAGGAAGTATCTTTTCTGAGTTTGTGCTCATGTGTTGTTGACAGTCCAGAGGTGGTGCAGAACAAGCCGTATGGGGATAAAGCCGACATCTGGGCTTTGGGCTGCATCTTGTACCAGATGGCAACTTTACAACCACCGTTCTACAGCAGCAACATGCTTTCACTGGCCAGCATGGTAGCACAAACAGACCAAATGGATTTACCTCATATTTATTCCCTCAGACTTATGTTTTGCTCTTGTTCTGAACTGACAGATCGTTGAAGGAGTCTATGAGCCGGTTGAAGAGGGAGCGTTTTCAGACAGACTCACAGATATGATCCGATGGTGAGACTTCAGCGCAGACCTTGACATGTTGCTGCTAATTTGGATTAGCATTTCAGTATTTTATCTGCTAATCCGTCAGGTGTTTGAGTTCGGACCCAGAGCAGCGGCCGGACGTCGTAGCCGTCAGCTCCAGGATCTCTGACCTCATGATGAGGCTGATGGACGGACTCTACATCTCCCAGAATGCACTGCAGCGCAGGGCTGATAAAGACAGGAGACGAACACAGAAGTATTTTTTGGAAAAGCAACAGAGCAGGAATAACTTCTGCCACTCAGACATGGTAAACCTGGACTTCTAGGGTTTTTGAACACTTTGCTTTGTGTAGCGCTCCAGTGTTTATATCATTTTTTAATGCAGGAAAGGCGGCTGACAGAGACTGAATGTGTGGCTTCGAGCTCCTCTGCAGTCTGCAGTTCTGGTGACGCCATGCGGGCAAACTGTCAAGGTGAAGCACGAACACAGATCAGATGTAACTGGGAAATCTGGGAGTAGTGATGAACTCTGACCTGAACCTTCAGAGCGAGCCACATAGAGACGGTTACAAAGTCGGCCTTCTATCACCTGAAGAACATTTCCAGGATTAGACGACTAATGTCTATCTGGAGCACATTCATCAAACTCAAGGGCCGAGGGCCAAATGTGGCCTCCGCAGCTTTTTATGTGGCCCTCTAGACTTCAAATTACATCAATAAGTCCCTCCAGTTTTTTACAAAATTCACAAAAAATCACTTTTTTTCAGATTTTTACTGCAAATTTTTCTCAAAATTGGCCATAAAAAGTGACTGCTGCCTCAGTCTTACTTCATGTCAAGTTATAGCCATTGATCAATACGGCAGATAATAAAAAGTCACATTTAACATCATACATTAGAACAAATATCACAAAAATTCCTTACACATATTTCTAAATTAGCACAACAAAATCTGTGATTTTGATTGCAAAAAAACACAAAAACAATCACAAAACCCTGCACAGACTGATCAGTGTGAAAAGAAGTGCTACTTAATTTTAAGAATCTCTTACTGAATGCTGAAACAAACAGTTATTTATTGATATTTTAACTGTTTAATGGGTTAACTGTTTCTAAAAATATTCTACAAAAATCAGACTATTTTGTTTATCTCAATGAAATATTCTTTATTTTATTATTGAACAGATCAAATGGAAAAAGGCACAAAAACTTATTTTTTTAAAAATATAAAAATGTTGTGACCCATGTTCTTTCAACTTAACGATTTAAGTTTGGGCACCACTGATGTGGGGTGAAGGAGAGATTTATCGTCTTTATTTTTGAGTTAACATTTGGCTCTTTGGTTGAGTTCATGTGGATTTTATTTAACAACCTTTGTTTTATGTTCAGCTCCAGACTTAGCTCCCGTGGCTTGTGCCACACCGGATCAGATTGTGGCCTGGTAGGTGAAAACAGACACATATTTTTTTAACATTAATTTACATTTCCACCCCGGCCTCCTCTGGTCAGAGAGGAACTGGTGTCGATATCAATCTGCTGAACTGCTTCTCTCACTTCCTCTTTTTCTCAGTGGGGATTTTACTGCTTCCAAGATAAAATCAACACCAGGTACCATTTCAACATCTGCTTTTAAATAACGTTATGACACAAAATAGAGGAGCCGTCTTCAATGCACACATTTTACACGTTGTGTGACCCCCTCAGCCAGGATTAATTGTTTTCTTCTCGCCTCAGGGTCTGTAGGAATCTGTGTCTCTCAGAGGAAACTGCGGCAGATCGACGATCCCATCCAACGGCTGCTGGTTCAGCTGCACAAAATCATCTTCATCACTCAAGTACTGTCATTTTTTAAGTTTATTTTAAAAAATAAAATGTTTATTTATTTTAAATAAATTTGTATTTAAAAAATTAGTTCTTATTTAAATTTTTATTTATTTATTTATTAAAATAAATATAATTTATTCTAAAAGTAATTTTTGTTTTACAATAAATTTTTATTCATTTTTTAAATTTTTAGTTCCTTTTATTTAAATTTTTTGTAATTATTTTTTATTTATTTTTTAAAAATGAATAGAATTAATTTTTAAAAATATATATTTTTTATTTTTTAAATAAAAATTTAAAAAACTTTTTTTTAAATCTTATTTTTAAATTGAAACACTTTTACATTTATTTTTACATATGCATTTTTTTTAAGTTTTTTTCTTTTTTTACATTTAAAAAATTTAATAAAATTTTTTAAATATATATATATTTTTAATTTTAAAATAAAAAAAAAATTAACTTGAAAATCAAGAGCTTGAGTCAAATAAATTATACATATGCTTTCTTTAAATCCATGTTTGTCCTGACATTATTTTCCGGCAGCAGTTTCAACATTTTTCCGGATGTGATTAATTTCCAGCTTCCTCCAGCTCCGAACTACAACATCAAACGGCGACTTGTTGAACGATTCAAAAAGTCTCTCTTCCACCTCGGCAGCGATCCGTACAACCTAAAAGTGGAGCTCAGAAAGGTCAGAAAGCTGTACGGATGCTTGAAATCCTTGAGAATGCTTGAAATCCTTGAGGATGCTTCAAGTAGGTGTTTAAGAGTTTTTGGAAAGTCCTTGAAAGTGCTTGATATTCAAACTGCACAGTTTTGTAATAAAGTGCAATCGAACGTTTGGTTATAAAAAACGTTATTTTACAGTTGAAACCAGATATTTTCAGGCACCTAATAAAAGACATGCAAACATTTTACTCACTGCAGCTTAAAGTTAAATCAAACTAAACTTTTATTGTTTTAGGTTAGTTAAAATTACCAAAATTATTTAGATTTGCTAAATACCAGAAAACGTAGCGGGAACATTCTTTTGAGAATTTTTGGTAACTTTTTTTGTATATTGTGTCTAAACTTAAATTTGAGCAGGAAGGATTTCTACCTTAACACAATTTGTTTGGATTGTTTCAATATAATCAATATTTACCATTCCTAATATCTTAGATTGATCTGTGTAATTGAAATAAAAGTTTTTATATTTTATACGGTGACGTTATTTAAATTGAGGGAAATGATAATTTAGTTTTGTTGTCAGAGCAGTCAGATGTTTGGGAGGTATTTCAAAACATAAAATAATATATTTTAGTTTACATCTACAATAGAACGTAGAATAACATTACAAGATATTATTAATAACAGTAATGACTTATATTATCTAATAGTGAATTGAAACTGCAGTGCTGGGAAAGTTTGAAAACTTACCTTGACAATGCTTGAGTTTTACTGGATGTGTATTGTTCTTTTTGGGCCTCAGCTGGTCCAGGCTTCATCAGAACTAGTGGAGATGAACTCAACCAGTTTGGACTGGCAGCATGTGGTGCAGCTCCTCCGAGGGGAACGCCTCACTGCAGACACTTCAGGTAGATTTATCCCCCTGCAATAAAACAGAGTCACTCCTGCAGGAATCCAAAACAAACAGATCCGTTTCTGTCTCAGCCAGATTTTATCTGTTTATGTTTTCAAAACAGATTTTTTTCAATTGTTCTGAAGTTTATTAAAAAGTTAATTGCCTTGTTTATTGTGGCAGGTGATGAGAATCTCAGAGATGGAGTTACATATCAGCAGATGCAGGTCAGTTTCTCCAGAGTAATGGTGAGGTTTGTTTATTTTTTAGACTTAATTTAACTTTTTGTTCTTTTATCAAAACCTTGACGGTTCTGCTGACTGGTTACTGAATGGCTTAGCACCACAAGACATTAAAGAACAAAAACCAAACATGGAGAAGCAGCATTCAGCTTCTATACTCCACAGATCTGGAACAAACTTCCAGAAAACTGCAAAACAGCTGAAACACTGAGTGCCTTTAAATCTAGACTGAAAATGTACAAACAAAATGTAATGTTTGCTACTGGTTTTCTCAGGTTGGTGCCTGTGTGTTGTTTTTATAACTGTTTATTTTCGTGTTTTCATGATGTAGAGCTCTTTGAACTGCCTTGTTGCTGAAATGTGCTACACAAACAAACTTGATTGATTGATACAACTATGTCAGGTAAAAGTCTACATAGTCTCTTGTCCTAAACTTAAAAACTAAGTTGTAAGTTGACTCTAACTTTCCTTTACTCCAAGCAGTTATAATAGTTAGACTGAAGTTCCCAAAATGGCCCAAAAAAGCAAATAAATCAGAAACACACTGACTGAGTGCTCTAATTTTTCAGTTGTAAACTGGTATTATTGTTTTATTATGTGTAACAACTCTATTTACACCTAGCAAATCAAGTATTATAAAGTTTATTTTAGCTGTAGTTGTGCTGGCTGTGCAGTCGCCTGCAGTGAAAGGATCTTCTGCTCTTCCTCTTCAGGAAATCATCGAGGAGCTTTTAGAGGAGAACAGCTACTACCAAGCAACAAGCAACAGGTGAAAATGTTAAAATTCTTACAAATACAAGACAAAACAAATATGAAAAATCAATTATTGTCCAACCAAAATCCTGATGCGTTTCATTTAAATCATATCTAGCTAATTTTTTTTATTTTGCCAATCTTGAATTAGTACATGTTGTGTGTTTCTTCTGTGTTTTTGGACTAAAGGTGAGATTACTTAGAATCAGTTAAACTAAATTTAAAGGGGATCTATTGTGCAAAATTTTCTTTTTTTTGTTTTTGTTCGTCTATTTGGGTTTTTAGTGCTTCTAAAAACAACCTTAAAAGAATCCACTTAACCTAAGTTAATGCTCTTTGGAGTCGATTTTAGAAACCTCCCAGTTAAGTCACTTTCCACAGGGACTGAGCCGTTACCTAGCAACCCCTTCAAAGTCCAGGCCGTGACCTAGCAACCCAAGCTGAACTCCAGCACGTCTGATTTAACCGTTTCACGCTGCTGGAAAGGACAAGTGTTTTGTTTGACTTTCTATTCAGAAACCACTTGCTGCATTCTTGTTGGTTGTGCAGGAGGCTCCACTTCTGCTTTTCACAGATGCACAATGGTATAATTGCACATCAGTTTGCAGCCATTTTTACATGCAAGTGGAAAAAAAAAAATCAATGTTTCACTTTTAACGAGACATTTTCCCCTCATTATAGTAAGGAATCTACCAGTGGAACTAGAACTTTTTAATATTGAGGAATTACTACAACTTAGATCAAAATTACTTGGTAAAATTTGGTGTTTTTGAAGTGTATCAACTTACTAGACCTCTCAGGTTCTGGGGATGCAGAGCAGAACCAGAACCAGAACCAAACAGGAAGAAGCAGCATTCAGCTTCTATGCACCACAAATCTGGAACAAACTTCCAGAAAACTGAAAATCAGCCGAAACACTGACTTCCTTTAAATCCAGACTAAAATCTGACTTGTTCATATGGTTCCTTTCAATTAGTAGTAACTTGAACATAATTAATCCTGGTCTTAATTCTAATATTTGATAACAATGATTTGTGATAATTTAGAGAAAATGTTTTCTGTTCTCAACAGAATAATTTACTGTGTTGTTTCTAATCATGTGAAGCACTTTGAACTACCTTGTTGCTGAAAACTGCCGTTTGAATCTTAGGGCCAAAGAAGGGAACTGACAGCCGCCTGCTTCCACCTGGCCAGACGTCTGATCATGGTGCTGCGACGACATCATCATCATCATCAGCAGGACGTGTAAACACACACATGAGCACATGCAAAGACGAAAACAACATCCTGACATTCAGAAGAAGAAGAATGGTGTGCATTAATGACAGGAGGGGTTTTTAACTACGTTCAGCTTTGAGTCTCTGAGGATTTATAAGGATTTATTTATCTGCGGTTTTATAAATTTGGATGGAAACTCAAATGTGACAAAAATGTAACGTGCAAAGAAAAATTACTGGGGCATTTCTAAAAGATATATATCTTTAAAATTATTTGCACTTTCATCACATCTACAGAGTAAAGAAGCTAAAGTTAAATTAAATTAACTTATTTTAATATGCAGTGCTCTGAAACAGTTTTCCACCCTTGGACTTTTCCACATTTTGTCACCCTTCTACCGTAAATGTAAAAATATTTAACTTGAATTTTATGTGATTGACCAAAAAGTATCAAAAGGTTTTATTTCAGGATTTCCATCCATTTTGTCATTAACTCTGACTCCTGCTATGGAAAAGCAACACCACAGCATGATGCTGCCACCACCTCTCTGCTGTGATCAGGGTTAGTGTTTTTGCCGTTTGTGATTTTACTTCCACTTTCCAATAATGATCTACTTTGTGTTAATCTGTCACATGAAATAGCACTAAAATAGCGTTTTGGTTTGTAATGTAGGAAAATGTGAAAAACATGGAGCAGTGAGAAGATAAAACTTTAACTACTTATATTTAAACTCTGTAGTAGTGCAGCATTTATAATCACCGCAGCGGAAACATTCATTTCACCCCCACATGTTGTTTGTCTGTATAAAAGTGAATGTAAAAATAATTTAACCTTTGCTGAAACGTCTTTCTGTATAAATGTTAAACTTCTGCGTTTTGTTTCAGTTTAAACTCTGAGCTGCAGATTTAACCGTTTTAGCTCATGTGACAGCAAACGCTTTTTACCTTCAACCCACAATTTCCTCCTCGTATGTCTGTCAAAGGGCTGATAAGAGCTTTCACTTTGACTGAGCACATCTCACTATCTGACTGCAGGTGAATGTAAAAACCAGATCACATGGGGCTTTTTTGTACATTATAAATGCCTTGTAAGTAAATTATCTGTGCAGAATGAAAAAATTTAATGTATAGAGCATTTAAATATAACATTTCTTGTGCACTTTGATTTAAAAAACTATTCTGTATTCATCTGCTTTCGGGTTATAAAAGCTGATCAACATAAACGACTTCTTTCATGTCATTTTGTTCACCTATATAATTCTGATTTACGGCATTTAGTAGTTTTAAGGTCAGATTTATTAAATAATGTCTGTTCTTTGTGTTTCCACAGCAGTTATGGCTTAATATAAAAAAACTAAACTTGAAAAGAAATCACTTTAAAATAAAACAAGAAAACATATTTACAATGTTTGTTTTTAACCTGGAGGCTGCATAAAGTTAACTGTATATTTTTAAGAAAAGAAAGAAAGAAACTGGCTTGTTAATATTGTGAAATGCGGAGCAGCAACTCTACTTTAGGACTTAATTTAATGTTAACAGATCAGTGGGCGCAAAGTGAGCAGTCTCCTACTAAACCAACAGGGGGCGCTGCAGTCCACCTTAATAAAGGAAAGTGACGTGAAACTTGAACTGGCAGTGAAGAACATTTTTAACTAGAAAATTTCGGAAGAAATTTAGCCGGGGCCTGCCAAGGCGTGCCCGTCGGTTTGGGCCCGGCGTTGTCACGCTACAAATTAGCATCGATGCTAAAGAACGCTGCAACGTAATCAATAGCATGTGGAGAATCACAAGAACGTTAAGTAAGGTGGACGTGCACCATTCAGTAAGATTTAAAATTTTCTCAAGGCTTTTATTTTGGAAGTTTTGTTAAACTTCATTTGAAAGGGCCAAACTAATCCCATGCGTAATAGTCATTGGGTTAAAATAGTTATATAATGCTCAAAACACAAGTAGTTGATGTAAAAATATTAAAGGCTTTTATTTTGAAATGTTTGTTAAGCTTCATTTCAAAGCGCCAAACTAATCCCATGTTTATCAGTGCTTTGGATAAAAAATTCACATAATGCCCAAAAGAGCAAATACCTGATGTAAAATTGTCAAGGCTTTTAATTTGAAATTTTCAGTATGCTTCATTTCAAAGGGCCAAACTAATACCATGTGTAACAGTGCTTTGGATGAAAAAGTCAAATAAAGCCAAAAAGAGCAATTACATGATGTAAAAATATTCAAGGCTTTTATTTTGAAATTTTCATTAAGCTTAATTTTTATTGCCCCAATAAACCCATGTCTAATAGTCATTGGGTAAATCAGTTATATAATGCTCAAAACACAAGTAGTTGATTTAAAAATATTAAAGGCTTTTATTTTGAAATTTTTGTTAAGCTTCATTTCAAAGGGCCAAACTAATCCCATATGTAATAGTCATTGGGTTAAATCAGTTATATAATGCTGAAAACGCAAGTAGTTGATGTAAAAATATTAAAGGCTTTTATTTTGGAATTTTTGTTAAACTTCATTTCAAAGGGCCAACCTAATCCCATGAATAACAGTCATTGTATAAAATCAGTTATATAATGCTCAAAACAGCAATAATCTCATGTAAAAATTCTCAAGGCTTTTATTTTGAAATTTTCAGTATGCTTCATTTCAAAGTTCCAAACTAATACCATGTGTAACAGTGCTTTGGATGAAAAAGTCAAATAAAGCCAAAAAGAGCAATTACGTCATGTAAAAATATTCAAGGCTTTTATTTTGGAATTTTTGTTATATTCAAGGCTTTTATTTTGAAATTATTATAATGCTTAATTTTAAAGTTCCAAACTAATCCCATGTGTAACAGTTACTGAGTTAAATCAGTTATATACAGCCCATAGCAGCAATTAGTTCTAAAGGCCAGTTCTCAGTCCTGATCTGTTTCAACTGAGGTTAGATAGAACTACAGTGATGCGTATTTGTAGTCCTAATCAGCAGCCAATAGCCTATTGAGTTCCGTTGCTATGTTAAATAAGTTTCTCACCAAGGTGTGAACTGTTAGTGACAGAGCCTGAGACAGCCTAGAAAATCCTGTCGCATGACTTTGCTCTGAAGCACCGTGACAGAAAACCGTACGATCTAGATAAATTTCGAAAACATTTTACCGGAGCAGACAGGCGTATCAATGTCAGGACCGATTTTGATACTAATCGTGCGATATTTGTGGGCGTGATGGCGATTTCAAAAATGATTTGGGCTGAAAAAGTTGTCTTGATTTCTCACTCTAATCAGTGAGAGACGCACTCTAATTTTAGGAAAAATGAGAAACTTTGGGTCGCTTAGAGGCAAATTGTGGACAAACCGTAATTGGTATCGACGAGCCGTCTTCACTTTCGAAGAGATCACAGACGTATCTACAAAATGAAATTTGAATGGCATTTCTACGTGAATTCGTGACGACACAGAAAATCCTCAAAAATAGGGTATTTCTAGGATTTTTCCCATTGACTTATAATGGGGTTTTTTTCGTAGTTTTTTGCGAATTATGTCGCCATGTTAACCCCGAATCCCACCAAAAGTAATAGCTCCAATGGCGTGAATTTTCTGCACGTTTTGATACCTCATTTGTAGGTGTGCACGCAGCGGTACGAGCCGCATTAACGGTTACGGATGAAAAATAAAGAATTGGGAGAATAGCAATAGGTTCCTGCCATTGCTTTGCATGGCAGGCCCCAATAAACGATGGCAAAGTTCAATAAACAAAAACATATATAGACAAAGAAAAACAGTGAATGTTTAATGATTCCATAAATGAAATTTTACAAATGAAAAATGATCATATGTACAAACAGTTTTCACACTGCGCTGGTTTGTAGCAGGAACTTAAAAAGAGGAAAGTAAAAACTAAATGTTGGAAAATATTGGCACATTAATGGCAGGCACATGTGAGTTTTTTTACGATGCTTATATCCAATAACTTCTAATTCATATCATTATTTCTGATTCTCCAAAATGAACGTCTTTAATTTCAGACCGACTTTTCCTTCTTCTAATTAATACAACAATTTTCAAGTTTACTAAAATGTTGTTTTTTTTATGTTCTTTAGTTATGTTTGCACAAACACAGTGTAGTAAAAACAAGCAGCTCAGACTGACAAGAACATTAATTTTGTAGTTAAAACTGGAAACAGGAAATAAAAATAGAGGATGTAAATTAATCTGCCCCACAGTGCAACAAAGGCTACAAAATCATTTTATGGTTCATATGTTTAATCCTGATAATAAAAAAATAAACAAGCAAAAAATATTTCCAGCAACAAAAATTAATAGTGATAGTAATCTATATTTAGATAATTTCATTCATGAAGTCTAAGATATATGTATTTTATATTTAGCTTATCATGGTGATAAGTGTTTCATTATGCTGGAGCGCACTCAGCAAAACTGAAAACAAAACAAGCTCATACGTTACTACGTCTTTTCACATGTACAGTGGATATAAAAAGTGTAAAACACCTTTATTAAACCGTCATGTTTTCACAAAGGAAAAATAACAGAATCTCAAGAAATCATCTACATTTTCAGCATGTAAATGTAAATATGTGGTGTCAGCTGTGTGTGAAAGTCTGCCCTTCAATAACCACGTTTAAAGATTAAAAAGAAGAGAAAAGTTTACTAAATGTTTAATCTACGGTCCTTTATTAATGATTCCCCATTATAGGTTTTCTTTTCTTCAGATTACACAAAATCCTTTCCACCATTTGGTTACTTTCTTCTTTGTTAAATGTCGGGCCAAAGTTTTGCAACTACCACAAAAGCTTTTCCTGACCAATTACAATGCAGCACATCTGTAAAATACTACGACTGTGGATACAAGCATGAATATTTCTGTTAAATTTCTTTTAAATTTCCCATGAGCCACTTCAACTTCAGGATGATGGCCATTTCTCAAGATGGCCGCCGCTGTTGAGGCTTTAAAACCAGTTATTGCCATAAAATGTGATCCATTTTCACCACTTGGATGAACTTTATCACATCATATGTTTTCGATTTCGGTCATCCTAAATTTAAAATGATTATATGAAGCAAAATCAGACAGAGTGAAACTGAGAACTAGCTGTAGCGATGAAGATGTGACAGAAACCAGTGTTGTATAGTAACAAAGTAAAAATACTTCACTACTTTACTTAAGTATATTTTGGAGTACTTCATACTTTCCTGGAGTATGAAAATTTTTGATGACTTTCACTTTTACTTCACTATATTTCCGAACTTAATCGCGTACTTTTACTCCGATACATTTTCAATGTGTGGTTTAGTTACTCGTTACAAAAAAGCGAGAGAGAGAAACGCAAGTGTTTTGACCCCACCTACTGATTGACTGCAACAAAGTCGGTAGCCTACTTGCCTGGGCTTGGTCATCACCTCCAATAGGATACACCTGTTTCGCTTCTCCCATTAAACACAAAGCAAGTCTCGCAATCAGCAGCAGCCACATGGAGGAGGAGACGGAGACCACAACGACTGCAACTACGTCGGACACGGCTCCAGGGGAACCACCAGCTGGTGATGAGAGCCCATGGCCTTATTTAAATACAATATACTCTTTCGTGGGTGTTAAAGATTCGTTGTACCGCATGCAGTGTATGTTATTCCTGCCCGAAGATGTGGAAATTCTATCTTACAAAAACTCCCCGTCCAACTTGAAGAAACACATCGAGGTAACGTCTTATGAAATGGTTATAATCCTCCTGTTTCAGTAACTATAGCTTGGTCACTAGGCACTATTGTGAAATCTTGAGCATAACGTTACCTGTATAAATGAACTTTGTTTGGCATTGTTTCAGTTCCATACGTGGTGTATTTAGCTTAGGCCTAATGTTGACTGTAGCAGGCTACCTAGACTCCTCTGTTCAAGGGGGGACAGAAGCCATAGCGATAGCAATTTAGACTAAATTTAACGAATATAGGAAAGGCATGCAAGTTCAAAACCACAAACCATTAACATGTGCTACTCTTTAAAACTGGAACAATTTATTAGCAGGTTTAATTTTGCCTGCACTTGGTTGTGTACATTATTTTAAGTGTATTTGACAAGTTTACCAAAATATAAAAAAAGTCATTCAAACTGTATTTGCCTTGTTTTACTTTTTACTTGTACTTTTCATTACATTACTTGAGTACATCCATTTTTACAGTAATTTCCATACTTAAGTACAAGAAGTTTCAGATACTTTAAGACTTTAACTCAAGTAACATTTCAGTCAGTGACTTGGACTTTTACCAAAGTCATATTTTGGAGAGGTACTTATACTTTTACTTGACTCTGAGATTTCAGTACTTTATACAACACTGACAGAAACAATTGTCTTAATGGTTGATGTTAGCTTCTGCTAAGTTTTGTTTTTGTGGACTAGCATTAGCTTGCATTTATGTGTGAAATGTAGCAATATAGCATTAGCAGAGCAAAATATTTTGATGTGTTTAGTGGTTTAGCATTAGCTTGTGCTAATTTTTTCATATATTTTTCATATATATTTCAGTTTAGAGTTAGCATGCGCACATTTTTATGTATTTAAAAATTCACACATGCTATTTTTAAATAGCAATTTTCTATAACATTTGTGTAGTTAAACTCTTTAGTGAATTTGTGGTTAGAGAACTTAACTTTTTGGTTAGCTGTTCTCACCCCTGGCAATAACTACTGCCAGTTTTGGTCCAAAGTTCTCAATTACAACCATTTTGAAAAATGTCCACCAGACAGAGGAACACAAGATCAAGAGAATATATGTATAATCTGTATGGTTTAAAATATGTTGGCTATGATTTGACACCAAACACAGTAATTTTATTGGTGATTTTAGTGCAAAAATGTATTTTCCATCTTGAAAAATGGCCGCCATGTTGAATTTTTCAGTGGCTATTTTTTTTCTTTAATAAAGCTACTCCTGCTGCACTATAAGGTGAAATAATGTTATTTTAAAATGTGCACAGATCCTATAACATGGTCTTTCCAGAAATTTTAAGGGATTTTAATGTCAGCTGGACTTAATGAGAACTTCAGAGAAAACGGTGTTACGTTTGGAGGCAATTAAAAACCATTAAAATATAGTGAGGCAGTGACATTAGTGAAATTTCTCCAAGATTGCTGATAAAACAGAGTACTTTGTTTGGAGGCAGACATCAACACTGGCAAGTTGACAGAAATCTCCTGTATTTTACAAATGTCTAGATTTGGAAATTTCCCCAAATCCTGTTTGAAGAAAGTATGAAGGAAAATAAAACGTTAACTTCTGTGCCATAACTCTAAAAATGTCTCACACAGAAACAACACTGCACATCACCAAAGAACACCAGACCCACAGTGAAACATGGTGGTACTTATTTTTACCCCTATGGAACATGAGCTTTTTGTTAAACTGAATGAAGGCATGAATGGTTTCAACATTAGTGAGTTTAAACCCAATAAACTTCAGGTATTTGTTGAAACAGCTGAAGATGAAGAGGATACATCCAACCAAATAATATCTTCTGAAGAGGAAAATCAATGTTTTGGGATGGCCTAGTCAAAGTCCATAACTAAATCTGACATAAAAAACTGTGTGATCCCCAGCTGTGGTCCAACTGAATGTGGAAATTATAATAAAATGGGATTCACTTGATTCTTAGTTAGAGAATGTGAACACACAGACAAGTTATTGCAACTTTTGGCTCTAAAGTTTTGAAATTATCTTTACTGCAAAAATACAAAATGTTACCACATATTTTTATCTAGTTCCTTGTGTAAATATCTTAGCACACTTTAAATAAGACAAAACTAACTGGAAAGTAACTTTTCTGCAAGAAATCTTTTGATATTAAGGAAATTAATATAGCAGATTATTTAACAAAACACTTTTCCTGCCTTGTAAATGAAATAATCTAGTATTTTTCCATCAATATTAAGGAATTATTGACTTAAAATGCTCCTATATTTTGCTGAGAAGTTACTTATAAGTTAGATTTGCCTGATTTCAAATGTATTAATATAGTTGCACTGGGAACATGACAAAAATATTTAAGATTTTGTGTTTTTGCAGGATTTATTTTTGTTTCATCACAAAAACATGGCAGTTAAACAATTCCACTATTTGGATGGCATAAATCTCCTCTTTCCTCCGTCAAGACCCCTACATCAATCTGGGAACCAGTTAAATGTTTGACCTTTTTCCCCTTTACTTGTTTCCCTGTTTAATAAAATAAAAAGCTTTAACAGATCCTTTCCACATGTGCTCTCTCTTTCTACTGAATACTGACAGCGTTATTCAATGAGGTAAAAATTAATAACTCATCATGCGAATATAAATACAGTAAGACCCAGATATGGTAAACAAAAGCTGAGAGTGATTCTCAGAGGTTATGAGGTGCCTGCCACAACGTTGCAGGAAAACAGAAAGAGAGACTACAACGTTACTGCATCACTCTACTTTTTCCTTCCATCGAAGCAGGATTTCATTTCACAGCAACTACCATGTTGTTAGTGTGAAAGCTGAATCTCATTTGTCATGTCTGCAGATCTAACTCTGAAATATTCCCGAACGTTTTACGGAGGTAAGAGACTAGTGACCTTCTGGACTGCATCTGCACTGTTACATCGTTAGTAATCTCTCTCTGGGGAGGAAGAAAAAGTTCTGCGGCGTCTTCAGACTGCAAGGCCGGCGCAGTGTGTGTGCTGAGAGTGAGAGGAGAGGCTGTGTGAGTGCTGGCTGCTCTCCAGGTTCTGCAGATCCTCCATCATCTCCTCGATCAAAGGAGGCATGGAGCCGGGGATCTCCATCTTCAGTGTCACAACGCGCTCTGCTCCTGCAGGAACGCACACAACGCGTTTCAATACACCTGAAAGTTACGGTATTTTTAGGACTATAAGCTGTTACTTTTTTTCCCACGCTTTGAACCATGTGGCTTATAGCCCGGTGCGGCTTTTCTATGGACTTTTCTTCAACCGCCAGGGGGCTCTTTAGCAGGAAGGGAAACATTGGAAAACAAAGAAGAAAGTGCTATTGGCAGACACGACTGAGAAATGTTTTCAAACTTATACCCTCTCATCATGGAAACCACACAAAGAAGTTCATATGATGCAGCTTTTAAGTTGAAGGCTATCGATCTGGTAGTGCAGGAGAGAAACAGAGCCGCTGCACGTATTAAGCTCAGCATGAACGAATCCATGGTTCGGCGTTGGAGACGCAGGGCTGCGTCCTTAATATATCCAGCAGCTTTATTAAGTGAAAAACCGAGAAAGGTTGGAGATACCAGCGGCTTATATATGTACGTTTCCAGTTAAAAAAAAACAAAAAACAAACTTTGTAGATGCAGCTTATAGTGAGGTGCGCTCTATAGTCCGGAAAATACGGTAGGCTAAAAAAAAAAAAGAACAAATATCAACATCAGCGTATCCGTGCTTCCTTAAATGCCTTGTATTGAGGCATGTAAAATTAAGACCTTAACATATCAAAGATTTATTTTTAAAAATGTAAGTTGGCCTTAAATGTGTTAGTCACAGTAAAATCTTGTATTGTATGTAGTTTATTTTTATTTATTGTTATTTCTCTGGATTTTTCTGTCAGGCAAAAGTTTTAGTCGCACTGGCAGTTGAGGCTACCAGTAGCTAGCTAGCTAGCTAACAAGGCTACTAGCACCCTAGTATTAAATTAAGGAAAGTTCTGCATTCAAAAAGAGTTGTCAGGATTTTTACCACATGAGGTTGTCAACATCGCAAAGCTGCTATTCACCCTCATTCAGAGGGTAGAGTACAGAAAACATGTACTCACGTAAGAGTAGCACTACTTAAACAAATCTAAAAGTCAAAAAGTATTATAATTATCAATCATTTAATATCTAAAAATTATATCATCAGCTGGACCAAAATATAAAGTGAACACTTTGGTAATTTTAAAGACCAAAATGATTCATAGAATTAACATAATTAGAAAATAATTAAATCAGGCCAAAGAAAATATTTCCTAATAATTTTCTTTCACTAAAAAGCTGATGAAACTTTAAAAAACTGCAGGTGTGTGTCTGGAGGATCTTTGGATTGTTTTTCATTCAGTGGGTACAAAATCCAGAAATTTAACTCAAGTAAGAGTAGAAATACTGCACAATAAAATTACTAAAGTAAAAGTAAAAAGTACTGCATAGTAACAATACTCCTAAAAATAACTTTTTCAAAGTTAATTGAGTTGAATAGTTGAGTTACTACCCAACTCTGCTCTTATTGCAGTTCACCTTTTTGACAGTAGGTGTCCCTATTAGAATAAAAATAGGGATAACAAGTTGTAGCTATATACTGTATATATACAGGGGTTGTCCAACCCCTGTATATATATATATATATATATATATATATATATATATATATATATATATATATATATATATATATATACTGTATATATGAGACTTTTGTACAAACTTTCTAGTTCTGCAACTTCTTTTTTGTTTTGGAAAACAAGTACAAGTAGCGATACTTCATAATAAAATCACTCAAGTAAAAAAAAAAATACAGTGTAGTAAAAATACTTCTAAAAGTAATTTTAAAAAAAAGTTACTCAAGTAAATGTATCTGAGTAAATGTAACATTTGTTACAGAAAACGAGGGTAAGATTCTTGATTTAATTAAACGTTTTGGTTGTTCTCACCTTTAGCGCTGATGCTGCGCAGGTCGGTGATCTTCATCAGGGCTTTGGGGAACATCAGGGGCATGCTGGGTCGGCGCCGCCGCGAGTAGATCTTCAGCGCCTCCAGCAGCGGCTCCTGCAGCACCTCCACCTTTGACGGCTCCTCCAGGTCCTGGCGATCTGTTTGCCACAGAGACGCGGTTACTTCAGGCGGCGGCGAAGCGTAACTCACGTGTGAGGCGGGCCGGTACCTCCGGAGACGAGGCAGATGGCGCTGAGCAGCCCGCTCTCCGTCTCGTCCATCTCCAGAGGAAGCAGCTGACCGGCAAACGTGAAGACCTGGTCGGTGAGCGGCCCAAAGCCGGCGTTGTGGATCTGAGTGCGGGTCAAAGTCAGGCCGTCGGAGAACGTCATGGTGTCCTGGTCCGGAGTGTAGCGAGTGCAAATCCTGAGGATCTGAGACAAGAAGAGAGAAAATATCACTGCTCACACAAAGTTAGAACGATTTATTTTATTCATTCATTTCCTCCTCCTTCTCTTATTCTTTCCTTCCCTCTTTCATTTCCATCCTTCCTCCCCTACTTCTTTTTCTACTTCCTTCCTTCTTTTTCTCCTCCTTTTTCATTCCTTTCTTCCTCTTTTATTCCATTCTTTCCCTTTTGCCTTCATTTCTTCTTTCCTTTCTCCTTTTTTCCCTTGTCTCCTTCTTTCCTTCCTTTTCTTTATCTTTCATTTCCTTTATCCTCTTTCCCATTTTTCCTTCCTTGTCTCTTTCATTCTTTCTTTTTCTCCTTCCTTTGCTCTTTTTTTCCTCCCTTGTTTTTCTCTTTCTTCCTGCCTTTCTTGGTTCCTTCCTGCCTTCTTTCTTTGCCTTTTTCCTCTCTTCCTTTTCTCCTTTTTTCCCCTCCTTATCTGCTTCCTTCCTCCATTCCTTTTCTCCTTCCTTTCTTCCTTCTTTCCTTCCTCCTTTTCTGATGTAAAATTAAATGTAATCGTTCTAAGCCAAAGCACAAGTGAAAACTAAAAATTATGACATATATCTTTTATTATTCATATTTACATGCTATAAATCTAAGTTTTATTCAGAGAATCAGAAAGAAATCATGAGCAGCTGTCGTTATGCGTGTTTGTTCAATATGCCATATTGACCGGTTACTGGTATTTTTGGTAATTTTGGTCCATTTTCAAACGTAGATAATGACAGTTAAACATGAAGGTGAATAAATGCCCTCAGTGTGAAGCAGATAAAAACAGATCTGGTTACCAGGATGTCAAGGCAGGCGGCTTTCAGCAGAGTGATCTGGTCGGCGATGGTCAGGCCTGTGAAGCCTGGGACTCTCTTGGCGAACTCCACCACCTTGATGATGCACTTGGTGGCAAGCTCGCTGAACTTGTCCCACAACCCGAGGTCCAACTGGATCCGGTGGTCTGAACTGGAGTTCTGTGTGAAAGAGTAAACAGTGTCTTCAGTCTTCAATGGATACATGAGGAGTTTAAAATTATCAAAAACAAATTCAGGGTATAATTATTACTGGGATTTTAAAAAAACTGATGATATACACCTCCTGCATCATCATTCTAAGTAAAAAGTAACAAGTTGGAAAAAGTTGTTTTGGTTTATGAATGCTTTATAACTTTTTCTTACTTATTTCTTTAGATTTTTTTTTATAACACAGTCAAATGTTCTTGTAATCTTTAAAAAAATGCTGATCAATAGTAAGCCTGTGTCACTGAAGGATTGTATTTTGCTTTTTTGTTATTCATTGAACTTTTACTTAAACATGGGTAGAAAAGCTCTACCACCTGATGTTAAGCAGCCAAAATACAAAGAAAAACAATATTATAACTTCAGAGAAATGTTTATCAAGATCACTTTAAAATAGTGACGAAAGTACGACTGCTTGGAGGGAAATTTTACAGAACCCAGGGTGACTGGAGTCTTATAAATGTCTTAATGCGGCTTGTTTTTCTTCAATGCTGAACTTAGTGTTTTACATCAGGCACCTTGTTAGGCAGCTAAGGGGTCTTCAGGAATACGTCGAACCGTTAGGGCAGTTAGTTAACAGTTCGTTAACGATCGTTAACCAATGCTTTGATGTGTAAATTTCGGCGCTAATTTTAGCTTTGTCACTTGTTTATTTAATGTTTTTAATTTCTGCTCTATTATAAGCTGGCATTACCTTCGTAACAGTGTTTGTTTGATGCTAATTGGCTAGCCTTCTGTTATTTTTCAGTTGAAGATAAGTTCAAATTAGCATTAACTTGTAAATCAAGTACATCTTCTAATTCATATTGTTTGTTTATTTCAGCTACCAGGCAAAATCAAACAGAAAATAGAGAAACTCAGAAAATAGGCAATCCATATTGTAAATTAATCTGATGTAGCAGATACACAGTAAGATGTCTCACTACAAGCAGAATTTTATTTTGTCTATAAAAAAGCTTACTTTGGTAAAAAATAAATAAAGAAGTAAAATTCTCACACATGAAAGGAATTCCATTGAGATTCCAGACCAGGAAGTGGCATTTCTAAAAGATTCCCAGGCATTCGGTAGCCTAGTAATGTTCCCTTTGACACAGAAAAACAAACCACAAGTATGTGGAGCATTATTATGTTCCAGGATATACCAGAGTAACTTATGTAACAGTGATGACTGTACTGTAACCTGTCAGGCTTTCCTAATACTCATGGGTGTGTGTGACTGAACTAATCACACAAAAATAGTTTACAATGGATGACGAGGCAAATTTGTTCCTGCTTGTATTAATTCATATTCTGCTAATATATAAAAAAAAGACACGTTCAAAATCAACCCCAGCTCTAAAGACAACAATACAACTTAAACTTTCTTCTGTAGTTTTAGATTAGATTGTTGTCTTTTTAAAAAAATTTAATCTCTACTCGAATGATTTGACGCTATTAATCACGCAGTCCACAAATATGACGTACAAATACGACACAGACAAATTCAGTAGCGTAAAGAAAGCAAAAGATCACGTTTAAAATTTGCTACAAGCACACAGGGCAGGGGTCAGCAACTTTTTCCATTCAAAATGACACTTTTGCCCCTGCTGCTATGAAATAAAATTAATTTCTACATATGTACAAATAGTTTTACTCTGAAAGCTAACAATGTTAAATTTAACTTTATTTCTGTTTACAGATTGTGCAACGGAATCCTTTATTACAAAAGAAACACAAAATGTTCTAGAATCTGGTGAGTCTGTTCTATAAAGATGGATAATGAAGAAAGATAGCTAGCTTAGCCTCCACCTAGCTACTTTGAAAACATTGTTGTAGATAATAAAAGAAGATTTTGCACAGGAACCTGTGGAAAAACTCCTAAAAGTTATAATTTCTGGTTGCATCCATAACCAAGAACATGTCCTCCACAGTGGAGGGTTGTTTAGTTCCTTTAGCTAAATTTAGGATGCATTCACACCAGCCTCGTTTAATCCGCTTTAATTGAACTCCGGTTTGTTTGCCTAGAAAGTCCAGTTGATTTGTGGAGGTGTGAATGCATAATCGATCTGTGGTGCAGACCAAGAAAGCAAACTCAAGCAGGAAGTGGACTACAGTGCAGTGCTTTCTGGGTAGATACAACCAACACAAACATGAGAGTCTATCGCTAACTGGAGAAATAGCAAAAATTATTACAACTGATCAAATCTAACACCAATCCATTTTTGTTCACATTTTGTGAAGAAGGAACTTGAGCTCAGTGTTTTTTTGTTTTCTTGTTTTTTCCTTCTGTGGATTTTAGTGCAGCGCCACCACAGGCGAGGAGGGGAACAGGTTTTTCAAAGTGTCCGTGTCATTTGATACAGTGCGGTGTGAAAGCGAACCACAGCAACTGAAAATGTAATAAATATTGCAGTTTTGGTCTTCAATATAACCAAGTCCACTGCAGTCATGAAAATATTAAAAGTCTACAAAAACAAATTTTTCTAATTTGTTTTTGAAATGAGCACCGTCTGCTTTGCTCATCCCTGAGAAAGAAGAGCCTAAAGAACCGGCGACCCGCCAGAACCGCACACTGTAAAAAGCTCAGGCGGGCTCTTAGAACTACGGGAGGTTCAAACTCCACTCATTCATGTTTAGCTTACAGAAAAACGGCAACCCGTGAAACAAACAAAAGCAAACTGACCAATCAGATTTAGGCTTTGGCGTTTCCCACCTCACCAACTTAAAACTCTGAACTAAGAACTTCTGTTCACATAAAACCAATTAACCATAGCTGTCCTGATTGATAACTATTGTGAGTAGTCCCTAACATTAATATGATCAGGCAGCATGGAATCATGTTTACATATATGAATTATTGTTATAAAGGCTGAGCCAAGAAATATTTACGTCTGTATCAAACAAGTAGCCCTTCGTGTTGCTCTGTATCCGTGAAGTAGCTCCCAGTCTCAAAAATGTCCTGGATCATTACAGGGCGGTCAGAACACTCAGTTATTATCCAAAATGATGTAACAACAAAATAATTTCTGTGGCATGATGCGTGTTGTTTCAGAAAGTGCAGATAAACAAGGTCATGAGAAAAAAACTGCACTACAAGAGAGTTGGACTAAAAAAAACTGCAACAGACCTTTAAACGTGTTAAAATCTGTCCTTAAAATTAAGGATAGATTTTAAAAGAGCAGACAGAAAACTACTAAAATTAAAAATAAGTAAATATTAAAGCACTGTAAAAATGATTCAGTCTGGTTTATGCAGCTTCATAAACTAATTTAACAAGTAATGCGGAACATTATCTTTTATTTTTAAAGTGACAGGACAGAACAGGAAGCATTGTTTGAGTCCAGCAGCGTTTTATTCCCATCCCATTTCCTATTTTTAGCGTCGATCACTCCCAGTGACTCACTGAACCACAGTTATGTAACAGAACAGTGTTTTTGTAAAGGACACTCCAGAACAACACGCATCCCTTTAATTAGTGAGTCATTATTACAGAAACCTGTTGTCTTCCTGTAAGAGGTGGATGCTCCTGATTTGTTGCATGAAACGTCTCGTATTTGATGTAATCAATACAAAAATCATCGTTTGTTGAAACTTTACTTATTTAAAGATGCTTGTTGGTATTTATTTTCTTCTTAGTGGTTGAATGAAAAAGGAAAGATGTGCTTGTATATTTGCTTAAAAGTAGGTTTTAGCTACTTTTAAATAGCTTTTAATTAGTGTATAAACCAACATAATGTTGGTTTATGTTGGGAATCGTGTCGAGGCAAACATGTGGATATATTGACTGTAATGCACCGTTTACACACGCAAACACAGAGAGTCAGTGGAGTTTTCTCAAATTTATAAATGATCATTTTTGGTAATATTAAACCGTTTTCATGTGGATGAGAAGACAAAATACATAAAAATGTATTTGTCTCTTTAGATGTTTGACTCTTTGCTGATGAGGCCTGACAGAAAAAAATCAAACGGAAAATAATTTTGGAGATGCTGCTGCTAAAGGCAGCTTTTACAACTGAGTCAAAGGGTGTACTTACTTTTTAAGACAGATTTAAAGTAGATTTTATTTTGTTGTGGTAATTATAACTCAACAACTGCTTTTGTAGTTGTATGTAATGTAATACTAACCATTTATCTTTAATTTAAGTACAACTAAAACAATACTTTAATTACATAACAATTATTGCACACAATTCTACGCCTGTTTGCCGAATTTGAAGACTAATTAACAAACGAGAGACATTTCCTTCGCTGCAAAAACACAAAATCTTACCAAGTAGTTTTGGTTTAGTTTCTAGTACAAATATCTTAGTACGCTTGAAATAACACTAAATCTACTTACAGGTAACGTTTCAGCAACACAGAGAAGCTTGTTTTAAGTAAATAATTCCTTAATTTTGATTTTTAAAAGTAATAGTTCCATTTGAAGATTATTTATCTTCTAAAAAGACTTTTTTCCCTGTTGTAAGTACTTTTTCATCAATATTAAGGAAGCGCTTATATATCACTGAAAAGTTACCTGTAATTTAGTTTTGTCTTAAATCTAATGTACCAAGAAACTCGACCAAAAATACTTGGTCGATTTTTCATTGTTGGAGTCGGAATCCGTCGACTTCACTGATCTGACGGTTTCATCTGGAGACGTGAACCAGCAGCGTCATCGGCTCAGCGGGGGCTAATGACCAGCCAATCAGGGCCATCAGAGGGACTGGCGCCATTATCTGGACAACGGACGTTCAATTTGTGAGACCTTTGTTCTGCTCAGAGACGATCAAAACCCATCCCCATCGTCAACATTAGGTGGAGACGTCCAAACCTCATCAGAATCACACCCTCCAAAGACGCAGAATGGGTGGAAATGAAATAAAACGTTTTCCTTCTTGCAGCTGTGTTGTGCTGCGTTTCCTCGCTGCAGCAGTGATTCGGACAGAAAGTGACAGGAGCAGGCATTTGTTCGGTCACTCTTCCGCTGAGCTCTGACCTTTCAGAAACGAGAGGCTCTCCAAATAACGACCAGATCTGCAGAGCTTTAAATGCCGATTATCTTAAATCCCTCCCTGCAGCGGATCACAGCAGACGCCCCGACGTCCAACCACAATAATCCCGAACAGGAAAAGCTCTACATGCTCAAAGGTCGACGGCTCACAGCCCTCGGTGTTTTAGCTGCTTCTCTGGATATTTTATATGCTTAAAGCCATCCTGTTGTTTACATTTTTACCTCAGTCTGGTTTTTTTGTACAAAGAAATACTGCTTCTATGTCTAATTATACACTGTAAAACATTTGAGTTGAGTCTACTATCTTCTACTCTTTAAGTCAATAAATTATGAACAGTTCAGGACACAAGACTCACAATGGAGTCATAATGGATAAAAACAGCTGGACATGGAGGAACTGATTTGATTTCTCTGTTTGTGTAATTCTGTCTATCCCAACAGAATTAATGTTTTTTGTTTTGGACTCACTGTGGTGTATTTCCCCAGCTGGCAGAGGGAGGGGAAGGTCTCTCGATGCGCCCTGCAGATCTTCTCCACGATCAGGCCGAGCTCGGCCGTCAGCTCGTACGTCTCCATGACGGTCATCTTCACCGCTTCCTTCTTACCTCTCCGCCTGTTTCTGTCATTTCTCACCGCTGGGAAAGAGGAATGAAAATATTTCTTTTTTAAGTTTCCAGAATACAGCATTCAGGGTTGTTCAAAGTGTGGCTTGGGGGCCATTTGTGGTACCTGGACTGATTTTGTGAGGCCTCTGACAAAATCTATTATGCTTCCTTGAACCTGTTAGGACAGGTGTTAAACATATTCATTCATTCCTTAGATATTTAGATTTCTGCTTGGTCAGTTGAGGTCCTTCATAACAATGAGATGTTTTAGGGCGTCTTGTCACTTTAAATCCAAATAATCTGCTACTGGTCGCGCCCTCCACTCAACGCTTACGCTTGCATGTGAAAATTGCTGAAAACAAAATTGCAATTATACAATCGCACATCTTTGAAAAGCATTAGTTGAGCCTCCTGCACAACCAACAAGAATAAAAAAAGTGGTTTCTGGAATGTAAGTCAACAACTGCAGTCATTCTAAAGCGATAAAACTAGCTGACCAAACGTGCTGGAGCGCAGCGTGGGATGCTAGTTTACTGGGTTTGGCTGTGGTTGCTAGGCAACAGTGCTGTGCCTCTTGACTGTGTCTTAACTTTTGAAAGGGCTCATTTTACAGACACCAAGAAACATTAACTTATTGCCAAAAATGTCTGGGTGTTTTTTAAGTACGTGGGCTGCTTTTATAAGCATTTAATACCCAAAAGGAAAAATAAAAGGACTCAAAATGCAAATTTTGAATAATGGGTTTAAAAATGGTTCACATTTTGCCCCCCAGCACAGGTGGTGAGTGCAGATGTAGATATTTTTATTTATTTTTAATCATTGCAAAGTTATTCCCAGAATATTAAAATCTTCTGACATTGGAAAGATGCAGGTACTTAACAAAATGTTCATCTATTAATAACCACACTTTTTGTACAAATGGCCCACTGCAGCAACGTCCTAGCTGCATTTTCAGATTATTAATCAAGCCTCATTTCAGCTTCGTGACAAATCACCCAGGAATAAATTACACTGAACTATTTCCAGCCACTAGAAAAGTGAGAAGCCATGCACAACAGAACCATTCTTTCAAATCCTGTTTAAAGAGTTCACTATAAATAAAACCTGTTAGAACAAGCTGAGGATCCACAGAAACTCCTATCAGTTTATCTAGATAAACTCCTAGAAATTACTTTTGTTGTTTTGTTTTTCTTCAGTTTTTTGTTTTGTTTGTATTTCTTGTAATTCACGCAAAGCACTTTGAAATACCTTGTTGCTGAAAATGTGATATTTAAATAAAATTACCTTACACACAACTTTATTTAAATAACACCTTTCAGCCAGAGGCAACTCAAAGAAACAAAATACAAGAAAAAAAAAAACAGAGATTAAAATTAGACAGATTATAAACGTTCTAAAAAGAAGCATAAGTAAATAAATAATTTATAATTTATTTAATAATAAATGTATTTTTAAAAACGTTTCTACTAAATACTAGAAATGTTTTTTAAAACTAGTCCTTCAGCTTTGTTTTTATTTTGTCCAACTCTCGTCTGCGTCAGTGAAAGCAGCTTGCAGGTAAATATGCAGGTTAGTCTTTCATAATCGCTTTGGCGTCGACACGTTTTGGGTCGCCGCGCTGATTTGGCTCAGGCAGCTACGCACATGTCAGGGAAGCTCAGGATTACGCAACAGCTCAGCCTCTACCTTCCTCCCTCCCTCCAACCGCCAGCGGCTCCTCCTCCTCCTCTTCCTCCTCCTCCTCCTCCTCCTCTTCCTCCTCCTCCTCCTCTCTGGATGCCCTACATCCAGCAGTCATTTGGTAAACAGACAGCGATCGTATTACACACTTACTGAGCGGCCTGGGAGCAGTTACATGGCGTACAACTGTCTCATACATGTGATGTGCTTATGTAATGTGTTTGCGTCTGAATGTGGGTGAGTAACAATGAGAAAATGAAACTGGGTGGATCCTCCGTCCTGCAGCCTCCCCGTGTCGTGTAACACATTCTCAGTTATCGAGGTCACCGTTTCGCACAGCTCCGCGTTTCAGTTGTTCGCTGCAGCGCTGCTCAGACTTACTTGGTGCATGTTTTTGTATTTAATCTAAACATTTCTGACGTTTTTCAAGCAAATATTCGACTTTTCAAACTCTGAAATTTTATAGTTTTTTTTAAAAGATAAAATTCTGAGAATAATCTCATAATTTTAGTTTTTCTAGCAGATATTAACTTTTCAAGTTCAGAAATTTTTTGATTAATTTTAGAAATTTTCTACAAAAAAAAATCAACAAAATTTCATTTTTTTCTGGCAAATATTAAACTTTTCAAAGTTAGAAATGTTGTTTTTCTATAAATTTTTTAAAATTAATCTCAAAATGTCAGTTTTTTCTAGCAAATATTAAACTTTTCAAACTCTGAAATTTTGAGAATTTTTTTTCAAAGTTTCTTAGATTAATCTCAAAATTTCAGAGTTCATTCTTGCAAATATTCTTCCCTGTTCAAGGCAGCATAATAGGTGATCTTGAGCAATGCAGATGATAATAGATTGATTATTTGTTTTCAAAGTCAAATGAAATCCTCGGTTAAACAAAAATAATGTTGAGTCTAAATGTACCAGGTGTGTTAATATTTTTATCCTAACTCTAGATTGACGGTACAAAGTAAGTCGTGTTCAGTTCTGAATGGTGTCTGCAGCACTTTATGCCGCGCTGCTTTCAGCTCTGATAACCTCAGCCAATACAGGACAGGAGAGCCTGGATGCAGCCTGAAAGGCGAGACTCAGGGCAAAAACTCCTTCCTGTCCTGAATGCGACGCCGTAAATGGGCCACTCGGCTGAATGCTTGATCATTTGTACCCAGGCAGAGTGTTTCAGACAGAGGAGACGTTCGGTTCTTTGCTCAGTGGACTGTTCAGATTATACAACAGTTGGAGCTGAAAGGACGAACTCCTTTGGCTGGATGCACCGAAGCTTCAGGCTGAAGAACGTGAATGAGCTCTGAGTGGTTTTAAAAAAAAGGAAAATATCCTTTGAAAACAGATGCTTGTTGATCTTTATAATGGGTGTTTGCTCAGTAAATGGAGCTATTAATAACGACTCTCTGTTTCTTAACGTTTAAATTTTAAGTATGTTTAACATTTACGATGGAAGATTAGGACCACTGTTAGGATTAAATTTATGAAAGCTTTGGAAATGTTTGCTTTGGCTTTTGTTTTGCATTTATTTTTTCATGTTTATAATTTAAATTACTGTTTCATGTCATTACTTGAATTACCTACATATGGTGTTAATATATTGTTGTGTTAAAAATGAGAAATAAATCATAATTAAAATTTCTGCCAGAAAACTAAAATGTTCTAGAAAAACAAAGGAAATTTCTGACCTCCAAAACCTGAAGATTTGCTAGAAAAGACTCAGAAATTGTAAAATTATTCTCAGAAATTTTCTAGTAGAAAATGTCTTTATTGTTGTGTTAGAAGTTAGAAATGAATCATATTTAAAATTTCTGCCAAAAGACATTTTCTAGAAAAATCAAGGAAATTTTTGATCTACAAAATGTAACATTTGCAAGACGTACGAATTTTGAGATTAATCTCTGAAATTTTTTAGAAAAACCAACAAAATTTCAGAGTTTGAAAAGTCAAGATTAAGCTAAAAAAATTCTAGAAAAAAACAATTAAATATATGAGTTTAAAAAGCCAAATATTTGGTAGGAAAAACTGAAATTTTGTTGTTGTTTTTTCTAGAAATTTTCTGAAAAGCCAACAAAATTTCTTATTTTGAAAAGTCAAAACTTTGCTAGAAATAAATCTCTGAAATTTTCTAGAAAAAAAAGAAACAAAATTTTAGAGTTTTTTCTAGTAAATATTTCACTTTTCAAAATAAGAAATGTTATTGTTTTAATATCAGAAATTTTGTAGAAAAAACTGAAACATTTCTGAGTTTGTGAAGTCAAATATTTGGTGGAAAAAACTCTGAAATTATGAAATTAATCTCTGAAATCTTCTAGAAAATAATGGAAAGTTCTGAGTTTCGAAAGTCCTAACACCCTAAACATTTTTTTAGATTAATCTCAAAATTTCAGGGCTTTTTTTAGCTGCTCTCTGCCTGCATCACCTTGAGTTGTTGATTGATTGGCTGCAGTTTGGATGTTAAAAAAACATTTAGTTTAATCCAATAAAGTATTTTTTATCAGCCTTAAGTGTACCTGTCATGAAAGGAATGAGAGGAATATATTATAATGTACATTTATTCTTCAAATCATGATTTTAACACCTGAATTGCAGGTTATTTTTCCCCAGTGAGTCTCTGATGGGGCTTTCTGCTGAATCAGAGTAAAACCAACACTTACACTCTTTGGACATTCCCACGGCGAAGCACTTCTGCAGGCGGCAGTACTGGCAGCGGTTCCTGGTGATCTTGTTGATGATGCAGTTTCTGTCACGGTGGCAGGTGTACACCATGTTTTTCTGCACGCTGCGGCGGAAGAAACCCTGCAGAGACACACAACAGATTATCCCAGTCAAAGGAAATACCTGTTGTAATCTTGTGGGAACTTCAAATGCTTAAAGGTTTAATTTACAGTGGAACAAAAAGTCCACACACCTTATGGCAGGTGGTTTAAAGGTGACCTGTTATGCTGCATTGAACAGGTTAGGATAGCTCTATGAGGTGTACAAAATATGTTCATTACTTTTTTTGCACAAAATCAATTTTATATAATGAGATTTTAGTCTGTTTGGTCCTCATTTTTTGAGATCTTTTCAGAACGAACTGTTTTAGGGGCTCTTGTCACTTTAAATCCAAATAAGTTGCTGTTAGCCCCTGAACATGCATCTTTGAAAAGCAGAAGTGGAGCCTCCTGTACAACCAACAAGAATGGAGCGAGTGGTTTCTGAATGACAAGCCAACACAAAACATTTGTCTTCTCCAGTAGCCATTGTACAATCAATCAATCAAAGTTTATTTGTATAGCACATTTCAGCAGCAAGGCATTTCAAAGTGCTTTACATCATATCAAACAGAGAAACACAAAGTCATCAAGTGGGGGGTTCTTGCTTTTGCATCCATAAAAGGTTTACCTGTTACACTCCCACTGTGTCATATGGAAGGAAATACCTATTGGTATTTTTATTCCCACTCACGCAGTTTAAAACGATGTAAACAGCATTTCAATGGTCTTCAGGCACGAGGCTCCGTACACATCTTTCACAGAATTTCGAGCTGGGACTCCGTCGTCCCTCACGGATTTTTGTGCAATTGCAACATAGAATCAACAATCTAAAAAAAAAACTTAACTTATTGCCAGAAAACAGCTGAGTGTTGTTTTAAGTGCTTGATTTGTTTTTAGAAGCAGTTTAGATCCAAATGGAAGAATAAAAATGTGCAAAATGTGAATTTTGCATAAGAATGAGGCCGAAGCCTCTCAGTTTCACCTTCAGTGTGACCTGCAACTTGTGCAGCTGAACTGAAATCTTTCGGGGTTGAAATTGACAAAATTAGCAAACTTTTGGAAAAACACTCCAGATCTGTCTGGACATTAGTGCCTCCGGTCCACAGATCATCCTGCAGATTTTCAACCAGATGCAGGTCTGTGCTTTGACTGGACCACATCCAAATGATACTCTTGTTAAAGCGAAGTTGTTGAATGAATGAACAAAGTTCTACCTTGCAGCCCTCGCAGGCGCTGACTCCATAGTGGTACCCTGATGATTTATCCTGACACACAAAGCAGGGCTTGTAGGTGCGCGGAGGCGGAGGAGGGGAAGGCGGACTGGCAAACAGGTCATCCAAACTGGAGCTGGAGCTGGAGCTCTGGCTTTCCACTGCTGTGAAACACACAGAGTAACACCTTACAGACCGGGAGCCTCAGCAGAACAAACCTTACACACACAGCATGTTTCTATAAAAACACAGAGGTAAAGGTAATTTTATTTATACAGCACATTTTCAGCAACAAGGAAAAGCAAAGTGCTTTACAGGAATTAAAAGGAAATACAAACAAAATAACAAACCAAAGGAAAGAGCAAAAGAAGAAAAAGCCAATAATGTTGATCCAGAGTGATTCACACAGGAGGAAAAACAAAGATAAGCTAAGAATCTTTCAGCAGGGAGACAATACCTGAGGTCAAAGTTCACCAGGACCTTTAGGATTTACTTTAGAAAGATTTCTGGTAGGATGTTGCGCAGTGGTATTACATAGGAAAACAACTAATGATTATTTTAGTAATCGATTAATCAAATATTTTGACAATTAATCGGAGGAAATTTGTTTTACCGAATCGGAATCAGATGAAGCTAAAACTACGTCACTTTAGGAGATATGGGTTAAACATATTTACAAAAAATGTTGTTTTTTTTATCTTAAATGTAAAATGTATATATTTTTTGTACAGATTTGACTTAATCGCTGCTCTGAATGTGTTGTTCTCTCAGCAAATTGCTTTTTTATTAGTTAACGGTTATTTCAATAATTGATAAATTGATTCATCCTGGTTACATACATAGCGACTCTTTGTTTTTAGGAGTTATTTTCAGACACTATGTTTCACATCCACGCTGGTATCTGTACAACTTTCCTGCTGCACAGTTTTTTACTGTCATTAATTGTAAATAATTAGTATTTTTTTAATTAATCAGCTCAGTTGCACTTTTTTCTGGACTGGTCTGAACTAGTTTTTATAATTACTTGGTATTTATGTTGAATTTTTGCCCTTACTGTGAAATATTTTTATTATTTATTCTGTTAAATTGTGTGAGATTATTTGCACAGAAATTTCCCACTGTGGGACAATAAAGGATATTTTTATTCTATTCTTCTATTTGGGGCTGTAATGATTAATCGTGATTAATCAATTATTGAAATAATTATCAATTAATTTACTAATATTGTTAACTGGTAGTCTCCAGTTCATGGGGGGGCGCTTATTTTCAGACACACTGCTTCTGTCTTTTGTACTCTAAACAAAATAAAGACACATTCCAGTTTGTTTACCTATCATGGCTGGAGGATTATAATCTGCACTAATCTCATCAGTCTTTATCTCTGATCCTGACGCAGCGACAGAAGAAGACATTCCTGCCCCCACTAAGCCTCTCAGGCAGCTTGAACTCGTTAAATGTGGAGCTATTTGTCTGGCGTACAAAGCGAGATAAAACTATAAAGTGGGACTTTGAAAAATCTAGCAGAGTGAGGACTCTGTCACCATAAATGATCCACTTAAAGAGTCACAAAGCAGCAGCTGTGAGCCAATAAAAAAACAAACATTCAGCATAACTGCAGCTACACTGCAAAAACACAAACCCTTACCAAGTATTTCTGGTTTATTTTTTAGTGAAAATATCTTTATACACTTGAAATAAGAAAGAAAAAAACGTTTCAGCAACATACAGAATGATGAAATAATCCCTTACTATTGATGAGAAAGTACTGGTTCCAGTGGTGGATTATTTTACTTAAACAAGGCATTTTTGTGATGTTATAAGTGAAATAATCTACCAATATTCATGAATATGAAGGAATTATTGACATTAATTCAGCTCCTATCTTGTTGGAAAGTTATTTGTAAGTTAGTTTTTGTCTTATTTCAAATGTCCTGAGATGTTTACATGAGAATCTTGACAAAAATACTGAAGATATAGATTTTTTTGCAGTGTAGGACAATGAGTCGTGAGCTTAAAAACTAAAAACAGGAAGAAAACTTTACATGATTTCCATGATTGCTTTTAATTTGGACTGAATCCCAGCTGACCAAATATTGTGAAGGTGAATGAATCTGAGGTCAAGCTGAACATTAATCACTGCAAAAACACAAAATCTTACAAAGTACCTTGGTTTACTTTTTAGTGCACATATCTTAGTGCAAATTAAATTAGATAAAACTAACCTGCAGGTAAATTTGTAGCAAGTAAATGATTATTTAATGAAAAAAATAATCATTTATTTATACACTTGAAATAAGTGTATAAATAAATACACTGCCAGTTCTGGCCCGCCACAGCTTTTTATGTGACCCTCTAGACTCCAAATTACTTCAACAAATCCTCAAAATTCACACAAAATCAACAGATACCCACATCTTGTTATTTTACTGCAAATCTTTATCCAAATTGGTCAAGAACAACGGACTGCTGCTTCAGGTTTACTTGATTTTAAGTTATAGTCTGTGATCGATACGGCGAGAAATAAAGTCACATTTGATATCATACATTAGCGCAAATATAAACATTCCTTACAGATATTTCTAAATTAGCATCACAAAATGTGTGATTTTGATTACAAAAAGTCACAAAAACAATCACAAAATCCTGGAGGGACAGTATTAATTAGCTTATTAATTTTAATGGGTTTTATCGATACGTCCTGGAACAACCGGCCCTTTAAGAGCATTCAGATTCTGATATGACCCAAAATGAAAATGAGTTTAACTTACTGATCCAGTGCAAATATCTCAGGACACCAAAACTAATTAACAAGTAACTTTTCAGGAAGATAGGAGCTTGTTTTAACTAATTTGTTAGTATAGATAAAAATTTACTAGTTTGACTGGCAGATTATGTCATCTGGTTCAGGATATATACAGTATACATATATATATATATATATATCACAGTCACTGAACATGTGGTGTATTTACATGTACTTGAGTATGTATATTTGGTAGCAAGGTTTTGTACTCACTCTTAGAAAAATGAAAGTCTTTATCATTATGTTTTGTTGGTGAAATGTCTGTGAAATAAATAATAATCATCATCAATTATAACATTGCATTTTTCCCATGTTATAAGTGAAACTAGCAATTTTTAATATTAATTATTTACTTTAAAAAAAGGTCCTATGTCTTCCTGAAAAGTAACTTGTAAGTTAATCTTCTTATTTTAAGTGAACTAACATATTTGCTCAAAAATACTCGGTAGGATTTTGTGTTTTTGCAGTGCAGTCGTCTTCACTCGCATCGTTCAATCAAAACTCTCCTCCCTCCTGATTTTTCTGAAGCGATCTCCTCCAGCCGGGCTCGTCTGGGTTGACCCGTCCCCTGCGTTTCTGATCACCTTCTCTGCTGCGTTCCTCAACAGAAAACTAAGAAAAGCTCTTCTGAAATGAGAAAAATGGCTCATCTCCGTCCCCTTCAACCCGCGGCCTCTAACTGAACCTGCAGTCGGCGGGTCAGATGAGGAAACCCCCATCGGGCCGACGGTTTCCCCAACGCAGAACAATACCGGAGCACGCCACGGGCCGCGCTGACTGATGAGGAGGACGAGGATGAAGGCAGCGTGGGAGGGATTTGATCAGCGGAGGGAGGTAAACAATCACCCCACGCTTGGATTAGGTGCTGCTGCGTGAACTTTGGTAAATAATCTCTGGGATTTTGTTCAAAGGCGAAACTGAAACTTCAAAAACACAAAATCCAACCAAGTGATTTTGGTCGAGTTTTTAGTGCAAATATGTCAACATGCTTGAAGTAACAGAAAGAAATAGGAGATAGTTTTACGTTCGTTTCCTTGATATTGATGAAAACGTTCTAGTTCCATTATCAGATTATTTTATTTATGACAAAACATTTTTCCCTCCCATATTATAAACAATATGCAGTGGAGCCAGAACTTTTTCATCGATATTAAAGTATTATTGACTTAAAACAAGCTGCTATGTGTTGCTGAAAAGTTACTTGTAATTTAGTTTTGCCTTATTTGAAGTGAACTGAAGTATTTGCACTAGAAACTAAGCAAAGACTGGTAAGAGTTTGTGTTTTTGCAGTGTATTTACAGAGCTACATACATACAATATGCTGACAAAAATCTTTTTTTGTTTACCTCAAACATAAAGTCTTACTTTATGATCAGTCTCACTGATTATTGTCTTTTATATATCAGATTTTGTGATTTATCTTTAAGTTTACTCACTTTAAGAGTCACATTATTAACTGAATTTGTAGCAGGATTACCCCCAGAGTATTATAAGCCTGGCAGGCCACCAGGTTTTACTTGTGCCCCACCAGGCTTAGCATTGCTGATTTATTTTTAGTTTTTTTTACGTTTGCATTTTTAAGACCTATGAGCCAATGTTCAAGCATTAATCGTCCAATAACATGTAATTATCAGGTGATATTTTAAAATTTCCTGTTTAAACATGTTTTAACTCATAAGCAGGGCGGCTGCTGGATGCCCAACCACCAGGCTGTGCAGGTTTTTAGAGGAAACCCTGTGTAGACGTGGAATAATTAAATCTGTAGCAACTAACTCAAACAAAACTGATTATAGCTTCTACAGTGAGAAGATCTGAAGTTTTTTAAAAATGTTTTACATCAATTTTATGCTAAATAACCTCAAAACCAAAATACAACTGTTTTAGTGTTTAGACCTGCTTACTAATAAATAAATTATGTTAAATTTAATTCCAATACTATTGCAATTTAAAAACATAATTTGGCATTTAAAATGATAAACTTTGAACAAAATCTGTGGTAATAACCATAAATCAAATGGAAAGATATAATATTTGTGTTATACACTATCGTAAAATAAAGAAATAAATATTAGTTGTTGAAGTAATACATCTTTTATAATAGAATAATAAGAAAATGGATCTATAGTATAATATTTAATAAAATACTCCCTGATCTCAGTCATTAAACTGTTAATCAAATCAAATCAAGTTCATTTATTTATATAAACTATTTATCCTACATTTCCTGTTGAAATATTTAATCTAAATCTAAAGATATGATTTCAACATTTAAACCTGTTTTTTATGTAAAGAGTGTTTTATTGACGTGTGTATTTTTTTATTGATCATTCTGACTAGGATTCAAAGAAAGCTGTGATTTTTTTACTCAACATTAAAAGTAAAAATAATAAATCTAAATTTAAAATATATCTAAAATGATGTAAAATATGAGAGAGAATAATTACTGTCCTGCAGTAACTATAAGAGAGTCTCGTTCAAACTGGTACATGACTGTTTTTTCAAAATGGGAAATCTGAATTAAATATTTTGGTAAAAAAAAAATATAAAAAATTGTAAAATAGAGTGAAATGTAAAAATCGGCAGTAATCATTGGAAATATAAAAAAATGTTCAGTTATTTTTTTTACAGTATTTTTGAAGGTGACTTAAAATAAATCAGGCATTTCTAAAAGTTAATTTTTGTACCATTTAAAGCTCAGTAGATCTTTACTTCCTGATTTATGAAACCAGACAGTAACTGTGTCACACATTTGGATTTTACTCCCAGTTGGGATCTGCACAGTTGATGCTTTCTGAACTGGTGCTGAACTGGTTCTCCACTTCCACCTTCACTGGAAAGCAGTCTGTCTCTCCTCTCACCTCCTGAGCCAGTGACCGTCCCGTGAACCCGCTGGTGACCCCCGGCTGACCGGCTCTGCCCCGTCCCAAACGCAGACCACCACACGGACCCGCGCTGCTCCGCGTTCACACTCTGCTCTCTGCTGACAGGCCTCACAGTGGCCAGATAACGACCGGACGGCGGGTAAAACCTCACTCTGGGTCCGGACTGGCCTTTAAAGCTGCTGCAGTAATACTTCTGAACGCTAATTTATCCCACAACACCCACTCAGTGGTTTATTACACGCTAAGGCTGAATCGATTAATCAAATTAATCACGATTAATCGATTACTGAAATAATCGTCTGCTAATTTAGCAATCGGTTAGTCAGTAACTGGAATATATAGACTAAAAAAGAGGTTTTCTGAAGGAATAAATAACAAAACTGAACAAAACAAAATATATATTTAATTTTTTCATTTATCATACAGATAGTAAGTTTTTCTGTAAAAATCTTCTAACCAGAACTCCTCAAGTAGCTTCACCTGGATCAAATTCTGCAAAATTCAGAACTGCAGTTGAATTATTAATTGGTTAATTGAAAAGAAAATATAAACAGATCAACCATACACTGTATATTTTTTTGCTGCAGATGCATCCTTTGCTACAAACGATCAAACATTCACTAAGGAAATCCTGTTTTCTTATTTTATAAAAGAAATTATTTGTTCATTTGCAACTTTAAGTATGTTTCTAATAATGTATAAAGAAAAATCTGCAGAATGTGCCATTTTAAATCCGATTAATCGCTAGATCAACAGATTAATTGATAACAAAAACAATCGTTAGTTGCAGCCCAGTTTGTATTATTACATAACATTTGCTCATCACTACTCCAGTGTACAATAAAAATTAACTGATTCTAACAGATGATAATCTAGGAAGATTTAGTTTTCTTTGAGTTTATAAGACAAATTCACTAAAAACACACACAAAGCTTCACTCATTCACTTATAAAAACGAAATTAAATTAAACATCTTAAACTCCTACACTACTAAAATATTTTTATGCTAGCCAGTTGGGCAGAATACATGTCTTTTTATGATTGGTTGAACTTTTAAAACAATTTTTCTTACTGGCTTTATGTGTTTAGATGTGTTTTGCTGCATTTTTGAATAAAATTTCACAATTTCAAACTTTTTTTGTGACAATTTTGTAAAATAGGATCAGATTATATCATTTTGTTTTAAATTAACAGACTATGAACTGCCTTAGGCAATAACTTGCATATAAGAGAAGCTTTACAAAGATATATAATAATTAATAAAATTGGTATTGTTTGCCTCATCTGTTTTTATAATTACTGCATGTAAAATTATTGTTTTATACAAAAAGCCCTATTCACAACGTAATTTTTGACTATTTTTGTAAAAATAAAGGGGAAATTAATATTAAAAAACAACAACTGCTGTAAATTTGGCATGCAAATAAAATATCAACCCACAAAGAGAAGCCCTGTGCAACCATAATATCCACTTTTTTTCCATTTTTACCCAAATATATTGTCAAAAAATAATTTTTCAATCAAAAAAATAAATCAACACGCCACATTTTACTTTATTACCCTTTACTCTCATACAGTTTTTTTTTTTTTTTTTACAAATCATTATTATTATTATTATTATTATTATTATTTGTAATGACATGCAGGCCCTTTCAGCGCAATCTGATGCATGGAAAGAATAAACAGTACTGCAAAGAAGCAGCACAGATTTTCTAATATATATGCATCAGAAAAACACATAAATTATTTTATTACTCGTTTTTTTGTGTGTTTAGACCTACACTGCGAGCACCGATGCTCCGGCCAGTCCGACTCGATCAGCTCCGGGAAGAAAGCTGCCAGATCCCGGTCTTGGTCCCGATCCGGGTCCAGGTCCAGATCCAGGTCCTGCAGCGCGCAGCCGGGGCTGGAAGTCGAGTAGAAGTCCATGATTTCTCCCGGACCGAAAACCTGAAATTCCATGAAGTCAAACATGACCTTAGCGGAGTCCTGCTGGAGAAGATGCTCTCCTCATGAAGAAGAGGGAGAAAACAGAGTCCTTCCTGTTGGTGACGACTTTCAGTTGGCTCTCCGCAGGTTTGTGGTTTACAGCCGGGCGTTGAGGCGCAGACCATGCAGCAGGAGCATCGCACTATGAGGGGCGTGTGCGCGCCGGAACAGACCTTTAATTTCCTCATAAACTGTGCGTATTGGCGCGCAGCGTGGGCACTGGAGTGGGGGAGCTTCCGCGCATCCAGGTCTGCTGGTTGTTTTGCATAACAAAGTTTACCGAACGACTTTTTAATCTTATCTCCGCTTTTTCTTTTTATTGATAAATGTCTCAACTCAACCTGCTTCGCACTAGTTATGTCACGGCGTGCGACGCTATTACCTAATGTATGCGGCTGAACTCTCCGTGAACCTCCTCCGCTGCTGCCCTTCACATGACCCAGCCTCGGTGTGACATCATCACCGGCTCTGGAAACCAGTACCAAACCTCCACAAACCAGTGCAGTGTGGGAAAACATCAAAACCCCCCATTTACGTCGAATATATTTAAAAAACATTCGTCTCTGAATTGTTTTAGACCCACAACAACAAGATAATCGAGGGAAAACCAGATGCCTACATTACCCATAATGCAGCTGTCAAAGGCAGGATTATTTGAGCTCAAATGAAGTTTATTGAAGCATATTTTGATTCGTTTTGTTAATAAACAAACAAATATAAGTCCTTTAGAGAAAAAATATTTTAAATCATCATAAAATCCATCTGTTGGCTTTGTTTCACATCTTAAACAAAAACAAGGGACAATTAAAAGGAGTGTTTTAGGTTATATATCTGCCAAATGAAATGCTACAAGCTTTATTCAGTTTAAATTTGTGATTTGATTGTGCAGAGGGTTCTTAAATAAGATGTAAGGACTGTGTGCGAAATCAACTTCCAGAAAAACTTAAACTATCAATGTTACAGTGGAGTTTTTAATCAAATATTGTATCTTTACTTTCCTTGTCAATAAACACTTTGGAAATGACAAAACCAAAAAAGACGTTGATACATTTTATAATTTTATATTAAAGATATGTTGACCATATTTAAAAGTTTTCTGTGTATAATGTCTGATTTAAATGATACTTTACTTTAAAATCAACTGTTTTATTCTTCTTTGGTCTTCTATTTGAAAGTATTTAGCATAAACAGAAGAAAGTACACGTTCATAAAATCTTAAATTGCTTTAGGATATGCTGCAAACTCCCTTAAAAATGGCTAACTCTTGGTGTTATTAACATCCTGCTTGAAATAGATGCTTACAGTTAGCTTAGCATAAATATGAATAGAACACTTTGCAAAAACGCTTTATAATTGTGCATTAAATTAGTTATTTAATTAGTTATTTAGCCGTTAGCAACGGTTGCTAGCCGTTAGCAACGGTAATTAGCCACCGGTTGGGTTAGCATCAATGCTAAAAAAAAACATGGCGTTCTGTTCTTGCTACTTGCTCTCGCTACAAATTCTGGGCAGAACCTTTTTCTTCTTCTGTGGTTTCCTATAAAAATGTAAGTAAATATTATATTTTATGTAGTTGACTTTAAAATTTCTTTATTGGCAAAATACAATATAATTATGCAGTTGTGTTAGGGTTGTTTACATTCAGTGTTTCTTAAAGGGGCGGTCACTGCATTTTTACAAGAAAATAAAGTTACAGAGCTTCTAAATCTAAAATTACCATAAAAGTTTGATATTAAATAAAACAGGATACCATAGATTACACTGAAAAAAGAAAACTGATGATTAAACTGTAAAAAATGTGTTAATTTTTTACAAGTAATCAAATTAAGTTTATCCATGTGAATACATAAAGATTATTAAGTCCTTAAACAGGTGTAAATAAATTAAGTCTGACAAACTTAATTTGATCACATGTAAGAAATTAGCATATAATCTAGTGTCCATTTTAGCTCAAATTCTTATTAAAACATTTCTGTGTAGTTCATAGCAGTTAATCTGTGTCTGGTTTTTCTCCAGATTTTAGAGTAAAGGGTAAAACGTATAGAGAGATTATTTTTGAAATACAAAAGATAAAAAATTTATTCTTTACAGAATATCAGCTAAATGGAGGATTATTTTGCTGTAAAGACATTCAACGTACTACCTCTGAAGTTATAAGTCTTTTTGTATTGGTGGGTTTTAGAGTTTTACCCTTAAATAAAAATAAATTAGAGTCTTACCCTTAAAACTGGGTTTTAAAAAGAAAGTACTAAAGTAAAGCTGGTGACTCTGTTTCCTGTATTGACATTTTGTGATTAGAACCAAGTTGCTGTGGCCTTTTTTACAAAAATCGATGCAGTTCAGGCCCAGTTTTTCTTCATTTCTGTCTTTCTGAATTCTTGATCCTTGACTTTAAGTGAGAAATATTTTCAGTCTGAGAGATCATAATTAAATCTAGCAGAAGACAAAGTAGGTCAGCAGCAAGATGGCTCTGCGGGTGGGGGAAGGACATCTCCTCTGTTTTAAATTAATTTAAGCTTTTTTCCTTCTTAACTGGAAATAACAGAAAACTACTGAAACATAAACAAAAACGCACAAGTGGAATCTGCATATGCATCGTCTGCATCGCCCAGAATGAAAGCTTAAGTTACTTTGTTTGAAATTATACACTTGATCTCCTTCAATGCCACTGCTAACCCCATTGAGGCGGAAAGGCAGCCCAGCTCCAATGTTAAAAGAGGCTAATTACTCCCAGTATCTCCCACACTCCAGGGAGGCGAGGTCATGCAGAGGACAGGCATGTGAAACATTCCTGCAGCCTGCTGCTGCTGCTGCTGATGGACCTCCCTCCCAGCTCGCTGTTTCCCTCTTCTTTCTTTCCTCATCTTCATCCTCCCCCAGCTCCTCTTCAGGCTCCGTCTTCTGTCCCATTAATCACATTTTTATTACTTCATTCCCCCAAATATTACCGTTCCTTTCTGCATCATTTCTGTCTTTTCTGCTGCGTTTGTGATAAGTGAATGATCTGTGTGTTTTAGATTGGGAGATGATGCAGTTTGAAAGTGTCAAACTCGAGGCCCGGGGGCCAAATCCGGCCCTCTGCAGCTTTTTACATGGCCCTCTAGACTCTAAAGGGACAAATAAATAGAATCATCAAGATAACAATGTTCTTAAACAACATTTTATCAATCAAATCAATTATTTTATTTGTTTCCTGCCAAATTAAATTACTGTGGAAATTCATGCAAAATCAACAAATCCCTGCACTTTCTCTCGCTAATACATAATTGTAGGGTGTATATTTGTATAGTACATGTCAGCAACGAGGCCTAATGATGTCAGAAAGGTTAGAAAAGTTGTACTATTGTGAGTTTAGATAAATATTAAAAGTCTGATTTTTTAATAGCTTTTTGGGTTTGGCAATAACCATTTTCAGTCCATGTGTGCTTACGTCGTTTTACCTTTACTTTTGAAAAAAAATGTACCAAATGAAACATATTTTCAGCTTTTACTGGACACAGTTTTACATTTTTGCTCTCTGACAAAACTTACGCAATCAAACTGAAAATTAAATGGTTAAAAATCCAACTTCTGCAAACATGACTGCAGAAAACTTTCATTCGTTTATTCACATAATGACTCCTATCCTTTGGTTTTTATTTTTACATGAACAGCAGAGGTTTTGAACTCAGTCCGTTTAACCTTGAACTCTTTCCAACCTTCGAAATAAAACTCATTTTGTCCATTTTTGTGTTCCCAGCATTTTGTCCAAACTCATCAACGTAGCAAATGGCACGTTGTTGGTCATTTATACCCCACTTAACTGATTCCTAACCTTCCTTTTGCTTCGTTTTTCTTTTTACTACTTGTTGTAAACCTTAACTTGGGGCTTGGCACCATGGTGGAGTTATTTATTAGTGCTATATATCTCCTGATTTTTACTGTCTCACTGGATGACGGGGACGTAACTGGTTTAAAAGAGGCTCTTTGGGAGTTGAACTCCTCTTTGAAGTTGGGTTTTATTTCCTAAAGGATTTATTGGGGCCTTTAAATGGTTGGAATCCAAACCTGATCTCACTGGTTCATTGCTCTACATTAAAAAAAGGAATAACATCAATAACAATACAGTACCTGCATCCAGAGTTGGGTAGTAACTACATTTATTCAATTATATTTACTTTCTTGGAAAAATGTACTTTTAAGAGTATTTTTACTACTCTGCACTTTTTACTTTTACTTGAGTAATTTTATTTTTGAGTAAAATTTCAGGATTTTCTACCCCTTGAATGAAAAACAAGTTTTAACCAAAAATTCACCACACTCAGACACACACCTGCAGTTTTTGCTAAAGTTTCATAAACTTTCTATTGAAAGAAACTGATTTGGAAACATTTTCTTTGTTTGTTATTATAATTTTTTTGTTACTTATGCATCAGTGTTAAAGATGTATAGAAAATGGATAGATGTTAAAGTGAAAGTTAAGGTCAAGATATTCACAAAAACTAATAGTAAATATTCAATTATTTAAATAATCTTTGGCATAAAATGATTAATGAAATACATGAAAATTGTTGCATTTTGTGTAAATTGATTGTTTCACTCCAAAAACTCAAAATCTTACCAAGTCTAGTTTCCAGTGCAAATACCTTAGTTTAATCTTATTTCAAGCACTATCTTACAAAATACAGGAGCTTGTTTTTAGTTAATAATTTCTAAATATTGATTAAAAAAGTTCCTCTGGCAGATATATTTTCTCATGGGGAAATGTCTTGTTATAAGTGAAATAATAATCTGCCAGTCGAAGTAGTTTTCTGCCAAAAAAAACACAAAATTATTTTGAGATTGATCAGAAATTTTGTAGAAAAAATAAAGAAATTCCAGAGCTTGAAAAGTTGATAGAAAAAAACTCAGAAATTTTGAAATTAATTTCTGAATTTTTTGAGGAAAAAAAAAAGAGGAAATCTCAGAGTTTCAAAAGCTGAAAATTTACAACTTACTGAAATTTTCTGAGTTTTTCCTCTAGATTATTTCCTGAGATTAAACAAAAATGTAAAAATTACCAAGTTTTTTCTAGAATATTTCTGAGATTTTTTACCAGAAATTTACTCCTCCTTTTTTTCTATCTGCAAAGGCCTAAATATGCCGTGGTATGAAATTAAAACATTCAGTACTAAACTTGTGATTTACACTCAGATTTTGCACATTTCTCTTTGTGGTTTTTGCTTGGCAGACGCTTCCATCGCAATTTGAAGTCGGTCCATCCCTGATGGGTTAGCAAGGCACCAAGCTGAATAATAAATAATAAAATATTTCCAAATGTAATAAATTTTCAATATTTGAATGTACTACAGAGTCAGGAAGGTGTGTTTACCTGCTGCAGGATCTGGGAGTTGACAGCTGGATCAGTCCAGTCAATGTCAGTCACAGACTTTATCCTCACAATCGTCAACTTCTTTAAAACTGAACAGAACATCAGAATAACAAACTAATTAGATGCTCAACACACTCTGGACAAAATGGCTGAAAAACGTATCACGATATAATCGTTTAAAATCAGTTGAGAATGAACGTTGTTGACCAGGTTTTTGTTTTAAATATCTTAAATGCTTCCAAACTGGCAGCATGGCTTCCTGTTTTATTCAGTTTTCACTCCATGTCGTTGTTTTTTTAATTTTTAAGCAGATATGAGACACAGTGGTGAAACATTAAACTACTACTGCGTCAGTTACTCAGCGGGTTGTTGCTAGGTAACCACAGTTGGGAGGGAATTTGAAACTTCTTCTTATCCAGCAGGTTGTTGCTAGGTAACCAAAGAGCGAGTGAGTCGGTTGACCCCACCAACCTTTATAGGTTTGTTGTGAGAGGTTCTGTATGTTACATATTAAATATTCTATCAGATGTATCATCTGTTGCTATTGATCACGTGTCTATAGGGATCTATATTGTTATTGATTTACTGTCGATAGAAACAGTTCCTACTGAACAGTCACCTCGATGGCAGATGAAGGGTTTCCTGGCACCGCAGTCTTCGTCGGCCCACTGGTGGACGTTGTTTTCAGTTCCACAGTGCTGTTTACCGCCATTGTTATTCAGGGAGAAGTGCCACGGTCGGAAGAAAGTTTGGCTCTCGTCGGCCCAGATCCACGGCACTCGGTACAGACCGATCCAGACTTCGCTGGTCGTTGGGTTTGCATTTCAGGCTTCGGCGTTTTCGGCCTCGTTCTCGATCATCGCCAGGTCGGTGTGGTGCGTTCTGCAGTACGTCAGAGCAGAGCTCCATGTTTCCTGGGCTGAGATGTAGACGTATTTCTTCTCGTTTTTCTCTGTGACTACAAAAGTAAATTAAAGTTAATAGATTAAGAGCAAAATTGTATTCAGCATTTTACAAATTAGAATAAACTTTATTGATCCCCAGGGGGAAATTGCTTATTTGTTGAAAGCTACTCCATCTTAGCTAATAAATACAAAGTTTGTAAAATATATACAGTATATATACCTAAGAGTGATAATTTCAAAGTGACTGTATTATTAACGTTGTTTGCTTTGATTACACATAAATTCTCAGATCACATTATTTATTCATGCTGTGTTTCAACTATCCAGGAATAAATTTGTGTTTTGTTTTAGACTTCTGATCTCATATGAACCAAACGCTAATTTATTTAGTTTCTGTCGCCTAATAACACATTTACATAGTTAAAGAATTGTTGCTCAAACCATATGTAACTTTTATTTAAAAATTTTTGTTTTTTTATATTTGTTAGACTGTCACCATGTTGTGACTTTGCTATGAGACAGAAAATCTGTGAAAAGATCCATCTGCTTCATAACCTTCCTGAGCTATTATTGCCGTCTGAAGAAATGCTTCGCTCCCAACCAAAAACAAGCAATCAGAGCCAGAAGGGTCTTAGTGCTGTTAATCATCCTTGTGAACCCGCTGCTAAATGTGCTTATGGTGGAGAAGCAACTTACTGTTGCTGGAAAACCATTTATCTGCTGCCATCAGTGACCATGCTAACTAGCCTTAGCATACGCAGCACATACTGCTAGCTGCAGCGTAGCAGAGAGCAAGGGAGAGGGACGTAAGGATGGGCAGCGCCACATAAAGGGTGATTGACACCACTTTCACCCGCCTTCTGATTAGCACAGTGAGGACTGGAAAGAGGCAGAGAAGCAAAATTTTTTTCCATATGCTTTGCATACCATCGTCACATCGTGAGAGTTTATAAAAGTTACATCTATAGAGGATTAAATCGTTTACTGACTGGTGAAACAGATGAAGTTTCTCTGCAGGCTGCATGTCCGGTCGGCCCACTGTCCCGTACCGGTCATCACTACACACGTTTCGTTTGCGCCTATGTAGTTTGGTTCACCCAAACTCCACGTGTGGTAAGCAGTTTGCCCGGTTTCTCCAGATGTTGACCATCTCCAGGAGTTTGCGTCAGAACCCATCGTGTCTTTCCATGATTTTGGGTCGTCCCTGAGTCCAAACCACACCCAGCTGTAGGAGAAAGGAGCGCTCAGTCTGCTGACGTCCTCTTTGCTCTCGATCTTGGCGAGGTCGGTGTATTTCTCTCGGCAGTATTGTCGTGCTTCATCCCAGGTCTTACTCATGTTGATGTAGTGAAACTCCCGTACTTGTGAGAAGGTATTGAGGATAAACCCTAGATGTTGACGGAGACGATAGTTTATTGAATTGCTTCAATATATTAAAATAAAGTGGTTAGTTTACTTTATTTGAAAGCCAATAAGGCAACAAATCGATGACAATATATATTATGATAGACGGATAATTGATATCAACTGATAATATGTCTAATAGAATATTAAATATTCAACATATAAAATATTCACTGAACGCCGACCCAGAACCGCACAGAATTCTGGGAGATGTAGGCAAAGGAAAGAGTTTAGCCACTCAAACTCTCAAGCAAGGTTGGTGGAATCAACTGCTCTTTGGTTACCTAGCAACTCGCTCATTCTTTGGTTACCTAGCAACTCGCTCATTCTTTTGTTGCCTAGCAACAACTTGTTGAGTAACTGGAGCAACAGCAGTTTAATGTTTCTCCACTTTGCCTCATAACTGCTTAAAAATAAAAACAGTGTGGAATTAAAACTGGATAAAACACGAAACGTCACGCCACCAGTTTGGCGGTACTTCACATGTTTAAAACAAATAACTAATCAATCATTATATCGACTGATGTGAAAGGCTTAAATTGTTATACCGTCCAGCCCTAAACGTTAATATAACAGTTACAAACTGTATGTTTTTGAAATTAGTCTTTTTGGGGCTTTTTTCTCACACATTCTTTACTTTTGGAGCTCAGAAATTTCCTTGGTTTCTTTTAAATGTCAGAGATTCATCTCAACATTTCTGAGTTTTTGGTGGAAATGTACTTCTTTTTATATCTACAATGGCCCTGGTACACAGACATATATTTCATAGTTTCATGTAAAAAATAAAATAATTTTACACATTAATATATTTTATACCTAAGTTATTGCCTAACATACATATCTTGAAAAATTAATCAATCAGATTTTATTTACAGAACAAGTTTCTATCAACAACGAGGAAAAAAATTAAATAAAATGTCATAAAATGCCGATTATAGAAACCAGATTCAAAAAGTGACTGATAAAAACAATATAAAAAAACTTCTAAAAGAGTTTCAGAAGTTTAGCCATAAAACAAATAAGTAACGAAGGATAAACACAAGCTAATTAAAATAAAAAAGCTTTTAATTTGCTATTAAATTTACCTCACTGGGATTTAACTTAAATACACGTTGTGTTTAAGTTCTTACCGAAGAACAGAAGAGTCCTCAGAGCGAAACAGTGATCCATTGTTGAATTTTCTTCAAACAAGAACAAACAAGTCATTTTATGTCCTCTGTGGAAATGAATTTCTTTAAGTTTATTCTTCCTTCATTGGAAGAAGCTAAAAATGATCAAATTTTTAGCTTTAATGACCTGATCTGATCAGGCTATAAAATTAAATAAAAGCAAATAATCAGATTAAAACAATCAGAGAAAGGTGTTTTTCCTTGAGAAGGAGCATGAAAGCTTCTATTAATCTATTTCTATAATGGTTTTTCTATATAATTCAGATTGCAATTGAATAATAAAATCACATTTTCTTCATCTTTGCTTTTTGTTGCAGTCAGATTGCAGGTGAATGAGAAAAGAGTTAGAATATTTACTCTAATCTCTGAAATGTGTATAAAATAAAACATCAAATACTCACCATGCAGCTTCTGGATGTCAAGAAAATGTTTATATCTGAATTCACAAGGCTTACTGTCAACTTCATTCTCTCACTGTGACACAATTTCCATATGCAAAGTTTGAAATGTTTGCAGGACTTGTAGATTATTACAGAAAGTTAATAACTAGCCAAAAGGAACGAAGAAACATTTTCAACATAATCAAAACGCTAAAATAAACTTCAGTTTTGTTAATAATTCAGAGTTTCTATGTTGGAAGTTTAAATTGATGTTATTTTTGTAATTTAAATTAGTTAGAATGAATTGCAGTTGAAAAACGAACCCTGACATAAATATCAGAACTACAAATGGAAACTCTCTGAATGAACTGACACTGGTGCATTATTACCTTATATTTACTTATGCTAATAAAGAGAAACAAATGCAAACTGCAAACTCTGGAAAGTCAGTTTCACATGCAAACCCCATTCCTGTTGAACTTAACGTGATTTTGTTCATAATGTAACATTTACTTTCCACATGTATTATTGACAGCTATTTGAAATGTTCTTGTATTGTAAATAAAAGCAATAAAAATGATAAACTTCATTGTGAACACAACAAAAGTTACTTATAGGCAAGAAGAAGAATTTAAAAATATGCATTTTTAAATTTATATGTTGTTAAAAGTATTTAGTCTGAGATTTTTACTGCAATGTCCAGGGTCTTTTATTCGATTCAATCCAACTGTAAATGCTATTTGTCTTGTCAGAATAAAATGCATTTGTGTCACAATTACTGATTAAAACTGAAATAAAAGATGGAGGAAAACGTTCAGTCCTACGATCAAATGCTGCCTTACGGCTCCACCTTTAGTTCACAGACAAAATGTTGTATTTCTCATAAAGTGCTGCCACACCTTTAATAACGCTGGACAACATTGTTTGTTTGTTCATTTGTAAACTTTATTTATATCACATTGAGATTAAAAATCTATTTTCAAGAGAGACCTGACAGCAGCACACCAACTATCAGAGGTGTGACCAAGTCACTGTGTTGCAAGTCTCAAGTAAGTCTCAAGTCTCTGTCCTCAAGTCCGAGTCAAGTCTCAAGTAAAGACAGGCAAAAGTCGAGTCAAGTCTCAAGTCAGGAACCTTTAATTTCAAGTCATTTCGAGTTGTTTTTATTTATTTTTTTAAAATAATTTGCAGTTATACATAAAATTCAAATATTAGACCATTTGTTCTTTTTAAAATATGTATTTGAGGTTCATTTGTGATCCTCTTATTCATCTGGTATTCTTCAAATCTGTCAGAAGTAAACAGATGTCAGAAAATAAATTACAGCCTTTCATGAATTACATTTGACTTCAGTTTACTCCTTCTATTCATAAATAAACATCAACACTACAACAATCATAGTTTTCAAAAAATGAAATAAGTATAAATGAAGTTATCACAAGTAAACTCAGGAAGGTCTGGTGCATTTATTTTTCTGCTTTTATTTCTAAGTATGTTAGTTTCAGTCCTCCGTAAATATGGGACAGATATTCTAAACACAAAATTTATTTGGGACAGTCACTGTATTTGGTCTTTTTTTTTTTTCCCAGCAAAGCTATACTACTTGGAAATGGGTTCTGTGCGACATGTGACAGTCACGCCGGTCAGTGCATTAAGTCAAAAACAGTTGACTTAATGCACTGACTGCAGTAAACAATATATTGTCAATATAATTTCCCAACGTAGATGTCTTCAAATACACCAACCATCCTTAGATGATACTAGACCCGGCTCATCATCATGATGGGACAGAGAGACTCTGTTCCCTGTGTTCAGGTCCAGAATCTGCTTTCTGTTCCGGAGCCCCGCTCACTATCCACCGGCTTCCTGAGCTAACACGGTGCACATTATTTGTGGAGGCATTTGAAGGACCGGATTTATGGTAAATCATCACCAATTTAACCCGGAGTGCACATGCTAACACGAAGTTAGCTAAAGTCAACTATCTTACAGCAAAAGAAAAGAGCCACCTACCGATCTCTGTGAAGCTTCAAATGCCGGACAAAGTTGGACGTCGTGGCATCTCCATCCGATATTGTCTTCTTGCATGTTTTACAAGTTGCAGTTCGTTTTTTAGTCGAAAGTTCATAACCTACGTAGCCAAAAGAAATTACTCGCGGAAGCATATTGAGCCGTTATTTCGTATTTCGTTCCCTGAGCTCTGTAGCTTTGCCGCGTTTTTTTAAACGTCCAAATCCTGTTAATTTGATTGGTTGTGCTGCAGCTACGTACACATACATACATAAGGAGAGAGGAAAACCATAGTGACGGTCTGCGCATATTGAATGAGTGAAATTAATTAATGACGCCACTTTATAAATAATGTGTTTTAAATTTTAAGACTTTGAGTAAAAAATATCAAGTCTTTTCAAGTAAACAGCTTCAAGTCGAGTCAAGTCCCAAGTCAATGGCATGAAAGTCAAAGTCAAGTCCGAGTCTTTGAGCATTTTTTCAAGTCAAGTCTCAAGTCCTGATTTTAACGACTCGAGTCTGACTCGAGTCCAAGTCATGTGACTCGAGTCCCCACCTCTGCCAACTATTACAAATCATGAAACCACAGATATCAAAACCCAATTAAAGTACAATACGGGCGATAAAGGAAGAAAATTAATAAATCACACCTATGGAAGTAAAGACGGGACAAAAATATACAAAGGAATTATGACATTGTGGGAAACATTGTAAACAATATCAGAAGATTTTTTTTCTAATGCATCCTGGAATAAGATATTATTATAACTAAAGGAAATTCAAAGTATGAAAGATGATTCGTACACTAATAAAAAAGCAGATTTCAGATGAGTAACTTATACCAAAAGTTGAAAAAGACGTTTATGAAGCTCATTCAGTATGGCACATTTACATTTCAACATTTTTAAGAAAAATATTTAAAAATTTTCTAGAAGAAAAATGTGAAGTTTCCAAGTTTGGAAAGACAAAATTTTGCAAAACACAAACTCAGAAATTTTGAGATGAATCTCAGAAATATTCTATGAAAAAACTTAGAAATTTCTAAGTTTCCAAATTCATAAGTTTCCAAGTTTTTTTTCTATCTGCAATGGCCCTAATAGTAATGAGGCGTCTTGTCACTTTAAATTCAAATAAGGTGCTGTTGGCCACGCCCCCAACTCAGCATTTAAAAATGGCTGCATCACATATGCAATCATACAACCCAGCTGACTAAACGTGCTGGAGCTCAGCTTGGGTTGCTAGGTAACCGAGGTTTTTGAAACTCATTTTCCAGACAACAAAATACATTATTATTGCCTAGAAACAGTGTGGTGTCTTCCAATTCAATTCAAAAACAATTTATTGATCCCCAAAGGAGGATTTTTAAGCATTGGCCTGTTTTAGAAGTAGTTAAAACCCGAATGGAAGCGTAAAAACGTGTAGAGTTTTTGCATATAAGTTTCCTTCTGGCTTTCATATTAAGATCATGTCATCTCTGCATGACTGACATTAAAATTACAGCTCATGAGGTTCTAGAGGACAGTTATATTTGGTTCTATAGAAGATTTATTATCACCAACAGTGGTTCACATTCTGTACAGAGTGTAAATATGCGGAGAACATTAATTATACTAATGTCCTATGTTTTCATTATTGTCCTTCTTCTTTGCTATATTCTTCCATCGTACTTTGAAATCAGTCCATCCCTGACTTGTCAGTACGGCGCCCAGCTGTGGAAAAGTGAAATGTGTTAAATTCCTGCTTGATGTTGTGATGAACCAAAAGGAGGTCAGAGATTCTGGAGTACCTGCTGGAGGAGCTGGGCGCTGATGTCTGGATCGGTCAGGTCGGCGTCGGTCACAGTCGTCACCTTCACCAGGGCGGCTTTCTTTACCACTGAGCAGAAACGAAACTCAGTGTCACAAAGGAGCAGCGAAAAAATGTCGATTTTAAAGTTACACTGTAAAAAACTAAGCTAAGCGTTTTATTTAGTTTGTCATAAAGAGAAAAAATTTTAATTTTTTAAAGCCATATTTTCATCATGTTATTTACACATTTATAAATGTCAGCGATCCAAATTAAATATTTAGTTTACAAACTAGATATTTAGTTTACAAGCTATATATTTGGCTCTTAAATTAAATACATAATCTAATTTGATTAAGGAAACTATTTAGTTTTCAAACTAAATATTTATATCCCAAATAAATGTTTAAATCTGAGCTTATTTAATTTTAAAACTAAATGTTTGATTCCAAATTAAGCGTTTATTTAGCTTGCTATTTATTGTCCAACCTAATAACTGATTTCCAAGGTAAATAAAAATATTTAGTTTGCAAACTATTGATTTAGCTTTCAAATTAAATATTTAGTTAGGAAGATAAATATTTAGTTTGCAAACAAAATGTTTTGTTCCAAACTAAATACTTATTTTCCAAATAAATATGTGTTGGAACAACTAAATATTTAATTTCAAAGATGTTTACTTAGTTTGAAGACCATATACATAGCTTTCAAGTTATTTAGTTAGGAATTTAAATATTTAGTGTGTAAGTTAAATATTTAGTTACTAGCTAAATGTTTAAGTCTAAGTTAAATATTTAATTTTCAAAATAAATTTTTGGTTCCAAATTAAGTATTTATTTTTGCTAAATATTTAGTTTAAAACTAAATGTTTTATTTCCAAAGTAAATATTTAATTTGAAAACTAAATATTCAGTCTTTAAGCTAAATATGTAGTTCCCAACTAAATGCTTAAGTCTGAACTAAATATCTAATTTTGAAACTAAATATTTAGTTCCAGATTAAAGACTTATTTTGATAACAAAATATTTATTTCCAAAGTATTTAATTTGAAAGCATAATATTTGGTTTTCAAAAGAAATATTTAGCTAGTGTACTAAATATTTCGTTTGGAAAATATGACTTTGAAAAATTAACTTTTTTTATATGACAGGCTGAATAAACCAAAATGTTGCTGTTAAGTTTTTACGCTTCTGATCACCTTGATAGCAGATGAAAACATGAGGAGTATTGCAGTTTTCATCATTCCAATTATGTAAATTATTCTCAGTGACGCAGTGCCGAGTACCGCCGGTGTTTGATGGGGAGGAAGAGGTCCAGCGCCGGAACAAGCCTTGGTTCCCGCCGGACCAAATCCACGGCACTCGGTACAGACCGATCCAACTCATGTCCCAGTTCGGTATCATTCGTTGAGCTTTGTTGTTTTCCTCCTGGTTCTCGATCACTGCCAAGTCAACGTAGTTTTTCCTGCAGTACGTTTGAGCAGAACTCCAGTTTTTCTTAGTTGAGATGTAAAAAAACTGCTTCACATTTTGATCTGTAACTGCAAAAAATAAGAGTCAGTTAAACAATGAATTTCCTCAGGGCCGTGTCTAGATTTTTTATGTTAAGTCGGCCATGTTACAGTGGAAAGTGGACCAACGCTTACATAACAAAACTATTCATTTAACCAAACAAAAGTCATGACCAACAGGAAGTCAAGGCGACCAACAGGAAGTCAAGGCCACCAACAGGAAGTCAAGGCGACCAACAGGAAGTCAAGGTGACCATCAGGAAGTCAAGGCGACCAACAGGAAGTCAAGGCGACCAACAGGAAGTCAAGGCCACCAACAGGAAGTCAAGGCGACCAACAGGAAGTCAAGGTGACCATCAGGAAGTCAAGGCGACCAACAGGAAGTCAAGGCGACCAACAGGAAGTCAAGGCCACCAACAGGAAGTCAAGGCGACCAACAGGAAGTCAAGGTGACCAACAGGAAGTCAAGGCGACCAACAGGAAGTCAAGGCCACCAACAGGAAGTCAAGGCGACCAACAGGAAGTCAAGGCGACCAACAGGAAGTGAAGGCCATCAACAGGAAGTCAAGGCGACCAACAGGAAGTCAAGGCCAGCAACAGGAAGTCAAGGCCACCAACAGGAAGTCAAGGCCACCAACAGGAAGTCAAGGCGACCAACAAGAAGTCAAGGCAACCAACAGGAAGTCAAGGTGACCAACAGGAAGTCAAGGCCACCAACAGGAAGTCAAGGCCACCAACAGGAAGTCAAGGCGACCAACAGGTTGCCATGACCAACTAGCATGATATGTTAGTTCTTGTTTAGCATGCAAGAACTATGCAATACACTGCAAAAATGCTAAATCTTACCAAGTATTTTTGGTCTAGTTTGTAGTACAAATATCTTAGTACAATTGAAATAAAACAAAGCTAATTCAGATGCTCCTATATCTTGCAGAAGCATTTAGGAGCTTGCCAATAATCCTTAATATTGATGAAAAAGTAATAGTTGCACTGGTAGATTATTTTACTTGTAATGAGACATTTTCCCATGTCATAGGTGAAATAATCTGCCAGTGGAACCAGTACTGTTGTAACACAATGTCAAAGAATTATTGGTTTAAAACAGGCAACTATATCTTGCTAAGAAGTTACTTGTTATATTTGTCTTATTTCAAGTGAACTAAGATATTTGGATTAGAAACTAAACCAAAAATACTTGGTAAAATTTGGAGTTTTTGTTGTTTAGTTGATTATCTGCTTTTTGGTAATCAATCTATTAGTGCTAAAAATCTAAAAACATTTTTTTGACTGTCAGCATTTGATGTTTTTTTTGTTTTTAATAGATTCAATTATGAATAATAATAATAATAATTAAATTATTTACTGTCTTTGTTAGAAGATGATTAGACAAATGAACAATCAATTTTAAATTTATTTTCCATATTGTTGACTCAACAAATGTTTGTTCTTCAGGTTTAGGAGTTTTTGTTTTCTAATTTTATACATTAGATTTAAAAAATCTTCACAAACAAGAAGCATTGCTTTGAAAATAGGTGAAAATGGGACTAAAAATTCACTAAAAAGCAGAATTAAAACAACTGTGAACAAATACAGGATGGAAGGAAAAATAAAGAAATGAGGGATGCAGATTTAAAAAACTGTTGCTTTCTGAAGGCATTATTTTCTTTCTAATTGGTAATATTTATTATGAAGTGCAGATAAAAATCTATAAAACTTATGGTTTCTCTTACCATTGTAACAAATAAATGTGCATAAAAATGAACAATCTACATCTGTCCATGTTCCATCGTAGTACAGATTTACACACGTCTCTGTTCCCAAGTAGTAATCTGGATTAGTGGGATTCCATGACTTGTAACCAGTTTTACTGGTTTCTCCGGTTGCAGACCATCTCCAGGAGTTGGTCCCGTTGCCCAGTGCAGATTTCCAGGCATTCGGGTCATCCCAGAGTCCGATCCATGCGAAGGAGTAGGAGAAAGGAGCTTCTAGGCTGTTTATGTCGTCCATGTTTTCAAACATGGCCAGGTCGGTGTAATGCGCCCTGCAGTACTGCTGAGCCTCAGTCCAGATCAGCGGCTGGTTGACGTAGAAGTACCGGCGTGGTGGAAACTGGGAGCAGGAGCCGAGGCAAAGTCCTGAATATTGACAAAATAGGATTTAAATTATGGCTATCGTTCTCTAAGGATGTATTCATGCCCAACATAGTGGAACAAATACTGCAGAAACACAAAATCTTTCCAAGTATTTTTGGTTTCTAATGCAAATAACTTGGTACACTATAAATAAGATAGTCTAGTAACTTTTCAGCAAGATATCAGAGCTTGTTTAAGTAAATAATTCCTTAATATTGATTACATAAGCTCAATACGACGGGAGAAACCGACGACAACAGCAGGCGAATGTTTCCACTACACACGGTAGCAACAACAGCAATAAAAGTTGAATATTGGATCTATTTATTAATCGATTGTTTCCATTGTTGTGTTTCTTTTTGGGGGGTTTTTTCTCTACTTTTCTCTAACCGACCTCTTAAACCATCACTGAAAAATTACATTGTTCGTCTTTGAGACTGTTTGGAGGAGGAGAGTCAAACTCATTTTCCTTTTGGGCCAAATCAAGATCATGAATCCTCTTAAAGGGCCGGTTGCACCAAAATGTATGATGAAACCTGTTCACAAACTGTTAAAATATAAATTAGTTCTTAAAATTAAATGATATTACTGAACATCTTTTCAGTCCCTCCAGGATTTTGTGATTCTTTTTGTGATTTTTGCAATAAAAATCTAAGTGTTTGTGGTGCTAATTTGGAAATATTTGCGATATTTGTGCTTATTTATGACATTAAATGAGACTTTTTATAACTCGTTGTACCGATCATGGACTATAATCAGACATCAATTAAGGCTGAGGCAGCTGTTTAACACAAGTAAGAAAGTTTTTGACAATTTTTGAGAAAAATCTGCAATAAACTCCCAATTATGTATTATTGTGAAAAAGTACGGGGATTTGTTGATTTTTGCATAAATTTCCACAATAATTTGCAACAAACTGGATCGACTGATTGATATAATTTGGCAGTAAGCAGATAAAAACTGCATTGATTTGACCGATAACATAATATTTAAGCACACTTAGTAAGTCTAGAATCTAGAGGGCCACATAAACAGCTACGGCGGGCCGGATTTGGCCCGTGGGCCTCGAGTTTGACACGTTTGCTGTAGGGCAGGCATGTCCAAAGTCCGGCCCGGGGGCCAATCACGGCCCGCGGTCAGATTTCATACGGCCCGCAGGTTCGGTCTTATAATGTATTATTTATGGCCCGCCTCCACTGTCAAACAGAATAAATAAATCATAAAACTTGAAACTGTAATTCCTCCTTTCACCAAATGGTGGCAGCACCACTTTAATACTATCAGTCTCTGCCTCCGTGCAGCAAACCCCTCTCCGCTCATTTCTGCAATGGCCACTGCAAAGAAAACTAGGAAAGTTGACAGTGAGGGTCGCCGCTTTCAAGAAAGATGGGAATTACAATACTTCTTCACTGAAAATCAAGCCAATTGTGCTTGTCTAATTTGTAATGAGACGGTTGCCTTGTTTAACCCTCCTGTTATGTTCGTTTCTAGGGTACAGCAAAAATGTTCGTGGGTCAATTTGACCCAGGGAGTGTTTAATCATGCAATAGTGTCAGAAACCAAAAAATTCCTCCAAAACATTTTTGTATCTGATTATTAACTCCAATACTAACCATTTCAATCAATATTTGTGCAATGATGTTTTATTATTTCTCAGAAATTAAGGATCAATGACGACAACCTGCTCATTTACTCATTTGGACATAAAAAATGGAATTTAGATTTTTAATGTCCACTGAAAAAAACCTAGACACAAAAAAACAATAATTTCCTTGAAGTTGACCTTTGGTAAATTATTTTATATTATACTTTTTTTTTTTTACCAAAGGGTGATCTTTATAATTGAACTTGAGACACACATACTGTTCTGGGTCAAATTGACCCGCTGATTAAAATCAAGATAAATTAGTCATGCAGAGAGTATTTATGTTTTCATCCACTTCTGCTGAGTGTCACTCAGAGTGGGTGGAGTTTGTCCACAGGAACAGAAAAGATTCCCGTCAAAGGTTGTGTGAACACCTGCTTTCTCGCAGTTTCCTAGTGAAGTAAAGAGAATAGTGAGAAAGTGGGCTTGTGTGTGTGTGGTTGCGTGTGTTTGTGTGTGTGAGTGTGTGTGTGGTGAAATATGGTTCATAACTGCAAGGAAACATATAGAATTGGACATTTTAAAATCTTTTTTTGCACTTTAACCTGACTGCCGGGTCAAATTGACCCGAACAGTATCGATGTAAAAAGTAGACCTAGGGTTTGGTACAAATGTGTAACATGAATAATTTTTCAACTTATGTCTAGAGTGCACCTATTAAGACAAATAGATAACGTTTCATGCAAAAAAAAATGCTTCTATTTTTTTTTTAATTTGTAAATTTTAAAACGGGTCAATTTGACCCGGAACATAACAGGAGGGTTAAGGATTTCAACGTAAAGAGACACTACCAGAGTAAACATGCTAACTCATACAACAAGCTAACAGGGAGTGACCGTGCTGAAAAACTGAAGCAGCTCCAAGCTGCACTGGCATCACAACAGCGATTCTTCACGCAGGCCTGTGAGTCAAAAGAAAATACCACCAAAGCAAGCTATGATGTTAATGTTAATAGCTAAACATGGCAAACCTTTTACTGAAGGTACATTTATCAAAGACTGTGTTATGAAAATGGTGGAGAACATTTGCCCTGAGAAGAAGCAAGAATTTGCAAAATGTTAGACTGGCACGTAACAGTGTGGCACGGAGAGTTGAGGACATATCGTCAGATATTCAGAGACAACTGGGGGACAGGGGAGAGGCTTTTGATTATTTCTCATTAGCCTGCGATGAAAGCACAGATGCACCTGACACTGCACAGCTACTGATTTTTTAAAGAGGAGTTGACAACAATATGAACATAACAGAGGAGCTGCTGGACCTCCAAAGCATGAAAGGCCAAACCAGAGGATCGGATTTATTCGTTTCTGTTTGTGAAGCTGTTAATAATGATATGAAACTACTATGGAGTAAAGTTTCTGGGATCATTACCGATGGTGCGCCTGCCATGGCTGGTGAGCGAAGTGGGTTGGCCACACTGATCTGCAATAAAGTCAGCGAAGAAGGAGGTAACGCTATTAAACTTCACTGTATAATTCACCAGCAGGCTCTCTGCGCCAAACATCTCAAATTTGATCATGTTATGAAATCAGTGGTAAAGGCAATCAACTCTATTCGCTCTAAAGCACTGTACCACCGACAGTTTCAGCAGTTCTTGCTTGACATCCAGGCTGAATACGGAGACGTAATATATCACAACGATGTGAGGTGGCTAAGTCGGGGGTCCGCACTGCAGGGATTTTTCGCTCTCAGAGAGGAAATTACACAGTTTTTGAGTGAAAAGGGGCATCCGATGGAAGAACTGTCCGATCCTGTATGGCTGGCAGATTTGGCTTTTTTGGTTGACATAACGAAGCATCTGAATGCGCTGAATGTTAATCTTCAAGGACGAGATGCAGTGGTGAGCCAGCTATACGCTCACATCAAGTCCTTTGTAACCAAGCTGCAACTTTTCCAAAGACACTTGTCCCAAACAGAGCCCTGCACCACGCACTTCCCGGCTTTGAAAGAGGTCATTGACAGTTTCTCACAGGACAACATCGGTGCGCAAATGAAGAGTTATGCAACAGCTATTGCATCTCTTTCTGTGGAATTTAACAAACGCTTTCAGGATTTTGCTGTTATTGAAAAGGACATGCTGCTTTTCTCTTCTCCCTTCTCCGTGGACCCTGATGATGCTCCTCCACAGCTGCAGCTGGAGCTCATTGAGCTGCAGTGTGACGATGAATGGCGCGGCAAACACCAGCAGCTTTCACTTGTTGACTTTTACTGCAAGCTGGATAAAGACAGGTTTCCAGAAATGCGAACATTTGCTAAGAAAATGCTGAGTTTATTCGGCTCCACATATTTGTGTGAGAAGACATTCTCTGTCATGAACTTAAACAAGAACCGATTGAGGTCAAGACTAAGTGACTCCCACTTGCGTGACATTTTACGCATTTCAACCACTGCCTTCAAACCAGACCTGGCCTCTTTACTGAAATCCAGATCTCAGTATCACCCTTCTCATTAGTGTCAGCAAGTTATCTGTTTCTTGATCAATCTGAAATTGAGTATTTTGAACGGTAACATCTGTCACTATCAACAGTGAAAAGCCAAAGAACATTTATGCACTTGGATTTATGGCACTTATTTTTATTAAACTCTTGAGTAAGATTTGGTTTTTACTGTTGATGTTATGAACCTGTAGATGTGACACAAACTATTACTTTCTGAAAGATATTGTAAATGACAAGAGCAAAATTAACTTGTTTTAAGATTTAATAAAAGACAACATTGCATTGCTTATAACTCCTGTTTAAAATGTTCATGAGGCAAAGATATTTTTAAGCTCATGTAAATTTAAGGTATTTCATACAGTTTGTTCAATGTTATCTGACTCTCCAGATATGAATGAAAGGCAGAATTTGGGTTTTTAGAGTTGTTCTCATCTGCCTGAGTGGCTTATATTTGGTTTTTTTGTCATTTGAAAAATAAAGATAATTGTGACAATGAAAATTGTTTTATAACAGAGTGTATTTGCATGAAACTTTTGTAGTTAAAAAATGTCCGAACAAACTATTGGCCCCCAGGCATCTTCACTTTATCAAATCTGGCCCTCTTTGCAAAAAGTTTGGACACCCCTGCTGTAGGGTAAAGAGAGCTGAGTTGTGACATAAAACAAGAACTAGTTTCTCACAAAAAGTCACTTTATAATCATTTGTAAACCATTTCTGATGAAAACTTTAAACTTTTCAAGTTTACCACTCTTACCAAAGAGGAGGAGAGCCGCAGTCATTTGTTGGTTCATTGTTGATTTTTCTGCAGAAAGTGGAAACAAGAATTTCAAAGCTTCTGTAACTAAGAGAAGAAAAAAGTAGCAAAACATTAAATGATCGAATACATGAAGGTTTTATAAAATTCACATCTAGATGGAAAAATGTCCTTAAAATCAAGCTAAGCCTAATTTATTTCTCCAAAACTTAGTGTCAGCTTTATGTATCAAAAGTTATTATAACCATCTAAAATATGGCTTAGCTGATAGTCTGCAACATATAATGAATTATACTTACTAGTCGGAGTGCAGCTGTTTGGTGTTGTAGACCTGAGATCTCGGGTTTTGTGGATAAAAAAGGAAGATGAGGCTGAAGTAATCCACACTGGAGAATGAAATTTACATATGCAAAGTTTTACTTAGTAAGTTACGGACACCAAATGTTCCCCTTTCCTGTCTCGACTTGGACAGATCATTGCACAAAGTTTGAATTATTACAGATAGAAAAGTCTGGTGTGGAACCTGAACGTCCAGAGACACATAAAGACAGTTACAAACTCAGACTTCTGTCACCTGAAGAACATTTCCAGGATTAAATCACTAATGTTGCAGCAAGATCTAGAGAAACTCATCCATGTATTTACCTTTATTACCTTTAGTAACATCGATTAGTGTCTTCAAAAGTTTACACCACAAACTTCCAGAAAACTGCAGAACAGTTGAAGCACTTAAAAAGCACATATTTAGAGATAACTTTGACCAGGAGTAAGTGAAACATTTTGATGATGTCATTTGACCAGATGTAATGTTTATTGCTTGTTCAATAATTGGTGACTATGTGAAGTTTTTATCCTGTAAAGCTCTTTGAACTGTTTCTGAAATGTGTTTTACAGATAAACTTAAATCAACTTAATTTGACATAACCTGAAAAAAGAAGCTATTATATTGGATATTTTTGTTTGTTTGTTTTTTTTGCTCAACTCAGCATGGATCAACTAACATTTTATTACTTTGACTTGCAAATACATATAAATATACACAGGACCAATAAAGTAGAGGATTAGTGTACAGTTTAAGGAAAGGAAAATCATATCCATTTGTGTTTTTATAATAATTGGTTAAGTAAAATTGTCCTGCAGGGGAATTTTGCTTTGTTGTTTAGTTTGTTACCAAACTAAACAACCAATTTCTAGTTGACACCAGTGATATTAGTGCTTGTAGATGCTAAAACATTTGGTTCATGTCTGGATTTTACTGACCAAAGTTCAGTCAGACTTTTACTTCTCAGTTCTAGGGAGCTTGTTCCCAGAAAAACTGCAATAGTTTTGGATCAAAATGCAAAAACAGCGGAAAGCGCAAGGACTGAGACCTTCAGGGAAGAACAAACCTCGGAGGAATGTGCAAATGAGGCTTACGATATTTTCATATGCAAAGTTTGACTTTGGTGAAACTCTTTCCCTTGTTTTTACAACTTTGACATATTACAAAGAAAGAAATCTCTCCTGAAAGTGTGGTTTAATGATGCCAAACACATAAAAACAATAAAGGTAACCTACGGTTCTTCCTTGAACAGATTAGGATAGGTCTGTGGCAGTGACGTGCGGTCAGGGGAGGCAAGTGAGGCAGAGCCTCATCTGTCATAATGGAAAAATATGATAAAATAATTTATATTGCTATTTTCACCCTGTACTATAAAGTATTTATTTTTTCTCCCCTCCAGGGGATCTTTTTGTGGGCTCTAGTGTCCCTTATATGAAAGTAGGCTGACAGGAAAAGTTGGAAGACATGCGGCAAATGTCGCCTGGTCCGGGAATCGAACCCGCGATGGCCGCGTCGAGGACCCAAGGCCTCCAAACATGGGCACGCCCAAAGTATTTATTTTTTATTTAGCTTAACCAATTTTTATTATTTTTACTTCAAAATCGCTGAATCCTCTGAATTTCCCATTCAAATGCTCGGAAGCGCAGCAGGTGAGGCAGCAGCGAGCTGAGCCTCACCTGGGATTGATCAACCTCTCACTACACTGGCTGCCATGACAGCATGTTCCTCCTGTCTGCACGTCACCAATAAAATGGTTAAAAAACATTTAATGTATGAACTGATTTTACATAAATTAGCTCATGTATATGTAATGGATATTAGATATACGGGTGAAATTCTTGCTAAAATATGTTTTGTAAATATCTTTGTATGTATTTCATAATTGCCTTGTGATGAGTGGTGTTTGGCGCCCCCTACTGGTTGCCTATAAATACGAGGGGAAACTGGAAATTCCGCACAGACTGTTTTGCGCTCTTCTGTGGTAAGTCAACAAATCCGGTTCTCCTCTGACTAGTATTTGTGGTTTTGTTCGGGGACTAAATTGGAGTTTTGTTGCGGTACACAGAGTGACTGGTGGACCAGTAGGGGAGGCTAACTGCGCTGTTTGTGTTAACTACTCTTTACAGATAAAAAAATTAAACGACTTAAAATCCAACCAACAGTCCTCCGTGTGTGCATGACGGGACGGGTAGTGGAGAAGCTGTTACATATATAATGTACAGCGTTTTTTATTACCAACTGTGTGTGTAACGTGATTCCTGTGCGGAGGAGCGATCAGAAACGGCAGAGAACAGATTCTAGGTGAGGCAGGCAGTTTTCTTGCCACATGGCAGGGGGCGCTCATGATCCCAGACATTGCGACTCCACAACTGCAGAGTAAGAGACAGTAACAGGGAGCTAGCCATGGAGCTAGCGATGGGGCTAACCATGGAGCTAACCATGGAGCTAGCCATGCAGTAAAGTGCTGCGATATATTTATGGTTTTCCCCTCTTACCACAGCAATCACTTATTAATAATAGCAAAATAAACATTACGGCTAAAACCATGTTACTGCAACAGGCTGAATGTTCTGCTCTTTTAGTGGGAAATATTTCAATGAGTTTTTAGGGGCGTTGTTGTCAGTTGCTATGGCAACGAGTCTGCGTGCGTGTGTGTGTGTGTGTGTGTGTGTGTGTGTGTGTGTGTGTGTGTGTGGCCTGGCCAGTGCAAAGAGCGAGAAAGACGTGGTTTTGAGTTGTACTTCAACGGTTTTTCCCTTTGCTGTGGAGCACAGCATGAAATTAATAATAGCCTACTTAAATTTCCAAGTTGCATTGAGTTAACGGAATTATTATTCCGTTAACTCAATGCAGCGCGGCTATGGATGGCAAGTAAAGGAATTGTCTATTTGCCCTCCAGCGTTGTCCGCATACGCGAACTGTCCTCATATAAACATGCAGGTGGTCTACATTTGTATATCTGATTATGATTAAGTCGGTGCCTGACCAGCTTTGCACGTCACTGGTCTGTAGACATTACATTTCATCAAGTTCATTACATTTTTGTGCACAAAATCATTCTCATATAATGAGATTTTAGTCTGGTTAACTGACCAAACACTCTAGAACTCAGCTTAGGTTGCTAGGTAACGGGGTGGGCTTTGCTGTGGTTGCTAGGTAACAGCACAAAAACACCTTGAGGTCAGAAGTTCAAATTCAAAAATACTTTATTGATTCCAAAGGGAAATTAAATGTTGCCGTAACTCACATTAATATTATGATGTTTGATAATACATCAAACTTAAAAACTATCGGTATCGGTATTGGAATAGGTGATACCGCCCCCTCGGACCAACACCGAAATATGCAGCATCACTGACATCATCTTATTTGTTGAGTTGTTAAGTTTTACAGCACAAGCAATGTGGAAGTAGAAAGGATTTTTAAATTTCCACAGAAAAAATGTTTTGAGTGAATAAAATTTGAGTTTTAAGTTGCTGCTTCCCAACTTAATTATTATGTCGTATATTAACTTACAGATATCATTCAGCTTCTAGGTTATTTTCAGACCTCACTATAAAATGGAATAAGTAAAAAATATATATAATTTCAACAAGAAGAAGCTAACAGAAGTTTAAAGTAAATTACTAAATCCATATATATATTTTTCTTGAGATTCTAATGTAAGCTAATAATTGTGACAAAAAACCCCCCTCAGAATTCAGAAGTAATTTATTGCTCCCAAAATAAAATTAAGTAATTGTAATATCAAAATATGTTCAAAGAGTCATTATGGATGGTGATACTACAGCAGCAGCAGTCAATCTTGCAACAAATCCAAACAGACCTCTGACTGAAGACTGTCGCTCTACGGTGGTGTTGTGGCTGCCAGGACTTGCTAAAGGTTCAATAGTCATGCAGCAGAGATAATATTCCACATTAACATGTTCTGGATGGCATCACTGCTTGGCAAGCACTGCTAATCTGCCTCATTTGCTTTTGCTGCGCCTCTTTACATGCAAGAAAATCCAGCAGGGCGGATTTACTATGTACATTTGAAACTAGATGTTTAAATATAGAGAGAAAAAATACATGTTTTTAATCAACTTTTCCTGTTTTAGCTCAGTTAGGGTTACCAAAGTGATTTATTTTCTTAATAAAAGGATTAACAATGATCAGGTAAATCTTTTTAAAAACCTACCTCTAACTCAAAATGTCAAACCTGGGCTGAAATATTCAGACTGAATACATTTCATGATTAATTACATCTGGTGAAAAATATTGCTCTATTTAATATTTTTCTGTCTGTGTTTGAGCACAAAACAAATGTAAAACCGTTGTTTTTGTCCATATTTTTGATAACATGATGAAATGTTTTGTTTTGGAGTCAAATATACAACCACGAATTTGCAGAAAATATTAGGCAGCTGTGTTGTAGTGACGTTCTGTGCATTAATTTTTGTCCTTTTTCATTGGCAGAATTTTCCATTGCATCTTGAAATCTGTCCATCCCTGAGTTCTGAGCAGCGCATCGAGCTGAGGAAGAATAAAACAACGCTGGTTACTTACTTAAAGACAAGCAGGTAAAAGGAGAGTCAGAATCTGTACCTGCTGCAGAAGCTGGGCGTTGACGGCTGGATCAGTCAGATCAGCATCGGTCGCAGCAGTCATTCTGACAGTGGTGGCCATATTTAACACTTAACAGAAAAGTGATTTATGTCATAAGATGAGATTTTTCAATCGCACGCTCCTGAATTTCTAATTTAGTCGTTACCTTGTTGGCAGATAAAAGGTCGCTTGTTCCTACACTCGTCGTCACCCCACCGGTGAGCAGGATCCTCAACGAAACAGTGCTGATTACCGAGGTAGTTGTTTATGGTGATGGAACCCTCGTTGAGGAAGGAAGCTGGGCTTTTGTCGGACCAACACCACGGCACCCGGTACAGACCGATCCAAACTTGGACGTCATTTTGAATTACTTCTGTGATTGCTGAGCTTTCTGCCTCGCTCTCGATCATTGCCAGGTCGGTGTGGTGCGTTCTGCAGTATGTTTGAGCTGCACTCCATGTGCTCACAAGTGAGTTGTACACATATTGTTTCACATTTTGTTCTGTAACTGCATCAAAACAAAAGTTGAGCTTGTTATAGGTGTACTTTAAAGGCAACCTGTTTGCTTCCTTGAACAACTTAGGATAAGTCTATGGGCCATTCCAAACATGTTTCCGAATGAGATGTTTAAGGGCCCTGTCACTTTAAATCCAAATAAGCAGCTGCTGTCCACGGCCCCCCCAAAATCAATGTTTAAACTCGCAAGTAAAAACGGCTGCAAACAGATGTGCAATTATACAGCCGTACAGCTTTGAAAAGCAGAAGTGGAGCCTGCTGCACCACCAGAAAGAATGCAGCAACAGGTTTTTGAATAGTAAGTCAACAACAAAACACTTGTCTTTTCCAGCAGCCATTGTACAGCGCACAAAGTGGTAAAACCAGCTGACTAAATGTGCTGGAGCTCAGCTTGGGTTGCTAGGTAATAGTGTAGTGGCCGTTGATTGTGACTCAATACACTGCAAAAACACAAAATCTTGCTAAGTATTTTGGTCTTTTCTTGTGCAAATATTTTGGTAAACTTGAAATAAGACAAAACTAACTCACCGGTAACTTTTCAGCAAGAAACATGAGATTGTTTTAAGTCAATAATTTTGTGGTTTTGCACTACAACCTGGAGGTTTTTGAAACGTCATTTTTTAGACGTCATCTTTTAGACGTCATCTTATTTGGATTGAAAGGAAGACGCCTTCTTCAAAATTCACGGCTTTTGATTTTCATATGCAAAGTTTGTCTTTGAGGTAAATCTTCGTGGGTCATATCTTTGTCTTAGCAAGATGGTATATTTGATCAGGGTGGATTTCTCTAATTTAAAGCAGTTTAACAGAAGTATTTTTCTCCTTGCAGATTTCTTGTTTTTGGTAATTTGTCATGCTTGTAGTAAAAGTTTTAGATGATTAAACAAATGTTCAAATCAGGGGCGTGCCGTGGTGGCGTAGCGGTCAGCGCGACCCGTATTTGGAGGCCTTCAGTCCTCGACACGGCCGTCGCGGGTTCAACTCCTGTACCCGACGACATTTGCCGCATGTCTTCCCCTGTTTCCTGTCAGCCCACTGTCATATAAGGGACACTAGAGCCCACAAAAATAACCCCTGGAGGGGTAAAAAAAAAAAATGTTCAAATCAGAAAATACTAAATGCAATTTCGAAATTATAATTTTATATGTAGATAGGGGTAAAGTTGTCCAGAACTAAAGCTTTCACATGCAGTATCTTAAAATGCTCCTTTAAGTAGTTTAACATTTTTTCCGTTTTTGTCAAATTACAAACTGAAACTTCAATGTATTTTATTATAATTTTATGTAATAGACCAACACAAAGTGAAATGTAAGAAAAAATATGTAAGTTTTTTTTCTTTTAATTAATCCCCAAAAATTGGTGTTGATATTATATGGTGGCCTTACATTTTCTTACGCTACACTATCAAATACAAACCAATAAGTAATCCTGGATTTGTTTGCACAACCAGATTAAGATTAGATAGAAAGAAAAAAAAATACATACATTGTTTCGTTTACATGTTGCACATTTTGCAATTACACAAAAATACTAAGCTATTAAACTTCATTTCCTTGCTGAGGAAATCTGAGCTGGTCTAGAAACTCGTCACAGTTGGTACAACTACATTTAAACAGAAGCAAACAGCCTGACATTACAGTTAAACTCCATTAAAACCAAGACTATTAATCAAATGAGGAATGCTTAAACTGTTCTAGTGGCTCTAACTACTTCTACAAGTGAATAGAGGAAATTCAACTACACAGTTTTAGTTTATCTGTTCATGCTTCACTTTAAATTTAAGCTTTATATGATGCTAAATGCTACGTTGTAATTTTCAGGTATCTTGTTTTACAGGTGACCTCTGCTGCCTTGAACAGGTATAAAAACAGGTTCGTTACATTTTCTTTTGCACAAAATCATTATTAGGTCATATTTCTGGATGGTAAGTCAACAATAAAACACTGGTCTTTTCCGCTGAACAATGTACTCAGCGGTGGAACCAGCTGCCCAAACATGGCGGAAATCAGCTTGGGTTGCTAGGTGACGGGCTGGGGTTGCTAGGTAACGGGCTGGGGTTGCTAGGTAACGGCACGGTGCCTGACTGTGACTCTGGAAGCTTTTGAAACTCAATTTTCAGAAACCAAAAAACTTTAACTTACTGCCTAAATATAGCTGGGTGTTTTGTTTTTTTCCCAATTCAATTCAGTAAAAAATACTTTATTGATCCCCAAAACAGTCTTTTGAAGTACTTCATCTGTTTTTAGAAGCAGTTGAAACCCAAATGTAAGCATAAAGACGTACAAAAAGTGAGTTTTGAGTAATAGGTCCCCTTTAAAACCTAAGATACCATTACTTTCTATGACAATAATTTGCAATCTGATTGAGCAGAAGGTAAAAACACAAGGCCTGTAAATCAGCAGATGTAATTAATTTGCTGCATTCAGTTTTCTTTGTTTTTCTTGGAGACAATCTTCCATTTCACTTTGAAATCAGTCCATCCCTGGTTCGTCAGCAAGGCACCAAGCTGAGGATGGGAACATTTTGTTACGTTCCTTTATTTGTATTGAGACAAGTAAAAGGGAACGTGGTCACTTTACCTGCTGGAGGACCTGGGCGTTGACGGCTGGATCGGTCAGATCGACGTCGCTTGTCATCGTCATTTTCACAGTGGTGCTCGTTTTTACCACTGAGCAGAAAAAATAATCCATGTCACAACCACAAGACAAAACTATGATGGAGCATTACGGCCTTTTAGAAAAAAGGAGTAAATCTGGGAAAAGTGAGTTAATTTATGAATCTAAAAAGTAAAAACTTTACTTTAAAAAAAAAAAATTAGAAAATTTCTGAGATTCATATCAAAATTTGAGTTTTTTTCCAGCAATTTTTTGACTTTCCAAACTTTGAAATTTCCACGTTTTTTCTAGAAAATGTCTGAGATTATCAAAATGTAAGTTTTTCCAGCAAATTTTTAACTTCCTAAACTCAGAAATTTCCAAGTTTCATTAAAATTTCTGAGATTAATCTCAATATCTCTGAGTGAAGCACTCACTCAGAATTTTCCAAACTTTTTCTATGACATTTCTGAGTTTCATCTCTAAATTTCTGAGTTTTGTTCCAGCAATTTTTAAACTCTTCTGTCTCATAAATTTCTAACATTTTTCTTGGATATTCTGAGATTAGTCTCAAATCTTTTGAGTTTTTTCCAGCAATTTTTTTGACTTTTCAAACTGAAATTTCCAAGTTTTTTCTAGAAAGTTTCTAATGTCTGAGTTTTGTTCTAGCAAATTTTAAACTTTTCAAACTCCATAATTTACATCTTTTTAAAAATAAATTTTCTGACATTCAAACTTTCAGAATTTTTTTCAAGGAAATTTTTGACTTTGCAACCTCAGAAATGTTTGTTTTTCTCTAGAAATTTTCAGAGATTGAGCTCAAAATTTGTTCCTACTACAACATTGTTAAAAAACAGAGTTTTTTGTCATAACATCTTATTATTTAATAATCACCTTGTTCACAAATGAAGACTTTGGTGGCATTACACTTTTCATCACCCCACATATGTGCTGTATTCTCCCAGACACAGTGCTGAATACCCCCGTAGTTGTTTGGTTCGGAAGGGCGCCATTGTCGGAAGAGGCTGGGACTCTTGTCAGACCAGCTCCACGGCACTCGGTACAGCCCGATCCAAACATCGACTCCAACTGGAATTAACTGTTTGACTGCAGAGTTTTCTGCCTCGTTCTCAATCATTGCCAAGTCGGTGTGATGCGTTCTGCAGTAACTCTGAGCATCACTCCATGTTGCCGGAGTTGCGATGAACACATGTTGTTTCACATTGAGCTCTGTGACTGCATAAAAACAAAAGCATGTTTTATTTTAAAAGAAACAAACTACGACAGAATATTAGTGCCACAGTAAAAAATAAATAAAATTACGAGAATAAAGTGGAGGAGTTCAAGAATCTCGGGATCTTGTTCACAAATGGGGGGAGAGGGGAGCGGGAGATCGACAGGCGGATTGGCGCAGCGTCTGCTGTCAAGCGGGCGCTGTACCGGTCCGTCGTGGTGAAGAGAGAGCTGAGCCAAAAAGCGAAGCTCTCGATTTACCGGTCGATCTACGTTCCCACCCTCATCTATGGTCATGAACTTTGGGTCATGACCGAAAGAACGAGATCGCGGATACAAGCGGCCGAAATGGGTTTTCTCCGTAGGGTGGCTGGGCTCTCCCTTAGAGATAGGGTGAGAAGCTCAGTCATCCGGGAGGGACTCAGAGTAGAGCCGCTGCTCCTTCACATCCAGAGGAGCCAGTTGAGGTGGCTCGGGCATCTGGTCAGGATGCCTCCTGGACGCCTCCCTGGTGAGGTGTTCCGGGCACGTCCCACCGGGAGGAGGCCCCGGGGAAGACCCAGGACACGCTGGAGGGACTGTGTCTCTCGGCTGGCCTGGGAACGCCTCGGGATTCCCCCGGAAGAAGTGGCTGGGGAGAGGGAAGTCTGGGCCTACCTTCTGAAGCTGCTGCCCCCGCGACCCGACCCCGGATAAGCGGAAGAAGATGGATGGATGGATGGAAATTATGAGAATAAAGTCCAAATAATGTTGGAATAAAATCATAATAATAAGCAAATAAATATTGCGAGAATAAGAGTAATTCTAGAATAAAGTCAATATTTTGAGAATAAAGTCACAGTCTCATATTTCTTTTTTTTGTGTGTGCCCTGTACTCTGTTGTAATAAACACAAAGGTTGGTCAAATTTAAGTTAACTTCATTTTTTATACCAAAATGTATAAACTCTACATTTTTACTCACCATTGTAACAAATAAATTTGAGTCCCAACTCACAGTTAGCATCATACCAGTACCCAGCATTAACCATTAACGCGCACATCTCTCCTGAATATCTGAAGTCTGGATCACCGGTGGCCCATGACCGGTAACCAGTTTTACTGGTTTCTCCGGTTGCAGTTTTTGAAAAGGCTCATTTTCCAGACACCAAAAACCATGGCTGTTTCTTTAAGCACTTGGGCTTTTTATTGAACCAGCTGTGACCCAAAATGTTTGCATAATACATTCCCTTTCAAGTCTAATAGGCACAATGAATTCAACTTGAACAAATACTTTTTATATTATTAAGACAAACAGGATTGTAGTGGTGAAAGTCTTCCAATAAAATTTAAAATATTTATATTCTCACCAGTGTAACAAGCAAAGCTGTTCTCCATGTTACAGGATTTATCATACCACTTTCCAGCATAGATCGTCACACACGTCTCCTTTCCTTCTATAAAGTTTGGCTCACCAGTGGCCCATGACCGGTAACCAGTTTTACTGGTTTCTCCAGTCGAAGACCATCTCCAGGAGTTGGACTTGTTGCCCATTGCAGTTTGCCAGGCATTCGGATCATCCCAGAGTCCGATCCATGCAAAGGAATAGGAAATATTAGGTTGCAGCCTCTTTATGTCGTCCAAGCTCTCAAACGTGGCCAGGTCGGTGTAATGCTCCCTGCAGAACTGCTGAGCGTCAGGCCAGGTCACTGACTGGTTAACATAGTAGTACTTTCGTAGAGGGAACTGCAAGCAGGAGCCGAGGCAAAAACCTGAATATTGAAAAAGAAAAAGATGTGAAACATGTTACATTCTGCACCTTAGATACTTAGTGAATTGAAACAATCTAAAACCCGTTAAAATCAGCCTCAAAAGGGCAATGTTTAGTTTAACTGCATCTTTTTGTGTGAAACTATTTTCTGTGCTAAAAAAAAAATCATTTTACAGTCATTAAAATGATTTTTCAGTTGTAGAATTTCCTAAACTAACCAATAAGAATTAGTACATTTGTTTAGTTCACCAAACTACAGCAGCTTATTGTACATAGAACTGGTTAATATAATAAAATCTGGACAATGTTTTTAGAAAGAACAAAAACATTTCTGAGCTTGAAAATATAAAAATTTGTTTAAAATTCTGAAATTTTAAAATTAATCTCAGAAATGTTTAGAATAATTAAACAAAACTTTTTTAATTGAAATTATTGAGTTTCAAATGTCAAACATGTTTGATTTTTGGAAATTTTCTGAGTTTCAAGAGTTGAAAATGTTTAAACAAAATTTTATAACATTTCTGAGGTTAATCTAAAATTTTTTGAGGTTTTTGTAGTAAATTTTTAAGTTTTGAAACTCAGAATTGTCTTTGTTCTTTTTTCTAGAAAAATTTCAAATCAATCAGAAATTTACTAGAAAGAATTTCAGAAATTTCTGAAACTTTTTGAAATTCCCAAAAGTCAAAAATTTTCACGTTTTTTATTTTTTTATTTAGGAAATTTATGATATTAATCTTTAAAATTCTAATTTTTTTTGGTAAAAATGTATAAATTTTTTATATCTACTGTGGTTTAATATGCCGTCATATAAAACCTTCTCAAAGGAAACTCTTGAACTTGTGATGCTGTTTTCCTGCGCTGAAGCAATTCTCAAAAATAAAACATATTTGCATTTGAAGAAAAGGCGATGTAATATTTTAGATCATTAGGCGCCTTTAAGAAAAGTGTCACATCCTTAAAGACCAGTGCTGTTTAGTTCATGTAAAATCTTGTTTTTTAAAAGTTGTTTTTCCAAGTTACATAATTACTTCTTATGTAACAAACTTTATGAATGTGGAACTGCTGAATAGAGAGCTTCATGTCCAGGAATAATTAACAAAAACAATCAGCAAAAACTTAATTATTACTCACAGGATTTAGGTTCTTACCATGCAGGATGAAGGTTATCCAAGCCATTTGTTGGTTCATTGTGGATTTTTCTGTAAAAAGCTAAAAACTGAAGAAATTTAAACCTCCACAATATTTTTGTCTAAGTTAAAGAAAATTGGCAAAGCACGACAATTTAGAAAAGGCATTAAAGAAAAGGCAGAAAAGGTTATTTTTACACTTAAAAAGATTCAAATGTTTCTAATTCATCTATTAATTCCTCAAAAAAGTATTTCTATTTAAATGTTAACTGTGATAGTAATCTTAAATTCAGCTCATAAATTTTCAGTAATATGTAAGAATTACTCACAAGTAGAGCTGCTTCCTCTACAATGTTGGTCGCTGATGTTTTGAATGAAAAGGAAGATGTTCCCTGATAAAATATAATCAGTGCTTGATGTCATTTACATATGCAAAGCTCAACTTGAGGTACATGTTTAAGGAAACAAAGGATAGATTGTCAAGACTTTTTCTTTTTGTTGCCTTAAAGCACCTTTATAAGCATATTTAGTTATATATTTAGCAAACGTTTATGTAGTGGCGATTGTTTGTCAAACCAAAAACCAATAAAAGTTCCATCAGCCACTATAAGGAACTGGGGTCAAGATTCTTCACGCAGGCAAAAGAAGTTTAATGTCCAAACTTGTTGACTGTCTTGGTTGCTTTTATTTTCCTTTTCAGCAAACAATTACAACGTTCAAACTTTCCTTTGTTCTCCTGTCTACTTCTCTTGCTCTGGTAAAAACCATAGGCCCCAAACCCAAATGCCTGCTGGTCCTTTACCAGGCCCCTACATTTATAGAAAGTGGACTGACCCACCTGACTTCCTGTCCGACTCAGAAAGAATAAATAAGAAAAAATAATAAAACAAAAGATAAATAGAATCAACAATTATTAACCTGCAAATTAACTCTGTAAATAATACAAAAAATAGAAATTTAAGAATAAACTAACAAAATTCAAATGGATAAAGAAATAAAGAATAAATTGCTCCAACAGTTTATATGTCTCAAACACAATTTTTATGATCGCAATGTTATGGTGGTTCCTACTGTAAACACAATATATAATGTATGATATATTAAAAATGTAAATCCGTTTTAAAAAGTGCCATTTTTAAATCAACAAATACCAAAGCTTGATGCTTATTGTCGAATCTGAATTTGAACATTTTGAAACCAACAGGCTTGAAGCTTCGAAAAAACAGTTTTTCCAGTTCCTGCTTGATCCTGTCAAGCTGAATGAGAGTTTAACCTGGGAAAAGGGCAAAAGTAAGACTTTCTATTTGATTTATTCCTTTATTAAATGTTTTCTAAGGTGGTGTTTATTATACTTACACAGTTTTTTTAATTCAAATTTTACATTTAGTTTCATTAATGCCAGTGTGAAACTAAATAACTCTTTGATTTCTTCTTCAAACAAATATAGTTCAATTTAAATATATTGAAATCATTTGCCTTTGTTCATAAAAACACAATATGTTTCCCTCGGCATTAAGTGTACAAAATTATTAACATTATTCCATCACTAATGAGGGATTAAACTAAAAGAAACAACAACTTATTAAATTTCATAGTATTTCAAAGGTATTTTTAGATTACCACAGAAATGAAGCTTCTGAATGCAGTGCTAAGCAACTTCATTTTAAAATATACTAACTGTCTGCAGCTTAAACAGAAACACTTGCAGCTGCGCTAATCTTACCTCTGCATGTTTCCTCAGGTTCCCTAATCCATCGGCAAACACAAACATTAATGATCCTCTACTGTCATCTGAAGCTCGTTTAATTTAACCTGCATTTGTAGTGGTTATAAAAACTATTTTAGACAACTAAAATGGAAAACAAGATCTAGTGATCTGCGATCGATTAGTTTGGTCTTTCAAGTTCAGTGCTACAGACAGATACAGTAAAAGGTAACGTAAGTTTAATGAAGTTTAAAAACAATGTATTTTTCTTTAATGTTACTTTTCCGGCTACGTTTGTTTATAATTCTTGAAAAGTTCAACCTTTTAGATTTTAAGTTATGAGAGTTTGTTAATCGTTCGAGTTTCGATTGGTTTTGTCTGATCGGATGTAGGGGAACTCGACGCTTCTGCTCCTCCATTACAACACTGGAGACCAGAGGTGGGGACTCGAGTCACATGACTTGGACTCGAGTCAGACTCGAGTCGTTAAAATCAGGACTTGAGACTTGACTTGAAAAAATGCTCAAAGACTCGGACTTGACTTTGACTTTCATGCCATTGACTTGGGACTTGACTCGACTTGAAGCTGTTTACTTGAAAAGACTTGATATTTTTTACTCAAAGTCTTAAAATTTAAAACCCCATATTTATAAAGTGGCGTCATTAATTAATTTCACTCACTCCGTATCAATATGCGCAGACCGTCACTATGGTTTTCCTCTCTCCTTATGTATGTATGTGTACGTAGCTGCAGCACAACCAATCAAATTAACAGGATTTGGACGTTTAAAAAAACGCGGCAAAGCTACAGAGCTCAGGGAACGAAATACGAAATAACGGCTCAATATGCTTCCGCGAGTAATTTCTTTTGGCTACGTAGGTTATGAACTTTCCACTAAAAAACGAACTGCAACTTGTAAAACATGCAACAAGAGAATATCGGATGGAGATGCCACGACGTCCAACTTTGTCCGGCATTTGAAGCTTCACAGAGATCGGTAGGTGGCACTTTTCTTTTGCTGTAAGATAGTTGACTTTAGCTAACTTCGTGTTAGCATGTGTACTCCGGGTTAAATTGGTGATGATTTACCATAAATCCGGTCCTTCAAATGCCTCCACAAATAATGTGCACCGCGTTAGCTCAGGAAGCCGGTGGATAGTGAGCGGGGCTCCGGAACAGAAAGCAGATTCTGGACCTGAACACAGGGAACAGAGTCTCTCTGTCCCATCATGATGATGAGCCGGGTTTAGTATCATCTAAGGATGGTTGGTGTATTTGAAGACATCTACGTTGGGAAATTATATTGACAATATATTGTTTACTGCAGTCAGTTCATTAAGTCAACTGTTTTTGACTTAATGCACTGACCGGCGTGACTGTCACATGTCGCACAGAACCCATTTCCAAGTAGTATAGCTTTGCTGGGAAAAAAAAAAAAGACCAAATACAGTGACTGTCCCAAATAAATTTTGTGTTTAGAATATCTGTCCCATATTTACGGAGGACTGAAACTAACATACTTAGAAATAAAAGCAGAAAAATAAATGCACCAGACCTTCCTGAGTTTACTTGTGATAACTTCATTTATACTTATTTCATTTTTTGAAAACTATGATTGTTGTAGTGTTGATGTTTATTTATGAATAGAAGGAGTAAACTGAAGTCAAATGTAATTCATGAAAGGCTGTAATTTATTTTCTGACATCTGTTTACTTCTGACAGATTTGAAGAATACCAGATGAATAAGAGGATCACAAATGAACCTCAAATACATATTTTAAAAAGAACAAATGGTCTAATATTTGAATTTTATGTATAATTGCAAATTATTTTAAAAAAATAAATAAAAACAACTCGAAATGACTTGAAATTAAAGGTTCCTGACTTGAGACTTGACTCGACTTTTGCCTGTCTTTACTTGAGACTTGACTCGGACTTGAGGACAGAGACTTGAGACTTACTTGAGACTTGCAACACAGTGACTTGGTCACACCTCTGCTGGAGACGAAAGCAGTGACATCATGTCTGTGTTTTTTCATGATTCCCCTACAGGTAGAGTCCTTCCTCATAAGGGGCGTAACACATTCACACCAGCCAGGTTTAGTCCACTTTAGTTAGTTTGTCTGGTTTGTTTTGAAGAGATGCGAATGTGCAGTAAAACTCTGATTTGGAGCAATAAAACAAAATCTGCTCCGTTTAAAAATCTAGTTCTCGGTTCGGTTTAAGTGAACTCTGTCGCGATTTGAATGCATGTGACGGACTGGTGGTCGCTCCAAAAGCAGGAAGTGACTTAAAACGCAAAGCGTTCTGGGTAAATACGACCAAAACAAATGTGCTAACCTAGCGCTAGCGGTTGAAATCAAATGGTTGGTGTTTTTTCCCGAAAGACAAAAGAGAAATCTAACAACTGCTAAGAGCTAACGCCGCTCCTTTTTTATCATTATTCAAGTACACCTCGCTGCAGCAAACAGAAATTGTAAATCTGAATTTCATTTATTAATTCCTTGAATATTATTGTGATATTATAAGTTAAATATATATATATTATCCATCTCATCTACCTGTTCTTATTCATAAAGTACTACTGAGGTCAATGCAGCTGCTTGGTGTTTGAAAGTTTAGACGTCATCTTATTTGGATTGAAAGGAAGACGCCTTCTTCAAAATTCACGGTTCTTCTTTTGATTTTCATATGCAAAGTTTGTCTTTGAGGTAAATCTTCGTGGGTCATATCTTTGTCTTAGCAAGATGGTATATTTGATCAGGGTGGATTTCTCTAATTTAAAGCAGTTTAACAGAAGTATTTTTCTCCTTGCAGATTTCCTGTTTTTGGTAATTTGTCATGCTTGTAGTAAAAGTTTTAGATGATTAAACAAATGTTCAAATCAGGGGCGTGCCGTGGTGGCGTAGCGGTCAGCGCGACCCGTATTTGGAGGCCTTCAGTCCTCGACACAGCCGTCGCGGGTTCAACTCCTGTACCCGACGACATTTGCCGCATGTCTTTCCCTGTTTCCTGTCAGCCCACTGTCATATAAGGGACACTAGAGCCCACAAAAATAACCCCTGGAGGGGTAAAAAAAAAAAATGTTCAAATCAGAAAATACTAAATGCAATTTCAAAATTATAATTTTATATGAAGATGGGGGTAAAGTTGTCCAGAACTAAAGCTTTCACATGCAGTATCTTAAAATGCTCCTTTAAGTAGTTTAACATTTTTTCCGTTTTTGTCAAATTACAAACTGAAACTTCAATGTATTTTATTATAATTTTATGTAATAGACCAACACAAAGTGAAATGTAAGAAAAAATATGTAAGTTTTTTTTCTTTTAATTAATCCCAAAAAATGTCTGGTGTATATTGTATTTAGTCTGCCTCAATCTGTAACTTCAAAATAAAATCAATCTGCCAATTTATTTGCTTTCTTCAATTTAACAGTTTTATTAAAAACTCTTTTAGAACTAAACCAGAATGCAGAACCTATTGATATTATATGGTGGCCTTACATTTTCTTACACTACACTATCAAATACAAACCAATAAGTAATCCTGGATTTGTTTGCACAACCAGATTAAGATTAGATAGAAAGAAAAAAAAATACATACATTGTTTCGTTTACATGTTGCACATTTTGCAATTACACAAAAATACTAAGCTATTAAACTTCATTTCCTTGCTGAGGAAATCTGAGCTGGTCTAGAAACTCGTCACAGTTGGTACAACTACATTTAAACAGAAGCAAACAGCCTGACATTACAGTTAAACTCCATTAAAACCAAGACTATTAATCAAATGAGGAATGCTTAAACTGTTCTAGTGGCTCTAACTACTTCTACAAGTGAATAGAGGAAATTCAACTACACAGTTTTAGTTTATCTGTTCATGCTTTGCTTTAAATTTAAGCTTTATATGATGCTAAATGCTACGTTGTTATTTTCAGGTATCTTGTTTTACAGGTGACCTCTGCTGCCTTGAACAGGTATAAAAACAGGTTCGTTACATTTTCTTTTGCACAAAATCATTATTAGGTCATATTTCTGGATGGTAAGTCAACAATAAAACACTGGTCTTTTCCGCTGAACAATGTACTCAGCGGTAGAACCAGCTGCCCAAACATGGCGGAAATCAGCTTGGGTTGCTAGGTGACGGGCTGGGGTTGCTAGGTAACAGCACAGTGACTGACTGTGACTCTGGAAGCTTTTGAAACTCAATTTTCAGAAACCAAAAAACTTTAACTTACTACCTAAATATAGCTGGGTGTTTTGTTTTTTTCCAAATTCAATTCAGTAAAAAAGACTTTATTGATCCCCAAAACAGTCTTTTGAAGTACTTCATCTGTTTTTAGAAGCAGTTGAAACCCAAATGTAAGCATAAAGACGTACAAAAAGTGAGTTTTGAGTAATAGGTCCCCTTTAAAACCTAAGATACCATTACTTTCTATGACAATAATTTGCAATCTGATTGAGCAAAAGGTAAAAACACAAGGCCTGTAAATCAGCAGATGTAATTAATTTGCTGCATTCAGTTTTCTTTGTTTTTCTTGGAGACAATCTTCCATTTCACTTTGAAATCAGTCCATCCCTGGTTCGTCAGCAAGGCACCAAGCTGAGGATGGGAACATTTTGTTACGTTCCTTTATTTGTATTGAGACAAGTAAAAGGGAACGTGGTCACTTTACCTGCTGGAGGACCTGGGCGTTGACGGCTGGATCGGTCAGATCGACGTCGCTTGTCATCGTCATTTTCACAGTGGTGCTCGTTTTTACCACTGAGCAGAAAAAATAATCCATGTCACAACCACAAGACAAAACTATGATGGAGTTTTACGGCCTTTTAGAAAAAAGGAGTAAATCTGGAAAAAGTGAGTTAATTTATGAATCTAAAAAGTAAAAACTTTACTTTAAAAAAAAAAAAAAATAGAAAATTTCTGAGATTCATATCAAAATTTGAGTTTTTTTCCAGCAATTTTTTGACTTTCCAAACTCTGAAATTTCCAAGTTTTTTCTAGAAAATGTCTGATTATCAAAATGTAAGTTTTTCCAGCAAATCTTTAACTTCCTAAACTCAGAAATTTCCAAGTTTCATTAAAATTTCTGAGATTAATCTCAAAATCTCTGAGTTTTCTTCAAGAGCTCACTCAGAATTTTCCAAATTTTTTTCTGACATTTCTGAGTTTTGTTCCAGCATTTTTTAAACTTTTGTATCTCATAAATTTCTAACATTCTTCTTAGACATTTCTGAGATTAGTCTAAATTTTTTTCAGTTTTTTCCAGCAATTTTTTTGACTTTTCAAACTCTGAAATTTCCAGGTTTTTTCTAGAAAGTTTCTAATGTCTGAGTTTTGTTCTAGCAAATTTTGTACTTTTCAATTTCATAAATTTCCAAACTTTCTAGGACATTTCTGAGATTAATTTCAGTTTTTTCTAGCAAATTTTCAACTTTTCAAACTCCAAAATTTACATATTTTTTTCTATAAATTTTCTGACGTTCAAACTTTCAGAATTTTTTCAAGGAAAATTTACACTTTTCAACTTCAGAAATGTTTTTCCTCTAGAAATTTTTATCTCAAAATTTGTTCCTACTACAACATTGTTAAAAACAGAGTTTTTTGTCATAACATCTTATTATTTAACAATCACCTTGTTCGCAAATGAAGACTTTGGTGCCACTACACTTTTCATCACCCCACATATGTGCTGTATTCTCGCAGACACAGTTCTGAATACCCCCGTAGTTGTCTGGTTCAGGAGAGACCCATCGTCGGAAGAGGCTGGGACTCTTGTCAGACCAGCTCCACGGCACTCGGTACAGCCCGAACCAAACATCGACTCCAACTGGAATTAACTGTTTGACTGCAGAGTTTTCTGCCTCGTTCTCAATCATTGCCAAGTCGGTGTGATGCGTTCTGCAGTAACTCTGAGCATCACTCCATGTTGCCGGAGTTGCGATGAACACATGTTGTTTCACATTGAGCTCTGTAACGGCATAAAAACAAAAGCCTGTTTTATTTTAAAAGAAACAAACTACGACAGAATATTAGTGCCACAGTAAAAAATAAATAAATAAAATTATGAGAATAAAGTGATAATATGAGAATAATGTCATAATATTAAGCAAATAAATATTGTGAGAATAAAGTAGAAGTAATACTAGAATAAAGTCACAATATTTTGAGAATAAAGTCACAGTAGTCGTAATATTATGACTTTCTTCTCATATTTAATTTTTTTATATTTTTGCGTGGCCCTGTAGTCTGTTGTAATAAACACAAAAGTTAGTGAAATTTAAATTAACCTCATATTTCTATACCAAAATATATAGAGTCTAAATTTTTACTCACCATTGTAACAAATAAATTCGTGTTTCACCCCACAGTTATCATCATACCAGTATCCAGCTTTATCCATAAACGTACACATCTCCCCTGAATATCTGAAGTCTGGATCACCAGTGCCCCACAAACGGTAACCAGTTTTACTGGTTTCTCCGGTTGCAGACCATCTCCAGGAGTTGGACTTGTTGCCCATTGCAGTTTGCCAGGCATTCGGATCATCCCAGAGTCCGATCCATGCCCAGGAATAGGAAATAGTAGGTTGCAGCCTCTTTATGTCGTCCAAGCTCTCAAACGTGGCCAGGTCGGTGTAATGCTCCCTGCAGAACTGCTGAGCTTTAGGCCAGGTCACTAACTGGTCAACATAGTAGTACTTTCGTAGAGGGAACTGCAAGCAGGAGCCGAGGCAAAAACCTGAATATTGAAAAAGAAATGGTTGATGGTAATGATTAATGAATTAGGTTTATGGCTTATATTGTGCTTTATGTAGGAAATTGTTACAGGAGTATTGATCACATATCCCTCACCCCACCACAAAGATTTTGCATAATGATCCTCTTCAGGCATTTGTGATAGCTAGCTAGCAATAGCTACGTTTCTATTACAAATGTGCGCAAAACCTTTTAAATAATCTGAAACCGCCACCCCTCACAAAATTTAGCAATTGTAATGTTTCCATTAAATCACATGCGAATATGTTTGTTAACGTTGTAAGTCTTTAAAAAACATGCCGCACCATGAACCTCCAACTACTGTACTTTCTGTTGTCTTCTTCTTCGTGGTTTGCGGCAGCGACAACATCCGGTTGTTGATGACGTGACTCGTGTGTTAGGAAAAAAGTGTTTTCATTGCACTTTTGTGAAATAAATCAAAAGCTACCTCGGGCTAGAGCTAAAACGAGTTTTTTTCGAAATTGGAGAATTTCCATGAAGCGAATTTATTTGACCTTTGGCGCGTGACGTCACGCTCTTCAGAACGCTGCGCGCTCCGCCATGATGGATGTCAAAACAACCAGTGAGCCCGCTAGCTCCTGTCAAAAAACCGAATTTGTTGCCTAATATCGCGTTTATTTTGTTGGTTTGACTGTAAAAATGGTCACAGGGTGCTGGGCTGTCGGCAAACGGATGAGGATGATAACCAAACTTTTCATTTTATCGTCTTGATGAGGAAAACAGACGTTGAAGGATAGCAGCAGCTGTCAATCATGACTGCAAACCCTCGGCTTGATCACGGATTTGCAGCAAAAACATTTTACAAGGTAAGAAGGTTAACGTTCATATACTTAATAAGTTAGCAAGCTTAGTCGGGTGCAATAAAATATTATTTTATACAAGGTACGCAGCTAATTATTTGTAATCAAGGAAAAATGCGCAACCAGCGTAGCCTAGCATACGAAAAACTAGTAAGACATAGGCAGACTTTGTCATTCAACTGCACATTTAAAATGTACATATTGCGCACACATAATAAAACAAATAAATAAGTAAATGACAATAAAATGCATCAATAGAAATAAAAGATTAAGAGGAGCTTAGTACATTTATGGCTCTGGAAACAAAATTAAAGACATGTTGGTATAAATAATGTAGCGTAACTTTTGGCAAAATGGTGCAATTTAATCAAATCAGAAAACATGTCAGGAGGAAGAAAGTGATCAGTATTTAAGCTAGTTATTTCCAGATTTTGTAAATACTGGCGTCTATGAACCCCAACTAACTGTGCTACTTCCACAGACAAATTAGCGTGACTTGAACAAGTAAGAGCCAAGACTATACGGGCAAAAACGCTTGCATACTCCTGCCCTCACTTCCCACATCCATCATGGCGCCTCAGCGTAATTAGGTGATGTAGTTGCAAAATGCCAATAACATGAGACAGATAATGTGTGAAAAAATCAAACTCCTATGTCTCCACCATGTGGCCCTACTGCCATCTACTGAAATACTCCCTCTGGTTAGAAACAACCAATCAGAACCAGGAGAAGGGTCTTAGTGCTGTCAATCATGCTCATGAATGTTCCAGTGTGTACAAGCTAAAGTTTGCTATTTTACTGCAGTTGTGCTAATGGTGGAGAAACCATTATCTGCTATCATCGGTGGCCATGCTAACTAGCCTGCGAATTAATGGCAGGCTCTGCTGTGGGAGAGGAACAGTGGCATATTGCAGCATGTACACGAGCATGATGGACAATGCTAAGTCGTGCCTCCAGCTCTTATGGTCATCTCCATAGGGAAAGACGAAGAACAACTAAGATTACTTTGCAATAAAAAAATACTTGTGAAGTTGTGAAATAAATTTTGATATTTTACTTCGCTAATTAGTAATTAAATTTTATAAACAGATGCTTATTTAACTTCTCTCTCACCAGATTTATCATCTCTAGCTGTTTTTTAGGCTCTTACCAAAGAGGAGTGCCGTTCCAACCGTTTGTTTGTTCATTGTAGAAGTTTCTGCAAAAGCAAACAATTATAAAACATCTAGAAAATATAAATATACTCCTGTATAAAATGGAAAGAATTTTTTTATTTACTCATTATAGAGTAAATAAACAATGACAAGCAAACTATAAGTTTCTATCTAATTTACATTTATTTGATTTTTAAGAAGATTTTTTTGGAACTTTTTAATTAGATTTACACAATTCAAAACATAGCATTACCAGAGCCAGGTGATTAGACAAAAAGCAATACAAAATTTCCCTTTTTTTGGAGTTGATTTAAATTTTTAGATATAAATAAATTGAATTTACAAGACAATTGGTCTCTGGAAAATATGCTTAAAATAATAAACTCTCAGTTATTGGTAAATTAGTCAAATACGTTGTTATGAATGCTGATGAAACAAAACCTATCAAAAATAATCAAAACTTCAACCTATTAATAGCTGCTAAAATGTAAAAGCAGTACTCACGAGGTTAGCAGCTTGCTGCTCCAAGGTTGACATCTCAGCTTTTGAAGATGGGAAGAACATGAGAAATGTGCAGTTTGTCACAAAATTTACATATGCAAATGTTGACATTTAGATATAATATTTGTAGGTTATTTAAATGACACAATTCTACAAGTGGGTACATTCAAGAAGTTAGTTAAAAGACAATACTTTGTCTTTTACAAGGAATTTTCTAAACTCCAAAAGCTGAAAATGTTAAACTTTTGAAATGCAGAAATTTTCTGAGATTAATCTCAAAATTTCTGAGTTATTTGGTTGAAATTTTCTTTTTTTCTTTCTACAATGGCCCTGACTCACTGTCATACTTTGAGTACTGGCATGCAGGTTGGAAGTTTTATTTCATTTAGAAACATTAGTAATTTTAGTGCCAAGCTCAATTTTTTAATGAGAAAACAAGCTATTTGCCATAGAAACCTACATAAACAACAACCATTCATTAAATATTTAAGATAAAAGCTTTAGCTTGTGTGAATGGGAAGATTGTTTGTTTTCTAACATCAGCAAAGTTTTAATTGGCATCAAGTCAGCAAAATTAACTCTAAATACAAAAAGTAGCACAACCAAATAAGAAAGGTGTGAAACACAGATTGAATCTTTTACGTCTAAATATCCAGTATGAAAAATGCTAAACTTTTTGTCGTTTGTCATGTTTTGCTGGTTGTTTCATTAGAACCCAAGTCTGACTCCATTATTTTAAAGCTTTATGTTGAACCTTGTTTACTTTATTTACTTTCAGCTTGTTGGTGTCTGAAAACATAATTTCCTATTCAAACAAGCTGAATTTGCATTTTTAGGAAGTGAGTTAGCTGCCCCATTTGCCTGTGTTTGACTCCAGATCACTGTAGGAACATAAAAGCACCACATTGAAACGTCACGGTAAAGTCAAAAATTAAATAGACCTCACGTTGGATTCCTGCTGCCTATTTTTATTTGTACATAGGAAGTGTTATTTAATATTAACCTTAAGAAAATCCCTTTTTTATTTTATTTTGATCCAGAGGATAAAAAAAATTGAACAATCTGAAATATGAAACTGCTGTTGCTGAAAAGTATTTTGATCATTTTTGTTGCCTGTAGAATCAGATGTTTGCATAAAAATGAAAACAGCTTGGATTCAAACCAGTAACTTCCTGGCTTTAAGGACTAACTGGCACTCTAATAAATTCATCCTAATCTTTGTTGGGTTTTTTGTCTCCCAATAATGTCCTCCAGTAACAAACTGATGTTCCGACATTGATTTTCTGAATCTGGTGGTTTTAGTTTTCTTGTTTCTTTGCCAAGACCTTTTAAATTGTTGTTTTTGTAACACAAAACAGGATCAAATCTAATATGTAAAGAATTCAGTTTATAAAAAACGGAAACTAGTTTCAATTGCAAATTTCTTAGTACACCTGTATAAGACAAAACAGTAACACTTTGAAGGGATGTGCATAAGATTGACATGACTGTCATAAACATGACATCTGTCATGAACATGAAGGAGTCTTTATTAATGTCTATGACTGTTGTCATGAAATGTCATTCAATAAATGACAATTTTAATCCAAAGTTGCTTTAAAAGTTGGATTCAAAGTCCATTAAAAGTGCTAACTTTGCATTAAAGTGTCATTATTTACAAAATCATGCAAATATGGACTTTTAAAGCAACTTTGCATTAAAAGTGTCATTATTTACTGAATGACTTCATGACAGTGTTGTAAGATATTTGCACTAGAAACTAGACAAAAATGCTGGTAAGACTTTGTTTTTTGAAGTGCATTTCTTGAAGATAACTTGAGGTTTTTTTTCTCCATCGGATCGCTTGGACATTTAGCTCCACCTGCTGGTGAACAAAACTCACTGCAGCAAGACAAACAAGTAAAAAGACACTGAACAAAAACTGTTTTTCACATATTTTTATTCACACTATATTATATATTTATAGTCTATGTTCATAAGATATTTATATATATATATATTTCACATACATGTTTTTGTATAACTATTTACAGATGGCAGTGTTGCCAGTAGCTGATATTTCATCATAGTGAATGAGGAAAAACTGGTCAAAGTTCAGTGCTATGCTGAAAAACAATTTGATAAAAAAAAAAAAAGAATCAAAGTGGGAAAATGGCAAAACATTTACATGATGCAGAACACTTCATCTTCTTCTCCAAATCCTGTGCAAATGTAGTGTTTTTGCTTTTCCTGCAGAAATGACCAGGCTGTGCCCACTTGTACACGTAAACATTAAATAAGACAAAACAGGAAAGATGCGACACTATGTACACGGAAACAATGAGCTGGTGCTGATCGACATGATGGGAAAGATCCAGATTAATATTTAGAATTAAGTACAGCCATGCATTTAGCAGTGAGCACACATTCGGCGATGCATTTGCTGCAGCGTTTCACCACACAGAATAAACTATTGGACCCGACAAACGTGTAAGATACAGTATATAATGTCTCCCACATTCACCCGATCAGAAATACACTTTGGAATTAATGGCTTTCGGAGGAAACAGATGTAACAAAAAAATCTGCATTGCATTATTTTATCTTATTTTTTTATAGTACTTCCTTTTAAAAATAAAAAATACATCCAACTAAAAACCTCCAACACACACGTGCATTTGTGTGTCTGTGTGCAACGTGCAAATCTCTTCCATAAATACAGTAAACTTTATGTTCTCTCTTCAGACCCCCACAGTAAAAAACCGACTTCATCCATTCCAGACAAACACGCAGCTGAGTGGGTCAGGGGTCAGGGGTCAGATCCAGGTGGAGGTCAACAAATCGTCCGTCCTTATAGGAAGCCTTCATGGATGCACTTTGAATGACAGCAGTTCCTCAGAGTGCATGTTGTTGAGCGAACGCAGCTCAGGAAGCTTTAGCAGGAGTTTGGTGAAGGTGGTGGAGGACTCGTCGCTGTGGTTCTGCATCACCAGGTTCCTCAGGGCCCAGATCAGTTTGTCCTGCAGGGCCTCCACAGAGTTCAAGTCCTGGATCCCGGATCGATCTGAACCACAAATAAAGAGATGACGTTAAAACTACTGAACCCAGAAGGAAACGTTTTGATTTGATTGTGTAGAAAATACGGACGCAAGTTATAGATTAATGAGTTCATCTGAAGTTGATTGATTTAAAAAAAAAGTTTTGTCAAGATGGCCGACTGTCTTTCCGTAACATAGCTAGATTTTTCACATGCTGATTTAAAAATATAATTTTAAGGTTATTTTGTCAGCTGTAATTAGGTCTGTCACAATGACAAATTTGTCCCAGAAGTTATTTCTATAAATGATAATATTGTTGTTTTGAGACCATTTTCAAATAATGTAATGGTAATGGCATAATAATGCATCAATAAACTTTAAATTCTAATGAACATTTACTGCTGGAACTGGAAGGCATTTTAAATATCCAAAATAAATAAACAAAACAACAAATAAAATGAATTATGAAGTCTCTGGAAACAAAACTGTTCTTCAAAAATGAGCTACTTGAGAAGAAAACATAAAAATGATAAATTATTAATCCATCATTCTATTAATTAATTTGTTTTTTTGCAATTGTATTGACTGAATAAAGAGAACTTTGTGGTTTTAGACATACTTATATTTCTTAGGTTGCTGAATAGAAAAATAAAAGATGAAAAGAATAAAACATTTAACACTTAATTCCCCATGAATAGAGATATACATATGAAAGTATCGAATGTGTCTAAAGGAAAGTTAAAACTTCGCTCCATGAAGTGCATTAACTCACAACTCCGTTCTTATTGCCGCCATCATGTTTAAATGCTCCGTCATGCAGTTCGGCGCGACATTAATTCGAAAATAAGGTGATAATTTAAGGAGCTTGACGAGTGTTTATATTTCAAAACAGAACCGCATAAATTGCGTTCCACACCGGACACTGTTTGAGCCGTTTCCCTCCGCCATATTTAATTCCTGTATCAACCGGCTCCGGTTAAAGATGACCAGCGGCGCCCTCTGCTGGATGGCAGCCAAACTACAATACTAAAAGCGGCCGTTATAATCCATCGAGTGGAGCTAATTTCCGTCTACTAAATAAATCTACCATAAATCGCATCCTAGCAGAAAACAGTGATGAATGTTGGGATCTTACCGGCTGAGACGAGCACCACAGCGGTGAAGAGGCTCATTTCGTCCTCATTTAGCCGCAGAGCCGCTAGCTTCTCGCTGAACTCGCACATTGAGTTGAGCAGCTCGCCGGCGCCCAGCGACCTCAGCGTGTCGAGGCTGTAGCGTTTGCCGCTCAAAAAGGTGACCGTCCGTTCGGCCATGTTGAACAGGGAAGCGAAGCGGACCATCAGCACCTGAATATCAGGAGCAAACATTTTAAATGATCAGATCTCCCTTTTCCCTCAGCTTTCTAAGCTTAGCTGCAAAATCTATTTCAGTTACGGGCATGAATCTCAAAATATTTAACCCAGATGGTTTCATAGATTTTATTTCATGGAAATAAAATTTGACATGTATAAAATGGAACAAAATAACAAACCTTCTCAATCACAGGAACAATTTACAGTTTATAGTGGCAAAGTTGGGTAGACTATATTAAGCTCAGAAGATCTGATTTTATTTTTTAGAGGTGAAGCTTGATTAAAAACAACCCTAGTAATCCACTCCCTTATAATAGATACACATATTATGTTGGCAGTTTTCTTTTTATGCATGTATTTGTATTTTTTCTTTTAAATTATTCAAATTTGTATTTTAAATGTTGTAGTGGTTTTATTTATCATGCTGAACGTGTCTACTTTTCTTCTTAAGTACTGAAATTAGCATTAGGACTGCAACTAACAATTATATTAGTAATAGATTATTCTGTCAGATATTCTACACATTTTTCTTTAACCTTTCAAGCTTATTTATACATTTAAAGTGCAAATAAACAACTTGATTTCTTTTTTAAATACTACAGTAAACATTTTATTACGTAAAATGCAATCATAGTGTTCTTTTAGTGAATCTGAACTGGGTGAAGCTAACACAATGTCACTTGAGTAGTTTTGGTTAAAACATATTTACAGACAAAGGTGTTTTTATCTTAAATGCAAAATATTAGTTATAGTTCGAGCTCAATTACTGTTCTGAATATGTTGCTTTTTAAGCAAATAGCATTTTTTCATCTGTATGCTCCAGTTATTTCAATAATTGATTAATACGATTCATGATCAATCATTTCAGCTCTAGTTGGCATTATGACATTGTGAATATGTTTGTAAAATTTGCTTTATTGGTGATTAATAAGGATGTACAAAACCTCTCTGAGAGGAAACATGACCCGAGCACACAGCCCTGTTGAACCTCTAACTTCAGAATGAGCAGAAACATTGAGCCCGGTTGGCTTCTCACCTCAAACGTTCCAGCCTTCAGCAGGCTCACTTGGTCGTGCTCGGAGAGGTCACGGAAACCCGGGATCCTCTTGGCGAACTCCACGACCTCCCGTACAGCGGGAGTGAAACTCAGGGAAAACTCCTCCCAGATCTCCTGACTCGGCTTGTTGGGGTCTACGTACGGAGAGGTGTTCATCGGGCAAACCTTTCGAGAGCAAAGAACAGAGAGCATGAAGCAAATGTTTCCAAGTTTATGAGTTTGCGTGTATTTATTGGGGGATTACTCACCAGGTATGCTCGACTTTTCATGCAGCTGTTTGGTCCGTTGTAGCTAAAGGCATTCTGGGTGCAACGTTCTTCCTGCCTGTGGGTTTCCTCGGATGGATTGCATTCAAGCTGCTGCTGGTACGCCGCTCTCTCCTCCCTATAGGCAGAGTTGGAGTACGGACAGGGCTGGTATCCTCCCACAGCCGGATTGTCGTTCCAGCAGCTCGAGGTGTCCTGCTGCTCCTCCATGCGGCCACCGCAATCCGTACCGGACGGCGGCGAGGCACGGCCCTGTGACGACGACCTCTGCTGGGGAAACGTGAAGGCGTCTTGGTGCTGCCCGTTCATCGTTACGGCACCCTCATCCTCGCTGCTGTCTGACCCGCAGGAAGAGGCGGAGCTGGAGTTGGTGTCCATGGAAACCACAGACTCCGAGTCCTGGGGGTATCGCGGGGAAGACGGGTTGGAACACGATGGAGAGTCGGAAGTAGAAGAAGAGGCGGAGGAAGAAGAAGACGATGAAGAGGAGCTGGCGTCGCTGCTGATTGCCTCTATGGGCAGCGGCGGGCTTTGGTCGTCGTGCAGCATGCCGTTCTTGCTCATCATGTTGTTCATGGCGTTCTGCATCTCCAGCAGCATCCTCTGTTTCTCTCTTTTAGGGATGCGCCCAAATCTAACAGCTGGGAGTAAAAACATACAAAAATGGATCAGTTTGAGGACACAAACTAGTTTTAGTGATAAACTGGTGCCTGATTTCTGGTTCTTTCTTAGTTCCAACTCTGAGCTGAGTCAGAGAGACTAGCAACCAACCAGAGCTTTAACAACTGGTTCTGGTTCGTTTGTTGAGAGAGTCCGGTTTGTTGGTGAAAGCGTGAATGCGTAGTCAAACTCTGGTGGGGACCAAAAAAGCAAACTCTTTTCTGCCTTAAAACCTCGGGCTCAGTTCAACTGAAGTGAACTCTGGTGTGGTTTGAATGCGTATGTGAACGCCAAGCGCATGAAAGTGAACCGCGCCAGCTGAAAATGTAACAAATGTTGCCATGTTGTTCCCCAACCGAACCAAGCCTCCTATTGGAACCATTTTGGTGGAAAGAATAGAGCTAAATGAAGAAAACCTTCCAGATGCTAACCATCTTTGGACATGCCGACAGCCAAGCACTTCTTGAAGCGGCACTGCTGACAACGGTTTCTGTTGATCCGCATGATGGTGCAGTTCTCCATCTTCAGACACTTCTTATACTGGATGTTCTGCTGAATGCTTCTCCTGAAGAAGCCCTGAACGACCAGACCAGCATCAACAGTGTGAGCGTGTAAAGCGACAGCTTCACATTAAAGAGTTAATTAAAGGATTAATTAACTATGAAGAGTTAATTCGTTGCCTACCTTGCAGCCTTCGCAGGCGTGGACGCCGTAGTGGAAACCCGACGCCACGTCGCCGCAGACCTTGCACAGCAGCACCATGCCGTTGATTTCTGCAAACACAAAAATGAAGGATTCATAAACTTTTCCCACAGTAAAGTTCAATCACTTGTCAAGCATTTTTAAGATAAGTTTTCAAACTTTTCCAGCTCCACACATTGGAGATAAAAATGATAGAAATGAACAAAAAATAAATAAAGTTTCAGTTTACTGAAATAATTATTATTATTATTAATCATGTCTGATGATAGTATTCTATGTTCTACAGCAGGGACAAAGTCAACTAACATATAAACACACTTTGTTTTGAAACATTTATCACACACCTTATACATCTGATAAAACACTAACAAAAATCCCCCAATTTAAATAACACTGTTTAACATATAAAACATAAGATTATCAATAAATTATTGAGCAATTAGGAATAATAAATATTATACTGAAAAAATCCAAACAAATTGTGTTAAGATAAATTACCTTCCTGCTCAAATTAAATACTTAAACACACTATACAAAAAAAATAAAATAAATCTCACCATGTTTTCTGGCATTTAACAAATAGAAATAATTTAGGTAATTACCTGACCTAAAACAAGTAAAGTTTAGTCTGATTTAACTTTAGGCAGAGACAAAAGTTTGTGTCTGGTGTTAGATATATGAAAATATCTAGTTTCAACTACAAATAACTCCTTACCAATTTTGGCTTTTTTAAAATCAAATGTTAAATTCTACTTTATTACAAAACCATGCAGATTGAATGTGAAGCACTTCTAAGGACTTTATAGGAAAATCAAGCACCTTCCAAACCTTGAATTCTTAATTTTCAAGAATTTCAGGCACCAGTTAGAACCCTGAAAATGACTGGTGTGTGCAACATGTTCGCTACACGCAAAGTGTTTTGAATCTTACTCGTTATGCTGCTTTTTGCAGACGCAGAGGAGCGGCCGGTCTTCTCCACACCAGAACCGCGTTTTGCCGGTGGAGCGATGTCCACCACCATGCCGACGGCCCGGCTCGGCAACAAGGGCCGGGAAGCAGGCGGGGACGTCGACATGGGGCTGCTGCTCATACGGGACTCTGGTGAAGAGCCCATACTGGATGAAATGTAAGCTATAACTCCTCCTGTAGAATAAAAAAGAAGAATCAGAGCTTGCACTTTGACCAAAAACCACCTAACAGGTTTATATTTAACCACAAAGTTTTCTAACTTGGGGTAATAACTCACTCAGTGCTTCGTATAAACAAACTGTTCATAGAAAGTAGCTCCGCCTGTTAAACACACGCAGGCAAGGTGGCGTGTATTTGGACATGTGTGTTGCTGTTTGCTGGTTGGTTTGCGTTTGACCTGCTTTATCACCTCCCGTGCTGGTTGGATAACATGGTTACATAACACAGCCGGGTCTCTGTGCTACGGGAGCGTGCTCCGCCAGACGGGGTCACTGAAGCACCAGGGCAACACTCGTGGAAACCAAATGTTCCACTGGGAAACATGCTCCCCTGTTACGTAACGCTGTGTTTGGGTGGGTTTCAGCAATACTCCTCTGGACAACTGTAGGCTATTTTAAAAAGTTTGTTTCACTTTGGAAAACTGAATGTTTCACTTGATTTTGACTTTCAAAGTGTAAGAAAACTAGTTTTTGGCACTTCAATGGACAGAATGAGCCACTGGACGAATAACTGGGTCAAAAATAGGTCATGATGTATTTAAAATCAAACTAAGTTGGAAATCTCTCATTAACACCAACTTTAAAATCCAATTTGGCTGACGTGTGCATAAAACGTTGCTGGTTTGTATGAGGATATGGATTCAACTGATCGAGAATAGCTGGTTTTCTGGTATGCAATAAGAAACTGGTTAAGCCAAATGAAAAACTGGAACAAATGGAGCAAGATATGTTTAAAAAATTGGGAAAAAAATTAAGCTAAGCCAGTAGTTTGATCAAAATGATTGTAGGTATAACTATTCTCTCAGTAATTAAGCTTAATAAAAAGTGCTTTCCTCCAACTCTACTGTGATGTGAATAAATATTAAACTCGTACATTTTAAATAAATGAACAGTTCTGAGTGTTTTCACTTACAAGAAGCTGAATCATAAAGTTTTTACAGGAAAACTACCATGAAAGATGATTTTCTTCTCTCAGAAAAACACGAGTTAAGTTTCTTTTTAGAGGCCACGGCAGACTGATTATCTAACCTCAACCATGAATGTTCTCTGTCACGGCCCACCCACACGTGGGCCTGTCATGAATTTCAGCAGAAGCACAATGCAGGGGGGGGGGGGAAAGCACGTAGAAAAAATCTGGGTCAGCCGCGTGTTTGTTGCTCCGCTGTCTCACGTGTACGGCGCTGCAGAGGAGTGCGAATGCATTATGCAATGGTCTACGTCACGTAGCGCGTTCCAGCCAATGGGAGCAGGAATTCACCGCGGAGTGGAACGCCCCCCAGCCAATCAGAGCCCGGCTTTTAAAGAGCATGTACACACGGACACATGGCTCGGCTACGTTGGCCATGTGAGCGGGACCGGGGAAGTGGAACACTGTTGTGTCAAATGGAAATACAGCAGCGCCGCTCCGACACTCCCAACCCCGATTTAAAAACACCAACAAAGGCACAAAAATACCTTTATATCGCCACTCTGAACACAGGGTCAAACAGTAAAACGTATATTTAGAATATTTCTTGAGTCTTAACAGTAAACAAACTGTCCCCGATTCAGTTCAAACACTTTTAAAAGACTCAAAGAAGTTATTTCCCCACTAATCAAAGACGCCTAAAAGTAGGGTAAACTATTTAATACTGAATTAACATGATGTTACAATATTGCAGCAAGTCTGCACAGGGCACGCAAAATGATAATTTTAACATAATAGTGGCATAAAACATAATCTTACCAGGTTTGGCTGTTCCGATGTCCTCTGGCATCACTGCTGGAGAAAATAAACTAAATCCAAACTGTCAGAGGAAAAGCACCGAGCTGAGAGACGGATCCTAACCGAACACCAGGCTTCTTTTTCTGGGATAAATGTGCAGCTCTGAGCCGATGACTCATGAAAAGAGCGACGCTTCCAGGGTTTTCTACGTCCTGACTGAGAGCTGGTCTCCGTGTGCTGCTGCAGGAAGTCCCCCCTCTTTATGTGTGTGAGACTGCGGGTTAGTGGAGAGAACTAAATGTTCTCAATAGTGGGGCCCCGCCTTCCCCGGCCGGCCGCTGGAGTCACTTTAACCCAGTGACACACTTTCAGGACACCTGAGGGGCGGAGCCACGCGGGTCCGCGGCGTAGCACGAGGATGGAAACGTTGTGGTCACGTTGCAGAGCACAACGTGAAGCCCTGACAGCGTGAGGCTGTTGGTTGATAGATATATTTAACTTAATGATGACTCTAGTTGTTCTGCCAAGGGTCAGACATTCGTACAGTCTTCAAACGCTTGTTTTCAAAAGTTTTCACGTAGGAACCTCTCAAGAGTCACTTTATTCTTATTTTTTAAGTCAACTGACTTGAAATCACAAACTGATTGTGCTTGTAAAGCTGTCAGTGCTGCAAAAAGTGGGTATGCGCTATGTATGAGGCATAGGGGCGCCGTGCTAGAGGGGGCGCCGAACAAGGGCGGAAACCAAGTATTGCAGCCATACAAAGAAAAAAAATGAAATTACAAGAATAAACTCATATAATTAAGAATATTACAAAAATAAAGTTGTACAAGAATAAAGTCATTTTATGAAAATAAAGTTGTACAAGAATAAAGCTGAACTAATAAGAAAATAAAGTTACAGTATTACCACAATAAAGTCATAATATTCCGAGAATAAATGTATAAAATTATGAGAATAAAATCATAATGCTATGCAAATAAAGTTGCGCAAGAATAAAGCTGAAATAATACGACAATAAAGTCATAATATTATAAGAATAAACTTGTACAAGAATAAAGTCATATTACAAGAATAAAGTGGAACTAATAAGAGAATAAAGTCATAGTATTACTACAATAAAGTCATATTACGAGAATAAAGTTGATATAGTGTGTGAATAAAGTCAATATTTTGAGAAAAAAAGTCATAATATCCCAAAAATAAACTCATACAAAAATAAAGTCTTAATATCACAAGAATAAAGTCGTAATAATATGAGAATAAAATTGCGGTGTTACTAGAATAAAATGTTAATATTACAAGAGGAAAATTGAAATAATACTAGAATAAAGCCTTAAAATAAAGAATGTTAATATTTTGAGAATACATTCATAATATCATAAGAATAAATCCATAATATTACGAAAATAAAGTTGTACGAGAATAAAGTTGTAATTTATGACTTTATTCTCATCTAAATTCAGAAGCTCAGGCAAACCAAATTACTTTTGTGGGTAGAGTAGCCAAAAGTTGTGCTCTTGTAGGAGGAGCACGACTACAACATATTTTTACTTAAGAAGTTGTAAAAAGCAGCTTTCCAAGAAAGTAAGAGTGAAAAAGTATTTGATAAAAATTCTATTCAAGTGGCGAGTAAATAACCGTGAAATTTGATTTAATATTTTAAAACAATGTCATCAAACAAAGTATGAAGTTATGTGCAAAATTTGGTATATTATAGACTAAAAGCAAAAAAATACAAATAAACACAAAATAACACATTCAGGCAGAAAAAAGGTCCCTCTGCCAATAACATAACAATTTGGTAATAACTACGCACTACATACGACCTGACTCCTTTTTTAACTTATGGGTTTAAAGGAAAATTCAGAAACCTTTAAATAATTTTGAGTAAAGGTGAATAAATCATAGAACAGAGCGTTCTCATGCTTTAGTTAGACTTCTAACAAAAAAAGTGAAACTGATTTTTGTCATTTCTGCTCTGGAAGTCCCCAAACTCCCACAACAATCAGACACAACCTGCATGAAATGAGGTCAAAATACTCCGTTACACTCTGACCACAGCTGCAGCGTTTATTCAGTGCCAAAAGTGAGAATAGCCAAAATGTGAAAACCTTCTGTACCATAGTCGAAGTTATCATCATTTTAAAAATGTTAAATTAAAGGTGAACCTTTATATTGCACCATAAATACAGCATTTTGTGAATCCTACCACATAGAAAGTGTTAAATGAATCATAAAAAGTGGAACATGTCACCTCTGACCTCGTGACAGCTCAGTTTACGTAGATAGAAACTTTTGCTCATTTTCTTGTTAATCAACAGTAAAACAACTGAAACCTCAGCACAAAATCCATTAATATTACACTACATCAAAAGCAACAAATAATTGAGCTTTAAAATTCAAAATGTGTGAAAACAGCACCAGGCTGTGTTTGTCCAGTCAGTGGTATAATTTTGGTGAGGCCGCAATGACGCTTGTAGCCTTAGTGTGTTTTCACACCTGATAGTTTGGTAGATTCTGTTGGATTTGTGAGCAGAACTGGTACGGTTCGCTTTTACAGTGAACCAAACCCTTCAAAAAACCTGTTCCCTTCCTCGCCTGTGGGGGCGCTGCACCGAGAACTGCTGAAGGAAACAATACAAGATCTCTGAAGAAGACAGTGACCAAAACGTTCTTTTTCACAAAATGTAAACAAAAATGGAATAGCACCAGATTTTAGTGGTTGTAGGACTTCTGTCTTTGGGAAATGATCACAAGACATTTCTCTTGCAAGTGCTAGAATGGCACATATGTTTTGGTCATATTTACCCAGAATGCTCTGCGCTGTGGTCCTCTTCCTGTTTTTGGGGCAGTCTCGGGTCTGCTTGGCGTTCACATATGCACTCAAACTGAGCTAGAGTTCACTTCAAATGAATTTAACATTTAGTTTCTGCCGTATTATCGGTAAATCTTACGACGCCACTGCAGATGAAAAAAAAACAACAGGAAGAGAAAATTCATGGCCAAATTTTTTTTTGAAAATTTCTGAAGAAAACAAAGAAAATTTCTGAGATTGTATTAGTCGATAATTTGCAAGAAAAAATTCAGAAATTTTCAGATTAATAATAAAAATTAAAAAAGAAAAAACATAAAACTTTCTGAGTTTGAAACGTCAAAAATTTGCTAGAAAACCGCCCCAGAAATTCTTAGATTAATCTCAGAAATTTTCTAGGAAAAACATGGAAATTTCTGAGTTTGAAAAGTCAAAAAGATTAGACTTTTTCTAGAAAATTTGTGAGATTAATCTCAAAATTTCTTTTCCAGCTCAGAAAAGAACTCAGAAATTTCCACATTTTTTCTAGAAAATGTGAGATTTTTGCCAAAATTGTTTTTCTTTCTACCATGACCCCAATACAGTGTTGTAGAATGTACTATTTATCTTAAGTAATAAAACAAAAATGTATAAATATATTCCTGTCCAAATATAACATTTTATTGGATCTGTCACATCTGCATTAAATATGCTATTATTTTTTGTAATACTTTAATATATAAACTTAAAACCAAGCCGGCAGCTTCAGGCATTTATCCACCAGCAGCAGAAAGTTGTGAACGTGACTCTCTGAGTGCTCCAGCTGTCTCACTCCGTCCAGCTTTTATTTACTTTAGAGAAATCCAAAGTTCTGATCGGACAGCAAAGCGTCTCATTGAACCCATCTGGTTTTACTCAACACGTGTTGATAGATTGACGAGATTCAGTGACTAACATCACATGTAGAAACATCTGGTCAGCAGGACAACCATATCTGAAGCTCTCCACCAATCATTAAGAAATACTCCCATTGACCTGGAGATTCTTTTTATCATGTTTGGAATTTGATGTATGTCTTTGGTCATAAAACAAGTTAACTATTAACTTTATCCACTCTCATGTTTCCAAACAATATTTCCATAAATGGCTCCTCTAGAAAAATAAAATAAATCTTACTAGAAACCGGTTTGAAATCTGTTTCTGATAAGCACAAGCAGCACCAATGTAAAGTGATTTAATTCCCAGGTTCGGCTGCTGGCGGGAGTTCAGACCTCAGAGGGAGTGATTCAGTCTTGGCAGGGCGTAGCAGCCACACATCACGTACTCCATCTGAGAGCTGAACATATTTTCAGAGTGACCCCATGAATTACAGAGCTGTCAGAGGATGCTAATAAAACTCCTGCAGGAAATGATGCGTGCTGCTGAGTTGTATTTTCAACATAACTGCTTTTTCTGCACATTTATTTTTTGTAAATTTTTTGTTTCTGTGTTCTTTCCAGACATCAGCAGGATACATTCCTGTTTTACACTGCAAAAACAAAATCTTACAGCGTAATTTGGTCTAGTTTGTACTGAATATATCTTAGTTCATTTGAAATAAAACAAAACTAACTTACAAGTAACTTTTCTGCAATATATAAGTGAATAATTGCTTAAAGTTGATATAAAAGTACAGGATATTTAACTTAAAGCATTTTTTCCATGTTACTTTTTCATCAATATTAAGGAATTATTAATTAAAAACAAGCTCCTACATCCTGTTAAAAAGCCACTTTTATGTTAGTTTGTCTTATTTCAAGTGTCCTAAAATATTTGAACTAAAAAGTAGAATGGTAATATTTTGTGTTTTTGCAGTGTACTTACAGAGATACTTTTTTTTTTACATAAACATAGACATAGAGTCTTACTTTACTGATTATTGTCCTTTTAAAAATCAGATTTTGTGATTTATTGGACAAAACGCCTCTTCTTTAAACTCTACTCAGTTTAAGAGGCACACTGTTTCTTGAATTGTTAGATATGGAATAATTAAATCTGTAACTTAAAGTAAAATAAATAAAAATAAAACAAATTATAGCTTCTACATTGAGAAGATTTGAGGTGTTTTAATATCTTACTTCAATGCTTAGGCCTGTCACGATAGCAATGATGGATGATAAATTGTTCCGGAAATTATTGTGATAAACAATAATATTGAGACATTTTAACTTGAAAATGTCTACAGTTCTTTTCAATCAATATTAAGAAATTATGTACTTAAAGTAACCTCATATTTCTTGCTGAAATGTTGCTTTCAAGTTAGTTTTGTCTTATTTCAGGTTTACTAAGTTATTTGCAGTAGAAACTAAACCAAAAATACTTGGTAAGATTTTAATCTGCTCAGTTTTTCCATCTGACTACCAGATTTCCTCAGCCCAACAATAACTGAAAACAAAAATAAGCATGTATTCTTAGAGTTTTTGTAGCTTTAATAAATGACAGAGTATTCCTCTCAGAGGCGGTGGTTGTAGCTGTTCTGCAGTGCGGGTTTCCTGTGGACGCTGCGGCAGTGACCTGCAGTTGAAATCCCAGGACGTTTGACCTCTCTGATCTCATATCCGTTCACCCGAGGTTATATTTGGTAACGATCCCCTTTAACTGTCGCTGTTTTCCCTGACAGATGACTCACCCTCTGATAAACAAAGCTGTAAACACTCCTAAACTCACTGCTGGGGCAAACAGCTCTGACTAGCACAATGAGTCATGTGGTTAAACCTAAAAATAGGAAGAAATGTTACATTACTGCCATATATAAACTTATTTTGGACTTAATGGTTCGGAGATCAAACTTTACATTGATCACTGTAAAAACACAAAATCCAACCAAGCATTTTTGGTTCAGTTTCTAGGTCAAATATCTTAGTGCATTTGAAATAAGAAAAAAACTAACTTACAGGTAACTTTTCAGCAAGAAATATTAGCTTGTTTTATGTAAATAATTATTTAAAATGGGCCAAAAAGAATAGAGTATTGCAAAAACATAAAATTTTACCGAGTATTTTTGGTCTAGTTTCTAAACAGAATATCTTGCTACAGTTAGAATAAGACAAAAATAAGTTATAAGTAACTTTTCAGAAAAACACAGGACTTAGGTTTTACGTAAATACTTATTTAATATTGATGAAAAAGTTTCATTGGTAGATCAATGGAAAAATGAACTGTTGCAAGTGAAATAATTTCCCAGTGGAACTAGTACTTTTTCACCAATATCTATTAATTATTTACTTATATCTTGCTGAAAAACATATTAACTTGTTAGTTTTGTTTATTTGAAATGTGACAAAAAAATTGCACTAGAAACTAGACCAAAAATATTTGGTAAGATTTTTTGCAGTGACATAGATGTTTAGTAGCGCCAATATTGTCTTATTTTACTTTTTTTTTTGGTACACTAAACATTTAATTACCATAATAAATAAACATATAATGATATTTTGTGTTACTGAGTATTTTCTGGTCCAAATATCTTTATTTCTCCTTTAAAAATTATGTGAGCTCATGATACTTCTCTCCTTTTCTAGTCAAAGTAAAGGATCTTACCGACCAGATAATAATCTTTTGTCACAATGTCAGTGCTCACCTTCAACAAAAACTAAAATCCTGAAAGTCCTGATGTACAAAACTGTAAGTAATAAAATTTTCTGCCACAAAACTCGTATTAGACGCGGCATTTATGCTAAATGGCTGATAATTATGGAATAGTGAATAAAAACTATTCTAGAAGTTGATATTTCTTTACATATTTTGTAGCGTTTTCTGTGGCCTTCAGAGTTTAATGCTCTTTGGAAAAGTTTTGGGAATCCCTGAGTTAGACCTTCACAGCTCCACCTCTGGTTTAGACACACTTCTATTAAAACTACTTTAGTGTAACTAGCTGCTAATTTATGTTAAACGTGTAAATTTTAAGCTAACAAAGCTCTGTGTCAGTAATGTGATCTGGAGCAAAACTGCCACAATGTAAACATATTTTGTGGACTAGAATGATAACACTTGTCACATAAATTCTAAAAAACTAATTTCATGTAAAGCAACATTTATTTCTGTGGCCTGTGAATTAAAATCTCAGTTTAAATAAAACCCTGGATGAGATGTTCCATTGTGTTCCTTTATTACCATGTTCACAACGATAACTTAACCAGGAAGCAAAAAAAATATAGCCGACAAAGTACTAAAAATATGAGCTAAAAATAACCCCCGTCACAAACAACACAGATCACCCCCCACCCCGGCCCTCCTCTTCCTCCTGCTCCTCCTCTTCCTCCCACTGGCGTCCGGTGGGTTTATGTGGCGTATCGTTTTGTCCACTGTTTGGCTGTTCGGTCATGTTCGGCTCTGTTGGTCGTGTACTGCGTGGCGATGCTTCCCACCAGTGGATCAGCTGAAAGGAAAAAAATTAAATAAAGTTTTAATTTGACTAAACATGAATGAGAGCTCAGGAAAAGCAGAACCTGTAACTTGCAGGATTCAGCTTGCTTTTGTGGCCGGATAGGAAATAGTGAATTTGATCAGCGTGCATTTTAATAAGATTATTAACTGAGGAGTAAGCCTGTTGCAATAAGCAGTAAATCAAATAATTGCATGATAAATTAAAACAGGCATAATAGTTTACATTTGCATGATTGATTGTTTTTCTCTCTTTCTACCAAAAACTGGAGGATAAAGGTATTCAGTGTGGTGCTTTGGTCTCAGCTAGACATTTTTCTGGAGGCAGAAACTTCAGTATTCATTTTATTTGTCATTTCTATTTTGTTTATTTTGGATTTTTAAAATGTCTTCCAGTACCAGAGTTAAACTTTTGATAGAAATGAAAGTTTGTTCATTGTTGAGAGAGTGAACTTGCATTATTATGGCATTATCTTTGGTCTCAAAACAACATTATCATTTATCACAATAACTCCTGGGACAATTTAGCGTTCAGCTTAAGTTGTTACTGTGACGGGCCAACTGAGACGCAGGAAAACGTTGAACCAAGCAGCTGTGAGCTTAACAGTAAAAATTAGTTTATGCTAATTTAACAGCTTTCACCCAAGACAAAGTACAAATCCAAAAACAATTAATTAATCGAATCCTAAATCAAATCAAAATAAGATCTATAATTTCTATTCTGATGCTTAATATTTGTTTAGAAATAACTCACAATTCATATGATTTATAGTTTCAGTGGTGTGTGTTTTTTGTTCTTTTGGTGTTTTATTTTTTAGTTGGGTTCGGTGGGTGTAGCAGCAGGGTGGCGTTACCTGGGTTGCAGTCTGTGAGCAGGGAGCAGATGGACAGCAGCACCTTGGAGATGGTGAGGGCGGGGCTCCAGTTGTCCTTCAGGATGTCCAGACAGATCACTCCCTGACTGTTGATGTTGCAGTGATAGATCCTGGTGCGAAACGTTACCTGCAGACAAAAAAGAAAAATAAATGCTGCTGTAAAGAAAATATTTAGAAAAATCACTTATTATGCTTCCTTGAACAGGTCAGGATATTTTATGGCCTGTACAAAACATGTTCGTTACACTTGTTGGCATGAAATCATTCTTCAGTAATGAGGGCATCTGAGAGTAAAACTAGATGACCAAAAGTCCTGGAGTTTTACTTGGGTTGCTAGGTAACAGGCTGGGCCTCACTGGGGTTGCTAGGTAACGGGGCAGAGCCTGCTGATTTGTGACGGTTACATAATGAAGGTTTTTGAAACGGCTCAATTTCCAGACATCCAAAAATTATTAACTTTATTTCCAACAAACAGCTGGGTTATGAGCTTTGGCTGTTTTTGGAAGCAGCTGAGACCCAAATGGAAATAGAAAAATAAACATGTAAAATATGAATTTTCCATAATAATGCAGCAATTTGTTAAGGCAACATATCTGCATTAGAAATAATACAAAGTTAAATAAATAAAATTTTGTACATCTCATTTTATTTGAGCAATATTTTACAAAAATGTATTTTTTGCACTTAAAGGCTATCGGTGATTCAATAAAAGGCAGAAATCACCTAAAATTAAATATTTCCCAGATAAATATAAAAGCAGATCTGAAGAGGGTACTAACACTAATGTAATGTAAATGTAATTCATAATTGTATTCAGGTTGCATCAGTTGGCATAAAAACTGATAGATCCTCATGCGAAACGTTACCTGCAGACACAACATTCAATAAGATGGAGGAAATAATTCACGTTTCTCCATCATCCAATCTAAAACGGACATTTTTTATGTCTGTAAATTATATTTGAAATTCACTCAGAGTAGAGAAACACTTGAGGCTGGAAGACCTTCACTCCGCTCTGGAAGGCCCTCTAGTGGCTACAGAGAGGTACTTCACATACAGTCATTCTCCTAAAATAATAAATGAGGTTTAAACTCCACCATAAACACAGGTGATTCATCCACAGTAAAAATTTTTTTATATATATATATATATATATATATATATATATATATATATATTGCTGTTTATATTTATTCATTTATGAGGCTTCTTACATCCATATTTTGTAACATAAACATGCAAATATGAGCTGATATGACAATAAAAGTCCTTGAAATCCTTGATATAGAAAATACTAACAGGTTTTGTATTACAAATAAAATATACTATTATTAACTAAGAACAGTAATTTACTGGATGATGCTACTAACGAACCAGTTTCATAAGTTTATGTTTCTACCCGCTCCTTTGAACATGTAAATAAACTTTACTGTTCTTCTTTTGCTTATACAACATTTCCTTTTATTACGCTACGTTCAATAAAACAAAACTTCTAAACATTTCATTCATACATTACAAATTACAAATGTTAAATAAATCAGCGTCAGTTTCATTTATAAAAGGCAACAACTATATTTTTCTTATTTAAATCATTCCTTTATTACACTAATACAAATTTCTGTTGCCATAGCAACATTAACGTGCCAAAAATTGTTTCTTAAAGCACAAGAATCGATACTTCAACCACCATAAGCACACAAAAACAGATAATCTGCCCAAAAAGTAATAATATTTAGGAAAAACCATACCAAACAACTTGTTTCTATGAAGCTCAAACACTTTACTTTGTAAAGATTAAATGTTTCCCCCCCCCCATTTGGGAATTTAAGATAAATGTTTATTGCAGGTTGAGCAAACCATTAGTCAAAGAAGAGTTTCCAGGTCTGTTAAAAATCATTTAGTTTAATTTCAAACAGTAAAGAACATATTTCCCCCTAATTTCCAATTCTTGTGTTTTGTTTACAAAAAGTGCAGTTTAGTTTTGTGATTTTTTATTAAAACACACTGAAACAAAACAAAAGCTGCCTCTTGTCAGCCTTTCTATATTCAAAAGAAGTTTTTAAACCTAAAAATGTAATTTTTCCAAAACAAAAATCAAACTATTTTCAGGTTTGCTGTTTGGAGTCGAATAAAAACTCAAACTTCAAACAAAGATCAGATTACTGCTGCCAGATTATTCCTGATACATATTTTTATTTAAATCCTTCAGGGTTTAAATAAAAGGGAAAAGCAGATGTCACTTAACTCTGTTATCTATTAAATGGGAAGTATTATATCTCAGATTACACTTTGAAGCGTAAATAAACCATGATTAGCATTGGAATTGTTTTTAAACACAAAGCTGCAGGAAGTGAGTCTCTTGTAAATGATAATCTGGCTCCACTGTGACATTCTGTAGTCCAGTTTAGGAAATCTTTATCTTGATTTAAATAAAAACAGAAATACGTTGAACGGATGTGAAGCTGCTTATTGGTGATGCAGAAGCAGAATGAAGTGAGCGCTTTAAGTGCAGAGATAAGCTACGCAGGAAATGTGGTTTAGCTGTGAAAGTAACTGGGTTAAGAGGACACCCACCAGTCTGATGGAAAAAGATTTTAACACTGGGATTAATAAAGACTGTAATCTGGGATTAAAGAGAAGGAACAACAAAAAACAAGATGGAAGAGGACAGTTTCTGACAACTACTGCTGACGGTTTGAGCAAGATGTCAACAATTAGATTACTAACATCACTACAGGTGTTGTTTGTGAGCATAAAGTTTAACAGGTTATAAAAAAATGTATTTTATTGTAGGGCTGAAATGAACAATCAAGTTAATTGTGATTAAGGGATTATTAAAATAATTAACTTGAGTGCTGTGCTGTTACAGTTTAGGAAACAAAATGTTTATTTTCTTATTGAAAAAATGAACTGAATTATTTATTTGCATGTCTAATATTGCATAAAATAAGCTTAAGTTGTTAAATAAGAAATCTGCAGAATGTGACAATTATTTTTTTTTATCAGAATAATATTTTTTTCTGGATTATTTACGTTTTATTTTTCTCTGAAAGTAAAAGTGACTCGTGGCCAAATATTTTGTGGTTAAACTGAGAGTTAAAGTTAATAAAACAGAAAAAAATTACCGCTATGTTTTTTGGCATTCAGCAAATAAAAATAAGATAAAACAAGAAAAGTTTAGTCTGAATAAAACTATTTTTTGGTTTTATGAAAATTTCTAGTTTCAACCGTAAATAATGTTTCCCAAATTTAGGCTTTTAATCAAACGTTAGATTGCACTTTGTTACAAAACAGTTTGGATATCAAGCACTTTCAAGGACTTTATGCAGAAATCAAGCACTTTCCAAACTTTGGACTTGAATTTCAAGAATTTTCAAGGATTTGAAGTACCTGTAGGAACCCAAGGTTTAACAGCCTTGTGGTTGGGCGCTGGGTCAGTCAGTCATCCAGCGGCCTGTTGTGTTTTTGAGTTAACATTTTTTAAAAGTTGACAGGAAATTTGAAAATACCACTTGATAATTATGTGTTACTGGGGAAAGACTGGGGAGATTAATACCTGAACACCAACTATAAAGCCTTAAAAAATGCAAACATTTTAAAATGAGTTAAAAATATAAGCAATGCTAAGACACAAATAAAGTCTGGTGGCCCGCCAGGCTTATAATACACTGCGGGAAACCCTGGGACCTCATAGGAATGTTTTCTACCCCATTTTTAGATGGACAAAAAAGTAAAGTTTTTATTAAACTGAATAGATAATTCAGTTTTTTATCTCCATATTGTCTGACTGTATCTAGGGGTCGTACAGTCGGTGTTCGCTTTCTCGTGCGTCACGTTTTGGCTCAAAGCTTTATCAGTTTAGACCCATTTTCTCCACCTCAGTGTTTGACAAACTTTTATCAGGAGTCATGAAAGGAGCTGCTGCTTAAGAGGGAGAAGTCCAGAAACGATCACTGACTGCCTTAAACTGGATTTCATGCTTTAAATGTAGAAGTCAATGAGTTTTAAATGCATTATTAAAAAGCTGCTGTGTCTGCTGACATTGCACCAAAGCAAAATACATTATTTAGATGGGAAAACTAGAAGACGTTAATGGTTTAATGTAATCTATGCATATAAATGTCAGACGTGTAACTGAAGTGATAAATGTTTTTTAAATAAAAAAAAAACCCTACAGGAATCTAAACAGATGTAAACGGCCCTGATGCTAAGGGCCAGATTTTGAGATGAAACACTTTCTTTCTGTTTGTAAAACGTTGTCTGATGATCAGATAGTGGAAACACATCCTCAGATTAGCAAAACACCACACGCAAACTGAAAGTAGCTAATTGGACGACGTAAAATTCAGGGCAACCGCAATGCATAGAAAACAAGCCTGTTTATATGCATGTGTTGGTTGTTATTAATGTATGCAGAGTTTATGCTCCCAATTCCTAATGATATTCATATGTTTGATGGGTTTGTCAGCAGGTTTTGTAGCTGCAGAGCTCAGGCGCGGTTAAAGATCAGAAAGTCATGAAGTGACTTTAAAACGAGACATTAAAAAGCTCTGTAGAGTTGGGATGTCTTTGTTTTTTTCATGAAGGTTTTGCCATCCTTAAATATGTTCTCATATAGTCTTGAAATTGTGTATATTTAGGACATTTTTAAAGTGATTAACAATGTATCAGCTTTACCAAAACGTGCTGGAGTTCTACCTGAGTTGCTAGGTAACGGGGCTGGGCTCTGCTGGGGTTGCTAGGTAACGGCACAGTGCTTGAATATGACTTAACAATCAGGAGGCTCATTTTCCCCTGACGCCTAAAAACATGAACTTTCTGCCAAAAAACGGCTGGGTGTTTTTTTAATTTTCTTTTTTAAGCGCTTGAGTTTTAGTTAGAAGAAGTTGAGACCTAAATGGAAACATAAAAGATGCAAAATGTGAACTTTGCATCAATAGGTTCTGTTTAAATTGTTTAGATTAACCTGTAGACACTATAACAAACTGGTTAATGCAAGGATTTAGTCATGTAATGGAAACAGAGCAGACTATAACAATAGGCATCGAATTTCTTAAAATTTCAGCATTTAAATTTATAACGTTTTAAGATTTAAAAATAGGACCCATAAGAACTACAAATAAAACAGTTGAAGAGTTAACTTGCTATTTTTTTGTAAACACGTTGACAAAACTATATTTAAATGCTGAAGTAAATATTTTCTGAATGTGTCATGTGATTTTAAGCACCGTTACTGTAAAAAGTAAAATTCATAACAGTCCCTGACAGTTTTAGCGACATGCTAAAATCCTTCTTTCCACGAAATGAATTGACATATATGCTGCTAAATGTAATTTAGAAACTACTATTGAGAATTTGGTTATTTTGAGGCCATGCAGACTGAACAGGGGAAAGTAACACAGCTACAAAACAGGAATGGCAACAGAAAGTGAGTCATGCAGGAAGTGCACTTTTCAAACAAACATAACCACACAGTTTCACCTTATCTGAGAACCGTCTGCAACAAATCTGCACAGCAGTGTTTAAAGATGCAATTTTGTCGACACTGTACCTATTTTTGGATACCTTGTATCAAACTTTTCTTGCTTTTGAGTTAATTTGTTTTTTAAAATGCCTTAAATAATCAGCTTATTACAGAGGATTTCACTCTGGAGTTGTTTTATTTGAAAGGTTTTTATCAGTTTTCATGCACTGCAGCCTCTAACTGTCGTTCTGTCAGCGGCGGACGATTAGCTGCTGTTTGTACCTTTGGGGGTTTGAATGGGTAGTCAGGTGTGAAGGCGATGTCCAGGAAGAAGACTCCTCCCTCGTACACGGAGCCCGGTGGTCCCAGGATGGTTGACCTCCACTCGTAGATGTTGTCTCCTTTTGGACCAGCACTGCAGTAACAGAGACGATCAGAACCATTATTCAGATAATCTTCAAATTGCACTTTGGTTTCCATCTGTTAACGCTGGTATTTATCAACTAGATTGATAAATGAACATGATCATTCTGTTTAAATTAGGGATGCAACTAACTATTATCTTCGTAAATCGATTATTCTGATGATTAATCGGATAAAAACTGACACATTCTGTAGATTTTTCATCTGAGGCTTTTTTATACAATTAAAATACATTATAAACAAATAATTAAATTCCCTTTTTAAATAAGAAACACATTATGTTGCCTTTAGTGCATGCTTGATTATTTCTAGCAAAGATTGCATCTGAAGTTAAAGTAATATTTAACATCAACATGAGTATAACATTATTTACAAAATGTTTCATCTTTAATGCTAAATGTGTATATTTTTGTAAAGTTTTGGTGTAATTACTGCTTTGAGTATGTTCTTCTTTTAGCAAATGGCCATTTTTTAAATCTTTGCACTCCAGTTAACAATTAAACATTTACTAAATTAGTTGGCAATTATTTAAAAAATCCATTAATCGTGATTAATCATTTCAGCCCTAATTTAAATTAGTAGAAAAAATTACACCTGCAGAAACAAAGAAATATGCAATGGAGTAGGATTATTTTATAGATTTTCTTTAGGCAATATATATAAAATGTTGATTGATGATTGCACAAATCCATTCATTTTGACATGGAAGAACTGACTTATTGATATTTGGTTTAAATGTAATCTATTAAATGTTAAACTGGTTTGCCATACAAAGTGACCCATCTAAGTGTGTAACAGTTTAAAACTGTTAACTAGTGAAACCAGTAACTAACTCACACCTGGTTCAAGCATGTGTGTATCAGCAGAAATGATGCTTTTGTGTTAATAAAGTATTTACACTTGATTTGATTAATAAAAAGATAAGATATTGATTATTTTAGTAATCGATTATCTATTAGTTTTTCTAAATTGGATTTTTAAAAAAATAGCATTTTCATTTAACCATTGAAACTTATTTTAGACATTACAAATACACATACAAAAAAATTGAATAATAAAACAGATTTCTTTTAATCTATGCTTGATCATCTGCAGCAAAAGATGCTTCTAACATCAACATGTGAAAAGCTAAGTCCTTTCTGCTCGACTTATCAATACAGTGTTGATTAATTTGGATTAAACCGATTAGTAATTGGATGGAAAGATTGTTAATGGGAGATTTATTTGTGCAGAATTTGAACCAAGTGAAGCTAAAAATGCCACTTGATGAATTCTGGGTAGAAAATATTTACAGACAAAGAAAATGTTTCATCTTAAATACAAAAAGTTTAAATTTTTTTATACAGTTTTGGCTTAATTACCGCTTTAAGGGTGTTGTTCTTTATAAATTAGTTGACGATTATTTCAATAATCAATTCATAATGATTAATCTGATAAATCATTTCAGCGCTAATACAGAATTTATAGAAAATGTGACCATAAATGACTAATTTGATCTGGCACCGTTTAGAAAATAAGGTGAATAATTTAGAAAAAAATGTAACAAGGAGACAAAAATATAAAAATATGTGAATCTAACATTCAAAAGCTGTTGAAACCAATAAATTCATAATAATTTTGTATTTTTACTGCTACATGAAGAACTATAAATGTCACCTTTCATTTAATATCTCCCTGATCAGTAATTAAACGTAAGAAATAATTTACTTTTTCCATTGTATGTGTCCTTTAAATAAAAAGGAATATGGATGTTCGTATCCCCACAGAGCTTTATTCATGGATGCTGAAGTTCAAAGTAAGTCCTGTGTTCTGGGTTTAGTGATCCTTAATAATCTGTATTGATCTTTTCCTCTTCAAAGCAGCTGAACATGTAGTTCTGATCGCAGCGATGGGGAGAGAGGGAGGGATCTTTACAATCAGACATATTGATTTCCTCGTTTTTGATCATGTTGACATCGACCTCTGGCTGTTTTCTAATTAACAATGTCTGGAAATTTCAACACGCAACTCTTTCAAATACACAGTTGAAGCCAGAGGTCAAGTACAGTTATCTTATTTGGATTAAGATTATTCATTATACTGCATGTAAAAACCGATAGATCGCTTTAGGTGGAGATGATGCCAAATTGCTTATATTTAATATGATTTTATCCATCATTACAACATTTTTTCACACTAATAATGAATTAATTTGATGTTCGTTGTCTCAGATGCACCAAATAAAGAACAAAAAAACATACAAAAAAAGAAGATACTTTGAGAAAACGTTTAATCATACACAAATTAAGTTTAAAGAAAACAATTACAATTTTAAAATTTATGGATTCAACAGTAATTTATCTATTTGCAGTATTTTCTCCCTCAAATATACACAGTTTAATTTAAACTGTTTACTTGAAAATCTATTGGTAGAAATAAATGTAACTTGAAATTGGCGCAAGATGGATAAATGTAAATCTGAAAATGTCAAACTTTTACAACCAAAACTTTACAATTAATTAAATCTTTAATGATTTCATTATATTTATAATGAGTACTTTATATTTGAAATTTTCTTGCAGTTCAATCACATTTCTAACAAAGTTTAGGAATTTAAGTAGATGGATGTGTGAGGATGAGTTACAAATAATTCAGACTCATTTGGTATGTATTAGTAAACAACTGAAAACAAAAAGAAGAAGAAACGTACCTGCAGTTTGGTGGAGGGTCCAGTGTAATGTCAGCCAGCTCTTTCTGAATCCTGCACACAGAAGAAATAAAAATAACTTCAGACACCCAGCAGATTTACCATGAAGCAGTGACACAAACGTTGCTCTGCAAACTTTGCTCTTTAGTTGCACTGATTCAGTTACTACAAAGAAACAAACATAAACTTACTATCACTGTGTTTTTGCACTGAATTATCAACCATCTTTGTTTGGTTACATCCTCAGCACTGATTGCCTTGTGAAACCAGTAGCTGCTTTCTAAATATGAGGAAGAAATCACTGTCCTCTGGTGTCAGGAATTGCTGCCTCCGGTGAAAAGTGTCGAGCCACTATTCGTTTGCATCAAAATGGCTTCACATGCAGGAAGCTGCTGCTAAAAACGCCGCAGCGGAAAGAAGACGTTCTGGTTCATCAACAACTTCAAGAGGAAAAGTTCAGCAAGATGAAGACTTAAAGATGTTCAAAAGAAACCAGTAGAATCCTGATCATAAATTAATGGGTTATTAGACTAAAATTAGTTCCAGTCGATTAACTAATAATGTCCGCTTAGACCTTTTTTTTAATGTTGCAGTTTGGCCGCCACCCAGCAGAGCGCGCTGCTGGTCATCTGTAACCGGAGCAGTTCGTAGAGAAACAAAGATGGCAGCAGAGCCAGGACGGTAAAGAACGGTCCAAAAAGAGTTCTGTGTGGGATTCAAAATGCACTTTATGCGGTTCTGTTTTGAAATAAAACACTCAGACTCCTTAAGTTTCACTTTAATAGCGCTTCATTCAGCCGAGCTTCGTGGCGGAGCAGCTTCAACGTCTCATACAAAATCAGACATGCTAGAAGGCAAAGATAATGTCCGAAAAGCGGAGGGAATAGAAGCAGAAAAAAAAAAACATCCGCCAATCAACCGCCATTAAGGATGGCGGTAACGTTTAACTTTCCTTCAAGAGCAACTACAAATGGTAATGCTATATTGTCACCTTACTAAAATGACAGCAGTACTTTTGCCAAATGCGTTTTTTTTGTGCCAAAATCACTTTTGTGAAAAAAGTGTTTTGTTTTTTTTTTGCGGTCTTCCTTCTGAACATCTGGAATCCTGATTCAATCCATGTGCGCCGTTGCTTTTCCACAGAGAAATCTGATTTCCTCCCAGTTCTGCTCTTCAAACACCACCAAGAATAAAGCCAGGAATCAGATATGGATCCAGAAACAACCTGGTGATGATTTCTCATGAATCTAAAACTTAAAATAAGCTGTCATGACAATCAGAACGTACAAAAATGGGAAAAATCCCCAGATTTTAGCGCCAATGAGAACCTGTGTTCAGGTTGAAGAAGGTTGAAGAAGAAACTAAAGCCAACAAACGGATCAACTCCAGGACGACAAGAACAGAAGTTGTTATCCAGATTGTTGGAAGAAAAAGTAAAGAGTAAGGCCAAGGCTTTGTGAACAGAACACAGATGCATTTGGACCAGAGCGGAGACACGCCTGCAGTGCTGCTGGAGGACGGCTGCGAGTCGTCGGTGCCGATGTTGGAGCCTGTCTAAGGACTACCATATACTTCATGGTAGAAAAAAAAACTAAACACTGAAGCCACAAAATACAACTGTGTTAAGCATACACTGAACACTTCAATAATCAGAAGCAAAACAGTAAAAAGCTCTTTGTGCAAAAAGAAACAAAAACCATAAGTGATCAGTCTTAAGTTTTCTATCTGAAAAGGAAGCTTCTGCGTTTCCTTTAAAAACACAACAGATCTCACATTGCAAAAACACAAAATATTACCAAGTATTTTTGTCTAGTTTCTTGGAAATATTTTAGTACACTTAAAATAAGACAAACTTAGCTCATGAGTAACTTTTCAGCAATATATAGGAGCTTCTTTAGAGTCAATAATTCCTTAAATGAATAAAAGTACTGGTTCTACTGGTAGATTATTTCACTTAATACATGGGAAAAATGTCTTGTTATAAGTGAAATAATCTGCCAATGAAACATGTACTTTTTCACCAATTTTAATTATTTACTTAAAACAACTTCTATCTTGCTGGAAAGTTACTTGGAAGTCAGTACACTTAAAATAAGACAAAACTAAGATTTTCACTAGAAACTAAATCAGAAATACTTGCTAAGATGTTGTGTTTTTGCAGTGTATGACTGACATACCTCTACTGAAGCCACTGTTTATGCAAAAATTAATCTGTCTATCATATTTTCCAAATATATGACAACTTTATTGCAGGGTGGAAGTGCAATAAAACTCTCTCACTCTTTTCTAATTTACTCAGGATAAATCAGATTTTACAACTTCTGTGATGTCTGCAACATTAACGTCTCAGATTTATACCCAACATGATTGGGTTGGATTAGAAATATCCTTCAGAATGAGCGACTTTACGACGCTGTTGTGCCATTTGAACCTTTTGGCGCTGGTGGAAAGCAGCTTGGAGGTCTTGCTCATGCTGGCTTTGCTCTCCCGTTTCTTCTTTCCCTGCAGGTCCCGATGTCTGCTTTGGCTGGAGGAAGGCGGCGATGAGGAAGAGCTGGTGCTGGCTCGGGAATCCTCATCCGACATTCCGGTTTGGATTGGAGAAGAGGCGCAACCTGAGAATAAAAAAAAAAAGGCAGGAAGTAAGCCAGGGTAAACGTTTCACCACATGTGGGAAATTTGTTGTTGTTCATTTGTACCAGAAAATCTTAATCTTTCCATTAATATATGTGCTTCCATCACTTTTAACATGTGAAATGAAAGTTCATAACATCTGGAAAATATTAGCCAATAACAGCGTTTGGAGCACTTTTCAAGCCAAGTTTTCAAACTTTTCCAGGACCACACTTTGGAGATAAGAACAATACAAATGTACTTAAAAACACACTTTCAATTCATGATTATACAACATCATTTATTACTGTTATCAATCATGTATTTTGATAGTATTACAAAGGGAGAAAGTGAAATGAAATATAGCTAAATTGTATGTTTTTAATGTCTCACACATACCCTAGCACAGGCGTCAAACTCCAGTCCTCAAGGGCCGCTGTCCTGCAGTTCTTAGATGTGCCAGAGGTACGAAACACTGGAATGAAATGGCTTAATTACCTCCTTCTTGTGTAGATCAGTTCTCCAGAGTCTTGCTAATGACCTAATTATTCTACTCAGGTGTGGTGCAGCAGAGGCACATCTAAATATTGCAGGACAGCGGCCCTCGAGGACTGGAGTTTCACACCCCTGCCCAGAGGTTCGAGAACAAAACACTAATTTAACAAACTAAATCCCTCAATTTCAATAAAGTTGTTGAATATATAAAATATGAGAAACCTTTTATTTCAGTTGCACAGATCAACAAGTCATTGAGCCATTAGGAATAATAAGTATTCATTACATTGAAACAATCCAAAAACATCTTAAAGTAAATTACCTTCCTGCTCAAACACAAGGAAAGTTACAAAAACAGAATGCATTTAATGAATATAAATAATTTGGGATATTATAACCGATACAAAATAATAAAAGTTTAGTCTGATTTAACTTCACAGTGAGAGAAAAAATGTGTATCTGATGAGGTGTATGAAAATATCTGATTCCAACTGTAAACATTTTCCAAAATTTGACTAGATTTGCACTTTATCACAAAACTGTTCAGTTTAAAAATCTAGCACTTTCAATGACTTTCTACTTTCCAAACCCAATTTCCAAGGATTTCAAGCACCAGTATCAACCCTTCAACAACTGTTGCATGCCAGTTTTTTTTACCATATAAATATTACACAAACTGACGATACACATTGTGCAGTTGGATCCACTTTGACGTTAAAAACGACAATAATCTGCGTCTGTGAGCTGTTACTGCGCCGACAGTAAACGTCTGAAACACATTAAGGTCTGACAGCCGTCTGTCAATCAAACACCAGATCTGCAGACACAGAAAAAAAGCTGCTGCAGCTGCAGCTGCATCACCTTCCACCTCAACGGACAGCCAAAGGTAGCTTGCTTTTAAGATTACCTTTTGTAAATAGATATTAATATCAGACCTGATGCCATTTTTGTCCTACGTTTCTTATATCTGAATGTTTTGTTTGGATTGAAAGACTCTTACATTTAATTATTTTCCAAAAATGTTTTATTCTACTCAATATTTTTAATTATTTGATTAAATGTGACATTTTATCTCTCATTGGACTTAGAGGAGTAGAATAAAAGGTGAGTAGAATTGAAAACTTGTTAATTGAAAAAGACGCCACTGGCTACACTTCAATGTCATAAATTAATGACTTTGACCCGAAATGTGTGAATGTTTTTGGTGGCAAGTGAGAGAAAATATTCAATATGCTATATAAATGTCAATGTCATCAATAGAAAGTAAACTTTGTCTAATTTCCAGAATATTTTAATGTTTTTTCTAACATGCAAATCACTTTTTCCTACTTTTTGCCCTGACAATGCAACATTTTCAGTCACTTGGTGTTGATTTTTATTCTTTTCATAGAAAGTACCCCCAGTTCAGGGTGGAGCTATAGCTGCCAATAACTCTATTCTTTGTCATGGAAAGTACTCATAGTGTCAGTGTTAAGGTCACCTTTTCCTGGACAAATATAATGGAAAATTTCATAATATGCTCCCACCCAGACACTTGTTAAAGTAATTTCTTCAATGACAATAAAGCTTTTAATGTTACTGTTATCATAAATTATTTTTCTTTTTCATAGAAAGCAATCTTGGGTCAGTGAACGGGAAAAAGAGAAAATATAAATACCTCTTCCTGCTCTTTATTCTGGAAAATACTTTAACCAAATTCCATATATTTTTACCCCCACCTTACTTTACAAAACTCACTGAAAAATTATACAACCTATTCTGTTTTTAAGTGAATATGGATGACGTGTTGATTTCAGCTCCATTAATAAAGTGAATTGATCTAAAGGGGCTACAGGTGTTTGACTGCATTCAATTGAATTTAGTGCAACTAATTATGCGGTCAAAGCGATGCGCTGAGAAGTATCCAGAAGATTTCATACCCATCTTCAAAACTTCTTGAGTGCGGTGGTTTCTCTCTCTCTCGCGAGATTTGTTAACAAAATTAGCCTCTGCGGTTTTTTAAACGTTAGGTAACGTCCTCCGTTACGGTTGACGAAGTAGCCGAAGAGCTAGCTTCAAGATTCATAAAGTAACCCCCTTAACACAACTGAATCCTCGGCGTATATAATCGGTATTTAATTGGTGTTAAGTGTAAATAACTGCTGGTTTACCTTCACTTTCTTCATTAGCGGTTATTAATGCTAACACCCCCTTCAAGAAAACAGCTTACTCTACTCAAACTGGTAGCAAAGACTTAAAAAACTGGACTTCTGAGGTGACACATATATAATATAAATACTAACTTTGCCTCACTTTGTCGCAAAGTTCATAGAAATATAATTTAATTCGCAAAATATTTAAAACCAAACAATATTCGTTCCAGGAAATATACGAGATCGGTTCCACTCTCCAGCACGTAGCCGTAGCCCTTCCCCCGTGCGGCAGACTCGTTTTGTTTGTCTCATTTCTTGGTTGTTTGCGCAGCTGACCGTGACATCAACCGAAAACAAAAACAACCAGCAGATCGCCCAAAGAAACCAACACGGAATGCCTGGATGTACACGCCAAACACACCGTCGGTGTAGTAAACAAAACTTACCCAGTCTTATTGTGTCTGGACCTCCGCCACAGTCGAGGCTGGCTGCTGCCTGTCGCCCTGTGCGGAACGGAAGTAGCCTCCCGCGGCTGCAGTAGGCAGTGCTGCACCGGTCCTACCGTGGAATCGGCCCAGCCTACTGCGCTGTTACAAGGTTCACATTGAGCACATCTAATTTAATTGAATTAAACCTCCCCGGGGTCGTTAACACGTTGACCTCATGACGCAATGTCAGCATTTTAGAGAGCGAAGTCAAGTTGAATAGTCTCAATGAATCAATGTCATATTAATGTGGAAACATTCCAAATTCAAAAATACGTTATTTATCAAAAATGGGCATTAAATGTTGTGACTGGTTCATCCAATTAGCTACCAAGAGTCACTGGAGATGGAGATGCTGTGGGCAGGAAGGATCTGCGGTAGCAGTCAGTCTTGCAGTGAATCTGAAGAGACCTCTGACTGAAGACTTTGACAGTCTTCTATCCTGAATGACACCATCGGTTGTATGAAACCTCCTTTTCAACTCCTCTGGGATTTGGGGTCGTAGTTCATTTAAAATTTGAGCTTTTCAGATGTTAATCAGCTGCTCCCTGTAGTAAAAACAATACACTGTTGCCATAGTAATACATCATGACTACTGTCCATAAGTAAGACAATAAAAGCAAAAATTCTTCCAATTTTAGATTTATGACATAGTGTTTTTTTCCTTTCACTTTTTGCCACTTTTCTACTTCTGCATACTTTTTGCTATTTCAACCATTCAACTTTTACCATATTCTGCTCGTCCAGGACATTACATGTTTCTTGGTTTTGACATCTTCTCTGGTTTATGAAACATTCAGCTTTTTGTGATCATCTTGGACCCCAACAAAATGAATGGAACATCCCATAATTTTTGAAAAATTCTAAAAACTTTACACTCTTTCACAGCCAACAACTTGTAGATACTTTCATCTAGAAACTTGAAAATGTACTTCAACTACCGTACTTGTTTATTTCAGTTTTTTCATGTGTTTTACAGATTTCATAAAATTCCTCTTTAAGTTTTTGCTCACATTATGCTCAGTCTTAAGGAAAAAAACCTAATCTTCCATCCAAACCTAATCCCAACCCTAATTCAGAAATACTGCAGTCCCAGCCTACGAAACGTAATATTTAGTTGTGCCTCCTTTTATTAAACTGGGCTAAATAAGTTAGTTTTTTTCAAAGGAACTTGTATCATGCTTTTATAACTTTTGATATACAGGTTTGTTCTGTAAACAAATGTTCATTAACATATTTAAGTTTCAATAAAATATTATGTCTTCGGTTTGTTTTTACAGTAGATTTCTCTTTGCTTTTTTTCATTACAAAACATTTATTTTTTTGTGACCCATGACTATAGTTTTACCATTTTCAGAAATTTTATCAGCAATTAATAAAGACAAGTTTCTCTTTTTAACGTGATATATTGTGAAGTACCTATCCAATAACAATGGACATAAATGTCTCTTTTTCTAGGATGCATATGAAGTATTTTTTAATTTGAATTGAATTTGAACGTATCAACCAAACTACATTCAACTTGATTTGAATATAAAAAATGTAAATAGAGATTCAAATATAAACATATATTCACCCAAATCATGCAATAAATTGTGTTAAACTTTCTATAATGTCTTAAATTGACACAACTATAAGACTTATTAGCCTTTAGTGAGTAATTAAGATTGACTGTAGCTATTAGTTTCACTCAATCTGGGTCAATTTACCATTCAACTTATTATAATCTCATTTAGTTCCGTTTTCTCCCAACTGACCTCCGCTCTGAAAAGAGGTCATGTTCTACTCATGTACTCAAACTGGCAACATAAATAGTCATAAAATGGTCAAATCCCAAAAATCGTAAACTATTTTCGAGGACTTTATTACACCATATTTTGGTTTTTATTCCAGTTTAAACAAAACTTCTGAAATACAAGAGATTGGTTTGGCCCTCACACCAAAATAACAAGGCCACCTCCTGGTGGTGTAAATTATTCTTTGGAATCATAGGTCTGGACAAAATGGCTGAAAAACGTGTCTTGTTATAAATGTTTCATATCGGTCGATATCAATAATTATTGATGAGTTGTTGGTTTAAATATCTGAAATACTTCTAAACTGGTGGTGTGACCTTAACTTTTTTATCCAGTTTCCAAGCTGTTGTTTCTTAATTTTAATCAGTTATGAGGCACAGGGGTAAAACCTTAAACTGCTTCTGCGCCAGTTACTCAGCAGGCCGTTGCTAGGTAACCAAAGAGCGAGAGAGTTAGTAGATTCCACCAACTTTACCTTAGCTGCAGTTCTGAATCAGAGTTCAGTGAATATTCTATATATTGAATATTAGTTGTACTATGTATTGATCCCAATATATATTACAGTTAATGATTTATTGTCCAGCACTGTGGAATTACACAGCAGGACATGAGCAGATTATGGAAAATTATTTTAAAGCAGGTAGAAAACATGGTTGTAGTGAACATCTCGAGTCAAACGGCTCCATTTTTTTCAGAAAATGTCTCTCTTTACCAGTATGAAATGGGTTTTATACTGGGTTTTGTAACATTCAGAACAATGGGAAGGTCTGAGGATCTGAATGGAGACAGTGGTTTGTAATTTACGCAAATTTGTAGTAATTTCTAAACAACACCATCAATTCAAACATGTTAACATACATGTGGCCTAATAAACATTAAAGCTGGAGAAAATTTAATGACCAAACTTAAAAGCCTGAAAAGCCACCAGTTCAAATGTGTAATTTTCACCCTGGTTCAAATAAATGTTTGTACATTTCGTCTTGGAACTTTGTAAGCAAGAAGAGTTTTACTGAAAATATATACCGAATAGTTTCACTTTTTAAAATATTTCTAAATGTCGCCTTTAATAAAATATGACAGCCTATTTAATAGAAACTGAAAGGCTTAAAAAAAATAACAAAATTATCCAAAAAAATCTTCAGCTATGACTATTTTTTCTCCTCAGCCGCAGGAATAATAATAAAAAAATATGAACCACTAAGAACTGACCACATGTCAGCAAACCGATCTGAAAATTACTCATGCGGTTGTATTATAAGATCAGGCGATGGAAAAACAGCAAACATGTCTCATCATCCTGAAAGTGTGGTTTTAGTTTCATATGATTAATCAGCAGAGTAACCTTCTGCTTTTGTTTTGTGCAAACAAACTCCTCACAATTTCATTTCAGCCGCATTTGGTACAAATTCATGAATTTCTAAAGTTTAAATTACACATTTAGATGAGTTAGTGATGTATTGTGTAGCATTTTGAGTCGTATTGACATGGATGCAGTTTATTATTCCAGTATAATCTGGATTTAGTTACTTTAGAGGCAGATAGAAATAGTTTAATCAGATTTATATCAGATTTATATCAGCATAATTTTTTAGTCTGGGAGAAATCATGTTGTTTTGATATAATATTGATTTTAAACATCATTTTTGTAACCTTTCTTTTAACTGATTTCTGCTTTTTGTATGAACTCAGATGGAGAAATGATTGGGCCAAAACTGACATAATTAGGAATAAATGCATAAATAAATACATGCTCAATAAATAAGCATCTGATTAATTGGCCTATTTTGTAATAATTACCCTATTTATTAATTAATTTATTCAGTTGTAGGTGAGAATACGACAGTGTTAGAACCACACTAAGAAAATAATTAAAAAACACATAAAATTAAAAGAGAATAAAGTCAAAATATTATGACTTTCTTGTATTTTGCGACTGAGTATTATGACTATTTTGTCAAAATATTACTTTATTTTCATTATTACAACTTTATTTTTGTATTATTTAGACTTTATTCATGTAATATTTTTCTTTATTTAATTTTTTCTTATTATGGCCTCTATTTTCTGTCATAACAGAAAAATTGAATTTCTCTTGCATAGTTTCACAGTTGTGTAGTAACTAGTTAGATTTACTTGAGCAACTTTTTGGAAAAGAATATACTTTAATTTTATTACGAAGTATCGCATCTCTGGAGTAAATTTTCCACTCCAAGTAACTTGACTTAAGAGTAAACAAGTTTTTTATGCCTGACTGTTATTTTCTTTATATAAATTGTTTATTTTTATCTTTAAAATATAAAAATTTCCACACAACTTAGAATTTTGTTCCATCTGGTGACGTAATTTTAAAATATTAAATGACGTTTTGATCAGTTACTCAGAACTTGAGTCGCCTTTTTACCAAATACTTTTTAACTCTTCAGTAATTTCTGGGTTTCACTTTTACTTGAGTAATTTAATTATGAAGTATTTCTACTTTTACTTGAGTAAAATTTCTTGATTTTCTCCCCACTGAATGAAAAACAAACATTTTAGCCAAAAGTCCTTCACACTCAGACACACACCTGCAATTTCTGTTAGTTTCATAAACTTTCTATTGAAAGATTGATTTGGAAAAATTTTTCTTTTGCCTGTTAGTTTTTATATAAATTCTTTATTTTTGTCTTTAAACTACCAAAATATCCTCATAACTTTATATTTTAGTCCATCTGATGACTTGAGTCGCATTTTCACCAAATACTTTTTGACTCTTCAGTAATTTCTGGGACGGCTGCGTTTTACTTTTGAGTTGAAGTTGTGCTGATCTTACTTGAGAATAATTTTCTACCCTCTTCAGCTGAGTTTATCTCCAGTCCTGTAAATCTCCATAACAGTAAAGACTTTCCCGATGTGGATCGCTGCCAAAACACAAAGATCCATTTTCTTCCCCGAGTCTTTTATGGAGATCCATTCATGAGTTCCCGAGACGATCGGACAGATAAGATCCCGTCTCCTCGGCGTTAGTCGTAAGATAACAATCGTCCGTGTGCGTTTGTGTGTAAATGTTTAAACACAAAAAAAACTCAGATTTTTTCTCACGAGCCAACCAGGGAGTGTTTTATTGGGTGCTTCAGATATACAAGTGCACGACAAACCACTCTGCACATGGCAGAGGTAGCGGGTAGCCAGTAAATATACAAGTCCTGCCTCTTTCACAGGCAGACCCAAACTTTTAGTGGTCTGCCTCAAAAGCCTTTGAAAAAATACATACAGTACAAACAAAATCAGAAGAGGTTAAAAGCAAGAAGAATCGACTGGGGCTAAACTTCTTCCATGCAGTTAACTTCACTGATGACAATTACAAAAAAAAAATCTCCAAAAAACGAGCAAAGAAATTAAAAATTAAAAGCATACTCTGCAGTTTTGTTCCAGGTGCCACTAAGAAAAATGAGAATACATACTGTATAGTCAGAGGACAATGCGAGTGATAATAATGATATTGTTTTTTTCTCCAATACAATACTTCCAACATTCAGATATTGGAAAATAAAAATCCCAATCTACTCTTTGTATAAAAAAGAAGCTTTCAAGTCAACAAGGAACAAAGAACTTTTTTTTTTTGTTTAAAATTTTCTTGTTTTTTGCACAGAAAAGGTAGATAAAATGGGGAGGAAGAGCAGGAGGGCGGTAACAGGAGGGCAGGTTCACCGTTGCACTTAGTGAGTGTGCTTTGACGTACGAAGGATGAGAGGTAGAGAGAGGTACAGAGATGAGGAGGGAGGACGGGGCGCCGCAGTTGCTGCAGCAGCAGCGGCGGCGGCTCTATGTAGCGTATCTCTTCGTCCATTGTTTAGCTATTCTGTCATGCTCTGTTCTGTTGGTCAGGTACTGTGTGGCGATGCTTCCCACCAGGGGGTCAGCTGAAAGGAGACAGAAAAACACCAAATTAACTTGTTTCTATTAACCAGAGCAGCAAAAATCATAAAGAAAACTTGAACTAATCAAATTTTACAAGGAGTTTAAATGACAAACCGACACAGAAGGTGCATCATTTTGAAGCAGAAGGAAAATTATGCAGAGTATTTAAAAAAATTAACTAAAAAGTAAAAAATAGTGTCCTTAAAACTGAAATGATTAATCACAATTAGTCGTCATTAAACCAATATACCCCAATTTAAATAACTAACGCATAAATTATAAGCCAACAATTATATCCCTTACACAGATTATAAACTCACTGAGCCATTAAGAGTTGGGTTGAAATGATTAATCACGATTAATCAATAACCAAAATAATCATCAACTAATCGAGAATTTAGACTCAATACAGAGCAAAATAGAACAAAACTCTACAAAAATATATACATTTTCAATTTAAGATAAAAAAATAACTTTGTCTGAAATTATGTTTTACTCAGAGCTCTTTAAATCGGATTAATTGATTAATATCCAGAATATTTGATTACTGACATAATCAGTTGCTGCCCTATTAACGGTATGCTTAAAGTCTACTTTTTTATAAGCTTATGTCTCCCAATTTAATCTGAAATAGTATTAAATTAATATACTTTCCAGTATAGTACAAGTACATGGTGCACAGTAAACTGGCTAAATTAATAAGTTTTCTAGTTTTTGCAAAAGGAAAATTTTGAAGTTGAAGGAAAATGATGCATAATTTTTTAATGACCACAATGAAAAAAACTGTAAAATAGTGTCCTTAGGGCTGAAACAATTAATTATTAATCAACTGAAATAATGTCAACAATTAAACCAATTAATCATTAACTGGAATATTTAGACCAAAAAAAACTAAGTTGTTTGCCAATAAAGCAACATAGTCAGAGCAGTAATTAAGCCAAAACTACACAAAAAATATAAACATTTTGCCTTTAAGATTAAAAAAATGTTCTTTATCTGTGAATATATTCTTATCATTACTCTTCAAGCAGCGTAGTTTTAGGTAAAGTCATGATGTATTATTACATTTTAGGCAATAAAATCTTGTTAAAAAAGGAAGTGAATCATTTATTTGCATCCTTCAATGTATTAATAAAAAAGGTTTAATTTTTGAAATAAAATCTTTTTGCCGATTAAATCAATAGATCACTAAAATAATCGTTTGTTGTAGCCCAAATGTCAATTGATAAGGTTGTTAAATGTTTTTGGTCCAGCTTCCTCCTCATGAAGCTTCAGACGTTTCCACTGAGAGGAAAAAGTAAAACCCAAAGGTTCTGTTCCGATTTGTCAGATGAAAATAACTGGAGAGAAAACCAGCAGCAGCTCACTGGGAGCGCCGCTTCAGCTGGTTCCTGTACAGATTATTTATTCAAGCAAGACTGCCAATACCAATTTCTTCTAAGAAGTGTTATAAAAACAACTTCTTACTGCATTACTGGTGGATATACGTATCTACGGTGGCTTATTAGGGAAATTTCAGATAGAAAAAAAATGGAGAACATTTCTGCCAAAACCAAAAAAAACTTTGAGTTTAAAAAATCAAAAATTTGCTAAAAAACATTCCGATATTTTGAGATTAATGTCAGAAATTTTCTAAAATAAACTAAAAAAAATAACATTTCTGAGTTTGAAAAGTAAAAAATTTTCTTAAAAAGAAATTTTAAGATTAGTCTCAGAAATTTCTTAGGAAAAACTTGAAAATTTCTGGTTTTGAAAAGTCAAAAATTAGCTAAAAAACATTCTGAAATTTTGAAATTAATGTCAGAGTTTTCTACAAATGTTGGAGTTTCAAAAGCCAAGATTATTGTAGAAAAAACTCAGGTCTTCTGGTTCCGCTCTACAGCCAGAACCAGAACCAAATGGAGAAGCAGAATTCGGCTTCCATGCACCACAAATTTGAGACAAACTTCCAGAAAACTGAAAAACCGAAACACTGAGTTCCTTTAAATCAGGACTAAAGTCCTACCTGTTTAGAGCTGCTTTTGAAACACTGATAAACATATTTGATGTTGATTTTGATGACGTTTAATGTTTACTGGTTTCACAATTGGTGATACAAATAAACGATTGATTGATTGATTGATGAAAGTACTTTCAGAGATTGGTTTTACCTCGTTCTATTAAAGGTAGCAGTAACAAAAAGGACCCAGAGGTCGCAACAAACTTGGTTTGACTGAAGCAACGTGTTTCCATTTACCCTCAGCATGTTTCTCCCTGCCTAATAAGAATCTGCATCGGTTTCACAGAGTAATCGACGCCGTCGCAGCTGCAAATGAATAGAAATCATGACTGTAATGGGTTCGGACACCGCGACCCGACTTCATTAAGATGTAAATACAGCCTGGAGAAAAACATCCACCTGCATTCAGGCGTCTCTGCTAACCAAAACAAGAGCAACAGAAGCGCCGAGCTGCAGCTGCTGCAGTGAGGAAATGGACCAAAAGAGATTCAGCAGAAACAAATCAGAGAAAAATCAGAATGATAATTATTTGGTTCATGTTTAGGAAGTTTCAAAACAGGCGACATGAAATCAGAATTAGCCTGTAAATTGATTTAGTATGGAGAAATCAAGAAGTCGTCCTCCAGGAGCAGCACAGACGTCATGAATAAATGAGTTAACGAAACAAATAAAAAGAGATTAAAGCCATTACTTTTTATTATCCGTGCTTTTAAATTTAATTTTTTAGAAAACCACAACATTTTGCTTCAAGAAGAGGGATTTGTAGCTTTTATGTCAAGTTTATCTGTACAGCAATAACAAAGTTCAAAGTGTTTTAGATGATAAGAAAACCTAAACATTACTGTGGCAGCATAAAAAGAAGGGATGAAAAGTTGAAATCTAGACCAGAATTAATCAATTTTCCATTTATTAAAGGCAACACTAAACATGCTGGTTTTCAGCTTTGATTTAAATTAACTCAGTGTTTCAGCAGTTTTGCAGTTTTCTGGACATTCATTCCAGATTACAGAAGCATAAAAACTGAAGAGTGTTGCTTTTTTAGTTGCTGCGCTCTGCAGTAATTCCCATTGATTCCTGTTATATTTGCAGCAGTTTAAGAAAAAAAAACACCTAAACACAGTGAATACTGTGGGAAAAAAACAAAAGCAGATCTTGATGGTTAATTCAGTTTATTTTGCGTGTTTGATCATACTACTAATTAAACCTGAGCGTAAAGATACTTCTGTGTGAACGGTTCAGGACCGAATGCGCAGAAGAAGAACATCGACGTCACAAAGCAACACACCGTTTACACAAGTAATAATGGATGGAGACTTTATGAAGGGGTTGACCCAGAAAACCTGCAAGTCGATATTTTTCTGAGTTAAAAAATGTTTAAAGTTGAAAATATGACTAGGTAATTTTATTGGAAGTCATTTTCTACAATACCTAAACACCAACTATAAAGCCCTAAAACAAGCAAACATAAAAAATACAAATAAAATAAATTAGTTGTTTCATCCTAATTAAAGTGTTCAACATTTCTTGATCCTTTAACCAAGACTTGTCACTTTATTTGCTGAAATTGTTGGCGTAGTGACCATATTATGTTGCCATTATCCGACCAAAGAGGCTAATTTACCAGTAGCATTGTTACTGGTGTATAAAAAACCCTACAAATAAACAAACAGTGATTAGCCTGGAGGGGCACAAATAAAGCCTGGAGGCCCGCCAGGCTTACAACTCACTGATTTATGGATTTTAAAGTTTATTCAGCAATTTGAGTTGGAGGTATTGTCACAAGATCAAAACAACACAAAGGCAGCAAATTAAAAAGAAAGTAAAACTAATAGTGACATCCTGATTTTGTGGCACTTTGAGAGTAACATCTGCAGAGAAATCAGTTTGGATTTGTGGAAGTACTGACAGACTTCCTTCATAAATTCATAAACGTAATTTTCAGCGGTTGTTTACATCCTGATTTACCGTGTCTGGCTTCTTCTGGTGCAGAAGTATGACTTATGATTCACGTCAATGACATAAGAGTCGGATAAAATGCGACATGACCGTTCAGGCTGCAGACACTATGAAACAATGGAATTGGACCATTGAGCCTGCTGTAAGAAAGTTGAATATGGGTCACATTTGGGCCAAAAAAGCAGATTTGGTTTGATTTGCCTGCTGAGTGAACGTAGCCCAAATCCAAGCCAAACAGAGAAAACAATAAAACTGCTATTTTTACCCCACTGGACAAGATAATATCTGTTTTTATTCCAGAGTTCTACTGAATAATGACTCCTCACTAGTTTGTTTTGTGAAAGCAGTCTGCAAGATTGCATTGAAAATGAATTAACTTCAACTTTAGCGTCCGGAGGGTGGCGTTACCTGGGTTGCAGTCTGTGAGCAGGGAGCAGATGGACAGCAGCACCTTGGAGATGGTGAGGGCGGGGCTCCAGTTGTCCTTCAGGATGTCCAGACAGATCACTCCCTGACTGTTGATGTTGCAGTGATAGATCCTGGTGCGAAACGTTACCTGCAGACAAAAAAGAAAAATAAATGCTGTTGTAAAGAAAATATTTAGAAAAATCACTTATTATGCTTCCTTGAACAGGTCAGGATATTTTATGGCCTGTACAAAACATGTTCGTTACACTTGTTGGCATGAAATCATTCTTCAGTAATGAGGGCATCTGAGAGTAAAACTAGATGACCAAAAGTCTTGGAGATTCACTTGGGTTGCTAGGTAACGGGCTGGACCTCACTGGGGTTGCTAGGTAACGGGGCAGAGCCTGCTGATTTGTGACGGTTACATAATGAAGGTTTTTGAAACGGCTCAATTTCCAGACATCCAAAAATTATTAACTTTATTTCCAACAAACGGCTGGGTTATGAGCTTTGGCTGTTTTTGGAAGCAGATTAGACCCAAATGGAAATAGAAAAATAAACATGTAAAATATGAATTTTCCATAATAACGCACCAGTTTGTTAAGGCAACATATCTGCATTAGAAATAATACAAAGTTAAATAAATAAAATTGTGTACATCCCATAAAGATTTCCCAGGTAAATTAAAACCAGCACCAAATAAAAGATTATATAATAATAATGTAATAACTTTTAGGCAATGCATTACAAAATAAATGTTCAGATTGCATCTTTAATTTAATGACAGTTGGCATAAGAAAAATCATATTAGAGTAGTTGCAGCTTAACTTAATGAAACAAAAACATACATTTAAAACTTTTTATGCCTTTTTGATTTGATAGTTTTGTGACAATTTTGTTGTACTTTCCTTTGTTTTGTATTTATTGTTTGTACTGATTGTCTTTATTGACAAATTAGTAAATCATATTAATCTTTTTCATATAATCTTTGTTTTTAGGAAGACAAATTACTCGTACTAGTCCAGGGATAATGGATGGAAAAATTACCTTTTGGCTAATTCTGGTACATTTGCATAAATTTTTTTGTGCATCGTCCCCGTCATATAAATTAATAAAATACAATTTTTAAATTTCTCTTCACATTATAGATAATCTGTGAAGTCATATTATTTTTGCTTGACATTTTCCATTGTGAGTTTCTGAAAGAACAGGAGAAATAAATTAGTTTAGAACAGCAATTAAATTTAGCAATGAAATGTAAAACTTAGAAAAACACAGCAGGAAGGAAATGCTAAGCAACATTTTGTGACACGTTCTTGGTAGTTTGTCAGGTCAAGGGTTTGTTTTCATTGGCAGCAGTAATAAGTGAGACAACGGGGACGTCTTAACGCTCTTCTCAGTTTCTTCACATTACCGCCGACTTTCCAGCATCGCGCTGATCGAGAGCTCCACTGAGGGCCGTTTGCACCATTCGTCAATGTGGCTGACAAATTTACAGATCTTTAAACGACTGTATTTTATCAGGACTTAAATCTGGGATTTCCTTTAAAGGGATTTTGCAAAATTCACATTTTGTGTGGTTTTATGCTTTAATCTGGATCTCTACTGCGTTTAAAAAACAGCCCAAACGCTTAAGAAGACAAAAACAGCAATAAAAAAAAATCCACACGGTTGTTTTTTAGCAATAAGTTTATGTATTTTTTGGAGCCTGGAAAATGAGCTGTTTCAAAAACCTTCCACAGGCACTGTTACCTAGCAACCCCAGCCAAGCCTGGCCCCGTTACCTAGCAACCCCAGCAGAGCTCTAGAAGGTTTGGTCGGCTAATTTTATGGCTGTGATAGCTGCTGGAAAAGACAAGTGTTTTATCGCTGAACTACTTGCTGCATCCTTGTTGGTTTACACAAAATTTACATTTTGCACGTTTTTGTTCTTCCATTTCAGGCCCTATTGCTTCTGAAAACAGTCCAAGCACTTAAAAAAAACACTCAAATAATTTCAAGACACTAAAAAGCATCAACTTATTGCCAAAAAACACCCGTTTCAAAAACCTCCCGAATTTAACGTCACAAATCAGCAGCCACTGCTCCGTTACCTAGCAACTCCAGCAAAGCCCAGCCTGTTGCCTGGCAACCCCAGCTGAACTCTACTTGCTGCATTCTTGTCAGCTGTGCATGAGGCTCTACTTATGCTTTTCAAAGATGTACAGTTGCATATTTGAGCCTCTGTTTTCAGCCATTTTCACGTGTGAGTGTAAAGGTTGAGTTGGGGGCGTGGCTAGCAGCAGATTATTTGGATTTAAAGTGACAATGGGCTCTAAAGCAGCTCATTTTAAAAGGAGCATAAACAGAATAAAAACTCAAATGTAATTATCTAAGAATGATTTAGTGTAATAAATGCAATGAACATGTTCTGAATAGACCTGTTCTGACCTGTTCAAGGAAGCATAATGGGTCATCAGAGCATTACTAAATCTGGTGCGTTTAAAAACCTGACCACCAGAGGGCAGCGGGTTCTAAAAACATGACACCTCAACAATATGAGCTCTGTTGAGAAAAACTGGACTCCAGCACCCAAGTGTCAATTAGTTCTTCCACTTGTAAAAGTAAACAGCCTCCTGTGACGGCGCGGGCTCCAGCGGTGAATCATAAGGATAACACACTCCTTCCTGAGAGCTCAACCAGCTAATAACCTCCCACAGAAATCAGGATCTGACCTCCTGACCCTGAGGAAAACCGCCATCCAACCCCGGCATCCCCCAAGAAAAGGACTATAGATTCCTTATTTTAAAAAAAAACAGAACACATTCATTTCTGCAGTGAAGGTGTGTGGCTGCACCACAGCAAACACTGTGTGTGTGCGTGTGTGTGTGGTGCAAGTATCGGTGTGTGTGCGTGTTTGAAGGGGGGTTTGGCTGCAGATCACAGTGTGCTGGATGGGGTAAGAGGTATTGAAGGGGGTGGAAACACTCGATCCCTCTGGCCACAGAAAGCTGGGTCGGAGCCTGTGGATTTGTTTGAGTCTTCTGTCAAACATGGAGCTGCTGGTACACAGCACAAAGACAGAAAAGGAGGTGTGTGTGTCTGTGGGCGTGCGCGTGTGTGGAAGGCCTCCCGACAGGTTTTGTTTTTTTTCTTTTTGCCGCACCGAAAATATCTACGAGACTTTCCCCGACAGCGAAAGTGTTCAGAAGCGTATGAAGAATAAACAGAGTTTGATTTGCTAATAGAAACAGATCTGTGTCAAAAAGCTACAAACATAAACCAAACAGATTCACACGTTCCTCGCTAACTACAACCAGTTTGTTAACTCTTCCCTCGGTAAAATTCAAGTACTTTTCAAGTATTTTCAAGGGAAGTTTTCAAACTTTTCCAGCATCACTTGGGAGATAAAAACAAGATCTTGCTGCTGGAGGCCAAAAAGCTGCTGACTGATAATGACCAGCATTGGTTTTAGCTGTTAAATTATCAATATAACGCGCTAAATATTAAATGTACGCCAGATATTTAAAAGAAAAAGTTACTCAATGCTTTGGTACCAATTGTCAACACTACAACAATTAGATAAGGTCAGAAAAAGTTTTAATTAAGAAAAGAAATGAGGGACAGGGAAGTAGTTCAGCTATGCTAGCTTGACTCAAAACTCATCTGCTTTGATTGACTGGAGATCATAAAACAAGTTAAAATTGTTTAATTTAATTAAAAACAGAAGGAAGTGCCGGTGTCCACTGACCTTGGGGGGTTTGAATGGGTAGTCAGGTGTGAAGGCGATGTCCAGGAAGAAGACTCCTCCCTCGTACACGGAGCCCGGAGGGCCCAAGATGGTCGACCTCCACTCATAGATGTTGTCTCCTTTGGGGCCGGCGCTGTGAAATCGAAACAAGATATTAGTTAATATTAATGAGAAAAGAGAACCAACAGAGATTTGTGTGGATAAAATGTCTCCTGACAGGCCAGTGATGAAGATTTGTAGAAAGATGAAACCAGAAACAGGGTTTGTTCACTTTTTCCCACAATAAAGTTCAAGCACCAGAACCACACTCTGAAGATACAAACAAAACAACTAAAGTTAGATTCTACTCACTATTATATCATTTATTACGGTTATTAATAATGTCTTGTGGCTGTATTCTACAGTAGGTCTAATAACAACAAAGATAAAAACAATAAGTAGTTAAAAAGCTGCCTGGCTACTAAATCATGACACTCAAACCACAGAACATTAACGCTTTGTGAAGCTGAAGGCCACATCTGCTACATATGCTGAGCTGAGTAATTAATGCCCTTTTCCCCCATCCTGTCGTTTGTGGAAAGACCTTCATCTGGTGTAAAGCCAGAAAAAAACCGAGACAATAAACAATCCCTCCGACGTCGGGTAACTACCACGGCTGGTGTTCATGTCGGAGCGTCGCCTGTGGCCAGATGTGCGGACACACTGGGCAGCTTTCAGCCGAGGTTCCCGTTTCGCTGCTCGCTGTTACTGAAACCAATAACGATATTTCCTGAATGAGACCGTCTGGCAACACATCGCCCTCTGTGATCAGGAATTAGACGTCTCCTTGTTTAGATTGGTTACAATTTAATCTACTTTAAAAAAAAAAACACTTTAAATATTCTGGGTCACATTATGTAGATCCATCCTGAAACAAGCAGCAGAAAACACCAGGCGATTGGAGCTAAAACGATTAATCAATCAATCACAAGTAATTTTGATTAATCACAAAGAATCTGGTTAAATAATTAAAATAATCATCAACTAATGATTGATTAGTCGCGATTAATCAATTACTGAAATCATAATCAACCAATTTAGTAATGGATTTAACATTAACTGGAGTGTACAGACAAAAAAAAGCAATTTTCTGAAAAAACAACAAACTCAGAAGAGCCAAATCTGTACAAGATAAGTATATATTTTTAAGATAATAAAAAAGATCTTATTATTTTCTTAGTTTTGTCTTATGAGAAGTAGCTTTTCAGCAAGATATAGGAGCTGTTTTAAGTAAATAATTCCTTGATGTTGATTTTTAAAAGTACTAGTTCCACTGGCAGATTATTTCACTTGTAACAACACATTTCTCATGTTATAAGTAAATTAATACTTTTCCCATCAATATTAAGAAATTATTGACTTAAAACAAGCTCCTATATCTTACTGAAAAGTTACTTGCAAATTAGTTTTTTCTTATTTCAGTGTACAAAGATATTTGCACTAGAGACTAGACAAAAATATCTGGTAAATTTGTGTTTTTTTACAAATATTGACTTTTTTCAGGTCTTAAAGCTAAAGGTGATCCTGCAAACTTAGTTTTCCAAGCAAAACTTGAGACTTATTTTTACTTAATAAATATTAACAGTTGTACATTTAAGTGTTGCATGAAAACCTTAGTATTGACGGAAGGTCCACTTTCTTTTCTACTATGCATGTGTGAACATAAGGAAATACGTCTGAGCCAAGAACACAGCAAGAACACACAGAGTTTAGAAAGTTTATTTGGGTAACAAGATCTTTACATCACATATTTAATTTGCTTTGGCAGAACAAAACTCTGTTTGAACAGTCGCCAAATAAACTCCATAATTGCATGTTTTGTTTTTCCTCCAAACACGCGCTGCTGTATGTCATCCAGACAGAGAGAAACATCTGAGCGCAGCGAAGGAAACGAACCTCCGAATGAAAGGATTTGCGGGCGCATGTTGACATCTGATAGCCAGCAGTTTGAGCCTGTCATAACATCATAAAGTAAGAGCAAACCGCATCAGAAACTGGTGTTCTTGTTCCTACATGATTCTGCTGGTTTTAGCAGAGGGAGGCCATGTTTTCCTCCTCAGCAACCAAAGATGTTTGGATACTTTTTGGGTTGATTCAGATTAAAGACGTCGTGGATCGATCTGGATAGATATTATTGTTATTCTGGTACCTGATGACTTTCCACATTTTAGACACTGAAACTAAACTTCCTCGGATGTATTCAGTCTAACTGGTTCTGGTTTTTATTCATTTCCAGCGTGTTTTACCCATCTGAGATAAACATGAAAGCAGCTGTTATTGTCCCTGAAACTCTGAAGCTGTTTTCACACATGGATGCTGGACAATAGAGAGAGGATGAGGTTCGGCTGTTATCAGGAGTTGCTGTTTCACGCATGCAGCTCTCAGCGGGAGGCTGTTCCCGTCGGCCGTGTCTGCTGGGTTTAGACAAACGATGGCGCAGGAGGCTGAGCACGACTCCCGCGTCTTTCTCTCTGATTTATCTCAACCTTACCAACCGTTTCACAGACTTCACATTCAGGACGCCGCTAAGCTTGATGACCAAACACATCCGACTCTGAACTTTTATTTTTATACTTTAAGTTACAAGGACAAACTCCAATGTATTTTTATTCTGATTTTAGAAGCATTTTCAAAATATTTCATCATTTTGCAGCTTCTTCCAGAGCTGTCCCGTATTTATCCAACAATCAATCCATCAACTGACCAACTTTTCTGTCATACATTGATATTCTATTGTTTGAAACATGACAGTTTAGAAAGGTTTAAGGGATGTGAAAACCTTAAATGCACTAACAAAGCCTTGCCAGTATTAATACTTTTAAAAGGGCAGCATTGTGTTTTCCATCCGCATTGCGCCATTTTGTAGCACAATCAAGTAACTACAGTATGTTACCTTTAGAAAAAAAAAATCAAATATAATTTAATTAAACACCTTGAAATGTCTCTTTAAGAAGCTTCTGCTCTTTCTGAAGCTCCGTTTTCAGGAAGTCATCACAACATGGCTCCTTTATTAGCCTTTTAAAAACAGTTTTTACCAGCGTTCCCTGAGAAGTAGCTCCTATAACGAGCTTAACTGATGCTCAGTTCAACCAGGTATTTGCTAATTGCTGCTGGCTGGTCTGATGGCGCAGGGGAGGGCCACTTGGAAACTGCAGCTCAGAAGAGGAGTTTTGTCTTGAAGGTGGAGCTAGGTCCAACAACTCGTGTTGTACAGCTGAATGATTGCCGTGGAGATGAATGGATTTCTCTCCAAGATGCATGGAAGAATAAAAGTAACACTCCAGGTATATTTTTGATGAGGGAATCACAATACAACATCATGTAAAGCTCAAAAAAGCAGATTTTACATAATACTTCCCTTTAAAAGCCGCCATCATGGTTGACGCATACGGCTTTTAAAGTGCTGCAAAGTCTCCCTGCAGCACCGATGCATGAAACCTGCTCACTAACCTCTGCAGCGCCGTCGGCCACTCCTCACATACCACATTACATACTGTGAGACGTTCAAGAGCAGGAAGAATACAGCTGCAGCGAATGAAGCTGGTGGCACGCCGCCATGAATACAGATAAGAAGAAGAAACCAAACTTTGGAAAGACACCACAGCTTCAGCGTGTGACGACAGGCCTTGATTAAACAAGGACAAACATCAGGCGCTGAAATCGGTTAAACTAAATCCTTCTAAATCCACAAAAACAAAACATTTCCAAGTAGTTTCTGTCTGGTTTCTAGTACAAATATTTTAGAATTATTTAATTATCCTAATGAAAAGCTACTTCTAACTTGTAAGACAACACTAAGAAATTTTCACATAAAAATGGACCAAAGATTCTTGCTATAATTTTGTAATTTTGCTTCGTCTTCAATGAAAAAACCCAAAACCTACATGAATATGTATTATCTACCACTCATCTATTGTCTTTAATCGTTTATTCTTGAAAGTTTTGCAAAAGAAATTCTGTTGCACAGATATTAGAATCTGTACAAACAGATTCTAATATACTTAATAAATACAAAAAACAGTTTTCAAAACACATATTTCATTTGCAAAAATTTACAAAAAGCGATCCAACTCAACTCTATGTTCAAAGCAAGCTGCCGCCTTTTTAAAATCAAACGAACCACATTTTTGTTCTACCCTGAACGACAGCTACTGACTCAGTTTTGGTGTCTTGACACAATCGCATGCAAATCGCAGCCAGAAGTTAAAACATTTAGCACCAATAAACAACAGAAACGTCACTAAAACTTACATGCAAAGAAAAGATGGAGACGTCCCGACTGCTGCAGGGCATCTCAGCCACACAGGGGTTGAGCGTAAACGACGAGTCAGTAAGTGAGCGTTCACGCCATCGCCGACTGTTGCTCAGAGACGCGACCGGCTGTTGATTTGTTGCAGCTGGTTCAGAGCTCATTAACGCTCCAACGGCCTCCCACTCGGCTCACAGTTTAGGGAGAGGCGAACAAATAGAGCAAATGTCAGCTCTTCTAACTGGAAAAGATCTAAGGTCAGGATTCCTGGAGATAAAACTCTGATGGACGCCTTCTTTCCTCAAAGTCATTCATTTCTTCTAAATTACAAATTTACAGTGTATTCTGAAAGTATTCACTCCTCCTGACAAAACAGCAGCGATTATTATTAGGGCTGTAATGATTCATCGAATGATTGATCACAGGCCAATTATCTGCCTCCAGGTTTTGTTATGTTTTACTGTTTAGCGCCAGATAATTATTTTAGTCATAATTATGAGATACTTTGTTGTTCATCTATTACACAACATCCCATAAAAAAAAATTAAAGGTGACCTGTTATGCTTCCTGAACAGGTTAAGATAGATGTGTGGGCTTTACAAAGCATGTTCATTGCACTTGTTGCACAAAATCATTCTTAGAAAATGAGATTTTAATCTTACTTTGAGCTCCTTTCAGAGTTAGCTGTTTTAGAGCGTCTTGTCACTTTAAATCCAAATAAGCTGATGTTGGCCACGCCCCCAAAAATCTACATTTCCACTCACGTGAAAATGGCTGCAAACAGATGCGCAATTATACAACCATATATCTTTGAAAAGCAGAAGTGGAGCCTCCTGCCCAACCAACAAGAATGCACCAAGTAGCTTCTGGATGGTAAGTCAACAACAAAACACTTGTCTTTTCCAGCAGCCATTGCGCAATGCATACAGCAGTAAAAGCCAGCTGAACAAACATGTTGGAACTCAGCTGGGGTTGCTAGGTAACGGGCTGGGCTTCGTTGGGGTTGCCAGGTAACAGACAAGGTAGTTTTATTTAAGCACCTGGGATGCTTTCAGGAGAAGTTGAGACCCAAATGGAAATGCAAAAACATTATTGATGTTCTTATGAAAAAAAAAGACTTTTATTTTGTTTTTTCACATGAACTGAAATTTATCACAATAATTCGAAATTTTTATGACAAGAAATTTATCACAATAAATTATAAACTATACAATAAATGCTCGCCCCTACATCGTAATTTACAATCTACTGATATTTGTGTCTATTGGGAAAAAAAATAAAGATTTCATGGTTGTTGTTTTAATAAATTTAACAATAAATTTCAATTCTTATCATGACAAGACATTTATCACAATAAATAATAAACGATATAATAAATGCTCTTCCCGATTACTTAGTGGGAAATTAAAACAAAATGCTTACAGTCCTATACATTGTCCTTTTTTCTGCTGTGCTGAAAGTCAAGATCTATCCAAAGTCAAACAAACACCAAAGAAAAACAAACAGCGCCTATCTACCATCTGAAGGAGACTGATGATTATTACCCATCAGCTTTCCTTTCCTCATAAATCCGTGACACTGTGAGCTGGATTAGTGCAGACTAAAGACTTTGGTTTCGGCTCAAAACAAAAAGACAATAACCTCTGTGTAAATGGAGCTCCATGTTCAGCCGAATGCCTTCATTCAGCCAGTATTTGGGTCATTTGTTTCAGGGGTCGGGGATGAATTAGAGCGCGGGTGTCTGTGAGAATCTCACCACGGCCCTGTCCTCTGAGATTACAGTCATGCAGGAAACCACTTCGACAGCTGGGCTGGCTCCTCCACAGCGGAGCACCAAAAATAGAGCTTAACCACAAACACACACTGCTCCCCTTTCTCTGCGCCTCTGCTCCTTCCTCTGACGTCTATTATCTTCATCTAGAATCAGGGATGCAACTAATGATTAATCGGGTAATCGGTTATTCTATCGATTAATCGGATTTAAAAAAAAATTGTGCACTCAACAGATTTTTTTCATTGAATCACTTAAGCTTTTTGTAGAAATATATTAAAGTATGCAAATCAAATATTTAATTTCTATTTTTAATAAAATAAACATTTTATTGCCACTTGAGGAGTTTTAGCTAAAACGCAGACCTAGGTTTTTCTTATCTTAAATACAAAATGTATAATTGTTTTGTACAGATTTGGCTTAATTACAGCTTAATATGTCTACAGCAAATGGCCTCGTTTGAGTCTGTATACTCCAGTTAACGATTAATCGTTTCATAAAATTAGTTGACGATTGTTTCAATCATTGATTCACCATGATTAATCCAATTAATCGTTTCATCCCTAGATAGAAGTCATATTTTCACCCTACATGACTGGATGGATAAAACATTTAAAATGTAAAAAAAAATAAAAATCAGGGGGGAAAATCCTCTCATTCACAAAACCGAACAATTTAGTTTATGGTGGCAAATTTGGTTCGACAATCCAATTTTATTTTTAGAGACTAAGCTTAAGAAAAACCCACCCTCTCTTATAATAGGCACTTAATATTAGGTTTCTTTAATAGTGCTGTCAATAAATTTAAACAGATTAATCACACCAACAGTGTGGTTAATCACGATTAATCACTATGCATAACTTTGTAAGTTTGAAATTTAAATTTTGTATTCTATAAGTAATAAGTTTTATACGTTTTGTATTTCGAACGCTGTAATCTTTTCCTGGAAAATAGAGTTTTATTTATCTACTTTATTTATCTATTTCTTTATCTCTTCCCAAGTTGTGATATTGTCTGACTATGTCTGAAACTTGCTTTGTGGTGAATGAAAGATAAAACAAGTCAGATTTTTTAACTATGTGCAGAAGAGTCATCATTTTGTGCAGCCAGCTTTATACAATGTGTGTGTAAAGGAAGCAAGTAATTTCATGTCACACTAACGTTGTTCAACAGGCTTACATTGTCATATATGGTTATTTTTTTACCTCCAGTCTCTAAATTATCCGTGTCATGCTCCATAATCACAGACAGCAGTAATAATTTCCATTTATATTAAAATGACCTTTCCTTTCCCAGATGCAGTATTGTATCCCAGACTGAAAGGTCCTTCGCTCGTTTAATCATCCACGGCGTCTTATTTTATTGTCAGCCCGATCTCCAAAAGATAACCTTTATCTAATCTCCGCCGCATCGCCGACACATCTCAGCGTTACTGTCACCGTGAACCAATTCCCCCAGACAACACGGATCAGGTTAAATCGATGGCAGAAATACAGTCACGAGGTTGGATGAATTCATTCCCTGTGATCAAATTTGCAGAGAAAAAGACTGAATTTAATGTCTGTAGGGGGGGAGATAATTTAATTTAGGAATACTGAGATACAAAGTGAAAATGAAACTACACAAACCCAACAGAGATGACAAAGAAGCAACAAATGGCAGAAAAAAAATACTCTTTTTTTTTGACCATCAATTCACCAGTCTTCAGTGGGGATAAATTGTGTTTTTAAGGGAGATTATTTATAGTTTTGACATCAGCTGAAGTTTCTCTCTGCAATCAACATGACACCAGCTCAGCTGCCATGCGGAAGTACAGCAAACCTCCGACAAACAAGCAGCGTTATAATGGTAGAGGTAGCTGAACTCAATGCTTTACCAGAGTCATTTTTGCCTTATCAGCCAACAATGAGGCAAGAAAATTCTCAGAGTCCATCAGATGTGTAAGGTTATTTGGAGAAAGGAAGAGTGTGAAAGCTGTTGGATGGATTTTGTGAAATCTGCCTTCAGAAAAATGCTTAAAAATAAACAATAACATAAAAAGGTGCTTCGATGTAAATACCACAGTTACTGCAGCACGTTTTCATGCAGCGATAGCATGAAAACGCTCTTCCATTAGAATTTAACACATGAATTTTTTATTTGACTATCAATAAGTGTCATTGTAACAAAAAATGTGTTTTTAACTACCAGTTACCTTTGTACCAATTAACTTGGGGTCATTTTGGCAGCTAGACGTTTCACAACAACAAATGTTGCTGGATGATAAATTGAAGTCATTGCAATGAACAATAATATTGTCGTTTTGAGACCATTTTCAAGCGATCTAATGATAAAAATGACCCAATAAAGCAAATTAATAAACTTAAATTCTAATGAACATTTAACACCGGAGCTGGAAGACATTTTAAATATCCAAATTAAGTAAACAAAATAACAGATAAATGAATTATGAAGTCTATGTAAACAAAACTGTTCTTCAAGGAAAGGGCAAGTTGAGACCAAAACACCAGACTGAAGACTTCCATCATCCAGTTTTTGGTAGAAAGAGAAAAAAGATAAATCATGAAATTTTTAACCCTGAAATGTAGATAACTCATTTTTACACCAACTAGTCAGCTTGAGCAGAACGACAGCCTGTCCAAACTTTCATCAAGGTGGAGCTGCAGATTAAACCCCTGAGGCCATCATTCCTCCTCTTCCTGTTGGTTTTTATCCTCGTATAATAACTCCCAGAATCAGAAAAAAAGATCAACTAGTATTTCTTCACAAAAATCAAAGATCTGAAATCAGCTAGTTGTGCATCCCTACAAAGTAACTGCACACAGAAAACAAAAATCCCGTATTCATTAGCGATTACTTTCCTGTTTGAGGGTATCAGGAACATTTTATCGCATCTGGAAACCAGCCAGTCCGTCATACGAGTCCACTGTGGCACCAGATTGGATCAGAAACAGCTGATGACTCATTTAAATCATTCCCAGTTCAGATTGCATTCGCCACATCCGCTTCGTTCCGCCTAATGTGCATCACCCCTGGCAGTGCCCATTCAGGTCGTCTCAATGTAATGAAAACAGCGACTAAAGTGACACTAAAAAGGTGGCGTTACTTTTATTTAATCAGACACCAAAGCTAAAAGCTAAATGTGTCCAACCGATGCCCTCTTCAAGCTCCATGTGACATATTTGCATAATAACATATTGAACACGCTCCATATTTTTGCTTTAGAAAATATCCAAGATGGCAAGAAAAGAAAATTTACTCAAGTAAAAGTAAAAAGCACAGGGTAATAAAAATACTCCATTTTATTAGTCATTTACTCAATTATTGAGTAAATGTGACTAGTTACTACCCAACTCTGCCTAAAAAAATCCTCAATGCAACTGATTTGTACAAATGTAAAGTGTTTGATATGTTGCTTAGCAACCATGGTGACTCTCAAGGGGGCGGAGCTTCCAGCACTGCTTCACTTCCTGGTTATTGTGTCAACATTAGCGCCATACTGTATAAATAATCTCCAACATTTACAGTCATATTCAATAAATTATAATATATTTTATGATGAGGCTCATTTATCATATTAAAAGCACAAAGAATATATTAAATTAGGGTTATTGCGCAAAACAAGCCTCCATGTCTTACTAAAAAGTTACTTCTGCATGTGAAACTAGACCAAAATTACTTGGTATGGTTTTGTTTTGCAGTGCTGAAAGTTGCATTTCATGTTAAATGTTCATTTAACAGAGAGATTCTTATTGCTCAAGCAAGTTTTAATTTTGCTTCAGTCGAATACAACATATTTTGAATTTAGGAGTTTTATTTCCTAACTCAATGAGAATTGATAAGTGAGATCGATAATGGAATCGGTATTGATAAATCCTTATCAATTCCCATCCCCACATGTTGCACAACTATCTGTTCATAATGGGTAAATAGCTGCCAGACAAACACTGCACCCTGATAAATAAAACATACAGCGGTCAGTACGTTCTGCAGCTTGTGAGCACAAATCAAGCCATTATCTACATTATTTGCAATTCCAGTTTGCTCCCTGCAGGTTTCTTTCTGTCTTCCTGAGAGCGCAGTCGCTCGGCTCAGATCAGTGCGGCGGCTGCGGCCATCAAAAGAGGAACTTTAATGAAGCAATCTTCTTCTCCCCCAGCCGTGAAAGAGCCCCAAGACCAATTAATGAGCAGCCCAACAGCTGAGGTGACACCTCCTTCCTCTGTTCTTATGCTCTGAAATGACACGGTTTGTTTTATAATCAGGCCTTTCGCTGTTAAACAGCACAATGAATACCGCAATTACAGCCCGGAAAGTTTATCCAGCTTCCAGGGAAATGGTTGAGGAGATGGATTTATGCTTCCTGAGCCAAAGGGAATAAGACAATTTCATTCCCACAAGCGCTGCAAGCTGGGCTCAGTCAATCTGAAGAGCAGGGTGTATTGAACTGAGGCAGAATGTGTTGTAATAGAGTGTAAAGAAGCAGCCTTTTATTGAGGAAGTTTGCATTCAGCGAGGTTTAAAGTCAAGCTGTAAATAGAGCAGAGGATCTGTGTGTTATCCTCTGCGCTTCTTTTGCAACTCGGAGTTACAACAGATTTTACTGCGGTAAGCATTTTCCTCTGCAGCTGAACGCTTCCAGCGTCTGATGCAGCGGGCCTCCAGCCTGGGATTTAATCATTTAATACACATCATTACCATAAAAAAAAAAGAAAAAATACACACGGCTAGCATGAAGAAAGCACAACTCCATTAGTATCAAACCAAAAAAAAGGAGTAAAAAAAAACAAACAACTAAAGCTGGTAAAACAACACTTGAAACCTGAAAATGTTCATGTTTTATTCATTGTGACGTAATGGAAATAATAGAATTTCACCTCATCTGATAGTCTGGTAGATTTAGTTCTATTTGGGATCAAAATGGCAAAATTTGTTACATTTTCAGCTGCAGCTTTTCGCTTTTTTACAGCATTGTATCAAACTAATTTAAAAACCTGTTCCACCCCTCACCTCTGGTGGCGCTACACCAAGAACCACTGAAGGAAACGACACAAAAACCTCAGAAGAAAACATGAGCGCAACTTCCTTCTTCACAAAATATAAACAAAAATGAAGTACCAGCATAGGGCTGCATGACGAATCAATAATATATCACAACAGAGATAATATCAATAGATAATACATTTGATAGAATATTCAATATATTGAAAATTCTCTGAACTCCGACCCAGAACCGCACAGCATTCTGGGAGATGTAGGCAGAAGAAAGGCTTTAGGTGCTCAACCACTCAGGCTAGCTAAGTAAGGTTGGTGGAATCAACCAACTCGCTCACTCTTTGGTTACCTAGCAACTCGCTCACTCTTTGGTTGCCTAGCAACAACTTGCTGAGTAACTGGCGTAACAGCTTAAAATTTCCCCACTGTGCCTCATAACTGCTTAAAGATTAAAAAAAATAACAGCGTGGAATGAAAACTGTGGATAAAACAGGAAATGTTGTGGTACCAGTTTGGCAGTATTTCCGATACTTAAAACAAAAAACTAATCAATAATTATCGCCAGACTGATCTAAAATGCATATGTCGTGATAATTCCTTCATCTTTTTCAGTTTCCCTCACACCGATTTCTGATCAATAAATACTTTTTTATTAGAACCTAATAACAAGCTGCTCCACTCGATGTGAGCATTTGTCGTATAGTTTATCGTTTATCGCAATAAATGTTTTTCATGGTAAGAATTCTGATTCATCGTCGTCAGTCACAATAAATTCAAATTAATGAGGTTTCATTTTTACAATTTAATCCACTGCTTTTTCAGTGAGTATCAATAAATATCAGTTCATTTGAAAATGCAGTTACTGATTAGTTAACTAAATGATACAAGTGGTCAGGCTTTCAAAGAGCAGTATTTGTGTTTGTGGGGCTACAATTGGATTGCTAGAAAGAAATCAAGGAAATACTCGTGTTATTTCCTCTTTAAATACAACTCAACGCTAAAAAAAGTAAATTTTGCATAATACTTCCCCTTTAAGGAAGTTGTATTTGGTATCAACTGATCTTATCTTATAATTTATTTATTTGTTGATCTGAAACATTTAGGTGTGACTAAAGAGCAAAAATAGAAGAACTATGCGAGGAGGCAGATACTTTTCTGCGCTCTCTAGGTCTAAATCATAATAATGAGCGCACAGTAGATTTTTCTTCTTCCTGCATAAAGATGAAAGCAGTAACAACCTGCTTCTGTCAGTGAGTAATTACACACATTTTCTTTCCTAGAGTAAAACAAGCTGGTATTTGTGCAGATATGTTAAATGGTTTACAGACTAGGAATCTTCAGGCAGAAAAAAAAACCCCAAAATGCCTTAGAGACAAAACTGCAGCGTCTTACAATTCATGAGCTAAATTAGCCACAAGCAGGATGTTAATATTTTTAATTTTACAGGCTTCCATGAAAGTCAACTCCACTATAATTACAAACAGCCCTCTCAGTGTCTCTGGTGCTTCTGCAAGAGCAATCTGTGCAGCCATTTGGTGCTGTGACCGAGGGAATGGACTTATTAACAAAAAGGTCAGTGATCAGAACAAGCTGAGCTGCCAGATCCGCTGCAGAGCGCCGCATGTTTTCCCCCGGCGCTGCATTAGACCCAAGGTTTGCAGGTTCTTGAGCCGCCAGACACAGAGAGCGGCTGGTCATCTGGGATGTTCTTCACAGGTTATTTTTGATCACATTACTAAAAACAGTAATCTAAGAGCATTTATGATTCAATCCCCACCTGGTAAATGAGCAATTAAGATATTTTTAAACCTATTTATAGAAGGAGGTGTGAATTAGGGCTGGAAGTGATTAATCTATTGATTATTCTGAGGATTAATCGGATAAAAAACACACTGCACACTGTCTGCAGATTCTTCATTTAAGCCTTTTTACACAATATGAGAAATTAGGGCTGAAACAATTAATTGGATTAATCGCGATTAATGGTGAATAGTCATGATTAGTCAAAATTAATTAATCATTTAGTCAAATTAATCAGTTATTGAAATAATCAACTAATTTGTAATTGATTAATTGTTAACTGGAGTATACAGACTGAAAAAGGGTAATGTGCTTAAATAAAAACACATTGATAGCAGTAATTAAGCCAAAACTGCACAAAAAAATAGATAAAATTTCATTTAAGGTAAAAACACCTTTGTGTGTAAATATGTTTTACCCAAAATGCCTCAAGTGGCCTATTTTTGGTTTCACCTGGTAAAAATGCCCTAAAAAATGAAATACTATTGCATAGTGAGCAATAAAATGTTTTTTTTCTTATCTGAAAAAGAAATTGAATAGTTTATTTGTATATTTTAATATATTTCTAATATTGAATATAAAAACCAAGAGGTTAAATGAAAACCTGTAGAACTTTTTTTTATCCGATTAATCGATTAATCATCAGAATAATCGATAGAATAATCAATTACTAAAATAATTGTTAGCTGCAGCTCTGCTAGAAATGCATTAAAGATGCAAATAAATAATAACATTTTACTTTCTTTGCATTTCATTTCCTTAAATGCAATAAAATAGCATTCATTTAGTCTAGACTTGCTCATTTGTAGCTAAGAAAATACTTCTAACAATTTCAGCTCTTTCTACTTGAATTATCAATACAACGAAGAGCTACTCTAGTTTCTTAATCAATAGCTGGATAACAAAAGGTGCTTAACAGGAGAATTGTTGAATCAAGGGAAGCTAAATAGGTCATGTGAAGAGTTCAAAATAGAATATATTCATAGACAAAGAAGCTTTTTTAATCTTAAATGCAAAATGTTTATATATTTGTACAGTTGTATGTTTTGTTCCATCTTTTTTTTGAGTCTGTATACTCCAGGTAACGATTAATCAGTTCCTAAATTAGTTGATGATTATTTCAATAATCAATTAATCACGATTAATCGTTTCAGCCCAAGTGTGATTTAAGACTTCAAGAGTCAGAATCCATTAGGATTATCAAAAGACTCGACTATTTGCTCTCACATCCGCCTCAGGTTGCCATTCAGTCGCTCCAGAAGCTCTTAAAGTGATGCTTCTCCACAGACTCATCAATAACGCCGCAGACAAATGTTTGCTGGAAAACTACCTCACAAACGAGAACACAGAGAATTCAATGTCACGCATGAATCAAGGCGGGCAGCATTCACTGCCACAACGGAAATCACTGTGGATCAATCAAAACGCAGGTTCCTGTCGGCGGGTCGGCTTCGTTCCATTGGGGAACATTAGTTTATTTTCCATCCAGGAAGGCGTGAGAGGAGAAAAACGGTCCGGTTTATTGGAGAAGAAATTTGTTCGCCGCACATAAACACACAAAAAGGTACCAAAATTGGACCATTTCTTCTGGAAATGATGTGGAGAAACAGAAACTCAAGGTATGAGTCAAATTTAAGTCAGTCGAATATGAATATGGTTAATTTAATTCGTGAAAAAATGTATGGAAAATATGTAAAATTAGCTTCATTTCAGGCAAAAATGTTTACCAGTGTTTGTTGTGTTAGTTAAGCAACAAATCCACAGGTCTGTCAGGATGAAAGCTAAAAATCAAAAACACCGACAGCCATTCCTTCGCTGATGTCTGCAGCAGATGGAAGAAGTTAAAATTAAAGTTCCAGGTTAGTAGGAAGAGATCACAAGCTTTTACTTTGTGCAGGTTTTTTTTTTTAAATGCAACATATATTTAAGTGTTTTGCATTTTAAAAGATTTTCTGTTATATTAAAACAAGATTGTTAGTTTTGCACATCATGTTTGCTTTCTTTTTAACATCTTGTAAAACTATTGTTCTGTTGAACCACAACAGTTTTTGATTCATTTGTGTATTTAAATATTTTTATTTACATTTGGTAGCTGATTTCAGACTGTTTTTGTTAGTCAAATTAGTTTACCTTTCTATTTATTTGCCTATTTTGCACTTTCTTTGACGTACTAAATGCAATGTGTGATTTTGTATGCATCATGTATGAATAGTTTTTAAATTTAGTGACTGCTTATAAAATAAGTAAATTAAAAAAATCACATGCCCCCAAACAAAAGAAGAAGCAGAAAATATGGAAAATAGTATTTTTTGCCTATTTTCAAACCTTACAAGCAACTGTTCAGTAAGATATGGGAGCTTGTTTTAAATCAATAATTCCTTAATAATGATGTAAAAGTACTTGATGATTGTTTTATTTAAAACATAGAGAAAATGTCTTGATCTAAGAGAAATAATCTGCCAATATAATTATTTTTTATTTTAACTATTCAGGGATTATTCACTTAAAAAAAGTTCATATTTTGATGAAAAGTTTGTTAGTTTTGTTTTACTTCCAGTGTACTAAGGTATTTGCACTAGAAAACAGACCAAAATACTTAGTAAGATTTTGTGTTTTTGCAGTGTAGTAGAAACCCAAATGGAAGAACAAAAGCATTTAAAAAATGTTTTATATTTTTGACCCATGTTTGCACACCCAGGCTTCAACCGGACATCTTCACCCATTTCGTTTCACAGCTTCTGCCTCTGACAACACGGCGATCACCTTCAACAACCAGGAGGTATTTTTGACTCTCACCCCAAGTCTTCCTCTTCATCCCCCCCTCATGAATATTCATGGCCTCCACCCCCTGCTGTGCTTAATGGTAACGCTGTGAAAAACGACGCCGGCTGTGTCACTCACACATAATCCTCCCAGGGCCGTGCACAAAGCTAATAAGCAGCCATGACAGACACAAAGATGATCCCATCACAGCTGAAGGTCACAACCTACAACAAAGGAGAGCCTCATTTCTCTCCTGATGATGATGAAGATCAGAGATGCATATTCATGTCGCCACTAGGAGTCGGTTAGCATGCGATGGCTGCAGCATGCGATGGCTGCAGCATGCGATGGCTGCAGCATGCGGCAACTCTTAGAGAGATGCATCACAACTGGAAATCTGCCGGAGCGTAGGCGAGCGCGTCTTCACAACGAATGGTCTCTAGGGAACTTTATCACGATATTTTGTGATAGCGATACAGATTATAATTAAAAAAAAGATGTCTTAATTTTTAGGTAACTGTTTGGCTGTGACCACAGTTGGGTAGTAACTAATTATATTTAGTCAATTACATTTACCTGAGTAACGTTTCTGAAGAAAAAAAAAACAATTTTTGCTACGCTGTACTTTTTACTTTTACTTGAGTAATTTTATTATGAAGTATTTCTACTTTTACCCGAGTAAAAGCAGTAATTAAGCTAAAACTGCATAAAGTATATATACATTCAAGATAGAAATACTTTTATAAACACAAAACTTTTAATTTTGGTCTTGCCCAGTTCAAATTCACTAAAGGAATGCTGTGTTTTTGCAATTTAATCAATAAAATGTATATTTTATTTTAAAAAAGAAACGGATTTGTTTATTTGCATATTTTAATGTATTTCTAATACTGTGTAAAAAAGGCAATAAAATGAAAAATCTGTAGTACATGCCACATTTTTAGGCTATTAATGGATTAATCGCCAGAATAATTGATTACTAAAAATAATCATTAGTTGCAAACCTACTAATTTACAGTGTTCTCTGTCCTATAACCTCGTTTTTATTCCTTCAATAGAGATCAGCAGTGACTAGATGAATGCATGGATGACAGGCAAGCAGATTAATGAGTCAATAAATTAACAAATATATATATATTGAAATTGACATGCTAGAAAAAACAAACAAACATCTTCAGTTCTACATTTTCTCTTTTTCCACATGTATCCAGACTTGAGAAATACTCAAGGCAGTTTGTGTTTTATTCCTGACTTGTCCTGGCAGCACCTTTGTATTTTGTAACCAAACAAAAGGAGAAACTGCAAACAAAGAAGCTAGCTGAAGCTTCAACCAGAGCGAAAACAAAGCACGAAGCGGCGCTGCAAGACGGGATTATTTTCACAATCAGTGAGCATTTCCTTTTTTGGTTAATCTTGTAATCTGTAAAATGTCAGACAATAGAGAAAAAGGCTCAAGGATTATTTAGTTTACCGTCAGGGAGCAAATCCTCACATTTAGGAGGCTTCATGGGATCAAATGTAAACAGCTTTGAAAATGACAATTCGCTCCTAATCCAAACAGTTCCAGATGAAATGGAAAACCTTGAGCACAAACTCAATGAGATACGAATCGTTCATGAGCAGCAAGCTAAATACCAAGCCGATTCATTTTGTTCACATTAAACAAGGCCACCTAATGAAATTAGTCATGCTGCTACAAAAATGTAACTCACCAGGAACAACAGCTAAAAAAAACAAAACAATTTTTTAAGAGAGCAAATTGGGTGAGAAGCAGGAAAATCTGGTCCAAGCGGAGCAAAAGTTTGAAGGAGACATTTTACCACATCGAGACAAAATGATGGAAAATCATTTCTGCAACCCATCCTTTTTGCACAAAATCATCCTTAGATAATTAGATTTTAGTCGGTCAGTTCTGTTTATTTTGAGCTCCTTTCAGAATGAGATGTTTTAGCTCGTCTTGTCACTTTAAATCCAAATAAGATGCTGCTGGCTACGCCCCAACTCAACAATTACACTCATGCATGAAAATGGCTGCAAACAGATGTGCAATTATACATCTTTGAAAAGCAGAAGTAGAGCCTCCTGCACGACCAACAAGAATGCAGCAAGCGGTTTCTGGACGGTAAGGCAAAGGCAAACACTCGTCTTTTCCAGCAGCCATTGTACAGCGCATACAGCAGTAAAACTAGCTGATCAAACATGCTGGAGCTCAGTCTGGGCTGCCAGGTAATGGGGTGGGCTCAGCTGGGGTTGCTAGGTAACGCTGCAGCGCCTGCTGATTTGTGATGTTACATTCTGCTGGTTTTTAAAAGGGATCATTTTTCAGACCAAAACACATGAACTTGTTGCCAAAAATGGCAGAGTTTTTTTTTAAGTGCTTTGTTGATTTTAGAAGCAGTTGAGACTCAAATGGAAGTAAGAAGCACCTTTAAGGAACTTTGAAGTACTAATATTACTACATTAATGGAAAATGGTTAATTCAATAATAAAACCAGTTTCAAACATATGAGTGCTGTTAATCCTGGTTCTAAAAGTTGCGACAGAAAACGGCACTTCAAATAAAACATTCAACTGAAATAAAAGAGCAGAACACATGGAAACAAACAGCAACTCGGGATCGTTTTGCCAGATATTACTTCCTTTAAATTTGAGGTCTTTGTATGGATGAATCACAAACAAATAAAAAGGCTGAAATATTACTGCCACACCAGTAAGTGGCACCAGAATCAACATTACAACATCAAAACTGAGAGTAGGAGTTATGACAGATGAGAGCAAACCCTATAAAAAGGGCTTTGTGGTTGAGGTTTCTAACACGAAGACGTCAAGTCTTTTCATTTTCTATTTTTACATCATTGAAACTTCTATTGACATAAACAAGTGACTCAAACGCAGCAGGAATTATGCTAAATATTGTTGGGCAGAATCTTACGCTGCCATTTAAGACTTTATTCATTTAAAAACTGTGTAGCAACTGTTATTCCAACTTGTGCACAAATTTCTGCATGGACTGAAAGTTGTGTCATTTCCTCACTGCCTCTGGTTTAGAAGAAGAAGAAGAAGAAGAAGAAGAAGAAGAAGTGAGTGACACTTTCACAAACTAAAACTTCACCTTATCAATGTCACATCACAGGATGAAAAAAACAAGCAAAAGCAGAGCTGACAGTACATAGAGCCTGTGATCCAAAGAAACAATAAAACCCCGCTCTTCTAAGAAAAATATAATTCAGATAGAGATGCTAAATATGTAACATTCAATGGTGACATCAAGGTGAATTTTTGGAAAGTTTAAGACACTAAATCAAAAGTCTCGTTATGACCAAAGGTGAGCAGAGTACCCAAAAATCTTACTAAAGTAAAAGTATAAAAGTATTTGGTAAAAAAATTGCATCATCAGATGGACAAAAATGTACATTTAAGTGGATTTGTAGGTATTTTAAGAATGAAAATGAAAAAAACTCATATAAGTAAAACAAATATCAGGCAAAAAAACATTTTTCCAAATCAGTTTCTTTCAATAAAAACCTGATGAAACTTTAACAAAAACTTACAGGTGTGTTTGTGTCTGGTGGCTTTTTGGTTAAAACATGTTTGGTTTTCATTCAGTGGATAGAAAATCCAGAAATTTTACTCAGGTAAGAGTAAAAAGTACAGCGTAGTGAAAATACTCCTAAAACTACATAAAAAAATACTCAAGTAATTGAGTAAATGTAACCAGTTACTACCCAACTCTGGTTATTACCAAATATAGACACCTTCCTAAAATACTGATCCAAAAGTAATATTTTTACCTCTTTCTTTCCAAAAGATATTTTAGGCAGAAAAAAAAACACTTGATAAAAAACGACCTTATATTAATAAAGGGATAATATAGAATTAAAACAGCAAACGCACTAATATTTATTATATTTTAAAGCAAAACAAATCTAAATAAAATACTAATTCCATTATTGGTTGACTTTATCACGAAACCAAAGCTTTTCTCTGATTAAGTCAAATAAATTAGCTGTTTAAACTTTCCCACACCCTTATCTACTTTCACTTCAGCTACTGGTTTCCTCTACTTTTAACAACCAGAGCTGCAAAACAAAAAAACTTGCTACCAAAGCGAAGTGCAAATAGCAACCTTGTTGCATTTAATTTTTCCAAGTTGCTGCAGGAGGAAAACATTTAATCTCCACTACTGTCAGTGTTGAATATCAGTGAACAAAAGCAGCTCTAAGAAATGCCCTTTCCCCTCCGCTTTCAATCTGGACAATCCGAGCCAAAAACCTGCCACTTACCATCGAGTCTCTGCTGCTGAACATTACTCTGCTTCCTCCTCTCCGCAGACATAATGGGTGTTCGTTTGACCATCCGCGGCAGGAGATGAAACGGTTCAAACCAGAAAGGTACATCACTATTAACTACTATTTTAACAAAGTGTCTGTTTGGATCAAAGCCTGGAAATGTCATCGTCTGCAAATCAGCTTCACGTAATGAATTCAGAGCTCTTACAGAGCTGCAGAAACACATGCCAACGACACACAGATAATAGCAGAGGAAACGCAAACTGGGAGGCGGAAAGGTGAATTTTTATGACAAACAGAGGAGAGGGGTTGGATGGCGGAGAGATAAAGAAGAGAGAAGCCAAAAAAAGTCTTTGTGTTTATCAATCTATTTATTGACCTTTTGATGTGATGTGATTTTTTTCCCCACCAACACAAACAGTGTTGGAAAATTACGTTACTCCAAATTCCACCTGGTGGCGCTAGTCCGCAAAATGGCGACAGCAAAAGTTGGGAGAAAACGCCAGAGTCGGTTGGTTGTTCAACAATAATTTAACAGTTTTTTTTTTAAATTGTATCTTCAGTTGAGTATTCATCATACATAATCACAAAGCTTTGACCTTTTTGAATTCTGCACCTAAAAATTAACCACAGAATGAAGAACTAAAACAACTACTACTATAAACAATATTCAACTGATAACTAATAAAAATGAGCAAAAACTCTAAATACTAATTAAAACTAAATGAATTAGTCACACAAAATGTCACAACTAAATAAAACTAAACAATAATTTAAAAAAAACAAACTATTATAACTGATTTTTTAGACTGGATGCAGATGAACATCAACCAATGAATTCACTTAAATTGGGTAAAAGTCTAGCAAAAACAGGTTATTCAATGAGATCGGTTTGTTTGATACAAAGCAGTGTGAAAGCGAACCGCACCAGCTGAAAATGTAACAAATGTTGCAATTTCCAGCTGGTGTGGTTCGAAAGAAAAACTGATTGAAAAACCTGTTGCCCTCCTCGCCTGTGGGGGCGCTGCAACAACAACTACTGAAGAAGACAAGCGCAACTTCCTTCTTCACAAAATGTAAACAAAAATGGAGTGGTGTCAGATTTTATCGACTGTAGGACTTCCCTTTAACCTTTGGTAAAAGACCACAAGCCATTTCAATCGCTAGCATTAGGTTTTCACGTTTGTTTTGGTTGCATTTACCCAGAATGCCCTGCACTCTGTATAGTCCACTTCCTGCTTTTGGAGCGGTCTCCTGTCCGCCTACATTCAGATATGAATTTAAACCGCACCAGAGTTCTCTTCAAGCGAACCGAGACAGAGGTTTTTAAGGGGACCAGATCGGTTACACATTCACATCTCCCCAAACAAACCGGACTTTCTAGAAAAATTATCTAGAGTTTGAATTTAAAGATGCATTCACACCATCCCTGTTTAGTCCGCTTTGACCAGAGGTGAAATTCTGTTTAAACCTGATTAAAACCAGACTATTTTATTTTTAGTCTCGATGAACAAAACTAAAAAAATAAAATACTGGGATACCAACTTTAGACATCCAGCAATAGAGATAACAAGGCCTGTCACAATAACAAATGGTGTTATATGTTAGTTATTGTGATAATCGATAATATTGTTTTGAGACCATTTTCAAGTAATATCATGGTAATAATGGCATAATAATGGAAGAACACAGTCTCAAAAATGAATAAACTTTAAATTCTAATGAACATTTAACACTGGAATTGAAAGACATTTTAATTATCACAAATAAACAAAACAAGAGAAACAGCAAATAAAATGAAATATGAAGCCTCTGGAAACAAAAGTATTCTTCAAAAAAAGGACTAGTTGAAACCAAAGCATCAAACTAAAGCGAAAAATGACAAATCATGACAGTGAAAATTACTGAATTTGTATTAATTTGTCTAGTGATTAATTGATTTATTGCAACAGGCCTACAGATAACACTGCAAAATTGTATCAAATGAAAAGTTTATTTTCCTGCAAGATCGAGGCAATATTTGCACATGCAGCAAAAAAAAAAAAAAAAAAAAAAAACAGCCACTAAAAAACAGCTTGGTACGCTTCATCAGGCGAGGAAGCACAAGCTGCCTGTGCAATTCACTTGGAAGTGTATGACAGCGAGAATAATTGCTGTGTCAAATCCTCCGGGGCTTCGGCGTGTTCCTGCTCTTCTGATGCGCGACAACTGCCAAGGTGACGAGCGAGCCGTCACAAAGCCGAGAGAGGCAGATAAAACCTGGTGTCAAGTGGAAACGGCTGCTTGTGATTTTAAGGTAAGTGACACCACACTTTGTTACACAGACTTGATGCTTGGAAATGTTACACAATGTATTACTGTGCTCGGTTTATCCAAACAGGCAGCCTATGTAATGAGGAAATAATGGCTTTAAATGCAGCTAAGTGTTATCACAGTGACTTTAAATAGAGGCCTGATGAAAAGGCATTAGAGTTTTATTACCCTTATGAAGCTGGCAGCTCCTGTCTGGCACGCTTTAAATTAGATCATCAACAAAACTCTCCATTCATTACAGCTTTTATCAACAGTATGAGGAGGCTGGAACCAGAGCAGCTCAATTCAGAGGAGAGAACCTGCACAGAACATCCAAAAAGTATTTGCATCCTTTTAAATCTTTGGTTTCAAGTAGGCCTGTCGCAATAAGCAATAATCAGATACATTAAAACAAACTCATTAAATTCCATTTGAATGCTTTGTTGTTACTAGTAATATCCTTTAGGTGATAAAATTGAACTAACTAAAAATATTAGTGGGCTTCTACGTTTAGCAATATAGAAGGGGATCCATTACGCAAAATTCACATTTTGCATGTTTTTATGTTTCCATATGGGTTTAACTGCTTCTAAAAAAAACAGCCTAAACATTTTAAACATAAACAACAAAAAGAAAACAACACTCAGATGTTTTTGGCAATAATTTAAGGCTTTTTGGAGTTTGGAAAATCAATCATTTCAAAACCCTTAAGAATATAAGGGCACTACCAGTTACCTAGCAACCCCAGTGAAGTTCCACTTATTACCTAGCAACAGAAGCTGAGCTCCAGCACATCTGGTCAGTTAGTTTTACCACTGTATGCGTATAGGCCAGTCGCAATAAGCAATAGATCAATTAATTGCATCATAAATTAAATCAAACTCAACAATTTCCATTTGCATAATTTATCGTTTTTCTCTGTTCTCTTTCCAAAAGTTCTTGGTCTGGTGTTTTGGTCTCAACTAGCTCTTTTTCTGAAGAACAGTTGTGTTTCCAGAGACTTCATAATTAATTTTTATTTGTTGCTTCTGTTGTTTAGTTTGTTTATTTTGGATATTTAGAATATCTCACAGCTCCAGTGTTAAATGGAGCTGTGATGAATCTTTTCAAAGATCCATCAGCAATTTAAAGTTGATGGATCTTTGAAAATATATTCTTGCATTATGTCATTACATTTCTTCAAAATGGTCTCAAAACAATGTTATCTTTTAATAAAATAAACTCTCGGACAATTATTGTTCAGCGAAATTTCTTATTGTGACAGAAATAACCACAGGCAGTCTAAAAAGTCTACTCAAGTACAGAGTAACTGATCAAATTATCAACCATTCAGTATTTAAAAATTACATCATCAGTCGGACCAAAATATAACATGGAAATTTTGGTATTTTAGGGACCAAAATGACAATATCTCATATATCGGACAAATAAAATTTTTACAAATCAGTTTCTTTCAATAAAAAACTGTTGAAACTTTAACAAAAACTGCAGGTGTGTGGTTCTGGTGAATTTTTGATTGAAACCTGTTTGTTTTTCCTGCAGTGGGTAGAAAACCCAGAAAATTTACTCAAGTAAGAATAGAAATACTTCACAATAAAATTACTCAAGTTTAAATAAAAAGTACAACATAGTAAAAATACCCCTAAAAGTAATTTATTTTGAAAAAGTTACTCGAGTAAATGTGATTGAGTAAATGTAGCAATGTAGCTACCCCAATCTGAAAACAACCTTTCTGTCAGCGCATTGAAGAGTGTAAAAGCAAACATAAAATAATAAAGAAACTGAAATAGGTTGGTCAAATATGAAAAATAAACATCAAACACACTGAAAAATGATTCAGAAAGTGCAATTTAAAGAATAAAGCTTGACGTCTCTCATAGAATTAGAATGAATAGATTTACCTTTATTGTCACCAATATAAAACTTCTCTATCGCTGAATCCCTACCTGCAAATGAAGCTCATTTAAAACCATTCTGCAAAAAATAAAGGATCAAAACTCAACAACAACCCAAAAGATCCATTACCAAGTTAATAGAAATGTTGGATGGCAGCAGTTATTCAGTTACAGGTTGATTTTTCATTACTAAATGACAATAAACCAATGGAAACAGATTTTTCTATTTACTCTGGTTATCTTTCTGTCTCAAGGCAGCAGGATACTCCAAAACAGCACAATGAAAACGCATGAATCTCTTGAACGCAACTGGAGGAAGGGCGGGAGGTGGGGGGACAGATTGCGTCTCCATTTGTCACAGTAAATGAAACGAATAACCTTTCAGGCTAACCCAACCGCGAGCATGTGGTGCACAGGCCTCTGCGGTCCGCGCTCGCTCATGTGAGCATGTGTAAGATGTGCCGTGTGATATTTTTATGCGTCTGACCCCTGCAGTCATTAATCGATTGGAGGAAACATCACAGAAGACACATCGTTAGATCCAGGAATCATTTTAGAGCGTAGGAAAGGGAACACACGCAGGAATAAAAGGATAATCCCCGAGAAGCTTAATTGTTTCCCGGGCAACTGGCTCCCCCGCCAAGACGACGGCTGTGAAATATCCGATGGCGATTATTTTACTTTCAAATTACTTACTTATGTCCTCCAGCTAAATCCTTCATGTGAGCCTACCTGGGTTTTTTAGGGAGGTGGAAAAGATAAAGATTAGAGTCCTGGAGGAAAACAACGTCTCCTCCAGCCGTCAGCAGAATAACAAAACTGGGCCATGAGCTCAAATGAAAAGGTTAGCTCAATGTTTATGGTTAATGATGGCGGGGGTTCCGACGGGAGCCAGCAGGGGTGATTAATTCAGGCAATAAAGAAGGCCGTCTAGGGTGTAGTCATTTCAAACCGCCTGATGAGTCACATAAAGCCGTTTTCCTTAATCATTTTAAGCAGGTGCCCATGATGGACGAAAAAAAGACCAGCTTCCATTTTCCATCAGAGCGCAGACGCAGAGTGAGATTGTTCTCCGCCAAACAGAGCTACGATCAGCGGCGGCGTGTCAGTCTGTGTTGTTTGGGTTAATAAAGGCCAGTTTCTGAGTAACCCTGGCTTTAGAGGGATGCACATCGTGAGCGTCGCTCTTCCTCAGAGGGCTCAGAGCCGCAGCGCTCGAACACAATAACCATTGTCCCCGCACAGAGAGGTGATGGTGGGGGGTGGAATCACACCAGAATCAAAACTGGGTTTTACAGTCACACTGCTGCTTGTTTTCTTCCACTGATCCAAAACACTCGTTGAGTACAAACCCAGCTCTCTTCCCAGAAACCACAGGGTTCCTGAGTGTTTTTCTAACATTTCCAGACTAAAACTTACAGTTCTTTGGATGTTTTCACATCTGATTTCCCTGTAGATTAAATTTGATTGGGGACCAAAGTTGCAACATTTGTTACATTTTCAGTTTGTGTGGCTCACTTTAACACTGCACTGCGTCAAACAAACCAAACTAATTGACAAACCTGTTCCCCTCCTCGCCTGTGGTGGCGCTGCACCAAGAACCACTGAAGAAAACAACACGAAAACCTCCAAAGAAGACATGAGCGCAACTTCCTTCTTCACAAATGGAAACATGAAGTAGCGTCAGATTTTAGTTGTTGAGGTCTTTGGTAAAAGAGCCTTTACTTCCTCTAACGCTAGACTCTCGCGTTTGTTTTGGTTGACTTTACCCAGAATGCACTGCACTATAGTTCCTTCCTGCTTGACATCTGCATATGAATTCGAACCACGCAAGCGTTCACTTCAACAGAACTGAAACCGAGGTTTTTAGGCGGACCGGAGTTTTCGTTTTCGGTCCTCATCAGAGTTTGATTATGCATCCACATCTCCGTAAACGAACTGGACTTTTCAGAAAAACGAACTACAGTTAGACTAAATCGAACTAAACAGGGCTGGTATGAAATAACCCTTAGGCTACATTCACACAAAAAGTCTTGATGCTCAATTCCGATTTTTTCCTAAAATCCGATATATTTTTGTGTAATAGTTCAAAATGCCTGCAATGAGAATTTATGACCCCAAAACACCCAACATACGTAAAAGAAAAGGGTTGACGTCACACAACAGCATTTTGTATAGAAAAGTAATAATGGACGGAGCCAAACTGCAATGGAAACACTTTCTTCCCATCACGAGTCACATGATCAACAACCGGATGTTACTACTGGTGGAAATGACAAAGAAGACGCAGGAAGTGGTGGGAGGACGATGGCGAGGCATGTTTCTTAATGACTTATTGCATACACGAACTTATCCATGTGTGATTTTAATGAAGGAAGCTAATAAAATAAAGCACAGCCAATAGCAAAAGGTTTTGTAGATGGCCTATTTGGATGTGTAGTCAGAACCAGGACTGATTGTGATGTGGTGCACTACAGTGACCCACAATTCTTTCATAATCATAATTTTCAGCCACTGTTTACATCTGGATTTACCTCATCTGCCTCGTTCAGGTGCAAACTTATGTTTCATGTCTCACATCAATCACATAAAAGTCAAATAAAGTGACCATTCAGATTGCAGATGGCTTGAAAGCAATTAGATATCTAAAGTAGATCCACATATGGAAGTGGCAAAGATCAGATTACTTTGGTGAAGAGATTAGAATTGGACTGTTCAGACTGTTGTAAAGAAGCTCAACATGGATCACATTAGGACAAAAAAAGTGTATTTGCGTCACATTTGGCCTTCGTTCCTTTTATCTGATATTTAAAGTTTAAATACTGAAAGCTTGCAGTGAATTTTTAGCAGATATTTCTACAGTGCTCAATCTCCAATAAACAAGACGATGAAAAGACCTTGTAGAAAAACGGAGAAGAAGTAAAGTCTGTAAATCTAAATAATTTTCCATACGTATCCAGATCTGGAAAACACATTACCCACTTTTCCAGACTGCAACGGAACCCTGTTTTTTTCTGTTTGCTTTGTGCAGCAACAACAATGCAAGAATGGGTTGCAGTCGCTCTTTTTCACCTGAGATTACCCCCTTCAAACACACACACACACACACACGCGCACACACACCCCCCCACACACCCACACACACACACGAGCAGCAGCAGAATAGGAGCCCAGACAAAAGGAGGAGCATTATAGCGTAGCCATGAAACGAGCATGTTTCTGCTGCCTGCACCCATTACAGCTGCTCTGTGCTCCCACTTCGCTTTACACAAATAAAAGCAGAAACTCCTTACCTGCAGTTTGGAGGTGGGTCTAGTGTTATTTCTGCCAGCTCTTTCTGGATCCTGGAAAGCAAAGATTTTCCATTTAATGTGAGGCTCAAACACACAGAAAGGCACCTTTTATATTTTTAACCTCGTCGTTTGAAGGCACAGCACAGAAAACATGAAAATAGATGTTATGAGTCATGTTTATTCATGATTATAGATGAATTATACATCAATGAACTTAGTGTTGTCTGACTGCAGGGAAAGCAGAGGAATAAAATGTTCTGTTAACACATTCTTACAAGGCCTGACACAAATAATAGCATTAATCCATCATCAAAATCATCAACTAATTTACAAATAAATTAACCGTTAACTGGAGTATACAGTCAAAAAAAGGCAAATTCCCGAAAAACAACATATTCAGAGCAGTAATTAGGCCAAAACTGTACAAGATATTAAAAAAGCCACTCACACTTTTTGTTTATCTGCACATTTTAATATATTTCAAATACTTATCTATCAAAATCTTAAGAGGTTAAGTGAAAATCTATAAAATGTGAGAAGTTTTTACTAAAATAATCGTTAGTTCTGGTCGCACTTCTTACAAAGACAATAAAAAGAGCAAGTGAGAGCAAAAGCTGCGTTTTATCCATTTGTATCATTAACACCTTCATGATTTTTGTGCTGGAAGCCCTTCACAGCTTTCAGGAGAAGCACAGGAAATGAAAATGCTCACAGCATCAGTCACTTTTATAAGAAAAGACTGCATGTCCTCAGCAGACTCTTCGCTCACACGGTTGCATAACTCTCATCTGTCTTTTTTTTTTTTTTTGGGAAGAACCGGCGGACGTGGAGGTAAGTGTTGCGGAGCATGAGGCGTATCCATTAAAGAACAAACAGACGGGAATGGGGAATATCGCTTTCAGATGACAGCAGTGACACTTCAGAGCTGCAGCGTCTGAAACAACAACGCCTGTGGGGACCGGAGGCTTTTTATGCAACCTCACACCCCCGGGGTACGAGGAGGCAGAGCTTTGGTCTAACAAAACAGCTCCTCTGTAAACGATGATGCCAAGGTTATTGGTTTGTTTTTCCTGTTTTGGGGCTCCTCGGCTTACCTCTTGGCACTCGTTGAAAGTTTAGCAGCGGTTTTACTTGAGATCTTGGTCTCCTTCTTTTTGGGCTGTGCCTGCTCTCGCTCCTGCTCAGGCGGTACCGTTTCCCTTTGTTCGATATCCGAGCTGCCCCCGCTCGTGCTGGGGCTGTCGTCCGGTCTCTGCACTTCGCTGGACATCGTGGGCCCTAAAAAAACAAAAAACAACAAAAACCCCCCCCCAAAAACGTCAAAAAAACAAAACAAAAACAACCGCGAATGTGAATGGAAGAACACAAGTTAATTACTTCCAGTAATTAACTTAATATCGAGGTGAATGAGAGTTAAATGGGACTTTTCATACTTCTATTTGGGTCTCAACTGCTTCTAAAAACAAATCAAGTTCTTAAAAAAAACATCCAGCAGTTTTTTGGCAATAAATTAATGTCTTTTGGTGTTTTGAAAAAGGTTTCATAAACATTCGGACTGTAACTTCATAAATCACCAGGCACTGCCCCGTTGCCTAGCAACCCCAGCCGAACCTAGCCCCGTTACCTAGCAACCCAAGCTGAGCTCCAGCAAGTTTGGTCAGCTAATTTTACAGTGTTCTCCTTGACTTACCATCCAAAAACCACTTGCTGAATTTAGGCATGTCACAATAAAACAATTAATTGCATAACAAATTAAAACAAGCTCAATAATTTCCATTTGCACGATTTATCCTTTTTCTCTTTTGTCTCTCTTCCTAAAAACTGGATGACAAAAATGTTGAGTGTGGTGTTTTGGTCTCAACTAGCACAATTTTGTTTACAGAGACTTCAAAATTAATTTTCATTTAATGTTTCTGTCATTTTGTTCATTTATTTTGGATAATTAAGATGTCTTCCAGTCCTAGTGATAAATTTTCATTAAAATTTAAAGTTTATTGAGCTTTGAGAATGTGCTCATGCACCAATATGCCATTAGATTACCAGGAAATGATCTCAAACAAAAATATTGTCGTTTATCACAACAACTTTGGGGACAATTTATTGTCCAGCAAAATTTATTATCATGACAGGCCTGGATGTATTCCGGTTGGTTGTTCAGGAGGCTCTACTAATGCTTTTCAAATATATACGGTTGTATAATTGCGCATAAGTCTGCAACCATTTTCACGAGCAATTGTAAGCATTGAGTTGGGGCCCGTGGCCACCGGCTGCTTATTTGGATTTAAAGTGACAGAGGCCCTAAAACATCTCGTCATCTGACAATTACTTTGTAAAAAAAATTGTAATCAACATGTTTTTATTGCCCATAAAAATATCCTAACCTTTCCAGGGAAGCATAATAGGTTACATTTAAAGATTTGCAAGAAGTATAAAGACAAACTGTATTTTCAGATGCAAACATTGGGATAAAAAGTAAATATGAGCCACACTGAAGAGCAGCCTTGATATGACTTTAACTGAATTACTTTACTGACCCAGATTTAAGGCAAACAAAGCTGCTGCTGCTGTAATTTGTCTTCTTTACACACATAGTGGATAATAAGACACTTAAGATCAATTTTATCTCTAATCTGAATAAACTCATAAAATGGCTTTTTCAGCAACTGCAAATAACATTTAGGAATGATTCCCTTTAGCTGTCCTTTTCTCCTCCTGTCTCCTCTTTGGTAGCTCCCTGTTTAATATCATTTGTCCAACACAACCACTATTCGTCCTCCACACATGTCCAAATCATCTCAAGGTGTTGTCACACCTGATAGTCTGGTAGACTGGGTTCCACTGGGGACCAAAATTGCAACATTTGTTACATTTCCAGCTTGTGTGGTTTGCTGTCGCACTGTGTCAAACAAACCAAACCTTTTGAAAAACCCGTTAACCTCCTCGCCTGTGGTGGCGCTGCACCTTGAACCACCAAAGGAGACGACACAAAAAACCTTTTTACATTAAATGTAAACAGAAATGGAGTGGCGTCTGATTGGAGGATTTCTTTTTGTCTTTGGTAAAAAACCAGGAGTCATTTCTCCTGCTAACGTTAAACTCTCACGTTTGTTTTGGTTGTATTTACCCAGAATGCCCTGCGCTGTAGTTCACTTCCTGCTTTTGGAGCGTTCTCTGGTCAGCTTGCATTCACATACGCATTCTAACCGCACCAGAGTTCACTTCAACTGATCTGAGGCCGAGTGTTTTAGATGTACCAGAATTAAATTTTTTGGTCCGCATCAGAGTTTTATTACGCGTTCACATCTCCAAAACAAACCAGACTTTCTAGGCAAATTAATTAGAGTTTGATTAAAGCGGATGCATCATTAATGGCCCCCAATTTGTGAAAATCTCATGTCTTCAATCACTATAGCAAAAAAAGACAGGTTAACATAAATATGTTGTGGTTGTAGCGTAATAAAAGATGAGAGATATATATTAGGTGTCTGATAAGCGAGTTCTTCTGAATGAGGTTTCAGGTTGCCTTTGCTTTCCCTGAAGAGCAGCTCATGAAAAGGCATCAGCTACAACAACCAATCAGATGAGGGCCGAAACAAGGACGAGGAGAAAATTCAAGATAAATCTGTGGTATTATTAGCTAGAATCCAGTGGGCAGAAATGTTACTGCTTTTAAGGAATCTAAGCCACTTTAAATCCACTCTAATATCTACAGAAACCTCAGACTAATTCTTGTACACCAGTTATAGAGTGTGATTTGGAAGCGCCACTTCCAAAACTAAGGTTTTACACATTTCACGCCATATGTTGAAGATTTTTACCTTATCTGGTTTAGGTTTTCCCAGCCTGCAGTTTCCACATTTGACTTAATAATATAAATAGAAAGTATAGAAATCATCGTTTTTGGTATTTCAGCAAATAGAACAAACAATTATCAAATGACAAGGTGTCTTTAAAATACTATCGGTACAGAATAATGTTTTCCATTGTTAAAGTTTTAAAGTATAATCACATCTAGATGACTAAAAAAAAAATCCAATTAAAATCCTAATTATGTGTCTCCACAAATGGATGTGTCACAAACTCAGCTTGAAAAATCTGTCATTAATGTAGGTTTGACCAGTTTAAATAATATTCTCAATCTGGATCTCATCTAAGGTGTAGTCAAAAGGCAAAAATAACACAAAGTAGTCAATTATATGTTTTCACTAACAGAAATATTGTTTCATGAAAAAAGATGCATTTAAAATTAGGGATGAACCGATGCGGAAATTTGGCCCGATATCGATAGCAATATTGCTGTTATAGTCAATAATCAATATTATATATTTTCACTACTGTTTCAACACCTTTGAAAAAAACAAAACAACAGAAACACTATTTATAAAAATAAATATCGGTTCATATCGGCCCAGTTTTATTTATCAGACCAAAAAATGCCCATCATCGGCCGATACCGATGTTGGTGTCAACACATCGGGCATCCCTACCTACAGAGGTATGTGAATACTTCTAAACAACTTAACCCAGGTGTGGTCAGTCTAAATAAAATGATTTGCAAACTAAGATATATTTTAGGACCCAAAAAAATAATTTTTCTTCAGAGTTTCAGCAAATAAACTAAACAATACTGTAGTTTTCAAAGCGGACATTATTGAAGTAGGTCTAACAGTCTAAACAAAAAGCAATAAAACCCAGCTTTACTGTGGTTTACAGAGTAAATGATTTACTCATCACAAACTGTATGTCTAAGATGTGATGTTATAAGGGAAAAAGCTCATGTAATATAGACATTTTCGTGTGTTTTAACCAAAATTACAAACATTTTACAAGTCAGAAACGGTGATTTAAAGAATCTCCAGGATAATCTAGAAAATTAAAGGGGTGGTTCAGATTCCCTGAAAGCAAAGAAATGTCCTAACTTCACCACCGTAACGTTTACGGGGATAAAGCCCACACAATAGGGGGTCGGACCGGGGGACTGCAGCCGAGCGGATCCACAAAAACGACCGTAAACATTACAGGGAGCTAGCTAACATTAGGAGGCCGGGGGAGGAGGCGGAAAGTAGGGTTAATGCTGCGGGCTGCGCCGCTGATCAGAGAAGATGAGCAGGCCTGCTTTGTTTTATAACTAATTGATCAAAACGACGCATAGAGGGAGGCGTTTCTGTCCGGCGGAGGACGGTCCGCGGCGGCGGAGCTCCGGGAGAGCGGTGACCCTGCCTCGGCACAAAGGGAGACTCTTCCCTCTGCCTCCCCCGTCCTCTCTCTCCTTCCCTCCTCCTTCTTCACTGGAAAACGACACTTTTCTTTCACGGTTGATTTTTTTTTTTAGCTACTTTTTTCCCCTCAATCTACCCCACCAAAAAAAGGCGGTTGTCGAGCTTACCTCGCCGGTTGGCCGTCGATGCTGCAATTCGGCGTCGTAATCCCCAAGGTACCGAGAAAAGTATATCCTCACACGGCCGTCTGCTCGCTCCCGTTGTCCTTGCTATTTAACTGGAGGTAGCAGCGGCAGGAAAGCGATTACAGCAAAAAGTGAGGCAGTCCCCGGACCGCCTCCGCGCGCGCTCCCGGTCTGCGCGCGCGCGCGCGCGCCTCGGATGTGCACGTGGGCTGCAAATGGTGAGAGAAACGGCGGCTCGCGCGAGGTGATTAAGACCTGATACACATCGATCTCTTCTGTGATGCTTTTCTTAAAAGCCCCTTTAAAAAATAAATAAAGGAAATGAATACATTTAGATTTAATTAATTATGATTGAACAAAAATGTGAGGAGTTTTGTCTTTAGTGACATATTTCTATTAACAGTTAGCAACAGCTTGATTATAATCGGCTTTCTCCCATTCACTTGGATTCCCGCAGTAGAATTTCTGCGATGTCAATTTACTGCACTGGTTTGGAATTGTATTCTGCCTGTAGTTTTAGTAATGGTAGTCGTTCTGTCCATACCTGTCAAGATTAGGACTTGAGACTATGAGAAATATCTAACCACTGTGAAGAGGGGATTCATTTGAGAAGAAAACTCAAATTAAGCGGTAAGAACAGGGGTGAGTAGAGAGTGTCTACGGTCAGGGAGGCATTGACAGGTATGATTCTGTTGGTGTTGTTGGTCACGCATCCAAATATTGAATTAACGTTAAAAAAAGATATCTATATATATATTCTAGATCATACTTCTGTCTACCTTTATGTGTCTTGACTCAATAGACTTGTTAGCATTAGCATGGCCACCGATGAATGGTTTTCCTGTAACAATAAGTTGTTTCTCAAACATTAGCTAAATGTGAGTACATAGGATTGATTGACAGCGCTAAGACCCTCCTCCTGGCTCTGATTGGTTGTTTTTGGTCAGGAGAGGTGCATTTCTAAAGACGGCAATAGTAGCTCGTTATTGAGAAACTATTGACTTACAACAAGCTCCTACATCTTGATGAAAATTTTCTTTAGTTAGTTTTGTATTATGTCAAACGCTAAGATATTTCCACAAGAAAATAGACCAAAAATTTGTGTTTTTGCAGTGCATTTCAGAAAAAACTTATGATTTTGACAAGCAGATTAAAGAAAATGCTACATAAAGTCAAGTAAAGAAGTCAAACAGAAGCTCGCACATCCACTGAGTAGCTTTCATGCGGCTCTCTCAGCTACATGATTCAGTGAAGAGGACTGTGAAATGTAAGAACTGCAAAGCTATTAGGTTGATATTTCAGCTTCTTACAGTCACTGTTTCCTAATACCAAGACCAAACATTCATTCATGCTTGAAATTCACGGTGAGTATCTAGCTTGCAGTTGTAGAAAACAGTACACAGCGCATGATGTGCCTGCAGAGGAGCAAAACATCCCTGTAGTCAAATGAATACGACAAGATTAAGCGACGGTTCATTGCTGGTCGCAGTGAGGTGCAATTCACTAAACCTTAAAAAGTCACAACGCTAAAGGGATTTTTTTAAACATTTAATTTTTTTCTCTATGAGGCAAGGAAAGCTGAATTTTCTTCCAGAATTACCAGCTTCTCTGCGGTGATGAGAAGGCTGAAATTCCTGCAAAAAAGGTACAATTAAATGGGAAGCATCAGGCATGGAGCCATGCCTGATGCTCTGGAGCCACAGAGTGTCATTCACATAACACTTTCAAAAGCCTGAATTTCACATTCTTACCAGCTGGCTGCTTTTTTTAGGCCGGGCTTACTTGCAGATTTTGTTTCTTCATTAACCCGTCTCATCAACGCTGGCAGCTCTGAAAATATATTAGCTGAAACATTTGTGGGCTGGACCTGTGGCTCCACAAAGAGAAGAATATATTTTTTTCCCACTAACTGGAGCTGAACATCTATTAAAGGAGACAGCACTTTGGGTTGTTTCAACTGCGAAAAGGTCAATGAATGAATAAAACACTGTGTTCAGGGATTCTCCACAGGTCAGATAAGTCTGTGCTGCTGCAGCACCTTTCTAAAATATTTAACACACTCAACCATAAAACTCTTGCAAGGTTTTGACAGCAATGTAGTTCCAGTACTGTAGATCAGAGCTAATGCTTGATTCTTAATTGGATTTGTTAAAAGACAGAAAAGACCATGGTGTGCCTCGTTTAACTGAAACATGTTTTTGTCAGGATCTGTGTTTTCTGTGTTCATTTAGAGTTTTTTGTGTCCTTGCGTCTCTTCGTTGTCCTGTCCTCCCCTTGATTGTTCCCAGGTGTGTCTCGTCTCTGTGATTACCCTCCCGTGTATTTAACTCCACCTGTGTTCTTTGTTCCTCGTCGGGTCCTCGTCTGATGTGCGTTCGTGTTGTTCCGTTGCCCATTCCTTTTTACGGTTGCTACCGGTGTCGAGCCCTGGTTTCCGCTCGGCCGTGCTGCCCGTTATTTTGGACTGTGTTTTGCTGGACATTTATCATTAAAACCATTAATTTACCACATCCTGGGTCTACAGCGTCTGCCTCACCAACCCTCACCACACCACATGACAGAAGGACCCGACCAAGAACGAGGTGAGGTCGCGGCGCTCATGGCCGAAAATAACCGTGAGGAATGGATCCAGCAGCAGTTGGAGTTGGCGCAAAAGGATCTGTACAAGGACGTAGAGATCCTGCCCTCTCCACTGCTGCTGGAGGAAGAGGGACTGGAGTCGGACTATGATAAATTAAAGAACCAGATTCACACCCTGACAGCCACCACCCACGCTACATCGTCGCTACCTACAAACATTTTTGAGTTAACTTCCGAGGAGGATTTTTGTTTTCTTTTCGAGCAGTTCAGAAAGGATTCATTCGTGTTAGAGATCGTGTTTGAACTTTATGACGAGTTCGTGCGGAGAAAACAATCCGTTCCAGCCTTCCTTCCAGCGTCCACTCCAGCTCCCATCACACCAGTACCACCTTCAGATCCAGCTCCGGGACCGGCACCTCCAGCCGGCGCACCCGAGGCCGTTTCAGCCGGCGTTCCAGCCGGCGCACCCGAGGCCGTTTCAGCCGGCGTTCCAGCCGGCGCACCCGAGGCCGTTTCTGCCGGCGTTCCAGCCGGCGCACCCGAGGCCGTTTCTGCCGGCGTTCCAGCCGGCGCACCCGAGGCCGAATCAGCCGGCGTTCCAGCCGGCGCACCCGAGGCCGAATCAGCCGGCGTTCCAGCCGGCGCACCCGAGGCCGAATCAGCCGGCGTTCCAGCCGGCGCACCCGAGACTGAGACTCCCTGTGTTCCTACCGAGACTCCCTGTGTTCCTACCGAGACTCCCTGTGTTCCTTCCGAGACCCCCAGCGTTCCTTCCGAGACTCCCTGCGTTCCGACTCAGACTCTCTGCGTTCCTCCTGAGACCCTGACCTTCTGCGTTCCTCCTGAGACCCTGACCTTCTGCGTTCCTCCTGAGACCCTGACCTTCTGCGTTCCTCCTGAGACCCTGACCTTCTGCGTTCCTCCTGAGACCCTGACCTTCTGCGTTCCTCCTGAGACCCTGACCTTCTGCGTTCCTCCCGAGACCCTGACCTCCTGCGTTCCACCCGAGACCCTGACCTCCTGCGTTCCACCCGAGACCGAGACTCCCTGCGTTCCACCCGAGACCGAGACTCCCTGCGTTCCACCCGAGACCGAGACTCCCTGCGTTCCACCCGAGACCGAGACTCCCTGCGTTCCACCCGAGACCGAGACTCCCTGCGTTCCACCCGAGACCGAGACTCCCTGCGTTCCACCCGAGACCGAGACTCCCTGCGTTCCACCCGAGACCGAGACTCCCTGCGTTCCACCCGAGACCCCCTGTGCTCCACCAGAGACCCTGCCTCGGGGGGCTCGTCGTCGCCGTCTGTGGGCGGCCCCCGGGACTCATCGCCACCTCCAGCGCCGCGGACGGCCGCCGGACGGCCTCCGTGGTTCCCGCCTCCAGCGCCGCGGACGGCCGCCGGACCGCCTCCGTGGTTCCCGCCTCCAGCGCCGCGGACGACCGCCGGACCACCTCCGTGGTTCCTGCCTCCTTTGCCTCCGCCCACCCTGTGGGTAGTTTTTTGTTTGTTTATGGACTCTTGGCCCTTCTTGTGTTTCCGCCCACGATGGTGGGTAGTTTTTTGTTTTTCTGGACTCTGGCCCCCCGTCCAGCGCCCCTCCGCCCACCCTTGTTGTGTTTTTGTTTTTTCTGGACTCTGGCCCCCCATCCGGCGCCCCTCCGCCCACCCTTGTTGTGGTTTTTTTTTTGGGCGTCTGGTAGCCGCCCTTGAGGGGGGGGTACTGTCAGGATCTGTGTTTTCTGTGTTCATTTAGAGTTTTTTGTGTCCTTGCGTCTCTTCGTTGTCCTGTCCTCCCCTTGATTGTTCCCAGGTGTGTCTCGTCTCTGTGATTACCCTCCCGTGTATTTAACTCCACCTGTGTTCTTTGTTCCTCGTCGGGTCCTCGTCTGATGTGCGTTCGTGTTGTTCCGTTGCCCATTCCTTTTTACGGTTGCTACTGGTGTCGAGCCCTGGTTTCCGCTCGGCCGTGCTGCCCGTTATTTTGGACTGTGTTTTGCTGGACATTTATCATTAAAACCATTAATTTACCACATCCTGGGTCTACAGCGTCTGCCTCACCACACCACATGACAGTTTTCCAATTAAATGATGATTGTCCTGTGGTCACGACAAAAAGGTTCTTATAAATATTTACACATTTAGAAAACCCTTTTTAAACTGCTATCCTTGCTTCTCACAAATGCCCTGTGCTATTATGCTTCCTTAAACAAGTTAGGACAGGTGTATGAACTATACAAAACACATTTATTACATTTTTTGAAGAAAAATTTTTCTTATATTGAGATTTTAGTCTGGCCAGTTCTGCCTATTTTCAACTCCTTTCGGGACAAGCTTTTTTAGGAACTCTGTCACTTTAAATCCAAATAAACTTCTGCTGGCCACGCCCCCAGACTCAACATTTACACCAGGGCTATTATAGTTTAACTAAAACTAACAAAAACTGAAATTGAAAAACATTTTTGTGAACTGAAATGGGTAAATAGGATAATTAATGGGGGGAAAAACTATAACTAACTGGAACTATATAGTTTAAAATGAACCTAAACATACTGAAATTATCAGTATTCTATTAAGTCAGCAACAAAACTCTTGTGTTTAAAAAAAAAAGCCATTTACATAATTCAGTAAAACTAACTGACCAAATGTCCTGGAACTCAGCTTGGGTTGCTAGGTAACGGGCGGGGCTTCCGTGGGGTTGCTAGGTAACGGGTTGGGCTTCTGTGGGGTTGCTAGGTAACGGGTTGGGCTTCTGTGGGGTTAGTAGGTGAGGGGCAGTGCCTGCTGATTTGTGACGTTATATTCTGGAGGTTTTTGAAACTGGTCGTTTTCCAGACACCAAAAATCATTAAGTTATTGTCAAAAACTAGCTGGTGTTTTTTCTTAAAGTACCTGGGTTGTTTTTTTTAGAAGCAGTGGAAACACAAATGGAAGTACACAAATGTGTAAAATATTAATTTTGCACAATATGCCTTCTTTAAAGAGTAACTGGTTCTCAAATCAATTTTTGTTTTTAGCAGATAAACTGTATTTTAAAAATCAGTTTTAAACACCAAAAAAAATGTATGATTTAAAAGATATATTTGCCTACTGGTAATTCACGAGTTAGCCCAACAATAGTGATTGTCTTACATGTGGTATATTGAACATTTATTACAAAGGATGAAAATAAAACAGCAAGAAGATAGAAAAATTATATTGTATTATTCCAGTGCTAACCTGACTTTTCTTTGATTAATAGTAAGTGGAACATTGATCAACATATTTGTGTATTGTTGATTTTTATTATGTAATTTGACAAAATGCAATGTTTACTTCTTGTTTTATATGTGGTACTATATTGTGTTTTTATGCTGCAAAGCGTTTGAATGGTAATGAAATATGCTATAAATACAAACATGACTTGACTTTTCTCATATGGTTGAAGCTCTTTGCTTTGTTGTTTTTACCTTAAATTACTTAAAATACAAATGAAGCTGGCAGTTTTGAATATGGCGGTCCGTGTTTTCATTGGTTTTTGTTGTCAGCGCAGATAAATGTTTTTTTTTTATGTGGCAAACAGGAAGATCTGGTGTAAACCAATCTCTGCTGCTGGTTTGGCTCTGCAACCATTTAAACAATAAAAAGCATTGTGTCAAATGTTTAAATAATTGGACAAAACAGAGAAAAACTGCAAAAAAAATAAGGGTTACGCCTTAATTATTATAATGATTCATGAATCCTACTCTGAAAAGCTTCTTATTCCGGCTCAATTCACACATTTTCCCATAAATGTTTACTATAGCATACCTCACATTAGTAACAATAAAATTAACGCTTATGGGTGCCGCCACATAGTTTTAAGTGCTTGTCAAAACCGCAAGAGAAACTCGTTTGACTCACTGGGTTAGCAAAAAAAAACAAAGCCTTCACGCTGGCAGCTAAAGCATCATAAAGATTCATTCAGCTTTCAGAGCCGAGCACATCCCAGTGGGTGAGAAAAGGACAGATAACAGGAAGAAAAATCTAAAAAATGCTTCTTTAAATTAATGACACAGACAGAAAAACATATTTTTCAGTGTGTTTCTCTAACAAATCTGGTTCTTTATGGTTTCAAGACTGTGTGTGTATACACATAAATCCATCAGCCTTTTCCTCAAATGTTTAGATGCAACAGTTTTAGTTTGTTTCTGTTGGCTTGATTAATGTGTAACTGAAGCCGAGTCAAACATGGAGAGTCTGTAAGTCTCTTACATTTACTAATTATGCCAACGCCAAACACCTGAAATATAGTAAGGGAAACCACACCAATGTCTCATTGTGTGGTGTCTGTGGTGGTTTAGATTACAGGAATCAAAAGAGAAAACAAATAATTGCTTAAAATGTAAAGTATGTGGAGTGTAAAGAATGCTGTGGTTTATGAATAAATATTACGTTCTCCTAAAAGAATTGTTGACATTTGAACCATAATAAATGGATCATTACCCAACATATTTGATGCATATTGATGATTTTAAAGATGATAGAACTTAACATCTGGTTTTCACAAATGTTGAAGCACTTTGAACGGTCATGTTGCTGAAACGTGCTCTACAAAAAAACTTGATTGCTTGATTGATTGACATATTAATGTCAAACCTTTTATTTTTCCATTCATCCCTGAAACAAAATGTAAACACCCAAACACGGCCTTGTTTAATTCATCAAACAATGGATGTCAATAGAAATTTGTTTCTATCTGACAAAAAGTGTGTACACCTAGTAGAGAATGCCTTAAATAACATCAGAGATATTTTTTATAGACATCTACGAGAATCTGAAATCAATTTGAAGAAAGTTTGCTAAACTTTTTATCTTTATTAGAACAAAATTTGGGATTTTGATCCAGCTAAGATATTTCTCAATTTTGAGCCAGTTGTTGGGTTGTTGTCATTTTTTAGCATCAATTTTCTGCTTTTCCTTTAATTTATTTCACCGCATTGTGTGTTTTTAAATGATAAAAAATAAAACTGGAAACCTGAGTGAAAAGTTAAATATTTTATCCTTTGTAAACCTTGTTGAAACTAGAAGTGCTTTTCTTTTCACTGCTTGTTAAAAATGTTCGCACCAATATTAGATCTATTTGTTTAATCAAACTGGCTCTGAAAAAACGCAGAACCCTTTCTAATCTCTCAGCTGGAGGACTGCACAGCGAATGTAAAACAGACTTCTGAGAACTGCAGCCTTTATTGTCTGGATTAATAACAGCGTACTCAGAGAAAATGACTTACTGAGAGCCCTGCTCTTATCTCTGGGCTTTTCAAGAGTCGATTCACTGAGATGTGTGTGAACGCCTGAGGGCGAGCTCACACCAAAACCACGAGGCATAAATCGCACGATAACTGCCTCCAAACCAGGAGCTTCGTCCTCCTCAGTGAAGAATCAGTTCATTAGTTCCAAATGATTTTTATTTAAAGAATTTCCTCAAGAGAAAAAGGAATAAATCACGATTATTCAATATTCTGCACAGGTGAACATCTTTGTGGGACTTATTGTTTTAAAAAAAAAAATCAATAAAACACAAAAAAGGCATTGGCTGCATTCAAGTTTTCTTTGCAAAGAGATTTGGTGAGTACAGAGTTTTTTCTCTGAGACTTATAGCCTCTGTGTTTGCCTCGTGGTCTAAGGTGTGTGGCGGCATAACAGGTTGGATTACTTTATTGAAAAGAGCCCAGATGAAAGGTAAACAAAATGAAATCCCTGCAGGAAAACATTGTTTGAATGAGTCAAAGTCACTTGTTGCAGCTGCATTTTGTTGCTATGGCGATTTCTTTGTGTTTTCCTCCCAAGAAGATAAACTGCTGATTTTCTTTTGAGTGATCGTAATCAATAATTCTCCAGACTGTCTGAAGGTCTTTCAGAAATGTTCTTTTTCAGCCTTTTCTCTTATTTTTATTCCAGGAATGTGTTTTTCCTTCTTTTATCAAAGCTATTTCAATTCAATTCAGTTGAGTTTATAAATGTAGCACATGTAAGAAATAATGCCACAAGGCTATTTAACAACAAAAATAGACGATTACATCGAGTTAATAGCTGTGTGTCCATTACAAATATAAGCAAAACTTTGTCAATATTCCACTAATTTGAAAAAAAAAAAACCCAACAGAATTTCGCATTTGCAGTGTTTCCATTAAATAAGAAATGCAGCTAAAATCCCACGTGAATAAGTGTGGCCCTAACACTCCATTGTAATTAAACAGATTTGCATGTGTGACTTTTTATTTTTAAACCAAACTTTTTAAATCACTTATCACGCTATAAGTTATTAAAAAACCTCACACACCATCATCTTCCTACCACTTCCTGTCATCTTCTTTGTCATTTCTGCCAGTAGTAACATTCAGATTTACAAAATACATCTATTTCAATACAGCCGAAAATCCATTAAATCCTAACGCAAAAACTTCATCAGAAAAGAAAAAAAGTTTTTTTCCACACTGCCGTATTTTCATTAAACAAATTTATTTTTGCAATTCCAATTTGCACAATTATATTTTCAATGGAAAGGCAGCTACTCTGAACGACTACCAGTCTCGACCAACTGGGAGTTTGAGAATACAGACCATTCACACAAAGACAATGAAACAGAAGCACTGATCCAGGAGTACGTCCTCTGTTTGTCACAGTTTGGTTTACAGAAAACAGGATTTTAATATTCTCATTTAAAATCAGAGTCTCAACTGGTTCTAAAAACAGTCCAGGAACTTAAAAAAAAAACAACAGGCAGTTGTTTTTGGGCAATAATTTAATGACTTTTGGTGTCTGGAAAATGAGCCGTACAAAAACCTATGGAATGTCATGTCACTAATCATTTGATCTTTGCTAGTCTGTTACCTAGCAACAACTCGGGAGCTCCACATGTTGTGTTCTTGTTAGTTGTGCAGGAGACTCTACTTCTGCTTTTCAAAGATGTTTTGTTGTATAATTGCGAATCTGTTTGAAGTCATTTACATGTGTGGGGGGCGTGGCCAGCAGCACCTTATTTGGATTTAAAGTGACAAGACGCCCTAAAGCAGCTCAAAGTAGGCATAACTAACCAGACTAAAATCTCATTACTAAGAATAATTTTGGGCAGAAAATGTAATGAACATAAACCTTTAAATACTAGATGACTGCAAAACTTGTGCAGAGGAGGCAAACAGAAGCATTAAAACTAATCTGCAACTTACAGTATGTGCACAAAATAAGAGTTGTTAACAAAGTAATAAACTGATATGACGAAGCATAAGTTCAACACAGTTTAAAAAAATAATCAAAATACAGATGAAAATGAAAACGCTCCAGAATCATGGCAAGCAGCCAACAGCAGCACATTCTTCACACATTTGTTGCTGAAATAAGATTAAAACCTTTGAATGACTATTAAACAGCCCAGCTTAATAGTGCAAGAGACATATTGGACTTTTATTTTATAAATTCTGCCCTGACTACTAAGAACAAATTGGAGCAAATATGATTAAATATTAGCCTATTTTTCTAATCTGGGGTTTTTGCATAACAGTGCTAACATCACATTGGAGGCAATGCTATTTGTACGAGGAGGCAGCAGGTGAAAATATTACTCAGGTCAATTTGCACCGTCTCCAGATCAACAGCTCTATTAGCTTGGTACCTTTCTAATCATGTTCCTTTTGCCATAGGAAATTAATCTGTTCTGCCATTTCCTTTAATTGCCTTTTCTACTTGAACTTATCTCTCACTTTGTGCCGTTTGTGTTCGTTACGAAAGCAGGGACAAACCTGACAGAGTGCAGGAGGTACAACGTAGATTTTTATCACCTGATAATGACTCCTGCAAATATGCTGTAAGTCAGTATTTTCGTTAAGGGGATCTATGATGCCAAGTTCACATTTTGCAAGCTTTTATTCTTCTATCTGGGTCTGAACTGCTTCTAAAAACGGCACAAGCACTTAAAAAAACACCCAGCTATTTTTTGTGGTGGTAAGTTAAAGTATTTTGGTGCCTGAAAAATGAGCCATTTCAAAAATCCCCTGAATGTAATGCAACGAATGAGAAGACACAGCCCCGTTACCTAGCAACCCCAGTCAGCTGGTTTTACTGCTGCATGTGCTCTACTGGACAAGACAAGTGTTTTCTTTTAGACTTACCATCAAGAAATCACTTGTAACATTCTTGTTGGTTGTGCAGGAGGCGCTACTTCTGCTTTTCTAAGATGTACAGCTATATAATCGCGTATCTGTTTGGAGTAATTTTCACGTGGGATTGTGTAAAAGTAAAACAGCTCAGCAGTAGCTTATTTGGATTTAAGCAACAAGAGGCAGAAATGACCAGAATAAGATCTCATTATCAAATGATTTTGTGGAAAAAATAATGTAATGAACATGTTTTGAATAGGCCACAGACCTATCCTTAGAAGGTCAAGGAAGCATAATAGGTCACCTTTAAACAGAGTTTGGTAGTGACTTGTTACATTTACTGAATTACACTTGAGCAACTGAAAAAATGTACTAATTAAATTTAAAGAGCCTGGTTTTCCTTGGATTCTTAATTTCTTACTCACTGAGGCGTTTTCTTGGAAAACTTGGACAAAATGAAACTCTGATATGACTTGAAAACATTAAATGTAGCATTTCAAACGCAAACTCAGCTCATTATTGGATCCGGATGAAGAAGATTAGCAGAAAATTTAATATAAACACATGAAATTCCATCAGTAACAAAATTTACCAGCATATTGCAAAAAATAACAAGCTACAGCGTCAAATTCGGCTGCTGCAGCTGCCTTCTCCAGCGCTCATCCAAGTTGGTGTGGCAGCAGATAAAATCAGGCCACTCGTTTTAATGAACATCTCTTGGATTACCCTCCACAGTCATTAGATCAGCATAACAAAGGGACTCGGGCTGGCGAGAGGAGCAGGAGGTGCGGCGCGGTTCGGGTTCTTGGTCTGACAGACAGCGACCTATTAGGCTCACACGTGAACAGGGGAAGCTTCGGTGAATTCATTTCCCCAGTTTGTCCCTGACAGGTCTCAGGGCCACGTCTGCTCACTGCTAAGGAGGCTTTTGTGATGCAAATGCTGTGGATAAAGTTTAACCCCTGCAACAATCCGAAACTTGGTGCCCCGTGTTGGCGAGTCCCTCAGGGTCACCGCGGCTCTGATCCAAAAAGACGCAAGTTCAGAGGCAAATAACTGATCCTGGAACAGCTGGCTGGGTCTCTAATGTTACAACTCTGTAGAAATAATCACCCAAAAATGAAACTTCAGTAAGAGGAGTACTACTTCTACATAAAAAAATAATAGTAAAAAGTAGCCGTCCAAGAAATTACTCAAGTAAGAATAAAAACGTATTTGGTAAAAGTCTATTCAATTACTGAGTAACTGATGAAATCATCAACCATTTAATACTTAAAAATTACATCATCAGAGGACCAAAATATAAAGTTATGGGTAAATTTAGGCATTTTAAGAACAAAAATGTCAATAATTTATGTAAGTAACAAAAAAATAACAAAAACAGACAAAAGAAAAATGTTTCCTAATCAGTTTCTTTAAATATAAAACTTATAAAACTTTAACAAAACCTGCAGGTGTGTGTCTGTGTCTGATGAATTTTTGGTTAAAACATGTTTGTTATTCATTCAGTGGGTAGAAAATCCAGAAATTTTACTCACGTAAAAGTAGAGATACTAAATTATAAAATTACTCAAGTAAAAGTAAAAAGTACAGCGCAGTAAAAATACTCCTAAAAGTAAAAATTTTTCAAAAAAGCCACTCAAGTAAATGTATTTGAGTAAATGTAACTAGTGCCTTTTAAAGATGACCTGTTGCGCTTACTTGAACAGGTTAAGATGGGTTTATGGGCAACACCAAACATGTTAATTACAAAAAATGTAATTAGATAACAAGATTTTATTCTGGTCAGTTCTGACTGTTTTGTTCTCCTTTCAGCTGTTTTTGGGCGTCTTTGTCACTTTAAATCCAAGTCCACATCTGCTGGCCACGCCCCCAACTCAATCTTTACACTCGCACATGGTAACGGCTGCAAACAGATGTGCAGTTATACAACTGTACATCTTTGAAAAGCAGAAGTGGAGCCTCCTGCACAACCAAGAAAAAAATGCAGCAAGTGGTTTCTGGATCGTAAATCAACAATAAAACACTTGTCTTTTCCAGCAGAAGTAAAACTAGTTGACCAAACATGCTGGAGCTCTGCTAGGGTTGCTAGGTAACGGGTGAGACTCCACTGGGGTTGCTAGGTAACGGCTCAATGCCCACTGAATGTGACTTAACAATCAATGGCTCATTTTCCAAGAAAACCAAACACCAAAAATAACTTGTCTAAAAGCTGCTGGATGTTTTTAGAAGCAGTTGAGACCCAAATGGAAAACATGGAAAATGTGAATTTTGTGTAATTAAAACCAAACATTTTTTATTTACATGAACCAAAAGAAAATTTTTGAGTTCAAATTGTGTTAGGATGGGAAATATCCCTTTTCGTTTTGATTTCTATGGTAAATCTAACTTGTTTTATAGGGAAAGCAGAGTTTTCTATGAACAGATACAGTAGATAATCTATCATGAAAAATTGACAGTGTGAAGTTAAACTATTGTAATAAAGATTTTCTGTTAAATTTTAATCATTCTTCCGCAGCAGTAACTGTGGACGATGTTGTAAATCCTTCCAGACCAAGGATTCTCTGTTTCGTGATCAATAATAGAAAGAATTTGATTTGTTCTGTGAAACATTCAGCAGTTTCCTTCAGAAGAGAAATACAAGGGAGAACAGCTGCTTGAAAATAAAAATCTAAAAATGGACACGGAGGAGTAAAATAAAGAAACGGTTTGTTTAGTGCTCCGAGGAATTTTACACGTTGTTGTGCAAGATCACATAATCTGCCCTAAAACCTGAGGCAACATCTGTCGATAGCAGGTACAATGAACCTGTTATCGAGGCTTTATTTACGATTATCCACGGAGATTTTAGGTACATAGATAGACACACTGTGTGCACAATTATGAAGCAAGTCTTGTTTTTAATTTAAAGTGCTATGAAACCTCAAACATGAGTGTTTAAGAAGGGAAAAGTGGCTTTCTTTAGAGAACATATACATGTGCACCATTATTGGGCAAAATTATTAAACAAGTAAATGAAAAACACATTTTTGACATTTTTATTTTCAATTGTTTCAGTGAAAATTATAAACAAATAACTCAAAACATTCCAGAAAACACTTTTGACAAAATAACGAAGCTGCCTTCTTTTCAGCTTTCCGTTCACCAATGCTGTTCAGTTTCTTGGTTTAGTTACATATTTCATATTTTTCAACAAAACACTAAATACCACATTTTTCTGCATTATGTTCTAATTTGTTCACAGTTTGGTTCTAATGATATAGGAGCTTATTTTAAGTACATTTTTCCTTAATACCGATTTTGAAAAGTACTAGTTCCACTATTTCATTTATGACATTTTCCCCATGTTATAGGTGAAATAATCACAGAAACTATTACTGTTTTATTAGTGAGAAATTATTTACTTAAAATAAGCTCGTATATCTTGCTGAAAAGTTACTTATAAATTAGAACACTTCAAATAAGACAAAACTAACTTACAAGTAACATTTTAGTAAGATATATGAGCTTATTTTTAGTGAATCGTTTCGTACTAATTCCACTAAGATTATTTCATTGGCGGTAAATTTTCCCCCACATTATATTATGAAATAAAACTAAACTTAGTAACATTTTAGCTGAGCAGATACACTGCAAAAACGCAAAATCTTCATCAATTTTAAGGAATTATTTACTTAAAATGAGCTCTTATGAATTGCTGTAAGTTAGTTTAGTGTTTTTTCAAGTGAACTAAGATATTTGTACTGGAAATTAAACCAAAAATACGTTTTGTGCAGTTTTTGATTAACATTTGCTTATGATTTTGATGAAGGCTTTTGGCAAGATGTGAAGTTTATCACTTGTTCGGTAACTGGTTATGTCTTTATGAAGTAAAGCGCTTTGAACTGCCTTGTTGCTAAAATGTGGTTTACAAATAAACTCGACTTGTAAAACAGGGAATAACTGCATAAAAGCAACAACTGCATGTCCAAAAGATTTTTCAATTTAGAAGGAGTGAGAAAGGGAACAAATGGCTAAATGTTGCGGAATGAAAATTTAAATTCTGATCAGAGAAAAACTGTAAATATCTTGGTCTTGGTTTGAACACCAGGGGGAGCTGTTGGACCTTCTTTCCCTGGGTTCCTGAACGCGTCCTGGCTGCTGTCAGCTTGGTGTCATGGCAGTGAAGAGAAGAAGGTGCCTGAGTTGGTGTGTGTGTGTGTATGGGTGTGTGTGTGTGTGGGGGTGTGTGTGTGTGTGGGGGTGTGTGTGTGTGTGTGTGGATTCCTGAGGGTCCTGTTTTCCGTCTCTCACACAGAGAGATGGCAGCAGCTGCTTTAGACAAGACCGCCGCTTGTGATGAGACAAAACTCAGCACATCAGGATCCATCAGCGCCATACAGGCTGAGCAGCAGGTCATGGGAAGGACATTTTTTCTTAAAAACACGTCCCTTTTAGTCCGTTAAGCATGGAAAAATGAACCTCTGGCCCAGAAACGTTTGATGCTCAGTGATCCCTCAAGGCTTTAAATTGTTTTACCGGGTGTAATCGTCCGCCTGAAATGTCACAGAAAGGCATTTGCTCCCGATGGGTTTTTTACGGCATTTCTTTTATAGGATTGACTCCTTAAAATCGACACTAGATTGGCATGAAAGTGGTTTTACTTTGCAGGTAATGGTGGAAAAAAGAGCAAATATCTACACATCTACAAATACATGAAAACAGATGAAATGAGGAGGAAATTGCTGAGTTTCCACTACAAATGGAAATGCAGCAAAACTTTGGAAAAACCCATAATTTTGTAATTGCAGTTTTTCCATTAAATGAGAAACTCAATTAAAATCACGCATGAATAAGTTGATATGTCGTTAAAAACACATGCCACGTCATCATCCTCCTACCACTTCCTGTCTTCTTCTTTGTCGTTTCCGCCAGTAGTAACAGCCGGATGTTACTACTGTGACTCGTGTGATGCTAAAAAGTGTTTCCATTGTAGTTTTGAGAAAGAAACCAATCCTGATATAGCCACACAAAAAAACACCTCAACCAAGTGCTAGAACTTTTTATCGAAAACCTGAGTATTTTCAAAATTGGCATGTTTTCATTAAGCAAATTTATTTTTGTAATTCCAATTTGGACAGTTTTAAAGTAGGTGGAAATGCACTTAATAGCTTTGTTTCCAATACAAATTTGAGCAAAACTTTGAGATTCCACGGAGGTAACAAAAAAACAAAACACAATTTCACAATTGTGGTGTTTCCAATAAAAAAGAAATACAGTTAAAATCATGTGAATGAGTTGGCTCATATGGTAGGTCGTTAAAAAACATGCGGCGCCAAAGTCCTTCTACCACTTCCTGTAGTCTTCTTTGTCTTTTCCAGCAATAGTAACATCTGTTTCTTGATCATGACTTGTGTGATATTAAAAAAGTGTTTCTGTTGCCGTTTTGTAAATATATATAGCCCAAAAAGACCACTTCATCCTAAAACTTTTTAATAGAAAAACTTGTCGAAATTAGCATATTTCCATTTAGCAAATTTGATTTTGTAATTCCAATTTGTGGAATTTTAAAGTCCACAAATTGCATAAAATTTTGTTGCATTAAATTAGAAATGTGTGAATAAGTTTGTTCACACAATAAGTCATTAAAAACATGTTGCACCATCGTCTTCCTACCACTTCCTGTTGTCTTCTTCATTGTTCCCACCTGCAGTAACATTTAGTTCTTGATCATAGCTTGTGTGATTTGTGAGAAAGTGTTTCTGTTGCAATTTTGCAAAATACACCAACTTGGATGCAGCTGGAAAACCGCCTCATCCTGGTGCAAAAACTTTTAATCAAAGAAATCAAGTTATTTTCCAAACTGGTTTGTTTCCATTGAACAAATTTATTTTTGTGATTCCAATTTGTGCAACTTTATGATGAGTGAAAACAGCTAATTAAAGAAGTCTAGTCTGAGTTTACGAGCAGCCGCTCTGCCTGTTAGACATTTTCTTCCTGATGCTGAAACATCTGGGTCCATAAAGAACAGAGTTGATGACGGGTCCCTTCAGAACCAAATATTTAAATCATGAAAACTGGAGAACTCCTGCGTCTTTCCACTCACACCAGAACCGAACCCACCCATGCCTGCAGGGGAGGTCCTTCTCTTGGCTGCTCTTGATTTTTCTGGGATCCTTTTTCACAGAGGGCTGGACAAACTCCAACTCCCTCTGAGTCACGACTGAAGATTCAAACCGGAGGAACCGCTTCCAAACTCTCTCCTCTGGAGACGTGTGTTTTTTAAAACTATTATTATTATTTTCACCACTTTTCCCCACAGCTCAGTTAGCAGAGTAAATGATGCTCTTTCTTCTTCCTCACCTTTAAGCATCTACTGAGTGGCTTTATGGTGCACATAAGTCATATTTTGTTAGAAACAGACCCGTGTGTTTAACATGGACTCTAAATACTTCTCTTGAGAGCGGGAATCCGACCACAGCGACATTCAATACAGAAAAAAACATCTGTAATGTTGAACTGCAGCAATTTAGGCCTGATCCCATTTCCTATGGCCCACTACCCTGAGATTTTGATGAATCCCTTCGAGGCCAAGAAGGTTAACGGCTGAAAGATCCGTCTATGAAATGTGACGATGCTTCAAGAGGGCGATAAATCACCAGTTGTCATGAGTTACTTATATGTTAAAGGCTCTCCCCCGAGTTGCCGTCTTTAGTTGCTTTGATCTGCCTTTAAAGGTGACGTATTATGCTTCCTCGAGAATTAACATTTTGCAAACTTTTTTACTTCTAAAAGCAGCCGAAGCGCTTAAATAAAAACACCCGGTCGTTTTTTGGCAGTAAGTTGATGTTTTTTGATGTCTGGAAAATGAGTTGTTTCAAAAACCTTCCAATTGTCACATCATGACATTCTGCAGGCACTGCACCGTTACCTAGCAACCCAAGCCACGCCCAGCCTGTTAGCTAGTACCCGAAGCTGGGCTGTGCAAAGGCTGCTGGAACAGACAAGTGTTTCATTGTCGACTTACCATCCAGAAACCGCTTGCTGCATTCTTGTTTGTTGTGCGGGAGGCCCCGTTTCTGCTTTTCAAAGACGTATAATTACATAATTGAATAAGAGGAAGAAGAAGAAAAAGAAGTTTTATTTATGTAGCATTTTTTCAGCAACAAGGCAGTTCAAACTGCTTTACATGAATTAGAAGAGACACAAAAATAGCAACACAAGCACAATAAAAGAAAAACTACATTTTAAAATGTTCCAGTTGTTCTGGGTTGATAAGTAGGTAGTACTTTCAAAGTTTGTTGTAGATGAGTAAAGTACAAAGCTAAATGTTGGTTCTCCATGTTTGATTCTTGTTCTGGGTTGTTGAGTACTCCACAATTTATAAACTAACAGGAGTTTCTTTAAGTCTTGCTTCGATAGTAAAAGTATGATTGCACGTCTCTCTGCAGCCATTTTCACGCACGAGTGTAAACATTGAGCTTATTTGGATTTAAAGTGACAAGACGCCCTAAATTTCATGATTCTATGTGACTAGTAGCCTCAGGTTCCTGGTCATTGGACCTTTTCTCCTGAGAAATTGTTGCACCTAAAAGTCCTAGTAGATTAGCATCAAACCTGTTTGGCACCAACCGAGATGGCATGGTGAGAAACTTCTTGGTTGAAACTAAGTTTGAGCTTCAGAAAGTCGTCGTCTCCAGATGCTGAAAGCTCTGATTGGCTGATTCACAGCAGAACAGATGAACCTGCAGAAGTGGGCGGTGACTGTGAAACAGATTAGAAACTGTATTGAGTTAAATCAGTCTCTTCACGTTTTCTTTACTTGCTCCATTTCATAAACATGTGTTGCCCCCCTTTTTCCTCCTTCCATTTCCCACCAATTTACTTAATCTGTCACTTAATCTAGTAATGACTGGTAGTGTTAAAAAAATACTTAAATGTCAGAAAAACTGTGTAATATTTTATATTGTCAATGAAGGCCAGCATTTTAGTTAAAGTTTTTTCAGCTGCTTGGTCCTGGCTGATTACTTAATTAGGATTTATAGAGAAACAGAAAACTTCTTAGATTATTACTTTTAGAAATTGTGGAGTATTTATTAATTTAGACCAACATTTATCTTTGTACTTTTAATATCAGAGCAGGATGTAGAGAAACTTCTGCTATTTTACAAATCCAGAACAAACTTAGAAAGTACCATCTACTTAACAACCCGGAACAAGAATCAAAGATGGAGAACCAACATTTAGCTTTATATTGTACAAATCTAGAACTCAACCCAGAACAACTGGAACAAGAGTCCAGAGAAACCCCTACTAGTTTATAAATTATGGACTTCTTATTCTTATTAAACACGAGGAACCAATATGTAGTTTTATACTTTTGTCTTTCTTTTGGTTTGTTGTTTTGTTTGTATTTCCTTGTAATTCATGTAAAGCACTTTGAACTGCCTTGTTGCTCAAAATGTGCTATAGAAATAAAATTACCTTACCCAAATCTCACAAATGTGAATAATGTTGTTTTTTTTCCCAATATACCACCATATATTTTTGTTTCTTCAGGTTGAAGTCATATTATTTTTATTTTATTATCATATTTTCTGTCACCTTTTAACATATTTATTGCAAAAACACAGCTTAGCAAATTTGCTGTGGGAAATCCTGGATATTTCTTTATTGGCTTCGTATGACCACATTTTGATTCAATAAACTCTGAGCAGATCATAGAAAATTACTTTAAAACGTCCAGTATTAAAGCGGGCACAGTGCGTTCCCACTGTACATACTGAATGTCCTGTGGCAAACAAACAAAATTAACAGCACTCAGATAGGTACACACTGTACTGAGCTGATTACTTCCACAATAATAAAATTATCTGATTTCCTATGAAAGTGTTGAATAAATCTCCATAGCAACCCTTGACGATTTCTTTTTGTTCCCTGAAAAATTTATCCTACGTATCGACAGCTACTGGAAACCTGTAGCCCTGGATGTGGAATCCCTCTTTAGCCTTGGATGTTTCAGAAGTTTTGCTCATGTTTATCCAAAAAGAAATAAAAAAACTCAATGTGTTTGCAGATTTTCTGCATTTGAGTTAGTAGGTGTTGCTTTTATTCGAAGCTACCATCTGATTTGACCATCATGCTGCTCTTAACAGATTTTAAAACTGTTCTTTACAGCTTTCAGCCGTCATTTTTACAGCCTCGTTAAAGATCTTACTCATGCCACCTGTTTTCCACCGATTCAGCCCAGCAGCAGGTCAGATCTGAGACGTCGCCTCTGTCTGGAAACATCTCTCGATTTGGGACGGCCATGAAGAAAGACATCTAAATGCAGCAAAAATGCAAAAATACATTCACTATTGTAGGTTTTTAGGCAGGGCAGTCACATTCTTGTTAAAACTCCTTTTAAATGTGACCTACTATGTTTCCTTGAACAAGTTAGGATAGATCTATGGGTTACACAAAACATTTTCTTTACCTTTTTTCATAAAAATGTAATGAAAACATTCTTAGATAATGAGGTTTTGGTCTGGTCAGTTCTGTCTATTTTTAAACTGCTGCTGGCCCCCCAACTCAACTTTTCCACTTGCATGTAAAAATGGCTGCAAACATACTACAGTAGATCTTTGAAAAGCAGAAGTGGAGTCGCCTACACAACCAACGAAAATGCAGCAAGTGGTTTCTGGATGTTAAGTCAACAATAAAATACTGTCTTTTTTCCAGCAGCCATTGTACAGTGCATACATACCCCTGTCACAATAACAAATTTTGCTAGATGATAAATTGTCCCAGAAGTTATTGCAATTAATGATGATACTGTTGTTTTGAGACCATTTTCAAGTAACATAATGGTAATGGCTTAATAATGTGAGAACCCATTCTCAAAGATCTATAAACCTGAAATTATAATGAACATTTAACGCTGGAACTGGAAGACATTTTACATTTCCAAAATAAATAAACAAAACAACAAAAACAAGAAATAAAATGAATTCTGAAGTCTTTGTAAAAAAAAAAAACTGTCCTTCAGAAAAAAAGGTTAGTTGAGACCAAAACTTGAAAAAATTAAGACTTTTATCATCCAGTTTTTGGTAGAAAGAGAGAAAAACGATAAATCACGCAAATGGGAATTATTGAGTTTGTTTTAATTTATCATGCCATTAATTGGTTATTGCTTATCGCAAGTTGCCTTTATGCATACAGCTGTAAAACTAGTTGATCAGATATGCTGGTACTCAGGTTGTGTTGCTAGATAACGAGGGGAACTCCGCTGGGGTTGCTAGGTAACGGACAGTGCTGTTACATTCTGAAGGTTTTTTTGAAACAGTTCATTTCCCAAACACCAAAAAAGAATTTACTTATTGCCAAAAAAACATCTGAGGAATTTTTTTCTTTGCACTTGGGCTCTTTGTAGAATCAGTTAAAACCCAAACAGAAGCATAAAAAAAGAACAAAATGTGAATTTTACAAAACAGACTGCCTTCTAAACTATTACTAAACATAGAAGCCCACTATTTACATGTTTTTTTAGTCCTGTAGTTTCTTTAATTTCATCACCGAAAGGATATTATTAGTAAGTTTAAAAGCTCGTGGATCACTCTTTTTGTGTTTTTCCTACTAAGTTCAGGTTTTATCTCACTCCGCCCCCCCGACCTCCGCCCTTCGCCCCTTACGGCTTGAGGGACTCTTGGTGCCAGACGTGGCTGCAGTCTTGCTCCAATCACTCAGTGGCCATTCAAACACAATCAACAACGTTGTGCTGCCGAGCTGTACACAACGCCTCTCCAATTACAGACACAATCACACCTGATTGCTCATCGTGTGTTTATTGGTCAGTTTCCAGAAGTTACTTGCTGCTTCCTGAATGAGCTGGCCTCTGATTTCTGCTCGTTTCTGAACCTGTGCTGGAAATATCCTCTAATTTAATCACCCTCTATATAATGTGTGCACGATAAAAAGACCTGAGTAGTCAGTAGGATTTGACTTTTTTGTCTAGTCTTCCTGTTTTAAAGCATCTAATAACGACATAAAGTATTCAAAGGGATGAAGCCAGAAGGATAAACCAGAAAACATCTCGCCATATCATTTTAGGATCTGATTTTTACAGTTTTTAGTTGCACCTGTTCACTAAGAAGTAGCACAGACTGCAGCTGCAACTCTGTGAAATCCCTAAAAACACATAAATTTGACCAGCAGCTGCTAAAAAATTAGAAATTAGCATTTCCATTGTGGCTAAAATCACAATAATACTGATAATGTTAGCCTGCTAACATCTGTGTTGAAAAAAACTTAAAACATTAACCTACAGCAGAAACACTATTAATAATACCAACTATCTGTATTGCAGAATTATTTAAAAAGTGAAAACTTCTCGAAAGGCAGTGTTAGCATTTACAGTGTTAGCATGCTTGGCTAGAAGCATAATAAAATATAATTTTTTTTGGTGCTTTACATGAAAGGATATCAAGCTATTGAATAAGATTATTTTGCAAAGTAGAATATTTGTTCAGGTTTGTACATTTTGAGTTCATGCAGCTTTTAGCAACAATAGTTATATGGACATTAATACACATTTTCCTTGTAATCTTTTGGGGTTTTTGGCTCAGGCTGACTTAAATACCACTTTAGTCTTCTAAATGAATACACTTTCCATGCATTTTCACATTTCACAAATTACAATAATTAATCATGGAGATTAGCATTGGTGCTTAATTATGTTATGAAATAGTGATAAAAAGAGGGACAGAAATAAAACTTCCCACCTAGTGGCCCTACCAATTATTAAAAAAAAAACATCACTAAACAGAAAATAAAGTATAATTATCTGTGTTTGCGATGTAGACGTTCTCCATGGGTGTAAAACCTATGACTGATTTAATAAAAGCCAGCACTTTCTTAATAAATATCTATAGATAGGTGGTATTTGTAGTGGCAGATCTCAGGCTTACTTCTCATTAAATGTTTTTTCTGTCTTTTTATGTTGTCCTTCATATATTGTTGATTTAATATACCTAATTTAAAAGAAAATAATTAAAGTTTTGCTATAAAACAGTCAATGGGATGCTGTTTCTTTTTACTGCATTATTATATTACAGCACTCTACATACTAACAGATGGTTTTATACCATTGGGAAAAAGCATAAAAAATATTATTTTTATTAAGTCACATGCTGCATAAACATCTCTTCAAATCATCCACAAACGAAGATCTTCTCTCCTGTCGTTCTCCCTGGTAAAATATTCATGAACTGTGTTGCTTGTGTTTCTTTTTAATAAAGCAAACACTGCGTGGTCTCATTGTTTGCATCATCCTCACAGCCTAATAGCATAATCTAAATAAGCAGGAGAAGGCATTCAGGGACAGTTTGGCAGTGTAGGTTACTTTTTTCTGCTTGGCATGAAGAGATTAATGGTTTGTTTGCATTCCACTCGTTGCGCGGTCCCAAGCGACACTCTGCTGTAAACATGCAGAACATGTAATGAAAGATGAATCTGACGACGACGAGGGAAGGCTTCCCCGGAGATACGAAGCCATTTAATTAACAAAGGACGGCAAAGTTTAGGCTGTAAGACTAAGGTTTATGATTCTTCTGAGGTGTTTTCATTGTGTGCTTAGCTTCTGACATGAAAAACATAGATGGTTAAATATTTTTGTTCAAAATAGAGAATAATAGTTACTCTAGAAAGACGTCATGTTCTCCTACCTCCCATTGAAAAGGGACTGTAGGCTAACAGAGCTGTGACATATTTCAGATTAGTCACTGCAAAAACAAAGTCTTACCAAGTAATTCTTGGTGTTGTTTTTAGTACAAACGTAACTTTTCAGCAAATTTCAGCAAGATATAGAAGTTTATTTTAAGTCAATAATTCCTTAATATTAATGGAAAAGTACTGGTTTCACTGGCAGATTAAATATCGTTTTACTAGTGAAAAAAATCTGTTAATTATGGAACAAGTACTTATTCATCAACATTAAGGAATTATTTATTTAAAACAAGCTCCTATATCTTGCAGAAAAAATTACTTGTAAACTAATACACTTGAAATAAGACAACACTAAAATAAGACGTTTGTACTAAAAACTACACCAAGAATACTTTTTAAGATTTTGTGTTTTTGCAGTGTTGGCATATGAGACTTTACTCCCTAAATCTCTGTTTTCCCATGTACACACGCAAACAAGAAGGCGTTTCATGAAAATCCCCACTTTCTTTCTTCTTATTTTTTTTAATAAATAATTGTTCTTGGTGACACTAAATAGAGATTTCCTGTGGACGAAAGCCCATAAAAAATTATTACTTTTCCCAGATATTCAGCTGCATGTGGACTGGCCCTAAACATTGGGTGTTATTTAGCTGTAAGAAATAATTCTCATTTTAACATCTGTGTCATTTATTAACACGAATATAGTTTCTTGATATGAGTGCAGAAAAGTTACTTGTAAGTTAGTTTTATTGTGACTGTAACTGTTGTGACAGTGTTGTCAATAACTGTCCAAACTTTTCCTTTTTACAGCACAGAGCGATTAAACCAACTGACCAAATGTACTAGAACTCAGCTTGAGTTGCTAGGTAATGGGGCTTTGCTTGGGAGGGGGCGTGGGGGGGGGGGGGGGGGGGGGGGGGTTGCTAGGTAACAGGCTGGGCTTGGCTGAGGTTAGTAGGTGAGAGGTCACTGCTAGGTAACAGGCTGGGCTTGGCTGAGGTTAGTAGGTGAGAGGTCACTGCTTACTGATTTGTGACGTTACATTTGGCAAGTTTTTGAAACCAAAATGAAGCACTGCTAGCTACTTGTAGGTGTGGTTGAAATGTATGGATAATTTTTAATAGCCCTGTTCACTCCTGCTCTAGTAAAGAGGTCTAAACCAGTGGTCCCCAACCAGTTTATTACCGCAGACCGGTCAAGACTTGGCAATTTTGCTGCGGCCCGGGGGTGGGGTGGGGTAATGCTTCTCCATGTTGGTGTTCCGCTAAAGCCTTTTTTTTTGCCCCAATTTTCCCTTTACGACAATCTTACAACGTCCTGCAGTGTCTGGTGTGTTGGCCCAATGTCTTGGCCCGATTATCTCAGCCTGTGCGGTTTTCCCTGACTGGGAGCGAGAACTCAGCCTGTTGAATGTGACAGGTAGCCAATCAGAAAGCGCGATGACGTAAGAAGGAGAGGAATCCCAAACAGTTGACATGGCAACTGAGAGTCCGGTGGACATCAGGGGTGATGTGTGGAAATGTTTATTACTATATGTAAAGGTCATTTTTGGTTATGTTTATTCAATTAAAAATGTTAACTACGAACAAACATAACTCACCTCCAAATCATAGAGCTGCTGCTCCCGCCATCTTTTATCAAACGCCTTTTCTTTTTGTTACAATTTATCATTTAAAATGAGCCACAAACTATCACTGCTGTTTCTACATCGTCATCCGGGTTTGATTATTCTAAATTCACGTTTGGTATGTTGGGGGTTTTACTGGATTTTCTACTGGAACCGGGATGTTCGTGAGTGGAATCGGTTCTGTGGTGTGTTGCTCCTGCCGTGCGGCTGGAGACACGAACCGACCGAACCTGTTGGACTTTTATCGGCTCTGTGGTCACAGAGGTTTGGAAAATCGGCTGGTAATCCTTAAATCGTGCCGTGTGAACCAGACCTAAAACTCACAAGCTCTACTCTCATCTCGTCTCGACCGCTGCCCTAACGTTCTGACTCTGGTCGCTATGGTAACGTCTACACATCCCTTCAAAATAAGATACAGATGCGCCACAAAAACGAACATTTTACTTTTGTGAAAATTTTAACTCACGATAACGACTAATGGGAGCCCTGAGCTCGTTTCTCTGCAACGAGACCTGGGAGTGATGAGAGACAATGACACCAGAAGTGTTGCTTATCCACAGGGTGCTTTGGTCTCTAGTGGAGAAACAGTTTGAAGCTTCATTCCCGCATTAACATCCGGTCACCATGTCATGCAGAGCTTGGAATGTGGGAATCACCTACCGGTCCGGGATGAATCCATTCTCCTGTCTCTTCTCTGGGCCTTTTCCCTTCACAAAGAAACTTTCCAAAGAATCTGATCTGTTTCTAACTCATTCTGCTGCTTGTGGGCTCGATGTTGGCGCCCAAGGCCGAGAGAATCCGGTTAAAGGATTTTCAAAATAAAAGATCCTCCAGACTCAAATAATACATAAAACGGAAATATTCAATTATTTCTTGCGCGGCCCGGTACTAATTGGTCCACGGACTGGTACCGGTCCGTGGCCCGGGGGTTGGGGACCACTGGTCTAAACTACATACCTTTTTGAAAAATAATGTTTTCTAAACACTAAAATGATTAATCATTTTGCCACACTGTAAAAACAAAAATCTTAGGAAGTATTTTTGGCCTACTTCTCATTGCAAATATCTTGAAATAAGACAAATCTAACAATCTAGGAATGTTTTAGTAAAAAATACTACAGATTATCTTACTTATAACATGAGAAAAGTGTCCTGTTAGTGAAATAATCTGTCGGTGCAACTAGTACCTGTTTTAATAAGAAACAAGGAAATATTTACTTAAAACAAGCTCCCATATCTTGCTGAAAAGTCATTTGTAGGTTAGTTTTGTCATATAAGTGTACTAAGGTATTTGCACTAAACTAGACCAAAAATACTTGGTAATATTTTGTGTTTTTGATGTGAATAAACTGCGATTTAATTTCAGTAAATTGACTGTTTCTTGAACATGTGACAGTATAACTGGATCTATGTACAGTACGTCTGTTATATTGAAGGAAAACTGGTATCGGACTGAATCAGAAATAAACTGAATTGTCCTCTGTTGAAAACAACTTAGGTCCATAAAAATCCTTTGAATCAAATCATGTTTTTATTTAGTGCATAGATCTAAAGGGACATTTGTACTGAATTTGTGCAACAAATGAAGCGAACAGAATAATTTGGAGTCATTTGAGTTACGACTGGATTAAACTGCATCGTAAAATCTTCGGCACAGACAAAGTTTTGAATATTTGCATTTTCAAAATCCAGGGATTTTCAATGTGGGCAACAAGAATGACCTAATGGAAAATTCAACATTTGTCAAAATGCCTGTGTTTGTGTGTACAGAGGCCAAAAAGACTTTGTTTTACTTTAAAGTCCTTTTTATCCAGAAACCTCATGCTGCTCTGATCGGTCAAAAGCAGTAAAGAAAAAGAAATTTATTTGTTTGAGGAAAGCCAACGTAATGAGTCGGCTGGCAGTATAAAAATATGTTTCTGAATTATCTTCCGTGGGACACATTTGGACACGTTGCAGATAAGAAAATAAAGGAGACTGAAAACCAATAATGCATAAAATGAGTCACAGGCTGAGGGATGACAAATGTTTAAATCTGCAGGATAGCCGTGTATGTTTCAGGCTTTTCTTCTCTCGCACAAAAATACATAAATTGAGAGAGATTAAATAATGGGAAAAGAGTTTGAAATATATATAAAAATGTAAATGAATCATTTTCAGTGGAGTTATACACAAAGTTGTTAACTAAATAGAATTTAATACTTTGAAGTTTCAGGATATAAGTTGCTTCCACGCACAACTTTTTTCTTTCACCCTTAATTAATGCATAGTAAACAGTTATTAATGACTTATCAGGTGTCTATAGATGAATTGGTAACATCCATAAATGATAGTCTATGAGGGGAGTCTTGTTGAGACGTTTTACCAGAACAGCATCCTTGTGCCTCCAGTGCTGACTCAGACCCTGCAGAGTTTGGCCCCAGCAGAAGAGCAGAAGCAGTTTTATAAAAATGTTTTCTAGCAGAGTAAGACGTCTGGCAGGAGAAGAAGCGGAAAGTGTTTGTTTATTTGCTTCTGAAAGCTGGCGGGTTTGCACAATAACTCCCTGCGGATAATCTGACGTCAGTCTTTGAAGCCAGACAACGCGATCATCATTCCAGTTTGAACTGAAGCCTAATTGGTATCAGTTGTTGAAAGGAGGTGATGAACAACACAAGAAAGGCCTGGAAAAGGAGCCTTCCCTTGATTATTCCACATATTTATGCAATAAAATGCAAATTTCTGGAATAAACAAGCTTAAATAAAAAAATATCTGTCAGCCTTTCAAAAGGAATTCGCCATTTCATCATCAAACCAGTTTATTGAAGCAGAGGTCTGAAGATAAGGTAATTATTCCAGTTTGATTTTCTTCAATGCAGAACAACCGGCGCTTCCTTTTATAAGTCTTTTTATTTTTTGATCAACTTTTAAAAATGTAATTTGCATAATTGACATTTTTGTTCCATTTCATGTTATTTTAATCAAAACCAGAAGCAAAAGCAGTAATTAGATCAACTTAGTTGCGTATATTTAACTGTTAGGAGACTTTGGTAAAACTTTAAAGGACAATTTTAACATCTAATTTGTTCATTTTCACGATTAAAGAAACAAGTTTCCCATCATGCACCAGAACCCATCTGTTCTGGTTTCAGACTGTTAAAATAAACAAGCTTTAAATTAGATAAAACGTTCTGTTTCAGGGTTGATGAATGACATCATTCGGCTTATTTAGGTCTGATTCTTTCCTACATGGCATTTTGATGGAGCAAAATTTAATTAAATCAGATCAGCTTGTAAACACGGCTGTAGATTAAATAGGAAAAAATTATATATTTAGCATCTCAAAACAAAAATGAGTCAGAATAACAACATTTAAATATAGTATCTAAGAGCAGAAATAAGAAAATGGTACTGAATAAAATAATAATTAGCAATATAAAGTAATATTTGCTCTTCTCTTCTGTCATTGTTGTCAGAAAACAAAGTTTTCATCTGATATTTGGACTAAAACAATTTAATCCTTGACAAAAACATGGACCTATAATTTCATTATATTTACCAAACCTTCTTCTAAACTTTCCATAATGATGGAAAGTTGAGTGGAAGGAAAAAGTGCATCAAAGCTACAGCATGCTGCCATGTTCTCTCCTCCTCTTTAGCTTATTGGTACTTTCTCTCTTAAATCATCTTAAAGAAGAACGAGTGCAATTAGTTTCCCCACACACCTTTATCTGTTTCTTATTTCTGTTTCAGCTTTGCTTTATGAACAAAGCCAATGTTGAATCATTTGCACGTTTTTGTCCACTAGAGGTCAGATTGAAATACTTTTGTAATCCGGAAAAGAACAAATTTATATTTACAATGTGTCGTAAATATGGAACTCCTCCCTTGGTGAAATTCTGACATAAAATTGTTGGACAGAAGCAATTCGGTCCAAATAAAAACGACATTTAATGTTGTCACAGAACATGAGTAAGCAATCAGTAATGCTCTAATTTCAATGTGTTTCTGCACAACACATGAAAAACACTCTTTAACAGCATGTGGCTAGCACTCCAAATTAAAAAGAGTTGATGTTGTAAGCAAGGCTGAAACGATTAATCACGATTAATCGTTTATTGTCAACTAATTTCGTCATTGATTTACCATTAACTGGAGTATACAGACTCACAAAAGGCCACTTGCTGAAAGAACAACTAATTCAGAGCAAAAGTGAACAAAGACACCTTCTGCATTTAAGGAGAAATAAAACCAAATTTTCTACCCCAAAACTGGCAATTTTAGCTCAAAATCGTTCAAATTTGGTGAAAAAAATCTTCTATTAATCATCTTTTGAAATCCAATTATTTAATCAATTCATCGAAAATAACCAACAGATTATCCCGTACACCACGTGTCAAACTCAAGGCCCGTGGGCTACATCTGGCCCACCATAGTTTTATGTGGCCCAGAGAGAAAATAACCCTTTAATTCTTATATAATATGTTATCAATCAAATGAAAGCATTTTCAACAGAAGAGAATTAGGACCACTAAAATTATTTTCTTAGAATTTTGATTTTTTGTCTCAAAATTCTTTTTTTTATTTGAATTTACCAGAATTATTCTGATTTTAATTTTCCACAATTAAAAGTCAGAATTCTGGTGGGAAAAGTAAAAATTCTCAGAAAAAATGTTCAGAATTCTGAGAAGAAAAAAAGTGTAAATTTTTACCCTTTCTCAGAATTTTGATCACAGGAGATTATATCCAGAGTTCTTTTTTCAGTGGCAGTAACCTTCTTCCATACATTTCTGTATTTGTATCCTGATAAATTACATCAACGTGAAATGATGTTCAATCAATCAATCAATCAATCAATCAAATTTTATTTGTATAGCACATTTCAGCAGCAAGGCATTTCAAAGTGCTTTACATCGTTACAAACACAGAAACACAATGCAACATAGAATCAACAACCAAAACAAAGCATTAAGTCAAGTTCCATCAATAAATTTGTAATTGATCACATTTCAAATACAATCCTAAACAGGTGGGTTTTTAGTTGAGATTTAAAAGAAGTCAGTGTTTCAGCTGTTTTACAGTTTTCTGGAAGTTTGTTCCAAATTTGTGGTGCATAGATGCTGAAAGCTGCTTCTCCTCGTTTGGTTCTGGTTCTGGGGATGCAGAGCAGACCAGAACCGGAAGACCTGAGAGGTCTGGAAGGTTGATACAATAAAAGCAGATCTTTAATGTATTGTGGTGCTAAGCCGTTCAGTGATTTATAAACTAACAACAGTATTTTAAAGTCTATTCTTTGAGCTACAGGGAGCCAGTGGAGGGACTTTAGAACTGGTGTTATGTGCTCTATCTTCCTGGTTTTAGTGAGAACGCGAGCAGCAGCATTCTGGATCAGCTGCAGCTGTTTGATTGATTTGTTGGACAGACCTGTGAAGACGCTGTTGCAATAATCAATACGACTGAAGATGAACGCATGGATGAGTTTCTCTAGATCTGGCTGAGACATTAATCCTTTAATCCTGGAAATGTTCTTCAGGTGATAGAAGGCTGTTCAGTATTATTTAACTTTAAAAGTATTCACTGAGTGCAGAGGCGGCTAGTTACCAAACATTTTGAGGCTTGTTCTTGGGTTTTATCAACACATTCTACCACAACCGGCCCTTTGAGGACATTCATGATCTCAATTTGGCCCAAAATAAAAATGAGTTTGACAGTGATGTTATCAATAAGTCTGACTTATTGACTTATCATCAATAAGTCTGTAATAAGGGCTGAGCTTTAACCTCAAAGGCATCATTTGCTACAAATGATCAAGTGTTCACTAGAGGAATGATATAATATTGTAGTTTAGGTAATAAAATATTTGTTTTCTTATTTCTAAAAGGAATTGAGTTGTACATTTGCATTTTTAATGTATGTCTAATATTGTATAAAAAAGGCTTAAATCAAAAATTGTGCCAATTTTCTATTTGATTAATCGTCAGAAATAATGACTAGATTAATCAATAATGATCGTTAGTTGCAGCCCTAATTGTAAGGTCTTTTATTTATCAGCTTTTACAACAATTTCTGAAATATCAACAAACATTTTAACTATAAACAAATCATTACAAATAAAGGATATCGTAAAAAGAAGAAATAATTGCTCAGATTTATTTTTTTCTTAATCATCCGTTGTTCATCTGTAGAGAAACCATACAGTTTTATTCTTTTATTTATGGAAATATATTATAGTTAAGAAGTTCTTACAATGTCTTTGTAGGGCTCCAACTAACGATTATTTTAATTATCAACTAAACTATCAATTTTTCTGATGATTAATCGATTAATCGGATACAAATGGGCACATTCTGCTGATATTTTATTGAATCCTTTTCTATACAATATTATAAACACATCTGTCTATGTTGATTATTATTGATTAATAATAATCAAAAGAAGCATAAAATGATATATATTTGTTTTTACATCATTTTAACCAGGCGAAGCAAAAACTAATCAACTTGGGGAAATTTGGGTGGAACACATTTACAGATAAAGACATTTTTATTATTTTAAATACAAAATGTATGCATTTTTTGCACAGTTTTAGCTTAATTACAGCTTTGAGTGTGTTAACCCTTCAGCAAACTGACTTTTTTGATGCTCCAATTAAAGATTAATCGATTACTAAATTAGTTGACAATTATTTCAATAAGCGATTAATCAGAATTAATATGATTAATTGTTTCGGTCCTATGAGTTTGTAATGTAAAATGTATGTTTTTTATGTTTTAAAGTTCATTCTGTAATTTGCAGCATTATTACAGCCCATAAATCTTTGTGTTTGATTAGTAAGGTGGAAGTGAGGCAGGGAGGTTTGTGTTTTGCTGATTTGTTACTGAATGTTACCCCAGCAGAGAAAACCACGCAGACATAATTCAGGAGGAGAAGCTGCTCTTTTCTCTTTGTATCTAATTTTAATGAGGTTGACTTTTATTTATTTATTTTGGAAGAAATAGGAAAATTGGGACACATGCAGTGCTTGCTTAGCCCTGCAGGTGACACCAGCAACATATGTAAATGTAAACACATGCGGCATGCAGCAGATAAGAGGAATTAGACGGATTTAAGTTCTTTTTTTTTGTACATGGTGGGAATCAGTCGGCTGTGGTTTGGTTTTCCCAGCTTTCTGCAAACAAAGTTTTGAACTCCTGCTTTAAAACCGCTTCCTGGAAGCAAAATAAGCGTCTTCTTTTTCCTCCTGTGCCACGTTTTCCGCCAGCTCATCACTATTGTCGCTCTGCTGTGTAGCTGTTTGCTAAAACCTGCAGCCAGAATGCTTTTGTCAGAATGAGACGCCATCAGTAAGGAGTATATTTGCTGTACATATCAGCAGATCTTTACTTGTAGCTGAAAAATAAAAAGGGAACAAAATCAATCTCAATCAAGGCAGACGACATTTCTTTCACAGCTGTACGCAGTTCCAATAATGTCTGTTGAGATTTGAAATGCTTAGAGGTAGAAAGTCATGCACTGACTGCTGCTGCTCTCAACAGCTTTCATTTATTCTCCCACTAAAAAAAGATTTAAAACTGCTGACTTCCTCTTTTAGGTTGAGAACTGTGACATATAAATTAGGTCCTTGCAGAACTCGCTCTCTGTGTGCACATGTGGGCCTTTTTATGACATGTTCAGGGGATCACAGAGGAAACAACAGAAAAATCACATCTCAGCTTTAAATCGAGTTAACTAGGACGCCATGGTAACCGCTCCAAGGCTGAGGTTTCTGAAATTTGGGGCAGCAGCTTTCAAGGACAGAATAATCTCACGTAATTGGTGAAAAGCCTTCAGCGCAGAACAATGTCCTTTCTCTGCTTTACTCAGGGAAGTAGAAGTTATTATGAGGAGTCAGTATCTTACCTGACAGGACTTGGAGTTTTAATGAGAAAATTAAGATAACTTCAGACTATCCAACTTGTCCGAACTTTAATATATTCAAAAGTTGTTGAATTTGTTATGTTTCTGTGCAGTACTTGAAGTTTTTTTTAGTGGGAAAGAAACATTTTCCAATACCCAGGTCACAAAATCACAAACTTTGTCAATATTCTGTTCATGTGTGTGTTTCCATTAAATTAGAATTGCAATAAAAATCATGCATGAATAATTATGTTCACAGAATAAGTCATAAAAGAAATGTTCTCCTACCACTTCCTGTCGTCTTCTTCGTCGTTTCTGCCTGTAGTAACGTCCAGTAGTTGGTCATATGACTCGTGTAATGCGAAAAAAGTGTTTTTTTGAAATTAGTGTTTCCATTAAACAAGTTTATTTTTATAATTTGAATTTGTGGAATTTTATGGTCAAGGCCAATAGATACGTTTCCATTACAAATGTCAATACTCCACTAATGTTGAAAACACAGTTTCACAATTGAACCGTTTCCATGAAACAAGAAACACAATTAAAATCACATGCAAATAAGTTTGTTCAAGCAATAAGACACTAAAATACTTGACGAGTCATCATCCTCGTACCACTTCCTGTCGTCGTCTTTGACCTTTAAGCCAGTAGTAACTTCCTGTTGCTGGTCATGTGACTCGTGTGATAAGAAAAACTTTTCCGTTACAGTTTTTCAAAATAGACTAATTTCAAGTCACCGAAAACAACATCATCTTTGTGCAAAAACCTTTTATTGAAAAACTTTATTGTCTATTGCTGCGTTCAGACTGAACGCGTTTGCACTTTGAAGTCAGACGCTTGACATTTTGCTCTAGTTGAGCATCGAAGCCAGTTTGTGTTGGAACAAGCCCTTGTTTTCCATTGCTGGTCTCTTTATACAGCGGCAGATGGAACCAAAGTATGATGTAGTGAAAGCTTCTGCAATCATACGGAGGCTCCGATGTCTTTGCTGAACATTTTGTGTTCAGTTTTTTATTGAACAAGCAACGTTAAAAGCTGATGACGGCATCTTGCCTTTTATTTTTCTCCCGGTTACTTTGAACAATGGCGGATGAAATACTGAGAGAGCGTCTTTGCTTTATTTACTGAAAGCAACAAAATGTCGCCGTTGGGCGCGTGTTTGAGTTTACCAGGTAATTCAGAGGTGTTGCGAGTTCACAAGCCGGCTTTCACTAGATCGGCTTGTGAAAGCCGAGCTCGCTTTCACAAGCCAGTTCGGCGAAGACGACGATCTCTATAAACACTGTTTTCATCTCAACCGAGCCCGGTTTGATGACCTGCTAACCCGCGTAGGATAAAGACCTGTTCAGATTTGCATTTGAAACAATATAAATGAAATATTAATTAATCAACAATCTGATGTGTAACGACGGCAAAATGTCCCGTTTAAATTTTTGACTGTGTGTTCTGGAGTAAAATTTGATTGGATTTGATTTTGATCGGTGCCAGTATCTCCTGGCAGGACACCGACTACAGGCCACTACGTCACATAGCAGAGTCACTGTGATTGGTTGACGCTCCGCGATGGCTGCGCGTCAAACCCTGGAAACGCGTCAAGCGCTGAACGCTGGAAATGCGTAAACCAGACTGTAAACCAGACAACCTTGATGCTCAAATCGCGTTCTGCCTGAATGCAGCATTAATTCACCATCACTGTCTATTTCTGGACATTTAGTTTCGGCTAAAAAGAGCACTCGTAAAATCTGTTAAAACTCTCAGTTTTTATAGAAAAAGCCCACAGAGAGAAGATGTTTCTCCCTCGGTTGTGTGAAAATGCTAATTATCGTGCGTTAAATTTAACCTCATGTAAAATCCTGGATGGATTGGCTCCCTGCTGCTGAGGATCACAGCGAAACTTTGACTTCTTCCATAATGACCTTTAGAGAGGGCCTGTTTCCATCCTCGCTGCAGGGAGCCGCACCTGGCGGCGCCGCCCGCAGGGCAGCTGCTGGGACGAAGTGAAGTGGTTTTCAAATTAATCAGAGGAGGTGAGCTAATTGTAGCGAATGTAGCGAAGCGGCTGGCGGAAAACTTGTTTATTCTCAACCTCAGGCAGAGAGATGAAAAGGTCCAGTGATATTCTGGCTCTCTTTAAAAGCCGTAAACCGTCTTTCATCCGGCGCAGACTCTCATTTCTCTCTGTGTGTGTTCCACTTTCAAATCGCTGCAGAAAAGGCCACACAGAGAAACCCCGAGGAGCACGCAGAGCCTTATCGTAAAGTCGTGCTACAATAATGCGACTGTTGTCTGCTGCCGCTCGGCATTTATTTGCAATGCTTTGTAATCCCCAGAGGAAGATAAGTGGCTAAGGCGTTTAGGTGGAGCATTTTGTGACAGTGTGCAGCGACGCTGAGGTCTCACTGCCCACGCAGCCGCACATAAATACACAGACACACACGATCTTCATTCCTATTCAGCTGCTTGCATAATTTACATTACTGCTGTAATGTACTCAAACAGGAGAATATCTTGTATTAATGTAGCAACATGTTTAAAGGAGAAAACAACATGTCAGGAATAGGTTAAAAATATTTCAAAAATTACAAAATGAACGTAGAGCTGAAACGATTAGCCAAAATGTTTGTTATTTTGCTTTCACAACTGCTGTGTTTTTTTGTTTTTACATGTATGTATTTTCACTGCTGTGTTGCTGAAATTTGCTACGCAAATAAACTTGATTGACTGATTGGTTGAAGTAAAAGTACAGCACAGCAAAAATACTCCTAGAAGTACATTTTTTCCAAAAATTACTTGAGTAAATGTAACTAGTTACTCAACTCTGGTTTTGAGTTGTTTAGTTGAGATGATAACGCTCATGATAACAGTCTCTGCGTTCCCCCTCCCCACAGGTTAATTTGCAGTTTAAAGCAAGAGCGGAAATGTAAAACACATTCATCCACCTCTTACAAGCAACTCATCCCTGAATAATTAATGCTCTGGGCTTTTGTGTGCCTTGCTAATCTCGCTGCCCGTTGACTCGGGTCTCAGAGTTCGGGCTGCCTGCGCCGGCTTGCTGCTGCTGTACATTAGACCAACATAGCGAGTGAGAAAAACATCACCTCAGTTACAATAACAAATGATGGTGCTAAAAGATCCTGCAAGGACTGAAAGTAACCGCTAATGGAGGTGAAGTGATGCGGGAAATTATGATTCTCTGAATTTGACAGTGTATAAATAATCATAAGACTGTGATGACTTGCAGTTCATGTGGATGCCAGGATGAAATGTGAAGCAGTTGCTGGTAAATTAGTACATTAAATAAGTCAATAACAAAAAACAAGGAGAAAGAAATATATCTAGGATCTTTTGGAAGCCCAGTTTCTGTAAACACGTCCGCCCTTCACAAAGAACAGCAGCTGAAATTTTTGCACTTTTTTGCTTCAGGAAGGCAGCGAGCCGTCAACTGTTGCAGATTCCTTATAACTAAAAATACACAGCGAGTCTGCCCATCAACACCATGGCAACAGCCAAACCACAGAGGACAACCGGATTTTTATGCTTTGTAAAGCAGAATCCCAATAATACTAAAAATTACATTGAAACTACATTACTATACATCTGAAAGTTTTCTCTGTCAGTGTAATACATACTGCGTTGTATTAATAACATTTGGGTATATTGCAAGGACAGCTCATACATCTTCATTTTCTGGTGTGTCAGAAAAATATTGTAGGGTTGCCTCTTCTTCCTCCCCCAACATCAACAAAAGGATAGAAAAACTCAAACCGACTGGTTTAAACTGGTGAAAACGACAACGGGTAGGAAGGGTAGTGGTGCAGGGTGAGGTAAGAGGTGTCGAGTTGCATTCTTAATTTCACATTGTGCATGTTTTTGTATTTCCATTTGGTGCTCCTACTGCTGCTCCTAAAAACAGCCCAAGCACTTTAACAAAACACCCAGATGCTTTTGGGTGTCTAAAAAAACATCTGCTGAATGTAAAGTCACAAATGATTAAGTCCTGCCCCTCACCTAATGACCCCATAGAAGCCCAGCCCGTTACCTAGCAACCCCAGTGGAATTCCGCCCATCACCTAGCAACCCAAGCTGAGTTCCAGAACGTTTGGTCAGTTGGTTTTTACAGCTGCTGGACAAGACAAGTGTTATGTTGTTGACTTACCTTCTTGTTTATTGGACAAGAGGCTCTTCTTCTGCTTTTTAAATTTGTATGATTGTATAGTAGCGCAACTGCTGTAGCCATTTTCACTTGCAAGTGTGAATGTTGAGTTGGTGGGAGCTTATTTAGATTTAAAACGAGAGGCCGTAAAACACTTCATACTACAATCTCACTATCTAACTATAAAGACATTTATCACGTAACTAGCTGTTTAAGAATCATCATTGGTCATATTCCATAGAAATGGATCTGCTACTCCAGTCCTTGAGTGATACCATCTTGCAACTTTTGGATGCCTTCCTGCTCCAACACACCTGAATCAAATGCATGAATACTGACCAGGCTTTTGCAAAACCTGTTGACATGCCAGGGAGGTAAAGCACCCTTTTGATCCAGGTGTGTTGGATCAGGATTGCATCCAAAAGTTGAAAAACAAGTTGCAACCAGTCTGGAGTCGCAGACCTTTGCACTAAAGCATCTGCTTTGCAAAACTGCAAGTTAAATGGTTTTTTTCCCTATATGAATTAAAATGTTTAACTTCTTAGATCATATATAGAATATATATTCTATATACTGTATATATTGAATGACTTATTCAAGTCATTATGACTTGAATAAGTCATAATGTGACGTCTTCTAGGTTCAGTCAGACGTATCACTTATGGTTATGGTCGTTATGGTTTCAAAAACACAAAAAATGTCCTTCATACTGTTCATTCAGTTTAAACTCCTTTCATTGAGATGCCATCAAAGTACTAGTTCTGCTTTTGTTACTTTGTAGAGAGCTCCACAGCAAAACGTGTAATACGTTTCACAAAAAGCACCTGAAAGCTACCACTACATGCACTTAAGTCTGTCCATCAAATGAACAGAACGCAAGAATGACTTTGACCTGGGATGGAAATAAGACCGGTTCTTCTGAGACCAAGGCTCAATGTTTAGAACTTCAACAAATATTTTAGGACACTGCATTTTGTACATCACAAAATGCAAAAATTAATGGAAAAATGGTTCATCACTCAACTTTGTATAAGCTAATAATTGCTACAATAAAATAATATTTAAGTTATTAAATGCAGCCACACTGTATTGATACACATTCTCTAAACTGAATTAATCAGCTTACATTGAACAACAGCAATATGATAAATAAAAAGAACATTTAGTTTAGGCTAATAAATATTTGTGATATTTAAAAAAAAATCTTGATTTATATGATCGTCTGAATAAAAGCAAGTCATCAGCGTGTCAGATGTTAAAAAGCCTTCTGATCCCCATAGACATGTTGCTTGTTATTGTTTACGTTCAGAAATTTTGCGCATGCACACAGAAGAGCAAAAATACTCTTCTTTTGCTTGCCATCAAGAGCTGCGCTGCCATGGTAGAACAACTTCATTAAGAAAATGAAACCTGGAGATGAAGGAATTATTAGCTTAGTGTAGTGCGCAAGAGAAAAGGGAAAAATAATGCAAAAACGGTGAAGAGAAACTCGTATTCTTCTTTTTTCTCACTCAGACCCGTTGCCATAGCAACTGACTGAAAGCAGCTCCACTAGGATTCGACACCAGAAAACAAAACATTTCCCACACAAAGAACAGAACATTCAGTCCGTTACAGCATTATGTTTTCAGGCCTAATGTTTGTCTGAGATTATTAGTTATTGATCGTATAAACAGAGCGATGGCTGATTAGCTGACGTTCAGAGTTGGTGTGTGGGTTTCCTTTTTGTTATCTTGTAACTAAACCGAAACACACAATTCTGCAGCACATGTACATGTTAAGGTTGTCAAAGTCAAGCTAGCATAACTGACCTACTTCCTTCTCCCTCAATATTTTTTACTAAATTAAAACTTTTTCCTGACCTTGTTATCTAATTGTCATAGTGTCAATAATTAATAACAAAACACTGCGTCTCTTTTTCTTTTATACACAATGCGTACATTTAAGATTTTGTGCGCTATGTTGACAACTTGACAGATAAAACCAACAGGTTACCAAAATAAAATGGAAATATTTTTGCTAACATGGATTGTGACCATAAGACATCAAATATAAGTCTGCAGTATGGTAAGGTACATTCCCTAACTCCAGAACAAATCACAATTAACCAAATTAATAAAAACTTAAAGCCATAAAATCAACACTCCTGAGCTCTGCTCCAAATATGCAAATCATACATTTTATATGACACCTTTACATAATGTTGCATATCATTATCCTTTCTCCTGTTCACATTTTCTGAAAGGTAGGTAAGTATTTCTGAGCGCTGTATGAGGCTGTGGCTCATTTAGCAGAACATTTGATATAAATATAACTCTGAAGGAGTTTGTGCTCCAGAGAAAATCAAAAGCTGCAAAAAATGAAAGCAGCTGATATAAAAGACCTTTTATTGACCGCTGGTACACTGTTGTCCATTCACCTCAGTAATAACGTTTATGTGAGTCAGATTTCACATTCATTTGAGCCAACTCCGCTGAGAAAAATAAAAGCTTTATTGTATTTCAACCCCACAGGCTCTAATTATCGTGATTTTCTGATAAACTGACAGTCCTCTGCTGGGCATCAAACTGAAATGTGTCGTATATGTTGGAGCTTGTTTAATTCCTTTCTGATTGCTGCCTCGGATAACAGAGACATGGATTTTTCAGGTGTCAAATGTGTCTCCGTTCGCGAAGGTCAAGTGTCTGCAGGAACCCGGGGATCACCCTGCAGGACTGCGTTACTGCGCTCAGATAACCCTGCAGGAGAAACGCTGCTGCTCTGACTCACATTTCTCCATGAGCAGCCGCTGGAACTGAGTGGCGCCTAATCCGCAGCTCAGCCTCCTGATGCTGAAACTCTCAATTTACCTCTTTCACATTTCGCTATTTTGATACTTTTGATGTATTGATTGGTGACAGGTGGGAATGCAGAGACTTGCAGAAATAACAGAAGATATTGGATCTGACAAGATCTTTGTCCTCTCAGGGAGTTACACCATATTTAATTTTTTAGCAGAGCTTCTATTTTCAGTATTTAGACATCCGTTGGACGCACAAATATATTCATTCATAATAATGTCTGTACTCAATGTACAGTGCCTCGTACTTAAACGTGACAGGCGATTAGTCTTCCTTGAAGAAGAAAGACTATTAGGTCTTCCTTGGGCTATAGAAAATATGTTTGTTACATTTTGTGCACAAAATCATTCTTAGATAAGATTTTATTTTGGTCAGTTCTGCCTGTTTTTAGCTCCTTTCAGAATGAGCCTCTGGTCACTTTACATCCAAATAAGCTGCTGGTCAAATCCTCAACTCAACGCTTACAGTTACATGTGCCAACTCATGCACAATTCTACAACCATACATCTTTGAAAAGCAGAAGTGGGACCTCCTGCACAACCAGCAAGTGGTTTATGGATGGTAAATCAACAATAAACCACTTGCCTTTTCTAGCAGCCATTGTGTAGCGAATACAGTGGTAAAACCAGCTGACCAAATGGGCTGGAACTCAGCTTGGGTTGCTAGGTAACCAGGCTGGGCTTCCATGTGGTTGCTAGGTAACGAGGTTAGGCTTTGCTGGGGTTGCTGGGTGAGGAGTAAGTCTTGGTGATTTGTGACTTAACATCCTGAAGACAATAAAAAACTGCATATATATATATATATTTATATAAATATAAAGTATAGTTAGTACTGGGAGAAGGCGGAGGGGCTCAATTTCTTCACAGTTCATTTGCCTTGTGTCAAACTGTTACGACATGGTGACAATTTCAATAAATATGTAAAAAAATTATTATTTTTTAAACGTTACACGAAAGCTTTAAGAACATCAGAAAAGAGACGGCACACCACTATTTTTTTTTATCTATAAGCGCCAGCGGAGCCCCAGACTGTTTAACATCTTTCCTCTGTTCAACGTTATAGAACCGCAGTCTCTCCTTCTGCAAACCACAAATAAAACGGCAGGAATAAATTTCATTTTCTACACTCTAAAAATTTGTTTCCAAGCAGTCCCAAAACACCCGACATCAAAGAACAGACATGTTTTCAAACCTATTAATGCAGAAGGTTAAGAACTGTACTTGAAATGGACCCGCAGAGCTTCGCGATCGAACACATTAACTCCTACATTACGGTTTTTTAAATTTAATTCAGCTATGCTTCTAAACTCATTTTGTTTATATTTTAGCTTGATTTATTTACTTTATCTAATCAAATTCCTAATATAAGCAGAACATGAACAGATAATCTTTTTAATTATCAGTTGTCAAATAGTTTACACGTAATTTTTTTACATTTCAATGAATCGTTTATTAGTTATTATTGCTTGATTTTATAAATAATGAGATTAGTAACATAGCTTGTCTTACTTATTATTTATGTCACAAGACAGAAAAGTAAAGCAAAACAAAAACAGCTAGTAGCTGAAGCTTCTACATTTTCTCTTTTGCATAGTTTTCAAAGTTAAAGCACTCTTTTTTTCTAAGGTTTTAAATTAATTTAGTACATTTTGCTCGCAGCATATTGTGAAAATGTGTTGTTTGTTTGTCCTGACGCTGAAAATAAGCCACGTACCACATGCTGCTGTTTATCAGAGCTTACATGCTTCTTTCCTTCACCACAGAGAGAATCTCTGGTGGGTCCGTTGTGCTGCGTTCGCTCATTCATGCCGTCTGGATCCGGCTGTATTGGACATTATTGCTCTGTCCTTAAACTTGTTCTCTTTTCCACTCTAAAGCGGCAGATCAGTCCGTCTGCAGCCCTTTCCCTTGTTCGAGCACTCAGTGTTTACTGAGGCAATAAACATTTAAGTGCTTTACTCAAGGACAGCTGTACTGTCCTCTTGAGGGAAGCACGTTAATGCAACAATGATCTAACTGCCGAAATAACCAGCCTGCTCTGTGTAATGCACTGCAGGCTGATTAAAACCTTAATGGTACTTTTGTTACTGGTCCAAACTCTTATCTGACCCATCCTCTCTTCTCATTGGGTTTGGTGATATTGAACGCAAAGGCCTTTGTTTAAAATTAAGCTGCATCGTTCTTATAATAGGATGTGTCAACACTTTTTATGATAAATAAAAGTTACACAAGTATTTAAATTTTCTATTTTTAACTGAATAAAGAAATCTGATACAAAAATAATAAAACTGTACAAAAACATGGCTGAAGACATTTATAAACATTGCAAAAACAACATTTTACTAAATATTTCTGTTCTAGTTTCTATTGCAAATATCTTAGTACACTTAAAATAAGATAAAACTAACTTACAAGTAACTTTTCAGCAAGATATAGGAGCTTGTTTTAAGTTGAGTAAAGACTTTAGCTGCTCAATTTCTCCTGGTGGAATCAACCAACTCACTCATTCTTTGGTAACCTAGCAACAACCTGCCGAGTAACTCGCAAGGTTTCACCCCTGTGTCTCACAACTGCTTAAAAATAAAAAAAAAACAACTTTGTGAAGTGAAAAAGATAATGACAAACTTGAGAATTTAATTATTATTTAAATATTTTACTTAAATCTGAGTCACCCTGTAGTAAAAACCTTTAGTAAAAATTTCCTTTAGATTTACCAGACAGTATTGGTATCAGTATTGGATCGGTATGGCTGACACCAGTCTGAAATTCTGGATCAGAAATTAAGCCAGAAGTATTGAAAATTACCAAAAGAAGAAAATGACAATTTAAGGATGGAGAGCAGACAGGCAGGTAAGCAAACTGATTTTTTTATGTTGCAAAAAATGTTAAAGAAACATAAAATAAAGATGCAACAACCGTAGGAGTTAGTAAAAGCGTCAATCTGAGAGCAGTCAGTCAATCCATCACCTCCGTTTTATCTTTTCTCCCAGGTGGTTAATGGAAATTAATTTGCCTTCTCTTTTCATCCTGTGAGCAAAATTAGCTCTGATTAAACTGCTGAAATAATATCTGAGCAGAGATGAGTCAGAGTGTTAGCAGCAGCTGCTTTAAGGCCGGCAGCACTCCGGCTCGGTGGCTACATGGCCGATATAAAGACTTCCAGCATGAGGTTCATCTTCCTGCATGCTCAGCCAGACAGCCATATAATTAGATATTGATAGAAGGGCAGTAATTAATGATTAGTCTACCAGCAACATTATCTGGCCTGCAATTTCATCCGCATGTCCTGGTGCTGATTGGGCCGCGAGGGTCACGGAGACACAGCCAGTCGTTTGTCAAGCTCCTTGACCTGAATCCGTTGTAATGGAATGGAGAAGTAATGGAAAAATCTCCACCTCCTTCCGCGTTTTTAGCCCCAAAATGGCGGCAGGCTGAAGACTCCTACAGGACCGATGGGGCCAAGAGTCGCAGTTCTGTAGGTTTTACTGGCTTTCAGAGAAAAGTGTCTGCAGCAAGGCTCAGGAAGGTTTGTAATTTATAGTGAACAAATACAATAACTGTAACTCTGATGAATAAATAACTACAAAAATAGAAGCGCAGGGTTATGTTTGCTGACTATGATGGAGTATTAGGGACACAGTAAGAAAAAATAATAATTACAACTACGAGAATAAAGTCGTGTGAGAATAAGGACATAATAATATGAGAATAAAGTCACAATATTACAAGAATAAAGTTATATTATGAAAATAAAGTCGTACAAGAATAAAGTCAATTATATGAGAATAAATGAATAATATTACAAGAATAAATTAATGATATTATAAGAATAAATTAATGATATTATAAGAATAAATTAAGGATATTATAAGAATAAATTAAGGATATTACGAGAATAAAGTTATATTATGAGAATAAAGTCGCAATAATGAAAATAAATTAATAATATTACAAGAATAAAATCATAATTATATGAGAATAAAGTCATAATCCGAGAATATATTCATAACATTACAAGAATAAATTAATGCTATTATAAGAACAAAGTTATAATATTGTGAGAATAAAGTCGTCCGGGAATAAAGTAGAAATTATACGAGAACAAAGTTGTAATATTTTAGTAATATGGCGAGAACATTCATAATATTCATTATGAACAAATGTTGTGAATAATATAGTTATAATAAGATTATAAACATGTAAATAAGAGTCATTATATGACTATTTTTGAAACACTATCACTTTATTCTCTTATTATTTCAACTTCATTTTTGCACTATGACTATTCTCGTGGTTAAATGTTTTAATATTCTTAGCAAAGCCCTAATACTCCACCGAATCTAACAGCCATCAGGACTTGTAATAATTTAATTTATAGAGCAACATTTTTAGAAAACAAGTTTCAAGTATTTCTGTTTGTGGGGTGAAACGTTGAAACGGTCTGAATGTGGAGAAGGAGATCAAAAACACCTGGATAAATGTCCCGTTATGAGTGAAATAATCTGCACTATTTTATCAATAACAAGGGATTATTTTTCTTAAAACAAACTCCTGCAGAAATTGCATTGCAGAAATGTCACTTTAGAGTTAGTTTTGTTTTATACTAAGATATTTGCACTAAAAACAAGTCAAAAAAATACTGCAGTGTACAAACATTTTTTTCCACAACCCATATCTACTGATATTTCTGCCCTGATTGTTTAGTTCTGATGCTTTACACCTGACTCTTTAGGAAGAATCGAAGGAAAAGGTGAGGGATGAAGTGAAGAATGGAAAAGAAAGGAGTGATTGTGCTGGTGTTGTTCAGTGAGACAGGCAGGAAACGCAGGCCGAATGCTCCATCTTCCTGCAGGAATACTACACCTCTGTGTGTGAGTGATGGCTGCGCCTCAGCCGGGGTTATGTGTGCGCACCGGTGCGTGTAATGAACGCCGTTGTCAGCCCGCCTCCCCACCCAGCCACCCGTCTGCACACTGCAAAAACACAACATCTTCCCAACTCTTTTTTTTTTTTTACCCTACTTTCTACTGAAAATGTCTTAGTACACCTGAAATTAGGGCTGGACAATAAATGATTAACCAATATATATATCACAATAGACACAATAGATAATACATCTGGCAATATTCAATAAATAGAATATTCACTGAACTCCTATCCAGAACCAAACAGCATTCTGGGAAATGTAGGCAGAGAAAAAGCTTTAGCCCCTCCACCTCTAACTACAAGCTAAGCAAAGTTCTCTGTTGAAAAAGTTAATTTTAATAATAAGAAACTTGAAAAAACTGCTTCAGAAATTTAACTTGATCTCAGAAGCAGATCCCTCTGTTATATTTTTTACTTTTATTTTACTTTTTGCTGTAATATACAGTTTTTTTTTAATGCATTTGATTGTATTTTTGACACTTTTTGTTATGAAAACTGTATAATTGAAAAAGTACACATTGTTTTATTTTACCAATGTATATATATTTATTTAACTTTTATTTTTTTACTAAATTCAATCTACTTTAAAGATTTCAAGACTTTAACATTAAGACTGTCATTGTCTGTAGTTATTCCTTATTCTTATTTTTTATTATAATATTTTGAATTTTTCATTGAGTTAACGATCCTATATATGTTCATGTTATTTGTATAAAATAAAGTTTAAAAAAAGAAAAAAAAAACTAAGCAAAGTTGGCTACTCACTCTTTCGTTACCTAGCAACTCAATCCTTCTTTGGTTACCTAGCAACAGCTTGTTGAGGTACCTCAACAAGCTGCTGCTGCTGTTCGCAGCAGCAGCTTCAGGTTTTGCCACTGTTCCTCATAAAAGCTTTAACATATTGTAAATTGAAAACTGTGGATAAAAGAGAAAAAATAGTATTTCAGATATTTACAACAAACTCATATTTATATCGACTGATATGAAACGTTTATATTGATATAGGTTTTTCAATCATATCGTCTTGAAATAAGACAAAACTATCTTACAAGTAACTTTTCAGCAAGATACAGGAGCTTGTTTTAAGTAAATAATTATTTAATATTGATAAAAGAATATTAGTTTCATTGGCAGATTATTTCACTTGTAACGGGAAAAATGTCTTGTTATAAGTGAAATAATTTGCAAGCGGAATTATCAATATTATAATACATAATAATATAATATTGTAATATTATATATATATTATAATGTATATAATATCAATATTAAGGAATTATTTACTTAAAACAAGTTCCTATAGTTGCTGAAAAGTTACTTGTAAGTTCGTTTATCTTATTTCAAGTGCAATAAGATGTTTGCTATAGAAATTAGACTAAAATACTTGGCAATATATTTTGCTTTTGCAGTGTATGAACATGTTTTTCACAAACAAAGAATATTTATTGATATTTCATGGCCTGTCCTAATTGTTTGAATTTATATTACATGATACTTCAGTTTTAGTTATGATGCTATGTACCTAGTTAGATGTCACTCTTTTGGAAGAAATTAAACCAAATCAATTAGCCAACTGAACTAGTACTTTTTCATCAATTATAAGGAATAAATTTTTTAAATAAGCTCCTATATCTCACTGAAAAGTTACTTGTACTAAGATTTTCTTATTTCCAGCATGCTGAGATATTTCTACAGCAAACTAGACCAAAAGTCCTTGGTCAGATTTTATGTTTTTGCAGTGCATCCTAAACCCGACCCCTCAACCGCCCAACAACAATCTCACAACTCAGAGACGACGACGACAACGATGATGACGATGATGAAGATGGCCGTATCTCATTATAATCACGAACGCAGAGGCCGTCATCACATCCAGGAAGTCGGCTCAGGCTCCTCTGCCGAGTTCATCGCTCACTGGGCTGCAGCCCAGAGGAGGAGGCTGGTCTCCGCCATTTTCATTTGAATAATGGCTGCAGGCTGCTCACCGAAATACATAATAATGATAAATGGGAATTTAAGGACCTATCAGTGGATCCAAGGACAGTGAGCAGTAAAAGATGAAGGGCTGGGACAGATGTGAGACGGCGCTTCTCGAAGAGAAATGTGAGCAGAAATGTGTGCGCCTCTAAAAACCCAGGAACTGTAAGGTGCTGAAAGCGGCGCCAAGCAGGAAAACGGCCTCCACGACTCAGAGGGTTTTATAACAGTGGAGTCGGCTTGCAGATTTTTCCTGCGAAGAGAATTGACAACTAGTGAAGAAAATGAAAAATAGATTTTCTGTTGTCTCTTTTACAATGTTTTTTTTTTGGTATAAGTAGATCATTTTTATTATTATTAAAACACTTTTTCTATACCTGCTTTGATTTATTGTGTGATCACAATAATGAAATTGTACTCAAGTACGAGCAGCACAACTTCAACATATTTTTACTTGAGTAGAAGTAAAAAGTGCAAAATAGCCGTCCAAGAAATTACTCAAGAGTAAAAAAAGTTCAAGATATAAAGTGAAGGTGAAAATGTTGCTATTTTAAAGACCAAAATGAAAATAATTAATTTAAAAGCACACAAGTATGATTGACAGCAGTAAGACCCGCCTCCTGGCTCTGATTGGTTGTTTTGCACTGGGATTATTGCGCTTCTTCAGAAAACAATAGCAGATCAGGGAAAAAATGGAGGACATTAATCTTTTCACAGATTATCTGTCTCATATTATACGGTCACAACATGGCGACATTTTTATCAAATATGTAACAAAAAAATTATTTTTTTTAAACAAATTCTGCAGCTTTAAAGGCAAATTCATGCAGTTTATCTGCAAAAAAGTGGATTTGGGGTTTAATGAGGAAACTGTGGGTTTACTGGATTATATTTTTGGGTTTCAGTAGGAGTGGATGAATACAAGTGCACACCACACTTTTCAGATCGTAAGCATTATTTTACCACTTTATTACAATTTGTTAAACTTTAAAGCTTGTGGTTGGAATATAACACAAACACAAAATCTTAACAGGTTTTTTAGGCCTAGTTTTGTAGTGCAAATATCTTAGTGCACTTAAATAAACAAAACTAAGATAAAAGGAACTTTTCAGCAGGAGAGGGGAGCTCGTTTTAAGTAAATAATTCCTTAATACAGATAAGAAAGTACTAGTTAAACTGGCAGATTATTTAACTTTTAACATGGGAAAAATGTCTTGTTATAAGTGAAATAATCTTTCAGTGGAACTAGTAATATTTTATCATTATTAAGGAATTATTGACGTAAAACAAGCTGTTTTATCTGGATGAAAAGTTATTTGTAAGTGAATTTTGTTTTATTTTAAGTGTACTAAGATATTTGCAGTAGAAATGAGACCAAAAGCACTTGGTAAGATTTTGTGTTTGTGCAGTTAAGAAAATTTATGCGTCAACACCCCAGAACAGACAAAAGGTCTTTTTTTTTTTTTATTTTACATTTTATTTAAAAGACACATTAACTTTTACGATGCAGACTCTTGTTGGCATAAATAATTACTATTAAGAGGCCAGAGTAAGCTCAGTTAAGACCTTGTGCTTTTATTTATGCTTAGGTCCGCTGAATAATTGACTGGATACATCTAATGCAGCTATCAGACTCCAGAGATGTGCTGCTGAAATGTCAACACATTTCCACCCAATTAGCCCTTTTTATTGCACATGAACTCTTTAGAGTTATAGGCCACGCAGCGGAAAGAAAAACTTTCTCTCTCTGCCAGCGAAACCGTCACACAGGATGATATCAGGACTGCAGATCAAATGCTTAAAAAGTTTAAAATTCACATTTAAAAGCTGGGGGAGTTCTGTTGCTGTTTTGTCTTTCGAGCGATATCGTCAAGAAGAAAAATACATCTTTAAAGTGTCTCAGCGTGCCTCATTTGTTCCAGAAATGGGCTCGTTTAATTCCTGGCAGCTGTGCCGTGAAACCAAAAGCTGTTCCATCAAAGTCTCAGTGCCTGCAAAGCTCAACTTGGACAAGAGCCGCATAAGCCCGCTCGGGGTAATGCTGGCAGCGCATATGGATTCCATATGGACGGCTCTCTGGGCCGTAACAAGCTGAGGTGATGGAAAGCCTCGCAGCGCCAGCACGTCCAAACTCTCCTCCTGACCCTCTGAGCCAAACGCAGGCCGAGGCGCCGAATCCAAACCAGCAGGAACTCTCACTGATTACGGGTCAGCTCTAATTGTTCGGGTTGAGTACATTTGGAAGAGTGTTTCTTGTCTGGAAGAACACAAGAGAAAGTGCTTCACAGATTGATTTTTAACCGCCTCTGGGCAAAATGGCTGGGGAAGTGAGTAGAGTGGCTGCAGGGCTCTTAAGTTTTCTTCTTCTTTATTAGAAGAACGGTGAACGGAGCAGTGGAAAAGTCGCGTTTAACTGTATTTCTAAACATTAAATACATTTTACAAATTCGACAACGATTGCTCAATTTCCTGTTCTTGTTAAATCATGAATCAACTGTGAATAGTTTTGTTTTTGTGAAAACTTAAACCAAACCTGTTTAAAAAGAAATGCTGACAAACAAAAACACAAAGTCTATCTCACATTTTCCAAATAACATCTTGATGATTCCAAAGACTTTGGAAAGACACAGGAGCGCATCTAAATTTCAATTTAGATGAAATTAAAATTTCATCTAAAATAATTTAAGTCTTAGATTACAATAAACATTGAATAACAAAACCATTTATTTAAAACAAACAAAGCACATGGATCTGTTTAACATTTGAAAACTATGAAGTATATTAATTTGTTACAAGATTAGCCTGTTTAGCTTAGCCTATCTTAACTTAATACAACTCTATTTTGGCGCTGTTATGAATGAGCATAACAAGCATTTTGAAAAAGATTTACCCAAATTCTGTTCTAATAAGTAGAAAAAAATCTGAAATTTTGATATTTCTTGAAAATTTTTGAGTTCCAAAAGTCAAACTTTTTCATTTTTGAAACTCTGAAAATTTCCAATTATTTTTTCCTAGAAAGTTTCTGAGATTAATCTCAAAATTCCAGATTATTTTTTCTAGCATTTTTAACCTAAAAATGTCAGAATTTGTTTTAGCAGAAATGTACTCATCTTTTTTTTCATCTACAATGCCCCTAATACATTTTCACAGTACTTATATGTTATATTTATTAGGCCAATTTTCTTTACTCAGAGGTTATTGAGTGTAATTTCTAATTAATTAGATGCCAGTTGTAGCCTTCAGCGTCTTTGTCAACTTTGACACCTTCCACTTGTACTCAAACCCTGCTGTCGGGGCTAAAGGTCTCCCTCATTCATCAGGAGATTCATGCCATCCCACAAAGTGCTGCATATGGAGGAAAATTTGCAGTGCAGGCAAATCAAAAGTGGAGGAGAAAAAAAGAGGCGGTATTAGAGCTGCAAACATGGGATGTGATCTACAATCTGCATCGCTGTCAGAAATGTGATGATCAAAACAGAAAGCTTGGAGCTTTACAACCAAGAGGGTCGGAAAGATTCATTTGTGCATGGTGTGGGATGATGTTATGGGAAGAGGGATTTTCCTGGGAGGGAAGTTACATCTGCTCCAATTAGTTTTCACTTCCATCATTCAGATTTCCTCTTCACTTTCACGCTCGAATCTCAGTTTGGAAATATTCTCCATGACTGTGTTTATATTTGTTTTCCTACGAAAAAAAACTTTAAAAATAAATCTTGCTTCAAGTTTACTACAATTCCTGAAACCAAAACTGTTTCACAGAAGTCAGTTTTTCCTGACTTAATTTAAAGATGGAAATGTGAAGGAGGCAACTACTGCAGGAAAATGCAAACTACAGCTTTCTTTCTTGAAGCAAAACAGAAATTTGTAACTTATTTTTTTAATATTTTAAAGGCTTTTTTTAACAGAACTTGGCAGAAAGTTTATGTTTTTTTGTATCTGGAAAATTCCATGTTGTTACCTAGCAACCCCAGTGGAACCCAGCCCCGTTACCTAGCAACCAGCTGGTTTTACCTCAATATGCGCTGTAAAATAGCTGCCTTTCCATTAACTGCAGAACTGCACAAATTGAATTTACGAAAATAAATCTGCTTAGTGGAAAAATGTCAATTTAGAAAAAACATTCGTGTTTAGATAAAAAGTTGCTGCGTTAGGGTGATGGTGGTTTGTCAGCCGTATCGAGTATTTCGCAAAACTGCAATGGACTTTTATCACATCATAATAATAGTCACATAATAAACATCCGGATGTTACTACTGGCGGAAACACTGAAGAAGACGACAGGAAGTAGTAGGAGGATAACAGGGTTTTTTTTGTATCTGTAACAGCGCGCACTACATTTTCCCCAAAAAGTCGCATTCGTAGCCGCTCCCAAGTGTAGCGAGATAAATCCATAAAATGTCTGTTTTGAAGGCTGATACATGATAAGCGCCAAATATCTCATGTAACTGCTTACATTTGCCATAATTTCTAATGACTTATTGCGTGTGATTTTAATTTAATTTCTTCCTTAATGGAAAGAAACACTGCAACTTCAAAATTGTATTTTTTCCACATTTAGGGATTTGAAGGAAGGTGTTAGTAAACCCAGTGGCGGGCCGTGCATTTCACACCTAGGCTTTCAGTAGTGCTCCGTCTGAATCAATCCAACCCTCAATAACTATTTTTAGGCTATAAAACTTCTACAGCTGCGACACACATAAAAAAAGCATCAAAAATAACCTGATAAAATTGCAATATTATTTAGGAATATAGCAACATTTTACTCACCAAAAATCCTGATTATTTGTACACAAAATCCATCCTCCTTTCTTTCCTCAAGAAGATTTCAATTACTCTGTTGTGCAGATTATCCGTGCGTTTCAGTTCCATGAAGAAATCCTTTTCTATCGCCGTCGAAGCTACTTGTGCTGCTCGCTGCAGCTTGCTAGCTCTGGCTAGTACACGCTTTGACTATCCAATCAGAGCGTGTGAATACGCTGACGTTTCGGTACGTCTGCTAGAGGGCCTTGGTGTCGCCAACTCAAAATCTGATTGGTTGAAGCAACAGTTTGATCGACATTTATTTTATGCTGCAGAACTGATTGTGAAGGCCTCCAGGCAGATTTCTTTGACCCTGGCAACAAATAGTGGCTGAAATGTGATTGGTTAAATGCTTAAATATGAAAATACATGTCTGGAAGCAGCGCAACCAGGGGGCTAGCAATGAAAGGAAGCGGACAGACCATTTGGATTTATTTAATACGTATTCATGGACAAAATATAATTAACATCAGTCTGTGATTCAGATATTTTTAGGCCAGCAGAGAAGGCCTTGCAGGCCCACCACTGAGTAAACCCGAAAAGAACAAAAGGAGGTGAACCAAAACACAAAAGTAACCACATTGCAAAATGGAAAAAGCCTAACATTAACATAAAATCAAAGAGAACAGAACATAAGAAATAACTAAAACACTCAACACAGAGGAATGAACAAATATGGAGTGACAATAATATAAGCAGAGAACAAACAAAATAAAAGCCAAACATTAATGAATCATGACAGCTGCATTCTGCAGGAAGTTCAATGATGAACTTCAGAAAACTGGTGGGAAGTTATTTTCTCTTTCTCCATGTTTAGGAAATCGTGAAAACATTTATCAGAGCACCATGAGTTAGCACCAGGAAATCCTAATAAACTCCATGTGTGTCCTTATGAAGAACGGAGCCATGAATAAAAAGTGCTGCAAGAGCAACTTCTTTAATGAACCGGGAGCAATTTTGATGATAATCTGTGTACTTTGCAGTAGATGGAACACAAATCACTGAGGCTAAAGTCTGTCAGATTTAACAAACTGACTCAGAGACCAGGATTAGACTGAATGGTTGGACCAAAACGCAGGTGGAGAAACAGGAACCAACAAATGCTACGCTAACACAGTTAATGGCCCAAATCACTAAGAATAAATCCGATCTGGGCCGTTTCCATATGTGGTTCTAATTCGGATCCAATAGTTTTCAAACCACCTGCCTTCTGAACGGTATTGTCGCATTTTATCCGACTTCTACGTCATTGATGTGAGACATGCGTCATAATTCTGCACCAGAAGAAGCCAGAATAAATAATGGCTGAAAATTATGATTATGAACTTATGAAAGAATGTCACTGAAGCGCATTACAATCAGGCAACTCCTGGCTCTGACAACACATCCAAACAGACTTCTATATAGAAGTTGCAGTCAATGCTCCACAAAAAGCCATTGCTATTCGTTATTAGCTTCCTTCATCAGGTTATGATCTGGTGACAATACTACCAGCTCCGTTGCTGAAGAAAGTTTAAAATGAATGGCTCCATATATTATTACTTCTGTAAACAATGCGAAGGTGCTGACGTCTAGATTTGAGATAAAAGCCCTAAACTGTATAACAATATTTCAATAGTTTAATAACAAACAATATAAATGTAATGAAGCTGTCAACCAAAATTGAGAAAGTTCATGTTCGTTACATTTTTTGTCCACAAAATCAGTCTTAGATAATCATATTCAAGTCTGGTCAGCTCTGCCTAATTTGAGCTCCTGTCAGAATGAGACACTTTTAGGGCCTTTGTCACTTTAAATTCAAACAATCTGATGCTGGCCACGACCCCCAAGTCAACGTTTAAACTTGCACGTGAAAATGCCTGCAAACAGATGGGAAATTATACAACCATATAACTTTGAAAAGCAGAAGTGGAGCCTCCAGCACAACCAACAAGAGAGCAGCAAGTGGTTTCAGGATGGTAAGTCAACGAGGAAACATTTGTCTTTTCCAGCAGCCATTGTATAAAACCAGCTGACCAAACATCCTGGAATTCAGCTGGGTTACTAGGTGATGGGTTGAGCTTCGCTGGGGTTGCTAGGTAACGGGCAGTGGCTTTTAAAACAGCTAATTTTCCGGATAACAAAAAACATTAAGTTATTGCCAAAAACAGTGCTTGTGCTGTTTTTAGAAGCAGAAACCCAAATGGAAGTACAAAATGTGCAAAATGTGAATTTTGCACAACATGTCCCCTTTAAACATGGCAACACAGGAAGGTGTCAAGGCTACCTTTTGGGTTTTGTTTGGAGGAAATGCCAAGAGTAGACAGCAATGTCTTAGTTTTATGAAAGACAGCTCATTCCCAATCTGTCAGCCCACCACGGGCGCCGACGCGCATAAACAAATCATTATCCTGCCAGGAGGAACGCACGGCTACACACACAACCAGGATCAAAATTGAACAGATTATCCCTTAAGAATATAAATTGTCTGTGAGATATTTTCCAACAAGTCTGTCAAAGAAATCAGTTTTCATTTCTCATCCTGAGCAGATTAAATTGCAGATAAAATTAAAATGTAAACACGTTTAATGAAACTGCGGCTGCAGTAAATAACTCTGTTGTGCATGGGAACGGCAGCAATCAAGAAACAGTAACTCACCCGGATGGCTGACATGACTCATAGAAAAATAATTTAATTCTGAACGGGCATTTACGGAGACAGAAACAATCGAAGTCTTGAGGGCTTCCCAGAAGTCTGGAGCTGGCATCCATTAGATTCAGTAGATTCTGCTCTTTGGTACTGGCAATGCCCCCAGACGGGTCTCATTACTAATCTGTGACAGATCTGAGCTTTATGAGGATTACATAATGTGCCATCATTAGTCATGTTCCATGAGTTACATGTTGGGCTAAATGTTCGCACTAACATGGGACTGGAAAATCTGCACCAACCTGAACAGAACCAAAAAAAAAAGGATCCCCCTGACTTTCCTCCATTTTTACCCACAAACAGACTTTAATGGCATTTTTGGCACCAAGAGATCCATTCAGGGTTGAAATTCATCTCAGAGCGGGTCATGCTTGATGAGGCATACGTTTTAGTTTTCTGAGAAATATTCTCTGTCAAAGGAAGAGTCATTAGAGAAACTGGGAACATTTAAAGATTAACCAGCATAATTTATATTATTCGCACGGTTGCTGACCATAAGAAAGGTAATTTCTGAATTTCTGCAAATGTCAAATTAGATTTTCTTCATGTTTAATGTGCAGAGAAAGGTTTTACTCACAGAATAAATGTTTCCCCACTGTTAATGGTTCCTTAGCATCACTGCACTAAAAAAATGGGACTTTCCCAGACCATGATTACTGTAATTTAAAAGAATGTCACAACTGCTATTGTGGTTTTTGCTCAAAATTCCCCTTGTCACTAAATTTATTTAGACGAGACATTCAATTCCAACTTTGTTCCCCATACTTTTGGCTTTGGTTTGTTAAATATTTAGAAAGGTTTTGATTCTGAATTAGTAAAGAAAACACTCTTCAGTCCTTATTTACTGCATACATACAAATATTACCAATTCATATCCAATCAAATTCAGTATTGCATAAACCCAGACTTGACATAAATAACTTAGGATTGCAAAGTTTAGAGATATTACAGCACAATTTGTTCTTTTGGTCACAAATCTTCCCTCCTTAATTAAACTGATGACATGTTGACTCCTCGCCAGGGTTTTAAAAAGAAAAATAATATTATTTCCTGATCTCCAGCTGAGTGTAAATTTGGCTTGAAATTATCTGCAGAATTAACCTTAACTTGATATTGGTGAGACTTTATTATGCAAGAGGTGGAAAAACTGGAATAATTTAAATAGTTAATGTTAAGAAATAGTTTCGTTATATTCGTTAAAATACAAAGTAAGAAAAACACAGTAGGGTGCAAGTTATGATGAGTTTGTGGCGGATACAATGTATATATTTCACACCCAAATGTAGAATTTTACTGTGAAGGGGAGAAGGTGAAAGGAGGAGACACCAATGGTTGTATTTAATTCTATTTTTGGTTTTGGTTGGAAGACAAGACTATGCTGTTTATTTGGTCAGCAGACCAAATAAACAGAAAACTGTCATTATTAAACTGATACATGTTTATAAAACATAACAAAACAGAGTCTCTTAGGTTGCTGAATACAAACATAAAAGATGAAAACCGTAAAATATGTCCAACACTTAATTCCCCATGTACAGAAGTACCGTCTGTAGTTGCTCTTGAAGGAAAGTTAAAACGTCACTCCATAAAGTGAATTAACTCACCACAGCCCTCAAGATCAACGTTGTTTCCCCCCCCCCCCATCATGTCACAATTCTACGTCATGTAGCAAGGCTGAATGAAGGACTATTTAAGTGAAACTTAATGAGTTTGTTGAGTGTTTATATTTCAAAACAAAACCGCATAAAATACATTTTCCATCCCACACCGGACTCCGTTTGGACCGTTTCTGTTTACCGTTAGAGATGCCCGACGCCATCTTTAATTTCTGTGTCAACGGCCCGCTTCAGGATGATCAGGGTTTTTTTTGTTGTTGTTGTTTTTTTTTAAGTTAATTGACTGGAACTAATTTAGTCTAATGTAACAGGTTAATTATATCACTTTTAGTCAAGCTTAGAATTCCACCAAATAAGTCATTATTTGTTAAGTAAATTAGTTAATTATATTTAACTAATTTACTCACTGCTCACCTGTTTGAAGTGAGCAGTGAGTATTTCCTATTGCACTTGAACGCACCTCGCGCAGCGTACTCACGTAGCCTGATACGTGACTGCGTATCATGCGCTGGGCTAGCAGGAGGTAAGAAGTGCTACACTCTCGGTCCAGAAGTAAAAGTTTTTCTTGGTTAACTCACATTTCATAAGTTATATATTTGTAATTGTGTTTGAAGGGATGTCTTTTGTTTAACCGTGGTATGTTATATGGTCTACATGAGCCGAAATTAGATTTTATTTAAATGTACATGAAGCTAATGCTAGTTCCTGTGTTACAGTTTTGTAACTGACTTACCTTAGCTGGATTTCACGCAGTTGTGGCGGGTTTTTCGTGGTTGTTTGTTTGATTTGTCTGTTTTTTTCTTTATTTTGGGGTTTATTTTCTTGCAAAGGAGGGTGTTTTGCACCTTGGAGTCCTCACTGCTGTTTCTTTTTGATATCTCAAACAGACAAAATCAAAGACGGTCTACCCAGATCAGGCCCCTGTTCGTCTTAACACACCAATAGAAAGATACAACGCAGAGTTGAAACTTGGACTGGTCACACTAATAACCAAATAACTGTAAGTTGATAAATTGTTGCATCCCTCTCACACAACCATTGTAAAATAAAATAATTTCAGTCCAGCACGTTTTAATCATCCGGCCCCAAATATGGATTAACTGAGATCTTGTTACCCCGTCTTTACTCTCACCCTAACCTGCAGCGTTGTTCAGCTTACACATCTAAAAACAACATCAGAAATGGACAATTGAAATCCTGTCACCTCCCATTGATTCCCCCATTACTCAGCCTTCAGATAAGGATCGCAGGTCAGGATCAGCTCGGATAAAGACAGAGGACGACATTATTCAACAGTGTGAATAATTGAGCAGCCTTGCAATCACTTTCCGGAAAGGAATGGGAAGATCACGGCAACGATCAGGCTTATCACATGGCGCCGCGGGTCTGTAACCGCCGACAGAGACGTCTGCCTTGCTGGTGTGTTGGAGACGGGTGATAGAGGAAATGTACATCGTCCATCATCATGCAGAGAAGTCAGAAGAACCTTCATATCAGCGGGATGCACTGTTGAATGAAGGACAGCATAAAGGTGACCTATTATGTTTCCTTAAACCATTTAGGACAGGTGTATGGGATAAAACATGTTCATGAAATTTTTTGTGCAAATCATTCTTAGATCATGAGGATTTAGTTTGGTCAGTTCTGCATATTTTGAGGTCCTTTCAACTGTCCCCGTCTCTTCTGCAAACAGATGCCCAATTATACAACCGCACATCTTTGAAAAGCAGATTTGGAGCCTCCTGTATAATCAACAAGCATGCAGCAAGTAGTTTCTGAATGGTATGTTGACAACTAAACACTTGTCTTTTCCAGCAGCCATTGTACAGTGCATAGAGCGATAAAGCCATCTATGGAATTCAGCTTGGGTTGCTAGGTAATGGTGCTGGGCTTGGCTGGCGTTGCTAGGTAACGGCGCTCTGCCCTTCAATTGTGACTCAACACCTGGGAGATTTTTGAAGCGGCTAATTTTCCAGACACCAAAAAACAGCTGGGTGTTTTTCGTTTTGTTTGTTTTAAGCGCTTTTGCTGTTTTTAGAAACAGTTGAGACCCAAATGGAAGTATAAAAATGTAAAAAATTTGCATTTTAAATAAATAACGTAAGACAGCAGATGTTAGAGGGATCTTCCAACATTTTGCCATTTTCTTGAAAGCGGGCAGACTTTCTTATGATCTTTTAAAGGACTCTTAATCAATAGTTCTTGTTGCTTCCTGAAGGTTTTACCACCGTCTGGGTCTCTGGAAGCATCACTGTGCCTCAGAAAGCCATTCCTTCCCCTTTTCCACATTACAACCTCACCTAATGGGCAAATAGAGCCCACCTGTGTGTGATTTAATCCCAGCATGAATCCCGCTGTTCTGGGAAGGTCTCAGAGGTTTGTTAGAGAACATTAGTGAGCAAACGGCATCATGAAAACTGAGGAACAGAGCAGGAATAAAACTGGAGACGTTTAGAGCAGGGCTAAGTAATGAAGCAATGTTCCAAGCTGTGAATATCTGAAGGAGGACTGTTCAAATGGACTAAAAATTAAAAGAGTAAAACAAAACAAAACATTTCCTTTCTCCTAAACTAATGGATTAAAGCATTAATTAAAAGGCCCATTGTTAAAAGAAAGTAATAAAAAGTCATTTATGTAGGGGACAGGAGTGAAGTGGGCCCCCACCTTCTTCAAACCTATCAAAATGGTTTCAAACGTTGTGCTACGTTTGTGCAGCAAAGATTTTCGTTTGTGCCGCTATCATTTTAAAGATATTAAGAAATGTTTCCAGGGGTCATGACAGGTCAACCAGCCCCCCACCTTCTTTAAATCAGACAAAATTGGTGTCAGTCAACTCGTCTACATTTGTGCAACAAAATGTTTTGTTTGTGCTGCTTTTCCTTTTTAAGATATTAATAAAAGTTTAAAGGTCAACCAGCCTCACCACTTTTACGAAATCAAAAAAATTTGGTATCTATCAACTCGGCTACGTTTGTGCAGCAAAAAATTTCATTTGTGCCGTTATCATTTTAAAGATAATAATAATAAAAATGTTCTCCAGAGGTCATCAAAGGTCAGTGAAAATCTGTTCATGTTGGAACTGTGAATTTTGTAAAAAAAAAAATGCTTAGGTGCTGACAAACCAGCACAAACTTAGCTGAGTTGATTGACACTAAATTAGTTTATTTTGGAAATGTAAGTGGGGGGAGACGTTTGGCCACAGGTGACCTCTGATGACCTCTGGAAACATTTTTATTATTATCTTTAAAATGGTAGCGACACACAAAAAACGCTTGAGACCAACTTCACTCAGGTGGAAGAAGGTGCTCTGGTAGATGAACATTGAGCTTTTTGAACCTTCATATGAAACCTTATGGTTTTGAGAAATCTGCACTGCAAAATACAAAATCCTACGAAGCGATTTTAGTGTATTTTCTTGTGTAAATAACTTAGTTCACTTGAAATAAGACAAAACTAACATACAAGTAACTTTTCAGCAAGATATAGGAGTTTGTTTTAAGTCAATAATTCCTTAATAATGTTGAAAAAGTGCCAGTTGAACTGGTAGATTAATTCATTTCTAACATGGGAAAATTCATTTTTTAAGTGAAATAATCTGAGAGCGGAATTAGAACTTAAAAAAAAATCAATATTAAGGAATTATTGATTTAAAACAAGTTCCCGTATCTTGTTAAATATTTAGTTGTAATTTAGTTTTGTCTTATTTCAAGTGTACTAAGATATTTACACTAGAAACTAGACCAAAAAACCTTGCTAAAATGTTCAGTTTTCGCAGTGTAACACAGCACATCAACCAGAATACATGATGGACAGAGATTCTCCTTCAGTTTAACGTTTAGAATAAAGGATTGTAATGTGTGACCACGGCCTACTCAAAGTCCAAACCCAAAACCGTTTGAGAGAGTGACAGAAAACATATTTTCTCTGTTGAATTTAAGTGAACTTGAGCTATTTTGCAAAAAAAAAAATTATTCAAAAATGGGTAAATAATACATTAAATAACTAGAAAAACAAAATTTCAGAAGAAATTTAGCCGGGGCCTGCCAAGGCGCGCCCGTGGGGTATGGGCCCGGCGTCGTCACGCTACAAATTGGCATCGACGCTAAAGAACGCCGCAACGTAATCAGTGGCACGCGGAGAATCGCAAGAACATAAAGTAAGGCGGACGTGCACCATTCAGTATGATTTAAAATTTTTGTCAAGGCTTTTATTTTGGAAGTTTAGTTAAACTTCATTTCAAAGGGCCAAACTAATCCCATGCGTAATAGTCATTGGGTTAAATCAGTTATATAATGCTCAACAGAGCAATTATCTGATTTAAAAATATTCAAGGCTTTTATTTTGAAATTTGCAGTATGCTTCATTTCAGAGGGCCAAACTATTCCATTGTGTAACAGTGCTTTGGATAAAAAAGTCACATAAAGCCAAAAAGCGCAATTACCTGATGTAAAAATATTCAAGGCTTTTATTTTGAAATTATTATTATGCTCCATTTGAAAGTTCCGAACTAATCCCATGTGTAACAGTGCTTTGGATGAAAAAGTCATATCCGGCCAAAAAGAGCAATTACCTGATGTAAAAATTTTCAAGGCTTTTATTTTGAAATTATTATTATGCTCCATTTTAAAGTTCCGAACGAATCCCATGTGTAACAGTGCTTTGGATGAAAAAGTCATATAAAGCCAAAAACAGCAATTACATGATGTAAAAATATTCAAGGCTTTTATTTTGAAATTATTGTTATGCTCCATTTTAAAGTTCCGAACTAATCCCATGTGTAACAGTGCTTTGGATGAAAAAGTCATACAAAGCCAAAAACAGCAATTACATGATGTAAAAATATTCAAGGCTTTTATTTTGAAATTATTGTTATGCTCCATTTTAAAGTTCCGAACTAATCCCATGTGTAACAGTGCTTTGGATGAAAAAGTCATACAAAGCCAAAAACAGCAATTACATGATGTAAAAATATTCAAGGCTTTTATTTTGAAATTATTATTATGCTCCATTTTAAAGTTCCGAACTAATCCCATGTGTAACAGTGCTTTGGATGAAAAAGTCATACAAAGCCAAAAACAGCAATTACATGATGTAAAAATATTCAAGGCTTTTATTTTGAAATTATTATTATGCTCCATTTTAAAGTTCCGAACTAATCCCATGTGTAACAGTGCTTTGGATGAAAAAGTCATACAAAGCCAAAAACAGCAATTACATGATGTAAAAATATTCAAGGCTTTTATTTTGAAATTATTATTATGCTCCATTTTAAAGTTCCGAACTAATCCCATGTGTAACAGTGCTTTGGATGAAAAAGTCATACAAAGCCAAAAACAGCAATTACATGATGTAAAGATATTCAAGGCTTTTATTTTGAAATTATTATTATGCTTAATTTTAAAGTTCCAAAATAATCCCATGTGTAACAGTTACTGAGTTAAATCAGTTATATACAGCCCATAGCAGCGGGTAGTTCTAAAGGCCAGTTCTCAGTCCTGATCTGTTTCAACTGAGGATAGATAGAACTACAATGATGCGTATTTGTAGTCCAAACCAGCAGCCAATAGCCTCTTGAGATCCGTTGCTATGTTAAATAAGTTTCACACCAAGGTGTGAAGTGTTAGTGAAACAGCCTGAGAGCCTAAGAAAATCCTGTCGCATGACTTTGCTCTGAAGCACCGTGACAGAAAACCGTACGGTCTAGATAAATTTCGAAAACATTTTACCGGAGCAGACAGGCGTATCAATGTCAGGACCGATTTTGATACAAATCGTGCGATATTTGTGGCCGTGATGGCGATTTCAAAATTATTTTGGGCTCAAAAAACCTCTTCATTTCTCACTCTAGCCGAGATGGGCTGTCACTCTAATTTTAGAAAAAATGAGAAACTTTGGGTCGCTTAGAGGCAAATTGTGGACAAACCGTAACTGGTATCGACGAGCCGTCTTCACTTTCGAAGAGATCACAGACGTATCTACAAAATGAAATTTGAATGGCATTTCTAGGTGAATTTGTGACGACACAGAAAATCCTCAAAAATAGGGTATTTCTAGGATTTTTCCCATTGACTTATAATGGGGTTTTTTTCCGTAGTTTTTTGCGAATTATGTCGCCACGTTAAGCCCAAATCCCACCAGAAGTAATAGCTGGAATGGCGTGAATTTTCTGCACGTTTTGATACCTCATTTGTAGGTGTGCACCCAGCGGTATGAGCCGCATTAACGGTTACGGAAGAAAAATAAAGAATAAAGAAACACTTTCTCCGACAATAGCAATAGGTTCCTGCCATTGCTTTGCATGGCAGGCCCCAATAATAAACTGAGGTTGTTTATTGGTGTATTAGTGGTGATTTTCTTCTTCAAACTCTCATTGTTGGTCAAAAGTGTTAAATAAATGACGGACATTTTTAGATTGTATTTTCACTGAGCCAGTTATAACGTTTATTTAAATAATCCAGAGTAAATGTTTTACATAACTCCCTTTATTTATGCTGCTAATCTGCAGAACAGCAGAGGGAAGGCTTGTTTTTCCCGCCTGTGTTTCTGAATTTCTCATAATGAAGTGCTCAAACCCTAACAGGGATTTCTCTGATCGGATTAGTTGTTTGATTTGAGAAATCAGCTGCAGGCCGTTCTTTGATTTTTTTTTTTTAAGCCGCTGACATTTTGTGTTTGCCGCGATGCTTACAGTTAACACCGATCATCAGCAGTTATTCTGCTGGAACTTATGCGATCCGTCACTTGTTGTTGAGTTGTTGTTTGACTTGAGGGCAAGATTTTACGTCAAGTTTTTGTAAACGAGGCGGGAGCTCAACACTCGAACGGAGCAAACTGTAGAGCAACAATCACGGTTGAGTGGTGGCAGGAAGTGAAAAGTTTGTAGTTTAATTTGCAGTTGGAGAACAGCGGTTATTCTGCAGATGGGGGTCTTGAATTTAAACGGGGAGCATTTGGTCTATCTATATGTTAAGTGGGTTTCATGGTTAAAGAGGCCGGCTGTGACCTCAGCGCTTGGTTTATCCGACCAGCAATTCACAGACAGATCGACTTTTTTCAGCCTTTTTCACTGCAGAAATGCTTCATCAGGATAAAAAACGGGTGAAATTGTTACAATAAAAGCAGAAGTGTCCAAATTTTGTGCCAGAATTATTCAATCAAAAATATTTGTGGGTCAAGAAAATGTAAAAAAATCTCAAATAAAGCAAATAAAGTTGATCTTTTATATATTTTTTGTAGGAAACCATTATTTATTCATTGTAGATCCAAAGTTTAAAAAGGATTTTGCACATTCGATGTATTAAAAGAAAATCAGTTATAAGAAAAGTAAACATGGTTCTACATGCTATATGATTATAAATAAACTATATGAGTACTAATTTTACCCTGATTCAAATAAAAGGTTTCCATCCGCATTAACCATCTGCGTTGGCCAAATTTTCATAATTCTTGAATTGCAGTTGGGGCCACACAAAAGTAGTCTAAGGGCCACAATCGGCCCCCGAACCACACTTTTTACACCCCAGAGTTAAACGGATTAAAATTGCTCCTTGGATTAGAGGTAAAATAGAAAAAACCCCACCCTCAAGACATATCTAGCTAGCAAACATTGCTATATTTGGAACTAAATATTTTAGCTAGTGAGGCAAATATTTGGTTCCAAATTGAATATTTAGTCAGAAGAAAGTAAATAATTTGTTTAGAAAAAGCTCACAAGGCCCAGCTTTTAATTTGTAGTCCACTTTCGCTTATCAACCGAGTATAATACTTAGTTTGAAGCTAAACATTTAGTCTCATATCTAAATATGTAGCTTGCCACTTAAATATTTAGCTTGAAACTGTGATATTTATAAGTAAATGAATAATATGATGAAAATAAGACTTAAAAAAGGAACCCCATTATTTTAATCCCATGACAAGCTAAATAACTAAGATTATTGTAGTTAATTTTTTAAAGTGTGACTTTACAAATTATTCCAGGTACGTTTTTACCTTTTTGGTTTTGGTTTTAGCTTATTGGTTGCCATTGATATACAAATACTAAGAGCAGCATCCAAATATTATTTGTGCATTACTTTTTGAATCTGAACTATTGTTAATAATTGTGTGCCACTTATTATGTTGTAATTTATTTATTATTATTATATTTCACCTTTCGTGTGAATCTGCATGCTTACTTTTTGTCTTTTTGCTGCTGCTTCTCTGTGAATTTTCTCACTGAGAAGCAGGAAAAATATTTCTGTTCTGTGACACACTGCAAGAGAGAAGTAACTTTAAAGCTCACGCCTGAAAAAATTAAAGTAAACACAGATTTAGCTCATAAAAACAGCATTCCACTCGAACCAAGGAGATTCGGCTACCCTTCAAAGGACACGAAACCATTAAAAAAATTGTTTGTGGATTTTTAAGATCTTATAAATATAGATTTTTTTTTGGTCACTCTTTTTGTGTCATTGGTCTTTCAAAAATCAATAAAATCTAATAAACAGTCTCTTCTCCCTGGGTTTGTGCTGAACTCCAGTGTCAAACGCTGTTTTTATGCACTTTCATTACTTTGTAAGAAATGAAAGCCTGGAGGTTGAATTTCTACATATTACTCAACGCAGCACAAAAACTCAAAACCTGCTCCAGATTTACAAATATATTCTAAAATATAATAATTAGTCTCTGCTGAAGTACTTTTATTAGTATAAATAACACTAATGTGTTATTGAAATGTTTCAGCATTACATTTTTCATATGTTTTCTGATTTATTTCCTTTTACTATTCATCATTCTCGACATAAAGTGATGTCTGATGTTCTGTTTGTTTCTTTTTAAGGAATCTTTTAACTTTTCCGGTGGTTGGTTTAGAAATACCACATTTTAGTTTTAGTGGAGAGAGTGAACATACTGTGCCTTGCCATGAGCAAAACAAACTGCAATTTATTTTAATTAGCACAAAGAAGTGCATAATTGTGAAGTGGAAGAAGGCTATTAAGGTTTTCTTTTAAAGATTGTTTTTACAAATATATATCTAAACTGCTGCATTCATGTGTTTGTATTAAACCCACCTGCGTCAGAACTGTGTATTACGACCTTTCCTGGTAGTTAAAAGTTATCGCCGTTATTTTAGACACTTACATTTTCTTGCACGACATTCTTTGCAAAGCAGCTCAAAACTAGTCAGATTTAATAGAGAGCATCTGCGGACACCAAAGTTAAGGTCCTGCTGCAGATTTGAAACGGTCTTAGATCTGAATTTTGACTCCTATCATTCTAATCTGTGAATATTCTTTAAATTATTGCAGCTCAGGTTGTATATTTAGGGTTGTTGGCTGGCTGGGAGGTGAACTTTCACCCCCATTTCAAATGTTTTCTCTAACGTACTTTTGTTTCAGGATTAAACTGGATTTAGCGCCATTAATTCTTCAAGGAGAATGGTTTGAGAGTAATTTATAGTGTAAGGGTGCATTCACACCAGCCATGTTTTAGTTCACTTTAATCAAACTCTACAAAGTCTGGTTTGTTTGTGGACTTTGTAGAGTTTCTAGAGTGGAGGTCTGAATGCTCAAACTCTGATGTGGACCAAAAAAGCGAACGCTGGTCCGCCTAAAACCCTGGGTTCGGTTAAAGTGAACTCTGGCGCGGTTTGAATTCATATGTAAATGCCAAGCGGACTGAAAGCAGAAAAGTGGCTATAGTGCAGGGCATTCTGGGTAAATATAACCAAAACAAAAGCGAATTTCTTGTGCTGGCGGGAAAAATTACTCGTGTTCTTTTACCAAAGACAAAAGAAAAATCCTACAACTGCTAAAATCTGACGCTAAAATCTCCTCCATTGTTGTTTACTTTTCGTGACAAAGGAAGTTGCACTCGGTGATTTATTTTGAAGTTTTTGTGTTGTTTCCTTAAGTGGTTCTTGGTGCAGCACCACCACAGGTGAGGAGGGGAACAGTTTAAAAAATTTTTTTAAAGGATTTGAATCGTTTGACACAATGCCATGTGAAAGCGAACCGCACCAACTGAAAATGCAACAAATGTTGCAATTTCAGTCTCTAATTGAACTGAGTCCACCAGACTGTTAGGTGTGAAAACAGCCTAAAAACCTCGGTCTCAGTTTGGTTGAAGTGAACTCTGGTGCGGTTAAAATGCGTATGTGAACGCCTACCCTACTGGAGACCACTCCTAAAGCAGGAAGTGTACTACAGTGCAGGGCATTCTGGGTAAACAACCAAAAAGCTCACTAGTTTAGCTCTACTTTGAGAAATGACCTGTGGTATTTTACATGACTCGTATGATGCAAAAAAAGTGTTTGCTTTGCAGTTTTGCAAAATTTTAAAACATCCACAAAACATAACCTCAATCTAGTGAAAAACTTCTTATCGGTAGTCTTTTAAAATTTGGCCTGTTTCCATGAAGCAAATTTATTTCTAATTCAAATTTGTACAATTAAGTGGCTAAATGCAGGCTTGTCCCTCATGTCCTTTGACCTCGCTTTAGTTTCCTAATGATTGTGTGGAATTTGTAATCGAAGAAACCACTTGTTGAGTTTTTAGATGTGAAATATTTTGGTTACTTCCATTTTATTTCATTCATATTATTTATTTTAAAAGAAAATCTAATATTTAAAAAAAAAAATCTGACTCCATTGGTATCTAAAGCCAGGCTCATATTCATGTTTACTTGTTTCAGGTTTATTATCCTGATAAAACTTAGCAGGAAAAATGAAACTGAACCAAGCAAAGTGTGAACGCCTGTACTCTTCCTGTTATGACAAGTCAAAGTGTCTGTGATTAAAAAGATCTATTTTCTGGGGCTGCTGGGGTGAGACGGTTGTCAAAACTTGAACTTTCCTTGACCAAAGCAGCAGGATGAGAGATTGTTGGAAAATGTGCACTGTTAACCCCAAGTTAAAAAATCCATCATGTCCCGTTGTTAAGGTCTCCAGGCGTTTCACACCAACTTTCAAATAGACCCATACACACTTTTCCTTTTATTGTAAAAGAACGCAACAGTAGCGATTTCAGTGCTGAACTGATATTACAGAGCTAAATATCTCCAGCTAAGTAAAGACATCTGATGCTAATATCTTAGTTATTATAACTTAATCTAAAAATCATGCAGTGAAAACAGTCTGAAGGTCTAACAACGTTTGACAAAAAAGCTGAAAAGAGCAATAATGTTTCATTTTCAGAGCTTATTGTAGATAAAATATAATTTAATATATAATTTAAACATTCCCATAGGAATATTTTAAGGTGGAAATTGACCAGAAATATTGGTCATCATCAAGATACCAGGATTTCTGAGACCTAAAAATCCAAATGCTCCTGTAATGCTAAATGTTCCTTAAAGGGGCAGTATCATGTGAAATTAACCCTTTTTTTGGCTTTACATCATGTTATGATGTTTTGTTCATGAATGTTTGAGGAATCCTTTAATCTCCCTGGCAACCATTTGACTGCAAAACGCCTAGGTGCACCTAGCCCCGCCTTCTAGACGCAGCTCCTCCTCAGAGCTGCAGCTTCCATGCTTATTATTTAACAATTGAGTAATTTGTCAAGTGATGAATTCAACAACTATAATAAAAACTATGAATCAGTATGAAAGGCCAGTAGATGTGTATTTGATCAAAGTAGAGATAATAAAATACATTATTATGGCATCTTGTTACCTGTTAAAGTAGGAAGAAAACAAGGCCTAAAGCAGAACCTTGAGGAATGCCACTCAGCAAAACTTCTGGTTCTGATTTGACCTGATTCAATTAGATGGTTTAACGTCTGTCTACGTGCTTTAATAGAAGCCATTTTAAAAAACAACCAGTTCCCACAATCCTTCAGTTTACAGTTATAGACCAGTTAAAGCAAATCCTCAAAATGGCTATCTACTGCCAATAACATTATCTAAAATAAGTGAAATGTATCCTGAATTGTATTTATTTATTTTTATTAAAAATGCAGATTCCTAAATATGTTTTCAGAATACAAGCAGTTGAAATATTGACCTGTAACTCCTTGGAAGAGATGGGTCTACATTGGGTTTCGTAAATGTTGGCCCACCAGCAGCTTGGAGAAAGGATCTGGGAACGGCGCCACTTTACTAGTACTAGTCATGTTCACAATGCGGCAGCCAAAGGGCTTAATGAATAAAGAGACTGGAAGAACATCAAAAACACAAAGTGGGTTTTATATAACCAATCAGAGCCGTCGTCTCTTGTAATGTAATTTGCAACGATAGACCTGGAATCAGACCAAAGAGAATCAATAATGCAGTGGAAATGGTGTGACAATGGTCTATTCGCATTTTAAAAGGAACAACATTCTTTGATTTATTTTTTATTTTGAATGAATTTTTGTGATTGTTGGATGGAAATGTAACGTTTTGTTATGTGGACAGATTGGTGTAGATGGAAATAAAGTTCATAAAAATGAGGCATTACATGAATTTCTGAATTTGATCCTTTTACAAAAGCAAATCTTGAATGATTTTTTTCCAAAATGAAAAAAAAAATATGCAGAGAGAGTTATTAAGACCAACAAATAATCTGAAAATTGCTACAGAAATTAAATCAAAAGCATCAATCAAACAAAACTCCATCATAGTACCTGGTAGGTCTTACACTATCAATATAATCATCAATAAAGGATTTTATTGGTATTTTCTCAGATAGACCAACATTAAATAGAGTGTAATTAGTCACTCAAATGAAAATCTGAAAAGAAAGGTGTGTACTTGTATTCAGATTGATGCAATCTAACAATCAAAAATAATTAGACTTTATTCTTATATGAGTTCGTCCTTGTAATTCTATTTTATTAATTTTTTTATTCTCCTTGGTATGGCCCTATTGCTAATTATTACATTTAAATGAATAAATCACTTCATAAAGTTCATTTGTAGTTCAAAAAGTTTTAAATAGTATTTTTACTCACTTTTTGCCTTTCCAACATTGATATTCTTTTTTTACTTCGCAGATAACCCATGACTAAATATGCAGTCTGGGCCATAATGTCATTCAGTGACATGTACCCGCTTACAAAGAGGCCTTATTATACAAAATTAGGTTTTTACAGCTTCTAAAAACAACCCAAGTGCTTAAAAAACACCCAGCTTGTTGTTAGCAATAAACTTGTGTTTTTCGTTATCAAATACATCTGGAAAGTAACGTCCTAATCAGCGAAGCCTCAGCCCCGCTACCTAGCAACCAGAGCAGAGCCCAGCTTGTCACCTAGCAACCCAAGTGTGAACGTTGAGTTGGGGGCGTGGCCAGCAGCATCTGATTTGGTTTTAAAGTGACAAGATGCCCTAAAACAGTTGAAAGGAGATTAAAATAGGTAAAACTTACCAGACAAAAATCTCATTAACTAAGATTTTTTTTAGCTTATAAAGATTATTTACAAATATGCCAAAAAAACCAGAAAGGTTTTTATTATTAAAGTTGTTTTGTTGAACCATTTGAAGCAGCCTGGACTGGCTGTCTTCCGAGCCGTTTGCGGTGACCCCGCGGACATCAGCAGGAAGGTTTCAGCGATTAACTTAAGTGTGCAACAATTTATTGCAATTGTCCAGCTTCCTGCTTTTGTAAATCAGCATAAGGACGCCGCTTAGCACCACATGTTGCACACAGCTCCAATTTACTGAAACTGGCATGCTTCCCAGACAAGATTCAGCATTGCAGGTGATTTTTTTTTTTGTTATCGCTCACAATGTTTGTATAGCTCTTACTTCCTTTTCTGATTATTATCTCCTTCCTGATTAAATCCCTGCTTCTTATTAATAAACTAAAAGGGGTAAGTGAATTATAGAGTATTTATCCCCGCAGTAAATGTTTCCAACTTAGCAAAAGCATCTTAAATAATAATTAGTTTCAAATTTTGGTATGAAGGAAATATTAAAACTCTTCCACTTCTCATAAAGAACAATTATTTTAATAACAACGACCTCATTGGAGGTTCAAAGTGAGCCAAAAAAGCTAAAAAACAAAAATAAAACAGTCGTCCAACTTCTCAACTGGCATAGGGACACAACAACCAGTTTGTCCTGGTTCCTTTGCTGAGCTGCAGTGCAATTTCCCTGCTGGTCTCCGTCAACGAGGGCCAAGAAGTGAGAACTGTTGGACCGGCGTAGATGGAGCCGCATGCTAAATGTGGGAACAAAAGAAAACAAATGAGCAAAATTCCCCTGAAAGAAATCTGTTATTAATTACCGGCAGGCGATGGGGAAGACTTGGAGCTCTTGATCCCTGGAAAGCAGCGGGATCAAAAATGAGGGTTGACAAAGGACTTGGATCCTTGAGATTGCTGGAATCCGACTAATCCCAAAAGAAAGAGGTGAGAAAATATTTATAACCTAAATACTGGTAAAATAAACGGATGTCGAGTCTTCTGGTGAGTTTATGTCCACTGGGGTCTCTTGTCTGATGTAACAGATATGAATTTCATATTTAGCCGCACAAAAATAACTGATTTGAACTCTTGAACTGTCCATATTTATATCAGATTAACACTTTAATTTCCTCTCAGTTACAACATTCCCAGCAGTAAATGCGTTGAAGTGGCTCGGTCTATTATTCCCTCGGGACGTTAATTACATTGCTGACTGTGGCGGCCTGTTTTTATTGTTTGAGTCTCTGTTATTATTCGCCTCAGTTCATCGTGTCGTGTTCTCAATGGAGCTGTACCTTTGACAAGTTCGGGGCTTTGGCAAACAGTGCTAGTTAGAAATGCAGGAAATAGTATCTCCCATATCCTCCCTCTGGTCTTTAAAACCACAACTGTGTTTATTTATGTGTCCAGATTCCCAGATCTAAACTCATAGAGATGCTTGACTGGATTTGACCTTATTTTTACGTCGTGGCACAGATTCAACAAGGTGTTGGAAACATTTCTCACGATTTTGTTCAATTTTGACATGATTTGATCACACAGCTGCAACAGATTGTCCATGATTCAAACCTCCTGTTACGCCACACCCTGTAAGTTCCTCTACTGGGTGGAGGTCTGGTTTGAAACCAGTTTCAGCTTATTCCTCTTGAAGTAATCTTCAGAAAACTGGTACATTGTGAACATTAAAGGGGAGGTATGTTTGTTTTTCAGGCACATAGTGGCATTTTATATCACAATCAAGTAACTGTTAGCTTCAGTTATAGAAATGTATGTATCAAACATGACTTAAAATGAATTTGACTTCACAATTTAACGACTTGAATTTGGGACTCTGTCTCTTTAAGAACTCCAGCTCTTTCTGAAACTCCACCTTTCTTAAGTCTTTACAACATGGCTCCTTTGTTAACCCTTTAGCAACGTTTTTACCAACGTTTCACTGAGACGTAGATTAGCAGATGTGCAGTTCTACCAGGTGTTTGCTAATTGCTGCTGGCTAGTCTGAAGGAGCAAGTGAAAGCTGCTCTGAGGCGGAAGCTTGGAAACTGCAGCTTGGAGGAGGAGCTGCGCCTCGAAGGCGGGGCTAGGTACAACCAGGCGTTTTGCACAGCTGGATGGTTGCCACGGCGATTAAATGATTTTTCCAATCCTCCATGGGTTAATCTCTCCATAGCAGACTTGGTTTTAGTTGTGGCCTTTTCTGGGTCTTCTATAAAAGTGCTACAGTTTTCTAAATCTCAGCAAATACAACACAGAAAATATAAAAAATGTGATGTTTTTCTGATGAACATCCACAGACCGTCACTCTTTTCAATTTTTTGTTAAAGCCATTGTTCAATCAGCATGTACACCTAAGATTCGGAAAGCTCTTACATCTTCACAACTTGGATAAAAAGAACGATTCATCCACAGAAAACGAAGCAGCAAGCCCTGCAAAGAGATGGAGATGTTTCATTGTTCTGCACTGCATTTCTTTGAGAAGCTAAAACAGAAGAAAATTAAATTCCACACAGTCAGTTTCTGCCTAAATTGGAAAATAATAACTGGAAACAAACAACAAAGCGTATATTTGTCTTGTTCACCACCTTGTTTTGCTCCATTTGGCTAGTTAGTCGAAATGTCATTTGAAGGAAAGCGTAATGTGTGTCATGCAGCCTCCAGGACTTAGACAGGAAATTGCACTCATTACTTTTCTTCTTTTTTTCGTGTGGTGAGGTTCCAACAGGGGATACAGTTGTGAAACACACTTCCGTTTTTAGTTTGTGGGTAATTTGCATGTGTGCGTTTCAGCAGGGGGTTTGTTTTTCTTTTTTTTTCTTTGCACAAATTGGACAATGTAAACATTACATTTTCTAAGCTTGGGTGGGAAGTGATACTCGCATTAATGGGTTGCACTTTTTAATCTTAAACTGTGAATGTGGTAAGAGAAGTGAGAACTTTCCGAATCAACGCTTACGTGACTTATAATAAGATATATATTAAAAAAATGATACAAAAATCAACACTACTTTTCTTACGGTTTACATTTTTGTTCCATTTGAAATTTCCAAGTTTTAAATTTCGTAAACTGGACAGTTTCCTGCGTAATCTGTGAGCAAACAAGAGCCAGTGGGTGGCTAATGGTACTTTATTTTTCCTGAATTTGCAACATTGATCATAAAATGTCTGGAATATTTGGTTTGGAAGCTTTTGTCTGTAATCAAGATGTCAAAATCTTTTTCGAGAGCTGAAGCTCATCAAGAAGAGAAACTTACAAAAAATATCACATTGTGCAAAATCACTTTTCATATTTTTTATTTTAAGCCTTCAGATTTTATTTGCACATTTGCTCTGAAAGGCTAATGTGTAATTAGAAGGTCTCAGAGTAAAAGCACAGTCACGTGTTGGGAATGTGAGAAAAAAGCAGTTCAAACTATTGTTCCAAACACATATAGCTGCCAAAAATAACCAGCCGTAATGCAGCTGTTCAGGTTTTCCTTTGTGTTTCCAGTTTGAGATTTCTGGTTGCTTGTTTATTAATTCAGGTTATAGGAAAGTTTAATGATCTGAATCAACAGAGCGGAGAGACTTCTAATCTACTGAACAGTCTTCAAAAATGAGCGTGAATAAGAAGAATATGAAAACATTCTCTGTGTTGGAGAATGGAGTAAAAAAAACAAATACACAAAATTACATTTCAAACAGGACATGAGTTTAATGTGAATATAAAGTGTAAGGCCCAGAAATGACTGACCTTTCTGAACTTTGCAAATTCATCTGAAGTTAGCAAAAGCTTAGAAGCAGGCAGATGTTTTAAAGAGAATCTATTACGCAAAATTCACATTTTCCAAGTTTTTGTACTTCCATTTGGGTTTTTACTGCTTCCATAAATATCACAAGCACTTAAAAAAACAAACAAAGAAAACCACACAGATGTATTTTGGCAATTAGTTAATGTTTTTTGGAAAACAAGCCGTTTCAAAAACCTCCCGAACGTTACTTCACAAATTCTCACTTCGCCCAGTACTCCCAGCAGCATTCTGCCTGCTACTTGGCAACCCCAGCCGAGTTTCGCCCGTTACCTAGCAACTGAAGCAGAGTTCCAGGACGTGTGTCATCAAGTTTTACTGCTATATGCGCTGTACATAGCAGTAAAACTGCTGTGAAGTGTTTTGTTGTTGACTTACCATCCAGAAACCATTTGCTGCATTCTTGTTGGTTGTGCAGGAGGCTCTACTTCTATTTTTCAAAGATTTATGGTTGTTTAATTGTGAATCTGCAACAGCGTATTAGGCCATTGTAGATATGAGTGAATTTCCACCAAAAAACTCAGAAATTTTTAGATTAATCTCAGAAATATTTTAATAAAAAACAAGGAAATTTCTGAGCTCCAAAAGTCAAAGTTGGAAGAATTTTTGTGGGTTTTTTGTTGACAATTTCTTAGATTAATCTAAACATTTCTGAGTGTTTCCTAGCAAACTTTCAAATTTTCAAATGCAGAAATTTCTGTGGTTTTACTTTAAATTTTGCAGCTTAATCTCAAAACCTCTTGAGTGTTTTTGGGCAGAAATTTTCTCCTCTCATTTTGTCTACCCACAAAGGCCCTCAGACGCCATCATACGCATCCGTTTGCAGACATTTTCAAGTGCGAGTGTAAACGTTGAATTGGGGGGCGTGGCTAATAGCAGCTTATTTTGTTTTTACAGTGACAAGAGGCACTAAAACAACTGAAAGGAGATCAAAATAGGTAGAACTGACCAGACTAAAACGTCAAAATCTAAGAATGACTTTGTGCATTAAATGTAATGAACATGTTCTCTATAGATAAAACAAGATGAGTGGAAAGAACAAAGTATATGAGCTGAATGTGCAAGAACAAAACAACAAGAAGTCGGACAAGATGGTGAGGACGAGCACAAGCTGCTAGACTGATGAAATTTCCATTATCTCCAGCTGTAATATTGTGAAAGTCACTGTTGCATGTCGTCATTAGTACTGTACCAAAGGCAGGCTGTACACCATACACCGAGCAGCCAACATACTTTAACTAACTGTGCAGCACTTTGAGGGCTCACCGTTTTATTTTTGTCTCCTTTTATTGAAAACAGCTGACTTGAACTTGTCCGATCGGGTTGCCAAAACAAAAAAAAAGGAGAAATTCTTGAACCTAGATGTTTCTCATCTTCCCAACTGGGAGTGAAACAGCAGAGCTTTGTGTCCATATGTACGGGGAATGAAGCGCCAGGAGAGAATAAAATTAACTGCATTCCCTCTTTGAGAGATAGCACCCGATAAAAAGAAAAGCTGCACGATCAGACCTGATCAAACACTTAACAGGTAGAATGCATGGCAGGAGTGTAACTGGAAGCTTTATTAAGAAAACCAAAAGTGCAGCAGAGGGGAGTGAAAGTAATCATGTGAAAAAATCGATAATATTTTAGCGGTTCAGGCGAACTCCCTCACTCCATTTCTGCTCTGGCCAGGATACCTTACCAGAACGTTTTCCACAAACCCGCAGCAAACTCATCTCTTTAGCAAATCACCGCAGTCTTAAAGTAATTAACTGTCTAATGCAAATGTGAGGATGGTGTGAATGTTTATGAGGTTGTGTTTGGATGAACCGATGTTTCATGTTTGTGTCTGGAGTTGCTTTTTTCTTAAAAAATAAATGTGAAAGAAAGAAAAAACTCATCTGTAAAAGCAGCTATGTTGTGTTTGGAAGTGTTAGCGCCTGTGAAAAGCAGAGATAAAGTCTGCTGCTCCGATTTCAGTTCGTAAAGTCAAGATTAATATGGCGGTTTGTCCAGTAAGGAGGACTATTATCTGAGAGAGTGGAGACATAATAAACCAAGACCTTACTCAGGAACTTAAAAGCTCCTAGTGGGGAGCTCTGATTGTTTTTATTCACAGCAGTTACAAAATCTGTAATTAGAAAAAGGCCTCTGGCAATAAGCAATAAATAAATTAATCGCATGATAAATTAAAATGAGCTCAATAATTTCCATTTGCATGATTTAGTGATTTTTCTCTCCCTTTCTACCAAAAAAGTCAACTTTTTGGATGACAAAAGTCTTCAGTCTAATGTTTTGGTCTCAACTTGGTCTTTTTTTGAAGGACAATTTTGTTTACAGACACCCCGTAATTCATTTGTTATTTCTGTTTTGTTTATTTATTTTAGATATTTGAAATGTCTTCCAGTTCTGGTGTTAAGTTTAATGATCTTTGATAAGCATTATATTACTGTAAAATGGTCTCAATAAAACAATATTATCATTTATCACAATAACTTCTGGGACATTTTACCATCTAGAAAAATTTTTTATGACAGGCCTAATCAGAAACAAATATTTTCGTTGTATCAGGATTGAGGTAAATTTTCTCAACACAACAAAATAGTTTCTTTATTTTTTGTTGTCGTTTCCAATAAACAACTAGACAGCCATTTGACTTATTTACGTTGAAAAATGTCGTTTTTGACAACAAAACAATTGGTTTTCTGTTTACAAACATAAACTGACAAGCTTCAAAATGATGAGGTAAAATTTTATACGCCATCATCCAGATATTGATCACTGAACATTTTGTTTTTATAATATATTTTTCAATATTTCATTCAAAAATAAAATTTTCTGGCTCTAAAAATAATATTTTCCCTTTAAAAATGTAGCAGTTAGTTTTACCATCTAGGAAATACCATTACATGCAACATACACATCTATATAAGACAATGTAGAATAAATTTGAGGACCTGATATACGGAGTACAGCAGGATATGTTAACATTTTTACAGTGTGATTGAAATACAAAATGTGTGAGAAATTGTGTGAAACAGCAGCACAACCTAAAGTTGACTGCTTAAACCACCTTAGCGGTCATTTAGTTATACTACTGGTACATTATTAGTATGTGTTTATAACCATTTTACTTTTCCTCTGAGTTTTCTACCAACAGTTCAGTTCATGCTGTTTGCTTTGGGATTTGGTCACATTTTTCTGGGTTTTTGTTAGCATTACACTCCGTCTCTTGCAGCAGGAAATTCCTGGCCTTTCTGAATGTTCTCCCTATGAATGCGTTGGTTTTCGCCAAGTATCCTAATTTCCTCCTGCATCGCAAAAATATTCTATGTTAGGGTATTTGGTTGCTCCAAGTGTGTATGCGTGTGTGTGGTTGGCTAATTACGTTGTTATAGGAAAAGCAGAAATGGTCTGTTGCCATTACTGAAAGACATTAATCTGGGAGAAAACAACTGTAAACTTTTTTAAAAATCTGAATTAGTTTGGTGTACATTGTCAAGAGAGACAAAAGAAAACCTTTGCAAGCAGAGACAGAATCAATAAATTAAGTTTCAAGTTTACAGTGAAAAGCCCAGAGACAAGAAGAAAAAAAGCAATTTTGCAAGTTTCATATCTTCAACTTTTAGACAAGAATGAAGACAAACAAGCTGACAGTGTAGAGGTCACTGTTATCTCCAAAATTCAGATAACTCTGAAACGTTATCATGTTTGGTTTTACTTGTTTCTGTTTATCTACATCCCTGGATTAAATTACTAATCATCTCATCTGTCTTATTTTCTCTCACTAATTTAGCCCTAATGCATCCATTCCACTGGAACAGTATTAATATGTTTTAATCTTTTTCTTATTTTGAGATACTACAACATATTTCATTGGGATTTTAGGTAATAGACCAACGCATCCCATAAGTATCATTTAACTGTGAAGTGGAATGAAAATATCCATGTTTTAAAAGTTTTTTTTCCACAAATAAAAACATGAAATCAGAACATGCACATATATTCAGCTGTCCTTTACTTAGATGTCCCAAAATAAAATTAAAAAGTAAAACTAACTGCCCTCATAGGTGATCGGATCCAATTAAAAAAATCATTAAGAGTTGAAACTTGTTTTCACACTGCACTGTGTCAAAATGATCCACACTGAAAAACATGTTCACCTCCTGGCCTGTGGGGGCGCCACACCAAGAGCCACTGAAGAAAACAACATAAAAACTTCTGAAGAAGACAGAGCCCAACTTCTTTCTTCATGAAACGGAAACAAAAAAGGACTGGCATCAGATTTTAGCGGTTGTAGGATTTCTCTTATACCTTTGGTAAAAGATCACAAGTAATTTCTCAAGCTAGCTCTAGACTTTCATGTTTGTTTTGTTTGTGTTTACCCAGAATGCACTGGAATGTGCTGCTGCAACGGTCTCCAGTCGACTTGGCATCCACATATGCATTTGAACCTCTACAAACTAACCAAACTTTCTAGACTAATGAAGTAGAGTTTGATTAAATGATGCAGCCTCAGTTTCCGTGATGTTTCTCTATTTCTAAATAAAAATAAGTTCCTAACTTTAACTTTTCTGTTCTGCTGTCGGCAGAGCATTTTTCATTTTTGTAACCTTTTCTTCACCTACAAAATACTTTGAAAGAAACAAATTAGGAGAAAGCTGCAAATTAAAAGCAACACAGAAAGCGCATGTCTTAATTTTTCATGTCTTTCTGCCAATAGCGGCTGCAACACAATTCAGTAACAAAAAAAACCCCTCATATGATTTATTGTAATTTAATTCACGTTACGCCTCTCCGTCATTCTCCAGAGGAACCATCTGTTTCCTAATTGGTTTTCTCGTCTCCACCGTATAAGTGAAAAGTTAAACAAAATGTGTTCAGCTTTGCTTTGTTGTCCTGAATCCAGTGGCGGCAGCAGAAAGACTAAAGGTTACGACTCGCTCTCCAGCAGCTCCAGGGTTAAACAGCCAGATGTTCAGGCTGCAAGCCTCTGGTAGACGGTGATTTGTCTTGAAAAAGGCTGTAAAATTTCTAATTGCGATCTTTTTTATGTTATGAAAAGAAAGAGTTGCACCTTTCCCATCTGTCTCAGAGAATTAGCCCAACATGGGTAAATTGTTTCCATCTACTGGAGTATTGGTTTTCCCATGGCTCTGCTGCTGCATCGCAGGAAAATGTAATTGTAGAGGACATGTAATGGCTATCTGATTTTTTTTCTCTTGATATTTTCTTTTCAGAATCCACATCATAGCATGTCTTTGGCATGCTGTAAACTCAACCTGGCATTGTCGTACACTCTGGGCATAAAATACAACACATGCGCTCCAGGGCTCCGATATGGAGAAATTTTACCTCAGTTTTTCTCTGAAGTGTTGATTCTGTCCAGCTGGATCTTTTACCAAAGGATTTTTTCTTTTCTCAAGTGAAATTGTGCAGAGAACTTGGAAGCAGCCAAAAAGACAAACAACATACACGTATGTAAAGAGGGATTATCAGTCGACACCATGTACTGTGCATGACACAAGCAAGAATACATTATTCTAACTATTTAAACTTTTTACAGTTAGGTAAAGAAAATTATTTACAACTAGCAGCCAGTACAGATCAGAGGTTTTATTTTGTAGTACTGACCCTTTGCAACTACGTCACGAAATCATTCAAGGCGCCTTGATGGACATCGGAAGTGAGGGACAAGAGTATTGAACAGAACGATTGAAATTGTTTTCCAAATTGTTTCTGCTAGTTTATTCATGGCTTCTACTTGTTGGAGTCGAGCTAATTTATCTGTGAACGTAACACACCTGGTTGGGGCTCACAGACGGCGGATTTACAACAGTTGGAAATAATTAGCTTAGAAACCGACCCATTCTTCCTCCCTCTTGACGTGTTGATCAAATTACCGACTTTACCTGAATTCACACCACATCATTTATGTCACTGTCATAAACAGCAGGTAGTCATTACATCGGAGCAACATTAAAAAGATGCAAACCAGTTTTTTCCATTCATACTAGGCTACATAACGGCGTGGCTTTGTTTCCATGGTTACTAACTTCTTCTTGATATCTTTCTAATCATACTTATAAAGTATATGAACGTTAATCTTCTTACCTTGTAAAAAGTGTTTGCTGCACATCTGTAATTACACTGAGCTGCTATCCATCACTGCTGTATTTTTCCTCATTAAAAGTTATAAAATAAAATGACAAGTTTGGTTTGCATCCTTGTCTGTTTGTGCAGCCAATCTCGCCATTTTTTAAAGTGAAATCAACTAAATAATAGCGATATTAGGTTACAGTTGTTTGTTTTTAGACTAGCTTTAAAGGAGCCCATTGATTGATTTGACGTTCGTCATGGCGGAGTGGGCGGAGTTCTGGAGAGCGTGACGTCACACGCAAAGGATCGCTAGCGCCTGTAGTTCAACCTGCTGCCATCAAAGCTGGCTTAGTTTACCACCAACTGCAGCTACTCAATGCTCTCATCTGCGTTTGGGTCATTAAGTTTCATCTCGTTCACTAATGCCATTTGTTAGCATGACTCAGAGTTTTTAAAGTGGGGACCAGTGGAGGAGGAGAACCTTGCTGCATTTTTGTTTGTTGAAATGTACTACATACATCTGCCATTCATCAGCAATCACCCTCCCCAGTATTTATGCTCCCCAGTTTCCATCACTCCTTGTGAGATCCTCCTGCTTCCATCCTGTTTACCGCCCATATCTTGTGTTTCCTCCACCTCTCTCCTGCTTGTTTTTTGTAGCTTACATCAGAATTTAAATTTAGGAGGCACCAGTTGATCTACAGACATAAAACACGTTTTAAAGAAAATAAATTAATATTGTTCTTGACTCTTTCAATAAGTAGTGCCCTTACACGACCTCCGTCAGAGCGGTGCAGTGAAACCGAATTTTGCCAACGCTGTGGAAACAGTAGAAGCGGGTAAATGAGGATGCTGTAGCGAGTTGACGTGTCCTGGATAAATAAACACCTGAGACAAATTCGGAGAGATGTTCACTGAGATTACGCTGCACCTCTCAGGAAAATGAGAAACAACTTCTGGAACAGAATGTGTCCAACTGTAGGCCAATCTCCTGGATTAATTTCAAAAGTCTGTTAAGGATTGAAAGTTTGCTTCTGGTTTGTAAAATAAGTATTTACCCTCTTATGCTTTCTTCTGTTTGTTTTTTTTCCCCCTCACTTAAATGTCTTGGATCATCAAAAAAATGTTTTTACAGAAATGCAGTTTTCAAAAGATGACTTGATTTATTAAGAGAAAAATGGGTCTCTTAAATTACTGCGGAAGAATTTTGGTCTGCTTCTTTTTACAGAAATGTTTTTAATCTCATTGGTTTGTTTTCAAGCATTCTCTCCAAGATCTTGCTCCAGTCTAAGTCATATTTAAGTCTGGACTTTTTGCAAAATCTTCTTAACTATTTAGAGGTTGACTGGTGAGCTGCAAAAGTTTTTGTACTTCGATTTGTGTCACTAATCCAAGTACATCTAAAAACAGTCTCAAGAGCTTTAAAAAAACACCCTGACGTTTTTTGGCAATAAATAAAAGTTTTTTAGTGTCTGGAAATTAAGCCGTTTCAAAAACCTTTCGAAAATAAATCAGCACTACCTGTTACCTAGCAACCCCGAAGACGTCAGCTCGTTACCTAGCAACCCCAGTGGAGTTCCGGACGTTAGAATTGACCTCCAAATCCTTCATTGTTGTTTCACTTATTTACGTACATGCATGAAAAACTGCATTTTTCTAAATATAAGGAAGCGGTTTTCAAATATTTATTCAAAAACTGTTTTTATATTCATTATTGATATACTATCTTTGATGTTAAAATGTGTTTAAAACATCAAAATGTAACAAAAAATAAAAAATTTAGTAATCTGTAAGGTTGCTTTACTTTTTACTGTCCATAAACTGAATGTGGTTTAAAACTCACTGACTGCAACATCAAGTTAGACTTTGTTGAGCAAGTTCACTTTATAATTTACATGCAAAAAGAGAATGATTTGATTTAATCTGTTTTTTTTTGGGGTAATCAATGAGCAAACATTTCTGCTGTCACCTCCTGTTTTTGAAGGAACAGGTTAGCGTGACATATTTCTGCTTTATTCCTCTGAGAACTGAAATAATTTATCCGCTTTTTCATTCCATATCCAGCAAATAAAACAAGAATTTATCAGTCTGTGGATAAGAAAGTGTGAACCCGGTGAATTTGGAGGAAAAGCAACAGAGTTTAAACGCATTATCTGTGTTTTTTTTTGTGATAATGGAGGGAACTCAGTCAGGTCTGAAAGTGCTGTCACGTTTCTCTGGTTACATGTTTGCAGATATTGAACATTTCTCAGTGCTCCTTCAGATAAGGCTTCAGGGAAATGCCGTGTTCATCACCACACCGGAGGGTAAAACAAGATGGTTTTGTGCTGTCGCTTTGCGAGTGATAAGTTTTAACCTTCTCTGAATCCTCCTATTTTATTCAATACTGTTGTTTGTGTCAGTCTGCACAAAGAAGCAGGGCTCCATTTTTCAGCCAAGCTTTTTAAAGGGGAACTATTATGCAAAGTTCACATTTTACACATTTTCATGCTTCCATTAAGGTTTTTACTTCTTAAAAAAAAAACAAAATAAAAAAACAAACAAAAAAAAAACAGCCAGTTTTTGGCAGTAAGTTCATGTTTTTTGGTGTCAGGAAAACAAACCGTTTCAAGAATCCCCCTAATGTAGTGATATTCAGAACCCTCATCACCTAGCAACCCCAACGAACCCCAGCCTGTTACCTAGAAACCCTGATCAGCTAGTTTTACTGCTGTATTCGCTGTACAATGGCTGCTGGAAAAGACAAGTGTTTTGTCGTTAACTTACCATCCAGAAACCCCTTTTTGCATTCTTGTTGGTTGTGCAGGAGACTCCACTTCTGCTTTTCAAAGATATACTGTTGCATAATTGCGAATCTGTTTGCAGCTTATTTGTATTTAAAGTAACAAGAGGCCATAAAACAGCTAATTCTGAAAGGAGATCAAAATAGACAGAAGTGACCAAACAAAAATCTCATTTCTTAAGAATGGTTTTGTTAAAAGAATGTAATTAACATGTTTTGTATAACTCCGGCTTCCATGACTGTCAGGTTAATTGGTTTCTCTAAATTGTCCTTAGGTGTGATTGTGTGTATGTGGTTGTTTGTCCTGTCTATCTCTGCGTAGCCTTGCAACAGACTAGCGACCTGTCCAGGGTGTACCCCGCCTCTCGCCCGGATTGTTAGCTGGATATAGGCACCAGCACCCTTCCTGACTCCACTAGGGACAAGCGTGTAAAAAAATGGATGGATGGATGTTTTGTATAGACCAAAAACCTATCCTAACCTGTTCAAGGAAGCATAATAGATCCCCTTTTAACCAGTGATTTGGCACAGATTTGATGTTCTGTTGATGAAAGACACCGTAGCTCGTATCCTCCCTGAAGACCGCCACGGCAGCGCTCTTATTATTCGCTTGTTTCCGGGGCGAACGGCATCATATCTCATTCTGTTTATTTCTTTGATCGTGCAGAACCAGCTCCTCTACTTTCTGTTTCATCGCTCTGCTGGACTCTTCCCCATCGCCACGGCCGTCTTTAATGACAGGAAGTCTGAACAGCCAGAATTTTGAGGTCAACCTGTCAGACTTTTCTAATAATTTTAGATAAGTGCAGACACTTTTTTTTTACTTTTTTATCTCCACATTATCACCACAGTAGTCAAAAAGCGAGCATTGAATGCTTGACCACAGAGATGGCCATGTAACTGGAAAAGAAGCACACATTTTATCTGAACACTGCGTGGAACCACTGAATGAGATGTATTTTAGTCTGTCTCCAGGATTTAATTGTACTTTTAGCGGTTATTTCCATGATTGCTGTGGACAAAATTATGAAAAAATAAGAGACAAATATTTCCACTAACATTACAATGTTCTTCTCCACTTGTAAATCACCTTTTCTGTAATTATTGGCTCACAGTCGTGTTCTTCCGTTCACAGAAACATTACTTTGGGAAACTGTCTTTTAAATTACATTTCTGATTATTCTAACTTGTGTATCTTTATTAGCATAATAATGGCTACTTCTCCTGGGGTCCACAAAAAACACATTTATTAAAAAAAACAAACAGTTACACTTAATAAAACACTAATAACATATTCATTAATTCATGAATTTTGGCAGGGTATTTAATTACATTTTGGAGTTATCTTCATAAGTTAAGGCAATTTAAAAAGCAAAAAAACCAAAAATATTACCTAGTAAGATGAGACTAACTGACAAGTAACTTTTCAGCAGGATATAGAAGCTTGTTTTAAGTAAAAGAAATCCTTAATAATGTTTAAAAGTACTAGTTCCGGGGCGTGCTGTGGTGGCGCAGCGGGTTAGCACGCCCCACGTTTGGAGGCCTTAGTCCTCGACGCGGACGTCGCGGGTTCGTCTCCCGGTCCCGACGACCTTTGCCGCATGTCTTCCCCCTCTCCAAAAACCCTCCTTCCTGTCTGCCTACTGTCGAAAAAATACGAGCCACTAGCGCCGCAAAAACTCTTCGGAGAAAAAAAATTGACAAAAACAAAAAAAGTACTAGTTCCACTGGCAGATTATTCACTCATACCATGAAAAAATTTTTACGTCACTAAAATCAGAAGGCACTGGCCCTTACTTAGCTCAGCCCGTTACCTAGCAACCCCAGCAAAGCCCAGCCCGTCACCTAGCAACCCAAGCTTAGCTCCAGAACAGAGCAAGAATGTCATGTTATAACTGAAATATCCTTTGAGTTGAAACGGTACTTTCAAGTATTTGCGGACAACTTCAGTAGTTTAATCCTTATTTCACCATGTAAAGACCAACACAGCGACCTTCTTCCTTGTTTCTGCCAGATTTCTAAGCTTTGTTTCTTAAAATTAGGATGTAGCACATAAAGTTGTGTTTAAGCATGGCAGAACAAGGTGGTTTAAGAATAAATAAATGTCAGCTTGGTGGTTGTTTGGGTTAGGAGTTAGGTAGGGAGTGGTTCTCTCAGGTTTTCCGCTGGTGAATAACCAGTCTGAAAATGTGCTTGCAGGGCAAACACATGGAAAATGTTTCTACCAGAGGAGAGAACCATCAGATTCAGGCATCACAGGCTCTTTAAATTATTAAGTCAGCTCTGTTTGTGCTTGTTCTTTCTTGGTGTGACCTTTCACCTACATACACTGTCACACAATGTGAAGTTTCTAAGCAGCTGAATTTGAACATCCGTCTTCTGTACTATTAACCTCCCACTTATTTTTTACTTTAGGGGATTGTTTTAAGTAAATAATTATTTAATTACACATTTTTCCCATGTTAAAGTGAAATAATCTCCCAGTGGAACTATTACTTTTTCATAAATATTAAGAAAATATGGACTCTAAACAACTTATTATACTATAAAAGTTATTTGTAAATTAGTTTTGTCTCACTTCAAGTATACTGAGATATTAACACTAGACATTAAACCAAAAATATTTGATAAAATGTGTTTTTGGAGTGTTGGTCTCAACTAGCTTCTTTTTTGAAGGAGGCTGTTTCAGTTGTTTTGCTAACTTATTTTGGCTATTTAAAATGTCTTCCAGTTCCAGTTAGTTAAATGTTTGTTAGAAATGAAATTGACCTTTTGAGATTTGAGGTGTACTTAGATTATCACGTTATTACCATTATATAACTTGAAGATGGTCTTAAACAACAATATTATCGTTTATCGCAGTATGTGGAGGTGCCAGTTTTAAAACAATTAGCTACAGTTTTAGTATTAAAGCTGTAAAAGAAAGAATAAAACAAAAATTGTTGAAATCAAAACTGGTTTTATTGTCACTGTGGTAGAAATAGAGCACAGCTAACTACTACCGAGGTTATTACAGTTAACTAAAACTGAAATTGAGAAAATGTTTTAATTAAAATAAATAAAAACTAAGTAATGGAGAAAAACTATAACTAAATGGACCTATGTCATACATTTATAAAACTAAGTAAAACATATTAAAATTATAGACATATTTTCTGTTTTTGTGTTCATGAATCTATTTAATGACTTTTTGACCTGATGAGAATTTTTTTTGCCACAACACTACAAAATGGCAACAGCAAATGTTGGGAGAAACCACCAGAGTCAACTGGTTGTTTAACAATAATTGAATAGTTTTTTTTGAAAATGATATCTTCTGTTTATATATTCAATACCCAATCAATACCCAATGGTATGAATACATAACCTTATGAATTCAGCATCTAAAAATTAACCAAAGTATGAACCAAAAAAAACTATTACTAAAAATAATAAAAACTAGACAATATTTAATTAATAATAAATAAAAATGAGCAAACACACTCTTAAACACATACAAAAAGTCAATGAAACAAAGCTAAACTATAATTAAACACTATTATAACCCTGGCCACTACAGGAAGTAAAACAATCACATTTAATTTGGAAAAAAGGAGAATTTTTTTACCTGTGTGTTTCTTACTGTTACTAACGGTGAAGATATTTGGAATTTGATCAAAGATTAAAACATCCAACATAAAAAAAAGGAAATATGCAGAATTTGATCAACACTTAAGCTCCCATGGTGTTGCGTTACTGTCTGCTTTCTGTCAAGCTGAACTTTTGTTTCAGTCGGTCCAAAGGTAATATAACATTCAGTTGACATTCAGATTTTTGGGGATTTGGGTTTGTTGACTCTGCGTGCTGCAGTTTAACCAGCCGCTGTGATTATTTCTGCTCCCAGTGCAGCTGTGTTTGTGCTCCAATCTCTGTCTCCTATACTGTGCATGACGAAAGAATGAAAAACAAATGAATGAAGGAAAGCTTGCTGATTTATTTCCACCACCTTTGGGATTTTAAATATTTACAGTTGTTCACAATAAAATTAAATGTTGGAAAAATTGGGGTTATGACCATGGAGGTTTGGTTGTATGGTGTAAGAAAGAGAAAAAAGACCTGTTTCTAATATTAACCTCCAGCATGAATAATTAATCTGGAGCGTTGGTAAATAATAGCATTTTGCGATTGCTACAGGCTAGCTAATTTAGTTCGTTGTCACCTAAATGTAATTTTTTAACCACAGGCTCAAGCTGTGTGGGCTTCAGGGAGGTGATGATGAAAAATAAAGAGCCCTGATCCTTTACAAAGTGCAACGCCCTGTGTGACCTTGATGGGGGCTGCTGCTGGATGGACAGGGCGGCGGCGCAGAAGGCTCTGAGGGCGAGGCGTCCATTCATCAAGAGCTGTGGGATTTATTGAGCTTTGGGTATCATCCTGTGTCAAGGTGCACATTCTTTCTGTGTATTATAGGGCCAGATGATACTATGTGGAGGCTTCCAGTAAATAATCTCGAGGTTATGTCTTGTGTTGAGTTATGCATCCAGTTAAATTTATGATTAAGGCTCAGAGGAATGAATTATAAAGGAATGTTCACATAGAAATCCCAGTGAAGCATGAATAGGAGTGGAGGAAATGCATTAGACTTGCTTTATGAGAGGTAATCTGAAATCGGTGATGTCAAAACCACAAAGTCAGACACAGAAAAAATAAAAGCTGGAGCACAGCACATCTCAGGAAAACAAAACAAAGTATTTTTGACCTTTTATGATTATCAATGGATATATTATTGATTAACAAGTCAGACTATTACTTATACTGCACCAATTTTCACATATATGCTGTGTTCAGGGTCATAGATAATTAAAATCACATTTTAATTATCTATTAAAATGTGACCAAAATAAAAAATATGATTAAAATGAAATACAAAATAAAAAGAGCAAAAGAACACTGAAAACGCAGACAAAGCTTGTTCAAAAGTGATAATCAGCTGACAAAGTACAAAAATCTTCACTACAAAGTCTCCAGCTCAAAATTAGGTTATGGATTTAGTTTAATGACTCATTGAGGCGGAAAAGGCCAGGAGAAGTTTAGCATGGGAACCTAGCAAACCAGCACCTTATGCTGGTTTGTTATGGAAGGATTTAAAAGTATTCTTTAGTGCAACCAACCTGAATGTAATTTACTATCTTGCAAAATGGCCACTTGAAAAATAAATTACATTTGACAAGAGTTATTAAAATAAATGTTGTAATTTCTGCTCCAGTCAAACACTCTTGCCTATTTAGCTCAGGCACTGAGAAAAAAACAGCTGCAGTTAAAGGGGCGGTGTTGTGTAAAATCAACTTTTTTCAGCGTAACATCATGTTATAAAGCTTTTCCCTCATCAAAAACGTACCTGGAGTTTTGCTTTTATTCTTTTATGCACGTTGGAGAAATCCTTTAATTTCCATGGCAACCATTCAGCAGGGCAAAATACATGGGTGGACCTAGCTCCGCCTTTGAGGTACAGCTTCTCCTCTGACTTCCTGAAGGCGGAGTTTCAGAAAGAGTAGGAACTTTTAAAGAGACAGAGGGCCAATTTAAAGCCATCAAACTACAAAGTCAAATTTCTTTGAAGTTATATTTGATATATATAATGTATTTTTATACTTGAAGTTAAAATAGTGACTTCATTGTGTTTTTAAAGTACAATAGTAGTAGTAAATTTTTATTCTCAGAGAATTGTGAAGAGTTCCCTGCTAATATCCTATTCGAATAATAGTTTTATCTGTGTAGCTATGAAAATAATGCTTAATGTAATTTTCCCATTTAAAATAAATTGTAGTTCTCAACTTATTTGTGTCCTTAAAACATTTAATCTGACATTTATATCTTAACAAAATAAATAAATCCCTTTCATGGTTTTTGCCAATTATTACACAATTAACAGTCACTCTAACATGAAAAGGAAATCTTGGGCTTTGCCGTTAAAGGGCAATAGCAAAATGAGGAGAGATCTGTCACAAATCTCTGGCTGCTGCAAAAAGATTTGCTATTAAACACTGGCTTCACTATCGCATTATCTGCTGCTGTGCTGAGCCGCTGCATTCATTTTCTCCCCCCCCCCCCCCCCCCCCCACTGGCTCACTAATCCAGTGTCGCTGGAGGAAAAGCAGCAAACATTTTATTTTTTTCACATGGTTTTCAAAGACAGCTTTTGTTGAGAGGCCAAGAAAATTTTGGATCGCATCACAAATGCATTTTAAGCATGGCAACTGGATGTATGACATGCTTGTACAGACTGTGAAGTGCTTACTCAGAGCAACGCATTCCTGATGAAAACGAAACTCCCCTTACTCGAAAAATTTATCTTGGATTTGATTCACCCAACAGAAAAACATCTACCGGTTTTGTTCCACAGTTTGGAAAATTGGGTCAATAATCTGTAGAAATAAATCTTTGCCCAGCGTTAATTTACAGGGAACATCTAATTAGTTACCTCTAATTGGATCCTAATTCATTATAACTGAGGAACGTCCATCCGACCTCAGCTATATTGCTGTTTTTTTGTCACTACTATTACTAATTTTACTTTAAATAAAGATAACCTAAACAAATACAAAAAGCATGGCACAAAATAAATGTCATTTTAAGTCAAAGAAGGGAATCTAACCCAACCTTTTCCGATGTAAAAAAGTAATGATACCATGTCTTCTCAAAATAATTATTCAGTGGGAAGTATTGTGTGTTTTGCAGCCACATACTGCCATTTTGTAAAATGATCAAGTAACTGTTACCTTCAATTGTTGTAAAAATGCTATATATTTCAAATATGACTTAAAAGAGATTTGAGTTCTTAATTTAACGCTTCTGTTTTTTTAAAAACTCCTGCTCTTTCTGAAACTATGCCTTCACAACATGGCTCCTCTAGAAACCCTTTAAAAATGTTTTTTACCAGCGTTTCACTAAGAAGTAGCTACGATAAATGAGATCAGCTGATGCACAGTTTCACCAGGTGTTTGCTAATTGCGGCTGACTAGTCTGAAGGAGCAGAGTGGGGGAGTTGCAAGGGAGTGAAGCTCTGTGAGGCAGCAGCTTGGAAACTGCAGCTCGGAGGAGGAGCTTTGTCCTTGAAGGCGGGGCTAGGTCCACCCTGCTGAATGGTTGCCGTGGAAATTAAAATATTTCTCCAACATTCATGAAAGAATCAAAGAAAGTTTGATTCTTTCCATGTTTGTCTATGATGATGGCAAAACATTATAGCATGATGTAGAGCTCAAAAAAGTTGATTTTACATTATACCTTAGATAACATCTGAATCTGACAACATGAAGCTAAAGGATCTCAAAAAGCAGAAAGTAACGGTGCGATCTAAACAAAATTATTAACATCCATGATAAAAAACATTGAAAATATCCAGAAAAGCCTCTAAAGTACTGCAGGTCTCACATCCCGCAGAGTGAGTGTTAATAACCCAACAATGACAAAGACACAACAAACATCAGATAAAATCTTCATGATCACCAAGATTTTATCTGGTAGAAAAATAAAAATAAATAAATAAATTATTTTTTTAAAATAAGAAAATAAAACATTTAGTGCCTAAAATACAACAACATGGTGTTCCTTAAGTGAATGCTTGATCATTTGTAGCAAAAGATGCAACTGCAACTAAAAAATACTTTGAAAAGTTCAGGTCTTTCTGCTTGACTTAAAATCAACACAATGTAGAGCTAATCTGCTGATTATATTAGGATTAACAGATTAAAAATAAATGCAAAAGGTGCTTAATGGAAGATTTTTACCTTATTCTTTTTTGCAGGATGAAGCTAAAACTGTGCGACTTGAGGACTTCTGGGTAGAACAGATTTCTAGACAAATATATGTATATGTTTATCTTTGGGGTTAATTTCTGCCTTTTTTAAGCCTATAGTTCAGTTAATGATTAATCGGTTACTAAATTAGTTGACAATCACGATTAATTGTTAAAACTGAAGTGGTTAAGAAGAACTTTTTTAAAGAAAACATATGTGGGATAACTTGTCTTTTGACGAGACGCGTTCAGATAAAGCTTAGATTTTATTGATTATCTTGAACTCCTTATGGTAATCCATAAAATCCTTTAATTTAAGACTTTGTCTCAGATGTTATTTGCTCTGTCCTACTCAGCAGTCGGTTTTCCAATACATGCCAGGTACACACTGACCTACCCGCCTTACAGTTTGGGTGGCCGCTTCCTCTTCAAGGTTTGTTTTCACCCACTGTTCTGACTAAATCCCTCAGAAAAGCCCTTTTCCTGGCAGGTTTAATTAGGTTTTAAGTCGTCCAAAACGCAGCAAAAACAAAAACCAGTCAGAACTTAAACAGGATGTAGAGCAGCGTCATTGACAATCCTTTGAAGTTTGACTATTTTAGTGCCGCATCAACCACGACACTCATCATTTGGATTGTAGATCGTGAGTTAAATGAACAGATATCTTACCTACCTCTATAGGTATTATTCATTTTATGTTAATTATTATAACCTTATGCATCGACGTCTGAATGGATACATTTCTGTTTGCAGCTGCATCGGTTACAAAACAGCAGACCCCACTTTAAAAACCACAGCTTACTCTTCCTGTTTAGATAGTTGCCATCTTTTGCTCACGTTGCCGTTTTCCTGATTTACAACCGGCAATGGCTTTTTAAAACAGACTGGATGAAAGGCGGAGGTCGCTGGGAAGTCAGCAGCACATCGGTGTTCAATTAGACGCCGTTAAAACTTGGAACTTTTAAAGTTTGGCAGAGGAAAAGTCCCAAACGTCTCCCCCCTGATCCGACATCTCAAACAGGGAGTGGGGAGTGAATAATCCCCGCTGTATTTTAGGGAATGACAAGCGCTGGCAGTGGAAGTGCAAATTAACTAAAATTCATTTGAAACGCCTGTTGTCTTAGATCACATCATTCCTGCATCCGTCAGACTTCCTGTGTTCTTTGCGGAAATTGCTCAGCCCTTGTTTTGACTCCACTTTCTCGTTTCGCAGTGATTTCATTGCGAATAATTTGCTTTTAACACGTTCTTCATTAGTTGCCCGTCGCTGTTATGTATAAACATAAGGAGGAGAGTCACAATCAGATAAAAGCAATTCCGCTTTGTTGAGATAAGAAAGCTCTTTCCTTTAAAAAAAAAAAGGAGTTTTTAAACTTTAATGCCCGTTTTTGTCTAAGCATGTTGGTTAATGTCTCCTCCGTCTGATCTCTTTGAGAGGAAGCAGACTTGTCTTTTACTCGAGTGATGAGCTTTTGACATCAATTTGTGTTTGTTAGACTGCAGCAAGGCATCCTCCCCCAAAGATCAATACCTCGACTCATCCCTCTTAGGCTCTGTGCCTTTACAAGCTGTACAGACAGATAAAGTGTAAAAGAAAGAGCAAGACACAGACTGAAGAGACAGGGGGGGAAAGCTGGAGGGAGAATCAAAACAGCCAAAGCGGCAGAGTAAATCTGGAATTGGTTTTATTGTTGGAGCATGACTTTCATGATGTTGGCTGCTTGGCCTGCATGATTTTTTTTTCTCAGTTCAAGGTTACCAGACTCTCTGAAAATGTTCTTATTGTAGAACATGAAGTGAGGAGTTCACTGACAGGACATTCAGTGTAATTTACTTGTTCCCAGTCTGTAATAAAAGCAATCAGGTGAAACGATGAAAAAAGGTATGGTTCCTGCCCTCGTTATTTTCTATATTCAATGCTTTTGTCCAACTATTTCACTTTAAGTCCTACACCCCTCTTAAATTCAAATGAAATTCAATAAAATGCACAGATTTGAATATATTCTGCAGCAGAACTACAGAGCGGAACAACTCTTCTCAGAGGGCAATGTGACGACATGCCACACATTTAACATTTAAAACTATGACAAACAGAAAAAAATATAACTCACCGTAAGAAAAATAGTGGGGTTTAAAGTGTAACTAATCCTCCTCTGAAAGCTAAAAATCACAAATTTTGGAAAGTTCCTTCAAAGTGGGCGGAGCCAAAAGACGCGACAGAGTGTGGGGATGAACGGAGGGGGTTAGCGCCGTATTCATGTCTGTGGTTACCACGATGACAACTCATCCACTTTATCGCTATAGCGATTTTTCAGACTCCTCTAGTGATTCTTGTTTTCAAAACAACTAGTGATAAAGCTAGTGACTCCTATTCCGTGTTGTTGGAGACAACGAATGCAGCCTGTCTGTCCTGAGCGGGCAGAGAGCGGCCATTAGCCGCCATTAGCTTCTCCCGCTTCACAGTAACGGCCTTCGAACAACGCTCACCAGTCGCCATGGCAACGCTCGCAACAACTGAGAGAGAGGGGGAAAGCACTATGCTTTCTCCTTGCATGTTTTTTTATTTGTATGTTTTATTAAATAACGTACAAGTACGGAGAGAACAGTAAACCATATAAGAGTAGTGACAAGGGTTATTACAACATCATGCTCATAAAATGAAGTTAGATAATACTAAAATGTTTAAATTTAGTGTTATCTACTGGGAATGAGAAACTGACATTGGTGAAATAGGTCAATTTTAAAAGTCACAAAGCAATTCATTTTTCTACTGAAGTTGTGAATATAAAAATCAAATTAATTAAAAAAAAAATATTTTCTTCTGTTCTTGAGTAATTGTGAAAACCAAGGACAATATTATCGCAACATAAAACAAAATCTTTATATGTACTATTAATTATAAACCGACAGACATTTCGATTTATAGCAAAGCAAAGCCAAAAGAGAGTTTCAGAGTTAGAATCATGTAGTGAACATTTTATATTAATATCCTTTTTGAATTTAGCAGGTAGTGATTAGCTGGATAGTATTTATGTATAATTTTGTGGGTGTTGTTGTTTACATCTGGAAATGTTTGCACATGTGGTAGATTAGCCACATGTGCTAATCTACCACATGTGATAACAGAACACTTATTAATAAACGCAAAATATTATTAATAATATTCTGCGATATGGAATCTGTTTAACAAAAATTCGCCTCATTTTCCAACTTTTTTTTTTTTTTGACTAGAAACATTAAAACTCTGATGTGATGTTTTCCCTAGACAAAAGTTCTGATTTCCGAGGTAAACTGAATGCACCATTACACCCTGATTCTCCAAACAGAAGTTGCTCAGAGGGTCAAAAGTACTCCAAACGAGAAAACAAAACAAAAAAAGTGAAATGAACGATCCTTTTCAGGACAGGCTCTGGTGGAAGGAGCCGCACAATCAATCAAAGCCGACCGAACAAAGTGTCTAATAAATCAGTTTGTGACCAAAGCAGAAATGTTCTTGGCAATCTGCATTTATACTGTCAGGCAGAGCCAGATTTAGCTCTGAAAACAATTTCAACCCGTACTCAGAGCAACTTGGAGGGCTTCATTTGTCTGAGTGGTTGAGATTCGCTCATGACGGTGATGGACAGATCAATTCTTCCAAGCGTGCCCGGCCTCCTCCAAACGCTTTTACCAAGGATTTCTCAGAGTACCGCTATCTTCTGGGTCAGCTTGAATGTAGCGAACAAGTGCTTGCTGTCGATCCATGCATGACACATTGCTGTTAAAGATTTGTTCAGGTTTTGTTTTCTCTTAATATCAAGCAAAGAGAATCTTTAGTGTAAATATTTAATTTGTCACAAAAAGTGGCTATTCAAACAAACCTGTGAAAAACTCAAGACGTATTTGCGATAAAAGGCGATGAGTGTCTGAATCTGTGTTAAAATTTCAAAATAAAACAAGATAAAACAAAAAAATCAGGTGTTATTCTGGTGGTGTTTTTATTTTCAAACTAATTTAGAAAAACAACTATTACAAAATATTAAACAGTGTGTTTTTAAAAAAAAAAAAAAAGTATATATGTACAGTACAGACCAAAAGTTTGGACGCACCTTTTAATTCAATGAGTTTCCTTTATTTTCATGACTATTGACATTGTAGATTCACACTGAAGGCATCAAAACTATGAATAACACATGTGGAAATATGCACTAAACAAAAAAGTGTAAAACAACTGAAAATACCCCTTATATTCTAGTTTCTTCAAAGTAGCAACCTTTTGCTGTGATTACTGCTTTGCACACACTCTGCATTTTCTTGATGAGCTTCAAGAGGTAGTCACCTGAAATGGTTTTCACTTCATAGGTGTGCCCTGTCAGGTTAATAAGTGGGATTTCTTGCCTTATAAATAGTCATGAAAATAAAGAAAACCCACAGAATTAGAAGGTGTGTCCAAACTTTTGGTCTGTACTGTATATATATAAAAAAATGATGATGATCAGCCTGAAAAAGTTTGGGAAACACTGCCATGGATTTATCCTAACCTGTTCCTGTAAGCGTCATAGGTAACTTTTATAGCACATCTGTGGCTAAATCAAACACAATATAAATTACAGGAACCATTTTTACTCGATATTTGGGGAACTACCTATGATATTTTACATGACAAGGAACCATAAAAGGAAAGAACACGGCCGCTTTGGTGTTTCCCTTTTCAGGCTTGGATTGGGCTTAACTAGAATATTTCTTTGTCCAGGTTCAGTTATTTTTAAGCAGCTGAGCTAATAAATTATTCGTGCCATGTACTCCGCCCTGTCAGGACAACTGAAATGCAATATGTCATTAACATCTTTTTGCTGCCACACCTATCAAGGGAGCTGCAACGAAATGACAACAGAAAAAAAGAATCTGCATTTAATAAATAAATATTAAATTTTTATTTGCTTGGGCTGTAAGAGTCATCGTGAGTCATTCATGAGGAGAAAGTGGAAACAAGACAGAACTCTGGTTGGCTTGTAGAGTACAGAGTTACACTGCTGGCTGATGATTGTGGAGTGTTTATGAACTGCGTTGCTACATAAAACTGTACAATGTCAAATGTGGCTTGTGTGTAACCCACCTTCATGTCCTCTGGAGGCATTGCGGCCTGTTTTTCTCCCACTAAGCCCTCTGGAATCGAGTCTGGTTTCCCACCATTTCCTCTCCACGTGTTTTGCATCACTGAACGAGCAGCAAAACGGGCGGCAGATAACCGCTCATACCTGCAGGGAACAGGACTGACTAAACAAGGGGTATTTTTGGGATCTTTCATTGTGAAATCTGACCTACCATCTAGAACAAGAGGCAGTATTTTCAGAAAAAGGGGGAGTTAAGGTGAAGAACATAACTGTTTCCAGTTACAATGATGAGTCATTCGAAAACACATTTGAAAGGCGTTTTATTTTGGAGGACGTTGACAAAAGCTATCGACTAGTCCTTTTTTTTTTTTGCTATGCTGAGGCGACTGAAAGCCTGTGGCAGTGGAGGAATAAACTAAAACTGCAGGAGAATCATTTGGAGTTGGCGTTAGATTGGAATAGAAATGGGATTTCAGGTAATTCGGCTGAATATGCTGCAGCTCCACGCTCGGCTGTGGTTCAAAACTATTGATCCACTCTTCTCTCTTTATGACTTTTTTTTCTCCCACCATTTAATTTCTCAGCAGAGAGGATCAAAGTGTTCCTGCAACAGTTGCAACATCCACCACCAACCATCCTTATTTTTTTCCCCTGTGAAATCTTGTAATTGAAAACAGATATCGGAGTTACAACACGCTGAGTGGACTGAACCGAACTCTTCACTTTAACGTCTTTTACGTCCATTACATCGGCTGTTTGTACTCAAGGGTTAAATATACTGCAGATCTTCTATAAGTCTGTTGTTGAGAGCGTCATCTGTTGGGGCAGAGCCAGGGACCTAAAAAGGCTCAACAGCCTGATAAAGAAGGCTGGTTCTGTTCTGGTTCTGTTCTGGAGACAACTGTGGAACCTCTGGTGATTATTATGCAAAGAAAGATTGTTAATAAAGTAAAGAAAATTATGGACAACCCTGATCATCCTCTTCACAAGACTGTCTTTGGAAGGTAGAGCATCTTCAGTCAGAGGCTTGTTCAGATTTAGTGCAGTACAGACTGCTACAGGAGATCTTTCCTGCCAACAGCCATCACTTCCTACAATAACTCTTTGAAGAATCTTAATTATTGAGTTACAACAACATTTCATTTGCTTTGAGGATTAATAAAGTATTTTTGAATTTTGAATTCTATTAAGATATTCGCCCTTTCCACGTGACGTCACGCACTCCATGGCCCACTGCGCCGTGACGGACGTAACAACCGATGGCTCCTTTAAAGCTAATCTAAAAACAGACATCTGTAGACTGATGTCGCTTTTATTTAGTAGATTTCACTTAAAAAATGGTCATACTGTGCTGCGCGGTCGGCTGCACAAACAGACAAGCATGCAAACCAAACTTGTCATTTTATAACTTTTAATGAGGAAAGATCCTGCAGCGACGGACAGTAAGTAGCCCTAAATCAGGGGTCTCAAACTCCAGTCCTCGAGGGCCGCAGTCCTGCAGTTTTTAGATGTGCCACAGGTACAAAACACTGGAACGAAATGACTTAATTACCTCCTCCTTGTATAGATCAGTTTTCCAGAGCCTTAATGACCTAATTATTCTGTTCAGGTGTGGTGCAGCAGAGGCACATCTAAAAGTTGCAGGACTGCGGCCCTCAAGGACTGGAGTTTGAGACCCCTGCCCTAAATAATAATGACTGGCAGCCCTCGGTGTAATCACGGATTCGCTTTTTAAAGGTAAGAAGATTAACGTTTATATACTTTATAAATAGGTAATTTTAGAAAAGAAATCAATTATCGCATTATGGAGAAGGTACGTGTGTAATCATTAGTTACCATGGAGACAGTGCCGCACCGTCATGTAGCCTAGCATGTATGGGAATAACTGGGTAACATCTCGTCTTTTGTATGTTTTTAATGCTCCGGTGTGAAAGGAAACGCTGTTTATGACATAGTGACATAAATGATGTGGTGTGAATTCAGGTAAAGTCGGTAATTTGATCAACACGTCAAGAGGGAGGAAGTTTCTAAGCTAGCTATTTCCAACTGTTGTAAATCCCGCCGTCTATGAGCCCCAACCAGGTGTGTTACGTTCACAGATAAATTAGCTCGACTCCAACAAGCAGAAGCCATGAATAAACTGGCAAAAACAATTTGGAAAAACAATTTCAGTCGCTCTGTTCAATACTCCCGTCCCTTCCGACGTCCATCATGGCGCTTCGAATGATTTCGTGACGTATTAGAAAGCATCAATAGTTTAGTGCTAGTGTCCAAATCACCTACATAAATGCAAATTTTTGAAGAAAAAACCAAATTTTTTAGTTTTTTTGATCGAACTTAAACATTATTGATCAACAATTCAATCCTCCACTAATCAAAAAGCAGAATCAACAATACGGGCTTGTAATCAACTTGGAATTTTGGATTAAATTTTATGTTAATGCACTGTGACATCTGGCACACATATCACAATTTGTGCTATTTCCTTTATACATATTTATATTGATTGTCATTTTCTTATCTCCTTGCTTTATTTTATGCTCCCCCTGGTAAATTATTGTTATTATCTTCCCGAGTTTTGTTCACAGTACAATTGTATTGTTGTTTATTATAATAAATAAAGTTTATTAAAAAAAAAGATAGTGTCCAAATCAGGTGGGAGTATCACTAGTGGTGTTCTTTGCTCAAAATAATGGTATAAATTACAAAAAAGAGCAGGAGTTTTCCTTTAAAAATGTAATTGTGGATCTCTGGATCGCTTTAATGCGTAATAAGCAATCCGATGCCAGGATTACGCAGTACAAGTTGTGTAATTGTTGATCAACAATTACACTACTGGAGAAATTTGTGTATTTCTCTACAACTGCTACTTCCCGTCATGGGAACAAGAAAATAAACTCATTTCTGGAGTTACCCGTCCCAGGACATTATAAAAACAATCTGGTCTACATTTGTTTGTAACGTTCAAGTTTTAAATGATGCCTTACTTTTATTCAGTGGTGTGTTTATAAACGTCTTTTACAAGGCGAGCCGAGCTGGGGGGGTCAAAAGGTAATGAAAAAGTCACTTGCAACACTAGCAGATTATTTTATTTATATTAAGACATTTTCCCATATAAAAATAAGTACAAGTGAAATAATCTGTCAATGAAACTAATAATTTTTCATTAATAGTCAATAGAAATTATTGACTCTAAATAAGCTCCCATATCTTGCTGAAAAGTTACTTATGACATAGTTTTATCTTATTTTAAGTGTACTTAGATGTTTCTACTAGAAACTAGATAAAAATTATTTGGTAAGATTTTTGTTTTTGCAGTATTGTACCTCTGTCTCTTGTAAATTTTAAGTTTAAATATCCTGTATCATTTATTTATTTTATTTTTAATTTTTTTATGTTAAATGCAAAATGTTTATTTTGGCTTGAGTACTGCTCTGAGTATGTTGTCCTTTCAGCAAATGGTATGATTTAGAGTAATCGATTACTAAATTAGTTGCCTATTATTTCTATAGCGCTCCAGACGTCACGTTACAAAGTTTGTTTACGCCGCCATGTTTTCTGAGAACAGCAACCGGGAAGCACACAAATCAATGAGAAGAATGGATGGTAGCAATTAACTTAACTTTCGGAAAGCGACAAACCACTAAACTTCAGACTACGAATCAGTGACCCATATTTAGCTTTATTTGTGCTTTTCAATTTGCATTCAATGACGGGATCCTGCGCTCCGAGCTTGTTTAATCGCAGAAGTCTGTATTTTCCTCCTAACTGGATCTTTAGGGATGTAATAAAATGTTCCCTTGGTGGTTTGTGTACCATCTGCTTCTTTTCAGGGGGTCAGCATCTTTATTTAAATTTTAAGGGAAAGACAATCAGATTTCCTTGGTTAGATTATAGTTTTTAGCACTCACCTCCATTTTTTCCAGCTTCTCTTCTCTCCATTTCCTCTATTTGTTTTGTGAAAAACAAGTCAAGAGTGTCCCTGTTGATCAGATAACCCTATAACTAATGAAAAGCGTCACTGAAGTGACAGCAAGATTAATGAAGTATCTTGGGCTGCGCTTGCATGCGGTGCACCAGGGTTTTTCCTGCAGAGTTGCTGTCGCGGGCTAACTGCTATTTATGGTGACAAATAATGCCCCATTCTGCCACCAACACCTGGAGTCAAGGTTAAAAAACACATTCCCCTCGACAGGATGAGGGAACGCGGACGAAGGGTGGAAGATGGAAGTTAGCAAGCAGAGACAAGGACAGGTGGCTTTTCTGATGCACAGTAAACTTATTTTCTGAAAACTGGGCGCAGTGGGAGGGCGCCAGGAGAGGCGGCGGACAGGAAGAATGGCAATGAAGGATTAATTGAAAACATCTTTGAAATACAAAGTAGTTGAGGCAGAGGACTCTAAAGGGGATGATATCAGAAAGGAGTGAAAAACAGCTTCTAGTCGTCATTATTTGCATGTTTTTATTTCACCTAAGTGCATGCAGCTGGCAGTGTTGCTGCATGACTGAACACAAAGATGTGTGTGAATGTGTGTGTGTGTGGAGCTCAGACCCACATCACTTTGATTAAGACGGTATCTTATTTGTAGTCGATACCGGCGGCCAAACCTCGGGAGCGGTCAATTTCATCTGACCTTCAGCAGCAGCGTTACAGTCGGGGTGTGTGTGTGCGTGTGTGTGAGAGAGAGAGAGTGGGGAAAAAAACATCCAGACAGACAGACGTTAAGCATGTGTGGGAATACGGGACCACAAAACACACTTGACTCAATGACAGACATAAACACATTCTGACGTTCTTCTGTCTCCATCAGGCTGCAAAAACAGCAACAGGTGCAACAAAAAACATACAAAGTACGGAGCCCCCTAGGGGGAAATGGAGGGTGTTTATTTTTTTACAATAAGTTTTGGGTTCTCTCGCCACAATGTACTGATCAGTTCACACAGCATAACTGAAAGTCTTTCTTATGATGGCCTCCGTAATTTCTGCTATAAAATAAGGCTTTTGTAAGATTTCCATGTATATTAATATCTTGATGTCTGAGGTTTTATATCTTTTTCTTTTGGATAGAAATGGACACTAAATCCACTTCTCCATCGTTAAATCTCAGTGTAGCCCAAGTTGAGAAAACGTTTTGTGGTTGACCTACCATCCAGAAAACACTTGCTATATTCTTGTTAGCTGTACAGAAGGCTCTACTAATGTTTTTCAAAGATATACAGTTGTATAATCTTATTTTACTTTTACTTTATAGCTTTATGTTTTTGCAGTGTGGTAATCAGAATTTATGGATGTGGAAATTTTGGTATAAATGGGATGTTTGTGTTTTCTTTAACCTTTGAAAGCTGGTGTAGTGTAGCGTAGCGTTGAGTGACGGATCTTTGATAATCACCAGTCCTCCTTCGGTTTGCATAAATTATGACAGATTCAGTTTAAACTTTTCAGTGACGTACGGTTTGAGCGTCCCCACCAGAATTTCTCAGAAACATTCGCAGTCTGACTGATGTTGACATTATTTATATGCATCTCTCTGTTACATAAGCCTCTTTCTGTCGGCATGAATTTGCCCGCATGTCGGTTGTATAAATTTGTTTCGATGAACATGTCATCTGTATTTGTATCTGCGCTTGTTTGTGTTTCTCAGAGCAGCCTGCTGTAGGTGTCTCTGGAGCGTTTTCTCTGCAGATACGAGCGTGTGTAGTTGACGCACACGGCTTGGTTTGTGACTAAAGATTCTGCGAGCCTTTGTGTGTTTGCGAAGACTCGAGATAAAAGCGAGCAGCCGTGTCTCATAGCTCCAGTCTGATATTTGTGCCTGTTGAGTTTGATTACAGCCAGGCAAAAAGTGGGAGAAAAAAAGCAAAAATTATGAAAAGAGAGTGACAAAGTGAAAGAAAAACAAGACAGATGGGAGTGAAATTCAGCAACAAAAGGCATTCTGAGCGTTCAAGAGAAAATAAAAGAGTGAGTGTCATCCACAAGGGGTGACAGAAGACAAAAAGGCTGATTAAATCAGTGCACTTACTGTGTTACTGTCACTCTAATCCTATAATCAGATTTCTCTAACATCAAGCTAATAATCAAGCTGGTATCTGTAATTAAATTCTCAACTGCCTTCCCTTCGGACAGCTGTGTCACTGTGACAACCAAACAGGAGCCAGAAAAAGGAAAGATCATTACGCAAAGCGGTAATTTACTCCACTGAAAATAGCCGAGCGCCGATGCTGAGTAAGACTTGAGCAAACACAAAGTGAAGCGGCTTGAAAGTTGTTTATTTTTAAAAGTCACACTTCACACATGCAGGGAGATTTCTGTAGAGATGGTTAGCTAGCAGCACAAATTCTCCATCACAGACTCAAATACACAATCAAACAATCAATCAACATGGGGCTGATATGCGACAAGCGGAGGGTAGAGTAACCAAAATTATACTCAAGCAAGAGTAGAAATACTTCAACATATTTTTACTCGAGTAAAAGTAAAAAGTAGCCATCCAAGAAATTACTGAAGTAAAAAAGAATAACTGATCAAATTATCAATCATTTAATATTTAAAATATTACATAGTCAGTTGGACCAAAATACAGCTCTGGAAAAAATTAAGAGGTCATTTAAAATGATCAGTCTCTCTGATTTTACTTTTTACAGATCTATGTTTGAGTAAAATGAACATTGTTCTTTTATTCTTTGAACTACAGACAACATTTCTCTGAAATTACAAGCAAAAATGTATTTATCTCATTTTATTCACAGAAAATGAGAAATGGTCAAAATAACAAAAAAGATGCAGCGCTTTCAGACCTCAAATCATGCAAAGAAAACAAGTTTATATTCATTTAGAAGCAACAATACTCATGTTTTACCTCAGGAAGAGTTCAGGAATCAATATTTGGTGGAATAACAGGAGGTTTTTAACGGGGTTCAGTTCAGTGGGCTTTCCAGAGCTGTATATAGTGAAGTGGAAATTTTGGTGATTTAAGGATGAAAATTACAATAATTCATATAAGTAACAAAAAATAATAAAATCTGACAAAATATCTTTTTTTTTCAAATTAGTTTCTTTCAATGAAAAAAACAAACTTTTGAAAATAAGTAAATTTGGTTCTAAATGGTCCAAAGTTATGGGACAAACTAAAGTTTTGCTACATATACAAAGTTTTATGTGTCAGAAGAATTCAAGCTAAAATCAGACCAAAAGTAAAGTCTTTTAGATATTTAGTCAAAATCAAGTTTAAGTCAAACATTAAAACAAACATGTGGGGAGATTGATTGATGTTTTAATCTAAGTCAGATTTCTGTTTAAACCCGAGTAGTGAAACAAAGAAAAGTGAATTAGTAGTCTTTAAACTACACTATAAAAATGCTGTTGCACAACCAGTAATTCAAAGTACAGCAGCATATTTTTCATTTTGCTCCCATTGTTGCGTTAGAGGCTTTATAAGCAAGAATAATGGTGAAATTGAGCCAACACAGTAAATCTGCAGCTGCAAAACCCTAAAAGGTGCCAAAAACGCCCCGCAGAGGAGGAGAGGAAAGGTTGGTTGTAAATATAATATGAATGTTTGTTATTGTTATTGTGAAAACATGGCTTTAACTTAGAGTCCATGGCTACATTTAAAGTGTTTTATTTTTATTTTGGTTTGCGTTTGTGGGTGGATTGACTCCAATATTAAATATTAAACAATATTTGAGATTTTTTCTATTCCACCCATGATCACAGTAATACATAAAGGCTCAAATACATGCACTAGTATTTATCAGTGTTTCCACAACTTTGAGTTTAGTTTAGTCAATTTGTTCTCTATTAGTTTTTTTTTTGTTTTAACATATTTTATCGTTTTTTTTCTGTGCCTCAGTTTTCCCCATCAGCTGTTCCTCATTGCTTTAATTACTCACTGCAGCATTATTTAATCACCTCTCCAGCGAATAAACTTCCACATTCAGTCTCCAGTAGTTCGATTCTCTGGTTCTGTTCCCAACATTCTCGGTAATTACCAACTTCTTTATTAAAAATCACAATTATCCAAACTGTAGTAAAATCACATGTTTAACTTAAAACACACCAGCTTTTTGGGCATCTACTGTCTGTGGCATAATTCATGTTGGATGTTTCATTATTTCAATCTGAAAAAGTAGATTTAAATTTGTTGATTTCTTTGCAAACACTCACCATTTAGCAAAGCCGATCAATTATCATTTTCAGCCTCCATTTTAGCACTTTCATTTGGTAGCAGGCTAAATTGATAAAAATAATGGAGTACTTTAATTCCACAGTAGAGAAAGCCATATAGTTTCAGTAAGTAGGTATAAGAAAATAATATCGGTATTTGTATTGGTTATCGGTTAAATGAGTTTTAGTATATTGGCATACCGGATATTGACCAAAAATCCAATATCGTGCATCCCTACTTTTTAAAAAAACATTATTTAAGAATGTATGTATTCACAGTATAACAGCATAAAACACTGGTGTTAACTATCTAAAAGAGCAGCAAATTTTTGAGAAAAAAATTCAGAATCCTGAGGGGGAAAAAAAGCCAAAGATAAGGAGTGTTTTGGGTGACATAAAACAAGGACGAGTCAAGCAGAAAGAGAGACTGTTGCTGGAAAATGTAGAGAGACACCCTGGAGAGCGAAAAGAAAAAAGCAAAGGGAATCAGAGAGAGAGAGAGAGAAAGAGAGAGAGAGAGGGAGGAGGACGAGCTAAAGAGGAGGGGAGGAACGAAGGGAGTACCAGAGTGAGGAGAGACAGAGAAGCAGCAGACAGAGCGCAGAATGCAGGCTGGTCACTGACACACACACACACACATGCACCGACACACACCTCTGAGGAGTGTATGAGGCATGCACACGCTGCTGCCCATGGAAACACACACACTGGCAGGAAATACAGCGAACCCCAGAGCCTGAGGAGACATGGAGAGCAGCATGTTCTTTGGTGAGTCTGCTGTGTTTCAACACAAACTCCTTCCTTTTAGCTGGCCGTGGACTGGGAACACTGGTTTCCATTAGAGGAAATCACCATGAAGTTGCTCACCTAGGCAACCTCTTTTTGTTTTAATCTCCCTGTGTGAGCGGAGTCTCCACTCTGACATGTAAACGTGATCCAGCTGAGCTGCTGTACTTGTTCTGGAAGCTGAAGATGGATCTGAGCAGATGTTGCAGAGAAGATCAAATTGCTCCATTAGGGCTTCAAAAAAGAAAAAGAAATGCTGAATTAACTCCCTGGGTGAATCCTTTTAAAAATAACTGCTGGTATTATTATTTCCTGTGGTAGAATTAGGAGGATTTATCATTAAGGATTAACCAATCAGTGCATTTGGACGTCTAGTATGAACCAGAATGTTTGCATTGTGTCAGGATTCACAGGAATTTGAGTTTCCATTTCGAGTGGATTCCTTTGTTTTTATTATGTTTTATTGTTTTGATCTATTGCCCTCACTCTTGTTTATCCATTCCATAACAATTAGTCATTTTTCCTCAGCTGATCCAGCAGTGCTCCTCTCGCAGCTGCAGAGCATTTAGTTTATCACACTCACCGTCTCACTCCAGAAAACACTGCTTGTAGTATTTCAGCTGTGCTTTTCGTAAATTTATGATATGGTTTAGTCCTTCTGATCGCCTAAAAGTGATCCTGCCTCCCTCCTGCATGTGTTTGAATCCTCAAAAATTACAAAACATTTGTATTTTCTCCAACTTTTTTAGTGTAATCCAGACTTCCCCCATTGTACTGTAAGCCTGGCAGCCCGCCAGGCTTTAATATCCCCCGCCAGGCTAAACTTTATTTATTTATTTTAAATACTTTAAAAAAAAAATAAACAAGTGATAGCAAAGATGGATTAAGCTAGGATTATAATTGATTCATTGAATCACTGTCCTCTACAACATCAAATAATTTGCAGGTATTAAAAATAAAAATACTCCGATCCAAAGGAATGTGCAGCTGAGAAGAATAATTTAAAAACTTTACAAAATGTGTATTTGTGCATTTAAAAAGAAATGACTGTTCACACGAAGTCTTTGTAAAGCAACCAGACAAATCTTTTTCATCCAATCAGAGTTCTCCTTGTAAATAGTTCAATAATAACAACCAATCACAACCAGCTAATCAAAATACTGTATGAAGCAGCAGATGTTACTAAGTAAAATATTCGGATTTAGGAAAATGCACAAAGAAATTTAATACAATAAATACTTTCATATGCTTACTCATCATTGTCCATTTTAGTTAATATTTCTTTACATTTTATTTTTTACATGTGAGCAGCATTACGTAGTGTGTATGGCTTTTTGGTTAACTCTCCCAAAAAGCCATAATTACATCGTTATGCGTTAAAATTTTCTGTGAACCTTTTACATTTTCTAACACGTCCAGCAGCGCATTTCTGCTCAAAAGTTTTTGTCGTTTAAGCAGCACATACGCAGAGATTCGGCGTCTTGGCAGATCAGAATCAATGATTTTTAAGATTGGGTTCCAGAGTGGATAAATTTCTGAACGCCACGTTCATGTTTCCGTGTCGCCATTCGATTTGAGCCATTTTTTAAACGATGACCTTGAAGCTCCACCTGTCTTTACCTAGTATGCGCTTCACTTTCAAAAATAACAAACATGGCGCCATTGAAGTGAAGTGTGGCGCGATTTGAATGCCATTGTGGATACAAATGGGACTGAAGGCCACTCCAAAAGCAGGAAATGAACTAAAACGCAGGGCATTCTGGGTAAACAGAACCAAAACAAACATGAGAACCCAATGCTAACATGCGGCAAAATATTAGGGCCATGCTAAGTAAATAACAAATGTAAATCACAAGAATAAAGTCAAACTATAATGACTTTATTCTTGCATTATTTCACCTTTATTCTTGTAATCTTATGATTTGTCCTTGTAATTTTATGTTTTCTTAGTAAGGCCCTAATACTCCGCTGTACTAATGGGAGAAATAACTCAGAATCTTTTACCAGAGACTCCACATCTGTTTACATTTTGTGAAACAAGAAGTTGTGTTCAGTGTTTCCTCCGGTGGTTCTCGGTGCAGCGCCCCCACAGGCAAGGAGGTGAACAGGTTTTTCAAAGAGTTTGGCTCAATTGCGGCAGTGCAGTGTGAAAGTGAACCATACCAGCTGAAAATGTAACAAATGTTGCAATTTTGGTCCCAGATCAAACCAAGTACTACCGAACTATCAGGTGTGAAAATAACCTTAAAATCAGTTCCATCTTGATACTAGTAAGCTATATTAAAGGTGAATGTATATTGATGACGTACCTATAATACCACGCATCTCCTTTAACCAACTGGTTTTGCTCAATAACCCTAGATGGGAGTTACTGGCAGCAGGAGGCTGTTGAAATTCCCTGTAGAGGAAGGCCTCTTCCATTAGTTGATAGGAAGGACACTGGAGGAGGCTTTGAAAGACTTAATGCAGCTTCCAGTCAAGTACTCTTCTCTCAGCTGGCTCACATCGGAGGAATAATTACACAGGGATCCGGATTTCTAAGGGAGGTGGGTGATTTGTTAAATGAAAGATTTTTTTTTTCTTCAGGGATTAAAGTGATCCAAACTTATAGACCGTGACTTGTAAGAGGGAGAAGGATTTTCTCTTGTTATGCTATACACAGAGGATGAGCAGTATCGGGTGAGGGAGGAAAGATGGGCCTGGAAGCTTATGAATGAATAAGCCGTCAGGTGCAGAGACAACTTGGGCTCTTTGAGATCCACTGCCGACGTTGCTCAGGTGTGAAACTGCTGGAAGTGGAGGAAAGGAAAGTGAAGGTGTTGCTGTTCTGTTTGGCTGCTTCTAATCCCATAAGATGAAAAGGGAAAGTGGGAAAACTCCCCGGCTCTCAACTAAAAGAGCATTTCGGATGGGTTTTTGTAGCTGGAGAAGCTCGTTTTACGCGTGTTTCTGTGTCATTTTATCTTTACTCCTTGGTGTAAAACACAACAAAAGGATGGCAAAGATCAGTGCCTGGATGTGTGCATCGTTTCAGCATTTATGAATGCACTTCTGAGTGCGCTGCAGGGGGAAAATAGATGCGATCTCCTAAAAGATTAATAACACTGTTTGTTCACCAGCTCTGCATTGCTCCTGTTTAAAAGCTTTCTGTTGGAGTGATTTATACCTGACCCCTGAACTCTTTGAAACAGGAGCCCAAGAACTTGGAGAAAATGGAAAACAGATCAGAGAAAGACTTTTCTCGTTTCACACAACAAAAAGTTGCCATAAATAAACTGTGAGCGAGCAGATGAGCCCTCAAAACATTGACACAGCAAATAGGAGTCAGAAAATTACATACATTTTTAAAATTATAACTGTTTTATAAACATATCTGTACCCTTCAACTTGCAGAAGTTACACAAATTGTGAGGGAATCTCTTGTCCACAGTCTCATTTTAATTTTCATTTGATGAGACTATTGTTGGCTTCTATGTACGGAATCACAGTGATGCCAAAAATATACAATCATCTTTAGCATTTTAGAAGATTCCTGAATGCTTTTGAGTGAAAGCTACTGGCCTTAAGAAGTATTCATAATTTCATTCACTTTGACAAAACCCGTGAAAAAAAATTGCCCTATCTAAACTTTTTAGAGATTTAGGCTAGCGTGGTTGCCTTCTTTAGGAGAAAACTTTTCTAAAACCCATTTTTTCAGGCGGACAACTTTTACCTAAATTTGTTTACTGCAGTTAAAATAACGTATTAGTTTTGCTTTCTGTTAAATAAAAACCTTCAAAGGTACAATCACTCATTTTACTCTGTAGGTCATCCCTGAAATTCTGTTGCTCAGAATCACAAGTCGAAGTGCGAACTGTGTCACGGAGTGTTAACTCAATAAAAACATGCATTATCTGCAGCATTGTTCACTAAAATGGCACACCACCATCGATGTGTTAAAGAAAACATACATATGTATTCACACTTAATGATATTCTAGACTTCTGCATTACTCTTAATTTTGATACTTTAAAGTATTTTGCAAGTCATATTTTACATGTTTTTATACTTCCATTTGGGTTTCTACTGCTTCTAAAAACAGTCCAAGCACTTTAATTGGCAATAAGTTCATGTTTATTTTTGGCTTCAAAAACCTTCAGGATGTAACATTACAAATCAGCAAGCCCCGCCCTTCCAACTAGTAACTCTGGGAAAGCCCAGCCCGTTGCCTAGCAACCTCAGCTAAGCCTAGCCCCGTCACCTAGCAACCTAAGCTGAGTTCCGGAACGTTTGGTCAGTTGCTTTTACCGCTGTATATGTTGGAAAATGCCTTTTCTTAATGAAAAAAATGTAATGAACATGTTTTGTATGGCCCATAAAAATATCCTAACCTGTTTACGGAAGCGTAATAGACCACCTTTATGTATTTTTAAAAGAAAGTATTTACTTTTACTCAAATAAAAATGTTAATGCGGAGTCAGGGAGTATATTTTTGTCTGTTTATTTGTACTTTTACTTAAGTACAGTGTTTGACTACTTTCTCCACCACTGTAGGTTTTTGAGGAAAGTGCTTATTTTGAAGTGGGATCTGAAAAATGTGTTTCAAAACTGATGTGTTTGGCTTCGTAGGGTCGACAAATGTTAATCAGGTTCTGGAGTTCTGTAGGCTGTTGAGGTTGAGTCGAAACCCCAAAGGAAATCAGCCCAAGACTTTCTTTTAGTTTCTGCAGGAAACACGTCCAGGGATTGTTGGAGCCGATTTAAAAACATCTGTGTTTATTAGTAAGCTTTGTTCATAATGGCAGAGAGAGCTACCGTAAGTTAACAAGACACGAATGGAGCCAAAAGAATGAAAAATTTTTTAAAAAGCCAAATTTATCTTGTAAAGGTTAATTGGAAAATTTGTGAAAGTGTAGCTCTCAGAATGTTTTAAATCCACCCTTTGTTCGTTTTAATAGGGGTGAAATGATTTTATCCCCCCTGCTTGAAGGGAAGCACTGATCTCACAGCATGTTAAGGGTCAGCGAATACAATCAGCAAGCTGCATAAAAACACAAAAAGCATTAATCACATCAGGAACGTGGTCGGCATGCGAATAAGCTTCAGTGAAATTCAGATTTATCTAATAATTGGATTTGTATTTGCTGAGGGAAATGGACGTGCCGCGCGAAAGCATTCTTTTTATTATGAGTGGCTTTGCCAGTGTGGACTCTCAGCCTCTCCAGACAGATCTTATCCGGGCAGCCGGCAGGTTCAGGACAACAAGAGGAGCTGGAGGGGAGGGAGCCAGCGCCAATGATTAATTATTAATGCCAGTCAGCGTCTTCCAGACATCATTTTTACTTTCCTGCTCTCTTGAAGCCCCGCCGCAGGAGGAAAAAAAACCCCCACTGCAGCCCAGATATGGGGATCCTTCAGGAAGGGCAGCGCAGAGGACGGCTCCAGTTGGAGGCGCACACTGCAAAAACACCATGTTGCCAAGTGATTTTGGTCTAGTGTCTGTCACAAATATCTCAGTGTGCTTGAAATAAGACAAAACTAACATAGCAGTAGCTTTTCCTCAAGATATAGGAGGTTGTTTAGAGTAAATCCTTAAGATTAATGAAAAAGTACTAGTTCCACTGGCAGATTATTTCACTTATAACATTCAAGATGTTGTAGCAAGACCTAATCTGTGCACTTCTGAGACAATATTACCAATAAGACAAATACACTGCAAAAGTACCAAATCTTACCAAGTGTTTTTGTCTAGTTTCAAGCGCAAATACCTTAGTGCACTTGAAATAAGACAAACTATCGTATAAGTATCTTTTCATCAAGATATGGAAGTTTGTTTAGAGTGAATAATTCTTTAATCTTAATGAAAAAGTACTTGTTCTATTGGCAGATTACTGCACTTATACCATTTCTTCATTGTATAATTCCAGTGCAACTTTTATGATACCTTCACAAAACCTAATCTGTGTACTTCTGATAATATACCTGAAATAATACACAGAAAATTACCAAAAAGATTATTACACTTAAAAAAATACCAAATCTTACCAAGTATTTTTGTCTAGTTTATACAGCAAATTTTTCAGTTACTTGCAATAAGCCAAAACAAACTTAGAAGTAACTTTTTCTCAAGATATGTGAGCTTGTTTTAAGTAAAATTGATGAAAAAGTACTAGTTCCACTGACAGATTATGTAATTTATAACTTATAAAAATCACCTAGTGGATTATTATAACTATTTTAACAAAATTAAGGAATTATTGCAGTGTTTCGAATTGTTTTCACTTTTCAGATGAAGGTCAAAATTTCACCTATAGCAAGACATTTTTCCCATGTTCTAAGTGAATGATGGAACTATTATTTTTTCATGAATATTAAGGAAATGTTCTAAAACAAGCTTCTTTATCTTTCTAAAAAGTAAGTTAGGTTTGTCTTATTTCAACAGTACTAAAATACTTGTTCTAGAAACTAGACCAAATATACTTGGTAAGATTTTGTTTTTGCAGTGCATTGATAGTCGCTGCTAAACATTTAACAACACTGTATGTGATGCATCATTTAGCACAGTCTCAAAAAGAATAAATAACCAAAGGCTAGTGGAGGGAAAAAAACTTTAATCAGTTTCAATCTCATTCAAATGTGTCGAATTGTCAGATCTCATCTGAGTTCTGCAGCTGAACATTTTGGGGCTTCGCACGCGTCTCCAAGAGCCTCAGGTTAAAAACAAAGAAGTGCACCCATTGGTTTGTGTTTAATTTGATTCGTCGGAGTTGCTTTTATTAATTTAAAGCCCTGCAGCCGGATATCAGCTGACATGATGACGAAGAAGTGAAAGCGTTGCATGTCCAGCGTCACGGCGTTTGAGCGGTGTCTCATAAGCTTGATGGGTGCAAATGCACCACTTCCTGTCTTCTAAGATTCATTTTTCATAATTCAGCAATTCCTGGGGGGGATATGACTCTTTAGCTGTTATTTATACATAATTACAGTTCGTTTTATGGAGATAGCTTACTGTGGGATTATCAGGTTTGTTTTAGTGGCACGTTGAGAATGAGAATACCGTCTTGGGAGGTCTACTGAAACTGTGTGTCGAACGGTATTAAAATGTATGTGACACCGGTACCAGTAATTACTCTCCCAGTTTATTTACACTGGTAATTAGTGGAGCTTTGTGATAGCTTTTACTTTAATAAATGATTAGAGTTTCTGTCTGCAGAACTGTGAAAGGGTTGCAAACTACCGGTAATTTATTTATGTTGTCCTTCCAAAGAGCGTGGCTTTCTTGTAATCTTTTAAATTTGTCTTATTTCTCTTTGGACTTTAGTAGCTTTTCTTTATAGAAAAGACACAATTGTTTTTCATCTAAAAGTAAAATGTGTGTAAAATTGCAAAAACACAAAATCTTACCAAGTATTTTTGGTTTAGTTTCTAGTGCAAATATCTCAGTACATCTAATACAAAAACTTACTTTCAGGAAACTTTTCAGACCAAAAATATATATTAGCTTGTTTTAAGTAAATTGTTTCTTAATATTTATAAAATAGTCCTACTTCATCCACTGGTAGATTATTACAAGAAAGTTTTCCCAGGTTTTAAGTGAAATAATCTGCCAGTGGAACTAGTATTTCTTCATCAAATAAGGAGTAATTGAAGTAAAGTTACTTTAAAGTTAGCTTTGTCTTATTTCAAGTGTACTAAGATATTTGCACTAGAAAAACTACCTTAGCAACTACATTTTAGACTCTTATTCTTCCAAACCAGAAAAGGAATTAGACCAGAGGATACTTACTTACTTATACTTTTCTACCAACTCCGAATAGGAGTATCTAGTTTATTTACTTTGGATCAACATTATTAGTTTTTTCTTCTTTTGCTCTTTCTTTTGGTTTGTTATTTTGTTTGTATTTCCTTTTAAATCCTGTAAAGCACTTTATATTGCCTAGTTGCTGGAAATGTGCTATATAAGTAGTTACCTTTACCTTTAGAAACTAGACCAAAAATACTTGGTTTTAAAATTTGCATAGACAAACATTTAAATTCCTGGTCCCCATGAATGTCACATTTATTGGTTGTATTTTTGGTGCCTGCATGGGAGGCTGACAGCGAGAGACAGTGCTCACTGTGCAATTAATCGTTTGGTGGGTATCATACTGACATCTACCCAGAGACCTCTTCTTCAATTGACCTTTAGCGTTCTATTTGTTTTGCTTTGCCTCGCCTCAATTACTTTTGTTTTCATCAAGTCGGAATAAGTGCTCGTGACAGAAAAATAGGCCACATAACAAAGCTGCAGACGGAACAAGCGAACAGCTCCAGAAACACTTCTGAGAGGTATTTTAATGACTGTGACCTGCAGACCTCTCAGAACAAACCGACTCTACTTGCAGACCCTCGATGTAGAGTAGATGACAGCTTCTGCTATGGAGCCCACTTTAAACCAACAGGACTGCAGTCCAAAAGCAACCATTATTAAAATTTATGTCCAAACTCTTTCTCAAAAGCGTGACAGTTCTTGACTGAGTGGCAGTCCGTTAATCAAGTTGTTTTTTTTTTTTTCTTTTTGAGAGTTGGAGTAGTATGACGTGGGCTGAGCGCTTTGGTTTCAGGATTAAAGTTTAGTTTAAACCCAGTCACTCGTCTTCCTTCTCTGGCTTATTTTTTTAGTCCCCCCTTTTTTTTTAGTAGTGACAGATGTTTAGGCCTGCAGACTTGCAGGAATGTGCTCATGTGTTTAATCATGTTGGCTAGATTATGAGAGTTGTGTTGCCTGTCCTACCAAAAGACAAAGAAAACAAACATAATAGAGACATAAACACGAACACTAATTTCTTAAACATGTTGAAAACCTCCACCGAACAGGAACCAGAGCTGTCAAACCGAATGTATGAGGCACATGTGCACCATTTACCCAACTGGCACTCCAAGTCTGACACAGTCACCCAAGGAATAACTCTATAAAGTCTCGGGCTACACTATGCAAGTGCTCTATCTGCTAAAACCTCATTGAGTTTGCATTTATGAGGTAATTTTCAATCTTTTGTACTCAAAACTTTTGTTCTCTTTCAAATATTCACTGTGCTTTCTCAAACCTTTCTCCTCGCGCTCAGAACTCGTCTCTGCTCGGAGCAAATCTCCACTTGGAAACCTCTCCGCTCGCTTGCAAATTGTTTTCTGCTCGCACTTGGAACAGAAAAGTACCGTTGCCTGGCAACCTCTCAGCTAACAGAGGTGAGAGGTTGTTGCACTCAGTGTAACAACGAACGTGTTGTAATGGGTGCGTTTGTTTCCTTCTACGCGTGTGCCTGTGTGGCTGCTATTGATTGTAGCAACCTGCGCCGCCCACTGGATGGAGGGAGAAACAGCAACGTCAGTTTTCTGCTCCGTAGTACACCAAACATCCGCTAGCAGTGTGCTACTGATTGCTAACAGCTACTGATCTTAGGCAGGAGTTTGTTCACCCCAATACAACAGTTATTTAGTTGGCCATAACATTAACACATTGTTCATGCCATATTGATGCCAGCCGAATTTCTTTTTTTTTGCTTACTTACATAAATTATTGCCATTTTCATCCTTAAAATACCAAAATTTCCACTTAACTTTATATTTTGGTCCGTCTGATGATGTAATTTTTCAATATTAAATGATTGATAATTGGATCAGTTATTCAGTACTTGAGTAGACTCTTTTCACCAAATACTTTTTTGCGCTCACTTGAGTAATTTCTTGGACAGCTACTTTGTACTTTTACTTGAGTAAAAATATGTTGAAGTAGTTCTACCGTTACTTGAGTATAATTTTTGGGTTCTCTACCCACCTCTGCTAATGAGCCTCCCTCTGCAGCGGGAGTCCACACTCATGTGGACTCGTTCCTCCAGCCATTTTTCTTTTTTGATTAGCTGTCCTTTGCGGCTGCAGATGGTAATGTTTAACGCTTGGTTCATGTCCGTCAGTATGAGTTAACATTTAATGCAACAGTCAATAAATGCGTCATTTAGAGGAAAAAAACACGTATAAGTCGCAGAACCAGCCAAACTATGAATAAAGTGTGACTTATGGCCTGGGAAATACGATTTGTTTTTCAATCCAACGACATACAAGTTCGTGGCAAGAACAGAAACTGTGTGGCAGCAACTTTCCTTCCTGTTTTGGTCAAACGGGACAAATTTGAGGTTTGTTTCAAGCTAACCATGTGATTTTCTGCACCACAGTAAAATTTAACACCACCACATTCCACTGGGAAATGTACTTTTTACGCTACACTGATCTGACATCTATACTTACCAGTGGCTCAGATTTTTAGACACAGAAGGACCACGGCTCAGTCGGAAGCCATAATGAAACATGTCAGCAGTTATGGAATGTATTGTTGTGACATTTAGGCTTAAAATGCGTTCCCTCTAAAGATTGGATCTTAATAATGTTGTTGGTCCTTTTCAGACCAACAAAATCCTGTGTGGTATGGAAGAAACCAAGCTTTTAGCTTTAGTCTGTTTTGCAAAAAATAGCGATACTTTATCATCTCTATCGCATTAAGATCTGGAGTTTCTGGAAGAATTGAAGAGTCAAAACTGTTTTTTTATTTATAAGTTCATCCATACTGACATTATTATGACTGGGTAAGCTTTGTTTGTTTGTTTTTTGTACAATTTTCAGATGTCAAAGACTGCCATGTTAATCTGTTCAAACAGTTATATGCAAGTATAAACATCCTGTTCACTAAGGATGGTGTGATGTCTCAGATATTAAAGGAGATCTGTGCTTTTATTCTTCCATTTTGGTTTCTATTGCTTCTAAAAAAAACAGTCCAAGTACTTTAACAAAAACACTCAGCCATTTTTTTTTGACAGTAAGTTAATGTTTTTTGTTGTGTGGAAAATGAGCCTTTTTAAAAATCTTTGGAATGTAACGTTACCTAGCAACCCCAGTAGAGCCCAGCCCGTTACCTAGCAACCCAAGCTGAGTTCCAACAGCTGGTTTTACTGTTTGGTTGGTTGTTGATTCACCATTCAGAAACCACTTGCTGCATTTTTGTTGGTTGGATTTAAAGAGATGAGATGCCCCAAATAGGCAGAACTGAACTGATTAAATCTCTTTATCTAAGAATGACTTTGTGTGGAAAATGTGTTGATTTTGTATCACGCAGAGATCCAACCTACCTTGTTTTTTAAGCACAATAGATCACTTTTAATGTTTTCATAGTGTGAAATGGTCAAATCAACACTACAACAAAAGTAAAAATGTTGTGAATATTATAGTTGAAGCTGATAAAAGCATAATTTTCCACAACGAAACAAGTCTCAAGATGTGCTTTATAAGTGTAGTATTTTTAGAGGTGGTCCAATAAAGCTAAAATTGAAGTATTTGACCAAAAGGACCACCATTACATTGTTAAGAAAGGGAAGAAAGTTGTATGTCGATGCAGAAAAGAAATTGTTGGCATCATGAGGAAAGAAGATTAAATGGAAACACTGAAGAAACATCTTAAGTCTGAAGCTAAATCTTAGTCACAAATTGGGTTCCAGATGGAGAATGACACAGAGCGTGTATCAAATTAGGGTGTTTTCACACATGAGGTGTTTAGTCTATTTAAAACATAATGTTTTACTTCTCCCTTTGGTGTGGGTCGTTTGTGAAGATGTGAGCACAGCAGTCGCATCAGACTGTGGACTAAAATTATTGCATGAAGCATTTTGGAGTCTTAATACGATTCAAAGTGAACTGTAGAGCGATTGGTTTATGGTGTGAATTTTAATTCAATCTCGATGCAACCAGCTACCAGGTGTGTGATGTGAACTTGATTCAAACACCTTCCTTGAGTTGTTTTTTTAATATGTAGCATTAAGACAGTGGTACAATTCTGTACAAACACAAAATCTTACCAAGTATTTTTGTCTAGTTTCTAGTTCAAATATCTTAGTACACTAGGAATAAGACAAACTAACTTATAAGTAAGTTTTCAGTAAGATATTGAAGCTTGTTTTAAGTGAATAATTCCTTAATACTGATGAAAAACGTCTAGTTGCACCGGCAGATTGTTTAACTTTTAACATGGAGAAAATGTTTTGTTATAAGTGAAATAAGTCAGTGGAACCAGTGCTGTTTTTAAATCAATATTAAGGAAATATTTACATAAGACAAGCTCATATACTGTATCTTGCAGAAATATTACTTGTAAGTTAGTTATTTCAAGTGTACTAATATATTTTCAGTAAAAAGTAGATAAAAAATACCTGGTAAAGTTTTGTGTTTTTGCATTGTTCATTCTCCAGGTTTTCAGCTTGTTCAGAACAAAGCATCTGCTTCCTGTTTTTACATTTGGTGCTCCCAAACCACACACACCTGATCAATAAAGATATACTCTGACTGGGTAAGCTCTGGTGATGATGATGATGGTGAACTTCCACAAATCTGGTTCGTCTTTGGGGAAAATTTCCAGATGTCTGAAGCTGCCATGTTAATCTGTTCAAACAATTATATGCAAGTATAAACAACCTGGTAACTTCCAGCTATCATACTTTTTACTAAGGATGGTGTGATGTCTCAGATATGAAATGTTTTTATTATTTCCTTTTGGTTTCTATCACTTCTACAACTCAGTCCAAGTACTTTAAAAAACGGCCAGCCATTTTTTCACAGTAAGTTAATAGTTTTTGTTGTGTGGAACATGAGTCATTTAAAAAACCTTTGGAATGTACCATCACAAATCAGCAGGCACTGCGCCGTTACCCAGCAACCTTAATGAAGCCCAGCCCGTTACCTAGCAACCTCAATGAAGCCCAGCCCGTTACCCTGCAACCCCAATGAAGCCCAGCCCGTTACCCAGCAACCCCAATGAAGCCCAGCCCGTTACCCTGCAACCCCAATGAAGCCCAGCCCGTTACCCAGCAACCCCAATGAAGCCCAGCCCGTTACCCAGCAACCCCAATGAAGCCCAGCCCGTTACCCAGCAGTCCCAATGAAGCCCAGCCTGTTACCCAGCAACCCCAATGAAGCCCAGCCCGTTACCCAGCAACCCCAATGAAGCCCAGCCCGTTACCCTGCAACCCCAATGAAGCCCAGCCCGTTACCCAGCAACCCCAATGAAGCCCAGCCCGTTACCCAGCAACCCCAATGAAGCCCAGCCCGTTACCCAGCAGTCCCAATGAAGCCCAGCCTGTTACCCAGCAACCCCAATGAAGCCCAGCCCGTTACCTAGCAACCACAATGTAGCCCAGCCCGTTACCTAGCAACCCCAAGCTGAGTTCCAGCACATTTGAACGCATTTTACCAATGTATGCACTGTACAATGGCAGTATATAAATTAACGGTACTGTATACTGTACTCTATAATGTATATTTACTGTATATGGTACCATATGCCGTATATTTCTGGTAAATATAAAGTAAATTTACCGTTTACGTAAACGGTAAATTCACTGTATGCCGATATACGGTATAAATGTGGTATATTTATATAGTATAAAGATTTTACTGTAAATATACAATAAAATTCTGGCAACCACAACTGCTGATATTTTACCGTAAATTAGAGATTTTTTTTTTTTAGTGTTTCTCCACTCCTGAGTGTCAGAGGGACAAAAAACAACTAAACTTCACTTTGACTTCTTGTGGTTCTCCGGTGGAACAAATCAGCTTCATGTGATGATGTTGCAGGTCAAGGGGAAAAAGTAAAAATCCCCAAACCTGAGCCATGATGGCCCGTCAGATCCCATCTGTCAGTGCGTACACTAAACACGACCCCGTCAAACAAATCCACATGTCAGAGCGCTGCAGATGAACTTCTCACACCAGCGCGGCTGTGTTTGGATGATCTGCTTTTGGCTACGCGCCTCGCTCTGACGGACGGCTCATTTGGCTGTTAGCAAGGTGAGGCAATCCTGAGCAGTAACGTCAGGCCGGCATGTCGGGCGACGGTTGATCCCTGCAGACGGACATGCTTTGTTAAAGTTGGTACCGGAACGTGCCTCCACATGAAAGGCCGCATGTGCGCTTTTTCCAACAGATGGCAGCGCTCCGGTGGCTGGAGGAAGCAGCAAAAGATGGAGAAGGAAAGAAAAAAACAAAAAAGGCCCCGCAGTTTGTGGCTTCTCCCAATTCTCTGCTTGTTTTTATGACTTTTGCTTTTTATTTACCCCTAACCACAGCCTGGGGACTGAAACGTGGCAAACATTGTTTTTATTTGTCTCATGACACTGGTTTGATGCCAGCGCTTTTGAGCCTGCTGGCTCAGGTTTTCGCTGTTGTTATGCAGCGATAAAAATGAAAAAATCTCCCCTCTGGTTCTCATTATAGCTTTGTGAAATAGCTTCTTTAACTCCTAATGTTTTGGAACGCAGGGGCAGTTTCTTTCTCTTTTTTTTCTGCCATTTTCTTTTCAATCCTGACGTGTTGAAATCAGCCCTGTCCTGTTTCCAGCTCGTGGTTAGGAAAGCTCTCTGCTGGCGTGGCGCTCTCACATGATAATAAAACTGGAGTATTTACTTTTGTTTTTCCTAGAGATGTGTGGCCTGGACCTCTCTTACTGTTGAATCATCTCATAAGACTCGCTGTGGGGCCGCTCCACCTCAGCAAGCATCTGATTTCAGAGAAAAAAATAAATAAATGCACTTTCCACCTGCTAACCCAACCTGCTCTTAGGAAAAAGTTTAAATATTTTCAACCTGAATTCACCTTCAAATCAATTATAAGGATAAAATTACCCCAAAATGTAACTTCTGTCCACATAGCGTAGACTTTTAGTCAGAGTTGGGTAGTAACTGGTTACATTTACTTATTTTAAAGTCTTACTTGAGTAAAATTTCTGGATTTTCCACCAGCTGAATGAAAAACAAACATGTTTTAACCAAAAATTAACCAGACACAGACGCACACCTGCAGTTTTTGCTAAAGTTTCATATGTTTTCTATTGAAAGAAACCAATTTGGAAACATTGGCAACGCTTTATTTAAAGTGGTCTTATTTAAAGACTGATATGATACCTTAATATTGATGAAAAAGTACTAGCTTCATTGACAGATAAATTCACTCATATGACATTTCCCCATATTATAAGTGAAATAATCTGCCAATAGAACTAGTTGTTCGTCAGGTGACAGAAGACTGACTTTGTATCTGTATTTATGTGGCTCTGGATGTTCAGTTCTCACCATGTAAAGGTTTAAAACCAATAGGATTAATGGAAAATCAACTTTGAAAAACACAGGAGCCAATACTGAGAAATGTTAAAAGAGGGAAGATTGCAAACCTGAAAACACATTGAAACTGTGAAGTACGGTGGTGGCAGTATCATGTGGACTGGCTGTCTTTTGCTTGGTCCTGTGCTCATCATAGAGTTCATTGTTTAGTTCTTTCTTATATACAATATGTCACATCTATCAAAGTCAGAGCTGGGCGGTAACTAGTTACATTTACTTGAGTAACTATTTGGGAAAAAAATACTTTTAGGAATATTTTTACTGAGCTGTATTTATTACTTCTACATGAGTAATTTTATTATGAAGTATTTCTACTCTTATGTTCTGGATTCTCTACCCGCTGGATGAAAAACGAACAGCATTCTGGGTAAAAACCACCTAAACAAACGTGAGAGTCTAGAATAAGATGGAGAAATGGCTCATGGTGTTTTAGCAAACGCAGAAAGAGAAATCCTGCTAACATCTGACGCTACTCCATGTTTGTTTACATTTTGTGAAGAAGGAAGATTTTCATGTCGTTTCCTTCTGTTTCCTTCTGCTGCAGCGCCACCACAGGCGAGGAGGGAAACAGGTTTTTAATTTTGATTCGTTTGACTCAGTGCAGTGTGAAAACAAACCACAGCAGCTGAAAATGTAACAAATGTTGCAACCCAAAGGATTTCTGTAATATGAAGGAATCAAAGCAACACTCCAGGAATGTTTTTAATAAGGAAATAACACTATACCATAATATAAAGCTCAAGAAAGTAGATTTTTACATGTTATTTTCCCTTTAAATTCAGATGCTTCTACCATTAAACCAGTGTGGTACCATAATACGTTCCACCGCTGCACTAAACCCACTTTAGAGTCAATAAATGCAAAGTTCCCAAAGGTCACGACCTGCAGACTCAACATTTGCGACCTCTAGACCTTAAATGTCCTTCAGAAAAGCTCAAGAACTGAAAGTAGAGCACTTCCAGAAGCACTGCATAATATTTATGGATCATTAATTCAAGGATTCTATGCCAATTTATAAACGCAGCTGGCGGGACAGCAAAAATTAATTTCTCCAAGTCGAGTATAAATTATATTTTGAGATGGTGTTCTCCATAGAGTTGTTTGCTTGGTTGTGTTGTAATTAGAGGCTGGCATAAAACAGGAATCCATTAAAAGTGAGAGGATTCAGCCACACCTGCACAAAATCTAAGAGAGAAAGTAAATTAAAAGAAAATATGTTCTGTTCCTGTGATCACAGGTGAGAAAATTAACTTCAGTGAAAGAAAAAAAGAAGCAAATTTCCTTTTTCTGTGGGGTAAAAGTTTTAATAGTGCCTTTATTTTCCTTTTCAGGTTGTTGTACAGCTAGAAATGAAATGTAAACAAAGCTTTTTGAATCAAAAGGTTTCTCTAACTCCTCTGCCTTGAACTGGTCTTCATTAAATCGGTGGATCTCTCTCAAATGTCTCTGAAAGAAGACAAGACAACACAATTAAGCCAAAAGTTTTTATTTCTGCAGGATGTCTGAGAGCGAATCCAAAAGCATAAAGTGACAAATGATCCGACCGCTAGACGTGTTTACAAGCTGCGATGGTCGTGAAGGAGATCGTCACTGCAGAGGCATGAGTCATGCTTTTTATTTTTCTTATTTTGAGGCCGTCATTCGTTGAATTGTTCTGTGACTTTCTAACAAGTTTATTTGCATAGCACATTTCCACAACAAGGTTTACACCATAAAAACATGATACAGTAACCGATTATGAAACCAGCAATAAGCATTATATTTTGTCAAATACCGTCATAAAGGAAATAAATGTGAAATATGTTGATCAATGTTCCACTTACTGCTAATCAAAAGCAGGTGGGATTTTTAGTCTGGATTTAAAGGATCTCGGTGTTTCAGCTGTTTGGCAGTTTTCTGGAAGTTTGTTCCAGATTTGAGAAGCAGAAAAACTGAATGCTTCTTCGTGTCTACACTGCAAAAACACAAAACCTTACCAAGTCTTATTTTAAGTGTAGAAATATCTTCTAAGTGTACGAAGATATTTGCACTAAAACTAGACAAAATCACTTAGTAAGGTTTTGTGGACAAAAATACAGTGTGGTTCTGGTTCTGTGGATGCAAAGCAGAACCAGAACCAGAAGACCTGAGCAGCTGGGAAGGTTGTTATGACAACAGCAGATCTTTAATGTATTGTGGTGCTAAGCCGTTCAGTGATTTATAAACTAACAGCAGTATTTTATAGTTTATTCTCTGAGCTACAGGGAGCCAGTGTAAGGACTTGAGAACTGGGCTGATGGTCTCTATGTTCTGGTTTTAGTCAGAACACCAGCAGCAGCGTTCTGGATCAGCTGCAGCTGGAGGATTGATGTTTTTAGACACTATTGCAGTAATCAATACGACTAAAGATGAATACATGGACGAGTTTCTCTAGATCTTGCTGAGACATTAGTGATTTAATCCTAGAAGTGTTGTTCAGGTGACAGAAGGCCGACTTTGTAACTGTATTTATGTGGCTCTGAAGGTTCAGTTCTCACCATCTAAAGGTTTTAAAACCAGTAGGATTAATGGAAAATCAACTTTGAAAAACACAGGAAACAATACTGAGAAACGTTACAAGTGGAGTTAAAAGGGGGAAGATTATAAGGTTGAAAACACATCCCAGCTGTGAAGTACGGTGGTGGCAGTATCATGTGGTCTGGCTGTCTTTTGCTTGGTCCTGTGCTCATCATAGAGTTCATGGTTTATAGTTCTTATGTCCAACATGTCACATCTATCAAAATCAGAGTTGGGTAGTAACTACTTACATTTACTTGAGTTACTATTTGGAAAAAAATTACTTTTAGGAATATTTTTACTGAGCTGTATTTTTTACTTCTACTTGACTAATTTCATTATGAAGTATTTCTACTCTTGAGTAAAATCTCTGGATTTTCTACAGTCTGATGATGTAATTCCTAATTATTAAATACCTTAGGTTTTGATCAGTTACTCAGTAAATAGTTTTTTACTTTTACTTGAGTAAAAATACACTGCCTGGCCAAAAAAAAAGTCGCCACCAAAAATTGGTCACACTCTCTAATATTTTGTTGGACCGCCTTTAGCTTTGATTACAGCCCGCATTCGCTGTGGCATTGTTTCAATAAGCTTCTGCAGTGTCACAAGATTTATTTCCATCCAGTGTTGCATTAATCTTTCACCAAGATCTTGTATTGATGATGGGAGAGTCTGACCACTGCGCAAAGCCTTCTCCAGCACATCCCAAAGATTCTCAATGGGGTTAAGGTCTGGACTCTGTGGTGGCCAATCCATGTGTGAAAAAGATGTCTCATGCTCCCTGAACCACTCTTTCACAATGTGAGCCCGATGAATCCTGGCATTGCCATCTTGGAATATGCCCGTTCCATTTGGGAAGACAAAATCCATTGATGGAATAACCTGGTCATTCAGTATATTCAGGTAGTCAGCTGACCTCATTCTTTGGGCACACAATGTTGCTGAACCTAGACTTGACCAACTGCAGCAACCCCAGATCATAGCACTGCCCCCACAGGCTTGTACAGTAGGCACTAGGCATGATGGGTGCATCACTTCTCCTGCCTCTCTTCTTACCCTGATGCGCCCATCACTCTGGAACAGGGTAAATCTGGACTCATCAGACCACATGACCCTCTTCCATTCCTCCAGAGTCCAATCTTTATGCTCCCTAGCAAACTGAAGCCTTTTTTCCTGGTTAGCCTTACTGATTAGAGGTTTTCTTACGGCTACACAGCTGTTCAATCCCAACCCCTTGAGTTCCCTTCGCATTGTGCGTGTGGAAATGCTTTTGCGTTCACAATTAAACATACTCCTGAGTTCTGCTGTTGTTTTTCTTCGATTTGATTTGACCAAACGTTTAAGTAATCGCCGATCACGATCATTCAGGATTTTTTTCCGACCACATTTCTTCCTGGAAGACGATGGTTCCCCACCATCCTTCCAGTTTTTAATGATGCGTTGGACAGTTCTTAACCCAATTCTAGTAGTTTCTGCAAATCTCCTTAGATGTTTTCTCTGCTTGATGCATGCCAATGATTTGACCCTTCTTAAACAGACTAACGTCTTTTCCACGACCACAGGATGTGTCTTTTGCCATGGTTGTTTAAGAAATGAGGAGTTACTCATTGCATCAGCTGGGGTTAAATAACTTGTTGCCAGCTGAAAGATAATCGCCTATGCAGTACTTATCCAATAGGAGGCTTGTACCTATTTGCTTAGTTAAATCCAGGTGGCGACTTTTTCTTTGGCCAGGCAGCGTATATTGTAGTGCTACGCTTACTCGAGTATAATTTTTGGGTACTCTGCTTCAATCTGATCAAAATATTCCAGAATTTGTGACAAATTCTCAAAATTTCATAAAATCATAAGTGTTTTAAAGGTTGTAAACCTTTAAGAATATTTTTTCTTCTAACTGCAATCTACTTTCCTACTGGAAAAGTGCTCATTTCTGGCTTCAGCTCCAGTTAAACCAGTGTGTGATGACTTGACTTGGCTGCCTCAGCAGCACAGTTGCTAAATAGCTGGAAAAGCAGCAAATGTGACGCGAAGGGACGGAGATATCGATGACGCAGATGACACGGATCTAATAGGAAGAGCGTTTCACGGATGTGAGGTAAATAGATTTTGGCTCAGTTGCTCAACATGTTGCCTTTTGCTCCGTCCTCCTGCAGGTAACACATGTCAAAATGGCCTCATGCCTGCGCTGGTGCGTCCCACCCTGCCGGCCGTCCAAACCTCGCTGGGCATGAAGCCGTTCCTCCCGATCCCGCTGGACACCGCCTCGGCCGTCAGCCTTTTCCCAGGATTCAACACGGTGAGTGAGGGATTTAGCTGAGGAAAGAAGAGATGGCAGGTCTCCACTTTCTGCTCCTGACCTTGAAAATATATCATGTCATCTGCTGGCTAAATATTGTTCAAACCTTATAAATTTCTCATCATATCAGTACACAGCTGACATCTTTGTTTCTGCTTCTGTATTTTTATCAGATCTTTTAATTTGCAACAACGTTAGCTACAAATTAATCTATCAATTATTCTGATGATTAATCGAATAAAAAATTTCCCACATTCTGCAGATTTTCATTTAACCACATAAGCCTTTTTATACCATATGAGAAGTACATTAGAAGAGTAAATAACTCAATAATAATAAGAAAATAAACATTTTATAACACAGCATTCCTTTAGTAAATTTGAACTGGGTGAAGCTAAAACCACCACTTGCAGAGTTTTGGGTAAAACATATTTATAAACAAAGTTTTTTTAAATCTAAAAACCTATATATGTTTTATACAGATCATGTATGATTAATACAGGATCTGTAGGATACGTATTATTTGTATAATAAGTAAATTTACTGCATTGTTTTGTGACTACGATCAAGTTAGAATGTTTGTATGAACATTTTATTTTTGACACGTTTTCTTCAGCGGTGGAGTTTTGTGCAGTGAAACCTTTGGTTTTAAAAGCTTTATTTATTGTTTTTATGGGAAAATCAATAAATAAAATTTGAAAGACTTTCTGAAGATCTCTGTAGGTCCTCCTCCTCTTTTGGAAGGAGCACTTTATTTATGCTTTTACTTATGGAATATCTCCATAAATAAATCTCTTTTTTTGTGAACTGAACTAAATTGCACCATTGCCATTTGTAATTTTTTGCAACATTAAGAAGTTTTGTGAATTTTTTTTTTTTCTGTGTGATCATTTGATGAGGATAAATCTTTTTATACGCCATGAATTAATGTTAAAACGGCTGATATTGATTTGGAAAGCTTTGTAAATATTGATTTCTGTCACATTCTTCCTTTGTGTTCAATTCTCATTTCCTGATTTTATTATTTTTACCTATAACTGCATTTGATGTGGTTACATTAATATTTTTATTTATGTAGTAGGATCATAAAGTTTATGTACAAAACAAAACAAGATAAGTGAGTTAAGACTCGACTAACAACTGAGACTTGACTTACACTCCTAGTTCGAGACGTTAGTCTTATTTATACGTTTTTATCTCGTTACTATGAAAGGCAGTGCTTGATTATTAGTCAGTGACAAGAATGGTTTATGGGCTCTTAATTTCAATCAGTTTATTTATTCTGTAGCTTGATGAAAGCATTGGATTGTTTAGGTAATAAATAAACGTAGCTTAGTTTCACTGCTAGGCTAGCTGTAGCAAAAGGTTCCAGCTGGTATTATCAAAGAAAAAGCAAATCCTGTGTAGTTCATTCACAAGTTCAGCAACGAAGCAGAAGCAGAAGAGAACGTGTACCTTTTAATTTCTTTTGCAATTTACACCTTAAAGTTGAACATCTTTGCTATTTAGAATTGAGAACAAAACTAAGTTACCAAAAGAAAACCCTTCAACCCAAATAACTCTTTATTATTGTAACAGTGACCTATTACTCTTCTTTCAACAGGTTAGGATAGATCTATGGTCTGTAAAAAATATATGAATTCCTGTTTTGGCATAAAATAATTCTTAGATTAAGATTTTAGTCTGCCTGTTTCAAGCTGCTTCCAGAATGAGCCGTTTTGCATGCTGGAACTCTGCTTGGGTTGCTAGGTAACGCTCTGGGGTTGCTAAGTAACGGTCTGGGCTTGGCTGAGGTTGCTAGGTAACGGTGGAGTGTGACTCAACAAGCAGGAGGTTTTTTAAACAACTTATTTTCCAGACACCAAAAATGTTAACTTGTTGCCAAAAAAGATTGTTTTTTTTACCCCTCCAGGGGGTGTTTTGTGGGCTCTAGTGTCCCTTATATGATAGTGGACTGACAGGAAACGGGGGAAGACACGCGGCAAATGTCGTCGGGTCTGGGAGTCGAACCCGCGACGGCCGCGTCAAGGACTCAAGGGCTCCAAATACGGGTCGCGCTAACCGCTACGCCACCACGGCACGCCCTGCCAAAAAAGATTTTTAAGGACTGTTTTTAAAAACAGTAGAGAAAGGAATGGAATTATAAAAATGTGCAACATGTGAATTTTGCATAGTAGGTCTCCCTTAAGGTTTGATTAGATGAAGGCACTCTAGTAGGTTTTGAACTTTAATGCTCTAAATTTTGCTCCAATGTGAAACGTTGAATTGAATCAGTCTTCTTATTTCAAATTTGGTTTATTATGTCGCGCCAAATCATACCAAGATTTCTGCAGTTGATAATCTTTCATTAGTTTTTGTTGTTGTTATTGATATTCTAACTATGGAAACCTCCTTAAACACAAACGTAACATGAGGCTGAACCTCGCTGAATTCATGACCAGTCAGAATGTTTGGATCCATTTCTGTCTCGTTTAGAAAGTCAAACGTTATTAGGAGGAAATATGCGACAGCTCAAATCAGCGAGGTTATCAAAAGAAAGATGGCTCCTCAAGGAAGAGAAGAAAACGTAGATAAAAGGCTCAAATTTTCTGTTTAAATTTAAGGGATTCATTTAAAAATCTGTTGGAAAGCGAGGGTGAAATATGGAGCACAGCTGGTTGGAAGTGGGAAGGAATACAGAGATGAAAGAGTGGGAGTGGGGACGTCACAGAGAAGTCGCCCGGTAACCCAGGAGAAGACGGATTGTTTCTGTTTCATGGGAAAGTTCAGGATCCCTTCGCTGCCTAATCTGTATTTAACAGACTTCTCTCCAGATAATGAGTAAAACACTGCAAACCCTCCAAATGGTGCAGGATTAACACAAAGAAATCAAGTGTGCTCACAGACACTTGAACACACCACTCCTTATCTTTCATAGTAACTGTTTTATCCAACTTTTCTTTAGGTTTTTTTGCTTTTTCGTCTTTTGCTTTCCAAACTTTCCTCATGGTTCCATATTTCCGAATGCAGCTCATCCTCTGCGCCTCTGACACGAGTCTTAAACCGGGGACTGATGTGTCGTGCAGACGTGGGGATAACAAGCTGTGGAAAAAAGAAATCAAAAGCTGAAGAAACTGAATCAGGTCATATAGGAACCATCAAGGTGGAGGAAAAAGACAATATATAGTGTTATTGAGATTTTTTCTTTTTCAAACTTTCATTCCTGCCTTTCTGGGTTGAAAATACCTTTTTTGGACAACAATTTCTTCTTGTTTTGGATACTGTGTATAACTGGACGGATTTTTCACAAGTTTTATTCCCACAAGTCTGAATCAGAATTGATCCGCGCCACTGAGCCGCCATCTTGGTAGGCAAGCACAGTGAAAACCATAAATGAATCATGGATTCGAAACCAACAGAAAGTATGTTGACACTTTAGACCAAATTATGTATCAACAAAATCACTGCTGTCGGGATCGATCAATATGAGACGGAGAATGTGGCTTGCTTACTGTTGTCATGGCAACTCCATAGCAACTGTCATGACAGTTAGTTGTGGACACCTACCAAGATGGCTGTCGGCTACAAAGTTCCTAGAAGTGTGAGGTCACATGAGAACTATGTAGACCTTCATGTTTTAATATTGTGACGATGCGTAACCATAGCAACAGGTTGGTTTACAACAGGGAGCCGCTGGTTCAGCCTTTCTGAAATACTTTATTTCAGAAAGGCTGAAATAAAATAACAATTACTTCATTTATCTTTGGGATCAATAAAGTATTTTTGAATTTGAATTATATATATATATATATATATATATATATATATATATATATATATATATATAAAAGGGAGGAGTAAATTACTGTCAAAAACATTTCTAGAGAGAATCTTCTAAAGAAAAACTGAGAAATTTTGAAAAGTGAAAAATTTGCGAGAAAAATATTATCAGAAGAAAAAACTTGAAATTGGAAGTTTTATAGAAAAAATAGAAAAATCTTGTTTTTCTCTACAAAAAAGAAGAAAATTTCTGGAATTGAAAAGTCCAAAATTTGCTGGAAAGAGATTAATATCAAAAATTTTCAAGAAAAAATAAGAAAATGTAGAAATATCCAAGTCTTGTTTTTTTCTTCAAAAAAGAAGAAAATTTCAGACTGAAAAGTCAAAAATTTGCTAGAAAAAAACCTCATAGTTTTAGATCAATCTCAGAAATCTTCTAGAAAAACCTGAAAATTTTTAGATTAATCTCAAAAATTATCTTGAAAAGAACAAGAAAAAAAGTCCAAATTTTGTTTTTTCTACAAAAGAAGAAAAATTATGAGATTGAAAAGTGAAACATTTTCTAGAAAAAGATCAATCTCATATATAAAGTATATATTTTAGAAAAAACAAGAACATTTGAGTTTTCTTTCTATCCATTTTTTTACTTTTAAACAGATATTTCCAAGGTTTATTTTCCAGAAATGTTCTGTGATTATTTTTTGCTACGAATTGGAGATTTTTGGCAGAAATGTTTTCCTTACTTACTTTTTCTCCTCCATCTCACATGGCTCAAATGCGCCGTCGTACTTAAGAGCCGCGGATTGAAAACCGTAAAACACATGAAGCAAATCATTGTGCGTTTGTGAGGCCTGAGCAGCGCATTAGATGCTGGAGATTTGTGATTGTGCTGTAATCGTGCACAGAAACCGCCCAGCTGTTTGACCGAGCGAAGCGGATTCTGTGATTTACAGATCTTTCCATCTGCACTCCCCTCTGAAAGCAGACGCTTTACATCGGCTCAGATGAGGTCACATTTGCTTACGTGCCTCCAGGGCTCAATAAACATTTATGTTCCCCTGTTTCTTTTTGAAAAATAAAATAAAAAACACATGATATTATCCTGATGATGACAGTTCTTCCATTAACGCACCGCAGGAGTGAGAATACACTTAATCATGGCAAGATACATGCTATTAAATTCATTTTTCATGTGTTGGGAAGAGGAAAAGGGGACAAAACAGAAGAAATGGTGGAAGCGTGTCCGCACCTGCGTGAAATGACAATAATACCAAAGTCTCTTGTCGAAGCGCTGCACAGTCTTGTTCTGGGATGAGTGACAGACAAAAATCAGGGAGTCCATGGCCAGAGGCGGAGAATGGATGTTTGTTCTCGCGCTCTCTGTTCCCTTTGCCCTGGTGGGGCACCGCTACACAATAAAATCCTGCAGAAAATATGACTGCAAGCCACAGAAGACGACTTGAAGCATGTAAGTGCATGTGTAAAGAGAGCAATGAGGTGGAAAGCTTCTTTACGAGGAGTTTTCGGTTTGAGGAGAACAAGCACAAAGGCAAGGCGAGAGCAGCTGGTTTGGTTTTTCCTGCAAACTCTACTGCCAACACTCCAGTTTTTTTTTATTTAAATGAGCACATATTTAAATAGTTACCTATTTGTTCATGCAATTGTGGCACTTGTGGCTCTGGATATAAGAATAAAAAACAAAATAACACATTTTATCCAGAAAAGTGGGTTAGTAGTTAAAAATGAAGCAAATGATAAAAAAGAAGAGGTTCAAGTTCAGTTGAATAAAGTGAAGGCCTGTCATGGTAACAAATTGATCTGGACGATAAATTGTCCCAGAAGTTACGTTTTAAGACCATTTTCATCTAAGTTAATGGTAATAATGGCAAGAACATATTCTCAAATATCAATAAACTTTCAATAATAGCGAACATTTAACACTGGAACTGGAAGATGTTTTAAATATCCAAAATAAAGAAAGAAAACAGCAAATAAAATGAATTATGAAGCCTCTGTGAACAACAATAAAAAAATTATAGTTGAGACCAAAGCACCAGAATGAAGACTTTAGTCATCCAGTTTTTGGTAGAAAGAGAAAAACGATAAATAATGCAAAAGGAAATTATTGAATTTGTTTTATTTCTTCATGCGATTATTGTGACTGGTGTAGTAAAGTGCAAAATGTTTATGCTTGTTTTTCCTTCTTTGCTAGGCAGTAAAATCCTGCAGCTGTACGGCTGTCATTTAAGTAGATAAATAAAAAAGGTTTCTGATTTTTGTTTGTCATCTAAACCTCTTTACTATTAATGAAATTGTGGAGAAAAATTGATCTTTTGTGTCAAAACATTTTGTACGTAGCCCACATCTGTGTGAGTCTGGGATGGGAACGCCGAAGCCTTGATGTTATTGGTCAGTTTATTTTTGTTTATTTGCTTGTTTGGTGTTTTTTCTGTGAGCTAAAGATGAACAAGCAGAGTTTGGTCCCTCCCGTAGTGACAGGAGCGGCCGTTTGGATCCCGCCTGAGCTTTTTACCGGGTGTGCAGTTCTGGCTGGTTTTGTGCGACATGATGCACTTTGGAGATGTGGTTCTGCTCTTGCAGGTCAGGTCCAGTGATAGTTTTGTCTTTTCACTCCAATAATATCCTGCAGACGCCCCTGATGCTACATTTTTATCCTAAACGGTCCACTTTTGATTATTATAAGCAGAAACCTGCCAACTCGGATCAGATTAAAGCTGTGGTCAAATAGTAGCTTTTATTTGAAATGAACTAAACTGACCAAGGAACAGTAATGGCATTCTGCCTTTCACTAATGATATGTTAATAGTGAATAATTAAATCCATAAACATATTTTACGCATTATAGCAAGAACCTGCTCAACTTTTAAAGTTACACTGTATTGCATCAGCTCCAGAATTAATTGAAACTGGTCATAACAACAAACAGAGTAGAGAAAGTAATTGGTCTTGAACTGGAAATGTGATCGGGAACGAATTGTTTGTCAAATAAACTCCGTGTTTGAGTCTAAGGAAGGATCATGCTGTTCCAGCGGGGAGGAGTTTTTTGTTCTGCAGAGAGAAATGAATTGAAACGGTTCTGGGAGCCACAGATGAGGCAGATTAGCGCAGCTTGAGGTTATTCCTGAACAGTTTTCATTCTTATCACATGCAGTAGTGTTTTAAAGCCTCAGAGGAAAGCTACAGGTCAGATAGCCTCATGCCATCATGATGGAAACTGTGTTCAGTTTTTGAATGTGCACCAATAAAAAAGTGGCTTTTTGTGCGTTTTGTTTCTAATATAGTGTCTGCATATTAAAACTTGTCTGCAGGGTTTTGTCTGATATATTGGAGTCCTGATAAAGAAGTGACATGTAATTTTTTTTCAAAGAAACTAAATATATCCACCGATATCCAAAATCTTCCTGAAAACCCCTACTTTAGATTAGATTGCCCATGACATTACCATTTTCTCTATTTATTTTTGTGCTGCGTTTGCCCATTTATGGACCGAGATCGTTTGTTCTCATCTATCTGACAGATTCTGGGCTCACGTTTCCACGTCTCGCAGTTTTATCAAAGCATATTCCCTTCAAATTCATCCCAAGTTTCTGGCCCTGCAGTGACACGAATCAAGAGTCTGGATCTTAACAGGTGACAGAGCAGAATGCTCATTTCAGAGCATCTGAATCTTAAAGGACATCTAAATCTAGACAGTTAATCAAAACATATCTAATGCAGCTGGAATTTCTATTTCTTTTTTTTCTTAACTTAAAATGTAATATGTATAAGATATTCACTGTGAAAACGCAAAATCTGACCATTTTCGGTCTAGTTTACGCATCAAATAGACAAAACTAACTTGCAAATAACTTTTCAGCAAGATATAGGAACTTGTTTTAAGTTAATAATTGCTTAATATTGATGAAAAAGTTCTTGTTCTGGCATTTATTTCACTTTTAGGAAAAATGTCTTGTTATAAGTTAAATAAAATGCCAATGGAACGGGTTCTCTTTATTAGAATTAAAGACTTATTGTCTTAAAAAGCTCTTGCATCTTGCTGAAAAGTTATTTGCAAGTTAGTTTTGCCTTATTTCAAGTGAACGTACTTGTAAGCAATATTTTAACAAGACATAGGACGTTGTTTTAAGTAAATAATTCCTTAAAATTGATGACAAATACGAGTTTCACTGGCAGATTATTTCACTTATGACAGGAAAACATGTCTTGTTATAGGTGAAATAATCTGCCGATGGAAGTGGTATTGTTTCATCAATATTAAGAAAATATTCACTTAAAACAAGCCACCTTTGAGTTAGTTTTGTCTGTTTTCAAGTGTTCAAGATATTTGAAACCAGATTAAAAATACTTGGTAAGGTTTTGTGTCTGGCATATGTACAGTGGCCGGTTTTGCAGAAAAGGGGGAAAATAGGAGAGTGGGCTTTGAAGAACTTTTAGAATTGCTCTGCAACTTTCAATTGATTCAGTCGCAGAACACTTATTGAAATTGCCACCTTGAAAGAATTGAAGCACAGCGAAGAGGAGAATGAGAGGAAACCGGGGGGAAGAGGAGAGTTTGAGAGTGTAATGAAAGAGAAAAGTGAAAGGAGGAAAAGTGGTTTCAGCTTAAAAGAGCCTGGTGTTAGACGGATGCGATCCGTGTGTGTGTGTGTGTTTTGAGTTGTCTTTCTTTGGTCCTGAAAATAAGATCAATCCCACATGGAACCTACATTTGTCTCAGAGAAACAATACAAACTCCATTTCCCCCCGCAGAGTAATCAGGAATGTGATTCATCGATTCTCTACTCAGATCTGCACGGTGGGAAATTGCTTTGTAGTCCTGTGACACGCCGGCCTCTCTCCTGACTCCCGACTCCTTCGCAGCCCAGTCAGTGTTACTGTCACTGGTTTAATGGAAACGTGCTCCTTGACAAAGCGCATAACACGGCAAGTCAAATGGCCCTTTTGTCTGTTTGAGAAAAGCTTTAATGTGTTTTTTGAGTATAAACAATGTTGGTTGTCTGACAGCTGGAGCCCATTCACCTCTGAGTCACTGTACTTAGATTAGTTTAGTGATGCAGGAAGGCAAATTGAGCCTTCAACGTGACTCTGAAAGTTAGAATTTATCTGGTGATTTCTGATTTCTGGTGTCTGTTGATGATGAATGCGGTTCATTTCTACTGTAGGATTCAGGATTTGGCAACAAGAAAGAGACAGAAGAGTGAGTTTTTTTGGTCTACTATTTAGTGCAAACATCTTAATACACCTGAAATATGACAAAACTTACAAGGAACATTTCAGCAAGATATTAGAGTTTGTTTTTAGTCAACAATTCCTTAATACTGATGAAAAAGTATGAGTTCTGCTGGCAGATTATTTCACTTCTTACACCATGAGAAAAATACCTTTTTATAAGTTAAATAATCTACCAGATGCTTTTAAAAAAAATCAATTTGGAGGAATTATTTACTTAAAACGAGTTTCTTTCTGCTGCTTAAAATCTGCTTGTAACTAAATGTTGTCTTGGCTGGACAATAAGCAAAAAGCAAAGTTGGTGGAATCTACTAACGCACTCTGGTTACCTAGCAACTCGCTCATTCTTTGGTTACCTAGCAACAGCCTGCTGAGTAACAGGCGCAGCAGCAGTTTAAGGTGATTCATAACTTCTTTAAAATAATTTTTAAAAACAAAGCTGTGGTGTGAAAACTGAAGACTATGAGCCGTTTCTCTTTGTTTTGGTTGTATTTACCCAGAATGCCTTGCGCTGTAGTCCTCTTGCTTTTGGAACGGTCAGCGTTGTTACAATAAAGTCATAAGACGACTTTATCCTCGTAATACTATGATTTTATTTTTGTAATATTATGACTTCATTCAAATACTTTTGTTTGTTTATTTTTTTGTCTTAGGGCCCTAATTGACCCTTTGCGAGTGACGTCACACTCTCCAGAGCTCCGCCCACTCCGCCATGACAGACGTCAAAACAATCAGCGCGCCTCTTTAAAGCTAACCTAAAGACAGACATCTGTAGCCTAATATTGCTTTTATTTATTTGATTTCACTTTGAAAATGGTCATATGGTGCTGCGTGGTCGACTGCACAAACAAAGATGCAAACCAAACTTATTTTATTTTATTTTATAACTTTTGATGAAGAAAGATACAGCGGCAAAGGATAGCAGTCAATCATAATGACTGTCATCCCTCGGTGATTTTCAGCGAACACTTTTTACGACGGTAAGAAGATTAACGTTCATATACTTTATAAGTAAATATTTGTAGAAAGATATCAAACATCGCACTATGGAAAGGGTACAGTAAATGCACTAAGGTAAATGGTTAGACCAACCATTAGTAACCATGGAGACAATGCTGCACCGTCATGTAGCCTGGTTAGCATCTCGTCTTTTGTACGTTTAATGTTGCTCCAGTGTAAAGAGAAACACTGTTTATGACTGTGATGTAAATCATGGTGTGAATTCAGGCAGAGTCTGTAATTCAGGAGGAACTACGGGTCGGTTTCTAAGCTAGCTTTTTCCAACTTTTATAAATCCCGCCGTCTATGAGCCCCAACCAGGTGAGTTACGTTCACAGACAAATTAGCTCGACTCCAACAAGTAGAAGCCATGAATAAACTGGCAGAAACAACTTGGGAAAACAATTTCAGTCGCTCTGTTCAAAACTCCCTTCCGACGTCCATCATGGCGCCTGGAATGATTACATGACATTTTTACCAAAGGTCAATACTGTTCGTACTTTCTTCTGCTGACTTCCAAACGATAAATAACTGCAGTTGCTCTGGGTCTGGTTTCCAGATTTACCCGTGTGCCGTAAACATCTTCAGTAATAGACTGTAAATTGTGTTCCTGAGGGGAAGCATGTGAGCTGACAGAACGACGGGGGCCGATCAAAGCTGGAGACCACCACAGCGCCAGCCGATTACCTTCCAGCGGGTCACACCTGCTGGACCGGACTGCATTTCTGTCCAACATGACTGCGCAGCAGCCCCTGATAATTCACTTTAGGCTGCTGGGCTTTTTAACCCTCTGAACTGGAACAATAAGATGCAATCCGACGAATCCCAGCGTTCATCTTAGTGTTTAAGTTCTGTGAAATATCCACCGCAGTGCGATCGTTTACGGAGGTCTGAAACAAAAAGACTGTTTCTGTGATTTTTTTTTTTTTTGTGATTAAAATGGGAGAGAGAAACATTAGACGCCCGCAATCTGTTTCTGATTCCAGGCTGCTGCCATGTGCTTCGGGTTCTTTGAGGCGACAACAAAATATTTCAACTTTAACTGCCCATGTGCTCATCTTAAAAGAGGAATTATTACTCAATTTGGGAATTCAAGTCAGAACGTTGCAGTTAAAAACAGCAGGACGTGTTTTAGATTTTGGCTTGGATTGGAGAGGGGGAATAAAAATAAATAAAAATAAAAATCAGGATTTCAATGGTGAACGGATTGAGCCTTTATGATGTGTTTGAGATTTGAGGTTAATTGAATTTGTCACCTCTTGGTTTGACAAATCTGCGGGGGAAAGTCACCTGAACAAACTGCAGATGGCTACAAAACTCTGTCAGAAGTTTTCAGAGGCATGAGCGCAAATGTTGAGCCGAAGATCATAATAATGCTGACACAGCCTGGCTGAGGTAAAGATCCTCGGGGCTGAGGCACTTTACTGCACATTAGTGCGGTTTGTAGACTCCCTCTAATCCTAAGGAGACCATTAGACTCTCGATTAAATTGAATTAACCTAAAAACAATATGCTGTACTTTACAGTCAGGTCTTAAAAACCAGGACAACAAACTGAAAAACCATTAAATCAGACTTTTTACTACGTTTCACTCAGAATTCATCTGCATGTTTTTAATATTTGCATTTTTCAAGATGTAAAATGCATATAAAAATGCTGTGAGGCCTGTATGAGGTCAGGCAGTAAAATAACAGATGTTTTTTTTTTTTTTTGAAAATCCACCTAAATTAAACCCCGATGGTGACATGCACGACTGAGGAGGAAGTTCCTAACATGAAAGGGAGCCGGGTAAACATTTGTGCCCGGTAAAGAAAAGAGTTAAAGCCTGTTGCATTAGTCGTAGTAAAACAAAGGAGGATTCCTTGACTAAAGTAGAAAATAGAACGACGCTTAAGGAAGATAGATGTCCAGTGATTTCTTGTTCCCTCAGTAGCTGTGTTTCAATCTACAGTACAACTGTTCAAATTGGAATTATGAAATGGAAATGATTTAAAAAACTTCAAAGTTTTTCAATTAAAGTTTTTTTGTGCTAGGATGAGGTGATTTCTCGTCTGTTTCAAAATTAGTGTATTTTGCAAAACTGCAATAGAGTGAACTGCATCACGAGTCGTGATCCACAATCGGACATTACTACTGCTGGAAACGACGATGAAGACGACAGGAAGTGGCAGGATGACGATGGGATGTTCTTTTAACGACATCGCTGGAACAAACTTATTCACGTGTGATTCTTATTTAATGGACTTTTACAACAGTAGTGGGATATCAACAAAGCTTTGCACTGATTTGTAACGCAGCTACTTATGATGTTCCCCAAGTTTCCATTTTAAAATATAGAAACTTATGTTTCCATATTTTATTTAAAATATGAAACTTTTAATATATGGAACTTTAAAAAGTTTCCATTTTTTAAAATATTGCAATTGGAGATTATATATATATAAAAAAAATAAACATGTAATTGAAACTGCACCAGAGTTCACTCCAACCGAACAGAGAGCTAGGTTTTTATGTGGACCAGAGTTCAGTTTTTTGGTCCGCTTTAGTTTTTTACACCTTCGCAAAACGAACCAAACTTTCTAGACAAATGAACTAGATTTCAATTAAAGCGGACTAAACAGGACTGGTGTGAATGAACCCCTAAAAACAGTTTTTTGTCTCCTATTTTTATTAAAATAACAGAAGAAAGCTTGTAAATATGTTTAAAGCTGATTTTTTTTGGAGATATCGGTTTCTGTTTAGTTGAATTAAAATATTTGGGCTTACCTTTTGCTTTAGCTGAATATGCAAGTTAGTTATACAAATGTGCAGAAGCGTAAATTATCTTATTCCAGCAGATTTAACGCAGTTTTAGCCTTTGGTCGTCTCTAGTTCCCATCAATTATAGTGACTCTGATTAACCCGAAATAAAGTTCACCTGTCCTGGGAGGATCATCCTCACATTTGTTATTTGTTAGCCTTAGCCAGGGCTGCAGTCGGCAGAGTGGCAACAAAGAAATCCATTTATATTTGTATATTTATTTTAAAACAATAGTACTGCAAACATTTCTATAAAAAAAGTTTGGGCTCTACATGTGTCAACGATCTGCTGCATTATTCATACGTCAGGGTGGTGAAAACTACAAAACAAATGTTTGTACTGCACAACAAACACCTGTCATGTTCTGTGGCAAGACCCACCTGAGAGAAATGCTCATGAGGCGGTGATAAAGGTTTAAAATATCTGCTGAAATGAAATGAAGATGTCAGATCTGAATCGTAGGGGTTCGATCCAGATGGCGGTTTTCTGGAAAAAGGTGAGAGAAACGAAGGAAAGTGGAAGTTAGTGAGTGGAAAATATGTCAATAGTGGCAACTATAGTGATAAAATCAGTCAAAAGGTGAAATAATGATGTGTACAAATCTATCTAAACAGGTTAATGGATATTTTTGTCTTTTTTCAGTTGAATTGTACAGAATATATCCTGTAAAGAAACATTTTTAATAATTTCTGATGATTTCAGGAATGTAAAAGATAGATATAGATAGAAACAAGAGCAAACATCCAAAAATAAATTACATAAAATTTTACATAAAGTAATCTATAACACACACAACACACAAACCGTTGTTTTACTAACATGATAATAATTTTATTTTCAGATTAAACAATGTTAAACTTGAAAATGTGATTTTTTAAGCCTGCGGAGTCCAGACTCCAGCTCATAAATATTTCACTTTCACCGTTTTGGTCTTTTAAAGAATTATCTCTCAATCATTTTTATGCATTTTTTGTTTGTTTATTTACTTATTTGATAGACACAGAGGCAAGAAACATAGATCAAGACAATCTAATGCACAGGTGTCAAACTCCAGTCCTCCAGGGCTGCTGTCCTGCAGTTTTTAGATGTGCCACAGGTACAAAACGCTGGAATGAAATGGCTTAATTACCTCCTCCTTGTGTAGATCAGTTCTCCCAGCCTTGCTAATGACCTAATTATTCTATTCAGGTGTGGTGCAGCAGAGGCACATCTAAAAGTTGCAGGACTGCGGCCCTTGAGGACTGGAGTTTGACACCCCTGATCTAATGTCTGCATCACAACGTTTATAGTCGCAGCTAATTCACAACCACCACCTTTAAAGTTGCAATATGTAACTTTTATAGAAAATATCTTCTTTACATATTTGTTAAAAATGTTACCGTGTTGTGATCGTATAATATAAGACAGATAATCTGTGGAAAGATTGATTTCTTCTTCCTCCTTCCTGAGCTAATATTGCCGTCTGAAGAAATACACCGCTTCCAACCGGAAACAACCAATCAGAGCCAGGGGGAGGTTCTTAGCGCTGTCAATCATCCTCATGTATTCTCTGTTCAATGTGCTAATGATGGTAAAAACAGTCTGACATCATATCTGTGGCCATGCTAACTAGTGTAGCATTCACGACAGGATTGGGAGCTCAGAATGATTGACAGCGCTAAGACCTGCCTCCTGGATCTGATTGGTTGTTTCGGATTAGCACCTGGAGAAGACAGAAGAGCACAATTTGTTTTTCACTGATTGCCTCCTACTATACTGTCACAACATGGTGATAGTTTTATCAAATATGTAAAAAATAATTTATATAAAAGTTGCATACTGCAGCTTTAACAGTTAGTTGAAATGGTTTAAGAGTTAAGATCAACAGTAAATACAATAAAATGATCAAAAAGAGATATAAAACAATGTATTTAAAACTAATGAGTCAAACACAATTACAATATTTAAAAATGAGTTCAGGTCTGGTTCTTGTTTGGCCCATTTTTATACCTTGAAATAAATATTTTAATGCAAGTCATGGCCTTAAAATCAATCTATCCTTCTGCTGCTTTCTCTCTCAACAGATGTCTGCAATGGCTCAAGTGCTACATGATTGATCCATTTGATAAAAGAACATTTACAAAACTGTCAAAACTCATTAGATTATATTTTGTCTCAAATCTAACTTTTATTTTCGGTCCTAAAGCTGGAGCCTCTACCCGGCTTTCACCTGCGTGGTTTTTGTTAGAAGTGTTTTGTTTTTTTCCCAGCTGTCAGCAGCTGTAAATATCGACACCATTACAAATCAAGATGTCTTCACTCTTCACAGATGGTTCTGAGAAACAAACCATCTGTCAAAGCAGGCATTAATTAAAGCAAACAACTAATCTGGTTGATTTATCGCTGCTTCAGGAGTTTTAAACCCAAAGTATGAAAGTTATTTACTTTTACGCTTTTTGCGGTTGGGTGGTTTCAGACCCAACAGGTATTGTTTGACATTTCCAAATAATCTCAGTAATCCTATAAAATGTTTTGAAGCACTGGAATACGAATGGAGCGTTTTAATCCTGTCATTATTCTGTATAACTGGGGGATTCTGATTCTGACCTTATTTGTTGTATTTTTGGTTAAATTTTAACCAACGTTTGTGTTTGTAACAGTCTAAACACTGCAAAAACACAAAATATTACCAAGTAATTTTGGTCTAGTTTTTAGTGCAAATATTCAAGAATTCAAGGATTTTTTTTATTGTCATATCATCTTTGCTTGTCTGTGGTACAAAATTCGGACTCAAGTCCAAGATTAATAAATTTAATACACATAAATAAATAAATGATGTATGTGTTTATTTATTTATTTAAGTTAAATAAATTATTATAAACAAATAATTTATATAATTTAGTTTTGTCTTTTCCAAGTATAACAAAACATTTGCACTAGAAACTAGACCAAAAATATTTGATATGTTTATATTGTGTAATTTATGTGACCTATAGATATGTATATTAAAAAAGTGTTTGTGTGTGTAAATAATTTATGAGATGAATCGGAATTAAGATTAAATATCTTATAGCACTTGAAATAAGACAAAACTAACTTAAAAGTAACTTTTCAGCAACACACAGGAGATTGTTTTAAGTCAATAATTCCCTTTTATTGATGAAAAATTGCTTGTTCTGTTGGTAGATTGTTTCATTTATAATGACATATTTTTCCCATGTTACAAGTGAAATAATCTCCCAGTTGAACTACAACGTTTTCATGAATATTAGGGAATTATTGACTCCAAACAATCTCCCATGTCTTCCTGAAAAGTTACTTTTCACTTAGTTTTGTCTTATTTCTTAGTTATTTGCGCTTGAAACTAGAAGAAAAGTATTTGGTGAGTTTTTACAGTCAACATGTTTGTTGTGTAATAGAGAGAACTCGCACTTAATGCAGATGTTTTGGTGTTTCCCCATACATTCCCAGCGCCTGACTTCGATCCCGCAGGAATTTTCTTGGTTTGTGTCAGAGTTTTCTCGGGGCTGCGTGCCAAGCAGAACCATCTGGGGTTCGACTCCATGAATCTTCTTGCACCTGCAGCACCGTTGTTTCCCTAATGCTTCCCCAACCAAACGCACACTGCACCCAGGGGTGGAATATTAACACTGTCTTCCTGCACGGAGTCGAGGTCGACGCCTGGATTTACGAGGGACGGACTCCCAGGACTAAATCATTATGTGGATGAGGCCGTCTGGGACTTGCACTCCCTAACGCCAGTGGCGCGAGGTCTTCGCGTCCGCCCCGTTTCTCTGCAGTGATACTTCCCGAGCTTACATAAATATGTCCCCTGTGTGCAGAGAGAACTCGAACAAGGGTCACCCATAAATCATTTACGCTACAGAGGCCCCGTATGAGGGTGGAAGTAGAGTTGGAGTTAAGGAAACGAGGCTGAAAGTCGGTGGTTTGAATTCTTAAACTGCCTGGGAAATTATGCATGGAGATGATGCCAGGACCGGTCATTGGTTTGGTATTTTGAGAACATAAACTCCAGAACAGACAAATGTGTGCCTGTATTTACATGGGATATAGAAACTATATGTTCCCAAAGCCAAATGCAAGTTTTTCTGTCACATAAAGAAATTATATCATTATAAATTACTACAAATCTTCTGCTTTTAAAGGCAGAAGACCTAAAACAGATTGGCATAAAGCAAATAAAAGCATTATTAGCAGAGTGTAAGGTTTGGCAGTTATTTATTTTTTCCACTTCCAGAGCCATCCTTTAAATCTGTTTTTTGGGAACACCTTGGAAGCGCTTGTGTAATGCAGTGTTAAAGACGTTGTGGTCATGTTACTTGTTTTTGGATAACACCGGGTCTAACGAGGTCCGCCGCACAGTGAAAGATCTCTCTCCTGAGCCCAATTTTCTTGCCTCACCAACTTCTGATGCCTCTGTGATACAATCTGGCACTGGTGATAGGTAGTCTGTCAGCCCGAACCCGAATGACTGATGAAGATAGGGGACTTACTGCACAGTCGCTCAACTCCCACTGACAGGCTGTCATATGGTTATGACTTGGTGTTGATAGATTTAGACAGTGCCACCTCAGTGTTTTTTTGAAGAAGCGCTTCTTTGGCCTTTGGGATACAGGCTTTTTGCAACAGCGATGTCCTCAGATTAACAGAAACACCAGAGCAGAAAAACAGTCACAAATTAGTAATGTCACGAAAACATGTGAAATTTCTGTCAAGGTTGTTGGGAAAAACCCAGACAATAAAAATCTACCAAAAAGTGGTAGAAGTGGTTTGATAGTAGAATGGTGGAGCGGAGAAAGTTTCTCCTTCTTCTATACTGAGATTGTTGAATGGAGCAGAAAATCCAAGCCCTCTAGTCTAGCTTAATTATTTTCAATAGAAACACCATTATAAGTTTAAACTGGTCCCAGGGTGTTTGACTTTACCTAGCTAAACTGGAATTTTGATACATAGGTATATGTATATTTACACGTTTAACATAGTCACAGGTTTAGGACTGTAAAATGTTCAGCTTGGCGATGTTACTGTGATATTTTGGGCTCTCTTTGTTTAAGTTGAACCCTCTGCAATAAGCCATACTTTTCTCTGTCATCATCCCAAAGTGCAGCCTCCCGTACTACTCAACTACCATTTCAGACATCAATTTATCCCCAATATAAAATATATAATCTGGTTAAAAAGTGGTTCTTGACCTCTGCCAGAGACAGTTTCTGAGTCTGTTGGCTGTTTTCATTCTTTCCAAGCATGTCTTCATATTGAAACATGCATGTTAAATAGGTTAATGTCAGAAAATGATATTTAGAACTTGTGAAACATCAAATCTTATGTTTTTGCAGTGCATGTACTGTATGTTAGGATCAAAAGTGTTGAATTCACTGCATTCAACTCTGTCAGATTGTGGCATTTTTCCTACAACATAACAATCTTCCTGTACTTGTTTTCTGTTTTTTGTCATTATTTTTGGACTTTTACAGTACTGACCATAAAAAGATTTTGACATACAATAAATTTGACCTGAATAAATACAAAATACTAATTTTATTGGATTATATAATTTGGTTTAGAGTAAAAATACATCCATTCTTGGCGCTGTAAATCATTGTCGTGTATGTACTGCTCACACCTTCCACCTTTCTGTCTACTGAGCTACAGCTGGTTCAACTGCCATGAATGCTAAGGCTTGTTAGCATGATGAGCTGTTTTTCTGTAACTGTAAGTTGTTTCTTTGCCATTAGCACATGTAGCAGCGAGTACATGAGATTGTTTGACAGCGCTAGGACCCGCCTCCTGGATCTGATTGGTTGCTCTTGGACACAGCAGTGGAAGAAATTAATATTCTCATAGACTATCTGTCACAGCATACTGACAGTTTTAACAAATATGTAAAAAAAAATCATTTTGTAAAATGAAAGTTACATACTGCACATGAGGTTGTTTAATTTTGTCTGCCAACCAGTTCTGTAACTCATCATAATGCTGCCGCCTGCCAGTGTTACTGCTGCTACATGCTACATTTATCAGGGTACTGCATTCTCAAGTGTGCAATTATGTGTGGTATAATGGGTTTAATAACTCAGCAGAAAGCTCTGCACCCAGTGAAGGCCAGACTGGCACTCTCTGTAGATAATAGTAAAAAGAGTATATTATAGTCTGCATTCAACAGAAGAAGAAAAAAATCAGTTCTTTGAAATTCATGAAATTTGCATTTACTCTCCAAACACCTCCAATGGTTTAAATAGGCTGCTAACGAGCTATTTTCCTGTTTACACTCTGAGTTTCTCAGTTAAACCTTCTGAATAAGCTCTGTTTTCTACCTGATGATTATCCTTGTTTACTTGATTTCTACTTTGCATAGCGACCTTTCAGACCAGAAAAGCTCTTATCATCTGACTGCTTTGATGCAATTTAAATTATGATTATTCCTCCACTCAAATTAGTCATCACAAACAAAAGAAGAAAAGAAAAAAGTTTTTTGGTTTTTTTTGGCGGTGACATTGACGCATATGAATTCAGTAAATTGAATGGGTGCATGTTACTGAGAGGCAGATCAGATGCAGCTCTGTTGTTTTCTCCGCTGCATCCTTTGAATTACTTTCCTCATTTAACCCTGAACTCTTTCTCTCTTCACTACTTTTCATCCTCTTCCCTCTTTCCCACAGACATTATGTTCACCTGGTGTTACTCTATTCTTTCTCCGCTCTCCCATTGCTCTTTAGCGCTGACCCCTCCAACATCGCTGGGCCCCATCAGGATGAAATATTGAACTGGGAGAGTTCCCTGAAGGCATCTGGCTGCCCCCGCGCTCGGTCCGCAGTTCAGCCAAGATAAAAGATAAAAATACCGTATCCAACTCTCAAACTCCATTCAGCGCTATCAGAGTATCTGTCAGCTCAAATGGCTGTTCGAAGTAATTACCTTTGGATCAGATCTAATTAAAGCCCTATTGGTCTTTCCTCTGTGGCTATTTGAAGTGAACCAAAGTAACAGACCTGCATGTAAATTTCACCAAAGCTTCAAAACGTCTTCATAAAGAATATTAAAGTTTGAATCTTTTTAAATTAAACTGTTGGACATCGTTAAAATGTCAAAAACATAATAATTATCTCTGTGTGTGTAAAGGCAGAACTTTTCATGTAAAAACTACTATTTTATTAACATTTTGTAATTAAAGATTATTTGAGTTAAACTAAATTTAAATGTACTGAATTAGATAGTTCTCATGTGACGTCACACTTCCTGGATCTCTGTAGCTGACAGCCATCTTGGCATCTTGGAATCCGGAACTAACTGCCGTGTCAGTTGCTATGGAGTTGCTATGACAACAGCGAAGCAGCCACAAACTTAGAACTCGCTCTCACTTTGTTCCCATCTAACTTATAAACAATATAAGTACATTACAACTACTGCAGTTTTTGAGTAAGATAATTACCAGTGATATTTACTGCAGTACTTGCTGCCGAATTAGCGAAGTTAGCTTAGCTAATGTAGCTTTTATCTGCTAGCTAAGACGGATATGTAGCCTATGTGCATGTTTACATAAAAAGGACCAAATTAGAACTGAATCAGATTGAATGGAATAAACTGAACAAAATTAATTGAACTGAATCAGACCACATAGATTAAATTGAAATAAATAAATCGAACTTAAGAATCTATCTAAATAGGGATAAAAGTAGAATTAAATTGACCTGAGCCGAATTGAAATGAAAAGATTAAAGAGGAAAAAATACAAGAATTGAATGAAAACTAACAAAATTGAATCAATTTCATCAATTAAGATGAATAAGAATCGAACTGAACCCAATCAGATTAATAAGTTAAATCTAATGGAATCAAAAAGAACTGAATCTAATTCAATTGTAAGTATTAAAAGAGATTTATTGAACTTTCTTTGCTGATTAATTTGAGCTAAGCTGTTTTCTTATTTAATATATTTCCAGTAGGACCAATAAAGCTACTATTGATCACGGTTGATCAGACTCAGCTATCTGTACTGGTATGAGGGTTTCTGAGTGGTGAATCTGATCAACTAATCAGATTCCAAGATGCTAAAACTTGGGAAATTTCAGTTTGCAGCTTCAAACTTAAATTAAAGGTTGTTTTTATTGTTCCTTAATGCCTTGGAAATAAACTGTCAAGTCATTTATGTGCTCTGGGTGCTATTTCTGTTGGTTATGCCTTTGAACTCCCACATAAAGCAAATTTCTGTGACATGTGGCAGCGTTTAAGTTGGACCTGTTTGCTTTTCAAAGCGGCACCATTAGGGCTTTAGTCTTCTAAATCGGTTCTACACAAAGAATCCAAACCGATTTTAGTTTGCTGCAGGGAAAATATAGTCTTCTCACCAAACTACACACACGAACGTTCAGTCTTGTTTTAGATTTAGTAAAGATGCAAAGACGCTTAGCTTTTACCTGCAACCCAGGCTTCACATCTGATAAAAAGAAAAGTGTAAGAAAAACTACATTTTTATGCCGTTGTGGAGACAAAGTACCAACCTACGCTGAGGATTGTGTGTGTTTAGGTTGAAGTCGGGACCTTAAACTTTGAAAAATTGCCGTGTCAGTAAATTGACAGTCTTTTTACATGCAAATGACCCATCTGAAACTGCTGATTCACAACAAAGAGTAATTTCTAATCTGTCATTTCATCCAGCTGCCCACAGATTGGAGGAAAGGGTCTGACTCTTGACAGGGCTCAATGAAAAGTTTTAGATTAAACGATTTATATTCTCATAATACTTCACCATGAATATCAATGAAGCCTGATTCTGTGGTAATGAGAGAGAAGCGTGGCCGTCTATTGGATTTCCAAAATCGATGCATGAGCCATGTGGAAACTGTGAATTCACAGGATGTTCCTAAGAGCTGAAGCCTTTTAATTTATTTAAAGCAAGTTTGCTGACTGAGCATCAATGATCTTTACCCCTCATTCACAAAATGGTAAATATTTACACATTTTAATTAGTAATTAAGCCTATATATATATATATATATATATATATATATATATATATATATATATATATATGGCATTTAAAATAAATAAAAAAAACATTATGTGTAAATATATTCAACAGTTTTCAAATTCAATAGAAAATCTCCTTCTGCTCTCCAGTTATTAATCGGTTTGTCCAAAACATACTAAACAGATCGTTATGATCCTTTTCAACTGAATGTTAAAACATCGCAAGTTGTTTTAAAGAATTTCAAGGTGCTATGCACACTTATGTAACCGAGTGAAATAAGCCTTTAGACACATTAAAGGGGAACTATTATGAAAATTTCACATTTTGCACATTTTTGTACTTTCATTTTGGTCTCTATTGCTTCTAAAAACAGTCCAAGCTGGTTTTTTTAGCAATAACTTATGGTTCTTTGGTGTCTGGAAACCGAGTTGTTTCAAAAACCTCACAATTATTGAGTCACAATGCACGTTACCTAGCAACCCAGGCTATGCCCTGCCCTGTTACCTAGCAACCCAAGCAGAGCTCCACCACGTTTGGTCAGCTAATTTTACCGCTGTATGCGCTGTACAATGACTGCTGGAAAAGATAAATGTTTTGTTGTAGACTTACAATTCAGAAACCACTTGCTTGGTTGTGCAGGAAGCTCCACTTCTGCTTTTCAAAGAAGTACGATTATGTAATTGCGCATCTGTTTTCAGCCATTTTTACATGCGAGTGTAAACCTAAAAATAGGCAGAACTGACAAGACTAAAACATGTTTTGTGCAGCCATTAGACCAATCCTAACCTGTTCTAGGAAGCATAATAGATCCCCATATAGATGGATGACAGTATACAACCATTTATCTTGAAACAAGTGTTCAAGAATAAGGTGCTTCGTCTGTTCCTCCATCCTTCTTCTCATATCCTGAATTATTTACACTGACTAAACTCTTCCTAACATCACATTTGATGTACCGATACAAAATTTATACTCTGTGAAAATACCCCCCACCCAAAAAAAAACAACAACACCCTTTCTTGGCATTTTTACAGTTGAGACATTTTATGCACTGAAGTGGAGCTGATCAGGAAGCGTCCTAACAGAGTCATGAACCAGCTCAGCTGACTGATTTAGATGGAATAAGAGGCAGTGGCTCTTTTTCAAAGACTTTCCTTCTTTTCTTATCTCTAACATTAAAAAGGATAATATCTACCCACTTGTTGTTCTTCTGGTCATGATGAATGTCATGATAAGATAGAATAAACGAGCTAATCAAACCAAACAATGACCTTATTAACAGCAGATAAAGACCTGATAAAGCGTTTCTGTTTCCATTCTGCCATACTCAGTCAACAAACCACAAAGATATCTTAACATGTCTGCTTGAGACAAAAACTCGTCCCCATATTTCTCTTGGCTTTTCCTCTTGGCTTTATTTTGCTGTTTTATTCATCAGACATTGCAAAGCTGCAGTCAACACCTACGGTTAATATGTTGTGGCCAGGAATTTGGTATAAAATCATAACCAGAGCCACATTCAGAGGGCGGCCAAGCTGATTAAATTTTTGGTCTGAGCCCAGATTTAATTATGTCCCAGTGACCGTTTCCTTCTTGTCAACACAATTCTTTATTCCCAATGCTTACATAAGATGAGGACAAAAAGGCATAAATCCTAATACTTTTATGATACAATATTATTCAGTAAATTAGAATATGCATTCATATTAGCCCCTTTAGAAAATAACAAAGTTTAAGCAGGTATTAAACGTACCTTTAGTTTAGCCCAGATTTCACATGTGTAATTAATCTATAATGTCAGTGATAAAGTTCCTGAAATAAATGGGATTTGAAATAATATTCTAATGTGTTTAACTGGTCTGTATAATACAGAATAATGAAAAAACAAAATAGATTTGTTTTAATTTTTTCCAGACTGACTTTGTTTCTTACCTGTTCTGGAATTTCTTGAGATCATAAAATTATGTTTTGCTTTTTGAAAGCTGTTGCTCCACTTTGTGTTTTTGGCAATAAGTTAATTTTGCTTTGGTGTCTGGAAAATAAGCCATTTCAAAAACCTTTCGAATGTAACTTTACCAGTAAGCAGCCACTAGTTGGAGAGTTCATGTTGAACCATTACATTTAGAAAAGCAGAGAGAAATCAGCACATAAGTATGAACTGAATGCAGTGTATAGACTACGTCACCGGGACAACAACGCTCTTCAGTGTAGAAGTTGTGGCTAAATAAACCAGACTTAAAGTTAGCCACTTCTAATATCAGTGAGGTGTTTAAGATAAAGTCAGACGTTTAAGCATCTATTTACATGTCTGGTTCATTTAAGGTGAGAAAGTGATCCGTAAAGCTGCAGTATGTAACTTTTATAAAAAGTATTTTTTTACATATTTGTTGAAGCTATTGTTATGTTGTCACAGTATGAGAAAAACACCAAGCTGCCTTCTGTCAGCGCTAACTAAAAACAGCCAATTAAAGGAGGTGTGTCTTAGTGCTGTCAATCACAATCTTGTGTGATGCTGCTCGTCCCTCCTTGCCCTCTGCTAAGCTTCAGCTAACAGTCTACCATGAATCCTCAGGATAATTAGCATAGCCACCGATGGCGGTTAATAAACGGTTTTCCTGTAAGAAGTTGTTTCTCCGCCATTAGCACATTAAGCAATGAGAACATGAGGTTGATTGACAGCTGCAAGCCCCTCCTCTTGGCTCTGATTGGTTGTTTTAGACGAGGAGTGGTGAATTTCTTCAAACGGCAATAACAGCTTGAGATGGAGGTGGATGAGCTTGATCTTTTCACAGATTATCTGTCTCATAACAAACTGTCACAACAGGGCCACAGTTTTAGCAAATATGTAAAGAAAATATATTTTTAAAATAAAAGTCATATTTTGCAGCTTTAAAAGCGTTCCAGCCAATAATTCCAATATGGCGATGTCCAAATAAAGATCTATTTCAATTTGTTCAGTTTAGAGTTGCATATAAATTTACAATGTGTCTATTAAAATAAATATTTCCACATTTCACCTAACTATTGTTGATGCGAAGGGCGGCCATATTGGATCTCAAATTGTCCAACTTTCCAATTGGGAGGGAATCCAGTTTAATTTTTCCAGCTTAGAAGTTGGACTTTCCGAGTTCTGACTACAAATTGAACGCACCATAACGTTATCAGACTAAACATACAAGAACTTACATTGTTAAGACTTATTTGCAATTACACAATATAAACTTTTAACTTTTTTATGTTCAGCACCAATGAAAGCATGTCTTTCTGGAAAAATTGAATTCAAAGATCAACAATAATCACAGTAATTAAAAAAATGTCCTTAGCTGTAGTAAATAAAGTCCATTCAAACTGCAAACTGTTCACCAGAGAGATTGTAAAGACGTTACGTAGTTGGACGTACTTTTTCTTTCCAAAGCTGCCAAAGTTCTGAAGTTGGAGCAAAAACGTCCCCATGGCAAAGCGATGCTAATTTTGACTTATCGCAGTCTTTCTGGTCATAAATCGAAACATCTCCTTTTCATTTATCACCATCTGCAGCACATTATATGGATGAAATAAAACAGGTATTCAAAAAATTGGACAGATATTAACATTAGCCCTTTTCCTCAGTAAGGTATGTTTTAAACTCGTCTTTGTCAGGGTTTTTCTCCTTAAAAAGCTGCTGCTGCAGTTTAAAATATCTGCAGTTTGTGCCAGATGTTTTATTTCTGGATCATTAGCCAACAAGAAATCTGGCTTTTCAATCACATTTGGGATTAATCAGCCACAAGATTAGCAGTTTTACTTCACTGACGGCAAACTGGAGGATTTGTTTCTTCGGCAAGTCGTTTTAAGGCATCTTTAAGGACGTTTATGAACTCAATCTCATTTCTATCAGATGTATAAATAAACACGAGAGGATTTGGAAGCTTTCTGAAATTAAAATGTTTATTTTTTTTTCTTCCTCACACTTTCATGAAAATCCTGAGCGTTGCACTAAATCTCCGCCATATTTGAAGTGCATGTATAACAGAAGGTTTCGTGTTTATGTTTGGTTTTCTTTTCACACATGTGCAGATCATGAGGAATATAGTTTTTTATGACATTATACTGTAAACATACATTTCAATCTGCCAGGCAGAATAAGAGACGGCTCCCTGTATGAGGTCTACATGCTGTACTCACAGTAACCAGACTCGCTTACTATTAAGCAAATGGGGATGAATGATCTGTCAACTGCAATCCTCCTCTCTATGCGTCTCCCAATTACCTGCCCCGCCTGACCCGGTCCGGTGCATCAACACACAGCCTGGCCAGAAAGGGCTTCAGAAATTAGCAAGTGAAATCTGATAGGGGGGATTTTCCACCTCACACACGTTTTTCCCCAGAGCGAGCGCGAACGGACTCCAACTGTTCATGAAATAAGACAGGAGGAGCGTTACAGGGGGAGGGCGGTGTGTCAACCAAAATATTACAACTGGGAAGTTTTCAGGTGGAAACACCAGACTATAAAGTCTCCCAACACAAAATGTTATAAAACGCCTCACAGATTCCAGTGCAATCCTGCCCGATGTGAAAACATTACCCCGATTACATTTAAAGGTGACCTCCATGCCTAAAACTAACCAGCTCCACATTTTTGCAAACGCAGGAATGTTTAAGTAGAACCGAAGTCTCTACAGCTATGAAGGTTTACATATTATTATACAAGGATTTTTCAAATGGTACGGGCTTTTGAAGTTGGAGAGCTGAAATCACAGACTGTGCTTTATGCATAAGCAGCTGATTTTCACCTCCACAAGTGTAAATCTTTAAGCTATGCGTGCATATTTACATGCATAATGAAGAGGTTTGAATTGCACAGCAGTTAAACAGCGTTTTGTGTTTGGTTTTATAGATTGTAAAGCAAAATATGCTCCAGATTTAGTGGTTCAGTGTTATTAATTTACAGCAGCAACATGAACTGGAGTAAATCTGTGAAGGTAACATAACAGGAATTGTAGTTTTTAAATTTCTGTTAGATGAGTGAATCTTATTTAAAGGAATCCATAATTGTGATTCACCATCATGGGTTTATTGTCTTATTGTTGGAGAACTTACTGTAACATTGTGTAAAATTTTAACCTTTTCCTGCTTTATAGGAATTTAATTCCAAAATAAAAAGGTGAAGGCTTTAATATTTTCATTTTAGCCCTTTTGTTTTCCCATAAATCACACAGTTGTGCAGCTTTATCCAGAGAAATGACAAACAAAACCTTGTGCAAGAAGCAACAGAAAGAGCTGGGTTTGCTTTTGACCCGTCTGTCAGGCGTCTGCGGTAAAAGTCGGCGCATCTCAACCGCCATCTCAGCTCATCGCTGTCTTGTTCTGTCACATTATCTGGCAGCGCGGAGCGGGCAGCGGCGGCCGTGCTGAACTTTGAGATGGACGGGCCTTCTGCGGCCTGTCGCATAGCATCCAGCAAATGACCTGCTTATTCTCCGAGCGCTGTCGACACTCGGCTGCTGTCAGAAACACATCAGAGGAAATCAAAGAGGAGCGGGCGAATGAAAGCAGACACTCACAGGCAGCGAGCTGGGGGAGAAGAGAGATGCATTTATTCACATTGATCAGATACCTTGAGTTTCGTTAGGCTTCCCCAAAAATCGAACTGGACAGCTTTCAGCTCTGCAAGCACGCAGGATAAAACGCAGCTTTCCTCCACAGGACAAACAGTTTCATTAGCAGAGAGTTTAAATGTTAGACAAAACACGTTCCATGACGCATTTTACATAAAGTCATTCTTAGATAATGAGATTTTACACTCAAATGTGAAAGTAGCTGAAAACAGATGAGTAATTATACAACTGTACATCTTTGAAAAGCATTAATGGAGCCTCCTGCCCAACCAACAAGAACTTACCACTCTGAATGGTAAGTCAACCAAAAAAAACACTTTCCACCAGCCATTGTACAGTGAATACTATGGCAAAACCTGATGACCAAACATGTGGGAGCTCTGCTTGGGTTGCTAGGTAACTGGCTTGGCTGGGGTTGCTAGGTAGGGGGCTAAAACCAACTGCTCCCGCCTGCTGAGTTGTGACGTTTATATTCCAAAGCTTTTTGAAAGGGGTTGTTTTCCAGACACCAAAAACTTTAACTTATTGCGACAAAAGCAAACGGCTTGGTCTTTTAAGCGCTGGGCTGTTTTTAGAAGCAGCGGAGGCTCAAACGCAAGTTGGTGGAATCAACTAACTCTCACGCAAAATGTGGATTTTTTTTTTATATTCCCCTTTAAAAACATATTCAGAAGCTGAATACGTTAGTATTTATGTCTTGAACCACATGTTTTAATAAACAAGGTAAAAACTTAAGGAAACATCTTAATTTCATTTGACACCACATGCACTGCTGCTGCGCCAGTTAGTCAACAAATTGTTGCTAGGTAACCAAAGAATGAGTGAGTTGCTAGGTAACCAAAGAGCAAGAGTTAGTTGATTCCACCAACTTACATAAGCTGGCCTTGACAGGTTGAAGTGTCTGTTGCAACATTGTTATTGATTTATTGTGTTTAAAATCCCCTTACTTTGGTCATAAATGAAAACAAATGTTAAGTTTTGATCAAATAAAAGAACAAAATCTCACTCGACTTACTATTCGAGGCATTTTTCCCTCTTTCTGCAGAGCTCATGTTGGCATTTTGATGAGGTCGATTACTTTCTTTTTCTTTTTTTTCCCCCGTCCACATCAGGGTTGGACGACTTTTTCTGAGCTGCAGTGTGTCGGAGGCTCTGAACTGCCTCTTTCTGATGATGTAAAGATGTTTACGTGAGTGAAGAACCCGCTCAAATGTTGCCTTTTCTCAGACAGCAGATTACTGAGTCCTCTTTCCCCCCTCTGATCGGCGGCGGTGGCTCTCCCTCCGCCTCAGGCCACAGGCTGTTTCAAGGCAGACAGCTCATCAGGATGACTGACAAGTCTTTGCGCTGCAGCTTGACCTGCTGGGGGAAAAATTGCATATTAGAGCTCTAGGAAGTGATTTGAAAGATGACACTGAATTTAAGGCATATAATGAGAACGAGCTCTGTGCACCGCTGCAGGCTTTCAGTGTGGGCATTTGCTTGATGTGTGTGTGTGTGTGTTTTGGACTGATGTGTGTAGAGTAGATATGCGCCCTCAGCGCTTCAGCGTCTGCCAGGCGAGGCTCAGTGGGTGGCCGATGAGTGGCGAAGGGGAATAATCTTTCTTTATTTCGAAGAAATCAATAAATCAAAACGAAAAGAAAACAAGAATGCTTTTACAAATGTTCATAGATTTAGACACATGCTCAAAGAAACATATGGATCCGTCATTTTAGCTGCTGTATTTTTCTGAAAAAGTATGACAGTGTATAAGTGCCGATGTAGATAGAAAAAAAAAAAGTAACTAGAGAAAGTTTGAGATTAATTTCACAATTTTTCTAGAAAAAAATGGAAACTTCTGAGCTCCAAATGTCAAAATTCTGAGAAACAAACTGAAATTTTGAGATTAATTTTAGAAATTTCTAGAAATAATTGAGTTTCAAAAGTCAAAATTTTCTGAGATTATTGTCCAAATTTATAATTTTTTTTCCATCAACTTTTCAAACTCAAAGATTTCCAAGTTTTTCTCAAAAAAAAATTCTGAGATTAATATCAAAATTTCAGATTTTTCTTTCTTGCAAATTTTTAAATTTTGCAGTTCAAAACTTTTTATATTTATTTTTCTAATTTGAAGGCGGAATGGGCCAAAAATCCCGCAAACTATTGTCAGAAGCTTGTGGAGGGAAACCCAAAAGGTTTGACCCAAGTCATGAGTCCATGATACTGACCAGAAGTTATGCAAACCTACAAAAGTAAAAAGTTTTCTTTTTCTTTATTTTTTTGTTTTCTGGCATTTAGCAAATATAAATAATTTTGGTAATTTTAACTAAACCAAAACAAGAAAAGTTTGGTCTGATTTAACTTCAAACATTGAGAAAAAAAAATTTATTCAGTGTAAATATCTGGTTTCAACTGTATTTAGAAATATTAATTGTGCCTTTTTTAAATGTTGCTTGTACGTTGTTTCAATTTTGTGGACTTACTGTCCACGAAGTCACTCCACAGATCGATATCTTCTTATTATCGTCTTATTATTCTTTTTTTGTGTGTTTTAAAAAAATTATTTCTCCTCTTAAATTGCGTCTTCCTTCTCTTTCTGTAAACAATTCTTGAATATTTTTGGGTTGTAGATTATGTTATCTGTGCTGATTTGAATTTATTCAAATCTATAAATTTCACTGCACATAATTTGTATGAAAAGTGGCTTTGTGTGTTCTTTGTGTCTTACTTTAATTATTCTTTTTTCTGAGGTGTGATTATTGGCCTCAGTACTTTTGTGTCCCCAGACAGAGAGAAAAACAGAAGAAAAGATGCAGCAATTTTGGATGCAACGTGTTGCTTATTCTTCTGAGAATTGCAGCCGCTTCCTGCAGACTCCTTGTTTCAAAACCTATGGAACAATGTACGTGTGTGAATGGAGCTTCTTAGCTACTAATAAAGCAGCAGAGCTGAAAAAAAAAAAATTACAGCTTTATTGGAAATTATTGATGATTGTCCACAGATAGGCAATAAAAAAATCTTATGTGTTTTTTCTGGATTTTGCCTTTACTTGCGGTCTCATCACTCTGTAGTTATTTCACAGCCTCTGCTCTGGGAAGAAAGGAGGAATAACATATTTCTATCCCAGTGCATGTTTCTAGTAAGAGGTCACTGATCTCTGGTCGCCCAGATGTTTTCAGCTCGCGTTAGCTCAGGTTTCCAACGAGCTGCGGAGAAAAAAAAAGGTTTCACGGCCAGCGATGCCGGCCAACATCGTGTGTCATCTTCTTCTTCCTTTGGTGAGATTCACGCCACATAAGGAGCCTGTTGCACAACAGCTTCAGGTTTTTTTTTGTTTGTTTTTTCTTTGCGCTTCAGCAACAAAGTGTGTCAGAGCAAATCAGAGCCTCTTGCTGCGTTAATAAGATGCAGAGATTTCAGTGTTTTCATGTGCAGCTCAGTTCATCCCCAGGTGAAAGGTTGGGAGTGGCTCGCTTTAAGACAAATTCGGATTTTAGGCTGCTTTTTCTGGCAATGCAACTCAGTAAAATATTTAGTCGTTTGAATCTTCTCAATTTGGAGTTTGCAAATTATGCTAATCTATGCTAATTTGTCCTGTCTGTAATCTTTTCCACTGGTTTTCTGAAGTCCTTTAAAGGCTTTCTTTGAGTTTTAGACTCTTTGGATTTGCTGCTTTCCTGTTCATTTTTGTCCTTTAGCTGATTCTTTATAGAGGATGTACAGTATTTTCTGCATTAAGCTGCCTAAATGTAAAATTCATGTGATTTAATGACAGTTTTACTTGTGCATATTGTCACCTTCACTGCAAAAGTGCTTACAAAAACTTACAAGTCACTTTTCAGTAAGATATAGGAGCTTGTCTTAAATAATCATTATTTAATATTGACAAAAAATATCTATTGACAGATTATTTCACTTACGACATTTTTCCCTTGTTGTAAGTTAATTAATCTGCCAGTGAAACTAGAACTTTTTCGTCAATATTAAAGAATTATTTACTTGAAACAAGCTCCTGTATCTTGCTGAAACATTACTTGTAAGTTAGTTTTGTCTTATTTCAAGTGTACTGAGATATTTGCATTACAAACTAGACCAAAAATACTTGGTAAAATTTTGTGTTTTTGCAGTGCATCTACAGACTGGAGCAACATTTTCATTTCTGCAGAAGCAGCTTTAGCCTGTCTCTAAGGATGCATTCAGACCAGGTTTGTTTAGTCTGCTTTAATCAAACTCTGGACCGTTGTCCTATGAAGTCCAGTTCGTTTGTGGAGGTGTGAATGTGCAGGTGAATTCTGGTCCGTCTAAAAACCTCCGTCTCAGTTCGGTTGAAGTGAACTCAGCTGCGGTTTGAATGAATTCACCTGCACATGAATGGAAAGGAGACCAGAGACCGCTCCAAAAGCGGGAAGTGGGCGTTCTTGGTAAATACAAACAAAATACACATGTTAGCCTAGCGCTAGCAGGAGAAATGGCTCATGGACAAAAAAAAAATCCCACAACCACTAAAATGCGAAAAATGTAACAAATTTTGGACTTTGATCGAACCAAATCTACTGGAGTACCTGGTGTGAAAACAGCCTAAAAGTTGCAGGATTTCGAAACTTGAAACAGAAACTTCCACAAGTTATTTTCTTAATGAATCCAGTGGTGCTTTTAGCTTAATACATCCTGTTTGTTTAAAATAGCAGATGAATCTTCCTAAATCTGCCACCTTTTGGTGTGGAAGTCTTTATTTAATTCCCCATTGGATCAATAAAGTATTATTGAATTTGAATTTGAAAGAAATAGAATTTCGTTTGCCCCTCACACGTCAGAAAGTTTTTCTGTGTCGAAGCCCTGAGTTTGACCTCAGTTTGACCTTATTACTTCCAGATAACTCGCGTTCCTTAATTACAATATGAACTGAGGAAATGGTTACCTGAAAATGCTTCGCCATCTTCTTAATGCTTTCTCTCTGCTTTATTGGCATCAATTATGTTACATTTCTGAGGGGCGGGAAGCTTCTGCTAATTGCAGGGCCCAGATATGGAGGCGCAGGATACTATTTAAAACTTCTCCATTTTGCTGCATCGCCATTTTTCTCTGATTATCATCGAAAAGGTGTAATTTGTATCCGTTGATGGTTACAATAGCTCCACAAAATCGCCTCTGGTCATTTTCTGACCTGGGAGAGTTAATCAGCATTATCTACTGTAGAGATGTAATTAGATTAAATCTCTTGCTTATGTTTACTACAGAGGATTATGAGTAAATTAAGAGCACTTTGTGTGGCTTCCAGAAGCATTGTCAGGAATTCAATGCAACTTTTTAATTATTATTTTATTGTAGCAAGATTTAAATTACAAACCCAGGAATATGTATTATAGCAGAAAGGTAGAGTTTGGGTTTAGTAACAATATTACACAAGAAAAAACCTTGAGATTTATAAATGAAGTCATAAAAAAGTTGTACTCACAACAGATTATTCTTTAAAATAAGACTAAGTGCTTGTATTTTGAAAGAAATCATATTTTTTAGCTTATTTTGTCAAAGTTTAGTTTTTTTTTTAGGTTGGAAAACATTGTAAATGAAAAAGAAACTTGCTTTTCTGGGCGTTTGTACTCAATCAACAACTGTTTGCATGACATTTCGTCTAATCATTTAAAATTATAACATTCTCTGCTCCAATTTTCTTCTTCCAGCTAATTTTCATTCACGTTTTTTTTATTTTTGTCCTCTCCTTTAATGTCACAGCTAATGTTTTGAATAAATTTGAGCCACTCTGTATTTTCCAGTCATTTCCGAAGCTGCACAGCTGAAAAACCTAATATAACGAAGAATGGAAACTGTCATGTTTCCTTTAATGTCGCTTGATATATGTTTGCTAATTTTCTTCATATACTGCAAAAACACAAAATATTACCAAGTATTTTTGTCTATACTTCAAAGAAGACAAAACTAACTTTTCAGCAAAACATAGAAGTTTATTTTATGTAAATAATTCATTAATATTGATTAAAAAAATACTAGTTCCACTGGCAGATTATTTCATTATAACAAAAAAAATGTCATGCTATAAGAGAAATAATCTGCCAGTGGAACTAGTATTATTTTAATCAATATTAATGAATTATTTACATAAAACAAACTTCCATATTTTGCTGAAAAGTTAGTTGTAAGTGAGATTTCTGTAATTTCAAGTGTAATAAGATATTTAAGATAATAAAGTTTCCATTCTGGGGGATTTAGGCAGAGAAAAGACATTAACTGTGACCACATAAGAAAAGTTGGTGGAATCAACCTACTCTGTCACTCTTTGGTTACCTAGCAACTCACTCACTCTGTGGTTACCTAGCAACAACCTGCTGAGTAATGGCGGCAGTTAAAGGTGATTCATAACTTCTTAAAAATAATTTAGAAAAACAACGATGTGGAGTTAAAACTGGATAAAAAAGGGAAGGTCAAGCAGCATTTTAGATGTTTAAAACTAAAATGAATCAATAATTATTGATATTGACTGATATGAAACACTTATTGTGATGTTTTTCAGCCCTGACATTATCTTGTAATATTGAACAGCCATTAATAATTGAGGTTAAGGAACAGATTGTTTTATTTTTCTTCCTTCACCGGAGCCATCCAGAGTCTGATTTAGTCTTGTTGCTCTCAGTCATATGACCTTATGACCTCAACCAGGCGTCAGCTGACCCCAAAGCCTGCCCACCCAGCTGATCCTTATTCACTTCCTTTCCAGACAGACACCGGCGTTCAGCCTCTCTTACAGGTTTAGGCTCCCAGCTGCATCTGATTACTTTCTGTTTGCTGAAATGTCTTTGCCTGTTTTTATTAGTTGCTCATTGCGGCTCACAGTTAAAACTTCAAAGACATTTATTTCTTCAGGATAAACTTAGGAAAAAGTACCGGCGTCCCGTAAGATAACACTTTATTTGACTGACATAGTACCTGTTATAGACATGAACTAGTCTTTATGAATGTTTATGACGGTTGCTATGAAGTGTCATTCGGTAAATAATGACATTTTAATGCAATGTTGATGCTTTAAAAGTGTCGTTATTTACCAAATAATGCAAAGTTCAGACTTTTAAAGCAGCTTTTCATGTAACTTTGCATTAAAACTTCATTTTTTTACCAATTGACTCTTCAGTCATAAACATTCATTAAGACTTGTCACATTTACTAACTTTTACTTGAATAACAGAATATTTTTTAAAAACTTTTTGTAGTATTTTTACTGTGTTGTAATTTTTACTTTTCCTTCAGTATTTTTATTATGCGGTGGCACTACTCTTAGTAAAATTTATTTTCTACCCAATGAGTGAAAAACAATAATATTTTGACTAAAAATTAACCAGACACAAGCCTTCAGTTTTTGTCAAAGTTTCATGAACTTTGTTTTGGATTTTTTCTTACCTACTTTTGTTATTTTGTAATTATGTTATTTATTTGAATTTTTTAAAACTTTGGTCCTAAAACATCCTAAATTTACACTTAACTTTATATTTTGGTCCATCTGATGATGTAATGTTTACATATTAAATGTTTAATGTTTTGATCAGTACTTGAGTAGACTTTTTTTTTTAGCAAATACATTTTTACTCTTACTTGATTACTCTTTGGGGAGAGTATCCAAACGTTTTACTCAAGTAAGAGTAGAAATATTTCATAATAAAATTACTCAAGTGAAAGTACAAAGTACAGCGTAGTAAAAATACTCTAAAAGTACATTTTTCAAAAAAACGTTACTTAAGTAAATGTAATTGAGTACATGTAACTAGTTACTCCCCAACTCTGGCTATAGTTATTACAGCTAGTCACTACAGATCAAGCCCCAAATCTGGGTCTGAACTTTCAGAGTCACATAAAGAATATTACAAAGTCGGCCTTCTATCACCTGAAGAACATTTCCAGGATTAAAGGACTAATGTCTCAGCAAGTAAATAAATGTAATTGAGTAACTGTAACTAGTTACTGCCAGCTCTGTGCAGATACCTCCAAATAAAGTGTTACCTTCTGGTTATTTTGGGTTTCGCTTCAGTGTAAACTCTGAGATGTTTCTTCAAACTAGCTAACATCATTACACTCTCTGCTGAACAATTGTCAAGATTGATTCATCTTCCCACGCTGTGCCAACACCTTTCCACTTTCTCCCGCCGTGAGGCCACTGTGAGGGTTTCCCCGGAGTCAAACGGACCTGTTTGTTCTTTTCAGAAAGCGAAAAGAAAACAGACAAATTAGAGTTTCACAGACGCAGGAAGCTCAAAATGCATGTAATTTCTGCGCTGCAGCGGCTCTTTTGTGTGTCGCGTGTTCTGCTGACGGACATTTTTCTTCTTCTTTTGTCAGTGAACAATGAGACCATCCAGTTTATTATCTGCACAGCAACAGCTTGGTATCACTTCTGCTTCATATCATGGAGCTGCACTTCAAAATAAAACATCTGCCGAGTGTTTGCGCTCTGCTTTGCTAGATTAATGAGCGGAGAGTGGAAAAGTGAGATATGAGGTTAGGCTGGACCCGAGGTGCGACACGCCGCCTGCTAGTCGCCGCGCCGCCAGCAGCGGCGGGAAGATAAATGAGCAAAGTTTGTTTTTGTCAAGGAGCTTTCTTCCCTCAAGCAGAGGTATTCTGAACGTACAACTCTAACGCGTGTATCACTGAATAATGCTGGGTAAACGGTTTTAGTATGTGGTATGACCTTTGTTTATCCGGCTTTATCACAAGTCAGAGTCCTTTACAAAACATTATGACTCATGTTTTCTACAAAAAAAATTATTGTGTGGAGTGGAGAAAGTGTCTGAGTTTGGGAAGAATACTACAGAAGAGGATAGGGCCACTGAAAGAAGAAAAACAATTCAGAGTTTAATCCCAAAATTATGACTTTTTTCTCAAAGTTATGACATTTAATGTCAGAATTACGGCTTTTTGATCTTAGAACTTCAGGATTCTGGCATTTTTCTCACTATTCTGACTTTAATCATAGAATAGATTTTTTCCCCTCTGAATTAGGACTTTTTCTCAGGATTCTGACTTTAATCTCCAAATTATGACTTTAATTTCCAGATTTTGAATGTTTATTTTCAGAGTTGTGACTTTAAACCCAGAATTATAATTTCATTCTCATGGTTGTGACTTCTTTTTCAAGATTCTGTGACTTTTCCCCCCTCAGAATTATGAAATTTTTCTTAGAATTCAGACTTTCAATCCCAGAAATCTGACTTTTTTTCCTCAAAATTCTGACTTTAAGCTCTGCATTCTAATTTTAATCCCAAAATTCAGACCCCCCCCCCACAATTGTGACTTTAATCTCAGAATTGTGGCCTTTCTTTCTTGAAATAATTACTTCAATCTCAGAATTCTTGATTTTTTCCCCTCAAAATTAAGATTTTAATCTCAGAAGATTAAGATCTGAATTCTGGAGAAAAGCCAGAACTTCATCTCTAGTTTTCATACATCTATGCCACAGTTGCGTTCCTTTCATAGTGTCAACAGGTTGTTTCCATCATCCTCATTAAATCAGAGCAGAAACTCTTCTTGAAAGACTTTAAATATTCAACAAACCTCTATCTAAGAGGAAACAATGGGTTAAAAATGGTAATAATGTGAGCATATGAATAGCTGAAACATTTTTCCCTTTCTATCTGGACTATTGTAGTGAAAAACACAGTTAGAGGAAATAAGGGAGAATCATTTGAATGATCCCTTTTAGGAGTTTTCCAGCAGCCATTACCCCACGGTCAGTAAAAACTCTGTGTGGCTGAAAGAAGCACTTAGTCCTGTGAAAAAGCCTGAATTCACCCACCGAGGTGAAAGATTGACACACAGCTTTCCAGATCGCTCCAGGCAACCTGTTTTCTCTTCACAGCCCAGCGAGCGTCTGCGTAGTCAGGTGGATTTACAAGTCAGCTTTAGCACCGTTTTAATTAGCCGGCCCGTCTGTCTGTCTGTCTGTGTCCGTCCTCCAGATGGACCCGGTGCAGAAAGCCGTCCTCCATCACACCCTCGGCATCTCTCCCACTGCCAAGAGGAAGCATGTGTCCTGCAGCGTCTGCCAGCTGAGGTTCAACTCACAGGTGAGCGACTCGAATATAAATTCTCTGCAGAATCAGATTCCACAAAGGCTTAATTTGCTGGGTTGTTCGGCCCGAATCGCAGCTGCATTGAGATGCAGATCAAGTGTTCAGTCCTCTGTAGGCGATGATGCTGACTGAGCAGCAGACAAAAAAAAACTGACAGGTAGGCACTTTATGAAGTTTATGAAATGCAACCGGGAGCAGTTTTATGGTTTTTTATGAAGTAGTAGCTTATTCTGTTGCTGAAATTGCGTGAGGATCAGAAGTGAATAAAGATTTTATTTATTTTTTTAGATGACTTCAAAGACATAAAACTTTTCTGCAGACACCAGCCATCACACAAATTAATCCTCACTGGATGGTTTGTGTTGGTGTGTAATTTTGTATGTTTTTGTACTTCAGTTTGGGTTTCTACTGCTTCTAAAAACAGACCAACGCTTAAAAAAAACAAAAAACACTCAGCTGGTTTTTAGCAAGACGTAAAAATTTTTTTTTCTGGTGTCTGGAAAATAAGCCGTTTGAAAAAAACCTCCTGAATGTAGTGTCACAAATTAGCAGGCACTAACTTTCACCTAGCAACCCCAGCTAAGCCCAGGCTCTTACCTAGCAACCCAAGTGGAACTCCGCCCGTCACCTAGCAACCCAAGATGAGCTCCCGCTATAATCTCCTTTTTTAACTATTCTTTTTCATTAATATTAAGGAATTACTAACTTAAAACAAACTCCCATACTGTGTTGAACAGTCACCCATGTGGTATTTTAAGTGTTTTAAGATATTTATGCTGGAAACTAGACAAAAATACTTGGTAATGTTTTGTGTTTTTTGCAGTGTACTTTTATTAATTATGAGTATTCAAAACTTTTTTCTTCTTTAAATAAAAGAGTGGGATTTTCTGAAGGCTTAACTTAGCATTATTAATTAAAACCACAGTTTTGTTGGAAGTTGAAGGACTTCTTCTTTCTGTTTGTTGCCATTACTCCATGTTTTCCAAGAATATCTTGCGTACCACAGCAGGTAGAGTTTATTAGCATACTTCCATATTCAGTATCTTCTACATGCTCGAGTATTTTAATCAAACGCTCGGCGTTCGCATTAACTCGCTAAATCTAACCAACGTTCGAGCGCCTAACCAAGCAGATGGGTTTCGATTTTCTCCTGCACCTAATTTCCATACCACTTTGGAAGTAATCAAAACAGATTTAAAAAGAAAATCAGTGGTGGTGCATGTTGTTAAATCAGACGCATTCCTAACTGGCAGTGTCACGGCACCTTTCATTAAGCAGTAATCAATCCATTTTCAACGCTGAATGGGCAGGTGATTACTCAGGACGGGATTATTATGTTTTACAGAGGAAATCATATCTAAGAACTTACTGACTGTTCATCAGCTGCTCATTTCAGGCCTTCGTTAAAGGAAAAGGCTGCGTGTTTCAGCTGTCAGCCATATTTACGTGACCAGTGGACGGATACTTGCTGGTAATTTTTTTTAAAAACTTATTCACTACCAGATGGATTAGATAATTAAATTTGCCAGAAAAATGAATTTGACATAGTGTACTAAATAAAATTTTATGTTCCTGTTCATGAGAACTTGTGTAAAAAACAAAAGTTGGAAAGAGATTTTTTTAAAAAAAGACAAGAAAAAAACAACAGCTTTTTTTCTGTTTCAGTCTTTTTTTAACAACTGGAAAACAAACTTATAGTATCAGTTTACAGTTTTTAATAAATAACAGTTTTTTCTTGATGTAGGAAACTGAACTTGGTTGTTTTTAGTTTTAACTTCTGAACAGCTGGAGTGTATTTTCATACCTTTAGTTTTTGGGTTTTAACAACTTACTCATTGATTTATTACTATTATTTCAGTCATCTTCATTTCACAGCTCTTGTCTGGCTTCCCTTGATCTTTATAATCATTTCTGTTTGCATCATTAACATTTTTAGATGTAAAGACATCAGAGAGTTTAACGTACATCAAACTTCACCACCCCACTTTATTTTAAGCTTTAAACTATAAAAATACTAAAAAATGTTAATCCTTCACTTCAACTGCAGACATGTAACCTTTGCCATTAAGCCTTGATATTCAGCATTACTCTGTAATTAAACTACCACCAAAATATGTGTATTAGCGGAAGTGAACTCCTTCATATTTCATGCATTTTCAATCATAGCATATATTTGCTCCTCCTTTCTCTTTTTGTTTTTAGATATTTGAGTTATCAAGATAGACAAAAGGTGCTAAATTTGTTGAGAAAAATGTAACAATTCTAAATTAGCTGTAAATAAATAAAATTCTTGCTTTTAAGCATGACTGAAGTTGCATTTTTTACTGTTTAACTGCATTAAAAGCCTCAAATAAATGAAATTTATACCAATGAATGTATTTAAGGTTATTAAAGCAGCTGTCAATTCAAATAAGCTTGTAAAATCATTTAGATAAAATGTGCCTTTAGTACTAACTCACCAAAATAACAGCTAGTTTAGTTAGTTTTTATTTTTTACTTAACTGCATGTGTTGACTTTCCCACTAGAGGCTTCACACACAGAATGTGGCCTGACAAAATAAAGTCTTAACTAAATGTGTTTGTAATGATAATGAAGACTTTAATGGCAAAGTTAAGTTTAAATGAAGCCATCCGTTGCACAGAGCGGGACTGTTTTCACCTTGTGGCAAAGAGAAGGCTTAACGATTTATGCAATGTTTTCCTAATATCATAGTGTCTGTTTCTAACCTAGTGGTTAAAAAAAATGGATCCAAATTCTTTATTTTATCACATTGCAGCTTCAAAATATCATATTTTTACTTTTATTTGTTTATTTTGCTTTCTACCGCTAAAAAAGAGTACTTAATTTTTTTCTTTTACATTTTTATACAGTATAAAGACACAGTGTGGTGAGATTTTAATGCCTTTACTACAGGCTAACAATATATTACAGTATTTTTTTATTAAAAGAAGAAGATATGAAACGGACCGCCTGTTTGGAAAGTAATCAACACGAGTTTCTGTGTTTGCCACCGTTCAGCAACAAGGCAGCGGAAACATTATGGAACCAGAAATAAACATCACATTTTGTCAGATACCTTCGTTAATACACATCAAATAAGTTGGTCAATGTTCCATTTATTATGGTTAAAAAGTAACTAATCAGGTGGGTTTTACTCTAGATTTTGCCAGAAAACTGCAAAACAGTTTTCTGGAAGTTTGTTCCAGATTTGTGGTGCATAGAAGCTGAATGCTGCTTCTCCATGTTTGGTTCTGGTTCTGCTTCTGCTCTGCATTCCCAGAACCAGAAGACTTGAGGGGCCTTGAAGGTTGCTATGACAACAGCAACAGATCTTTAATGTATTGTGGTGCTATGCCGTTCAGTGATTTATAAACAGTATGCCAGTGTAGGGACTTTAGAACTGGGCTGATGGTCTCTATGTTCTGGTTTTAGTCAGAACACCAGCAGCAGCATTCTGGATCAGCTGCAGCTGGAGGATTGATGTTTTTAGACACTATTGCAGTAAAGATGAATACATGGATGAGTTTTGAATTTTTTTTTATTTTGTTACATCACTGTAAACATCAATATGCCTGGTTTCCATGAAAGATTTATCCTACATAAACACAAATCTTGCTCTTGAGCATCAGTACATTCCTGATACAACCCTACAGCAACATGCAGGAATAATTACATTTATCCAAATATATAAATAATGCTCAGCAGGGAGCATGTTCTGGCTGCTTGCTTGGAGCAGAAGAAACCTGTATTTTAGGAATGTGTTTATTTTTATTTGTTTCACGAATCATTCTCGACGTTTCTCAGTCTCTCAGCGTTTCAAACTTGCAGCCTCTAAAGGGCTATATTTATGTTTCATAGTTATAACTTCCTGAAACGGCTACCTGTGTTTATTTGTTGTGAGTTGGAGTCATTTTGTGGGGTTTTATCTCATCCACAGGTGTGTACGTTGCAGCAGCAGTAAACTGGGAACAATCCAAATGACCTCCATATCTCATTAATGCAAGAAAAAGAGCCACTATAGATTTCTCTTGCACCCTTAAAGAAATCTATTTCCATAATTTAGAAGCGCAAGACTCCATAGACTCCAGGAGAGTGTTTATATACCCGGTGAATCTGGGTCATAAAGATTTATGACTGGCTAAGAATAGTGGATAAACTCAGAATTACAAATAAGGGAGCAGGATGACTCCATAAAAAGATAAATAAATAAGCAAAAAGGAAGCAAAAAGCTTTGGAGAAATCAACAGATAAAAGATGAGTCTAACTCCTTAAACAGGTTTCCCTGTCCTAACATAAGCACTAAATTAAAATATTTCATTTAATTGGACAGATTAATTAGCATATCCTTTGGGAACAGGAGATTGTTGCATTTTATTTTTACTCTTTAGTGTATTATATCATTTTAGTTTATGGAGTATGACATGTTATGGCTTGATTTTCTGCTCATTGCTTTATGTTTCATAACATTAATCGCTAAGGTTTGGAACAAATCATGTTGGAAAAAGGCTTTTGGGGTTTCTCCCTCTGGTTTTGGGATTTTAGTGGCTTTTTATTGTTTTGGAGAAATAATAGTTTTTAGCTTTGTTCTAAAACATTTTCCGCTTTAATAGAGAAGTCATGGTGGCTTGAAAATAAAAACCTTAAAACTAGAATTTCATTGTCCTTTATTGGGGATATTATGGTACAAACGCAAAGAAGTGAATACCTGTCAAAATAAAACATGACTTCTACTTCTTTCATAATAAAAATCTGAAAAGTGTGGCCCTCCTTCACTCACTTACCGTAAAAAAACAAACAACTGTGAAATTAATTGGCTTCAGAATTAACTTAATAGAGTCTATTAGTGCACAATAACATGTAAATTTTAATTAATTAACTAAATAGATTTTAACATGTAGAAAATTTTGAATCTTTTTTAAAGGTTCCACTTTTGACTCCACGTTTTGTGTTTCTGGTACGACCAAAAATCAGACGCACAAGGAGGGTTAATAAAAAAAAAGGCTAGCCTTTTACTTAAACTATTCAAGCATAAAATACCACGACTTTGCATCTATCTGATGGTTGAATGACCTAGATGGCAGATTAAAAACAAATATATTTGTTGTTTAGTTCATATAAACAATGGAAGATTAGAAAATAAAAAAAAATTATTATGAGAATAAACTCGTACAAAAATAAAGTCAAAATAATACAAGAATAATGTTGTGTTACAAAAATAAAGTCATAATATTCTGACTTTATTCTGGTAAAATGACATTTATTCTCATAATATCATGACATTTTTATGTTGTTACAACTTTATTTTCATATTATTTTGACTTTCTTCTTGTACGAGTTTTTTCTTGTAGTGTTATGACTTTATTCTCGAAATGTAATTTTTAAAAATTTGTATTTTTTACTCGTATGGCTCCAATACTCTGTCATACATGTCTATTTATTCAGTATATTATCAGCAAAAAAGTGTTTTTGAATTGAAAATGGTGCTTATTTTCCTCTATTATAGCTTTGGATTAAAATTTGATTAATTTCACCTAATTAATTACAGACCCAGCAATTAACTTGATTAAAAATTTTAATCGTGTCCCCCCACTACTCCATATAAAAACAGCTTTTCTGTGCAGACCTCAGCAGGAGTGAGGAGAGTTTTAAAACAAGGTTTATAATAAAATTAGACCAAGCTTTGAGCATCTCACAGATTACTATTATAATCACCTGAAAATGGAAGTTTCAGGTGATTTTAGCAAACTAAAATCAGTCAAAATGTTTGACTGATTTGTTGTGAAACCTACAAATGTGGCACAAATCTACAAAGAAAGCTGCTGTTGAAAGAGAGTCATAAAGCAAAATGCAGAACAATCCTAAAAAAAAAAACTGTTTGAGGCTGAAAAAGATCCAAGACCTGCAGCAGGATGATAACATTTAGCGAGAAACTCCTACAGAAATCCAAAGCTGCACTGCAAAAATACAAAACCATGACAAGTATTTTCTGTCTGCCTTTAAGTCTGAATAGCTCAATACACTTAAAATAAAACGAAACTAACTTACAAGTAACTTTTCAGCAACGTGAATAATTCCTTATTATTGATTTTAAAAAGGTACTCATTACACAAGACATTTTTCCCATGTTATAGGTGAAATAATGAATATTAATGAATTGTTTATTTAAAACAATCTATTATATTTTGCTTAAAAGTTCCTTGTAAGTTAGTTTAGTCTTATTTCAAGACAAAAATCTTTGGTTAAATTTTGTGTTTTTGCAGTGTATGACAATGAGTCACGTGCATAAAACTAAAAATGGGAAGAAAATACTACAGTGTTGCATTAAATGTGAAAGTGAATGATTCTGAGGTCAAACTGAACATTAATCACTACAAAAACAAGTATTTTTGACCTACTCTTTATTGCAAACATTATAATGCACTGGAAATAAGACGAAACTAACTTACAAGCAACTTTTCAGCCAGATATAGTAGCATTTTAAGTAAATATTTTCTGAATATTGATTTTAAAAAGTTTCAAGTGGAAAAAAAAATTGTCAACGCCCCTGAAGATACACTGTAAAAACACAAAATGTTACCAAGAACGTTTGGTCTGGCTTCTGATTCAAATATCTATATTTGAAATAAGATAGAACAAACCTACAATTAACTTTTCAACAAGATAAAGAAACTTATTTCCTTAATACTAATTTAAAAATACTAGTTCCACTGGCAAGTAATTTCAACTATAACAAGACATTTTTCCATGATACAAGTGAGATAATCTACCAACAGAACTATTACTTTTTAATTAATATTAAGGAATTATTTACTTAAAATAAGCTCCTACATCTTGCTGAAAAGTTACAGCTAAGTTAGTTTTATTGTATTTTAAGTGTACTAAGGTATTTGCACTAGAAACTAGACCAAAATAAAAACTTAAAACACTAAAACTAAATGAATCCTTCCTTTCAAATTGCCTGAAATAGTTCTGTGATAATGGCTCTGGATCTGAATTTAACCTCTTCAGGAATTACAGCATCACTCTTTTCATTTTTCTTTTTTCCTCCATGTCTTCTTCAAAGAGCACCTGGGAGGAAAACAAATCATTTCACTCCTGGATTTAATAAAATGAGCACCAGACGTGGAATCCGGGCGTTCCATTTCACTGCGCTGATAAAAGATGAAATATCGCTAAGGCTGCATTAAACAGCCATCCATATTACAGCAGGCTCATGACAAACCGTTAGCCGGGTCTTTGGTACCTGCAAGGTGATGAATATGGGGTCAAATTAATGGTTACATGCCAGGACAAGACCTGCAGTTAGTTTGAAAAAGTGATGCTGCTTAGAGAAAATCATCCCAAAAGAAAATACTGAAAAAATGTGTGGCCTGAAGAGAAACAATGAAAGCTTACAATCATTTTTCAGAAAAATTAAGCATCTAAAGCATTGTTTTTAAAATTGTCAAGCTGAGGACCATTTAATCCAAGACCACCTAATTTAAAATTTCCATGCAATAAGACATCTTAAAATATACAACCAGAAATTAAAATATTAGTTTTCTTTGCCACGATAAAACCATACAAGTCAAGGACGTTTTGAGCTACTTACTGATTCTTAAAGCTTTCCAGTGATGTCAAACACATGGAAATAAAAAAATAAGTTGTTCTTTTACAAAGCGTTGTGTGAATTAATAACATTTTGGGGCTATTTGTAATTTAGAAGCACATTGAAAGAAAAACAGACTTGAGTTGCTTTGGCAGAAACGGAAATCATGTTCTGTGGCAGTAAATCTAAAAACAGTTCACCCATTCCTGTGTATTTAGCCATTTATTTCATTCAATTTAATGCATTTTAATTAAATAAAAATAACTGATAAAAGTAACAATAGCCGGTGACGTGCGAGCAGAGCATTATAAGCAAGCGACGTCGTAAAACACAGGACAGTTCTCACCAACTGAGACTCGTTCACGGCTCATGAACGACACGAATCCTCCCGTCAGGTTTGACTTTGCTTCCTCCGATCATGTAAGTAATCCTGGCGTTGTTTTCTTTCCGCTGGTATCTTCTGATTTTGTTTTGAGTGACCCGGTTTTAAGCCATTTATCCATCATTATCTTTAAACACAGTCCGTTGCTAAGCTAGCCGTAGCGTCGCACTTCGAGCTGACGTCACGGCAAATAAACGGTCGTTTACGTGCAGTACCTCACAGACCACCAGGGGGAGCCCGTGGACCAGCATTGACTGAGCTAAACACTGAAAACAAAACAGGCGATGCTGGCATTTGTTTAGCTGTGGACCATAAATAATAATCCATGCATTCCTGAAACTGGCTGACTTATTTATTCCAAGAGGCAGTTTCATCCCTCCATCATGGCTTCTTTCCTGCCACAGGCAAAGTACGCTGGGAAATCCTCGGCGGTAAACAAGGACAGCTCAGAGTCTGCGTCTCCTGTCTGTGTGTCTGGATCAATTTGTTGTCTTGAAGGTGAATGTTAGTGAATCCACGTGTTCCGACTGTAAAATCAAACAATGCTTCATCCACGATATTTTTAGCTATAATTAATCGGCACAATTCTGTTGTCCATTGAGAAAAGAAAAGCGGAAATTTTAAGGAACCTTGCTCACTTCTTGCAACTATTGGTTCTCCTGGTAAGGATGAGTAAAATGTCTTAAAATAAATCAATCTTTTGTTTTTGATATTATATAATCTACCAGTAAAACAAGCACTTTTTCATCAATATTAAGGAGTAATTGACTTAAAGCAAGCTTCTTTATCTTGTTGAAAAGTTAGTTTCGTTTTGTAGTTATTTGAATTAGAAACTAGACCAAAAATATTTTTTTGCAGTGCATTGTTATGAGAGTTGTCAGATGTGCCAATGGGGTTTCTGCCATTTTTTTTTAAACTTGTAAACATGTGTATTAATTACATAAACATTAGATCAAATATTTATAAATCTTTCATTGTGAAATTCTGAAACTAAAACAACTTTTTACCAGAATAATAACAGAAGATATGGTTGTTTTTAGAATAAAAAAAAGAAAATATTGTTATGTTTCAAAGTTTGTACAGGTAAAAAAAATCATCTCTGATCTCCAGGATTGTCAGTGTTCAGGTTTTATGCATCATTTAGAACCTTAATAATGCAACAAAAGTCTGTTTTCTGCAGTCAAGTATTGATTTTCCCAGCGGTTTGTGTCTCTTTAGTTGATTTCTACAATGTGTTTTAGCTGCTCCACCTTCTCATTTAGGTAAAGTTGGATAGCAGGGAAGATTTTTTTTTTCTCTGCTATTCGTTGTGTGTTCACTTTCATGTCATTCCTCCACTGAACAAAGCACACTGATTGGACACAAAATGCCTAAAAATGGAAGGATTAGGACCAGTCCAGTGGTTTTCCAAAGATGTTTCAGAGTGGGCTCCAGGCAGCTTTCTCCAAATTAGGCCTCTCTTTTGGTTTTGGCTTTTTTCACTGGCCCTAAATCCTGCTGACTGCATTTCTCTGCTCAGTGATCATCTTGTATCAAATGTTGGATATTTGAGAAATTATAGAAAGGAGAATTACTACAAAGAAGAAAAAACATGTCTTGTATGATAGATTCTCTTGTGTAATTTATTTAGCCGGTGCAAAAACAAAAAGCAGTATAAAACACTTACTAAATAAAAATTCCCATTCCATTGCTCTGCTAATCCTGTTTAGCTTGTTGTATAGACGTATTATTCTTTATTTTCCATCCTGCGTCTACATTCTGCTGCTTTCGCCTGCTAAATATATTTTTGTTTGGTCCTCTCACAGAGCCAGGCCTTGGCCCACTACAAGGGCACCAAACATGCCAAGAAGCTAAAAGCCCTGGAAACCCCGAAGAGTAAGCTCAAAGGCTCAGCGGTCACTAAGGAAACGGCCAACCAGGAGAACGCCAAGGGCATCAACACCTTGCAGGTCCCCAACGGCACAGACAGGAAAGGTCTGTGTTTTCCTGCCCTCTACGCATTCCCCGACACACGCTCCCTAGGCTTTATGCAGCTCAGCACCTCAGCAACGTTAACCTTAAAATGCACTTTCTCCTCCTCCTGTTAGTAACAGGCTCTTAAACGGGATGGATATGCATAATTCACAGGGTTTTTTTGTACTTCCATTTGGGTTTCTGCTGCTTCTAAAAACAGTCCAACCTCTTAAAAAAAACACCCAACCAGTTTTTGACAATAACTTAATGTTTCCTGTTGGCCTGAAAGTGAGCCGTTTCAAAGACATTCGAAAATCAGCAGGCACTACTCGTTACTTAGCAACCCCAGCCTGTCACCTAGCAACCCAAGCTAAGTTCCAGCACATTTGGGCAGCCAGTTTTACTCAATATGTGCTGTACAATGGCCTTTGAAAGCCATTTTGAAATTAATGAACACGGTTTGTATTGACACTTTGCATGTTATTGTTTACATCCAGAAATTTTGCGCATGGAGGGCGAAAAGACTTTTTTTTTTTTACAGGCCATCCATATCTGTGCTGACGTGGTAGAACTATTCCTGTTAACAAAATGAAACCTGGAGATTAATTTAGTGCAGTGCGCCACAGCAAAGGGAAAAACAATGCAGAAAACCCTTGTTTTATTTTTTTTCTCGCTCTCACAGACTCGTTTCCATAGCAACTGATTAACAACGGTGCTAATGTATCAGGAATCAGCTCCATAAAACAGGAAACATTTCACACACAAAGAACATAACTTTCAGTCTATTACAGTCTTAAGTTTTCATGCTTGATGTTTATTTTGTGATAGATTAGCTACCGCTGCTATTAGCTAATCTAATAGAGCGGTGGTTGATTAGCTAATTTAAGCACCTGCTCTACTGATGATCTCTCAGAGCTGGTGTTTAGGTCTACATTGTTTAAATTGGACCAAAACACACCAAATTCCACACCACATCGACATGTTAAGATTGTCATAGTCAAGCTAGCATAATTAATCTACTTCTCTTTCCCTTCTTATGTTTTCTTAATTAAAACCTTTTCCTGACTATGGTTGTTATCTAGCTGTCATAGTGTTGACAATTAGTAGCAAATCACCGCGTCCCTTTTTCTTTTATATATCAGGCGTACATTTAAGATTTAGTGCTTTATGTTGACAAATTGACAGCTAAAACCAATGCTGGTTATCGTCAGCAAGCAGTTTTTTGCCCACCAGTGGGAAAATGGGGGCAGGATGTTGCATATGTGACGTTACGCTGCAACACGTCTGCATCCATGTAGACTTATTCTAACCTGTTAAAGGAAGCATAATAGGTCACCTTTAATCTCTTTAGGCCTTGAACAAACTCTCTGTGGATCGTAACTATCTACATACTGGTTGATGTGATCACAGCAAACTCCCAGCTTAGAGAGAAAATATCAGATTTTTAAGCTCCAGGGAACAGGAGTGATTTTTAGTTCCTCTAGAGAAACATATTTTCAGAAGCCGGTTTTTACCTTCCAAACACTCGATGCTCATTGCCATCCTTTTTACGGCTGTTTCAGGTCACCTAGTCCTTTCTCTGTCAGTTAAGAAAAATATGTAAAAAACTGACAGTTACTCTACTGAAACTGAGAAAAAAGGAATGCTAAGCTGCTCAGTTCACACAAAGCTAGATATCTGGGAAAATGAAAAAAATTGTCAATCTTTCATCCATATGAAAACTCTATTTGTTTCTGCTTGTGTTCATGGGAAAACAGAGATTATGGTCCTGCACGACAATATATCCACATACTAACTTTGACAAGATTCCCAGTCAACATTGTGTTGTGTTTTAATAACTTTATATTCTAATAAGCAATTTAAAAGTAGTTCAACCTATAGAGTGTGATTAAGGAAAAGCTAACATGAACTACGATGGTTTGTTTGGAAGGTTTGCCAAGAAAAAATCCTGTCCCTTTAAAAATAATGCTCTGCTACAAGTTATATTTGTAACATTGCCTCCAAAAGAGCCACAGTATTTGTAGAACAACATTTCTTGGACCAAAGTCAACATGTGTAGCGCCACATTTAGAGAAAAATACAGCAACACCTGAACTCTAGAGGTAAAAGTGAATTCCTGAAGCTAATAATAAACAACAGAAAGGAAAAGACTGATTGAAAAAGCAATAAAGATAAGAATAAACCAATAACTATTACACAAAAGAATGATGTAATAAGGCAAAATTGAAGTAAAGAAAGAAGAAATAATCAAAACAGAAACACCTTTCACTCTTTTTAGGAAATAAAAACCTATGAAGGCTTAATGTCACCCTTTATTTCAACTTCCATAACAGAGAATACCAAAAGTGATTCTTTTCTGTGTTTTTATCCAATGTGCCATTTTTCTAATTAAAATTTTGGCAGGAACACATTGTTGCTAAAAGTGTGTATTTTTGCTGTTGTGTGCAAGCAGTGGTGTAAATCCTGTGATGTTGGCCAGGTGTTTGCTTCATGGTTATGTCCTGGACGAAACACGCATTAAGTGGTTTGCAAAAAATAAATCTTTCAGCAACTGATAGGAACCAGATGCTGATTATTCGTTGCTCTGAGTTGGCAACAAATTGCACTGCTGATAAGTCCTTTTCTGTCTCCTGAACGAACATATGTGCAGGATAATATAATCTTCTCTTAGTCAGCAGAAATTGTAAAAGCTGGCACTTTGACTTTGGAAATTTAGAGAAGAAGCAGAAACATTGAACTGTCTCGGCTCCAGGCCTCCATCAATTTTCTGCAGCTTGTCCTATATCACCAAGGTATAAAGATGACTACTGTCAGCATTTAATGCACAATATGAGTTGTATTATTCCATTTTAGAGAGAATATTTTAGAGATTTACATCCCTCCTATAAAAATGTCAAGGCTAATTTGTTCTTTCTGGATTAGAACCTTAAACTCCCACGTAGGCTGCACTGTTACTCAATTATAAGATTATGGGATTTTTTTATTAAAAATTGAAAACTACATTTTCCATTTGTGGTCTCTAAAACCATTTCTCATTGTAACAGAAATTTACGACTGCAGAACAGAGCTGAAGTGATGTAGATTTACATGTATGTTATTAATGAGAGTCTCTGTTTTTGAAATACAATGGGCCTGGGTTCTGACTCGGTACAGGACGTTCTATTCCTTAATCCTCAGCCAGTGGATTTATAGGTGTGTTTTAAGTCCTTGTCATGTTGCAAGGTCCAGTTCAGCTTCAGCTTTATTTATTCATTTTTTGCAGATAATGTCACATTTTTTCTTAGATAATCAAATGCACAGTAAATTTAGTGGTGGATTATATTATAGTAAGCTGGATTACAACAACAAAGCATCCCAGATCATGACACTCCCACCTCCATGTTTCACTGTTGCTGTTAGGTTATTGCTGGACAGTTTCCAGACTGGCAGGAGTCCACCAGCTAATCGAGATCCAGTTTGTTTGTCTGGAAAGTCCAGTTTATTTTGGGGAAGTGTGAACATATAACTGAACTCTGATGGGGATCAAAAAAGGGAACTCTGGTTTGCCTAAAAACTAAGGTCTCAGTTTGGTTGAAGTTAACGTCTCCAAAAGCAGGAAGTGGACTACAGTGCAGGGCATTCTGGGTAAATACAACCTAAACAGACTTGATAGTTTAGCGCTAGCAGGAGAAATGGTCTTTTACAAAGACAAAAGAGAAATCCTACTAAAATCTGACGTCAGCCCGTTGTTTACTTTTCGTGACAAAGGAAGTTATCCTCAATGTCTTCTTTTAGATGATGTCTAAAGCTCCAAATGTGCTACCTCCGTTAAGCCAAAACAGCATCTAAGCCTTTTTAATTTGAACTGGAGCGCATTTAAATTAATGGGAATGCAGAAATCACAAGAGGTGATGAAGATGAGGAGAAACAAACAGAGGAAGAGGACAGAGCTGGCCGTAGGACCTGCTGGTGTTTCATTTATGAAGTTGTCTTTTAGCTTCATAAAGGAAACAATGAATGACACTTACCTCGGACTGTGTGATCCAGTAAGGAGTTCTATGGCTTTGTGTCTGGTTCGGCAACAGCAGTTTAGGGTCCGGTCTTGGTCCGGTGGGATCGGTGGTTTTGCCAGGGGTATAGCTCCATTAGCACTTGAAAGAGCGTCCAGCTCTGCCTGTCTCAGCACGGCATTTATTTTTAGCTTGTTAAGGAAACGATCACCAGTTATAAGCTTTGTCAGTTTTGCTCATACAAATGAGTCAAAGTCTTCTGGAGAGAAATGTTGAGAGCACAAATGTAGGTCCTTCTGAAGTTGTGTTCCACTCTCTGCCGCTGCGCTCTTCTTTTTTTGTGTGTGGGAAGCAATCCAGATTCTCCTCACTCACACAGCGTGGCATTATCTGAAATTACACCAGTCAAACGCAATATGATAAACAACTACTAAAAAATGGCGACCTCCATGGGTGAGAAATATAACAAAAGATGTCAATTTCTGAAGTAATTATGAGTTTTGGCGAATCACAAAAAGCTATTTTTTAGTTTATAGGAAAATTACAGCATATTTAGGCCAACATGTGAAACTAGTCCTGGATCACCTTAAGCAACTGTAAACATAATAAACAGATAAAAAAAAGGAGATGACAACAAACATTAATCAGTTAATTTCCCTAAAAAATACCACCTGCACGATTCTATAACACAGGCCTGAGATCTCAGGAGCACAAGGGGGGTGTTGGTTTATCGCAAGCAGTTCTGGGTAATGAATATTAATGTGCTCACATGTCAGAAGAATTAATAGTCAAGGCGGATAAATGCTGCATTATGTGAACGGCTGAAGTGTTTCACGGGCTCTAATGAAAGTCTCAGTTTGGTGGTGGAGTAATGGCCGCAGCGAGAGGAGGTGGAAACAACGGGGAGGCAGAGCTTCTGGATTTAAAATGGCTTGTTTTTGCTCTTAGATTCATGGAAATTATGTTGTTAACAATGCTGGCTGATTGCTCATTTCTGTTTTTAAAAATACGTGTGATTGTGCCACGCAAATAATACTCCATTTACTCCCATTTCCAATTTGAAGTCTGTGTTTTTAAGCAAAGAAACTTGACAAACGGCGTCAAATACAAGTAAGGCTGTAGTTTTTCCTCTTGAATTACTGAAGGGGAAAAGTTTTAAGTTGTCCAGATCACACAGAGCCATCAGAGCTGTCAAATTAAGATTACTTTGGCAGTCAGCTACTCGGTGTAAGTCATTATGGTGAAACACTGCCATATTTGTCAAGAAGCTAAGCACTGCTTCTCTATTTCTGCTCCTCACAATGTGTGTTTGGAATCAGTTACAACTTTTATTCTTTGACAGACTCCTTCCAGTTGCAAAGCAATTTTAATTAAAGGGAAAATAGGGCAATAGAAACTGATAAACTGACTAAATTACTCATAAATAATACATTTTCACCACAGCTAAATGTGTTGGGGAAACAATCTTTTTTGTTTTCTTTTGCTAAAGTCTCACATTTATTTGCTGAAAATAAAAATGTCTGTCGCACAATAAGCAAAATCCAATAGTTTTATTCTTATTAAATAAGTTTAGACTCACTACAATTGTCAAATATCTTTCAAATGCTCCTGCTTTAGAGAAAGAAAGCTTCTCAAAACGCCTGAAAAGCTGTAAAAACATGAAAAAAGTTGAACTTTTATGCTTTTGTTTTGACTTACTTTCCCTCTCGAAACATTTTGTTGGATGAAAATCACCAAAGCAATTAATAAAAATACATATTTAAGAGCCAAAAAATAAATCTAAAAACGCCAAAGGTGGCCTTTCTGTTGGTTTTCAAAGAATTTAAAAATTTTTCTGAAACAAAAAGAGCGTTTTGAGTCACTCAAACATGAAGGAGTGATGACCATATATGGATTACGACATAGTGCCTGTAAGAATATTACAAATCGACATGTAAATTTTCACTTTTTGGACTTTTATCATTACCTCCGACTTGGATGGAAACTGCTAGAGCAGCACAATATACAGAAAGGTTATTATTAAAGCATTTTCGCTGTACACAAAGTGCCTGGACTGTACCAGGGCCGGTCCAAGCCTTTCTGGGGCCCTAAGCAGATTTTTATTTGGAGCCCCCAAACTGACATGTCAACACCAGATGATCCATCATTCCTAAGCTGCTCTATGTGTAACATAGCTACCATTGACATCATTTGAAATTAGCTTACATCATTCATTTTAGCAAACTAACAAAAACTCTTATTTTGAAATGCAGAGTGGTATTTAAGAGGGCCATATTATTTTAATTATTTGAAAATAACATCAAGTGACAAACACTAAGTTTACCGTAGTCAAGTACACATGTAGATTTTAGTTTGTATTATTCAATGTTATTTTATATATTTTATATATATATACACATAAGTACTTTTTCATCAGTATTAAGGAATTAAGTACTTGAAACAAGCTTCTGTATCTTACTGAAAAGTTACTTGTATTTTACTACTAAAATATTTGCACTAGAAACGAGACCAAGAATGCTTGGTAGTATTTTGTGTTTTGCAGATTTACCGTCTCCATTAGCTGCATCTCTCGTTACATCTGTTCGTTTGCTGCTGGCTTTTAAATTCATTCTTCTCAGAAAAGTTTAAAATGCATCGTCAAAGCTTAGAAGTAGTTTTCAGTGGTGCCACTTCACTGGTTTGTGGTCTAAAACGTATAGAAACATGCAGAAAGAGGGTCGTTGTCCAGCCAGCCGTGTAACACTCAGATTCTTTATCACTGAACATGCATGTTGTCTGAGCTGGATGAGCGTCTGCTCACAGAGAGGTGGGATGAATTACACTGATGACTCAGCAGCAGCCTGTTAGGTTTGAGTGTTCGTGTCCTTACAGCAGCACCGCAGAGAGTAGAGGTTGAAAGAAATGCCCACAGCGCATCTCTCCATCTCGCAGTTCCACCCCAGCGCCTGAGGAAATGTACCCTGATATTAGCTATTAAAGAGCAGATTGTCAGGGGAGCAGCGCCGACGCAGCTGTGCAGCGCCGCTGGCTGCAGCGAGGCAGGAGCTGCAGGACCGTCCTGATGGTCCCCGCAGCGATGCAAACAATTAACTGACCTACCATTAAATGTCAATTAATTACACTGAAATTAGTTCCAATTGATTCACTAATAACGCACGGTGGTGTAGGTAGCGCGCATGACTTCAGGAAAATAGATGTCAGTCTATCATTTATCCAGAGGTGAGTAAAGCTGAGAGTAGAACCACTTCAACATATTTTTACTCAAGTAAAAGTGAAAAAGTATTTGGTAAAAAGGTACTCAAGTACTGAGTAACTGATCAAATTATCAATCATTTAATAGTAAAAATTACATCATCAGAAGGAACAAAATATAAAGTTAAGTGGAAATTTTGGTATTTTAAGGACCAAAATGGCAATAATTCATATAAATAACAAAAAAAAACCTTTTTCCAAATCAGTTTAACGAAAACTGCAGGTCTGGTGGATTTTTGGTTAAAACATGTTTGTTTTTCATTCAGTGGGTAGAAAACACATAAATTTTACTCAAGTTAGAGCAGAAATACTTCATAATCAAATTACTCTTATTAAAATTGTATTTTCTTATTAAAAGAAAGGGTTAATTTTTTATCTGGGAATATATTCAACATCAGATTAATAAGGTGATAATATATTACCTGGTAACAGAACTGATTGCCAACTAAAATAAGAAAATATGAGGCAGCATTTACGCTAAATTAATGTAATAATTATTGAATAGTAAATAAAATTGAGGAGGAATAAAGTAAAATTCAACGTATTTTTTTACAGAAGCTAAAGCTGTATGGTTACATGAGTGAATGGAGCGAAGTTTTAACTTTCCATCTAGAGAAATCACTTTGTGTTGTTATATTTAATATGTCTTGTAAAAGTCCTGAAACATCCGTGATTTATTTACATTTTAACTCCAAATGAGGAAAACCTTTTTAATATTATTTATAGATTTGAGGGAGATGTTACTGCTTCGTTAATTATTGTATTTTTTCAACAAAATGATTCACAATAAAAAAAGATTTCTAACAGCTTTGAAATCTTTAAGAAGATTGTTGATCAATTTCTCCTTAAAAGAAGATCTAGAAGATAAATGTGAACATTTCTACTTAAAAAACTAACATAATTAGTACAAAATAAAAATAATAAAAGAGCCAGGAGGTTGGATGAAATTTGACAGGACTCCGGGGGTTTGAGGAGTTCCTGTCCTTTAAGTTGTGACAGGTTATAATAAAGCTTCATCATTTTAATTAAAGGGGCTAATCCAGCTTGAATGGAGAATGTAATCAAACATCAGGGGAGTTTTGTGATAGCCTGAAAGTTTAAGCAGAGTGGAAGGATTTCTTTTCCCTCCTCTAATGCTAAAAACGGAAAAAACACAAAATCTTACCAAGTATTTTCGGCCAACTTTTTAGCACAAATATCTCAATACACTTAAAATGAGACAAAATAACTTACAAGTAAGTCTTCAGAAAAAGATGAAAGCTTATTTTAACTCCTCCTTAAGATTGATATAAAAGTACTAGTTCCACTGCAGAGCCGGCCCAAGGCATATGCGAGTTAAGCAGCTGCTTAGGTCCACTACACCAGCAGGGGGCCCCCAAGAGAATTCAATGAGAAAGTGTGTCCAAACTTTTGGTCTGTACTGTATATATATATATATATATATATATATATACAGTATATGACACTGAATAATACATACACATGGAAAAACTATTTTTATATTATTTTAAAAGTTTGTACTCAAGTAATAGCTAAATCTATTCCTGTTGTTAGCTGCTGTCACTGTTGGGGAAATATATGATATCAAAATTTAGTCTCTATCAGCTGATGTTATTTCCAAATAATTCAAATAATATGGCACACCTAAATACCACTCTACATCTCTATATATATACATATACACTGTATATAACATGATGTTAGCTAATTACAGATGCTAATGGTAATTAGCATGTTACACACATACAGTAGATTAGGGACGATAAAGCATCTGGTGTTGACTTGTTGGTATTGGGGGCCCCTAAATGAAAATGTGCTCTGGTCCCCAAAAAGTCTCCGTCCGGCCCTGTTCCTTTCTTCTGTGTTACTATTATCAGATAAAATTCTTGGTGATATTTAGTGTTTTGGCAGTGAAGGAGCCGCCAGGTGAGGCGTGTCCCATCTGGACGGGTCTGTCCAGATTTACCTCCCGTCCAATTCTCCCCGTCTTTGTTGCCTTCGGGATTCCCTCCGTCTCAATTCCTCCACCTTTAATTGCGTCCCGTCTTCGATTACTCGCCTTTAATCTTATCTCTCTCATCCCCACCCAGTTTTTTTTTTCTCCTTCAGACTTGTTGTTTGTTTGGGCTCAAACTTTTCTTACTCTCCCCGTTCCATTTACCTCTCCGCCTCCAGAATCAATCCTCTTATCTGTTTTCCTTTCTTTCACCTGGTTTCCATCTCCTACGTCTTTATCCCGCTAGCTCCAACCTCGCTGTCGGCGCTGCGCTCGCCCTCACCATCTTTAGATTGATCACAGTCATTACCTCCATTAATGAGAGGGGATTGAGTTCTTAACTGGGCCTTGCCGAGCCCGTTAGGTCACACTGACTGGGGATATGGATTACTGGAAGATCCCCAGAACGCGGGCCGTCCAAGGCCAGCCAAAGTACACTTTAATCACCTGCCCCTCCAACATCAAATGGCTCTTTAATGACGCTGTGGTGGATGGGTTCACCCCCCGACACAAGGGCAAACACTCACACCGACCCGGTTCTGGAGGAAGGAGACGGATCAGGACAACAGCGGCCTGTTTCTGATTACTACTCATTTTCCTTTCATCTTGCACGGCTTTTATGTGCAGGTTAAATATGAATGAACTGTAGGATAATGTGAGTTATGTGTTATTATCATCTGGAAGAAATGTGACTAAAAAACAATTAAAGTTCATATTTATCAGACATGAAAACACTGAAACCAGAGGAAAAGTTCTGTTCGTAAGGTGAAACTGGTATGTTTTTACGTTAGAGGTGATACAATTTAAGCATCAGAGTAAACAGTTTATTCCTGGAAAATTCAATTTCTCAGAAAATTTAAATATAATAAATAGATATTTAATTATGATCAATTAAAATGAGATTCCATTATGATGATTAATATTTTTTAATGGCATTTTGCTTACAGAGGTTTCATAATCTGTGTTATTCATTATTTGTGGTTGTACGTAAGTTTTTATTTCAGTTTTTCTTTTATGGGTTGTCTTTGGTTACCGTGTTTTATTTAGAATATTTTTCAAATCTTCCAGCTCCAGTGTGGAGGGTTCTTTTCAAAGTGTAAGTTCATTGTTCTGTGAGCTTGCATTGTTATGCTGTTGTCAATATATCGTATTATTGTCTCAAAACAACAATATAATCGTTTATTGGGACAGTTTATTGTTTTATTGTAACATAAGATGAATGAAAAGCACAGAAACTCATGTTACCGTTTCTGGTATCATGAGGAAAAAACGGCACTTGTCGCATTTATTGGCGTCTCTTATAAAGATGTGAAACCAAACCTGTTATGCAAGATTAATATTTTCTTCTATTTCAGTTCCAACTGCTTCTAAAAACAGACCAAGCACTTAGAAGAATTTCATAAAAAAACATCTAGCTGGCTTTCAGACAGAAGTTTAATGTGTCTTGTCTGGAAAATTAGCCGTTTTTAAAATGTAAAATCACAAACCTGGTACAGCCCGTTGGCTAGCAACCCCAGTAAAGCCCAGCCTGTTACATAGCAACCCAAGCTGAGTTCCAGCACGTTTGGTCAGCTGGTTTTACTGCTGTACAATGGTTGCTGGAAAAGATAACTGTTTTATTATTGATTTATCATCCAGAAACCACTTGCTGCATTATTATTGGTTGTGCAGGAGGCTCCACTTCTGCTTTTCAAAGACGTACAGATGTACAGCTTTACTGTACAGCATTATGGCCATCATATATTTTGTCCAGTACCTTTTGTTTTGAAGATTTTTTTTGTCTTTCACAGTTAAGTAAAGTTTATATCAGTTTAGGTTAACGTGATTGTGAAATTCAGTTTTTTATTTTGAAAGGCGTACTTCCTTTTGAGCCTGCAGAAGGATTGCAGAAGCACAGATCAATGCAGGTTTGACAGTGTGTGGCTGTTTGATGGAAAGAAAGAAAATTAATTGCAATAGGTGATTTTTAAGTTTGTGTTTCATTGATAAAGAATTTTTGTTAAATTCACGCAGCTTTACATTCGACCGTTACTTTTTCAAGGTTGCTTCAAGAATGACTGTCAGATACTGAATCTGTGTCCATAACAGCCAACTCTTCTTCTTCTTCTTCTTTTAAACGTGCTTCAAATGCGCTTCTATCAAAAAAGAGAATAATAATATCTAAAAAGTTAAGTTACAAACTTAGAGAATAAAAAGCACAAAATGTCACCCCGATTATTATTTTGTTTTACTTGTGTCTGAAAAGTTGAACATAGAATGCGTTAAATAAACTGAAAACTCGTGTTTTCTCTCCAGCATACTGGGTTGAAACCAGTGAGTTATTACCAGGCCTTGCAGAACCTGCTGACATGTTGAGGAGGTAATTCTAGCACTGCAGCCAGTAACTACAGGGCAGGAACGCGTATAAAGCATGCAGGACACCGGGCCCCTGATGACTGGATTTGGAAAGCTCAAGAAAACCTCCCCACGTTGATTTAGATGCTTTTTTTTTTCTCCAGCTGTGGATCCATTTGGGGTAAAAAGTATGTGAATCCCTGAAGTCTGGCTGGAAGTCGTTCTCTTTTAGCGCCTGGATCGCCTCAGAAAAAGTTCAGCGGTGGCCCACAGGCACAAAAACCCGCCTGGCTCGAACTGACCCCAAACCTTGTTCTGGGAATCACACTCAAACCTGGCAACGCAGCGGCAGAGAAGCAGGTGTGATGGCAGCCGGATGGGGACAGCAAGCCTGACTGAGTTAATCGCTGTGATTTCAGGCTGTTTGGAAGCTCGGCTCAGCGCGGCCGCCTGGGAGTCGAAGGCTGTTAATTGTAGGAGCGAGGAGGTCGTTGGCGGCCTGCTAACCATATAAACATCAGCCAAGGTTAGCGGTGTCAAATAACCACTTTACTAGAATTTAAGGGAGCTAACGCAAAAGTTTGTGACTTTTATTGAAACAATATATGTTTTGATATTGAATCTATCACTGTTTTTACCGTTTGTTATGAGACAATCTGAGGAAACATTGAGCTCCTCTGCCTTCTCCCAGTGCTAACTAGAAACAACCAATCAGAGCCAGGAGGCAGATCTTAGCGCTGTCAATCACCCTCCGTGTGGCGCTGCAGCTGCCATTGATATATAACTAGCATAACATCAGTTATGCTACTTATTAGTTATGACTAACTAATGCTAGTCATGACTTGTGTTATGACTAGCATTAGCTATGACTAGCATAACACTAGTTATTAGTCATAGCTAATGTCATGATAGTCATCACATTAGGTACACTAGCATTAGTTAGACATAGCAGCAGTTAGATCATGCTAGTTAGCTTAGCCATCGATGATGGTGGAAAAACGGTTTTCCTGTAACTGAAAGTTATTTCTCCACCATTAACACATTGACCAGCGAGTATATCAGGTTGATTGACAGCGCTGAGACCCTGCCCCTGTCTCTGATTGGTTGCTTTCGGTTGGGAGCGATGCATTTCTTTAAACAGCAAAAGTAGCTCAGGGAGGAGGTTGAGAAAATTGGTGTTTTCATAGATTATCTGTCTCATAACAATCTAGGAATAGACAATAATCAGTTGATTGCATGATAAATTTAAATTAGTTTAATAATTTCCATTTGCTGGATATATAATTTTTATATATTTTTTTCTTTTTCTACCAAAAACTGGATGATAAAAGTTTCCAGTCTGGTGTTTTGGTCTCAGATAGGCTTCTTGAAGGACAATTTTGTTTACAGAGGCTTCATAATCCATTTTATTTGTTGATTTATATTTTGTTTATTTATTTTAGATATTTAAAATGTCTTCGGTGTTAAGTGTTCATTAGAATTTAGAGTTTTAAGAATGCGTTATGTCCTTACCACAACATTATTCATCGCAATAAACTTATGGAACAACTTATTGCCAAAACATATTTATTTAATAAAAGTTACATACTGGAGCTTTAATGTAATGTTGCATTCGTCTAAAACTAGGCATAGGCATTACTTATTCAGTTTACAATGTTTAAATGAAATAAATCAAGTCCGAGGTAAAAAAATAAAATAATAAATCCCCGCTCTTTGAAGTTGAGGAGAAAACCTTCAAATGTTTCTCTCGTGATATTGAACGTAACAGCTGGAAATAATGGCCTTTCCTAAATCTATCGGCAGACATCTGCAGCGTCGGCGGGAACACACGCGGACACCCAGAGGTCAACGACCACAGGTGCTCCGCGCCGCTCCGCCAGCGCTCCATCATGCGCTGGCAACGGTGATCAAAAGGTGCCCTTGTTTGAGGTCAGGAGATGGACAGGTCCTGTCAGGAGCGCTTTGTTAAACGGCACAAAAGAAGAGCAGCAGAGAACAGGGAGAAACGGCATCCTTAAACTTAGTTAAAAGTTTGAGTTGTTTCAAAGAAAATTCATCTACTTTCCAAGTCAATGACTCGATGCAAGTTGCTGCGTTTCCTTAAATAGAAACTTTTTAAAATACTTTCTGTTGAGCGATATTAAAAATGAGGATCATTAATGCTAGCTTTGGACAAAACGTTTGGATCCTTCCTCTTTTCCTTTTGCCCGGGATCGAGCGGCGTTCTCCATGAGCGACCCGCACCCGCGTGCTGTTAAAACGAAACAACGACAAAGCGTGTTGACGTCACAGATCACAGAGTTTAATCTCATACAAAGCAATGAACAACAAAGCTGCAGAGGAACAGAGATATGCATTTTCTCATAAAAATAAGACACACAAGGGAAGACAAACGAACATAAAGACAGACAAAGGCGCCCAACTTGGAGAGAAAAAGATGGAAAAAAAAAACTTCTCTCTTTTTCTTAACACGGAATCTTAAAGTAAAAAGGTGTTTCCCTATTTAATATATGCAGGCAAGGCGTTCCGTTCTTTGACCAATCAGAAACTCCCTCAACACCCAGAGATCCTGGGACTCCCCCTATCTCAGCTCCGATGTCTGGCTTTTATCTAAGTCAAAGGGCGGACGACTTCGTCCTGGGCCGCGCCAGGTACGGGGAGAGGCGCCAAAGAGTCTGTAACTCCTATCAGAGTGTAAATTTTATAGCTTTGTGTCTGTCAGCGGGGGAGGAAAAAAGGCCCTGCTTTGGCCTGCTTCTTCAGCTGAATTCCCAAATGTTCAACAGAAAACTATTCTAAATTAAAGTGTTGGCTATACCTTTACACATGTCGTGGATTAGCTATATTAAGCACCAAACAATAATTATTTTCTTTACAGTTCCCCCTTTTGAGGTCTTCAAAAAGACCTCAATAAAAATTGATTAAGCCTTCTAATGCAGAACCAAAACTATGTATTAAAAAAATAAAACAAAACAAAAAATAGAAAACAAAAGGTTGACGTAGCCTAATTATATACAGTTCCCCCTTTTCAAACAAAACCCAAGGGTAAAAACGACTTATCCTTACAGAAATATAAAATCATAAAACAAAAACACAGGATAAACAAAACCCAAAGTGCACAATGAAAAATGAAAAAATAAAACAGGGACATACATAGTAAAATTAGTAAGAAATGCTCTGCAACTTAAAAGACAACATTCACCATCCAAGTACAACCTGTCAAATGAGAAAGACACAAAATTACAATCTGTTGCTCGTCTTTTTCTGTTTTTTTTTTTTTTTTTTTAAATGTCCATCGACAGTCTCTTAAAAAATATGAAGTCTTCGTCAGGAAATGTTCAAAAAAATGCGCGCAAAAAACGAAACGAAAGTCCTTTTCAAAGTTCCCAACGAACGAAAAACACGCAATAAAAATTAATGTCGATGATGATCCTCTTGTAGCCTGATCTTCTTCGACTGGAAACCTCAAGAAACGACCTGTCACAGGTCATTAAACAGACATTTTGTGTTCAACATGAATTTCATTAGCATCAGAAACACAATTACCACATTCTTTAATATCATCTTCATTACAGTCAGCATAATCAAACGATGGTTTCACCTAAAAATGAATTTGTTTTGTTATTTTCCATCCAGGGAAATTATTTTAATCCTTTTTATCAAAGAACGCAGACTTTGAAGGAGACCACATCCGCAGGGCACCAGGAAACCAGCTGCAAAACTATAATGACAAAACAGAGATCAGATTTATCCAAAGGCATCATTCATTTGTGTAATTCAACACAAACATCTTCAATTCACTTTGTGTTCAAGTGAATCCTCCAACGCTCGTGGCTCTGTGGCTGTTATCTTCGAAATAAGTGTGAAGCCGCTTCTCCAAGCAGCCCCACCCCCGCCTCGCATGACACAGCTTGTATGACAGATTCCAGAGTCCTGGAGCTCCGAGCTCCAGGGCAGTCTGTGTGCAAAACCATGAGCAACACATCACGTGAAACCTTATCTCCTACTCTGTCCAGTTCTGTTCATAAAATGGTGGATGTGATCCCTTCAATTTACGTTTCTATTATAATATACTATAGCTCCTAACCGATGGAAAACACCAAAACCCTGTAATCATTTGCTTCAAAAGACATGTTTCCAAAGTAACATGTTCCCAGAATGTTAAACATATGCAGATCTTTTCTTAAACCAATCTTGTAAAAATAGGATTAAACAAACGAAACAAAACAATCACAAAAACTTAAAAATGTAGTTGTAAAGCTTACATGTACCACCAAAAAATGAATAACAATGTGAATTAAACAGTCCAGTTTAAATTACTTTCATAGAACAAACTAGATCTTATTGGTTATCTGTGTAAATCATTTTACATGCGTTCCTTAAACAAAATTCAAAAGTTAGACTTGGAGAAATTATAATGAAACAAATCCAGACATTTTCAAAATACACCAATTGTACCTAGGGTTATACTTGTCGTCGAATTTAAAGTTTTATTCAAAATCGTTTTAAATGGATGTAAATCAAAACAAAAATCAAGTTTAGAAAAATCATTATAATCCCACCTGTGTACGTTTCCTGATTAATGATAACTTTAATCAATGACAGATTCTTCAAAACATTTCTTAAAACATTCATGCTCCATTAAATTAATGCTCTGAAAATGGCTGACACAATAATATTTTAATTTCTATAATTATTTTCCCAAGTTAATTAACCAAAATATGCTTCATTTTCACTATAAATTTATCTATTTTCTCAAAATATGTTAGCCCATTGTCAGAAAATGTTTTAATGGAGAACAACTCAAATCCATTTAAAATAAGCACATATCAGACATATTCTTCAAAAGTTTTGTTTAAGTAATATAAGTGTTTCAGTAATCTAATTAAGTAATATAAAAATAACCCATAACATATTCTCCCTCTGTATGATACATTACTGGCTAATGTATCATCAGTACCTAATATGTTAACTAACGATGTTGATTAAACGGGGTCATTATTTTACTGAGAAATTCTACCCAATACCGCCCCGTCCTAACAGGCAAACTGTCAAAACAAACAGAACAATTTATTATAGCATGCTTTAAACCTTCAAGATTACTATTTTCAAAAAAAAAAAAAAAAAAAAAACATTTCACATTACAGTTTTAAAGCTCAGTATTCAATTTCACTCTCATGTTATCAAATAATTCGTCGTAGAAACTTCTCAAAAATTTTCAGCAATGTTTGACAAAACGTGTATACCAATTAAAAACTCAGTGAAGGTTATGCATAAACCAGCCAGAGAGACGTTGAAAGAGAAAAAATATAGTCTTAGTTAAGAAAATGTAAAAATGATAAATTTCGAAAAATACTGGTCAGAATATAACCAAATCTACAAATGAAAGAAATTAAACTAAAGACCAAAGTTCCCTATCCCCTGGTGAACGGGTCCAGAGGAAACTGATAACTCAAAAAAAAAAAAAAATAATAATTTGTTATATTTAACAAAATAGACAAAGAACTGACACAAATAGCCAAATAAAAAGTCAGACTAATGAAAAGAAATTTAAAGATAAAATCCTAAACTACTCACTACTACAATTGTAACTTATATTCAGACAGTTTATCAGGAGGTATTTTAAACAATGGGGGAGAAAATCACGTGCCTTACAGCTGCTCGTTCTCCCTTGCTGAACTTCTGTGAGCAGAGGTTGTTTTGTACTTAAAAACGTGGTTTGCAAAGAGGCTTCACATGTTAATTAGTTGAATCTAGTGGGGGTAGAAGTTACAGCACAGGTCTGTGCCCCCCCCTTTTTGCGGAGCTGCTGCAAGGGGGCTGCTGCAAGTCCCCTAATCTACATTATTCTCTAAAAAAGTTCCACCAAATCCTCTTTGATTAACCCATAAGTTATTTCTAACTTAATATTATCCTTCAACAACAAATTTCGTAAATTTTAGCAAAATTTTCTATATTAAATCAATTTCTATTTAACAAGAGAGTGACTTCTAATTTATTCTGTCTAATTATCAGTAAGTCCTGTAGATTCAACAATATTTTATCTATCGTAAAGTTTTGGTCAGTTTGAAAAAGACTGATTGTGAAAATATCTAGAGTCAGTTGTATATTGCAGTTTGTTGTTATCTGAACAATTACCTCTTACAGTTAGAGCCTGTTTCTCTAAAAATCTTCGTTTTTTTTTTTTTTCTTATCCTCAACTCATGAAAAAAATCCTATTTTACTCATTGTATGTTATTCCATTTTCCTACTACCTTCACAGCCTTAGAAGGAATAATTAACATTATATCCACTATTCAGTTCTCAAGTCTATATAAATTTTTATTTAATTTATTTCATAGCTGTACCTAATCAGTTATGTATTTATCTATTTATCCATTCAGCATATTTATGTATTTAACTATTAATTTGCCAAGACAGCATTTCTAGAATCCTCTGTGACCTAATTTTCTTGGCTTATTCTTTCTTTCGTTATTTATTTATTCATTTATTTAACCGTAGAACCCATATTGTAATTTCAATTCGTTCAGATAATGTATTTTATCAAGATTCTATCCTTTAATCACCTTCCAAACTGTACACTGCAGGTCACACTTACTGCTGTTATTGTTTAATTTTAAGAAGTTAGTTCAATTTAACACAGAGGATGTTTGTAAAAACTAGAAATTTTGCACCATCAAACAGCACTGAGAAAAATTCAGTATTTATATGACATAAAATACCAAATGGTATTTTATCTCCAATCACACACTCTGTCAAACCAACATGAATTATAACACAAACAAAAACACACAACACATTACAGAAAACACAAAACACACACATCTGGCCAGGTTTTATAGTCAGTCAAAATTTCATCAGTCCCCAAGTGTCAGTCTGTGGTCATTATTCTATCAAATTTAACTGTAATTTTTATCAAATTTACTGAAATTTATATCAAATTTACTGAAGCTTCAGGAATTGTCCAATGTTTTATTAACATATTTTCATGTGTCAATTTAATTAATTTTAAAGTCCAATCGTCAGGAACCTTTTAATTCCCCGTGCACGTTTAAAAAGAGAGACATCTCAAAGTTATGTAAAAATCAAACCACAACCAATAATTTTGTTTTCTGGTACCAGTTTTATTTACTTATCTCTTATTTTATTTATTTATTTATTTTTAAACTAAACGACCACGTGTTCGCCATCGTTCTACTTTCCCCGTTAAGACGAACCCCGACCATAAAATAGCGTATAGCACGTGTCGCAACTCAGTGTCCATAATAACTTCACAATAAAACGCAGCAAAATCAACTCAAATTCACACAAGCAGCGCTTTTCAAACAGCGTTCCGCACAAAGCAATTAACGCATACACACGCACAGACACACAGACACCCACAAAACTCTGGAGGACAAACAGCGCACTTCCACGGCAGCCGGCACACAAATCAGTACACACAGAGAAATACAGAGACACAAACGGTTTCAGACGAACGTAAAAGACAGACGGGGGATAAATAAAATAAAATAAAATGCCGGCTAAAAACTGCATTAATTTCCAAACTTATAAACTTAGTCCTATATTCTCCGCGAGTGATGCAACTCGGCCCAATCCTGTGAATTTTCCAACTTGTAAACTGAGTCCTCCGAGTGATACAACTCAAAAGCCAATATAAGTCCAATAGAGCGATTCAGCTCGATTCCAATATAAGTCCTGTTTCAAGAGCGATTCAACCCCTTTTTCAATGTTTGACCAGAGAAAAATTAATTTAACATACTTTTCAAGATTTAACCGATGAATAGAGCGATTCAACGCGAAACCCAATATAAGTCCAATAAAGCGATTCAGCTTGATTCCAATATAAGTCCTATAGAGCGATTCAACTCCTTTTCAATGTTTCACCAGAGAAAAATTAATTTAACATACTTTTCTAGATTTAACCGATATAGGCCAATATAAGTCCGCTGGAGCTGAGTCAAATCTCCGGGCCGATTCAAGCCCACACTAAATTTCATGCACTTAAAAATTCATTATTTCAGAGGCACAAGAACGAATCCTCAGGGCTAAAGAAGACAATTAACAAACCCAGCAATTCCGACAGAGGCTACGTAAACTCCTACTGTCTCGACCAGCCACGATCACTTGTAGTGTGCACGTTCCGTCCAATTAGTAAACAACAGACTCTTTTAAAAACAATCTGTATTCTCCTGCAGCTGCGAGACTCTGCGTGGCTGCGCACAACAAAAGAGTAATTAAAAAACGTCTTACCGCACGAGCCGAACGGATCGATCGGGGAGAGACCGCCACCCGCCAAGATTCCAGAACCGGACGAAGCCCCCAAATATTAAAAATGAGGATCATTAATGCTAGCTTTGGACAAAACGTTTGGATCCTTCCTCTTTTCCTTTTGCCCGGGATCGAGCGGCGTTCTCCATGAGCGACCCGCACCCGCGTGCTGTTAAAACGAAACAACGACAAAGCGTGTTGACGTCACAGATCACAGAGTTTAATCTCATACAAAGCAATGAACAACAAAGCTGCAGAGGAACAGAGATATGCATTTTCTCATAAAAATAAGACACACAAGGGAAGACAAACGAACATAAAGACAGACAAAGGCGCCCAACTTGGAGAGAAAAAGATGGAAAAAAAAAACTTCTCTCTTTTTCTTAACACGGAATCTTAAAGTAAAAAGGTGTTTCCCTATTTAATATATGCAGGCAAGGCGTTCCGTTCTTTGACCAATCAGAAACTCCCTCAACACCCAGAGATCCTGGGACTCCCCCTATCTCAGCTCCGATGTCTGGCTTTTATCTAAGTCAAAGGGCGGACGACTTCGTCCTGGGCCGCGCCAGGTACGGGGAGAGGCGCCAAAGAGTCTGTAACTCCTATCAGAGTGTAAATTTTATAGCTTTGTGTCTGTCAGCGGGGGAGGAAAAAAGGCCCTGCTTTGGCCTGCTTCTTCAGCTGAATTCCCAAATGTTCAACAGAAAACTATTCTAAATTAAAGTGTTGGCTATACCTTTACACATGTCGTGGATTAGCTATATTAAGCACCAAACAATAATTATTTTCTTTACAGCGAACTGATACCTGGGATCGATTGGACTGGATGTGGGACTGAACCGAAGAGCCTTGAGACAAAATATGTTGGGAATACAAAGCTCTCATGTGACGTCACACGTCTCTGAACTTTGTAACTGACAGACACTTGGGCAGGCAGTTGCTATGACAACAATAAACAAGCCACAAGCTTATGCTGCGTTCACAACGAACGCGCAAAAACGACGTTTCAAGTTGGACGCATGTCCACTTTGAAGTCAGACGAGAGACACTTCGCTCCAGACGCGTCAAAATCGCTTTAGAGACGCGTCGGGACGTTGTTTTCCGTTGCCAGGTTGTTTGGACAATAGCGGATGACATTGAGAGAGTGGCACCAAAGTGTTATGTAGTGAAAGCTTCTGCAATCATAATGGAAGCTCAGATGTCTTTGCTGAACATTGTGTGTTCAGTTTCTATGTGAACACTTTTGCGAAGTGCAGCTTCATTTAGCCAATTACCAGAAATGTGTTTGATGTGCCATATTTTCAACTGCTGCGAAAAACAACCCAAGTACTTAAAAAAAAAAAGAACAAAAAAAAAGCAGGTGGTTTTTGGCACGAAAGTTTTTTGTGTCTGGGAAAGTGAGTCATTTCAAAAACCTCCCAATTGTTAAATCGCATTCCATGGGCCGTTACCTAGCAACCCCACACTAGCCCAGAGCTCGTTACCTAGCAACACAAGCGAGTTCCAACACATTTCCAGCAGTTTACTAGGATTTAAAGTCACAAGACGCCCTTGTTGCTAAAAAAGATCAGAAAGGAACTGACTACACTAAAATATGATGGACATGTTTTTACAGCATATAGATCTATACTAACCTGTTCAAGGAAGTATAATAGGTCACCTTTAAAATACATTTAATGCTGTTTTTATCAATTGGGGAGACTTTACATAACTTAGTATAAATAGTTTTTAAAAATCTAGGAATACAAATGTTTTTCTACATTCTGTTTAGTTTTTTACACTTTTCTAAACATAGAATATAATTTACTGAAGTTGCAGACTTTTCTCGACTGCAGAGGAACTACTGTACATTTCCACTTCGAACTTTGACTTGAAAATGGGAGTTAAATGGTTCTGGTTATTTTTTTGTGTTTAAATATGTAGACGGTAGATTGTCAAGAAAATCCGAGCTCATCCCACTTCCCCATGCTGGAGATTTTAGTTTAACAGTAATAATAAATAAAGTTATCTTTAAAATGAATCACTCAAGTGACATCTAGGCCCAGCAGTAGACTTAAGTGTCAATAAAATAAATCTGGTTGTGTGTGTTGTTTTTGTCTCATGCAAACTTTGCTTTAATTCTACTTTTCTCTATCTAATCATAAGAAATCATAGTCAGTCAGAGAGAGTCATTAAACAGGAAAAGCAGGTTTCCTGGAAAAAGAGGAAGTTTCCAGCCTGCAGATTTATAAAAATAGCTGAGACTATTCCTTAGGTTAAAGCATGAAAGTTTTAAAGAATGAAATCTAAACATTTGAGTAATTTGATAAGATTCAAAGTAAAATGCTTATATTAATATTGGTTTACTTGTAATAATACTTACACTTACATTTGTGAGAACATTTATAAGAAAAACCAGTAACCGTAACTTTAGTATCAAATAATTAGAATCATGGATTATTCTTGGTTTCTTTTCAGAAAAACATCTGTAATAACTCACATTAAGATCATAATAAGTATAATTAATAAGTTATGGTTATAAAATCATAAATGAATGATAAATCAGAGAAGCTGAAGAAAATAAATGTGATATAAGTTATGGTTATAAAATTATAAATGAATGCTAAATCAGAGAAGCTAAAGAAAATAAATGTGATATAAATGTGATTTTTACATTGAACTTGAAATGGTGTAAAAAGGTGTAACTGCAATTAAACATCACTGATATGTTGTAGGTAGATAGTAGGTGAAAGGTGAACGGTTAAGGGAAAAAGGGGAACTAACAGGAGAGCAGAGATGATCAACGCCTTATTTAGGTGAAAGGTTGTGAAGACAATGGACAGGAGGTTGAGCAACCCTGAGACATTAGCACAGATATCAGGACATAATGTCTGAAGGACAGTGATGGATATGAGATCATCTGTCCAAGCAGACAGCCAATGAAAACGCACCAAAAGGGTGGATAAACCCTATAAAAGGTGGGTGCAAAAGAGGAACCTTTCGTTGGATCCTCCGGGCAGCTTCGAGCCAAGATCGAGATGGACAAAGAACTCTGCAGCTGAAGAAGAGCCGGGGCCACAGAGCCGAAGACTGTCCTTCTCATGGAGACCAACCCGTCAGGCCCACAACCTGTGGCTTCAAATCGCACTTCTCTCATCAGCTGGGTTCAGACCCCAAAGACAAAGATGAAGACAAAGGCAAAGACAAAGAAGAAGAACTGGTGCCTTTTTTCCTGCCAGCACCACATCCTGTGTGACCTCACCATCCATGTGGAGAGGAGGCTCATCAGACCTGCGGAGATCCCTGCCTTCATCGATCGGCGTCTTCCTCCTGCTGCAGCACCTTCTTCATCTTCAATCATCACGGAGATCCCTGCCTTCGCTGATCAACATCTTCCTCCTGCTGCAACATCTTCTTCATCATCAAGCCAGGTCTGGGGTTCGAAACGTCAAACTCCGTCCGTCTCTCTCAAAGGTTCCCTTTTTTTTTTTAGTTCTTAGTATCAGCAGTAGGGAAAGACAGACTAGATGATTGATTTTACTTATTTGATTATTTCTGCTACTGAATTAAGCTGTACTGACCCTTGCAAAACTGCCTTATTAATAAAATATTTAGCATAAAGAAAATCTAAAAGATGTTGTGGACATTCAGTTAATGAGTCACCTTAAAGTTCTTTGATGGTTGTAAAATAGCTATGATGTTTGATTCTGGAGAGGAAAAAGTTTAAAATGTTTTTAGGTTGCTGGTAGCCCAAATTTAAAACGTCATCCTTGGGACTCGCCCGAGTCACTAAAACCTACCTGGTTCAATAACAAATGCAAGTTGTAAAATAGAGAACGAGCGACCGTTAACAGGTGTGCTCTGTGAAACTAGTTGGCTGTAGGCTGCTCAGTCTGGCTAATTCACAGGGGGAAGAAGGGTGGGACACCTGGATGTAGGCCGTCAGAAAACCAGGCGAATCGTTTCTCGAAACCAGCTTAAACAGAGTTTACTTCAGTCCTGGACAGGGTAAATCCCGGCAGATTTAGGAAACTCAATTAACCCGTTAGAAGGAGAGCTGGTAGCACATCTCCCCTCTCAGAAGAGGAAGCAGAGAGTGAGACAGTAGAGACAGAAAGGAGGGGGGGGGTGTTGCGCAACAACAAGATTCATAAGATGCTGTTCATTCCGGTTAAATTGTATCGATGGAGAAGAATGGTTCTCAGTGCCGCATGAAATTCCCAAACTACAGTTTCCTAACTTTGGTGTCGTACTCCAGCCTAAAGTCTTTCACTCTGTGGGGTAAAATGGGTGTTTCTTGAAATATGTTCTGACTTTATAGCAAATTTTTACCATCATAAACCACAGCCTCATTGCATTTTGAAGCTGTCCTTGTATATTCATCCTCCGCTGACTCCTGCGAAGATCTGCATTCAAAGGCTGCAGCGGGTTTTATGATGGAGCTGCAAATTTTATAGCTGGAGTCAGTCAGGTGTAAAAGGAGAGCATTATGGGTAGAAATGTGCCTCGGAGCCATTTCAGGAGGTTAATGGATTGGATGCTCGCAAACACTCAGATAGTAAAAGTAAATATCACAGTGTGTGCGTTTCCATACGTTTATTAGGCGCTCATTCAGAGCGAGAGCAGAACCATCACAAATTTTACCACTTTATTTAGATCATTTCTGATACTTTCAGAAGCCTGTTTTATAATCTCCTGCTTGCGTTTCTGATTTCCTTTGGCTGTGGCGATCTTTGTTAAACTGTTGGCTTTACAAGGTGTTTGTGGCACCAACTGTGCTGGGATAAATAACGACCGTATATAACGGTCCACAAAACCAGCGTGACATAATTCACTATTGATCTGCTCTCCGAGCTCGCGGATCTTCATTCGGTGACGCTGCAGTGCGGAGAAGTCGGAGGCGTCGGCATCGATCAGCCGGCGTCGGCGAGGAGGAATTTCATTTTTTGGAAACGTTGCGGTCCTTCTGTATTCAACGGCCGGGACGCGTGGCGTTGTTTTTATGAGTCGAATATATCGATCCGCTGCTGTCTTTGTTCTCGGAAAATGATGTAGAAACATTTCTGTCAGGGTGGAGCAGCTCAAGGTGTTGAACACGCTGCGGATTCACAGCTTTACGTTATAAATGTACAGTATCAAGATTAACTTTAGACATGAGTAAGAAAGCATTGGTTTACAGCAATTCTTTGTAAACTGCTTCTTGTTTACACTGCAAAAACAAAAAACATTACCAAGCATTTTTGTCTAATTTTTTAGTACACTTGAAATTAGAGAAAACTAACTTACAAGTAACTTTTCAGAACAAAACAAGTAAACAACTCCTTAATATTGATGAAAAAAGTACTGGTTATATTATCAGATTATTTCCCTTTTATCAAGACATTTTTCCAATATTATAAGTGAAATTGAACTAGAACTTTTTCATCAAAATTAAGGAATTATTTACTTAAAACAAGCTCCCATCTTGCTGACAAGTTACTTGTAAGTTTCTTTAATTTCAGGATATTTGCATTGGAAACTAGACAAAAATACTTGGTAATATTTAGTGTTTTTGCAGTGCAAACAGGAAGCAGTTTGAAAATAATTATTATTTCAAGTGTAATAAGATATTTGCACTAGAAACTATTTGGTAAGATATTGTGTTTTTGTGACTTGTAAATGTAGGTCTGACACAATAACAAATTTTGTTGGACGATAAATCGTTCCAAATTATTGCGATAAACGATAATATTGCTGTTTTGAGACAATTTTCAAGTAATATAATGTTAATAGTGGAAGAGCACATTCTAAAATATCAATAAACTTTAAATTCTAATGAACATGTAACACTAGGACTGGAAGACTTTTTAAATATCCCAAATAAATAAGCAAAACAACAAATAAACTGAATAATAAAGCCTCTAGAAACAAAGCTGTCCTTCAAAAAAAGGCTTTTTGAGACCAATAAACCAAACTGAAGAATTATTTTGTCCAGTTTTTGGTAGGAAGAAACAAGAACAACAAATCAAGAAAATGAAAATTATTGAGCTTGTTTTAATTTATCATTTGATTAATTAATCTACTTGAAAACAAAACCACTACTATCATATTTAGATTAAAACGCTAATTAAAGCTAATTATTCTAAAAAATGGACCAAAACATAAGATTGGACATTATCAGTAATGAAACCCCGAACTGAAACCTTTGTTTGGATCAAAGTTTTTGGTTTTGTCTTGATCAAAAAGCCCTGAAGGTTTAAATTTAAAGAGCTGGATCCGAAGGATGCTTGCAAAAATTACATCAATTGGTCTATTTGACGTTCAAAGCTAAATTTTCTGTGGTTTAGGAAGCAGCAGCAATTTTATTCCTCCACATTATGTTGAATAAAATTTGTGGGTTTTTTCACAGACTATTATTGTTGCTTAGGGGAATTAATTTCATTATTGCGCCTCGTTAGTGTCATCAGTAATAATTAAAAAAACATGGGAACAAAACGGAAAGAATACAAATATCTCATAATTTATGAATGTATTATTGCTCATTATTTAGGAGGATTGCTTCAGGTTTCACTCTATTAAATAAATACATAAATGAGGTGAAACTGAGCCTTATGTTGTATTGCTGTTACTTTAATTATAAGTAATGTACAATTAGACTCGTGGTTTTATTTTCTGTGCCAAAACATGAGGAACTGACCATGAAGTGTATTTTGAATGTGACAAACGGAAACATCCTGTGATTTGTAAATCCCTTCATTGATTTAAAACATGCTAAGCTTTTTTTTTTATCTGTTTATTTGCTCAAAAACTGCTGTAACAGGATCAGATCTGTCTGTTTCTTTACACACTGATGTACGTCTGGCAAAGCAGGAAGGTCGTTTATTTGACCTGGAGGGGAAAAAAAGTTTGATTTTCTTCATTCAGCAGTCTCTCACTGCACAAACTCTTCCGCTGAGTGAAATCGCATTGCTTTCTGCTTTACTGACTGCAGCTGACAAGCAGGTTGGTCCAAGTTGTGTCTGAGACAATCCCTTTCTATCACTATTTTTTTTATTTCACTTTGGTGGGATTTTTAAAATGTATTTCTAATATTTAAATGAAAAATCTGTAGAATGTTCAGATTTTTTATCCAATTATTTTATTAATCATCCAAATTTAATAATCGCTTACTAAAATAATTGTAGTTTTAGCCCTAAACCAAACATAATTTCCACTTATTTTTCCACAGATGTCACCTCTGGATCAACGGCTTCCCCCCTGATCAGACCAGCGAGCCCCACGGCGACCCCAGCTGCACCCTCACCTGAGCCGTTAAGCTCTCTGAAAGCTCCAGGTGACGCGGACGCCTCCGACGCTACCTTGGCTTCTCACGGAGAGGAGAAGCCGCCGAAAACAAACTCACCCTCAGAAACGGACGCAGACCACCAGGCCGAAGCTGAGACGGAGACCGACACGGAGACAGAGGAGGAGAAAGCCCGGCGCCTCCTTTACTGCTCGCTCTGCAAAGTGGCGGTCAACTCTGCGTCGCAGCTTGACGCTCACAACACCGGTAAGAAGAAAAACGAATATAAAGACCTGATCTACTGCATGAGGTTCAGTTATTTCTAATTTCATAAATAAGATTTAGGCTTAAAGAGAGAAAACTATCTCCAATATAGAATTTTTTTTTTTTTTTAAAGTTTGTTCATATAAGAAAATGCTTATGGTCACTAACAGGGCTGATCAATAGATCAATAACAATGCAATAGACATATCAGTATCAATAGATGACACATATGACAGAATATTCAATAATTTTACTGAACTCTAATCCAGAGCCGCGCAAGAAAGACTTTAGCTGCTCAGAAAGGTTGGTGGAATCAGCTAACTCACTTTGGTTACCTAGCAACAGCTTGTGAAGTAACTTTTGGTTACCTAGCAACACCCTGTGGAGAAATTTGCACTGCAGCAGTTTAAAGTTTAGCCACAGTGCCTTTTAACTGTTTAAAAAAACCATAAAAAACAACGTGGAGTGAAAACTGTGGATAAAACAGGACAGGTAAAATCACCAGCTTGGCAGTACAACAAAACAAATCAATAATTACACTGCAAAAACTCAAAATATTACCAAGTGTTTTTGTCTAGTTTCCGGTGTCTTATCTTATTACACTTGAAATTAGAAAAAACTAACTTGCAAGTAACTTTTCAACAAGATATATGAGCTTGTTTAAGTAAATAATTCCTTAATACTGATGAAAAAGCGCTAGATTAATTCACTTTTAAAAAGACATTTTCCCTTGTTTGCAGTGAAATAATCTGCCAACAGGACAAGAACTTTTTCATCAATTTTAAGGAATTATTGACTTGAGCTCTTGCAGTTTGCTGAAAAATTACTTGTAAGTTAGTTTTTTCTTATTTCAAGTGTAATAAGATATCTGCACTAGAAACTAAACAAAAGTATTTGGGAATATTTGTGTTTTTGTATTGTATCTATCGACTGATAAAGTCTTAAATCGTGATGCACGTTTTCAGCAGTTCTGTATAGAAATAATGTTTCCAAATCCCTCTGCCAACAAAATGTTTCAACATACGACATCATAATGAGTCTGTTGCTTTTCACAACCACCAGCATCCAGTTGATTTATATAAAAAGGAAATTCTTGGAACATTTCAATATTTATCTGCAGGATTCCCAGCATGACTGTCACAGAAACTCCTACACAATAAAACTCTCAGTTGAGCACAGACAGATTAATAGTTACACCACCTTGTGCAGAACGCAGCTCTGATTCAGAAGAGAGAACAAGTTCCTTTCATAACCAAACAGCTGGAGTTTTCTCTGACATCTTTTGTTCTGTCAGTCATTTTTTAGTCTTTGTAACATTCAGAAAGAAATTCTACCATTTATTAAAGCGTTGATACGTTTAACAGTTTGGACTCCTTTTGCAAATGGCTTCATATGCTGGTAGTATGAATGCAAATTACCATTTTTTGTGACTTCATATATATTAAAAAATATATAAAATATATAGAAATGTAAACTATATTTCTCTTCCCCTGAGGTTTCATATCCTCTTGTGTGACGTAAACATTACTGAACATGTTTTATGGTGGAGTTGGTGCAACAATTACTGCAAGGATGAACTGATGTGTAAACTATCACAATATTTTGTGGTACTGTTGTGAGAATGATTAAAAAAATTATGTTTAAAAGACTATTTAATACTTATTTTTAGGTAACTGTATGGCTATGACTACATGGAACAGCATTCATGGGGCCACAAACACAAATACTGCTCTTGGAAAAACATAACTGAAACTACACATAGTTACACATTTAATCATATTTTCAGATTTACTGATATTTATTGATGCTCTAATGGAACAAACAGTGGAGAAAAGTATTAAAAATAACATTTCTGATAACACTGTCAGTCCTGGTTTTTTTCTAACATTATTAACTGAATTTATGGAAACAACAATAAATGAGAATTCTTATCTTAATAAGAATTAATATAAAATGATTTATTGAACCAGACTACAGACACATAAAAATGATAAATGTTTTGCTTTGGTGGGATGTGGTACAGTTACGGTTGTACAATAAGTAAATAATGGGGCTCCATACACAACCCTGAGGAACGCCATTCCTGAGTGAGATGGAGAAGGGAAGTTTAAGGTCCAGAAAATATTTGCAAGTTCGGATTTTGTCCAAAAGCAGATGGTGTTGGAGAGTCCCTGACGTAGTAGCTTGTTAAATCTGGAGTTTAAATTAACGGAGCGCATCACTTAAAACAAGGGTGTCCAAAGTGCGGCCCGGGGGCCATTTGTGGACCAAGGAGTAGTTTTGTTTGGCCCCTGGTCACAGGTTGAGAATAGTTTTAATGGTATTACAGCAAATAAAACTGATGCCGATGGAGACTTTTTGTGTTTGTCCTTGTATTAGATTTTCAGTTACAAATCTAAAACAGAACATTTTAGGTACAAAACAAGTCCTTTTCTTTTATTAGTCGTATTTTTGTTTTGTTTTTGCATGTTGCTTTAAGTAGGGCCATAAATCATAAACAGGCTTCATCACAGCCAATATGGCCTAAATATGGTTGGTTTTCAACTTGACAATTTTGGCCCACAGTACAAATCAGTTCGCTGATTTAAAGCATTGAAGAACATGGTGCGTTTACATGCTACTTGTGTGCTTGGAAATAATCTGCTTTATCGTCCATGAAGCACACCGGCGCGTAGGTCCGGTCCGGTCCGGTCCGGCTACTTGTTCTGCTAGCAGCTTGTCATGCAGATCCAGTTGATAATAAATGAAAGTTATCCATCTCACAGAAACAGATCCAGCACATAAAGGCAAAAATAAACACGAATATCTGCGGCTTTTTCAAACTGATATTTAAAAAAGTAATAATTGGTCATGTTTAAACTTTTGATGTCACAACTTTTCTCTTGTTCTTCTTTTGTGTTGCTTTCAGAGGCTGTTAACTTTTTGGTAACTGTGTGTCAGAAACAGCATCAGTCTTTGAGAGTCAGGCGCTTTATGCCTTGGTAAAGGTTTTTAATAACCTGGGTTTTGTTTTTTTCCTCTGTAATGAGGAATTCTATTTAATAATAATAATACAGAATGTCAAACTCAGTTTACTTCCAATTAGTGTTTAGAGAAGCTACAAACCCTGTTAGTAAAGCAGGCTGTGTTTCTTTTGCTGTCATAAATATGAGCTGACTTTATATATATATTACATATATATATATATATAATATTACTGACTTTCATGCTGTTCAGTTCAAAAGGCTAAAGAGCTTCAGAGCTGCATGTTTTCTGTTTCCAATAAAAACTGTAAAAACCTTTAGAGTTCCTCTAACCCTGTTTCTTTGTGGGTTAGTAATTGTCTCTCCTGAGTCAAACGCAGCTCAAAGCTTTTAAACTGGTGAGTCTTTGATCGGGGATGTTTTGGGATAATTTACAAGCTGACCCTTCAACTCTGATTCTCGTATTTCAGAAGTCACCCGAGCAGCAGCGGCAAACCCCGTATTGAACTTCTTTTCCTCCCCCCCTGCGGCCGTTTCTCCAGAGGTGACAATCATGTCGTGACACGTCTCGTTTCCTGTTCCGACCCGCAGGTACGAAGCACAAGACGATGCTGGAGGCCCGCAGCGGCGTGGGCTCCATCAAGTCTTTCCCTCGACCGGGAGTCAAAAGCAAATTGGCTTCATCCTCCAAATCATCAACTGGCCTGCAGAACAAAACCTTTTACTGTGAGACGTGTGACGTGCATGTCAATTCAGAGACTCAGCTAAAGCAGGTGAGATTCACAGACTGGAAACTGGGTTTTAGTTTGAAATTGAGACGTAATTTCAAAGAAAATGCTAATTTAATTGTTTTTTGTTATTCTTTTTGAGTTTTTTTAACCAAATACTGTGTTTCTCACACAAGTATGTCACCTTGAAATTCACAGAATTGAGCCGGAATAATTGTTTAACACAATAAATTATTCACATTTGCATAACATGTCAAAATATTTAATGGAAAGGCTCAACGTGGCGCTTTCTGAGGGCTGTGGGAAGCCAACACGCCTCCCTCATGTGTGCTGTTGCATCAGCTGAAGGAGGATAAGGAAGGAAATAATAAATCAGAGAACAACCCCGTACTTTATGCAAATGATGTCTTTGAATACTGAAACTGACACACAGGCTGCTGTAATGCAGCTCCGCTTGCTGATCCGTCCATGTATTATTAGGCAGAATGAGGGATCGTATGCAGAAGAGTCATGTTGGGGTAAAAGGATTCCCCTTCTGTCACGTTTATGACATAAAGTACAGAGCAAGAATCTTTAACTACTCATAATTTCTCCATATTTTCCCTCCAACCCACCAGAAATCCTTACAGCATGTTAACACTACCCAGATTTTTCTGTAATTAATCTCTCTTCAAGTAAAATGTGAGTCATTGTCAGTTTTGCTGAGTTTTGCTTTGTCTATTTATTTAAAAGGGGTCATATTATGCTAAATTTACATTTTAAGTTTCTGTTCTTCCATTTTGGGGTATTCAGCTTTGAAAATCAGCTCAGGGCTTAAAAAAAACACTTTATTGGCAATGGATTATTGATTTCTGGTTGTATGTATATTTTGATGGAGAGAAAATCCAAAATAAATTCAAACTTGTGCATAAAAATGTAACTTTTTTTATCATTGCAGCTGTACATTGTTTAATTGTTGCATCCTTGGAACAGAAAAGTGTAGATAAATCATTAACCATGAATGATTAGTAAGTGTAAATAAACCAATATAATATTTTATATGTAAAAGGTTCATTTCTGGATCTCTGCAGTTTGGTACCGAACCTTCGTTTGATTTGTTTTACGTCAGAAATCGGCCCGGTGTTATCAGAGCCAGCCTTGATGTTTCTCTCTGAAAAACAAACAGGTTTTCTTTAACTTTTCACGTCTGAAGAGCAGAGATTCCCCACAAACAGGACGCGTCCCGAACGGTGAAGAATTTATGAAGCAGCTCCAAGCCAAGGCAAAAGTGTGAATGTACGACCCTCTGCAAGGATTGGAGAAATTTAAACCGGGGCATAAATCAGGTTTTTGGTAACAGGATGTACCCACACTGACCACACAGCTGTTTGTCATATTTCAGAAAGAGGAAAGCCACATTCTCCTCGCTATTTAGCAACATGCTAATAAATCAGACCATGGCAGGCTCAATAAGCCCATAAAGCTGAAATAGTTCTCACCAGTTAGCCAGGAAGTATGGTTGTTTGGACATGGACAAGAGTGTCAACTCGTCTAAACTTTTTAATATTTTCAAGATTTCTACACTTATTTCCATGCTTTTAATTGACATCCAAACTGTCTGGCCAGGAATAAGTTCTCAAAGGAAAAGTTTGGATGTTTTAATCAGGTGTTATAATTCAGTTCTCTTTAGTTAAAGAGCCTCGGAAAAGTTTTCATCCTCCTTTTTCTAACCTGGTGTCGCATTACGAACAGAAATCACCAAATATTTTTTGAATTGGGATTTTCTGGACATTCAGCTCCACTGATTTTCCATTTAATTGGCCAACATTTCTGTTTAAACTGAAGATAAACATCGCCACAGCATGATGACGCCACCACCATGTTTCAGTATGGAGTTGGTCAGAGTTGGGTAGTAACTAGTTACATTTACTTGAGTAACCTTTTTGAAAAAAATTACTTTTACTACACTGTACTTTTTATTTCTACTTGAGTAATTTTATGATGAAGTATTTCTACTCTTGAGTTAAATTTCTATGTTTTCTATCCACTGAATGAAAAACAAACATATTTTAACCAAACATCCACCAGACACAAACACACACCTGCAGTTTTTGTTAAAGTTTCATAAATTTTTTATTGAAAGAAACTGATTTGGAAAAAAATTATTTTGCCTGATTTTGTTATATTTTGTTACATATATGAATTATTGCCATTTTGGTTCTTAAAATACCAAAATTTCCACTTAACTTTACATTTTGGTCCATCTGATGATGTAATTATTAAATATGAAATGATTGATAATTTGATCAGTTACTCTTTACTTGAGAAGACATTTTGTTAAATACATTTTTACTCTTACTTCTACTTTTTACTTTTACTTGAATATAATTTTAAAGTTGCAGTATGTAACGTTATTTTTGAATATTTATTAAAATTGTCACTATGGTTTTGAATGGTCAAAAACAACAAATCAGAGCCAGGAGGTAGGTTTTAGTGCTGTCAGTCAACCTCGTGTACACGCTGCTAATTATGCTAACGGCCAATTTACCGTTTCGAAAAAACCCTTTATCTGCCTTTACTGGATAAACAGTAACAGCTTAGGCTAGTTAGCATGGCTAGTTAGCTCCTGTAAACGCTAGTGAGCATTGCGTACAGGAGAATGATTGTCAGTACTAAGACCCTCCTCCTGGCTCTGATTGGTTGTTTTTAACCAAGCTGCGTATTTCTGCAGATAGCAGTAGGACCCCATGAAGGAGTTTGATTTTTTTCAGATTATCTGTTTCACAACGCTGTGACAGTTTTAACAAATATTTTTTTTAAATTATATATACAAACTGCAGCTTTAATGTGCAGTGTCTTTATTTTTTCCACATATTTGCATATTGTAAAAGTTATGTTGGTTAAGTCTGACCGCAGTGTTTTCTTCTCCATGTTTAAATCGGACTTCCTGTGGTTTTCTCTCATTTAAATTGTCTTCTCTACAGATTATTTATGTTTTTTTCTTTTTTATCTAAGGCCGTTACTGATAAATTTCAGATTCACATAGAAAAAACAACGGTAAGGTTTTCTTTTTTTTTTTCTCGCACACTCAATGGTCGCCTGCTGGTTAAACGATAACAACAATGACTTCTGCCTCGTGTTTTTTACTCCGTTGCCGTGGTTACACAGCCGGCCATGAAAATGTGGAAAGTAGTCGTGGACATCCAGAGGCAATCAGCTTTTATTCTTCAGCTGCAGATGTTCTTACTGCTGCACATTTCTTTAAGTTTAACGCTTTAATCTCAGTCACTTTTAACGACTGCTGTTAATCGATTAGACTAATTGATCAGATTAATCACGCTTGAAATGTGAATATGCACATTTTAAATATTGTTTTAAATCAAGTGTCTGAAGATTCCTCCAGATTTTCATATTCAGGAAGTTTAAAAGAAGTAATTTTGTTTCAAATGTTAATAATGGCTGAGAAAATAATCAGAGTTGAATGTTTGTTCAAATTTATTTAGAGTTGCTGAGTGAAAATCTGTTGTTATCTGAACCCTTAATGTTTTCTACAATGGAGAATTAGGGCCACGCAAAAAAATAAAATAAAATAAAAATCCAAAAATAAAGTCATATTCTTATGAGAATAAAGTTTTACAAGAATAAAACAAAAATAAAGTCGTATTTCGAAAATGGTCATTAGGACTTTTTATACCCTAAGACTTTGTCGTAGTTTTTTTTTTTTTTTTTTTGCATGAACCAGCAAAAAAAAAATCTTTTTACTTACTGGAAAAAAGATACTGATTATTAATAGCTACTCTGTTCAGCCCCAATTAATTAAAATAATTTATTAATGGTAAAAAAAAAAATTAAGTATGTTTCATGTTCAGTTCTTCTTCACTGTAACATAAAATCTCAAAGTAAACAAAGTGAATTGGTTCCTTTTTTCATGTCATTGAAATTTTTCCTCCCTTATTTCTTTTCTCTTTTAGCACATCAGCAGTCGGCGTCATAAAGATCGAGCGGCAGGTAAACCAGCGAAGCCCAAATACAGTCCCTACAGCAAACCTCAGAAAGGCCAGACCAAACAGCCGGTGAGTCTCTGCAGACAGAAAGTCCATTTCCAAACCAACCAGTCGTCGTGTCGACAACAGACACTCGTACAACACCGCACCAGAGTCAGTATGTACGGGAAAAAAAGTGGAGCAAATTTCCACCCAAAAACACCAACAGTTTTGGTTTCATCTCAGAAATTTTCTGGAAAGAAAATTTGAAATTTCTGAATATGAAAAGTTGAAAATTTGCTAAAACTAAATCTGGAATTTAAGATTAGTCCCAAAAATTTTCTAGAAAAAATTACTTTTGGAACTCAGAAATCTCCAGGTTTTATAGAAAACTTCAGGGAAATTTCAGATTTTTTTTCAAACTTTTTTTTTTTTTTTTTTACAAAATTTTTGACTTTTTGAGTTCAGACATTTCCTTTTTTCTAGAAAATGTCTGAGATTAACCTCAAAATTTCAGATTTTTTTCTATCAAAATATTCAACTTTCCAAGCTCAGAAATTTCCAAGTTTTCTCCAAATTTTTGTTTACAAAATGTTTAACTTTTGGAGTTCAGAAATTTCCATGTTTTTCTAGAAAACGCCTGAGATTAATCTAAAATTTAAAAGTCGCCAAGTTTATTTCTAACAAATTTTTGACTTTTGGAGCTCAAAAATTTTCTTGTTTTATTTAGAAAATTTCTGAGATTATTCAAAACATTTCTGGACTGAAATTTACTCTTCTTTTTTATTTTTTCTACCTATAACATTGCTGATACGCCGTTGTGGATTTGTCAGCTCATGCGCAGCAGCAGTTTCATCTTTTACCTTCGTGGTAGGAGGATTTTTGTTGGAGGGAAAATTGGAAAAATCAGTGAGCAGTTTTAAGGCTTCTCCATGAAGTGATCTTCGATAAGTCACGTTTGGTCCAGCCGACCGCACCAGACTCGGTAAAATGTCAGCTTTTATAAGCGGACCACCTGCTAGCACGCTTTTATTAAGAAACACTACGGCCTAATTTGAAGCCTTGATATTTTATTGACAGAAATAGCATGTCTGGTCCAGCATGCTGCAGGAGGAATGCAGGCTTGGGTCGATTACTGTTTAAACGTGATTGTAAATGTCATATTTAACTTATTCTGAGGATTGTGGTCGGACACATCAAAGCGGCTCACGTTGATAAACCCCAGAACAAAAGAGAGAGCAGAAATAAATTTTTATTTACCTGGGGTCGTTGTTGAACTTTCTGGAACCTGGCAGCAAATCGTTGCTCTTTTCTGGCTCCAGTTTTTGATTGTCACATACGGTAGATATAAAAAGAACCATGTGGGTTTAATGTGGGGAGCTGTTAATCTTACAAAAAAGCCCAAGACGATGTCGTTCATCACACCCACTGTTTGCAGAGACCAGGCAGCAGGGATATCAGTGAGGGGGAAATGGCTTTTTCTGAAACCCATCATTGACTGAGTTAACGGAGAGGAGCTCCTCTGATGAGCGCCGCGTACAGAGCGCTTCCCGTTGGGCTGCGACGCACCAGCCGCTTATTGATAACCTGTGACGGCGGCTGCTATGCTGGGAGGACGCAGCCTTTTCATCACTGATACACAAGATTAAGCCTGATAACTGTGGTGACATTTCCACGCCACGAGGATTTTCATTTTTATGCTTTTCAGATAAAACTACATGACAAAAACACAAAAACTGGCCGTTACTTTAAGATTAGAAACATCTATTTGGGAGGGTTTTCTCGGAGAGACCAATTTATTGTCTTGCTTCGATGATTTGTCACATGAGCTATTTATCTTTAGACTGTCAGACAGCGGCAGAGCTGTGGGAAGAAACTTACTCCACGTCTGACGACCAGATCAGAAAGATGTTTTTATACCTAGCTGTAAAAAAACACCATATCTAACCAGGGTTATGCCTAGCTGTAGCTAGATATAGGCATACCTAGCTACAGATAAACCTAGCACAGCTAGCTATCTAGTTATCTGTAATCAAAATGGTCTGTAAGAAAGATAGAAAATGTTACTTTGTTGGACAATTTAACTGATTTCTGCAGAAGATGGTGCCACTGCAAAAACACCAAATCTAACCAAACACTTTTGGTCCAGTTTCTACTGCAAATATCTCAGTACATTTAAAATAAGACAGAACTAAGTGTCTTATTAGGCTCCTTCACACACCGCACAAACCACGGCGCCAGCCCAACGCAGAACCCCGCCCATTAGCAATATTTTCTTAATATTGATTTTTTAAAAGTACTACTTGCACTGGCAGATTATTTCACTTATAACACATTTTTTAAATAATCTGTCGGTGGAACTAGATCTTATTTGAAATTATTGACTTAAACCAAGCTCCTGTATCTTGCTGAAAAGTTACTTGTCAGTTAGTTTTGTCTTATTTCAAATGTTGCAAGATATTTGCACTTAGAAACTGGACCAAAAATACTTGGTTAGATTTGGTGTTTTTGCTGTAACTTTCTTTTTACCTGAACAGTTTTTCACAAACTGGTAGGCTTCATGGCCACAAAAATGTTTCTCATTTGATATTTTGTCTTTAAAACTGAACAGTGTCTGTGGATTAAAGTTATTCCTTTATCAATCTGAAATGCTTGTTGTGTCTTTTACTCCCAGATTAAGCTGATCTTAGGAAAGGAGCCTCAGTGTCGCCCTCTGACGGCTCAGATCCTTCCCGCTCACTTGGCAGCGGTTGCCGCCGCCATCGGAGGCTCCTTCACACACCGCACAAACCACGGCGCCAGCCCAACGCCGAACCCCGCCCTTTTCCAGACTCAGGCGCTCCCCGCCGCACTGCTCCGCCCGGCCCCCGGGCCTGTCAGGACCTCTCATCCACAAGTCCTCTTTGCCCCTTACTGAGCCTCGTCCGCCTCAAAGACCAAACCGCGTGGAGTCACTGCAGCCTCCTACTATGCATCAGATTACTGGACATCTTCAAGCCGCCATGTTGGAACCTCCAGCTCCTCATTCGGGTGGTTCATTCAAAGCAACCGGAGCTTCTTGTGCTGGATTTATTTCTCCGATCCTGACCGAACGAGCTTTCAGTGCCATGGCTAACCCGTCCCGGACCGACCCGGAACTACAGTACATCGTACCGCAATAATGTATAAGACTAACCCTGTGAACTATGCAGTGTTGTTGCGTCCTGACTGGAATCTGGTGCGTGGCGCTTGGATCTTTGCTGACATGGAGGAGTCACTCATAAGTTAAACAGGTTGTTACTGGTACCGAGCGCTGGAGAAGCCCTCCTCTGTTCCTGTATGCACTTTAAGCTCTTTCTCTGATGTCTACAGTAGATGGTTAGACCTGTTAGGTGGTTACTGTCTTGTAAAGTGTGTGTGTGTGTGTGTGTTTTTCTTTTTTGCATTTGTCTCTGCATATCTTTATGTGTGTGTTGGGGAATGTTGGGCTACATGTGTGTGAGTGTGAGAGATATTTCTATCCATCGTAAGCCATTCCAGTTGTTATCCAGCATCCATCGTCGCCTACTGTCTCACTGCAAAAACACTAAATTACACCAAGTATCTTTGGACTAGTTATAGTGAAAATATCTTAACATACAAAGAAAAAGCCAAATCGACTTAGAAGTAACTTTTAAGCAGAATATGAGAGCTTGTTTTAGGAAATAATTTCTTAATACAGCTTATTTCACTTAAACTTTTTTTCTCATACGTGAAATAATCTAGAACTTTTTCATCGGTATTGTGTGTTTTCCAGTTACATGGTGCCATTTTATAGCACAATCAAGCAAGTATGTTAGCTTCAGGTGTTATAAAAATGCTATATCAAATATGGCTTAAAAGAAGTTTGACTTTGTAATTTGATGCCTCTGTCTCTTTAAGAGCTCCTGCTCTTTCGGAAGCTCTGCCTTCAGGAAGTCATCACAACATGGCTGCTCTATTAACCCTTTAACAACGTTTTTACCAGCACTTCAGTGAAAAGTAGCTTCTGTAATGAGCTCAGCAGGTGAGCTGTTACACCAGGTGTTTGCTAATTGCTGCTGACTAGTCTGAAGGAGCAGGAGAGGGCTGCTCTGTGAGGCGGTATCCTGGGAACTGCAGCTCAGAGGAGGAGTGGCGCCTTGAAGGCGGAGCTAGGTCCACCCTAGTGTTTTGAACAGCTGAATGGTTGCCATGGAGATTAAAAGATTCTCAAACATGTATGAAAGAATCAAAGCAACTCCAGTTTTTGATGAGGGAATGACATTATAACATGATGTAAAGCTCAAAAAAGTATTTTCTTTTTCATGATACTGGCCCTTTAAGGAATTATTGACTTAAAACAAGCTTCTATATTTTCTTGAGAAGTTGCTTGTGAATTTGTTTTGTTTTATTTCAATTGTATTAAGACGTTTGCAGTGGAAACTGGAACAAAAATACTTGGTTAGACTTTGTTTTTGCAGTGCTCTGGCCAGAGGGACCACAAAAGCTTGTTGTGTTAAATGTCGTGTAAAAGATGAACAATTTCAAATAAAAGAATCCTAATTTGTTATTGATTGTGTCCCTTTAATCATTATCAATACGGGGAAAATCAGCAGCTTTATATATATATATATATATCCATAGATATATGGTATCTATATATATAAATTACATCTGCTTTCGGTTGTTTCTTTGTTTTTTCCTCATTTTTGTGTGATGATGATGATTTACTTTTGCGGGTTTTAATAATAGATAATGGCCTAATGAAAACACTTCAGTGTTTCAAATCAGCAAACTGATTTTAATAATGGATAAAAACCCTGAATGAATATAAAATCAGTTTTTAAATGATGATTAAATTTCTAACAGGAACCTAAAACACGTTTGTTCCATAAACCTGCATGTTATAACTGGAAATGGGGAGAAATTTGAGCATGACCTTTTTGACACCATGCTACAAAATTCTAGATGCAAACTTTGACTAGGCCACTCCAATGAAAATCTGGATTGTGAACTGAATTTACATATATGTTTATGGATTACTGTTTAGCTGAATAACCAAAGCGCTCTTCTCTTTTGGGTCATGAACTGACGGCCATCTGTTCTCCGTTTGTGACATTTCTGATCAATAACAATGATTGTGTTTCTTATCTGTTTTTGGATTTCTTTGGGTAAAGGAATCATATTTTGGTTTTTGAGATTGTTCAGTGTATTTTATAGCATCATAAATATTCTATTAAAGCGATTACTTTATTTAAAAAATTTAATAAATCTGCAGAGACAAGTAATTTTTTATTTTTTTCAAACTCAATTTTAATTTTATTTTCTATCAGTTGGTTTTCAGTCATTTAATTATTCCTCATCGGTTTATCTGTGAACTCCAAAAACATTAAAACCCACAGAAACGATGATAAAGCCAGAGATAATCAGGATTTGATGATTTTTAGCTTCAGTGGAAACATGATGTGTTTTTAAATGACGTTATAATTTAAAGCCTGAATGGATTTATCGAAAAGGAAAACAGTGAGAGATTTCACTAAGCAGAGGAAAAGTTTCTCTGTTTGATCATCTTATGAGTCCAAAACGTGCTGGATCTGGGAACGCAGACGGCCTTTTGAAAATCTGAGCTATAGTTAAAGTAAAAATGTTCTTTATCAAAGAGAAACATGCATCCTGCTGTTTCATGTTCATTAAATTCAGCTCTGCTTTTTGATGTAGAAAAAATGCTCCCTAAAGTCCTTCACAGTTATTTCTTATCCAGTTAATTATCCAAATATTTTCATATTTTGTATTTAAAAAAAGAGACTTATTTAAAAGATTTTTTAACGTGTGGCATTAATCCAGATTAAATGCTTCCGGTTTTATGTAGGTTAAGTTTACCAAATTATTTCTATTTGCTAAATGTCAGAATAATTTAAACTTTTTTTCTTCTTCAGATTTACACGTTTACATGTATACGTCTGAAACAGAGCATTAAACACAAACTTTACATAATTAATAAAAGCAAAACAAAACCGAAACACAATAATAGCATAAAATGTGTTTTTAGAAACGACAACTACAAAATAAAATAAAATAAAAGCAAAAAATGCAAACAAAAAAAAGCTGGAGACTAAATATTACTTCTGTTAATTTTCTGATTAAACTGCTGCAACTAAACAAAGTCCTGCTAAATTTCTCATTAACTTGTGATATTTTAATATAATTTACAATTATTTTATCATTTTTATAACCTTAACCCATGACTTTTTATACAGTCTGTTTTAGTAATTATCAGATAAAATTATGTGTATTAGTGTCAATTAAAACATTTCACACTTTAATATGCCTTAAACATAACTGTAAGTTAGTAAATAAATGAACTAACTATGAAAATACAGATGTCTTTATTGAACCAACTGAGTTTTTTATATATATTTATAAGGTTTGAACTGGATGTTCAGATGTTTTCTGTTCACTCCTGATCTTAATAAATCTGACTGAGGTTCTGTTTACTGCAGCCAGTCAGACCCAAATACATAATTTAGCATTTGCTCTGCGGTTTTAAGCAAACATTACCAGAGTGAACTCGCTCTATTTTCAGCTGTGAATAATTACACATTTTGAGTCCTAAGTGTTTTCAGTAGCAGAGCTGTGTTGAGTCTAAATAAACCAGTGTGTGTGGGGTGTGTGTGTGTGTGTGTGTGTGTTTATGGTAATTTGTCACCCAGTGAGAATTACCACTGTGTTCATTTTTAGTTTTCCTGTAGAACATCAGCTTATTTACTCCCAGTTTTAGACATTTCTGTGTTTGTTTGAGGATTAAAACATTCTTTAATACAGGAGGGAAACAGGAGAAAGTCCAGCCTGTTGTTACTCAAACCCAGTGTGATTTGTTTTTTCTCCTGAATTAAATAGTGGCAAACGTATCAATGCTTTAATAGCTATATAAAAGTCCAATCTGCTGGGTTAATTTAGATAAAGAACTTCTTGATCTAATTTGGATAATTAACTGAGCTTAATGTACTGTTTCATTACTGGGATTAATTGAAATCTGTTATTAAAATGATTTTTTAAATTATTTGTAAAGTGCCTCAAGATAACATTTATTGTGAATTGGCATTAAAAGCAAACTGAATTTAATTGAAAAAGGACATTTACTACAAACAAAATGGTAAAATAGTACATTTTGAGGCATTAAAAATAAAATGTTACATTGATTCAAATCTGTTCCCACCTTTAACGTGACGTATGTAAATATTGCGCTATTTAACTGAAAAACGCATAATATGTTTGAACATAAAAATAAAACAGCAGTTTTTGACATTCGTAAGTTAATATTTTTTGACATTTTTCAACAGGAGTCTCGTTTATCTTCAGCTTCCTGGCAGACGACTGAAAAGTTTAAGTCAAAACTGTCAAATCTGAACTTGATCATCCACCTAAAACAATAAAAAGTAAATAAACATTAATCCCAGAGCATGGTGCTGCCACCACCATGTTTTTCTGTAGATATTGTCTCCTTTATGTTTTGTGTCAAACACATTTGAAATTGTGACGCAGAGGTTTAGTTTATTCGCAGATTTTCAGTTTTGGATATTTTCTCTCCAGCATTACTGCTCGGTTCAGACATACAGAGATAGATCTGCATGTAGCACACTAAAAGTACTTTCCAGACATTTCTGCAGCTCCTTCTTGTTGCTGTCAGCCCCTTGGCAGCCTCTCAAACCAGTTTCCATCTGGACTTTTCTACAGTTTTGGAGAAATGTCCAGTTTCCGTAATGTCCCTCTCATCCCGTTTCCTCTTCTGCTTGATGGCTGCCTTCACTATGCTGTGGTATATGTATATTTTTTTTAAATTGTGGATGTATTTCCCTTCCACTGACCAATACATTTGCCCAATCAGTTCCAATTGATCCTTCATAATCTCAAAGCTTAATGGAAATGAGCAAATGACATTAAAATTATGAATCGGATTATTTGTAATTGATGGCAGATGTGAACTAACGGCTGAAACTAAAGTAATAGTTAACATATTTTTCAAGGTTTCCCTAAACTACTTACATTTCTATAACATATTGTATAATATTATAATTATGCTGCCTTTGAAATCAATTCATAACCTTTGCACTTTTCCAGATTAGACGATCTCAAAAATGTGATTGTTGTGTAAATTGGTTTTAAAAAATACAACAATAAATCTTTAACTATGAGCTTCAGCAAACAGTCTACACAAAGTATACACAAAGCCTAATAAACAACATAACTTTACATTTACTAACAACATTACTGTGTTCGCCAGTTAAGAACCAGTCCATGCTGAATGTCCATCTCTATCCGCTCTGGTTCGCTTCCGGTTTGCTGCTATACCTCAAAAAAGGTATTTTCACTCAAATAAACCCACATCAATACTAAGAACATGACGCAAATATCTGACATATCTTAAAATACAACGTTGCAGACGGCTAGCCAACTTCTGGGTTGCCATGGCAACATGAAGACAAACGGCAGCTTAGCGTCCGTTACGCTAAAATGACAGGCAGAGCTGCAACAGGCTGGTTCCGATTCTGAGCTCTTTAATAGATGACTTACAAAACAACATTTAATTTACTTTTGGAAATGTTATGGTAAGTAAACATGCAAGTAGAAGCCGACATGCTATAAATAGCATCTAAGCTAGCTTTAGCTTTTTAGCTTTTTTCAGCGTTTACATGGATTTGTTTCACACTTGGAACATGTAGGTCAACATGCTATTGATAGCCTACATGCTACTATTAGTATTTGAGCTAGATTTAGCTTCTTAGCTAATTTTAGCTGTTACATAGATTTTTTTCACACTGCATGGTTAACATGCTATTGATAGCCTACATGCTATCATTTACCATTTTAGCTCATTTTAGCGGTTTTGCATATTGAACATAGTATACTACCTAGCATTTTTATTAGCATTTTTGTTTTGAATTTGAAAAATCCACTGCTTTGTGGTGATCTATTACATACCGTAGATTCTCAGTGAAACCCTTTTACGTTTGTTGTAATATGATACCTTTAAAAAAACCCTCAAGAGCAGGAAGGCTCCATTTCTCCTCGCCTCCTTTTTTCAAGGAGGCAGGAAAAGAAATCTGACATTTTACCAGGGGTGTGTCAGATACACAAAATCTACAGCGCATGCCTGCAGACTCACCATAAATACACTGATTAAGTCTGACATCTGAAATCCAACATTGCTTCAATCCATTTAGAAAAATAAAACATCACAGAGTAAAGCAGGTCAGCATGTCGGAGAGACTGTAATCCACCCCGACAACATAACTCAGACAGTGCATCTTTAAACCGGTGAACTTTTCCATGAACCCCAACCACATTCATCTACTCTTTGTTTGTTGCACATTTAGCCAACACTCTTCCTGATGCATGAGAGATGGCTTTCCATCAAGATGAAGGGTGTTTTTCCCACCAAACCCCTCCTCAACAAGCCAAAAGCAATACACAACGAGTCGCCTGCCGCTCTCTGGCCACCATTTCAGTTCCAGTCAAAGCCGCTGGAGAAAGGATTACAAATATCTGTAAGTGGGATGTGGGGCAGCTCTGTTCTGCTGTTTAAAGGAGCCATCAGCAGAGACGGAGCGTGATTCCTCCAGTGTCAGCAGGGAAAGTGCTGCGGACAGCTGGAAGTTCAACCAAGCGAGCGCTGGAATGGAGATTAGGCCAGAATGAGTCATGATGGGGGAAAATGTCAGATCATTAGGCTATTAGTGGAATCAAGTGGACCTTAACTTCTGCATGTTTCAGGAATATAAATAATGACAAATAAAAGCTGCCAAGTTTTTATTTTTTTGTAGCAAAAACCTTAAAATACTGATGGTAAAAGGGAAAATATCTTGGTAAGTAAGCCAGTAAAATCAATAATTTTAATATAGAACTAAATCCAAAAAAGGAACTGAAGTAGAGGTGCTGAAAAAAACTGAGAATCATAATTTATAGTTCAGGGAATTATGATTTGGTTTAAAATGTTAAGTTGTAAGTTTTTGCTGCTCCTATTTTGCATACACATCCACTCGACCACAAAAATTATTCAACTTTATTTAAGAAAAGGCCTGGTAGCTAAGCTAACGTAATACTGGTTATTTAAGTTACTGATGCACAAACCTATTATGGAACCTTATAGCATTGTTTTAAAAATATTCTGTCTTTTCCTCTTGTCAGAATCTCTAGACCATTTGAATAGAAAAACTGGTTTCTGAATCAAAATTATTTCTAGATCTAATCGAATCGTTAGACACTGAAAAATTAGCATGGCTACACTGAATATCTCCTCATTTGGGGTTAAATAAATTATTTTAAACATTCCAGTTTTTGGTACATTTCTTATTTTATCTGGAAATTTCATTGTAGTAGTATTTTAATGTACTTTATGTACTATAGATTTCACAACATCATATTTAATAGTAGTCTATTCTCATCATAATGCCATGTTTATGATACATCTAATTTTAATAACATTATGGGAGTACATTCCTTCATTAACCTGATTTTAACATTATTAGTCAATGGGCTCGTTGCACGTCATCTTCCGGGTTCGGGGATAAGCGGCTGGGTCACGACCCGTCCACTGAAAATGGCATTTTTTAATACTAGAGCTGTGTCCGAATTCAGGGTCTGCAGCCTTCGAAGGACGAATTTGTAGGCCGATTACGTCATAGCGTGGCGACAAGGCCTGTCCGAATTCGAAGACTCCTTCACATGCGTCCTTCCTTTCCCCAGAATGGGCTCTTTGCGACTGCCGCGCTGACGTCACAACAGCATGTGCAAATGCGGCTCTCTTTTTTCCGCTTTGAGTTACCATGACAGCTAGAAAAGACAAAGTAGTATTTCAGACGCAAATAAAACAATATTATGCACTTTGTTGTCTTCCTAATATAATGGGCTTTTAAGGTTTCATGGATTTCCAAGCGGTCCTGAATTAAGAAGACGTGGCTTGTAAATATTCGTCGCTACCAGTTAAAGCTAACGCCGCACAGCAAAGTTTACAGCCTTCACTTCACTCCGGATCAGCTTCTTCAGCCTAAAGAAGAAGGTAAAGGAGCTTCCTATGTTATTTCCATGGAATCACTTCTGTATTCAGCCTGAAAGAGAGTTTATGGGAACGAGAGAGCAGACCAGAGCCAGACAGCCGAGCTACTGATCCGCCTGTACACACTGCTGTAAACACCGTCCTGCTTCACAAGAAACATGCAAAACTAATAAAGCGAAATAACACGGAGACCTTAAGGAACACGGCCATATTTTTCTAAAAGCAACAACTGAACCTGAACCGTCAGCTGAACTAGAACTCCGACACCAGAGCTGCTCTACTGTTAAGCTATGGGCTTGTTGTTCCTCAGGCTTCAGAAGCAAAAAGCCTGAACCGTAAAATCCACCGTACCGACAATAAACACACGTAATATACTTGAAAACAAGGTAAAAAAAATTGTCCGTTAGAATGGATGAAAAATGTTTAGATACTTAAATAGCACATTTTTACAAGAAAAATGTCTAGCATAAGCTAAAGCTAATGTTAGCCACAAAGTTTAAAGAAAGTAAAACTCACTTTCGTATCTGTGCATAATGAGGCGAACATGTTAAAACCTTTCTCCAGCTTACTTGTCGGGGCTTCGGATCATGTACATTATTAACTGTTACCTTGGACAAGCCCTGCAAACACCCAGTGTAAAGAGCCTTTTTCAATAGATCGGAAACGGTTGAGCCGCTTTTCCCGAACGCGGAAGCTGAGGTGCAAAGAGCCATAAACATCAGGAAAATACCGTAGTATTCTTATCTAAACTTGCAGTGGATCTAGTAGAGTCACTGATTTAAACTTGTACTTTGTGTAAAGTCTCCAAAAACCTGAGAACAAATTGTTATGAGGCAACAGAGCTAACAACCAGGCAAACGTAGAGTTCTTATCTATTTATTTATTGATAAAGTCCCTTTTGCTCTTGTTTTCTTTTACATTATGAACACAAAAATAATTTACTCTGTTGAATCTCCAATCTCACTAAGTGAGATTTATATATATTACAAGTGAAACCAGATATTTCCTTATGTCTGACATTAAATAAAACGAATTCTTCTCTATTTTTGGTCAGTTAGTATTAACAAAATAATTTCTGTTGCTAAGTGAAAGAATAATGTTAGCACCTCCATCCTCTGTCCCCACAAATACGTACATAATTCAATAAAAGTGCAATAGGAATTGTGATTTGCTCATTTCTCTACAATTATGGTGCCTGCCCAGAGCTGTAAAATTTACTGAGATTGGAGAAAAGTCTGTTGATTTGCTGGAAAAACAGCCGAGTCAAACGGAGCTTTGTTTGCAGGATTAGAAATGGGAACATACTGGCTTCCTTGTCTCGAGCCAGAAGAATGCTGGCGCAAAAAACAAAACAAAACAAAACAAAAACAAGAAACCCTGAAAGGAGAGAAAAAGGCATCCATTAAAAATAGAGAATCTTAAAATTACTGAAGCAGAAAATGTAACAAAATTTAATTTGAAGTAAATAGAAAGTAAAAACAAGAACATTTATTATTTAAAAACATGAGAGGATTTTTTAAAAATACATGAACCAGAGACTGTTTTGTTTTATTAATTTGTAATGATGAAAAACTGTGTTGTTACAATCTGGCTTGACGAAGCTTTAAGCAAAACAACAGAGGGCTCATTATGACCCCAATATATAAAAACAGGAATTCTCTTCCAGCTGCTCTGTAGTCACAGATATCAAGTCATAATGATGTGACATTTTCAGCTCCTGTGATCAAAACAAGCCTCTGTTTGATGCTCATGGCGTTTCCTCATTCACAAAGAGAACAATAGATCCAGAGCGTGACCTGTCTGCTCCACTGTGACTGAATAACAAGCAGCTCTGACTGCCTAACTAATAAAATAATAATAGGAGAAAGTTTTTATGAGCGTTAATCCCAGTTACAACCACATAGTAAAATTTACGAGCATTTTGTCACCTGTTGGGCAACAGACAGGTGCATTAGGGCCATTGTAGGTAAAAGCAAAGCAGGAAATTGCTGCTAAAAACTTTTAAAAAATGTTTTAATTAATCTCAAGAATTTTATAGAAAAAACTTGGAATTTGGAAAGTCTAATTGTCTAATTCAATTAGACTTTTGAATTTTAGACTTTCAAAAGTCTAAAATTTTTAGAATTTTTAAAATTCCTAAAACGCCATCGTATTGTTTGCATATTCTGAAAACATTTTGGACTGTATTAAGTACTTTCAAATCTTTTAGAGACATGACTTCGTAGCACCACTCAGTTTAAATCTTCGGTTTTTTTTCTGAAATTATTTGCTGAAAACATACAGTACATGATAAAAGCACTTCGAATGCTGGCGGTCCGTCAGACTCCTGAGACAGCTCTCTGGCTTGCAGCGTTGTTAAATCTACACGCGTCCAGATGAAGGAAATACTGTATGTCACCGGCTTAATGGACTGGAATGTTAATTGAGGCATTTGTCATGATGTTGAATCAAAGCCTTTCCGAAGCCGGCTGCCCCGACCCGCCCGGCGCTGCCAGGACTCCCTGCAGCAATGCTGGTTGGTCGGTTCAGCAAAGAATCTGTTTCAACAACCTGCCTGAATGCAGCGACCTTTGGATTTAAATGAAAAATGAAAAGCAACTCGAGATAACTAATGGAAAGTAAGGCACGTCTTTCCTGTTACAGTGACAGACAAACACAAAGTGATGGATTTGACAGAGGAATTTGGCCAGGGAACGACATCCAGCTGTGCCAAGCAGGTAGCCAGGTCATAAATCAAGGCATTGCAGACTCAAATGAACTCAGAGCTTGTAGAAATGAAGACCACATGAAGTTCGAGAGATGAAATCATCTATTTATTGATTCCAGTAACGCTGAATGTTTTCTTTTAAAATTCACATCCATTTATCCCATCGCTGCAATGCTGTTTAACGCGTCCCTCTGTGCAAAAGTTCAGCATGCCCCCAGGTCATTTAGAAACTATCTGTTGCCTAATGCCTCAAAAACAGGCAACAAAATGCTCGTAAATGTTACTGTGTGGTTGTAACTGGGGTTAACGCTCATAAAAGCTTTCTCCTGTTATTATTTTTATTGGTTAGGCAGTCAGAGCTGCTTGTTATTCAGTCACAGTCGAGCAGATATGTCACGCTCTGGATCTGTTCTCTTTGTGAATGAGGAAAAACAGCATGCATCAATCAGAGGCCTGATTGATCACAGGAGCTGAAAAAGTCACATCAATTTACAAAACTTGAACATTTTTGACTCGAAACCTTTTTTCAAGAAAATTTATGAGATTAATCTAAAAATTTCTGATGTTTTTTCAAGCAAATTTTCTACGTATCTAACGCAAAAATGTCTGCGTTCTAGAAGTTTGTTTCTACAATATTTCTAAGATTATTCTCAAAATTTCTGAGTTCTTTCTAGCAGAGTTTCGACTTTCCAAACTTCAAAAGTTTGGTTGTTGTTTCTGGAAAATGTAGGAGATTATTCTAAACATTTCTGAGGTTTTAACAATCTTAAAATTTCTGAGTCTCTTCGAGAAAATTTTTTACTTTTCAAGCTCAGATATTTCCAAGGATTTTCTAGAAATTTTCTGGGATTATTCGCAAAACTTCTGAGGTTTTTCTAGAAATGTCTACATTTTTCAAACTCAAAACACTCCATTTTTTTCTGGAAAATTTCTGAGATTCAAGAGTTTTTTTAGCTAAAAAAAAATTCCCTGTTGTTTATCAGATTTGCTGAAACAGGAAAATGTCTAAAACAATCTGAGTTTCCATTAAACATATAATTGTGGAAATTTAAGTAATAGAAATGAATCCACTTCATACCAATTTGGAAAAAATTATTATTTTCTTTGATAAATAAAGTTTTTGCTCTGAGGTGATTTCTCAGCTGTATCAAAATAGATGTATTTTGCAAAACTGCAATGGAAACAGGTTTTTTTTGCATCACATAAGTCATGTGATCAACAACCAGCTGTTACTACTGGCTGAAATGTCGAAGAAGATGACAGTAAGGAGATGAGAGTTCATGTCGCAGCTCGTTTTCTAATGCTTGCACAAACTTATCCATGTGCGATTTTAATTGTTTTTCTTATTTAATAGAAACACCGCAATTGCAAAATTGTGGGTTTTTTTTTACATTAGTGGAATATTGACAAATTTTGTGTACATTTGTAATGGAAATGCAGCTACAGTCACCATGTTACTATTAATAACAACCACCTAAAGAGATGTTTGCAGAGTGGCTTATCAATACTGAATCCCAGCAAAAAGCTTCAGAGTTTCAAATATGTTTAATATGACGTTTGAATGTTCTTCCTGAACATTTGTGGCTTCTCTCCAGTCCATAAAGCACGTAAGTTAGATTAATTGGCCAATCGGAAACTCCAATCTGCCCTTAGGTGTGAATGGAGGCCCAAACCCCAAACAAAATCAAACAAGTATGGAAAAAATTTACGTAATTTTTCTGAATAGAGTCAGGAAAAGCAGGCAAATGTTTTCCTGATTAAATATAAATTAAATCTGAAAATCGCCTGGAGATGAAAATCATTGTAAATTAGCACCATTTAAAAAGTGGTCAAAATGAAGTTAAAAGTAATTTAAGCCACTTAGTTAAACTCCAACAAAAATACAGTCATGATATTATCTAATTGTGAACATTTATCTGTTTGACTGCAGGACAAATGATGAAGTGAGACACTAAAACGAGGAGGTGAGGCTGAGGGTGGCTCGCTGAACACAATCAGATAAGTGAAAACACGTTTGGATCAGCAACAGTGAGCAGCCGAGATCATTAGCAATTAAAAGAAAGCTAAAAAGAAAATAAATTAACTCTGGATCACTGATGGATTAAAGTTCGACCAAAATGAACTCCTGACCAAATTATTATTATGATTTCATTAATAGTTTGGTTGTTTCTGTCCAAGATTCTCTTCTATGTGTAACAATAGTGATGAAAATTCACATTTTGCACATTTCTGTACTTCCTTTTGAGTCTCTACTTTGTCAACAGAATGAGTCCTTTCACAGACATTCCAAATGTAACAAATCACCAGGCACTGTCTGTTACCTAGCAACCCCAGCCAAGCCCAGCCCGTTACCTAGCAACCTAGGCAGAGTTCCAGCACATTTGGGCCCTGTTTACATGACAAAAATGCAACAAAAATTTACCCTTTTCCCCATTTCTATTAACAAATTTACATGAAGACGTTCTAATTACAATCTCTGTTTACGCAGCATTTCAGTACACATCTAAAAGTTGTAATGCCCTCGCCACGCCACTAGTCAGTGTTCTTTGAAACTAAGTGTGCGTGTGTTAAAAACAAATTACAGTACAAACGCAACAAAACTCTTCCATTTTCACCAGAAATTGTTGTTGTGTGAACAGGGCCTTGTTGGTCAGCTGCTTTTACTGCTGTATTTACTGTATAATGGTTGTTATAAAACACAAGAGTTTTGTTGTTGACTTACCATCCAGAAACCACCTGCTGCATTCTTGTTGTTTGTGCAGGAGGCTCTACTTCTGCTTTTCAGTGATCTATGGTTGTGTAATTATAAACGTTGAGTTGGGAGGAGTGGCCAGCAGCAGCTTATTTCAATTTATTTAATAATAATTAGGATAATTAATTGTAATTAAGTAAAGAGAATAATAATAGTAGTAATAAGATGAGGCATTAAAACGAAAAACAAATCAATTAAGAGGAATGTGGAACCGTGAATATGCAGTAGTGTAGATTACCAAAGAAATCTAAAGATAGAAACAGGAGTAATTTTAATAATCCTGAAAAGTTTTAGTGATTTGATATCAGACAGTGAAGAAAAAGAAAGGCCTAGGTCCCTATATATACATATATAATATGTAGGTTTAGGTTTTAACTATTGAATTGATCAGATCAAAGTTGTTGTTTTGCTCCATCTGGCTGCATGATTGATGCTACTGTCTCCTTTACTGAATAAGCTCTTCTGAATAAAATGAGGCTCATGAGTCAAAGTGTTAGAATGACACTTTCATGAAAAATGTATTATTCTCAAAACAAAGAAAAAAACGGATTATGAAAATGCACCTTTTTCTCCCACTCACTGAAACCTTTCTCTCCACCTGAAAAGCAAAAACCTAAGACTTTTAAATAATTCAAACATTTTCTGTTCTGCACATTGTGTTAGAAATGTATGAAAAATCTCTCTTTTCTTTGTGACGTGAGCAATAAAAACTAAAATTGAGAAAACATTTATGTTAATCGGAATAAATAAAAATGGTAATGTGAAAAAAAAAACTATAACTAACTAGAACTATATTGTGTGAAATTAGAGCTATAACATCCTTCGTTTTTGTGCTTTTGAATCGATTTACTAGCCGTTCAGACTGATGTGAAATTGATTTATGTTTTTCCCCCAACACAAGCAGTTTACGTCAGCTGTTGGCAAATTACGGCACTCCCCCTAGTGGCACAACGTCCACAAAATGGCGGCAGCAAAATTCCGTTGGTTGTTGAACATGAATAAATTTTTTTGAAAATGTTAAATTCTGCTGGGTATTCATTACGCATAATAACAACACGATGCATCTAAAATTACTATTGTAACTAATAAAAACTAAGCTGAAACTAAACAATATTTAACTAACAAAAACATTCTAAAAATGAATTAAAACTAACTGAATTAGACAAAAAGTCACAACAAAACTAAACTAAACACTGAAAAAAGACAAAATCTTACCAAATATTTTGTTCTAGTTTCTAGTGTCTCAGTTCACTTGAACAAAATTAACTTTTCGGCAAATATGTGAGCTTGTTTTGAGTTAATTAATTAATAATGATAAAAACGTATAGTTCACTTATAACATGACATTTTTTTCCATGTTATAAGTGAAATAATCTGAACAAGTATTTTTCAAATAAATAAGAATTATTGACTCAAAACAAGCTCATATATGTTGCTGAAAACTTACTTGTTAGTTAGTTTTGTTTCATTTCAAGTGTACTAAGATATTAGCACTAAAAAATTAGACCTGAAATACTTGGTAAGATTTTGTGTTTTTGCCATGATGACTGAGTTTTTGTCCCAGTTTTTAGTGCAAATATCTTCGTTCACTTGAAATAAGACAGAACTAACTTACAAGTAATTTTTTTTAGCAAGATATAGGAGCTTGTATTAAGTTAATAATCCTTAATATTGATAAAAAAGTTTTAGTTTCAGTGGCAGATTCTTTCACTTAAAATGTTGGAAAATTGTCTTGTTAAATACTAAATATTCTGGAATTAGTACTATTTTATTAATCTTAAGAAATTACTGACTTAAAACAAGATCCTTTATCTTGCTGAAATGTTACTTGTAAGTCAGTTGTGTTTTATTTCAAACGTATTAACATATTTCCACCAGAATAGAATAAAAACACTTGGTAGGATTTTGCGTTTTTGCAGTGTAATAAAAAAATCCAAGACTATTGTAACCCAACTGCAGAGACTGTTAGGTCACCTCTTATTAGCATGCAGCGCTCGATCCTCTCCTGTCCCCTGCAATCGCCTTTATGACAAGCACATCAATTATTGAGCCATTAATTATTGGCCGGAACAGATGTCAGTCAAGTGAGACGGACACTTTGACCCTGATGGAAAACACAAAGCTATAAACACACGCAGACTGAGTCTGGCCATGGGCGCTTGTGTCTGAACGCAAGAGGAGGTTATAAATTTTGAGGACAGGGAAACCAGGTAGAAGCAGAGCTTCCCTGACAATTACTGCTAATATTTCAGATAGTATATGCACTTATCCTGCTGCAATTCAGCTCAAGAAAGCACAAAGCAACCCGGTAGGAGACATTAGCACTTTTAATTTGGGCCATATGGTGGGAAGATGTGAGTAAAGGAGCCGGGAGAAGTGAGTGAATGACTACTGCTACATCGCAATTTTTTATTATAACCTTTGTGGAGCCCTGCAGAGTGAAAAGTTTCGGATCAGGTTTATTAAACATTATTTCAGGCTCTTCGACTTGCAGAGAGCCGTACCAACAGTTCTGGGTTTTATTTGCTCTGCGGCTATTAAGTGTCCAACTGTTACATAAGGTGGACAGGAAAATATAATCTATAGTCTGAGACAGAAAGAAGCTTCAGCAATTTTTTTCTTTTAATATACAGTGTTGTGAAAAAATAATTGCCCCCTTAAAGATTTATTATGTACTGGACGTCAAAAAGATTTTGAACAAACACAAAATGCTGATTTCATTTGATTATATAATTTGGTAAAATATATATCCAAAAAACCTTTTCACGTGTGAAAAAGATCTGAAAACTGAGTTTAATTTTATTAGCCTCATTAAGATACCCCTCGAACAGAACTGAAAAGCATGATTGACAGCGCTAAGCCCCGCCTCCTGGCTCTGATTGGTTGTTTGTAGTTAGCACTGGGAGAAGGCAGATAATCTTGATTTTCTATTTTTTTCCAGATTATCTCTATTATGTTATACTGTCACAACATATAGACCAATAGTTCCCAAAGATTTTTCTTCTTCTGATTTTAACTTCCATTCCCTCATTCTCCGGTTTTTCCACTCTTTATCCCCTTTATCTATCAAATCTTGCGATAGTTTTAATATAATGTCAGCGATTCTCGCGAGACTACCGAACAGCCAATCGCTGTTCAGTATCAGGGTTACATGCTCTACCGCAGCGTATCTGCTAGCTATATTAGCTGGAGCGGGGAGGTATGAAAGGTTAGGACGCGTTGGGAGGAGCAGAGCTGCAGGTCAGTTGAGCTGCAGATGCATATTATAATATTATATTATATTATATGCATATTGACTGAAAATTATTGTTTGGAAATTATTTATAGTGCAAAGAGTGCCATTTATTGATTTTGTGTGCACATTAGAATGATTTGATTATCTATTTATTGAAAAAAATGGTCCTGTTTTATTATTCAGGCCAGGTTTGATGGTGAGCTGAAGGTCCAGGCCGATTGCATCTGTTGGTGTGCGAAGACTTCTGCTTCTCCTGCCAGGCTGGTAGGAAGCTCCTTGCAGCCAACAAACAATTTTGTCCCCACTCTGAGCTGTCAGCCCATGACCTGCACTTCACCAAGCACTTTATGATTAACTTGCTTGGGACCGGCTCTAACCAACCCCAGTTTGGGGTGGATGAACTGAAGGGTGTGGGTTCATTAATTATGGAACTGTGGGATTGATTAATTTTGTTCCTTTTTTGTTTGTTGTTTTGGGTTTTTTTCTCTTTTGCACATTTTATATGGCCATTTGGATGTTTTCACTGATGTTGTAAATATGTTTATAATTTTTGTTACTATACATACAAGGCACTCGCAACTGCAACCTTCTAGTCTCTGTCTGCTCCTTCATGAGTCGCATCTATCTTCTGAGAAAATGAGCCCTTTGACCTTATTGGTCACAATCCATTTACATTGATTTAAAATATAGTATACTGTTATCTTTACAGATATGCTACATGTAACTGTTTTTTTGGGGGGGTGTTTATCCATACTGCTTCCCGCACGGCGCCCACCTCCCCGGCAATGGCATGACCCACACTGATATAGACAGTTTTAACAAATATATTAAAACATGTTTTTATGAAAGTTGCGTACTGTTGCTTTAAAGCTGGGTTATGTAACTTTTATTAAAAAATATGTTCCTTTAAACTGCTGCTGCGCAAGTTACTCAACAGGGTGTTGCTGGGTAACCAAAAGTTACTTCACAAGTTGTTGCTAGGTAACCAAAGAGCAAGTGAGTTAGTTGATCCCACCAATCTTGTTGAGCGGCTGAAGTTTGTCTTGTGCGGTTCTGGATTGGAGTTCAGTGACATTATTGAATATTCTATCAGATGTATTAACTATTGATATTGATCACATGTCTATTGAGATATATGTTGTTATTGATCAGCCCTGTTAGTGACCATAGGCATTTCTTATGTGAAAAACTAAAAAAAAAAAAAACTGCAGCAAGATGTAGGAGCTCATTTTAAGTCAATAATTCATTAATATTTATGGAAAAGTACTAGTTTTAGTGGCAGATTATTTCATTTATAACATGGGAACAATGTCTTGTTAAATAATCTGCTGATGAAACTAGGACTTTTTCATCAATATGAAGGAATTATTGACTTAAAACAGGCTCCTACAGCTTGCTGAAAAGTAACTTGTTAGTTAGCTTTGCCTTATTTCCAATGTACTAAGATATTTGCACTAGAAACTTGGTAAGATCTTGTTTTTTCAGTGTAGATGTGTCAAAATATAAAACTGCACTGAGCTTTCATTTTTATATTCCTTTTTTTTCACCTCTAATTACCAGACCTGACGTGTCAAAATCAAGTTTGACACTGACCCATTCAGTCAGTGAATGAATGGGTCACTGACTGACCCATTCAAGAAAGTCAAGAAAGCTTTTACCAGCGATTTAAACCACGACACCAGAGCAATCCCTTTCACACCACTCCATTTATTAAGCAGGTCCATCTGTGAAAAGTAATCATTGGAAAATGTTTGGATAAAGATAAGACCTTGGTTTTAAAATACTTCTTCCTGTCACCATCTATCTGCTGTGAACTTCAGCTTATCAAAACAGTTTATATCCACACTTGTTGGGATGAGAGCGAAAACCTTTTTTCCACTTAGAAAGCCTGAAGTTGTTTCTCTGTATTCTGGTTTTAAGAATCCATTCCAGTAAGTGGTGCAATTATTTACTGTCATAACACCTAAAACAAATCTGTGGCCACTATCCAACACTGATTGATATGAAGCCCTGAGTTTGGTAATAAAAACACAGAGCTCGAAGTCAAGCGAAATAGACTGTATTGATCATGGTCCCAGTGGCTCTTGGTGATACAACTCCTGGTTTGTTTCTTCTGTTTTTCTCCATTTGGGAGTCGGTTTCTAAGATTTTCAACCTCAAGTCAAAAACAAAGTGTTATTTTAAGAATAAATACCCAGGTATTTATGGTACGCCCAAAGATATGGTTCAACATTTACAAAAATAAACCTATTTTTTTGGTGATAATGTACAAAATGTGCATTTTATGCCGGTCTCAATTGCTTCTAAAAACAGTGTTTTTAGAAGCAATCTTCTTTTGCCCCAAAAAATCTTATTTTGCCCCCCAAAAAAGACAGCTTTTTTTGGGGACAAAATATTAAGGCTTTTTGGTGTCTGGAAAATGAAATGTTTCAAAAACCTCCAGAATGTGACGTCACAACTGACAGGCACTGCTCCGTTACCTAGCAACCCCAGCCAAGACCAGCCCCGTTACCTAGCAACCCCAGGGAGCCCAGCATTCCAAAGTTAGATTTTGTTTTTGTATTCATTTATTGTATCTATTTATATAATTTTGTACATTTTTTTACAGCACTGTTTCAATGACTAGAATAACTGAATTTTAATCTGTCTATGATATTTTATTAGAATACACTGGATCTCTTTGTCTTGCGGATCTGAGCCTTGAGACTGCTTTTATTATAAATTGAATATATACACTGTTGTAGAAACTAAGTGCAACATTAGAAGAATGGGCGGCACCGGTTCAGTTCCTTTAGGTCAAAAGTGTTTAAAGTTAACCATCAGCAGACCAGCTGGTTCACTTTTGAATGACTCACAATATGACTAAGCTAAATAAATTACTTAGATTTACTTCACTGTCCCATAGATAGAGGGAAAGTAGAGTAAATAGAGAATCAAACAATGGATTCAGTTTCTGTGGCCCTATAGCACATCAACATGTGTTATAAAACATCATTAGTATATGTTCCCATAATAAAATAGAAAACCACAGAGCAGTAATACATATTTGTAACATTCCCAAGGCAACTCTGGCATTAAAGTGGCTGTTTTACAGGTTTCTGTAAGCAGTAACATGACGTGTTTTCATAAAGCTTTGATTTAATGTAGTCATTGCTGTGGTGTGTTAACACTGTGGTTATCAGATATCACTTAGCTCAAACACAATGCTAATGATGCTGCCAGGACTTTAATTACATTTGTGCACCACTGCAGCCATGTGAAAGTCCTGCTCTGACTCATTGTTCCTCACACAGAGAGCAGCAGCTCGACAGAAAGGAGAAAAGCAGTCGGCCTCTTCACAGTTATCCATTAATAGACAGAAATGTCATGAGACGGGTCATATCAAAGCCACGACTTGCTGCCTGCGTTTGATGTGTTGACGTAGAGCACAAGGTTGGACCTCCTGAAAGTCACGGCCGCTCTAATCTCCGTAGCCGGTGGCGTGCGTCACCTGTCCTGGCTGTCACAGGTAACCCTGGGACCTCGCCGTGATGACAGCCTCATCACAGATAACTGAGAATATATCCGTTACGTCCGCCATGGTGTTATGATGTGCAGCGTTCCGGTGATGACCGGGGCTCCCTGCAGCAGCGCTTCAACTCCTCATCTTCAGGCTGGGTAATTTCTTTCCTTTTTTGCTTCATCCAAATCTACCTGCAGGCTAAAGAGGAAGCAGTTGCCACAGCGACGAACCGCAGCCGCGTCACTTCATGAGTTCATAAGGTTTATCACAGTGTGTATGATGCCTATTGAAATCCACAGAGCTCCTCTTTGTCACCCACTCAGGTTGTACAGGTGTTATATTTCCAGGAGAATCGAGTCTAAAGGTTCTCATATATTTTACCGTAAATTTCAGAATGCAAGATTTTAGCAGGTCTAACAGAAAATTTAAATTACTAATAGTATCATTTAATTTAAACATGTATTTTTGTTGGTGTCATCTTAAACTTAACCTTTTTTAAATCTGTAATCACAGTTAAAGGTGCAGTATGCAACTTTTTAAAAAATATGTTTTCTACATATTTTTAAAATGTGTTTCCATGTTGTGACAGTATAATATAAGCAGATAATCTGTGAAAAGATTGATTTCTTCCACCTCCTGTCTGAGCTACTATTGCCGTCTGAAGAAATTCACCGCTCCTCAACAATAACAACCAATCTGAGTCAGGTGGAGGGTGTTAGCGCTGTCAATCAATTCATGTACCTGCTGCTAAATATTCTAATGGCGGAGAAACAACTTACCGTTTCACGAAAACTGTTTATCTGTCATCGGAGGTCGTGCTAATTAGCTTGAGATTTCATGAGAGGCTGTGCTAGCTGTATCGTAAGCGCGGAAGGTGGAAAGGGGATGAGCAGCGCCACACAGAGGGTAATTGACAGCGCTAAGATCCGCCTCCTGGCTGTGATTTGTTGTTTCTGGATAGTACTGGGAGAAGACAGAAGAGCTTAATTTTTAAAAAACAGATTATCTGTCTCATACCATACAATAACAATATAGATACAGTTTCAACAAATATGTTCAAAAATATTTTTGATAAAAGTTGCATACTGCAACTTTGGTTTGTGGGGTGTATTGATTTATTTATTTAGGATGGTTTGGATGATCATTTTAAACCCACTTTATTTACATTTGGTCAGGTTATTTTTATCTGATATTAATTTAATGATTGGAAATATTTACTTTTTAATTAAGTAATGGAAGATTGAATAATTTTAGTTATTATTCTGATTATTAATAGATTAATCTGATAAAAGAATTTGGTGGATTGTACAGATTTTTTATTTAATCATTTAAGCCTTTTATATACAAGAGTAAAAAATAAACAATGAAAATAACCAATTCAGTTCCTTTTTTAGATAATGTTTATTATTGGCTTAACTACTGTGAGTGTGGTGTTCTTTCAACAAATTGCCTTTTTTGAATCTGTATATTCCAGTTAATGATCAATCAATTACTAAATTAAATGATTATTTCAGTAATCGCTTAAGTGTTGATTTTCTGAAGAGTTTAGGTTTCAATTGGCCAGTACGGGGATTAAACCCATGACCTTGGCGTTATTAGCACCACACTCTGACCAGCTGAGCTAACCGGCCATATGTAATGTTGAGTTTTCATCGATGTAAGAAAAACTTACATGATCTTAGCACAATGAAGATTTAAGAAAAGAGCTCATATTCTAAAGTTTTTCAAAATCAATATGCATAATGGTTTAATTTAAATTCTTCTGCTATATTTAATCCCAATTATTCCGATTAATTGTTTCAGCCTTGGATAAAGTCTTCTTTCACAGCACCACAGTAGAATTTCAAAGCTAAATGATGGTCAATAGGTATTGCACTTAATATTTCCAAAATGTTTGACTTAAACTTCAGATGTGTCATTTAGAGACAGGGGCTGACATACCACAAGTGATAATGGTTTACTTATGGTCCACTGCTGCCCTCACCTGGAATGTGGGTTGAAACTCATTTAGTGAAATTAAGAATCAGTTCTACACTGTACACATCTTATTTGAATCAACAGAAATGGTTATAGTTAATCAAATATCTGATTTAAACAATTCCGTTATGATCTGATGTGAATGGGGTCGTTTCTTTCTCTTTCCATCTGTTCCCAGTTCTCTGCTTGATTTCTGGTCACTCATCGTCCTATAAACAAAGGCCTCCTGCATCTACTTTCTGTCTTGCAGCTTAATCCACTCTGAAAGAACTGCTTAAACCTCGAAGACTTCCAGGTGTTCTTTGCTAAACCTGACCTGCCTTCCTATGCTGAAGACGACGTCTTTATGCTCCCCTCAGCCCGGACCGAGGAAACCGATTCCTGACCGTATCTCTGCACATAAACATTGTCTGGAATCTGTCTATTTCAATAAATCTTGACCAGGGGTTTCCAAACTTTTTGTTGAGATAGTCCCCCAAAACTCATTGGTTTCTGGCTGGGGTTAATGTTACAAAATACGTAAAGAAACATCAACATTAGCATGTCTCACTTTTATTCACTATTCAATAGTTATTACATTTGTTTATCATAAATGATGCTTCATATCTTCTGATTTAGCTGGCCATGAGTTATGCAGTGGACAATTTTATTATTATTCCGGTGTTTATGTCATAATACACTACCTGATAATAAAAAAAACATTAACAAAGCGCTTCACAAGTCACTCAAAGATATTGAAACAGCGACAAAGGGCTACCTTAGTGGAGTAAAATATTTATATAGTTGTCCATCAAAATACCTTTTTGTACTGCAGGAAAGCATGTAATATTTTATATTTATCAAATCACATTTTATTTTCTAAAGTTCTTGGATTTTGTTTCTTAGTGCTTCTTCACAGCAGGTCTGCTGGATGATTGCTTCAGTCTTTTTTCTGTTTTACATGACTACATGGTGACACTTGGTTAACCAACGGCTAATCATTGATGGTCACGTTCCACAGATTCTAGAGATTTCAAAATAAATACATAATAATACGGCATTTTATTAAACGTTTTGTGCTTTTCTGTCCCATAATGAAAACTATTTCGAAATAATTTTCCTCTGAAACCTTTCTAAGAACCGGCCAAGCCGTTGCTAGCTATGCTAACGTGTGATGGGTATGCTAGCTAGTTGGAGGAGAAAAGCAATTGGATAAATTTAACCGGCAGCCAATCAGAGAGATTAGCGTGGTAAATAATATTTTAATAACTTATTTTAACCGATTAAAAACAAATGTGATAAAAAAATATATATAATTTAACCATGTATTACATTATTTTTCTTATTTTCGCATTTTCTTCTTCTCATCTTCCGTCTAACTGGCCCGTAACGCCCCCTGGCGGCCCTCACTTTGGAAAACACTGCCTTTGACAACCTGTTTATATGTCAGCATGCACTTCGTTCATCTCAGTGTCAACATGAGGAAAAAGCTCATGGACCGACTTGAATGACTCATGGCTGGAGCGCCGACGCTCCCAAACCAACTTGGTTTAGTTTTCTGCCAAGAAGAATAACAAACGTCGAAAGAAAAGGTCTTTTCAAGCTTGCAACTAATTAAGAAAAGTAATGAGTGAAGGGTTTGAATGTTTATGTAAAATACATTTTTCAGTCTTAATAAATTTATAAACAACCGAGTTGAACTTTGGCACAAAGGTTCATGTTAAATGGATGTATTAGGTGGAAAAAATAACAGAATGAGCCAGAAACATAAACTGTGGAATATTTGACAGGTTCTGAAAACATGTTTAACAAATACCGTTCCTGGTGAATGATAGATTGAACTGGTGACATTTCTGTCAAAGTATGTGTCATATATTTACTGTCAGATGTTCTGAAATAAAAGTAAAATAAATTAAATCCAAAGCCAAGCACAGCTTTGGAAATATAAAACCTTGTTTTTAATGCACTGCATAAATTTGCATAAGACTCCACACAGGAAAATCCCCCCTGCTGCTTTCCATTTGAAAGGCAAGATGACAAATTAAAACCAGAAATGCAGTTTTTGGTGTTTCTCAGCACTGACATAATTTATTGCTCTGCTGAAGGAAAGGCAATGAAATGTATTCAGTTGTGTCTTACAATTGGTCAAATTCCCACGTTTGAATGAATCGTAAATAGTTTCCAACCCAGGAATTCAGACAAAAACTTTTAAAGGAATCAGTTTTCTCTAGTTCTGGCTATGACAGACACAGGCACAGCTCAACAAAAACATTTCCGTCCAGAAAAACCCAAAAGTCACATTTTGTCTCATCACAACTACAAATGTATTCATTTAAAACGTAACTCTTACTGTTTTCATGATGCTGTTTGTTCTTAATGTTCCCTAACAGATCACAAAAGTGGATTCTGTTTATTATTTTGTTGACTTCTGAAGGAAAACTGTTGGATTTTATCACTCAATTACAATAATAGAAATATATTGTCACAGAATAGTTAGAAAATCACACATTTTTTTCTGTTCATTTTACAATTATGTGCTACTTATCACATAAATTAAAAACTGAATTAAAGCTAAATAAACAATTTTTTTGTGTAAAGTGCATTGAGATGACCTGTTGTGAATAATTTGGAGTTAAAGGAAATAAACTGAATTGAACCAAAGTAAAATTGTTGGAAAGTTTGTGGCAATGAAGGGAAACTAAAAAGCAGAAAAAGTTAATCAGCTACTCATAGATTTGCAATTCTCTATCAAAACTTGTGTTTATTTTCACAATTTACCGGATATTTACTTCTAATTTGAACAGTTTGTAGAGATCAGAGGAATGGCGCATCCTGTGCAGCTGAAGGGAAAAGAAAAACGGTTCCGTTACCACGGAAACCAGGGAAAGGTCAACAGCTAAGCTCACTTTTAAAGACTGTGATATCTTCAGAGGAGACACACTCTGATGTTTTTCCTCTATAGATAAAATTACAGACCACGGCACAGCCTGGGATGTGGCTATCTGCCGATCAAAAGCCAATCTATAAGCGGAGTGCAGCGTGCTTAAGAAAAGGTTGGTCAGCTGGCAGAAAAGTGTCTTAAAAAAAAAATTCTTTTAGCACCAAGTGAGTCTGACGCCTCAGTACTTCTGTCGTTTCTTTTTTTCTTTTTTCAGTTTTAAAAAACTTAAGTGTTTCTTGTTATCCACATATTTCAGTTTTTGAAACGGCAGATGGAGTGAAAGATGCTTGGATTTATTTTTAAATTTGTCTGAGCTTGATTATTAGCGTTGATGGATTTGTTAAATGCCCACTATTAAACCCTAACCCTATCATAATCTCACAGAAACATTTAGAACAAACGAATCTGTAAATTTGTCATATTTATTCATGATGTAGAGAAATATTCACATTTTGTACCTTTATTTGGGTCTCAACTGCTTTTAAAAACAAAAACCACTCAGTCGTTTTTGGCAATAAGTTTATATTTTTGGTGTCTGGAAATGAGCTGTTTCAAAAACCCTCAGATTGTTCTGTCACATTTGAGTGGAACTGCGTCGTTACCTAGCAACCCCAACCAAGCCCAGCCCATCACCTAGCAACCTCAACTAAGCCCAGCCCATCACCTAGCAACCCCAACCAAGCCCAGCCCATCACCTAGCAACCTCAACTAAGCTCAGGCACATTTGCAGCTGGTTTTGTATGTGCTGTAGAATCACTGCAGTAAAAGACAAGTGTTGTGTTGTTGACTTATCATCCGGCATTCTTGTTGGTTGTGCAGGAGGCTCCACTGATGCTTTTAAAAGATGTACAGTTGTATAATTGAGCATCTGTTCGCAGCCATTTTCACATGTGAGTGTAAACGTTGAGTTGGTGGGCGTGGCGAGCAACAGATTATTTGGATTTAAAGTGACAGACGTCCTAAAACGAAATAGGTAGAACTCAACAGACTACAAATCTCAATAAATAAAAATAATTTTGTGCAAAATAGAGAAGACTAATTAATCCAGAAAACACAAAGAGTACAAAACTAACTCCAGAAAATAAACAAAAAGCACAATTATAACACAAAAATAAGTGAGAAGCTAATACAAGGGAGTAAAGAAGACATGATCTAACCACTGTACACAGAGGAATGAACCTAAAAAACAAGAAATTTTGAGATTATTCTCAGAAATTTTCCAGACAAAATGTGGAAATATCTGACTTTAAAAAGTTAAAAATTTGCTAGAAAAATTTTTTCCAGAAAATTTTTTTAAATTTCTGAGTTTGAAAAGTCAAAAATGTCAGAAATTTTGAGATTAATCTCAGAATTGTTTTAGAAAATATATGGAGATTACGGAGTTTCAAAAGCTGAAAATTTTTTACTTTTTCTAGAAAATTTCTGAGACTAATCTAAAAATTTCTGAGATTAATCTCAAAACTTCCAAGTGTTTTGGTGGAAATTTACTCCTCCTTTTCTTTTCTTCTATCTGTGATGGAAAGATTACAATAAGATCACATCTGCTAGTCATGTTATATGAAATGCTTATGAACTCTCACCAAGAGAACTATTTGGGTTACATGTAGAAGCTTGGAAGTTGTTTTCTACAGCTGCATCAGAACCAGACTGTCTCGCCCTTTGTTCTTAATTCTTTATCCTTGGTATAAAACTCATGTGTTGTCTCTGCCTGGCAGAGCTTTGCATCCAGATTTTGTTCATCACTGATTGTCCTACAAGCTCTCTGTATTGTGCACAATATATGAATAAACCTGATTGAGTGATTTTACCTGAACAGTGCTTGGAAATAGTCTTTTTTCTATGACATATCTTAATACGCCGTCGTACAACTCTAATAACTCCCAGTTGCAGCTTTTCGAAATGGCCGCTCTTCCCATCTAGTTTCTAGAGAAAATATCTCAGTACTCTTGAAATAAGACTAACTATAAAGTAACTTTTCCTTAATGTTAATGAATAGTACTTGTTATTGGAAAGTAAAATAAATTAACTTATAACACTGGAAAAATGTGTTATAAGTGAAATGATATGCCAATGAAACAAGTACTTTTTCATCAAAATGAAGTTAAAACAAGCCAAAAAGTTACTTGTAAGTTAATTTTGTCTTATTTCAAGTTTTCAAAGATATTTACACTAGAAATTAGACCCAAAATTCTTGGTAAGATTTTGTGTTTTTGCAGTGCAGGCTTAAAAGACAAATCAAGTCCAACTTCAGTGTGTAAGTTTGTATAAATAAACGGCATCAGCTGCTCAATCTGCAATCCCCCAAAGTAATAACTCCGTCTAATGAGATGGCAAACCCGCAAATAACGTAATGCGGCGACTGTGGGGTAATGTTATTCAATCAGCCGTGCATCGCTGCTCTGTCTGGTTGAACATAATCAAAGCTATAAGAGGTTTTATCCACATTAGAGATGAGCTGTGCTGTAAAGAGCTTGGTGTGTGTGTGTTCTGTTTACAAGGCTGTGAAAAGTGCGTTTTGACTCTTGGCTATCATGCGATTTGGCTGATTCGGAGCTGAGAAGATGATTCGTCTGATGTGGCCTCTGAGGATGGGAAATGTGTCAAGAGGCAAGAAGATGGAAACAAGAAGAGGAGAGAAGCGAGAACCAGCGAGACACTGGAAAATGTGTGCATACGGACTGACACACTGACGTCAAAAGAGGTTTTTAAGTGTGTTTTTCTTACAGATAGTTATTCCAATTAAATGCAATAAACTCTTGGGAGGGTTGCTGGTTGACTTTAGTGTTTTCCAGCTCTGAATTATCCGTCTCTGGGTAAAATGATGGACGTCAAACTGCTTTGAAGTAAGCTTTTAAATGTTGTGATGTAATTCTGTCCTTGGCATGTCGACCAAATTTCTATGTCAAATGTAATATTTCAGAGTTTGTTAAGCACTCCAACAAGATTCCCTGAAACTTTTAGAAAAGAAACAGGCCTGTTTTATTACATATTCTTCACCATAATTAACTTAACTATGTTTTCAACATATTCAACATGTGACCAAAACACATGGTTTTAGCTGAAATACCAGTAGAGCTTCACAAAATATACGTGTTTATGTTTGTAATGGTAGGGCAGAAAAGTTTTGTTATGGTTTTCCCACAAAAGAACTGATTGGAATAGAATATAATTGTTACCTAAGTGCTTCTTTTGAGTGGTATGTTTTCATGTCTTTTCCATTTTGAAGATCAGCAAAGAGAAATTATCCCTAACATCAATATTTAATCCACAACAAAACAGAAAGTCACCGATTATTAAATAAAGCAAAACGCTATGATCCACTTAAAAACACAAGTACTCAAATTAAAAGTTATATTTTTCTACATTAAAGCTAATTTAACTTAAAGATTTAATTCGTTTAAATGGTTTTTTATACAAAACTTTACCAGTGGTGGCAATAAATAGTGCTTGGATTTAATTTCAGTGTAATTTTCATTTGAAAGAAGTTCCTTGAACTACAAAATGTGATGTTTAAATAAAAATACTTTTTTGTGTGTGCAAAGTAGAGTTAAATTATGTTTTACAGTGCTGGAAAAGTATTGACTCACTTTTCTTTTGCTTTTATTTCTGACTTGGAGGCTCATTTAGTAGATAGTTTATCTCTTCGGTTCTGTTTGTTTCGCTGCTGTCCAGGGCCGGTCCAAACCTTTTTGGGGCCCTAAGAAGATTTTCATTTGGGGCCCGTTCATCCCAAAATGTCAACACAAGATGCTTTATCATTCCTAGGCTACTCTAAGTGTAATTATTAGTATGCCTGTCGCAGTAAGTAATAAATTAATTGAACAATAAATTGAAACGATATCAATAATTTCCATTTGGATGATTTATTGTTTTTCTATTTTCTCCTTTTCTACCAAAAACTGGATAATAAAAGTCTTCAGTCTGGTGTTTTGGTCTAAACTAGCCCCTCTTTACAGTCTTTTTTTAAATAAAGACTTCATAATTATTTTCTTCTTGTTGTTTCTGTTGTTTTGTTTATTTATTTTGGATATTTAAAATGTCTTCCAGTTGCTGTGTTAAATGTTTATTAGAATTTAAAGCTTATTTATCTTGTTCTCACATTATTATGCCATATTACCACTATATTAGCTGAAAATTATGTCAAAACAACAATATTAACTTCTGGGACAATTTGTTGTCCAGAAAAATTTGTTATCATGACAGGACTAATTATTAGCATGATTAATATTTAGCTTACATCAAACCAGTGTTATTATGGCTCTTAATTTTTAACTTTACAGGAGTAGCAAACTAAAACAAATTATTTTGATTTTGAAACACAGAGTGGTGTTTAAGTGTTATATTATTTCAGCTATATACATATAATTTAACTGTGCCAGAGTTTTGCTCTTGGGGGCCCTCTGGTGGAGTGGGGGACCCTAACATCATAGAGTGGAAGAAAAATATTTTTATTCTGTGTATTTTTTCTTCTTTAGTCAGAGGATTCTTCAAATTTATTGTAAGACAAACCTCTACAGGAGATCTTTCCTGTCCATGGCCATCAGAACCTAATAACTGAATAAATTTGAATTAATGAACTAAAACAAAATTTATTTTAAAAAGTCCACAGATTATTTTCCCAAAGTTTTTTTTAACTTGTTGGTTTACAAGATCTGTCATCAAGTATGAGATAGGATTACTTTTCCACATGGAGTCAAAAGAGTGTATGTGATTTATTTTTATTTTCTAGAAAAATTTATTTTTATGTATTCAGATTGCTTTTGTCCTATATTTAATTGTTTTTCAATATCAACAATAATTTAATTGGAACAAATACAGCAAAAGAATCTCCAGAAGAGCCACTGATCTCCACACAGAGAATCATACAAGAGACCATTTTGTTGGATTTATTAAGATTCAGACACTCAAAACGGATCAGCCCGTCACTAGTAATGCTGTTTTTACATCATTAAACCCATTGAGCTGCAAGAGAGACCACCAGTTAGATTAAATACGCTCCCCGCCCGCAGCCGAAAGGTTAGCAAATCCAATACAGTCCATCATATAAAAACCCAAGGGCAGTTATCAATAATTAAAACATGATCAACACTGTGCAATGCAATAAAAGAAGTTCCTTTCAAACGCCACCATGGACCTTTTCTCTCCTTTTTTGGAAAATAAAGAAAATAAAATTAATTAAAAATAATAATAATAA